>NC_133935.1:29061345-30358756 GCF_031877795.1 Strix aluco
TAAAGAACTTATCAACACCAATGTGATGTAGATAAGCAGACACTCCTTTGTTAACAGCCGGGTGAGTAGCGGAGTCATCTCACCACCAACGCACACCTAACTCATGTAACATGCTGATTTTATAGGATACAGTAATACTTATTAATCAAGTTCTCATAAATAAACATGATAATCCCCATAACTCATTTTCTTATTCCCACCTCTTTCCGGTCATGTGCACTTGAGTTCTGAAATGAGTCGGGGGGCTGCTTTTGCGACCACCACAGACCACTGACCTAAAAGAAAGACCCTCTGATGCCCTTGACTCAAGGACTTTGGCTCACATTGCAATTTTAACATGCTTGGTTTACAGGGCAATAAATCGTCCTTACTGAACAGTCTAACAATGGTACCTCGTCTAGGAGCATAACTGGTTGTATGGTTACTTTAAATACAATATCTCTATGACTACTTAAGACATTACACCACTATCTTTTATAAAAACTGATATTCTCGTGAAATTCCATTTAATTGATTGGCACTAATCATTCCTTATCAAAATCATCAAAAATCATCAACTCAACAACAAATCAGTAACAATCAGTAACATTGCAAGTTTATTTGCAAGTTAATATTGGACAAATAGGAATATTAATTGTCAAGTATGAGTAATTGCAATACATTACATCATTTAGTTTGTCTGTAGAAATATCTCTATTACACAAAAGGATAGATACCTTCTCCTCTGCTCCAATCACCAGTCTATATACATTTTTCTCAGTGGCTATATATTGGAAGGCTCCTCATGCAACTTGTGCAGTCAAGAGAGGTCACAAAGACTGGAATGTTCCCGTCAGGAGCATTAAGTTGCCTAAAAAACAATTTAAATGTTCTCTTTTCCATCTGTGTTTTCTAACAGAACCTGGGAGTGAAGGGATGTTGCTACAAGTATACTTGAAATTGCTAATGTACAGGGACCTGTAATATAAGACATTTAGTTTTAATGTTAGACATCACTTGTATTTTACAAGCTTTTCTTTTTCCTGTATTTTTCCTGTATTTTACTGTAATGTATATAATTTCATTTATACTTTTTCCTAACTACCCTCTGTAGTTGTTACCCAGTTACCCACTTGTAAGATGTTTTGAAACCTTTAACTCCTTGCCTAGTAAAGATAAGACAGACCTTGGACAGTCTGAAAAACTCCCTGAGTACATCCCTAATAGCAGGAACCTAAAGAAAACAAGTGCCTAAGAAGACGCCAGTGTCAAGATAAGTGACTGAAAGCTAGTCTAAACTAACCTCCTTGGAACAAACAGGAGCTGAAGGACAGATGAAGTAACTCTATGACCATATATGGACCCAAGAAACCTAAAGTTCACTAACTAACAGTGTGAGAAAGGCTATGCGGACCCCTAAGGAGGGGAGAAGACCCTCACTCTATTTTTACTACGCATGCTCAGATTATGTAAATAAATTCTAAGAACCCATTAGCATAAGACTGCCTCTTCTAAGAAATCTGATGCATATGTATGCTTTTTATGTATGTTAGTCAGAGAGTTTTGTTAGTAAGGGCGGCACTTATGGTGGAGTGATCCCCAGTGCTGCCCAGCACTGCGAATAAAGAATACCTGCTTAACAGTTATACTCAATCCTGACTGTTGAGTGAAGCTCTTTGTTTCAGGAGTATGCATACAATTTGTCAGACTTTGTGACCAGCACTGCCTGTGTGATCCCAGCATCATGGGACCCTTTGCTAGGACCTGAAACAACACCTCTTGCTGCAATGCTGTGACCCACGTTACTGTGACAATTCTTTCACTGCCTCTTCAGCTTCTTCATGCAAATTCTGCTTGGATAATTAAAAAAAACAAAAAACAAACAAAAAACAATTCAAAAGTTATGTTAATAGCCTTTCTGAACAGCCACATTTATAAGCTTCCCCTGATGACAAAGAACAAACAGGAGTCCAAAGTAGTAACAAGCTTCTGATGCCCACACTCTAATTCTGAAAAGTCATTTTTCATAACTCCAAACATGCTCAAAGAACCTTCAATTACAATATATAGTACAGTAAATAAACTTACACAAATAAAGAACATAAAGTGAAAACTCCTGAAGTGTTTGATGTTTACTAATTGAAGAAAATACAACTGCCTGTTTTGTTATCTGTTTCTACACCTCACTCCTGTTGTCTGCTTGCATCTTCTCAAAAACTTCAGCTTTGTGTCTCTGGAGCCAGCACTGTCTCTGTGCTGTCTGTTCGTACAGGACCTAGAATCATGAGGTATTTATCAGGCCCTCCACCTGCTACCACAATATAAGTAATATTATCAACCTAATGTTTTATTTATCTGCACTTAATGTTCCTATTTAAAGGGCAGAGAATGTGGGAATATTAATGGAAAAGTTGGGGGCAGGGAGCTGAGATGAGTTATTAAAAGTTTCACCACTTGAGCTTTTAAGCTTCTCTGTCTGAAGCTGCTCAGATTGATGTGAATGCGTCCATATCTCTCAAGCAAATTGTCCCAGAGGCAGCTATTTTGGGCAGAGCTATATTCATTGTGGTGTCACAAAAGGTCAATTAGGTTTGCTGAAATTCCTGGTTGATGCTGATTGACTGTGAGCGACATTTAAGTCTTTCAAACTTCATTATCTAACCCATTCCCTGCAGGCTGAACATGGACAAGCGCCTTATGCAACCTCAAAACAGACACCCTGAGTTGCAGATTTAGGGTTTTTTTAATTATCTGTGTGTAGGGAGGGAAAGAAACTGTGATAATTTTCTTTTTGTGCTCAGGGAAGTTCTTTTCAGCCTGCTGCAGGAAGTGACACAAAACCAAGTGAGATGAGTGAATAGGACTCTGCTCCTGGAGCACAGAAAATTGAACAGATTTTCCTCAGATGTTCTCACAAAAACACACCTGTCAGCTAACAATGAAGTGGAAAAGCATCTTCACCTGAAAATCCAGCTTGTCAAGGAAAATGCTAACCAAGTGAAAAGAGAGGAGTGAAATGGAAACCCATTTGAATCCTTAAGTGTGGTGTTTGACTTTAGGTGGACCCTGTCATTTCTATCCAGCAGTGCCAGCTACTCTGGTGCCGTGTATCTACTTCGCTAACCTACTTTACAAAAGTACCAATTTTCACTTCATCTTGTTGAAAATAAGAAACTTAATTTCTACCACTGAAACATAATTTTGCAAATAAAAGTGATGGTCTGCTTGAAAACTGCACATTTTGGAAAACAAGTTCTGAAGAAAATACTAGAGCACTGCAGCCTGATGCATAGGCACACACACATATACATATATATAGGAGGGAAGGGAAAGGAACATTAATGTCTGCTCTTCACTTTCTGTGTAGATTTCTCCAGGTTAAACTCTAAGGCTTGGCAGGATTGCTGGGTCTACCAACTGAGGGATTTGAGTTGAAATTTACTTCTGTGGAGATGCTTGAAGGTACAGGTGAAAAGGCTTCCAGCAATGAATATACTGAAAGTGGATGGAAGACGACTAAATCCTTTCTCCCAAACTTCCCACACACTCCTTTTGTGTGAGCAATGTGATCACCTGTGGCTGTGTAATTTCCAGTATCTCAAATAATGCTTGGAATGATAAGCACCTATTGGTTCTAATGATTGGCAAGTTTTGGCAGGCATTTAAGAGATTTTTAAACAACCCTTAATGCCTCACAGCTGTGACTAAATATAGACCAAAAGAACTGGCATTCCCTCTGCATCCTTTCACTTTAAATATAATCACTTGGTGGCAGTGATCGTGTACATTGTCTTTAACAGTGGAGGAAATGAGCTTTAATTTAACAAAGTGATTGCATCTTGGCTTTCAGAGATGCCTATTGCAAGCACTATTCAACACATCCCCCAGCCCCTGGGCCCAGAACAGCATCAGAAGCAACAAAACACCACTCCACACACTGCATCTGTAACTGTCCCCTTGGATAACTAAAAGGCAGCTTTGGCTTAATGACCCAGGAAACATGGTACTGATACAGAGAAATGATTACTTGTTTTGAGACTTATTTACTTATAGAAAACTGCCTAGCAACTTATTTACTTACTTATAGCAACTTATAGTATTACTTACAGTATTTTTGAATATTGCTAAGAATGCCGCTTGCCCAGACTGTTCTGTGGAATTCTACCAAGGACTACTGTGTTCATCAAAACAAAGCAGTTTACTGTGAAAATCTACCAAGAACTGCAGTGTTCAGCAAAATATCATGGTTTTGTCCTTGGGAAACAGATGTGCTCTAACTAGTTGGTAATGAGTAAAGATAGCCATATACGGACAGTAGAAGTTCCGTTGGTTCTCTTAGATAAGATAGAAAGAGTAAACCGGCTGAAAAACACTCTTGTTATTCAAGAAATTGGCCAAGAGAATCTGCGCATGCTCCGGGGAAAAGTACAAGGTGAGAAAGACTACGAGCCTTCCTCCCAAAGACCCCCAGAGACACCCACCAGGAGGCAATGCGCAGGTGCAAAGATAACATAAACTGCTGACACCAGCCTTTCGAACTAACCCAGCCTTACTCATGCATATGTATGTTTGTATTATGTAATCCAATTAATATGTATATCCACACTCTATAAATTTTTGGTAAAATGTGCGGTGGGTGTGCAAGCTTTGTGGAGAAATCCCCTTGCACCCTGGCATCAGAGTAAACATACCTGCTTTATAACTCTGAGTTGTAGAGTCTGTTTTCCGCAAGTCAGTACTTCTAACAGTGCTCCTTCCCACTTTGTCTGGCACTGTGTCTGTGAAACCAGACTTTACTGTGAGACTTCATTGTGGAGCATGATCCTGGAAATATGTGGAATAGAATATTTCACCCGAAGTCTGTCATATGCCCTCAGTGCTTTATCTCTGCTGTCAATAGAGCCCCTTCCCTTTTTCTCCTGTTCATAAAACTTTCCTGCTTTGGGTTTTTTAAGTGCTTGTTTTGCTCTAAGTGTGTATTTATTTGAATTCTTGAGACAGGGGCCAAAGAGGATTATAAGAAGAGCACAGGTAAATACAAGTGTAATTTCGAGTCAGATGAACCTTTAGCAGTTACAGTAAGATAAGAGTAAACATAATCATTATACAGTCAGACTATTTTCATTTATTTATAACACCTTAGGGCAATACCTGGTTTGATAGGGCTATTTTAAAATCATTACCCTACTATTTTCAGTGTCCCATCCATTCAGTTGCCCACTAAAGATTAAAAAACACACTTGGAGGAAAATATCTTTTTATTAAAGTAGCATTTAAGAAACAGGTACTGAGATTTTGAGGGATTAAGTATTTACATTCATATGAAAGAATTGTAAGAGAAAGAAGCATCTTTTCTTCCAGGCACTGAAAATACAGCTATGATTTAAAGAATCCCCTCTCTACTGTAAAAGAAACACGTTCTTTCTCTCCCACACAAATTCTTCCCTTCACAAGCACACTGCACTCTTAGCCAGAGACAAGGAGAGACCACAAAGAAGCATTAGCCAAGTGAACTTCTCCCTATTAATTTTACCCTGTTAAATTGACCCTGCAAAACAACTAAGGGCAAACGCTTGTTGACTAGCTGAAAGAAACAAGTCAGCAAATAAACCACATGAAACCGCATATTCACCATACTAAATATTCACCATACTCTGTCCCTGTGACATCATAACCTCAGCCCATGCCAGAGAGAGCTGCCTTGTATGGGGTACATAGGTATGTGGTCTCATGGAAGGCTTTCTCATGGACACAGGCACAGGCACTAGCGGATTGTAGGGAGGTGTAATGGTACACCCAAACCCCAAGCACTCCCAACTCCCACAGGAGAAGGGGAAATTGCACATCCCTTGTGTGATGTGGAATCCTACTTGTGAATGTGAAAATTCAGATTAGTTGTAAAAGGATGTGTACAGTAACATTTTTTAAGTGTCTGGTCTTGAGGTTTATCCATTATATTGTTGATACTGATTCTGAATAGCTGACTGATTGGCAGTTAATTATGTGTCATTAAGTTAAACAGACTTCTTCAGCACTGATCTAGTTTAAACAACATGAAATCTTTTTCCCTTCAATATCCATTACACAATTGGCCATTTTTGCAGACACATGTGCTGCACCTCAGAGGGCAAAACAATTACGCATGTACAGTGTAATGTACCCATAAAGGTGTATTCCCCCTGTTTCCTTCCCCATCCCCAAGGCTGGGACAAAATAATATTCTTTTTCCCTCTTTTGAGGGAACTTTGTGGCACCTGTGGTACTGTCTGCAGTAGTACCAGTGAGATGAGGAGGCAAGTGAGCAAGGATGCCTGATCTCCCACCAGAATCAGACAGACTGAGGATATGGTGGCAGGTCTCAAATCTGTGACATGAACCTGACTGTGCATGCCTATGTTTTCTGGCCCCAGCTCCTGCTAAATCACAGGCACCTTGGTGGATACCAGAAACTCCAAATGACTTGGTCCCCAAAAGGGCATGGGTGACTCTTAAAGGACCAGAGCTCCATCCAATACTTTTGGTCACAGTAAGAAGTTTTTTCAAGGCCTCTTGACTTCTGTGTGAGTAACACCTCATGACCCTGGGAGACATCCCCACAAGGCAGCGTCTTCATCTCACTTCAGCTGTGAGCACCATTTGTGCTGGGATCATGAGTTGCCCCTTCAATTGCAGAGGCCCTGATGTACCTATGGGTTTTAATATCCCCACACGCTTGTGCAAGCTATTTCCATTGCCATCTCAGGATGCTCTGTTGGATGACCATGTCATGTCAAGTCACATTATGTCCAGAGAGATGTGAAAAGACAGGCTTTAATATATGGTGCCACTTCTTTATCTTACCCAGCCTCAGCTCTGGCAATTAATGCTCCAGCTTAGAGGTTCAAACTTCCCTTTAGGACCACAGGAAAAAACGCACTTTGTGAACATTGTGGGAAGAATCCTTTCCTCTCCCACCTCTGGACGACTTCTTTGTGCCTTGAAGAGCTTAAAGTAAAGGCAGGAGCTCCTAGCACTTTCAGTGGTCCTGTCATACCATCAGAGGCTCTTGCTCCCAAGAAATATCTCATCTCCACCCGTGTCCCTGTAGAGAAAGGGATTACAGTCCTCCTGCTAAAACCCTTCTGGGGAAATTGCCAGTGACAAAGTCCAGCTCCCTCAAGCGGCAGTCAGTGGCAAAATTTCTTGTTCCCTGAAATGAAAGCAGCATATATTCTACTTGGCACTATGCTGCCAAATCTGGGGCCACCAGTGAGCTCAAGAAAATTACTAGGAAAATAGTCTTAAAAGCTGCTGCTAGGTCTTCAGTCAATCCATTCCTGAGGTAGGTACTACATTAAGGATCTCACAGGACTCATCCACACCCCTTCAGCTAATTTTCCCTGAATTGATATTCCTCTCCCTCTACATTCCTGAAGGAGTATGACCTTCTTAACTGTTGTCATTTCCCTATTATTCTTACCTTTTTCAACTCTTGAGAAAATAAAAATAGTTAAAAGACAAAAAGGAAGAGCAAGATTTTTCTCTTGGCAGGGCTCATTGTAGAGTGCAAAAAATTACTGTGTCTCAGCTAAGCTTCTCTGGCTGCCCTTGGCCCACTACAAAGGGAAATTTTTTCCTCTGGGGCTCAAGTTGAGACATTTTATTTCCCAGAAATGGTTAGTTGTCACATTTCAAGTAACCTTTCATACTTGTCTGCAGCAGCTTGTTCACCCACCCAAGGCAGCACGGGAAGCAAGCAGTCTGGCCCTCCTTCACAGCCATACATTATGTTAGCCATCATTTACCAAGAGCACATTTCATTGCAGGGTTTACAGTTTAGGTTGCTGTTTTCACATGAGATCTCAAGCCCTATTTCAAGCTTTTTCTGTTATTTTATAGACCAGTGAACACCATTTTGGTTTATCTTCCTGCCTTATAGTAGACATTCTATAGTCCTTAAAAGTACTTAGGCACAAGCTGTGCGTGGATCTAAAAAATAATAATAATCAGAGTCTGATGTAAAGCTGAGGCCCTTTGTATGAGAAAGGAAAAAACATCAACCACAAAACAAACACAAACCAATGAAAAACACCCTCACCTTGTTAGTCCTGTCTGTGAAGGGACTCACTAGTATGGCTGAGAAATGCTGCTTTCATAATTTAAGATTGGTTGTAGGGGCAATTGGAATTTCTCCCCAGCCTTGTCTGCTGTTACTGCTTGCCCTTCTACTCAGAGCATGCATTTTCCTTAAAAGTTTATCTTTCCATCTATCCTGTGTTAAGTGAATTCTTGTTTTACACTAAACCTGCATCCCCCTTTAAATCTAAAAGCTTTTATGTCTAAAAGCTTTTATGTCTAGAAGAACAACTGAAGCTGATATGCCTGCTGGGGTGCAAACCTTCTCCCTAGGCCTTGGCATTTCTGGGGCTCCAGGCAAAACTGTGTTCTTCTGCCCAAAAATCATAGTAACTGGCCATAGCCAAAAGAGGCAGAGAATTGACATGTGCAAATTCTGGTCCTAGGTCTTGCTTAAATGCAGAATAGGGGCAGTAAGATATTGACAGGTCCTTGAAAATATTTTAGTGTCACTGGCTCTGTTGGGACTGGAGTGGACACGACACAATGCACAGGAATATTTTAGCCAATGTCACATCAAAGCTCTTAAGATGCTCACACATTGGGAAGTTCTTATTCTTCATAGTTCTAAAACTGATTCATCTTGAGGCAAAGGGGGCTTATCTGTAAAGTAAGAAAATACCCCCATCTGACACTTCATTATGCAAAGTCATTTGCATAGGAAGCACTTTGATATTGCAGCGAAGGGACATAATTCCTGATAGGTGTTGAACATTCATGTCCTTGAAATTCATTTAGGTATGTTTATCCTTGGGACCATTCATGCACTTGAATTTAGTAAAGTGCCTTTAGCACATACCTGGATTGGGACCTATATGTACTATATGTAGGGTGTGAGTTGGCTCATCTTTAAAACTAATTTTAAATGTTGACTTGTATAACCTTCAGTGCGTCCCTCCAGATGCAAATGACTCAGTCTTACCCCAGTAGATGTGTCTCCTTGGAAAGTTCATGCATAAACTGTATTTAAGGAAAATAGCTTCTAATTACGAAAAGATATTAAAAACCATCCCATCTGATTGTAATGAGGATAATTCGCACTATTCCCAAACAAAAAGCTTAATTAGAATAGAGTTATGGCTGAAATGCATTTTGCTACAGTCCAGTTAATGATCAGAAAACCATTATTCTACTGCTCAAAAAAGTTGGAATGGCTGAAGATGAATGGTTAACAGTCTGATAGCATACTCCACATCACTACATAACCCTTCATCATTCACCATTACAGTTTCTTGATTTACTTGTCTTTTATAATCTTCCTTCTACTCTTTGTTTGGTTTTGATAGAAATACACCATTGGATTCCCATTGCATGTTTAAATATGGTCTTCTTAAATGTGCTGTAAAGGGCTTTGAACAGACTATAGTCCCAGGATTATTCTGTTTGTGCCAGAGGATGGTAAGATCTTGTACCAGTATTATGTGCTGAAGCAGAAGAATACTTTAGCTATTAGGAAGAGAGTGATCAATCCATTTGTATTATGAAATGTGTAGATTATATAATCTAGGGAGAGCTCATGTATGGAAGTTTGTGTTTAACTATGTGGTTTATGAGCCTATATGGAATGAATGCACACACCGCATGATAAATAATCTCTTGATACTACGAGCTGAAGTTTCAAAGCAGCCTAATAGAGTCATACATCTAACTCCCTTATGTCTTTGAAACCCTAGACACAATATACTAGAAATAGGAAAGGGACTTGAATAGTAATTACAAGCATATTTTGAAACTGATAGAGGAGAAAAATGGATTAAGGGCATTGTAAATTGAGGAAGGAGAGAATGATGAACTATGTTTTTGGAGCTAAAGGACAAATATACTTTTGTGGTCTTGAAAGTTTTTAAGCATTATCTAGCAATTGCATAGTATGCTTGTAGCGGCATTTTCTTTGCAGAAAGCTCTAACTCTGTTCAGGGTTTGATAGCTTATTTCCTTTCCAAAAAGTAAAATTGGATAAATGCAGAGGGAAAGAAATGCAGCTGGTGGGTATGTGGGTTTCTTCTTGTTATTTCGTATGAACTGATTATTACTTAATAGGCTGTATCGATACCAGGAGCTGTGATGAGGGATAATGATATCCCTCAGTTGCACACAATCAGCAAAAGGAGGTAGTTTCTTTGACAGTGTTAAATGGCATTGTTAATGAAACTCAACAGAGAATCAGTGGTTTTCACTACCTGAGAATCTCATCCAGAGTACTTAAATCTCTTCTAACAACATAAAACAAACTAGTGCAAGGTTTGTGTCATATTATGATCAGGTAGCAGTTGGCTGACAGTTGCAAGCTTTATTGCAAATATGTGTAATGTAATTTAGTTGGAATTAACAGGGATGTATGTGTACAGATATGAAGAGAAAGTGCTGACTTTGGTTTTGTGTTAAGCTATATATTCCTTTATATCTAGCCATTTAAATATCAGTTACTTCAGAGGTTATTTCACTGTCTACACATTTTGTATTTTTTAGTAGATATTTGCTTTGGCAGCCCCAAACACAGGTATGTGGAACTTCTTTGTGCATTCCCAGTAGTAATCACATTCAAAAGGTAAGGGAAGTCATTTCTGTGTCTGAGGGAGAATTCCTGGGCTACACACTAGTTGCAGGGCCTGAGACACTGAAAAATATAGCCCTTCTATGAGTATAATTTCAAAATCCCAGTGAGGCTACTTGAGCTTTCATTGACGATAACAAAGAAGTAGTGAACACCAGAATCAACAAAGCCCAGATTTCTATGGATTTGTGTATTGTGCTCAACTGCAATTCCCAGGGGAATATAACTTCTGGTTGAATTGTTACCTGTGTTTGGGGAATTGATCCAGGATGGATTATGCATGGATTCCCTAGTCTCTAGTAAAAGGTGGGCTCCTCTGGCAGTTTTTCTTACCTCTATGGCTATCAAAGTCTCTTCTTTCTAGCCAGCTATTTGCATTAAAAATTGGGAGCTTAATTACCTTCTATGTCTCTTCCCTTTCTATTAAACTGGATTGAAATCAGGCAGCAGGTTCAACAGTCATTGTTGGGGAGGGATTCAAAGTCATGTGAACAGGCTGACTATGTGTATACTGTGTACATAAGGAAAAAGAATAAAATAAAGATGTTCTCAATTCAGGCAGCTGAAACTGAAATAATCCTATGACCCTTCAGCATTGTTTTCCCCCATCTTCCTTCCTCATAACACTTTGCTTGCTGGCCCCTCCTCTAATTCTTTGTCCCACAGATCCTACATTTTTCTTGCAGGCCATTGCATGCAATCCTTTCTCCCTGTTCCTACACCTGTTTTTCTCTTGGGAATGTCTTTCTTATCCCTTCCTCCCTGGAGGATCATAGCTCAACAGAGTTACTTTTGCTCTGGGGTTACAGCCTAGAAAACAAGGCAACAGAGGAATTTTGCTTTGAAATGAGAAGCTTGCCTAAACACATTCAATGCATTCAGTAGGAATGCTTTTCCCTCCCTCCTTCCATATATACATTTGGTTCTCTTAATTGTTCATCTCTATTCAAAGCAATTTCCATGGCATACAATTTTTCATTAAATGTAGTGAAGGAAGGACAATTTAGCATCCCACCTGTGACAACTCACTGATTCAGATCATGATGACCTATTGTGAATATTTGGGCTTCAGTCAAGATTTTGATTAGTGGAAAGAAGTAACCTATGCATAATTAAGACTGTAGCCAGAATTTATTTATTCTGAGACAGTTTTATTTAAAAGTAGAAGTCTGTTAATTAGCTAAAAGATGAAAGCACCTCCATAGCACTCTCTGGCAGAATATCTGAGAATTTATAGTTTGTCTCACTCACTTCATATTCTGAAAAGTTTGTCACATGTGCAGCCTGCAGAAGAGGGATAATTTATTTGTGGGTATACTATAAGGAAAGCAGAGAAGCAGCTTGTAAAATATGGATTTTGAAAAACTTGGTGTAAATCATATCTGCTCTACTGTCATGAAATAGTTCATGAATGCTTTGGCCTAGAAACTTCAAAAGGTCCTCATCCCTCCCACTCTGCATAAAAAGAGGAAGAGAAGACTGGTGAACTTGGAAGGTATCTCCTGAAAAGTGGAAACAGCAGAGCAGCCTGATGCGATCTGAAATAGCTTTTGAGTTTGTCACTGATATTACAGGCTTCTGAAGTCACAAAATAGGAGAACGGATCACCACAGTCTGTATTGCTGTCGGAGAGGGAGCTTCAGTCTCCTTGCAGCCAGCTGTTCTTTTAGGCATACACCAGCACCAAGTCTTAATACATAGGGACTATCAATACCACTATCACCATACCACACAAACAGCACCCTAATTCTGTGACGCCTCTGTTAGCTCCATAAACCACCATGCCCCAGAGTATACAATCATTTTCTCATTGATTCTTGTTGGTTTCCCAGTCTCATATCATCTTGGGAGCACTCAAGAAACATTTAGGAGTGAAGAAAAGGAGTTTTCCCTTGTGGTGTATCTTCTACCATCACTATGGTGCTGTTGATGCCATCCAGGGTTAAAAAACTCACTGCAACAGAGCAAACACCATAGCAGTCATAATAAGTGATTGCAGCTTTAGGAAGGAGTACACAATGAAATCTGAAGACAAGCTGTCAGATAATTACAGTTTTATGTTGCAGGCTGCACATGTGAATTTCTTATGACGTTTATTAAAATAAGTATATTGCAAAAGGAAACATTTGTTTACATTTGTGAATATACATTGAAAATCTGAAGGCAAATGTTATACAAAAAAGATTTTTTAAAATATCTGGGGTTGAGGACTATTACAGAAAAATTTATGCTTTCCCTACTCAAAAATACAGAGGAAGAATGTGAAAATGTAAAGCTAGGCCTCCCCAAACAATAAAGCTTTTGTCTCCATAGTTCTTCTATCCTCTACACTCTCCTCCAAAATTAAATACAAGCTTGTTACATGTATCTCAGCTCATTAACATTGCAAATAGTCCTATCAATTTAAATATGAATAGAACATTGTGTATGAGGGGGATGACTCATTTCAATGGCTAAAACTGATGGTCAGAAATTGTATCTTAAAATGTCTTTTCAGCAGAAAAATGGGAGCTCCAATTATAAGAATGCCTACTTTGCTTCTGAGACTGTGCCAGGTGTGTGTATGAAATATCTTTAAACCTAACTTCTCTCGTATTTTGCTTGGGTAGTCTGCTGTGATATTTTATGCTGTAGTTTGTTTACTTTTGCATCATCTAATTCACAAATGAAGTTTGCAGAAGAAGTAGAGATCCCACACTTTCACAACTACAGACACTATATAAGTGGATGCTAAGACGTGTTGTCCAAATAGCAAACTTATTACAAAAAAGCTGAAGAGACCAGGGACCTCGACTAACTTTCAGGTGACTTGGCAAAAACAGTATTAGTGAATCATATTGTTTGGTTTTGTGCCAAACTATTTTGGCCTTTGACTTTTTTTGCCTCTAAAGAAAAGCATGAGGATCTTTTCCCTTTCGCATTTTTACAAGAAACTCTTGACTAGTCCAGAACATAAATAAGCCTCAAGAACTTCAGTTAAATGATGAAAAGATAGGAGAAAGAAAGAAGTTTTCCAAAGCCTTTGATTTGATGTGAGTTTTGAACAGGAGACAAAATATCATCAACCTCCTCTTACTCATTTTTATGCTTCTATCCAGCAGCCTGGAGCTGTTGAAAACTGTCAGTAAATGAACCAAACTGGAGTTATTTTTTTCTACTCTTCACTAAAAGAAAGGGAGGTTATTGTTCTTTTCTGTCCCACTTAATGGTTCTGTGAATCTGCTGGTGTGCAGGTATGTTTTGAAAGCCTCAAATTACACATCAACTGTTAAGTGAAAAGACAGCCAATACTCTGTGCAGAAATTGGCAGTAAGTGCCATTTGGAGCAGTTAATCATTAATTTTACATTGATGTTACATATTCTTATTCCATTTAGTGTTGACTGATACAAAACGGCATCCACGGTAGTGAATTATTGAGAAGTGACCTGGTAGTGAATTAGTGTAAATTCTCTTTACAAGGCCAGTGATTATTTCTGTTACATATTAAGCTTAAAAAAATGTTGGTAACTCTAGCTAAAACCTCACTATTTATGTTTTAGAAAAAGCTTGAAATCTCAGGAGTGTGTTTTTATTTCTGGAGACTGACATGTCAAATTCTTGAGCCCTAGGCAGTAACTTGCAATTTTCCTTTAAAAGATTCCTTCTGGGTTTTCACTGAAGAAGCTTCTTACTATGTCTTCTGAATCTACCTTCCATTTCTTGAAAATTTGGAAGCAAGAATTAAATGTTTTCTTTTCACTCTCCAGAGCTGTCAGGGAGGGGGTTGACATACATTTATTTCTACAAACTGGTGATGGTGAATATTACATGTAAGTATATTCGCACTGTGGCTCTCAATCTGTAGTCTGTGATGTTTGGCCTATTTTTACATGAATAAGCAAGTTTTACACTCCCTGTACAGAGGCATTAACTACATTCATTTAGGGATCACAAATCCATAGCTTGAAAACCATATTTTCTGAGGAAGCGGAGGAGTAGAAGGTACCACCTCTAGATCTAAATAACTTCATATAAACTGCCTCAGGATGCAACCAAATACCAAGATGAAAGCTCAGCATCCTTCCTTTTGTTCTACTACCCACTAGTTTGCCTCCTTCTCTACTTTCCTTTAAGGAGGCCTATACAATCAAACAACTTATTTTATCTCTTCCAAAGGACTGTGGCCTCATCCTTTCTAATCCCCCTCTGTTTTGCTGATTAAGGATACCAATTGAACTCGGACACCAGAGTGAAAAGAGTAAGTGTATTTTACTGATGATAACCAAATAATGTAACAGTGTAATACAGAAAACATGCAGTAAGAAAAAAGCAGAATAGTGCACTTAAAGCAACAAACAGGAAAATACAGGGTAATGCATCAAATCATTACTACATGAGAGAGAGAATAGTGATTAAGAGAGGTACATCACCACTTGCATATATAATCATCATCATCCAGATCCGCAGTCGCTGGGGAGCCCCAGTTACAGCGAGGATTTGGAGAGCCTGTCCCGGCAAGTGGGAAATCCTACGCAGTGCGTCCACCCATAGGTGAGGCATCCAAAGTCGCTGCAAATGGGCCCAGCCTTATATACCAGAGATCGACAAGCCAGAATAACTGGCACCTTTGTTTTGAGCGGAAAATTTCTGGTTTCATTCTCCTGTTGGATTCCACCCAAAGCTTGGCCAGGGGTCAGGGGGGGAACCAAGGGAGTTTCTAACAAGGCCAAATACTTGGGTTCTCAGCCTTGAACAAGGCTAAACAAGGGAAGCTGGATACATTCTCTCCTCACTACTGATTATATTTTGTCTAAGTTGCATCTTTCACTGGCGAGTTTACATATTTTATTAATGACTACATGCTAAGTTAGCAGCTTTGGCTTGGGGCCTGTTGTTCAGGCTTCAGTATTTCAACACTTTAGCACTTTTTACATCAGCGTAAGTGGTTTGTTATAACTTAGTACAATACCTACTAGTATAATGGTTATCAGTTATAAAATATACAGGATTCATCTATAGGTCAACTCTGGCTTAGGCCTGTTGTCCAAGCCTTAGCACTTCACCTTCATGAAAGTCATCTTCTGCTATGGGATATGTTTGAATAAAGATCTTATAGTTTCTTCTTTCCCTCAATTTTGTACTACCTACCTCCAGGCAGAAACAAGAACCCCATTATGTCTAGAAACAGCCAGCACATGATTAAATCCATTACAACAACTAAACATGAAGTAGCAGTGCTCATCAGAGGTGGTGAAAAAAGAACCCCTTCATGCTGCTAGTGATTGGCTCAGTCCTTGCCAGTGGCTTGTTTTGGTTTTGTTCCTCCTGTCGCCTTGAAGCCTTAGCACTGACCTTGGATTTTAAGGGGCAGCTCATGTCAGTATAGAAATTAGCTTTTTGCTTGCTTTGTCATTCCCACAGGCAAAAAATATATGAAGTACCCCTCACAGAAGACCTGAACTCAAATGTCTCCTCTGCACCTTGCTGTTCTGGGGTAGCCCTGTCCAACTGCCTCTTTTGCTTTCACCTTCCCACGGAGCAGTGGAAGCAGGTGCTCTCATTTCTCTTCACTGACAGAAGCTTTAAGGTCCCTGGAGTATCCAAAGCAAGAGTCGGAGACCCTTCAACATGTTTTCACGGGAACAAAATGCCACCTGGACACCCAGTTCCTCTTGAGGGCTACAGCCTGTCTCTGTAATGAGTGTTTGACTATGCTGTATAACTAGTGTGTACCTACGATTTCTGAGGCTTCGTGTGTGCTGGTGTTTCTAGTCTCAAGTAACTGAGTTGGTTTTGTTGATGCATGAAGACGGATAGCAACATGCTGCTCCTTCCTTACATAAACACACATACACAAGAAAAAGCAGAGGGAATAGAAACAGATAAACAAATGCACAAAAACGGTAAGCATAAATAATGTAGATAAGACACAAATATATGGGAGGCAGATATCTAGAGAAACAGATGGATAGCCCACAGCAATAAGCAGTAGTTGTCTATGAAAGATGGTCAAATGCAGTGGTAAATGACTTGTGATTTCAAAATTTGATTTGCCATGAAAGCCCATCATGAATGTTGCAAGGGCAATACCTGGAGAAAAACTAACTATCTAGCACTACTTCCTTTCTTAACCTGTGGGATGGAAAATTATCTGATGGGTTACCACAAGCAAACATGAATGCAGATATGCAGAGATATCTCATCACCTGACAGCTTTCAAAGCTTTATTGTCAAATGAAATTAGCAGAATTTTGACACATATGAGCAGGCAGAATAGCAGATAAGATACTAAAATGTCTGCAGTGAAATCATTGCCTTCTGTGGTATTCTTACAACCTTTTTCTTCCTCTTGACCTCCATTTGCTAGTTCATAAGATATTAAGGTGTCAGCAGCCAAAAGCAACTGCTGGGGAAAGTTACAACAGTCTCAGTCTCTTTCCTACTTAATTTGCTGGTACCTGTCAGTTGTGATATGCCTGAGAAAAGGGTAAGGGCCTTTTTTTTCTCTGTAGATCTTAAAAAACACTTTACAGCACTATCTCCAGTCTGTGATAAGCAGACTATAGTTGCAGTTGTAACATATGTGGAATGGAGATAAAGTACCCACAGAAGTCTGGCTATCATATGGCTATGGAGGGACTGTGTGAAAGAGTGATGTAAAGAATTGTGCAGTTACACATACATTCTGGTCCTCGGAGACCTCCTTGTCCTCAGTTTGGAACCCTTGTTCTCCATTTACCTTATTATATATTGCTTTGAGTAGATGGATACCTGTAATGTGCAAGTTTCCCACAACATGAGATGGGGACTGTTTTGTCCACAAGGCAACTGAACCTGCCCTAGAGCTGATGTCTCCTAATTCAGCTACGAGCTCCTCCCCTGCGGCCCTTCTACCTCATGTGGGACTGGTGTTTCAGTGCTTTGCCAGATTGTCCCATATGAAAGTTTTTAAGTTAAATATACATTTCCATGTGCACAATGCTCAGTCCTTGATGGTGTTATGAAAAGAACTGTGAGCCTAAGTCACTCTTCCCAATGGAGAATCCTAAAGCTCTTCAGACAAAATTATCCCTCTTATTTGACCACATGCCATCCAGCCAACTTTCAGACATCCCCTCATCTCAGCATTCAGTCTTGCCTGATGTCCTCAGGGAAGTAAGAAATTAAATGGAAAGTATTTTTAAAAGAAAAGCAAGAGAGCTTTCCTGCTGGAGCTGAGTAAAGTTGAGACAGCTCTGTCAGCTGCATGTCTTCACTTTGCAGGGAGCTGTCAGTAAGCTCTTTATAGTTGGGGAGCTTATGCGGGCAAAACAATTGTGTGTGTCACTTTTAATCCACATGCACAAATTGCATCATGTTGAAAGCAAGAAAATTAATTATTATTTATATAAATAGATCTTGCAGATTTCATTAAGATTAGGTCAGGCTGTGGAGTTATCACATAGGCTTGTTTGCACTTTTGTTAATCTTCATTTGCAAATGCTGATTAGTGCCACAAAACTCTCTTGCTGTTTACTGCAAAATCCTGGTTCTCTTCTTCTTGTCAGGAAGACTCAGGAGGAGGGAGGAAGAGAGAGAAGGGGGCTTCAAAGCCAGTAGTCAGAACCAGAGGGAACATGAAAGTAGATTTGCTTGAATCAGGAAAGGAAGGGAGGGCAGGAGAGAAGCTCACTTGTTGTTTTAACATCCTGGGTGGAACAGGCTCAAGCAGAACCTCCTGATAGTGAAGCAGTGGTGCAAGAACAGTGGAGATCAGTGGGGTCAAAACCCCAGGGACATAAAAACTTCTGGTCAAGTGGTTCTTCCCCCTTACTTACCAGTTCATACAGTTCTTACATCCTTCTGAACAGTAATATACAAATTCTTGCTGCTGGCCCATCAGATGACACAACACATACCTGTTATCTGCAGTTTGCTCCTCCTCCATTCTCTCCAGAAGGAAAGGGTGCATATCGAGTATACTGTGTTATTTCAGAATATTTCTGTTGGGTTGTTAAATTTTGTGCTTTACCTGGACTGACATCTACAGTGCTGTAATCAGTTAGCTTTCAGATTTAAAAAAAAAAAAAAAAAAAAAAAAAGTAGTTATTTAATTGATGTCATTCTGTAGCAGGTACTTGTTCATAGTGCTAACTCCTCTGGTGAAACTGGGGCTCCAGGATGAGGATCCAGAGAGATGGAAGGCTGCATGAAGAGCAAGAAGTAACAGAACTGGAGTGTCAACAAAGTGTGGGGAGTATTGAGGGAGGAATATGTGTAGGGCCATGGGGAAGCAGTAAGTGATGCTGTTGGGGACCTGTATGTGTGCATGCATGGCAAGTGCTCTCACACCGGGGCTGGAACATGACCCTTGCCTGGACAAGCTTACCTATATTTTTTTCATGATGTTTTGTTTCAGTCTCTGCTTCCTGCCATGTTGAATTAGAATCACAAAATCTGTATATGAATCCTAAAATTTGTATATGAATCACAAAAGGAGAAATCCTGTCTCCTCTTTTTTTCCTAAACATTTCCTTTCTCATAGGTACTCCTTCATGTCTTCATTTAAATGCTGACTGCTCTTCAAACTCCTTCCTGACAGTATCTGATAACTAGGTCAATTTGTTTAGGCTCTAATTGTGTTACCAACTACTGAACAAATACGTCAGGGTATTTAAAGTACATGAGGGGTGTGGATTTGTATAGTCAGCATTCAGCTTCCCCCAGACTCCATTCTAGAATAACAGCCCTGGATTGCTCTTCGGTGACAGAGCCCACTACTGCATGAAAGAAAAAAAAAACCTGCTTTCCTAAGATCCCAGAGGTTGAGACTGTGGGAAGCATGTGCAATGTTTTCTCAAAGAAAGTATTCACAGCAATTTTTTTTTCTTTTATGAGTAATATGCTAGAAGAAATTGTAAGAAACAATACAAAATTAAATTTGGTGAATGTGCTGAGGGGTAATACTTAGAGAAACCTTATCTATCTTGAATAGTCAAACACATCAACTTGTTGGGCATGTTGGCAATTACTTCATTACATATATTCAATTTGCTCTTGTATATACAATATTATCTTCCATAAGGAACAGTAAACTGCAGAACATATTTTAGTAAATACTATTCTGAGTAAACAGAAATGGCTTGAGTGTGCACTTCCATGCATAATAATGTAGCAATGAAATATTGCTCTGACAGAGCTGCTGAGTGTAGGGGAGATCACATCCTCTGAGATGTTCCTCAGTGTTAGCAGGATCTTCTTTAAAGGCTGTAAGAAACAGCCTTTAGGAGTTCTGATGTCTCCTAACCTGGGGTGGGAATGCAGGTGTTCCTTTTGTTCAGGTAAATTAAAGAAAAAATGAAGGTAATTCCATTATTCTTGTAGACACTGTGATACAAATGCAG
Source organism: Strix aluco (assembly GCF_031877795.1). Taxonomy (NCBI): domain Eukaryota; kingdom Metazoa; phylum Chordata; class Aves; order Strigiformes; family Strigidae; genus Strix; species Strix aluco. Next base: position 29,081,358 of record NC_133935.1, read on the forward strand.
AGACAGCCCAATTCATTCATATAGACCCATATGGATGTATGTATATATATGCATATGCACGCACATGTGTGTGTGCATAAATATATGCATATTTCTAGTGTTATGGGTTCTCAGCCTATGAAGATGCTGCTCTGAAAGCTTAAAGCAGAGGTGCCTCCTAGCTGGCAATGGAGGTTTGTAGAGCCACTTTGTTCTAGTTTTTTTCCTTCATGTAATCACTTCTGTATTCCTCATGTGACTAAAATCATGTCCCCTTATATTTCAGATGCATGTCCAACCATATGGTCAGTGGTGCAAGACAGTCTTTTTATATGACTTACTACAGGAGTGCACAGTTAGCCATCAGCCAAATACATCCAGTAAGCTGTATACAATCTGTTGTATTCACTTTGGAGAGAACCTGCATTAAAGAACCAGTATTGAGGCCTGGAGCAGAACAGGAATATTTTGACTAAATACTTGTTGTCAGAAGATGCTGATTCATCGAAATTAAGCTTTTTGCAGAAAATGGCCAGCCCCTTTGGCATTACATGTTGTCTTCTTTTCAATTAAAATGTTTTATTTGAGAGGTAAAGATGACCTTTCTGTTTTAGAATAGAAAGTAAATTCTAGTTTAAAAATAAGAAAAACTAACACATCTATTTAAAAATGTAGTATTTGGAAATGTTCAGGAGAGACCAGTTCACCCATCCAACTGAACATGTGGAAAACTGAAATATCAGCATCCTTCTCACTTGAGGTGGGATTCTTTTTAACCACTCTTTCTAGTTTTCATGATGTTGTTGAAGTTCTTTCCTTACTCAACTGCACGTGTCTCTCTAGTCACAGTACTCTTCTGCCTGTGTTTCCTTCCTCTCTGCAGAAGTTCTACACCATATGCAGTGCTATTTTCAGCCATAATTCAAGGGCATAAGCATTATATCCCCTCTTAAAAGGCACCCAGTGTTTTTGGGAAAGAAAACAGCCACAGAATGTGCACACGCACTTTTGGATGCACGTGTTTTTCTCTTTGCTTCCTCCCCTCTGTGTACTTCATGTGTGTTATGCTGAAGGTTTCAATACCAAATTCTCTGCTGATACAAACAGGTTAAAGTTCATTGTAATCAAGACATCTGCAATTCTTTACACCAGTAGAGAATTTATTCTGTTTTATCGTTTTTCTAAAGGTGCCTCTTCCTACTGCTGCCCTCCAAGCCTCCTGGACTGAAATCCTCCTCCCTGCTCTTTTTGATGCTTCTTCACCATGAAGGCCAGCAAGCCATGGATTCAGTGGTTGAAGAGCCATCACTTTTCCTTTTTAATTGCAATGCAGTGAACTGAGAATATATGCAAAGTCATGTGGTGTGATGTGGCGAGAGGGTCAATTCCAGCTAAGGTGGAAGGGTGTGGGGTATGAAATTTCCAACAGAGAGGACAGTAGCCTTCATCTGAAGAGACAATTTCTTGACACACTTTAACTCAATCACTTATGATCATCTGACTCTACCCTTCAGCAATAAGGTTAAAAGGCTCTTTTAAATTGACTTAAAGCCCACGTAAAATGTTGCACCAGTTCAGTTGAATTCATTTTACACTTGATTATTTAAATCAATGCCATTTTTGTGTGCAGACAATATCTAAGTGTTACGCTTTGTGGATGTAGTGAGTCCTACAAAGGGAACTGAAATGGCCAATTTTTTCTCACAATCACACCCCACTGGGACTGAGAAAGGAGCTTTAAAAGATTGAAATTTGGCTTTCCTGGACACTTTCCCATTCAAGGTATTCCAAAGAGCTTTTCAGTAGCAAGCTGGATGCTGGTGCTACAGAGACTGCACAGACAAACACAGAGACTGTTAATTCAGCAGCAATACCTCCGAAAGAGCTATGGAGGTTGAAGTCTCTATTACTAAAAGAAACTGCTGACAACCTGCCTTAGAAGTCATTTCTCTGGGACACCCCTGTGGATGGCCTTCATCCTGATGAGCCTGAATTTCCATCTGACGCTAGGTGCCATTGCAATATTCATGTCACTCTTTAGGAAGCTGTAAAGCAAGCTCACATGCATGGGATGGGTCCTGGGAAATTAGGGGAGGATGCTGTGAAGGTGGACTGGAATAGAGCCCTCCTGGGGGAGGGGAGATATGGAGACAGAAGCCATGAGACCGATTAGCATTGCTGGCATGGAGTGAATATGTTACAGCTTCTGCCAAATTCAAGCTGCAGTGAAGGACGTTCAGACCCTTTTTCTTAGGCTGTCTTGGTGCTTGGCAGCTAGACAGAGACTGAAGGCTGCTGCTGGGTACATAAATAGTCAGAACCAGCCTGAAGTTGTGACACACACACACACAAGCACCATTGCATCACCTGGAGGCATCCCAATTAAATGGAAATACGATCCCCACCAAGCCAAAGATATCACTATTAAATGTTATTAGGTTTAAATTAGGTTTGCTCCAAGAGATGGCCCGATTAAACGAATTTCCTGATTAAGTCCAAGTGGCATGTACTTTAATATACTCTGTTACCATACACATGTGGTTTTCCTACTTTTATTGTTTGACTCCAGTTTCTGGCTGTCATAGCATTAAGTCCTCAGCTAAACCCTTAAGTGCAAAACCTCTGCATACACAAGCCCTTTTATCTTTGCAATGTCATTTTCCCATTTTATTAAAGGGAAGAGAGCTGGTTTCAAAAATAAGTGCTTTGGTCATACAGGAAAAATAGTATATGCAAAGCTAAATTTAACACAGTTGATTAGGGAATCAACAGAAATCTTCAGCAGACTGCATCTGTTGAAGGGGTGAATGCAGATTATGTACAAACAATCAAATGAGTATGAGGTATTTTCAATTTTCCTGTCAGAGTTCCTGCTCATTACCTCAAGGCTGAGGCTGAAATGAGCCCCGTCTAACTTTTCTCTCTATGGGTGTTCAGGGATGTTACAGTACAAGTTCTCTGTTCTGCTGATCTTTTCCTTTTCCTTCCTTCATACCTGGTTGCAAATTACCAAACTAGAAACTTGAAAACTTCTGGCATTTGGCCATTGAAAACTTAATGAATTTCCAGTGTTTCAATTGATGGTTTGAAAACATTGAAGAAAAATGTCAGAAATATTTGTAAATTTCTTTTTGGGTCAAGAAGGTGGGAAAGAGGAGCAGAGAAGAAAGGAGAGGGGAAATCCCATTTCTCTGATGGTGCAAGAGGAGACAGGTCGGGAATATGACCCAGAGTGACATCAGAGCTTCATGGAAATCAGCTAGATTCAGAGAGGGTTTGTTACAGGCCAAGGTAACTCACCACCATCTTACTCTTTTCATATAAGACACAGTGTCTACTACTAGCTACAGAGCACCTCAATGAAAAATCTGTGATGAATCTGAAGTCCTGGTGCCTGATCAGCTCTAGCTCGACATAACATTCCTCTGCTCTGTACACATGTAACTTCCCAGTGACAGAACAAATCCTGAAAGTCCACAAACTTTCAGGGGGAGGAAGAAAACATTTAAGTCCTGATGTTCAAACATAACTGGCAGTCTCATCACTCTGGATATGCCACCTGACATCAAACAAGAAAATGTACAAGTAGATATAAGGAAAAATAAAAGTTAACAACCAGGGTGGTTAAGCATCAGAACAGGTTTCCCAGAGAGACTGTGCAATCTCCATCCTGGGAAATTTGCAAAACTCAACCAGACAAGATGCTGAGGAATCTGATCCAACTGGAAGTTAGCTTCACATTGAACAGGGAGCTGGACTAGAGATCTTCAGATGTCTTTTCCAAGCTCAGTTATTCTATATTTTATGCAGCTATTCTTCCCAAGTAACAGGTATTCCATCTTCTGTCAAAATTAATGGGAATGAAATACCTAAACGTCATGGAAATCCCAGCCTGTGCTCTCCAGGCCTCTGACCTACCTATAATCTCAGACAAGCTCTGAGCAGTTATATGAAGGAGCTACTCACCTGGCTCAAATTGGAGCCTGCTTTTACAGTGGATGAGGCCCAGTCCAGTCCTCTGAGGAATGGAAGGTGAGTACAGAAAACACCTCCCTTCTCTAAGCAGTCCTGGAAGCTTTCTATGGATGTGCCAGGAAAAGGCTAAATAAGTCAGTAGCCTTTCATCCATGCAGCTCAATGAAGGCACTGAACAGCTCTGTTGATGTTTGTCCTGGTTTAACCAGGATAGGGTTAAGTTTCCCCAGCAGTGGGGGGGAGCTCTAGCCGGGTTATTCAGATACCATGCCGACGTCACATCCTGGCAGGACACATTTTTCCTGGCGCGGGAGCGCGGTACACTCGTGGTTTTGTACATCGTGCTTTCCACTGCTGTATTTGGTAGCTATTTTGCTCTGTTCATTGCTATCACTATTACTGTTATTGTTATTGTTGTTGTTTGTTGTGTTGCTATTGCATTATTGTATTAAACCTTTCCTTATTTCAGTCTTGGGGCTTTGTATTTCACTCCCTTTGTGGGGGAGGGGCAGCGGCCGCGTGGTCTCAGACCCCGGCAGGGGCTAAACCACCACACTGTTCAAACCTGAGTGTCATCTGAAGAAATAAAGAAAATGAGAATGTCATAATGCATTACAAAACTGAATAATAAAACTTGCCTCCATCATAGCTCTCTTCCATCATAGATTTTATTCACATAGCAGTCCCCATTTTACAGACTGAGAAAGTGAGGCATACAGCAGTTTAGCGGTTTGGCATGTTGCCTAGAGTAAAGAAATTAATTTCATTTGTCTCACCCCTAACCTGACAACTGGTGAAAGTGCAAAAAAATTAGAGCTGATCTGAGTATAAAGACTATAAAGATGTAGTGAAGCTATACAGGGAGAACATTAGGAGAGCCAAAGCACAGCTAGAGCTCAACCTGGCTACAGCTGTTAAAGATAATAAAAAATGTTTCTATAAATTCATTAATAACAAAAGGAGGATTAGGGAAAATCTCCCTCCTTTATTGGATGCAGAGGGAAACATAGTAACAAAGGAAGAGGAAAAGGCTGAGGTGCTCAACACCTACTTTGCCTCAGTCTTTAGCAGTGGAACTGGCTGTTCCCTGGACACCCAGCCTCATGAGCTGGGAGATGGGGAGGGGAAGCAGAATGAGGTCAGCACAATTAAACAGGAATTGGTCAGAGACCTGCTACACCGCTTGGATGCACACAAGTCTGTGGGACCGGATGGGTTACACCCAAGGGTGCTGAAAGAGTTGGCAGATGTGCTCACCAAGCCGCTTTCCATGATTTACCTGAAGTCATGGCTAAGTGGGGAGGTCCCATTGGACTGGAGGGTGGCAAATGTAACACCCATCTACAAGAGAGGCAGAAAGGAGGATCCAGGAAACTATAGACCTGTCAGTCTGACCTCGGTGCCAGGGAAGGTCATGGAGCAGATCATCTTGAGTGCCATTAAAAGTCATATAATGGACAACCAGGGGATCAGGCCTAGTCAGCATGGGTTTATGAAAGGCAGGTCCTGCGGGACAAACCTGATCTCCTTCTATGACAAGATGACTCGACTATTGGACAAGGGTAAAGCTGTGGATATTGTCTACCTGGATTTTCGAAAAGCATTCGACACAGTTCCCCATAGGATTCTCATAGAAAAACTGGCTGCCCATGGCCTGGATGAGTGAACGGTCTGCTGGGTCAAGCACTGGCTGGATGTATGGTCCCAGAGAGTGGTGGTCAATGGAGTTAAATGGAGTTAAATGGAGTTAAATCCAGCTGGTGGCTGAGTGGTGTTCCTCAGGGCTCGGTGTTGGGACCATTTCTGTTTAACATCTTTATTGATGATCTTGATAAGGACATAGAGTGTATCATCAGTAAATTTGCAGATGACACCAAGTTAAGCGGGAGTGTCGATCTGCATGAAGATAGGGAGGGTCTACAGAGAGACTTGGATAGATTGGATTGGTGGGCCAACGTTAACAGAATGAGCTTCAACAAGGTCAAGTGCCAGGTCCTGCACTTGGGCCACAACAACCCCATGCATCGCTACAGGCTTGGGGAGGTGTGGCTGGAGAGCTGTCTGGAAGAGAAGGATCTGGGGGTTCTAACTGACAAGCAGCTGAACATGAGCCGGCAGTGTGCCCATGTGGCCAAGAAAGCCAACGGCATCCTGGGTTGTATTAGAAATAGTGTGACCAGCAGAAGTAGGGAGGTGATAGTCCCCCTGTACTCTGCACTGGTGAGGCCACACCTTGAGTATTGTGTCCAGTTTTGGGCACCTCAATACAAGAGAGATATCGAGGTGCTGGAGCGAGTGCAGAGGAGGGCAACAAAGCTAGTGAAGGGTCTGGAGAAAAAATCCTATGAGGAGCGATTGAAGGAGCTGGGACTGTTTAGTTTGAGGAAGAGAAGGCTGAGGGGAGACCTCAAGACTCTCTACAGCTACCTGAAAGGACATTGTAGAGAGGTTGGTGCTGGTCTCTTCTCACAGGTAATTAGTGACAGAACAAGAGGAAATGGCTTTAAACTCCAACAGGGGAGGTTTAGACTGGACATTAGGAAGAAAGTTTTCACAGAAAGAGTGGTCAGACAGTGGAATAGGCTGCCCAGGGAGGTGGTGGAGTCACCATCCCTGGATGTGTTTAAGGGTCGTTTAGATGAGATGTTGGGGGATATGGAGTAAGGGAGAAGTTTGTAGAGTAGGGCTGATGGTTGGACTCGATGATCCCAAGGATCTTTTCCAAGCTGAATGATTCTGTGATTCTGTGATTCTGAGTAAAGAAATTTATTTTCTTGACTCAAGCTGCCATAGCAGCTGTTTAGGCTGACTTAAAGAGAAAATAGAGCAAACATACTTTGCCTTTGTCATAGATGCTGGAAATGTTCTCTCTGTCACATCCCTGAACAGAGGACACGTGGCTGGACTGGCCCTCACCACAACCATCAGTCACAGACAGACTGGAAATCACAGCTCCTTCTTTGGACTCATGCTGCACACATTTATGTGTTCAAAATAAGCTTCTTATTTATTTTAGACTTTGCACCTAAAAGCACAAGCTGAATGCTTCTCTGAATGTCCTTGTACAACATAAAAGCCTTTCTCGTACTTGTGATTTTCCACAGCTGCCTCAGGTGTCTGTAGTGCTGCAAACAGCCATTGGAGGACAAGAAACTGTCGAGCACAGATCCAAAAGACACCGTGTTTATCCCTCCCTTTACTTGCCTTCTAGCTGGCACAAAACACTGTGATCAAGGTATGCACTTTCCCTTGGGACTCCTTTATCTCTTCTGAACATAAATATTGTTCATACAGAAAATAATTGAGTCCTCAAGCCACTCATTTGAGTGGACAAATATAGATTGAAGGCTACATGCTCATGCCCTAATATGTTCGCCCAGGTCCTGCAACTACTGCTTTGTTTGACTGCCTTTAGGCTGCTCTCCTCTTGGTGTCTTCCTTAGATCCCCTGAACCACTTCTCAGAGGCAATAAGCCTTTCTCCACTGAGTGGGCTTAAGTATTTCTCTCAAAGATGTACTTCATCCAGGAACAATGAAAAAAACTACAAGAGCAATGCCCTTGGCTAGGAAGACTCAGGACCATTTTGCTCTTGAAGTAGTACTAAATTGCAGTATGTGTCAGAGCTAGATTACAATGCATTTACTGTCCAGGGCATCTTACAAAATATTGTGTATACCTCCTATACTCAGAATAATGACACAAATGATGGGACATCCACCTTTGCTTTCCATTAGATTAACATTGAACACAATTGCCCTTGGCATGACAGCTTTCAAAGCAAGTAAGAAGTTTGATGTACCCACATTGTCTTTAAAAAAGACAAAGTATGCTGTGATTTCTTCTTGATTGATACTACTGCAGTAATGCAGTAGCACTGTCTTTTTATATAGTATATATTATCTTTATGTCCTGGAATATATGACTACCTCATCCCTGTTGCGTTGCACAAAGCTCATGGCATGATTTTCATGGGCAATATAAGCACATATTTTCCTAAGCAATGACAGCAGAAAGCCTTCTTATGCTCATGGCTAGTAACATGATCTGCAATTGATACAAAAAGCACCAGAGTTTTTTGATGGTATTCTCCACAGCTCAGCTTCATTCCCTGCTTATTTATGCCCACCACAAAAATAAAATATAGCCAAGTCTTCTTTACCAGTATTCCTACATATCAAGAAGACAGAACCAGGCTCTTCACAGTGGTGCATGGAAGAAGGAGACACAGTGAACATAAACTGGAATGAGAGGTTCAGATCAGACATAAGGAAAAACTCACATTGAGGACAACAGTCAAGCAGTAGAACAGGCTATCCAGAGGGTCTGTGCATCCAATTCTCCATCCTTGGAGGTTTTGAAGGCCTGAATGGGTACAGCCATGAGAGATCTGGTTTGACCTTAGAGCTGACCATGCTTTGAGCAGGAGGTTGGACTAGAAGCCTCCTGAAGTGTCTTCCAACCTGAATTATCCTATGGTTCTATGAAAAGGCAACCTTTGTATGCTAGAACAGACAATAGTGAAAGAGTCAACCTCCTCACGCTATGGTAGTATGGACTCTAAACAGCAACAGTAGAGGGGGAACAACTGGTTATGATGCTCATGGGCTTCTTTTCCTTGGAGCTCTAGTCCAAGGAAACAGATACAATGTCTTCATGTTTTCTTGAAAGCCTATATCCAGCCAAGACTGAATGGTTCCCTACAAACATCTTGTGTGTATATTGTATGTTTTAGTGTATTCTCCTGTTAGGCAGACAGAGCTGTCACTGTCTGACCAGGACTTCTATGTTCAGACATGGATGGTACGCAAAGATCCTCATATCCTGGATTTGGAAGGGCTGGTGTTCTTTTAGGAGCAGCCTGCCAGATGAACAGATATGGAGAATCATCTTGCTAAATCTATTTCCATCACACAGGCCACAGATAGGATTTTACCTTGTCTTTCTTGTAGTAAAGTAGATGCTATTAAGCCAAAGAGCCTCCATCCCTACCTACTCTGACATGGCAGATCGAAGGACCTCAGTAGCACACCAACCTTCAAACATTGGCATGCTGCCCCCAGGCTTATTTCTAGTGAGCCTTGTTTTATCCCTTTCCCCCTTCAAATCTCTTTCAGTTTAAACTTGAAAGAGTTTAGTTTCAATGAGCCCTGCTAATTCCTGTGCAAAGACCCTTTTCCCCCTTTGAGACAGGTGCACTCCATCTGTCACCAGCAGTCCTGGTGTCATGTAAATGGACCCATGATCAAAAACCCCAAAATTCTGCTGGTGACACCAAGCTCAGAGCTATAACATTTTTTGATATGTAAGATATTACCATAATACACATGTAAAAGGGCTGTAGGCATCTAGCAGAGGTGTCAGATGAGTACAATCCCAGATGCTCTCCACTGACTGCATAAGCTTTAGCAGCTTTGAATAATAAGCAAGCTGAATCTTTCAGCTCTCTGGTAAACTCTGAGCTATATTCAGATTGTCTGGCATTTAAGTTCATCCCTTGTTATCAGATAGAGAAATGCTGCTGGTTTTTGGTTTTGGTTTTGGTTTTGGTTTTTTTTTTTTCCTCAGCTCCTTCTCCAGACTGTGTTCTGTAGCCACTCTTCTCAAAGACCTACTGCCTGAGCACTGGAGCAGGCTGTGACGGATGCTTAGCTACCCAAACTATCCTCTTTTCTGCTGTCATCACTCAAATACCAAGAGTGGAAAACCAAATTAGCTATCCCATTCTGGGCAAAGCTGCTCCAAAACTAGATCAGAGGAACAGGTTTGTTCAATATAGTTAGTTGACAGAAGCCATCTTTTTGTTACCAACAGGTCACTTATGTATCTAGCATATAACGGAAACTTAAGAGTTATAAATAGTTTTGCCCTAGGATATTAAATGGAAGGTCTGGTATATGCTTTTTGGAATGGGTACTAAGGGATACACTTAGCATAGGCTACCTTGGCATCATCCATCTGAAGTAATGAAAATTAACTGTTTCAGAGACAGAATATGAATTGCATGACTGTACCAAGGGTGAGAAATATACAGCATTTATATGGAAACAAGTTGGCTACTTCCATCCAAAACAGGAGTGGAACACAACTCCACCAGGATATTTTCATACTCTCAGTGAACATTGACTTGACAGTAGATAGTAAAGAGTTTGCCTGAAGTATCTCCAAACACAGGACCTCCCTGGCTTAGTTGGATCACCCTTGGCTCTAGGAATGTAATTTGCATTAAGCTACTCAAAGTATTTATGTATTTTACCCTTGTGAGTTTAGTGCCTGCCACCACAACTTTACCGAGAAATATCAAGATTATAGCTTATGTGTGTTGATCGTAGAGGTGTGCTGTGCATTACAGTGTTGAATTAAGTTCTGTGGGAGAACGTATGTGTGTGTACATGCAAAGCATGCTTTTATCTGAAGAACAGTAGGGTAATGAATAACATGTGATAATATATATAAATGTAGCAGAACGTGTGATTGCATGTGGATGCATGAGGCAGTTGCATGTGTCCATTTATCTCCAATTTGTTTTTTACCCTCCTTAAATAGCATTTTTGTCACTGTTTAATGAATAAATGTAGCAGCTAGCATTGCTGAGATGTTGTTTTTAAATGCTGTGTGTCTATTTCAATCTCATATACTGTGTTTATCCTGTCATCTGTGCTGTGGTCATTATCCATGGTTGAATGACTGTCTGCTTCTGGAAAACCAGAGTCTGTCAGTGCTTATCCACCATTCCTTTCGGCAATTTCTCTTTCCTACCAAACCACAGGTATTTTGTAGCCTTATAAAAGCAGTGAAAATATTATGTGTGCCACAACTGAACTGCGACATCTGAACAACAGCCTTGGCAAACCTTTGCCTCCTCTCACCCCCCCACATATCCCTGCCAGCAAAGGCAAAAAGATGCTCATGTTATATGATAGCACTAAAGGAGATATGGGTTCTAAACAAGAAAAGTTAACACATACTACTTAATTTCTATGTAGAGTCATCAGTGCCTTCTCTGTATGGGGACTGGAGATCAATGCAATGAAAGTGTTCAGAAATGGAAAAAGAATAATCCAAAACTATCACTAAAAAAATAAAATAAAATCACAAGTTGTATTTCATTTCCAGGAAAACTCAGGTCAGAGGCAGGTTCCCTCATGCAATGACATGCCTGCTTTTGTTCCTCAGGTTGCTGGTGGGGATCTCCAGGAAGCTGAAGACACAACTGACTTGGCTACAGGCATTTACCAAAACATTTCACATAGAAAGGGCTGTATAGTATAAAAGCTGGGGCAGAACCTTTGGTTAGCCTGGCTGCACTGTATGATCTGAGATACATAAATGGATTTAGCACAGCAATCTTTTGCCCAGTCCAAGCCCCAGCTAGGGTCTCTGCCTCTGCTGGCACTGAGCATGAAGCCCTCTTCTTCCTCCTCCTTATGCTGCTCTCCCTCCTGCCCTTCCCTGGGAGGCTGTGCCCTCTTTTCCTACAGGGAGCAATTCAGCATCCCACTGACACGACTAAAACCTCTGAACACAAGTCACTTCTGGGCTCAGCATGACCACATCAGTAAGAGCCTTTCTGATAAATATTTAACATTAGAGAGCTTTCTCCTCTGTGAAAATAAACTAAGGCTTAAATGTTCAATTCCTTTCTGCTCTGTGTACATTTATGTTTTGTCTAAATGAGGCCACACACCTTAAGTCTGTTCCCCCTCCTCCCCTGGAAGTTCCTACACTCTCATTATTTTAAGGCATCAAACCTGATTCAGTAAATCTCTTCTTTCAGAACTATCACGTTGTAGCCTCAGAACACAAACACAGTATTTGTTCCTAGCATGCTTTCTTTTTAATGCTTTAAAAGCTGTTACAAGTATCTTGTTTCCTCCCAGCCACGCTGTATTAGATTATCTGTTCTGGGTTGTGGGTTGTTGTTTTTTTTTTTTTTTCTAAAGGAAAAAAGAGAAACACCTCATGCAAACTCAGCCCCTTGGAACAGCAACTGATTTATAACTTTGTGCTCTTCAGACCAAAGGTTAACCCCTCTTGTCAGTTATTAAATGTTGTATTTGTTGCCAGGAAGGAGCAGCATTTGTCAAGTCAAGATTTCTAGGAGCAAAATTGAGACGCATAATTTCCAGAGTGTTTCTGAAGTAGGCAGCCTGTGGGGAAGAAAGGGGGCTTGTTAAAATTGCAAAAGGATGAAGAGGGAAGGCAAAGAGAAACTGACTGCAAAGGAGTAAATGTTTCTTTTCCCAAGGTTGCCCCAGGATGTGATGGGAAAAGAGAGCTGCCCTGTGGTCCATCTTTTTAGGTGGTAAAAGCAAAGCACCATCAGAAAAAGTTATCAGGAAGAGGAACATAAAAACAAAAGCAAACATTCCCTAGCAATTAACCCAATATTTTAAATTAGACTAAATTAACTTAGCAAAATATGTTTCAAAACTGCTGATGGAATACAAAATTATGTTGATTTGTGTGCTAATGAAGGGTACCATTTCTTTAAAACAACTACCTTCCTGAACTCCAGGAAAATCAACAGATACATGATCTCAAATTTTCATTTTGTCTTCTTAAAAACAACTCCGTGGGATCTAAGAAATTTATGGCAGATGTGCCTTAGTGCAGTGGATAATAGCTTAATTATTGAACCTAAAAATATAAATATATCTAGATGAGGACAGTACAAATAAAGGAATGTGACTTCTAGAATGCTGTATAAGAATGAACAATATCATGAATATTAGTGGATTGATAAAAAGATATAAACTATTCCTCTCCAAATTATAAAACTGCTCACAGGAGGATAATTCAAGAAGTTTGATAATGACACTGTGAAGAGAAAACTTCTGACAGAGATTTAAAGGCTAATTATGAAGAATAAACAGTTGAAACCAGGGGACAGTACTTTGTGCTATTCCTGAGACTGCTGTAGTACCAGTCCCTGACAAGGTATTTTCCACACCCAAGGCTAGAAAGCTCCCACCTCCAAGAGCACCATGAATGAAAGAATAAAGTCCCACTTCAGAGCAAGGAGAAGGAGCACAGCATTATGAGCACAAACACAGATTTAATCTTTCTGCATCAGGGAAGAAATGTTCTCCACTAATATCAAGAAAGAGTTCCTCACAAAGAGAAGTCTTTTCAGGAAAACATGGTCAGCACCACCTGCACTCTTAAGATAGAGGACACCAACCTGTTCGTTACACACGTTCTTGACTGACAAGATGTGCCAACCCTACCCAAGCTGTGGTGGGCAGGGGCTGGCTGTTCCCATCTTTGTGCAGACTCGCTCTGGGATATGGAGAAGAAGAGCCCAGTTTGTCTGCTGCAGAGCAGAGATTGACTATGGGAAGGCTGGGCCCCACCAGCAGGGTGGATGGGAGCCAATTTTCTGATTCCTGCATTAACTTGCTCTGTTTCGTTATCACCAACAAATGCTCTCCTTTGAGGGAACGTGGACTGTTTTTTGCATTTTTTTTCTGCTATATCACCTGTTTGTACATCTCATAGCTTTGTAAGCAGGCACGAGGAAAAGAAGGATGTTCTGAAACAAACTTCTTCCCTGCCAGATTCCCAATATCCATACCCTAATCCTGAGCACAGGCTGATCTGCTAGCATCACGGTCCAGCATTTCTCACCGTTAATGTGCTCTGGAGGTTGCTGTTGCTGTGCTCAGCAGAGCCCAAAGCAAGTTACCACTTGATGAAAAATGGACGAGCCTTTCCATGCTGTAAGGAGACACAGAGAGAAAAGGGGGTGGTCATTGTAGAGGGACAGGCAAAACTGGAGAGTGGAAATCTGCATCTCTCTGTGGCTGTAACACTGCAGATCTATTTCTTAACTCATTTTCATGGCCCACTGGCTCTTGTTTTGGTTTCTGGCTTAGACACAAAACAGGCATGCCCTCTGCCTCCTGCTAGTGTGGTTTAAAATAAGGACTGCATGCGTGATGCTAGCCTTAATGTGCATGCTGGGGCCTCTCTTTTCCTCAGTTTGCAGTGCCTTTTATTTAGGTCCTCTGCTTGTTTATGATTTATGAAGCTTTCACTCTGTCTATCGTATTTAACAAGCACTGTGAAGAAAAGAGAAAGCTTTTAGCTTCAAGGCAAACAGAGAAAAGCAATGGTTTCTCCTATTCCTTTAATGCAATTTAAAGGAGATTGGAAGGTAAAGAAGCCAGAAAGTGAAAGATGGGATGACAGAGAGAGAACAAAGAAAACCTTAGACATCTTTAATTTTCCCTAGAGGAGAATGTTAGGAAAGACAAAGATCGCTTTTCCCCTCCAGCCCTCAAACTGAAGTGGTTTTTAGACACACAGATTGGATTTGCAGGTTTCCCAAATCAGCCTGGCAAGGTAAAGATACCTTGTACTATCCTTATCATTACAATCCTTATCATTATCACTACTAAACCAAGTTGAGTGTTATTTAATTAAAAGGGACATGTAAGGATAGGTCAGGCAGCTCAGGCAACAAAGGCACATACCCAAGGCAGATCATCAGTTTGGCTTGAGATGCTACAAAGCTTGGGGGCCAGGAAAGAGGCACTGCAATAAATCACCTGTTGTTCGGAAAGCCACTCTTCCTGAGGAGTGAAGGAAATGGATGGGACATCTAGAATAACCTGGTCTAGGACTGTAGCTCTGGGTCTGAGCAAAGACTGTTCAAAGGGCTTGAACATAGACTGTAGTTTTGTTTCACTGACCTAAAATGTATTTTCTGAATTCCCTTGGAACAGAAACTACTTGCATCCCCATTAGTTTTCTGGTAGATTTCATCCTCCAGATGTATTGAGTCATTTTCTAGCTGCAATAACACAAAGTCAGTGAGCTAGGTCCTTGTGCTGGACACCATCGGATCTCAAAGAAAAGATGGGATGCCAGTGAATCCCTGGAGGTGTAGGACTTCATTTGGTCTATATCCTTAGAATTATCCATCCTGAAGGTCCTTGCTTTTGATGGAGACTCTCTAAAGAGTAGAGAACTAATACAAACATGGTTTTGAACCTTTATTGTGACTTACAGAGACATGATTTCATCTCTTTCTATTGATACAGAATTCAGGTTAAGCAGTATATTCATGACATAGGATCTGAAGCTTGCTGAAATTAACTGAAAAAACAGTCTGCAGGATTAAGTTCAGTTAATCAGTCTTTGGTTCAAGCTCAAAATGATGAAACTTTTATGGTGGTGAAGAGGGGAACACTTCCAGTCATTCTGCATCAAATTATCTTTTTGTTTTGTTATAGGTTTGTTACTGTTTAAATGCCTCAAAATCTGAGAAAAAAAAAAACAACTGTGTTAAAAAGCCAAAAAGCACAGTATGTTTATTACTGATGAGATAGATATGTTCCTCCTCACCTCTTCAGTTTTCTGAGAAGCCTTCCCCAAACACTGGTAGAAATAATGGGATGTAGTCCCAATAATTGTGAAGGTGATAAAGAAAGAAGAGGAAAATCACCATTTCATATCTTCTTGCATGTCAGAAAAAGGGGGGAAAAGGCCTCATACACAATTGTTTTCCATCCCCAGGTCAGCTTTGATCTCTGCAAACATAAGTTTTAAGCCCAAAGGTTATTATTTTCTAAAAGTTCTAAGCACCTGCAAATCGAGTCTTAAGATGAAAGTACCTTCTCAACCATAAGTCACTGCAATTAGTTCATGAAAATGACCAAAATATTTAAATGAGGTTTAATTATAAAGATTGAGGAGATTATTTCAGGAAAGTTAATTTTAATCTTCAGAATTAAGACAGACATAAAAATATAGCCAGAATAAAAACATAAGTACTTTAATTATACTTTATATTTTTCGTCAAAGTGGTTGCAAAGGTATATGGATAGCAATCATTGCACACACACTGAATTTGGGATGTCACACAGCAGGACTTTGGTACCAGCAACCCATACTATTCAGCCTGGGGACATCAGAGGGCCCAGCAAAGTCAAGAGCACCACTCCCCTTGATTTCCATGGGCTTTGAGATATGGAGGAGTCAGTGATTAATGAAGGCTTCTCCATTTTATTCATAATTCTTCCACCTGGCCACTTCCTAATTGTATAGTTTTGCTAGTACCTAGGCTCTTGTTCCTATATACAGTCAGGATTGATGGATTTCTTCATCTTGGGTCTCCCACTCACTCCAAACCTCTGGTTCTTTTAGTGCATTAAAGGTCAGGCTTCAAGCAATTTTCTTGCCTGGATAGTTCTTATTCAGTCTCAGGTGTTTTGTAATTAGATCATACAGCACTGTGATGTATGTGGATGGTGCTTTATAAATCAGTATGTAATAATAACATAACAATACTGCATCCATTTGTTAAAGAAGATGGAAGGTATTCAACTATCCAGAATGTAATTTCCCCAAGGTGAACCTCAGGCAGGACACCAGGCCTAACGAACACCATTGCTGTGGGTAAATTGCCATCCATATCTTTAAGGAGAGAGTGCTGCAGAGGCTTGAAGCACAGAACCAGGCACTCTGTCACCCCGGTTTTGTGTCTAGAGATGCCACTTACTTTACGTGTGAATTTGTAAAGTCACTTGGAAGTCAAGAGCCAGACTTTGAAGGGTGTCAAGATGTCTGAGGGTAATCAATAGGCACTGTGATTTTAACTCCTATCTCCAACTGCAGTGAATGAGAGAAGGTTCTTAAAGTGCTCTTTAGACATCCTAATGCTTCTGAAGGTCTGTCTTTTCATTTCCCTCTGATCTTGCTTCTCCGTGTAGCAGAACTAGCTGCCTGCCTGGCAAAGGGCTGAGTTTTCAACCTGTCATGAGCACATTTAGATCTGTGTTAGAAAGGTGCTGTTTAAAAAGCAGGTGTTACTGTACTTGCAGGAAGTGTTAATGGCTACCACATGCCAGACTTTGACATACAGGTGACTACAAACACAGATACAGCCGACTGGGGAATTAAATGCTCCTTCCTTAGGTAAGCCTACCTGGCATAATGCCATGCTAAGCAGGGCTACATAGGCATGCCCTGAAGCAGTTAACCCAGGCACCAGGAGCAGCCCAGTGTCTCCAGACCCCAAGATGAAGACTCACTTTAGTGCAGTGTCACACCTGGATGTGGACTCAGCGCACTGTGGTCAGACTGGGGAGAAGCCCCTCAAGTCCCTTCAGGCAACAAGGGGGTGGGAGATTTTAGGGATGGCCTTCCAGCCTTGAGCAGTGATAAACACCTGCTGCACAGTTGTGGCAGCAAACACATACCCAGGGTTTATTTGGTCAACTCAATAGGTGGGAGAGTAAGAGAAGCAATTGTCAAGGGCCTGGAAGCCTTGGGAGTGAAAGGAAGATGTCCACCATTTCCAATAGACATACATGCATATTTTCTGTCACAAACAACATAGTATTCTTGTGTTCAGTTCTGTGCTGCTCCATCTTCCTAAAAGCAGCAGTTCCAGTGACAGAGTACTTCCTAACCTCAGGCTGGATGCCAAGTGCTATGTGCTGAGTTACCCATGTACAGTTAAGCCAGTTTAACTGCCTGAACCTTCAGCCTTAGCTGTGAGATCATCTGCTGATGGTATGTCTTCAAGCCATAAAACCTATGATATTCATCTTTCTACCATGGACTTAAAAGGAATAAACTTAAAGAAGATGAAGTAAGATTTTAATGCCCTTAAAATGGCATATTTAAATACTCCTCATTATAAATAAGGTATTCTTTTGTAGTTGGGAGAGTGAGAATTGCTTCAGGACTGCAGCTGAGTACATGCTGAGCTCCTGGTTCTCACTCTCCCTCCCCACAAGAGACAGACCTGCACACAGCAAGTGGGCTGGCTGCCATGAGTGCTGTGCAGGAGAGACTGCTTCAATCACTTATCCTCGCTGAGGAGAGCTGAAGGAGAAATTCCCACTTTCCCTCCATTGCTAGCCTGCACTCTGGTTGCATCAGAGGAAGGAGACACACAAGAGATTGGTCTGTACTACTATTGCTCAGTGCTTGAGCTGGCTAAAAACCAGGCCAGGTGCTGCTAGCAATGCAGGTGCTGCTAGCAATGCAGCTATGACAGCACAAAGCTTAAAATGTAGAGTAGAAACACATGGGTTGTTGTTGTATGGGAACTGCATTAACTCCACCCATTCCTAAACTCTGTTGAAGGGTGGCTGATCTATGTTAGTCTGGTTCATTGCTCTATCTCAGTTACCTGGCTCCTGGAGCATCTGTACAGACAAACAAAGCAGGTACATCATAGGCTGTCCTTAATTATTCCCTTTCCCAGCAACCCTAAGAGACAGGTGCTTTGCTGGAAGAGGAGGAAACAGCCTGAGCCACTCAGTCTTGGATCTAACTTGGTCTATCTCTAGAAATTAAATGTCTGTATAAATGAGGTCTGGTTCACTATCCTCACCAAGCAGATCAGGGAACTGATCTGCAGGTCAGGGAGTGCCTCAGAGTTCAGAAAATGATTAGCAGAAGTAGTCTCAGGCTGTAGGGAACAACCCTAGTGCCTGAGGTTGCATCTGAACAGAGTACAAAAGTCATTCAAGGCCCATGGTCCTGGTATCCCAGCTGTTTGCCTTGGGAACCTGACCAGAGCATACCACAGCTCCCTGTAGCTCATGTGTCTGGGTTTCCTTCTCACAGAGACCAGGAAGGTGGGCAGGAGTCCAACACCCAGCCTGGATTCCACCAGTGTGGAGTCAGTTTGTGGCTGGCATATCTACCAGAAGATCTTCTGAGCTCCTGGGTAAGACCATCACTTCAGGCACAGCTTCCATTTCACTAATGCATCATATGTGACACCCCCAGTCTAATATGAGCTTTTGAGATGGATCACCTGAATCACCTCCTGGATCCCATTGCAACCACACAGCTGTAGCAACTTCTGACAGCTACCAGGCTGGCCAGGACTGGAGGTAAAGGATCTACAACTAGCTAACTCATGCCTGAACTACATAGTCCCTCTATGAAAACACTACAGATTAAATAAAATAATGCTAATGATTTTTGTTCTGTTTATTGCTGCCAACATTGCTTCCCACTGTATTTCTTTTTTCTTGTCCTGTCTATCTAATAAGGTTTCTGAAGTCTTCCTGAAGTGTCAGCGAATAACTGTTGTGTGTGCATTTCTTGCTGGTGCAAAATCTTCCCCAGTGCTTAGACAAACATCCTGGCTTTTCAAGCAGAAATATTTGCCCCTTGGGCTCAATATTTGTCACTTTTAAGCCCTATCCCATCTCAAAAACTTGATATATTTATTCACTAAATCACAAAGAGTTTTTATTACTGCTGAGCTCTGCAAGAAGTCTATGTCTGAAGGCCCTGTATAAAAGCAAGAAGTTCTGTTTTGTGCGTGATATGTGCTGCTCAAGCATGAGATCAGAGATTATGACTGGACAGTGTCAGCTACATCTTTCACATGGTCAGTTGCATACCAGCAACTGATTAGGTGTTTTGACAGAAACATGTCACTGCTGAAGACACACAGAGGAGGAAATAATTAAATCTCTGGTGAAAGAGAAACATATCTGCAGATTTCAGTGCTGTGTTTGGCTATTGGGATAAGTAAGGAGAGGTTAAGAAAGATTTTCCTCTATATTTCTCCTACATTATCTGTTCTGCCCCCAGAAATCACACTTCCAGGCTGAAGACAGGCTTAAATATTTTGGTACAAGGTGCTAAGTACAACATAAGTAGATATTATGCACTATCCTTCCACTGCTTTCAGCCCAAACAGCATTATCTTCACCTAAAAATGCTTTTAAAACACATTTAGTCAGAAAAACTAGTAGACTTGGTTATGCTGGGTGAAGATTCATAGGAAAATGCAAGCCCCTTTCCATCTTAGAGTCACTCGTTTCCCAGTGAAGCTCCTCCCCTGTTCATTTGCATAAATAGGCTTTGCAGGAACCAATAGGTTTGCATGGGGAAATAATCAGCACAGAAAAATAGATCAGAGGGAGAAAAATTGCACACTGAGAGGTTGTGTCTAAGTCACCCAAGAGCTAGGCATCTGCTTACAACAAATGATGCCTCATACACCTTGAGGAGGAAGAGCAAGACAGCCTGCACTTCATGAGCTTCCTGAGCAATGGGCAGTTCTTGGAAAGCTTCACTATTTTTGTCTTTTGTCCATACTACTCAGACACCCCCTTATAAATAGCTACCCCACTTTGGTAGGTGCCACTTAACAAGACAGTTCCCCACAGCTGTGTATTGGCAGCCCCTGGTAGTTCACCACACTACCAAGCACTGCAAGGGGACACAACTTCTCATTCAAGTCAGGATGAGTGATTGAGCCCCTCATTCCTTTATCTTATCTTTGTAGTGGATGGGTGGTGAGCTGTGGACACCAGAGAGCTGGCTCCTCCTGACTGCCACAGTCTCATCCTCGCATCCCTTCAGAGTTCCCAGTAAGAAACAGCAGAGAGAAAAGATAGGTTCAGTGTTTCCAGGGTCCTGCTTGATAATTAAGCATGACAAGTGGAAGTTTAGAGCCCCTTCTCACCATATTCACAGCATATTGAGATGCTTTATTGCCCTGTGAGAACATGAGAAAGCTTCTAGGAAGGAAAGAGTACACAGATCCTGTGCTGGGAACTCAACAACTAAGCATATGTGCAAGTATAAGGAAAAACAATTTTTGCCCTTCGCTCTCTGATAATTCTCTCAGATGTCCCTCTCTTATACCACCTTTTTAACAGCTTTCTGCATGCTGAAAGATTTATGCATCTCCCCATCTCTGACTACATCAGCTCTTCCTTGCTTTCAAGATTTGCTACTTATTTCCTATTTCTCATTATTCTCCTCAAAGCAGCTTCCCTGCATGCTCCAGGTGGTTCCCTCCCCCAGCCCCTAGAGCAAATGGCCTTCTTTCAGCATTTCTTTCACAGAGGAAACCTATCCCACAATCAAATGCATCGGGCTTTAGACTTAGTTTAAGAGCCACTAAAGAGCTTTCATATTTCCTTGCTGTCCTGCTGCCTACTCAGTTACTCCCCATTTTGTTTTGCCATCCATTAGTCTTCCTTTCCTGTGTCTTTACTAATATCCACTTGCTGGTTTCATACCAGTTCTTAAGTTTGTCAACATCTTTATCACTGAATCCCTGTCTTTCAGGGTGCTTGCAACTCTTCCAATTTGGTATTAATCCCAGGACCATTAGGTGTATCTGTTCTTGTTGCATCCCAGTGCATCTCAGATGTTAAAGAAAATTCTGAGTAGAGCCTGACCAATCACTGAGTAGACACACTCAACCACTTTATAACAATTACCTAATTTATAAAATAACAATTTATAACATGTCCAGAGAAAGTAAGGTTAGGAGGGGCCTCTAAAAGCCATCTTGCCTATTTAGGACCTGTTCCTAGGATTTAAGCCATTTTTGATGGATGATGTCTAGTCTGTTTTCAAAATGCCCCGTGCTGAGCACTAAACATCCTCCAAAGGCAGTATTTTGGTCTCTATTCCACCACACCCTAGCACTACATTCCTTGCTGGTTTTACTGTGAGAAAATGTTTCCTAATATTTAGCATATGTCACATTTCCTTAGTTTGTCATGTTCTATTTCAAACAAAATTTCTAGGTAAAAGAAGCCCAGAAATACTAACACTGATTATTGTAAGGTATGCCTGTAGCAATATGTGTAATCACATATATGTTCCCTTTAGTTTGACTGGACACAAAACAGGCCTGATTAAAGAGGCATAGAGCCACATTAATGAGGTGTTGGATCCAAGGTTTGAAGCTTTCCTGAGAAGTGGTGGTATAGTCAGGCCAGAAATAGCTTTTATTTGGCTATTTGCAGTAAATATGCAGCAAAAGTATGCATGCACTAATTGTTGGATGTTATCTACACCTAAACATGGCTGTACCTGTTGGACCAAAGGATTGTTTGTTTAGTGTATATGCCATTTGTGACAGTGCCTAGATGTGGATATCAGGGAGACCTTAAGATCAGGACAGCTATATTTGTACTTCGCCTAGTATTGCTCCAGCTACTAACTCTTTCGAACTCAGGGACTACCATAGAAATGCCTATCACAGAGAGTGGAGTGACGTCTGACTGATGTCTTATCCCAGATCTACACTTTGGCTTTTGAACAGAAAGAATAAGCAAACAAACAACCTCCCTTTTGCTAATTTTGAGCAAGAAGGATTAATAAACTGTAATTTTCAGGGAACTGTTACTCAGTTATAGTCACGTTATCTTTCGTTTCCTGCCTGCAACATCCTTGAGGCATGCAGAGCTACAAAGTCACACTGGTGCACACTCCAACACCTGCTGGGACAGGTTTTCTAGATATTTAAAAGGGCAATAATCCTTTTGTATGATTTTGAGACTTCTTATCACTTTGGAATTTTTTTCAGAGGCAGCAGTTTTATTGAAAAAAAACAGTATCAACTCAAGGTCTGATAGTTCTAACTAGTATGTTCACCAAGACTCTGCCTTCAGTGACATCAACATAGTTACAAAGACCAAAACCAGAGCTGTACTTCACTGTGGATTTCTACAGTGGTTTTTCTGGCACCCTAATGACTACAGCACCTTCATATATATTTTGATCATAGAAAGAATTCAGATTAATTAAAAAGGTGTTTCTCCAGAGCTCCTCCATCTACTCATACTTACGCTGTTTCATGAAGTCACCCAGTTCCCTCTGATAGTACATTACAGTGCTCCCTGTTCATGCCTGTCTGCAACAGCTGTGGAGGGCACAGGGGAGGATTTGGCAAGTGGTGGGAGGTGGTGATCACTCTCTGCTGACTACAGAAGGATTGAGACCTATACTAGATGCCTTTCAGATAGTTAGACATAGGTGAGATCAATCCCCAGGTATCCCAAATGGTCCTTTTGTCTCTTCTGTTTTCCAGAATTTCCAAGGCACATTCCATGAAGCTGGAAATACATAGCATCAGCCTCCCAGGACGGGGAGTCTGTGCCATGAAGGCTCCTTTGCCCCCACTACAGGAACACTATTACTTGCTGTTTCTCTAGAACTCAGGAAGGACAATTTTATCTGTTGCCATTCAAGCCAGCAAAAGAGGCCAGCTGTGCTACAGAGACTATCTGAGGGACAATCTGATCCACTGAGACCAGCAGAGAAAAAAGGTTTGACAGGTGTAAGAGAGCAGTCATTTTAATTAGAAAAAAACCTACGAGATTTTTACACTGCATCTCTCCCAAGCATTTCCAATGTTAGTGCTTATACAAGGTTGGCATCTGGCACCCTCTGTGTTTCTAAGGAAGGTGCAGTACTGACATACTGGGGGTTAACGGTTCCCACTGCTTTTGTTCCAACAAACTGCTGACATGGGCTGTCACTGCAGTAGGTCTGGTCTGAGAACACAGTTAACCAAGCAGTGCACCTTTTGCTCTTAACCCTTTGCTGCCTTGGATAGTTCTTCTGCCTCATTTGGTCCATTTTATTACCCAGAAAAAAATTAGCCAGAAGACATCATGGTCAAATTGCTGAAATTCAGTGAAAATTTCCCATTTCTTTTCACAGAGCACTTTTCTGTACTTTGTCATCCTTACCTGAGAGTTTCTCATGTGAATAGGAATGGAGTTCATAACACTAATTAAACTCTCAGGATGTGAATGGAACCTGAAGATGGACTGTCAGCAATATCAAACTGTTATCTATAATCCCAGGTAAATGTATAGATTTGTCTCATTAAATTATTTATTTTTAATTGCATCTACTTCCAGTTGCTCCTGGGCATTCAGTTTTTAAGGTATCTTTTCACACCTGAGGAGGCTGGAGACATTGATCTTTTAGCCTCACAACTGGCAAGTCACTTAAGGCTCCTGGCAATTACACAGACTCTCGATGCAGCTGCTGAGTTTCTCTCAAAGTAAAGTGTGCAGTGTCACCATCGGTTTGTTCTCTCAAGCCCAACTGATTTCCTAGAGGAAAATATACATTTTCTTCTGGCTGAAGGGAAAATGGTGAGGTGGGTTTTAAGTTTTGAAGTGGCATGAGGTGTGGGTGGAAGAACAGACTATAAGAGGAAGAAATGATCATAGATGTCACAAAGGTTTATGGAGCTGAGTGATTCATCTCACATATATTTCATAAACACTAATCTTAAAAAACAAAAATCCAAACAGATGTTTTTTTAGAAATAGAAAGTCACTGAGTGGTATTCACTTCAGGCTGCTAATTTGTAAACTGATGAACTCTTTTTAAACATAAAAGCTACATTAGACATCTATTAAAGTATTAAGGAGAGAAGGCAACTGAGTCAGAGATGATATTATGTCTTTATTTCCCTCACACCAGATACTATATGTGCCTGAGAGTGTGGCAGAACGAACCATGATATTGCCCTATTATAGGTTATAATGGAAAGGAAATCAGATATAAAGACATTGCTTGACTTAACAGTCAGAGCAACAACACCATGAACTGGAGAGCCTGAAATACTAAAAGTAGTGCACCTGAGTCTCTCCTGGTCTCCTGAGAAGTGTCAAACAAAGATGTGGTCCAGAAGGGAAGAGGTCCACAAGGACCAGCTGGTGCTTGCTGCTGTCTGTGTGTTTCCTGGACTCTGTAGGTCTGCCAAGACACATGCCACATGACGATTTGCATGGTTGACCCCTCTCTCACACGATTTTGGCCTCTTTCTCACCCCAGGACTCCCAGGTACAGCCACAATCTGCAGCATCCTGCAGTGGGAGAGAGGCTGTGGCACTGCACTGCAGCAGGGCTGTGCCATCCTGCAGGGCAGTGGCTCCAAAGGACCCCTGCTGAAGAGCACCCTGCACAGTGGTGGCATGGTGGTATGGACTGTCCTCAGACTACAACACTGCTTAGGCACTGTGAGTCAAAAGCTGTGAGAGCCCTCGTCCGTAAGAAGTCAAGGGACTGAGACAGCCCTCCATGTACAGCAGCACAGTCTGAGAGACTGCCTCTCCTACAGAGGCTTTCCCACAGCACTTGCACCATAGCCCAGGTCCCATTTCTGTCTCACTAGCCTTCTTCAGCTTCAGGCAGTCAGAGGATGTTTTTCACAGTGTCTCAGAGAGGCAGTAATGTTCCTAAGAAAAGTTGGATGTGAACAGAAGATACAAAAGGAAAAAAAAACAAGAGTGTGCTATTAGGAAACCTGTGCCCCAACAGCAAGATGCATTAAGATGCAAGATTGCTGTAGAACATTTTCCTGGGGAAAAGGTGAAAAAATGACAACTTAAGAAAAAGCAACTAAGAGGAAGAGTATCCTGGACATTTGCACAAGCAAGACAAGACAGTTCAGCACACCCTTTCCACAATTTCTTTCATTTACTTGCTGGAGTTTGAAATTTCAGTTATAGAACCACATTTTTAAAAACCCAGATATACAGAACTCTAATTTCAGAGTGTGACTTCAATCTTATAAACTTAGCTTGGTCTCAAAGCCAAAAAGTATGGTTCTTTGTAAAACCAATCATGTAAAAGTCTTGCATAGCCACGATTGTCAGAACTGAATGACTGCTGTAATTCTCCTGACTTCTGTAGGTCTTCCAATACACACATAAAGTTCTGGTATCCTGTTTGCGTGCTGCATTGAGTTGGGACCTGAAGCAATTAAAGTCAGTTGAAAAGCCTCCCTTGAACAAAGCTGCTTGGGATGCCCTGGGAAAGAACTCCCTGTAGCTCCTTCACTAGGGAAGTGGAGGCTGCTCCGGGCCATAGGCCTCTGAATTGTCTTCTGATGGGTGGAGCACAAAGAGCCTTGGGGCTTGTAACACCAAATCAAGCAGGATTAAAAGGAGCCTTAAATTTAAAGGAAGCCTTGCTTGGTTTGAAAGCCTCAGAGGACACTTGTGTTTGGATGTTCAGAGGTTTTCTTTTGACTCCTGGAGAGTATCTCTCTGCAGCAGTGGAAAGGTCCTTCAAGGTTTTCTGGGAGCTTTTGTTCCTTTCAAATGCGTCTTGTCCCTTCGTTTGTTTGTCATTCAGACAGCAGCCTCCAGGGAAATGCTATAGACAGAAACAGAGGATCTGCAGGTGAGAGCTTTCACAGGAAAACACAAGTTCATTCTGCTCTCTGCTTTTCTACAGCATCTTGATGTGTTTCAAAGGTTTGTCTGAAGCAAAGTGGGGAAAGGAGATTTTCAAAAGTGTTATTCTGGCACAGATCTTTTGGAGAAGAGTTTTCAGGGAGAACAGAATAATGATCTGAGACGGCTTCGGTGAAACATTGTCTGGGCAAGACAATGGTGGGGAGGAAGGGGATTTTCCCATCAGTGAAAAGGGGAGCAAGCTGTGGAAGAAAAATATGAGTGCAGTTGTGTCACAGGAATGATCAGACATTATGTGAGCATCATGTGGACAAGATGAACAGGACAGGAAAATCCATTAAGGTCATGACTGTTGTGGGACAGGACTCCTAAAATTTTACTCTATTACGAATTTTCTTATTAAAATCAGTAGTGCTTCCCAAGTCACTTGAACATCAGGGTTTTGAGGTGCCTGCTGTGGAGAGTTCTGTCTGGTCTGAGTACTTTCCCTTTGAAATTCCCAAAGCTAGCAGATGCTTGGTTCTGCACCGTTTTGTGGGTGGGTGGCCAGGAGAAAAGGAAGCTGACAGGAAACCTGTTTTCCCTCAGATTGTGTTAGAAGATCAATACAGTCTCCTGACAGACTTTTATTTCATTGGGCTGACAAAAGGGGAAAAAAAAAATCTGCTGAAAAACTTCTGGCCAGATTTTGGTGAAGGACATGAGGAAGAAGAGGTAGACAAGGTCTTTGAAATGCCACTGCGCATAGGACTTGGCTGTTATCCAGCATGTGATAAGACTAAATAAATAGAAAGGAGCTTCTACTGTAAGGAAGTTGGTCTGGTGCTCAGTATCTTGCCTCTTGGCTGTAGACAACTTCCAATGAAAGTTCACTTCACTGGAGCCATCCCAAAGGGTTTTTTTCTGTCTGGGTTTACCTCTCCAGAAAGGTTGTGCTAAGGTCAGTTTTTCTGCATGCTTGAGGAAGCTGGCACTTCAGAACAGCCCAAGGACTACCTAGGACAGTGGTTTGCAGGCTGAGGGCTGTGGTACCCTGGGGCTTGCTGCAGTTTCTAAGTGACTGGTGAAAGCTGTCTCAGAATAGAAAGGTCAGTACACTTGAGGAAATTTTTCAGGAGTCTGCAGCTCTGCTAACAAACTGCAGGGATCCAAAAGTTACCACTCCAGAAATAATCATGGAATTAAAGCATGGGCTTGATTCAAGCACTGAAGCTTGTACATGTGAGTCCTCTAGCCCCAGCAAGTCTCATGTCTGAACCAGAGCTAGTCATTCTTCTCCACCACCTACTCGTGCCCAATTCCCTAGCAAGCAGATCTCCACATTTCTCTGTGCCTCTGGCCACTTAGCTACACAGAGGCTGAGCATTTCAATGCTTATTATTTGCTTCCTGACTGCTTTCTGTCAGTGTTCTGCAGTCAGAGACCCCAATTTTAAAAGTCCTTCACACACATCATTCTGACCAGACTTTCAAAGAGCTCATCTCTGTCTCTTCAGCCAGATTTTCACCATAACTCAGTTCATTGGCATGGTGCACACCAGGGAGCTAGCTGCCATGCTTGTGCCTTGAGCACAAGCCGAGAATTGCTACTGCAGGTACAACATCTGGAAAATTATCTTGGGCTCTTTAAAATAATTAGTGTCCCACCTGCAGTCAGACTAGGGATGACAGGATGATCAGGTATCCATACTTGGATGAGGTCTCTCTGAGGACTTTTGTGAAATCAGTTAAAGTTTTCCCGCTGACCTCAGTAAAAGCAAAATTCATCTCTGCAGCATCTGCTCTTGAGGAGCATAACATGTGACTACTCAGTCTGTACAACACCTAGATCAGTCTTATTGAGACCTCTGATCAGCACTGTTAAGTAAATATTAAATAATAGCACTAAAAGAGAAGGAAAAGAATTATTGAAATTGGATAGTAGCAATAAAACAAGGAGTAATATATTAAAGCTGAAAAAATTAAATTTACATTATTTAATTCTGTAACTGTGTGATTTAACTTGGTAAAATGCTTAAGGGTCCATTTTGCATGAAAAGTGCTATAAAAGCTGAGCTTTATTGTCTCCCATTTATCTCAGGTGTTAAGAAAAGTATTAAGAGGCAGCAAGTACAACCAAAGAGTGGAAACTTTCTCTAGCAGAAGAGGTGGAATTTGGACAAGAATAAGTTTGGGCATCCTCTGTGTAGTGCAGGTGCACTAATGGCTACTTAATACAAAGATCTGGGTGCAAATTCTGCCTTGAGATGTCTCAACACATTCATTCACCTATGTGGGCATCACAGTGTGCTGGCTCTGTTTCTTTTCTCCTATGCATACCCTCTTGGGCACATCAGAAAAAAGAGGCTCAGCCAGGCTTGGTATTGCCCAGACCCAGACCAGCTCCTTTTTCATTCTGAGACATTCCTACACCGTGTGAAGCATGTGTTGGCTCTCTGAGAAGTTTCTTTCCTATGTCATCTACAGTTACCTTAAAGAACAATTCATGTCCTCTAGTGTGGGGAGCGATTGAGAAAATATTTAGGAATTAAAAGCATCAGCACTGGTAAAACTTGAAGCTGCAGCTCCAAGTGGGTGGTAGTAGCTGTGGTGCTCATGTCTTCCAGGCAGAAATCACTGGCACAGGTGATACACACACCCCCACAGGAGGATACATGTACCCTCACAAACCTTACACTATTTTGCTAGTCCTATGGGTAATGCATGCACAAGCACTTTTACCTCACTTCATTTGTTGAAATCCAAAGCTTCAGGTTTCCAAGCACTACTGGCCTTATGTAAGATCAAAAAATCCTGACTTCAAAGAGGTTAGAGATAGGGTTTTTAGTTATTAACCTGTGTATTTCCCAGAAGGAGCACTAAGAGGGGGGAAAAAAAGGGAAAAAGATGTACTGCTTTTTTGTCTGTGTTTGTCCAGTGCCTAGCCAGATGAAACCCTGATCTCTCAATTTACTGCAGCTTTGAATTGTAATGGTGTAAATAGTAAATAATAATGGGTTCAGCTTGTCTCTGCCTTTCCCTTTGTAGTTTCTGGTACTGTGCTAAATTCACTTAAAATGGGAATAACAAATGGTTCTGTCTAGGTTCAAATGGATACACAGAGTGCAAGATTATTGCCACCAAATGACTCTTTATCCCAGGTAGAAAATGGGCAGTCAGAATTGTGCCTAAGGATGTCAGTCCATTTCTGAAAGTTACTGACAAGACTATCTCTTTTATAATAATCATGACCTTACTCTTTTCTAATCAGGAATGATTTTTAAACCCTTCGGGATCCTATATGCACTTGCAGCATATTATTCTGCACTAGAGGACTCTGTGTGATCCTGCTCACAAACATCCCTGGTCTACAAGTGAGACAAAGCAGAAGCTCAAATGGTGTAGGATCTGTTAGTGTTTTCTATTCCTACAGCTGTTTTTAATAGATATCTCATTTTTAATAAAGCTTGATATTTCTATATTCCCCATGCTTCCATGAAAGATAGGGAACTCACTGATTTATTAATAGTAAGCAGCTAAAAATACCTCCTGTTTCTCGCTTAGCAGCAATACTTCTCCTTCTACATTAAAATGTGCAGGACAAAACCACAAGCTTGCAGTATACGCTTTAACTTCCATATACCAGAGGCAATATTTGTTTTCAGTGTGTTGTTCCTCTAATGAGAAATTGGTAAAGTACATAATTGTCTTTAAGCAGAGTACTACTTTAAAGAAGGCTGGAATCAATATAGTCAATACACAGTTAAAAGTAAAAAATTGCAGTTTTGGTAATGGTTAATAAGATGCTGCATTTCATGTTTGTTTTCACTTCATTATTGGCACTTGTATTTTTATTTCTTTAGCATCACTTTAAACCAAGACCAGTATCAGGATCTGGCTTTTTTAGATGTCATGTATGTTCTTTTTCTTCTCAGGTCTCTTGAGAAAAGATCATTAAAATCTCCCAAGCTAGGTTATTCCTCCTTTCTTAACAACAACAACAAATACAGCTCGATGTCCAAGTGGACAGGGGTGATGACCGCAGTTTCTCAGGGGTCGGTGTCGGGACCGACACTACTTAACATCTTTGTTGGCAACATGGACAGTGGGATTGAGTGCACCCTCAGCAAGTTTGCTGACAACACCAAGCTGTGTTGTGTGGTCGACATGCTGCAGGGAAGGGATGCCATCCAGAGGCATCTTGACAGGCTTGAGAGGTGGGCCTGTGCAAACCTCATGTTCAACAAGGACAAGCAAAAGGTCCTGCACCTAGACCAGGGAAATCCCAAGAACAAATACAGGCTGGGTGATGTCTGGATTGAGAGCAGCCCTGCTGAGAAGGATTTGGGAATAGTAGTGGATGAAAAACTCATTATGAGCCAGCAATGTGCATTCACAGCCCAAAAAGACAACCCTATCCTGGGCTGCATCAAGAGAAGTGTGGCCAGCAGGCCGAGGGAGGTGATTCTCCCCCTCTAGTCTGCTCTCGTGAGACCCCACCTGGAGTACTGTGTTCAGCTCTGGGGCCCCCAACATGAGAAGGACATAGACCTGCCTGAGCAGGTCCAGAGGAGGGCCACAAAGATGATCAGAGGGCTGGAGCACCTCCCTTATGAGAACAGGCTGAGAGAATTGGGGTTGCTCAGCCTAGAGAAGGGAAGGCTCTGGGGAGACCTTATAGCAGCCTTCCAGTAATTAAAGGGGGCCTACAGGAAAGGTGGGGACGGACTATTTATCGGGGAGTGTAAGGGTAGGACGAAGGGTAATGGTTTTAAACTGAAAGAGGGTAGATTTAGATTAGATACAAAGAAGAAATTCTTTACTGTGAGGGTGGTGAGATGTGGCAACTGAGGCACAGACTCTCCATGAAGTCCAGAAGGAAAAAGAGATTTTATTGTTACAATGGTACATACTTATGCTCTCAGATGCTGTCAGTAAAGCTCTTACTTCATAGTAAACAAATCAGCAATTAGACAGCTATCAACCTTTTCTCCTATCAGCATAAGACCACTCTAACACGCGCTGTGCAGACCCATCACCTTCTTATTCATGCGCTGTTCACGCTGCGGTAACGTCTCACAGTTCAGTACTTTTCCACAGTTTAGTGTTGCAGCTGTCTGTTGTTTTTCCCTGCCACCTTGGCACAACTCAGCAGTTTCTTATCTTTCTTCCAAGGCCTGTTTTTCATCAAAGCCTAGATATTTCTCAGAGGCTGTGCAAGGCTGACAGGCCAATGTCTCCCACAGTGAGACACTGGAACAGGTCTCCCAGAGAAATTGTGGGTGCCCCCTCCCTGGAAGTGTTCAAGGCTGGGTTGGATGGGGATTTGAGCAACCTGGTCTAGTAGAAGGTGTCTCTGCCCATGACAAGGGGGGTTGGAACTAGAGGATCTTTAAGGTCCCTTCAAACCATTCTATGATTCTATGAACAAAAATAATAGTGGGATTGAACGCTAAATCACAACCTATAAAAAGACATTCCTCAAACAATGTTTCTGGACTTCCTTGTCCTATTTCTCTGTTGATCCTCTATCTGAAGGATGATTCCAGTTTGCAAAAAGTCATCAAGTCCTTGATATACACAAAAGTCTTCTTCTCTACCTGGCAGCTGGATGGACATGGCGCTTGTCCCCTCCTCTGCCTCTGGCACAGAGGAGCTCTTCCCAGCCACGGCCTTGGCTGCTTCACCTTCTGTTTATCCCCTCCTCACTTTTCTCATATTTTTCACACTTCCCACTTTTCCTGTCTTTCCTGCCCTCTCATGCAGTGTCTTCACCTTCAGAAATCAAAGAGAGTCAAGACATCATTCAAAAAAGCATGGAGATATTGGTCTCACAAAACCCACCAAATGTCAGGGGAGCAACCCCAGACTGTTCCCCTCCAGCAGCATGTATAGCATTGAAGGCTAAGTAGGTAGGGTTTAAGACTAGAGGGATGTACTGCTAAGCTGCACCTTGCCATAACAACGCCCTCAGCACAGAGTGCAATAATCATCTTTCTAATTGCGGGATATCATCTTTCATTTTAGCAAACTGCACTCGGCACCTCAGGAAATTTCCTCTGAATGAATCACAAAAAATAATTTCATTTCTAAATTACAAATTAAATGAATGATAATTAATTGAGCAAATAGATAGCTCTATTACTGCCTCCCTTCCTGCTGCCTGTAGACCTCCTCGAACTCAGGCTTCCTTTCTTTCCTTGCCTTGGGATCCAGCTTGCTCCCCACAACCAGCTGCAGCTTTTCACAGTCCCTTCCCTTGCTGGTCCAAACATTTTTCTATTCCCTCAACTCGACAGGAACTTTCTTCTGCTCTCTCCTTCGTCTCTGACACCCAAGCAGAGTGAGTGGTAAGGTCCTCCTTTTTGCCCAAGCTCCCAAAAACTGGACATTGCGTTGGATATTCCTGCATTGTCAGTAACAGTGAGGAGCTTCTCAGAGTTGCCTGAGAGAGGCAATGGCTGACAGAGTGCAATAAGCAGAAATGGAGGTGGTGGGATTGCCTGGGGGAAAACTTTTTTCCTCTTTGAGTGAAAGACAACATCTTAACCGTGTCTTTTCAGCTGGAACAATAGACTTCCTTCAGCCTTTGATCACTCTTTCAGTATCTTTTGGAGTCTGTGTCATTTTGAAGTTTTTGAGCTTCCAAGATGTATGTTGCTTCTGAGCTTTTCCTTCTCTCAAAATTGATTCCAAGACCTTTCAACTAAACTTCATCTGAAGTTTCTAGGACAAGCTGGCTTGAGGATAAGATTCAGTTAAAAAAAAACCACAAAGCAATGGAAAAAAATTTCAGGATGCCACATTGGTGAGGTTTACATCTATTTGGAGACCCAGCCAGAGGCTGTATCAGATATTAAACCTCCTGTCAGATGCACCACCTTTGCTCCCTGGTGAAAATAGTGGTGTCTTGACAACAGAAAATGGTGAGCAACAATAAGAAAAGCTAGTTTATTTTGTTTTTGTCAGAGTAGTTATAGACAGAATCCATTCTGAGGAAGGAGAGAAATCTCATTCAGAGGCTTGTGTTAATTCCAAGTGAGCACATAAATCCAGTTTGGGGATTTCTACTTCACATGGCAGTTTTCTCCTGAGATTAGATATTGGTAAATCTTGAACTAGAGCTTTGTATCCAGCTCAGATTTTTGCAGAAATGTAATTGAAGCCAGAACACAGACACCCATGTGGGAAAGGAGAGAGCTAGAGTTATAAATATAAAAAAATAGAAAAGGAACTAACTGAGGAGGAAAATGGGGTATTATGGGATGCAGGAATCACATGAATGCACTAAATGATGGAACATGCTCCCTGCCCTCAGAATTAGCTGCTTCATTAGCAAGGCTCTGCTCAATCAGGGAAGTTAATTGAAGTCTGCAGCTGGGCATGTACAGAAAGAGCAGCCACGACATGGGGAGACTGCCGCTGTTCTGTGCAAGCTGGCAAAAGAGATTTTGTCCTCTTTCGCTTCCATGTCTGGATCAGCCATGTTCATATACCTCCATTAAGAAGGTGGCAATCAGTTTCTGCACCAACTGCCTCGTCACTGACGGCATGTGCTGTGCCATGCATTCTGCCACAGAGGGAGTATCACTGATGCAAGGGTACATGCAATGTAAGTATGAAGCCTTGTGTGTGGTGCCAGGCCCATAATGGCACACAAAATACGTTTCAGTTGTCCAGATGGAAAATATGGCCAACAGCAATGTTAATGCAATTCCCCCAACTTCAGTACTGTTACACTAAGGGAGAATTTAGCCCAGAATATCTGCACTGTGGGAAGATAGGGTCAAATAAGGCTCCATTTCTCACAATAAAAAATGATTGTATTCATACCATCAGCTTTGCAGAAGGAAAGAATCCAGAAGGAATAAAGCCTCCAGAGTTGGAGGAAGCAGCAGGGCAAAACTCAGTTTCCCAAGCATTAGCAAGTAGCTTGTAAAATTGTGCTCAGAATTAGCAACACTGGGGTTTTACTACAGATGGGGGATATTGGCTGCTTTCTTCTGATAGCTCAGCATCGGGCCAGTGCTTTTTATGGACATACATGGGCACACATAGACAAATGGCAAAGCCTGATTGAAAATCTTGGCTCTAGTTTACTGGTGGATCAATACAATAGCTCTCCCAGCCTTTCCACTCTGCCTCTCCACAGGTCAGCAGGAGACCAGCAGCAGGTGGGAAAACTTAATATTTCAAGTGAAAGCCATGATTTTAGCCACCATGTTACCTAGGCTACTCTGAGGCTTAGTAACAATGGTCTCTCCAGCTAAAAGTAGAGGAAAACCCACCAAAAATTCTCCAAGATTATAAAAAAACCTCAAAACAACTAAACTGACTATTGCAGGATTTGTAAAAATAAATAAATAATGTCTTCAGGGCTTTCAAGCTTTGCCATACTTCTCTTGAGTGACTCAGTAGACCTCAACTGTGGGGGAATTAAAAAAATAAATCCCAAGCCAGGAACCTCGAATTTCTTAAGGGATTGCTCCAAAACTGTCAGTGCTGCACTACACTTGGCAGCATGGCACAAGTCAGGTTTGCTGGCTGTCCCATCATGCTTAGAAGTTCACTCAGCAGCGGTGGGGAGCCAGGTGCCTCTCCCTTTCTTTCTTGAAGCCTTTCTGAGGGTGGGGTCTGTGCAGGCAGAGAAGTGCCACCTGCAACCTCAAGGAGCCCAAAGGCAGCCGTGGAGTCCCCAGCAGTGGCCTGGGCCCAGCTGTCACTACTGCAAGGTACAGGGAGAGAAATTAATACCAAAAAAAAGGGGATGAATTTATATGTTGGGTAAATAAATAGAAAAACAAGGTTAGTGTGGAGGGGAGACCTTTCAAAAAAAGGCAGAGGAAATAGCTGGAGACGTTCTCTGTTTCAGACATCCCATGCATGACTCGGAGTCCTGAATCACTGAGCCAGTGATGGGCTCACACTGACAACCAGTTTTTCTCACCCTTCCATTTCCATTGACGGCCACTTTCAATCTTCAGACCAGCAATAAGATGAAGGACTGGGCAAAACAACACAGCAGCAGTCCTGGATGAAGCAAGCACTTTCCATTGAATGCCTGTTTGTTTCCCCCCACCCTTTTGTCTCTGTTTAAGATCCTTTTGGTGTTTGTTTTCCAGAAATATTTTAGCAAAGCAGCTTTGCCACAATGAATACTCATGAAAAATGAATGTTGAGACTGAATCTGCAAATATTCACTGAGAGTAAATTTCTCATTGTGCAAGCAATTGTAAAATTCATAATTTGCCCTGTATTTTGTTATATAAATTATACAATCAGGGCACAGTAACAATATGAAGTGAATTATGTATCTAACCAACATTGCATGCATTCCAAATGTCCTCAACAAATTGCTGGTGAACAATCTACAGGCTAAGAATTATTTGCTAGCAAAATGCATGAATCATTTCAAATAACAAATACATTTGAGGAAATCCTCATCTATTCCCAGACAATCTGTAAATAGAGAGTAAAAATGAAAAAAAAAATCTAATGTGCTTAACTCACTCAGTCCAACTCTGTAATTGACCATTCATCTGATTAAAAAGCTGTTAAGGACAGGCTCTTGGTGCGGATATCAGACTGTGACAAAATCAGAGTCTTCATTTGGACAATCACAAGGAGAGGAACATGCCAAAAAGTAATTTTGGTACGAAGAGCTTCCTGTAGGGAGAGAATCAGAGATCTTAGCAAAGATCTGCAAGGCTTCCTCAAGTTCTGCCTCCTTCATGCGGAAATGACACAATTGCATAGAAGCCTTTGCAAATAGTGGCCTTTAGGATCCTACCTCAGCCTGGGTTAACCAGCTTTCATCTTCACTGAGCCAGAAAGATATTGTTTGAATCTCCAGTTGAGTTGGTGGCTCAACACTGGGCTAAGGGTACAGAGAGGTCTGAGTTCTGCTTCCCTTTCTACTTTGAAACATGTAAATCACTTCACCACTTGGTACTGTTTTTCTAATGGCCCTCTTGCCCCATTGTTTGGGGCAGAAATTGGAATTCATTTGGGCTAAGGGCTGTCTCCTCCTGAGGTGAAAAAGGCCACACACCAGGGCTGATTCTCACCTGAGCATCCTGAGACCAAGGCACAAAACCCAAGCTTCTTGTTTATTGCTACAGTTAATGGACAGAGGCACTCCCAGAAGAAGACACACCCCACCTTTCTGACATAAGTATGTCTTTTCTGCTGTAGAGAGAACCCTTTCAACCTCTTCAGCACAGGTGCTTCACTTTCAGGTGGCTAAAATCAACTGAGATTAATCCCTTTCCCCAGATTCATACAACATCTTGCACAATGCAGCCCAGATCTGCCTTGAGTCCTCTAGACATTAGTGTGGTACGGATGTTAACTAATAAGAGAAAACTTAATCAATAATTTCCCATGGGGACTGACTTCTATTCTAGGTGTTCAAGGCTTCTAATTTAAAGAACGGAATGATTGAATCTTCCCATCACATCAGTCAGGTAGATAATCACCCTTAAAATTTCTTCTAGCATGAAAATTCAGAGAGGAACAGAAAGTACAATAGAAACACAGGCTCTAATACTGCCTTCACATCCCAACAGGTACACCGTTAGCAAGGATACAATAAGACTGGATAATAAAGTAAGGTAGACAAATGGCTTGTAAGTGGAAGAAAACCTTGTGAAGTAAGTTTGAATATGTATTTAGAAGTGTTCGTCCACAGGAAAGGAAAGGAAACATGGGTTTGTGCTATTATGCTCACAGGCCAGTAACTTTTGAAGTAACTCATAAAACCTGCAACAAGGTGTGCTCACTTGATTCCTATTCCTCTACCCGTGTGAAAAGCATGAAAGTCCTTTCCTGAGCAAACACTGTGGCTCCTCTCTGAAATGAGATCACTGCAGGTGCCCTCATGCGATCCTAAAGGAAGTGCAGCAGTGCTCTGCTTTCTGGGTCCTCCTGGCAGAATCCGCCGCAAGGCAGGGATGCCTTCCAGTGGAGATGGAGATACCTGAGTCAGCACTGGACTTCGCTGTCAGCGTCCATGGCCTCTTTCCAAATCCTCATTCCCATCTGTGGCCACCTGCCAGATTTGGAACCATTATGCAAGTGAGCTCACTATTAGTCAGGCACTTCGAGCTGATCTGCTCTTTTCTTCCCTTTTTAAAGGACAGTCCCACATTTCATGTCCACAGTGCAAAATGATGTCTGACATGTAATTTAAAACCCAAGATGCCTTGATATAAAGCCTTACTCCACTAAATGGGATCAAACAGCAGGGCATTTCATTTGGCAGAATGGATATTTCTAGTTTTAATATTACATTAACTTTTCCTCTCCGTGCCTTGCATGAATTTTTCATTCTTAGGTGGTAGTTCCTGGCTGCTAAGCAGAGTCGTAAGTCTGACAGGGGGTTCCCCAAGATTTCAATGATTCCTTCAGGGTCAGAGAGGATTCCTGGATAGGTGACATCAACTCCCTGGTATTGTCCTTCCTTCACTTGTGCCCTGTGAGAAACTTTGCAAGCCCACAGCCCAGCTGTAAGAGCTGCATGTTTTACCTACCAAACCCAGCTGCTCCAGAGTCAATGGCATTCCTCTTTGAGGGATCAGAGTGACCTCATCACTCAGAGGTGATGTAGGATTAAGTTGCTGATAACCACAGGAGTTTAGCAGGCTGCTGCCCTCCAACTAATACATCTTTGCAAGAGGCCTGCAATATCACCTCAGGTCTGGGGCCCTGGTAACACACTTGTGGTTTGTGAATCAGAGCTGATTTGCATCTTCCTAGTTCAGCATATGGGCAAATGTCAGTGTCTGCCTACACAATAGTCTAGATAAAACCTCACTCCCTTGTTTTCCCTTGTGGCCCTGAGAATTTTGTAGTCACAAGGAGAGTGTCTAGTAGAACCTTCTTGTGGAGTGAATGTTAGCATCACAGTGCTAGAAAATGTGAGGTTTTATACTTGCCAGAAGGTGATTAGCTATAATATGAATAATACAATACCTATCCTAGACACCCTGGATGAAAACTTTGAGTAATTACTCCAGCATGATGAAGTGCTCTAGTTAAATGCCTGAGTGCTAAATAACAACAGTTTTTAAAGTAACAAAATATACCTTTAATGTTGATTAAATCAACTGTAGATTTGAGAATTCTGTAATACATTTTAGAGTTCAGATAAAGGTTTATCTTTGGTCAGAGACAAAGCATGGAAAACTTAGTGTGACAACTGAATTTCAGGAACACAATCACAGCTGAAACCAGGAGGGTTTTATAGAAACTGCATCAGAAAATTTACAAGCCCAACTGACCGGGAGCACCAGAGCACCTCTACTAGAGGGACAGACCCCCAGAATCTGTGTGGACCCCCCCCTACACTGCCGATGATGTGTTACTTGACACTGACAGGACGGAGGAGGACCTTCATGTTAATAAAAATCCAGCTCAAACAGCGCTGTATTGACATGCATCAGATAAGAGCTAGCCAGCACTGCCTCAGATCCCTTAACATGATTGATTGTAATAATTTAATCGTGTACCAGTTGTTGTTTTTCTGTCTATCAAGCCTTGTTGCTGTATTTCAATGTCCAAAATGATACAGTGTTTTCCATAGGACTTTGTTATTCTTGACAAAGAGTAATGTTAAGAAAAATGCCTTCTAACTGTTTCTGCCAAAAGAGGGGAAGAGAACAAAAGAATCAACACTTGCACATGTTGTCTGTGGCTTTATGGATGAAATTCATACTCCAGGTGGGTCATGCAATGTGAAAACACTTTCTTCTCTGTAAGAAACCCACATGACCTCTGCCCAGCAACTCACCAACTGATCTGAAATGAACACCACTTGAAATCTTCACAATAGGTTTCTTCAAATGATGTATCCTGCCTGCACAGAGCTCACCCACTGGGTCCTGTCTCCTTTTGCACCCCTCCTGAAGAGCTTCATCTGCAACAACATTTACAATATATCAAGTTTACTTGAGCGTAACCTAAATTTCTCTTATATGCCCTTGCATATTTTTCCTTTGCATCCTTGGACTGTCTGCTTCTCGTGGAGGCTGTTTTCTCTGCAATTCAAAACTCTAAGCCAGTGCTGTGGAGACCATTAGACTCACTTTTAAGTAACTACTTTAGGTATCTGAGCAGTAAAGCATGTGTTTCAGCCACCATTCTTCTGGGTATTCCTAGGTCACCTATGGTGAAGCCTGTGTTAGTGCAGTTGGATTGCTAACTGTACCCAACCAGCAAGTTTGTTTAGGGCTTCAACATTGTCTGTTCATGTTTTGAATGTATCTGGCATACCACAAATCCTACAGAAAACACATATTTAGTTCAAATTAGTAAACTGTACCATGTCTAATACCTTTGAATTGTTAACTGTATTTTTAAATGAAAAAAAGTTGCATTAATAACATTAATAATCCTTACTCATTCAAAATCATTGAGGGGAATTGGTCTCTCTACGGTAAAAACAGCAGCTGACTTGACATCTAACATTCTTCCAATTTGGTTTTTACTACCATTTCTTTATCCTTTTAGCTATACAGCAGTTCATTTTTTTCCCTTCAGTTTTTCCATGCGGGCAGGTCCCCTTGAAAATTCATGTCCCTACTGGTTTTGAAGAAAATGTGCCATAATTAAGCAAAGTTGCATTAGTTACAAAGTTATCATTTGCAAAACACCAAATACATAAAAGTAGGGGAAATGTATCATTAAGGACATAAATCTTCTCTTCTACCCACCTAATGAATAAACACATTATTCTTATCAGGTACAAAGTACAGCACACTTCATCATAGCTCCACAAATATAACGCCCTACCTGTCCTTTCAACAGCAACATTACAACGCAGTGCATAGCTTTCCTTAAAAACAAAGAAAAAGTCTGGACTCAGATTCTTACAATGGCGTAAATCAATATAGTTCTTTTGGCTTCAGAGATTCTGAGTTGGTTTACATTAATTGAAGATGTGACATTATATGTAACCTTTTTATTCCACTCCATAATTCTCCTTTCCCTTTAGAGCTAATATTCTCCTTTGACTTATTTCTACATGTTGTGGGCTGGTAGCATCCTATTTCTAAATCAAAACTGGTGTCTTGTTAAAGATGTGTTCTAGCTCAAATATTAATTAATTCAAGGCAGTATTAGGCAGTTGATCAGACTCCATCATCTTACTTGTTCCTTTTCACCTTGCAATGAGTGAAGCTACTTGAAGAGGTCAAGAGCAACAGAATTTTGGTCTTCCCCAAAGTTTCCCCAAACCCAGCAAGTCCTTCTTTACATCGATACCAACAGATTTGGCTGAAGCCCTTGTTTTGGCAGAGTGATCCAGTTTGGCAAGGTGATCCAGCCTTACCAACTGGGGGGTTTGCACTGCAGTTGTGGGACACTCCTGATGGAAGAGCCAGCGCAGTGGTAGCAACAGCAAGAACTTGCAGAACCTCAGAGCAAGGAGGACACTGGCACTGTGAAAGTAGGAGGAGGGATCAGGTTAAGACTTGCTTTATTAGGCAATTTGCCAAGAGAGAAGGAAGTATCCATATTTCCAAACCATGTTTGCTTCCTGAAAAACTACTCCCAGCCACTCTAGGGAAAAGATGATCAGAAGACTAGCTGTGGTTAGGAGGCTGCAGGATGGATCAGACTCTTACAGGATGTTTCCCTGCGGGGATTTTTGTGGGATGTTCTTCAAAGGTGTCTTCCCTCCTTCCTGCAATCCCTAGGTCTTAGTGACACTCAGTCTATCACTTTTTCTTGCTTCACCTCTGTACCAGGGGCCATGTCTGCACTAGTAATCCATGACTGATCTACCTTCTGGCCCTACTGCCAGTAGTAACCTGGCTGAAGTTTGCTCTCAAAGCCACACTGTGCTTGAGAAACTAAAACAACAGGTTTCAGAAACTTACTGGTAGAGTGGATTATGGAAGATTTTGTCCTGTGGTCCCAAACTGCTGACAGACCATAAGTTTGAGGAGAAACTCCTGAATCTGCCCCCCACCTTGATATCTGTAGCTTGACCATAGGCCATGTCGGAAGGCAAGCTTGTAAACAGATGATGTGAGTGGTAGGTGAACTTGGGAACAGCTTTGGGCTCCTGCTGGACTGAGTGCTGGCATGTCAAGGGGCACAGAGAAGAATTAACTGCAAGGCTAATACAAACACCTGGTCACTGTGGTGGTGGACAAAGGATGGCTTGAGATTTTGCCTCTCCTTATGAAGCAAACCATATGGAATTTAAGGACCTCATGCAGTTGCAGCATCCCTGTGGTTAGTGTAAGTTTCTCTCTTTTTCCCATTT
This sequence comes from Strix aluco, assembly GCF_031877795.1. Taxonomy (NCBI): domain Eukaryota; kingdom Metazoa; phylum Chordata; class Aves; order Strigiformes; family Strigidae; genus Strix; species Strix aluco. The sequence continues at coordinate 29,122,513 of NC_133935.1, forward strand.
CCTTAGGAAAGCAGAAAATGCCCCATTCTGTGCTTCTGCAATCAGCAGGAGTTATCTGACTTGCCTTCCACAGCTACAGCACAGAGCCATTTGGACTGAACAAACAATTTGCTCTCATTTACTGCTGCTTGCATTCTTTGCATCTTTCCTTTCCCCTGGCTCTGTGAAAGTATTTCCCCTTGTGCAGCAGTCAGTCCTGAACCCAGGATACGTCTCTCCTAATTCTGTGGTTTCCACAATAGGGGGCAGCTATGGTTGATACTTGAAAAAGACTGGCCGCAGTGCGCTCTGACTAGCTGACTGGCTTCAGAGTGATGTGCAGAAACAAACTCTAGAACTCGGGGAGAAAGTAATCATTTCTCTGTATCAAGAGACCTCTGCTGACTGAGGACATGACCCTGGCCAGGTGAGCAAGAGGTTACCTGACCACAAAAGAAGCAACATATCCAAAATTCAGCTGATCTCCATAGTAAGTTCCCCAGAGATTTCATGTACGTATACTCCAGCTTCCTTGTGGGTACCTCCCTGTACAAATTGCTCAGTGGAGAACTCTTTGGACACAAATAGCAAAATATATTCTCAGTCCCAGGCAGGTCACAGCTAAGGAATGCACCTAACAAATCAGAGCCAGGGAAAGAGCATGAAGACATTTTTAAAAAATCAGTGACTATAATTTTTAATCTCCGTAACAGACAATTACTATAACTCTTAAATCCAACATCATAAAGTTTAGTTACTGAGTAGTCTGAGCCAGAACTCATAATTGAGATAGAACCTTAATGTACAGCAGTTAATCTATGAATATTAGAGGAAAGATACTAAGAGGAATAGTCTAAGATATGAACATCTTACCACCTTTGCCAGGATGTGGGTCTGTGAACCAGTCAAAGGAGTCCTGTTAGAAAGAGTTTGGGGTGGCACAAGGCGGCACAAGGCAGGACAAGGCTCTTAACAGATGTCCTTACAGATTCAAAAATTGAGAGACTCAGATGTTAGCTACTAATTACCTTCTCCTGAAGAATGTATTAGGCAGAGGGCTTTGATAAAGATATTCCCACCAAAATCTCACCCCTACAGCAAATAAACCAAAAATTTAAGCTATGCTCTGGACCTATAGACACCGGCTGGGTTTCAACTGTTGACTTCTAACCAAATCTGCATCCAGCCTGGAAATGAACCTAGCCCACCTTATTGTTTTTTTCTGAAAGCAGCATTTCTTACCTCTCTTCCTCTGTTTTCCCTGCCTTCTGAAAGCACATTGCACAATTTACAAACCAGGCTGACTGTGCTATTTTTAAGTGAGCATCATTTTGAGTTTCAGGTTTCAAGTGAATCAAAAAACCACAAAAATGGTGGACCTCTACTTAAAAAAAAGATTCTGACAACATGATTAAACCCATGGATCTTCAGAGAGGCCTGGGTGCTCATCAAAATGGTGTATTTTTAGTTGTTATATTCATTATAAAAATAAATGAAAATAAAACAATAGGACAACTGCAAGGTAGTGTTTGCTGCATGTTGTGGATTATAATGAGATTTTGAGCAAATAAACTCCACTCCAAAACAGGTGTTAAAGAACAATAACCACAAAATCCTGTACAAGAGAGACAACAACAGCTGGGACTGTAGGTTTCGTTTGCACATGGGAAAGACAGACTTGCAACGTGTCAGTTGGAATTTTGATTATTAATACAATGTGGCACTAACAGCAGTATTAGAGGAGACCCATGCAGGGTTGAGCTGATTAATGGAGTTGACTAGCCCATTGAGAGCTTAAAGTTGCCTGACAATTCAGTCCATTAATTAGCAAGATGCCATATTCCCTCCCACTGGGCTCTGCTGCATTGAACTCACAAAAACTTGCAGCTCCTTCTGCAAGTTTTTCAGAATTTCTTCTAGGAAGTTTTCCTTCTTCATAAGAACATTCATACCAAGTCAGATCAAAGGCTGTACTGCCACTGAAAGTAGTCAACAGCAGGTCCCAAAGGGGGGATTGTAACAACAACTTAAGTACATAAAGGCATTTCCTCAGAATATGCTCCTGATTTCCAGGATCTTGTTGCTTTCTCAGCCTGTGTAAACTTTAACCATCCATTAACTCCCACAAAGAATTCCACTGCTTACTTACTCTTTCTGTGAAGAAGCAGCTGACACACACGTCACTTGCAATTTTAATTTTTTACCCCACAGAAAGAGAGGCTAGGCTGCTATGATTAGTCATTAGGTCATTTGTAATTTTAACTTTTTAATGGGAGTTTTCCCACCAAGTGAATGTCCCAAGAATCAGGAAGCTGTAAGACTGGCATAAAGCTCCATTTTCATTGATTCAGTAGCTACATCAAAGATACAGACCTTTATTTTTGCAAGCTGGTTCAGTCATCCAACAGACTAAATCTATCACAGCAGAGCAACTCTGCATTAGCATCTTCTGCAGGGTAATCCCAAAACATACAGGAACATTACTATGTCCTGTTAGATTGCATAGGAAAGTTATATAATGATTTATAAATTAAACTTGAAAATGCCAAGTGTATTTTCATTGTCCTGGCAGAGAAAACTGTCAAAAATAAACAAACACCACAGACTGGAATAGAGATTAAATATTCTGGAAGGGGTCTGGAAGCTGATTACTTTAGTTTCAAAACCAGCATAATACAAAGACTATATAATAATACAGAATGAAAGAAAATTAATTGGGCCCATATATTTTTTTTGTACATGCACAGGATGAAGTTGTCTTGCAGTCTTGTTCTACACATGTAGAACAATAAGCAATCTTTTCTATTTTGCAAGTCTGATGCATGCTTACACAAGCTGCAAATCAAACCAAAATTCTTCATAAACATGCTCTGAATGGACACTGATTTCAGCTGCATACAGCACTGGAATTTAGAAAAATCAGATTTTTCTTTCTAACAAGTTCCTAAATTCCATAAAGCAATCAGCAGGACTGGTGGAGGGAAATGAAAGCCAGTGGGAGGCAGGTGGAGGGCTGGAAAGGACAAGTCTGTCTGTGAAAAGGCAGCTGAGGAAAAGCCACCCAGTCCATGGCTGCTGCATAATGCCTTCAAAAGTGACTAAGTGACAACAGAGATTCAGTTAACCTCCACAGGAACATTTCCATTCAGAGCTGGAGCAGAATACTTTCCCACAGAACTGATTCTTCCTATCTGGCTGGCTCTTCTGTCCCAAGATATGTGCACAGGTATACAAAGCCCATGCCCCATGTTCAGAGGTATTCAGAGCCATGATCGCATGTCAGGTGAAGCTGGTTTTTCTGCTGGAAACCCAACCTGCTGCAAACCTAGTCTGCTGCTCCTAACTGTGACAGTGATTAGTGAGATAGTCCCAAACTATTCAGAGCTGTGAAACCCCTGGATGTGCTGGATGGACAGCAGCAGGTCTGGGACTAGTCTCTGCTCTGCTCCTGCTTCAAGCTAAGACTATCAAGCAGGCATCTCAATCCATCTTTGATCATTACTTTAGGCAGTCTGAATTCGGCTCCTATGCTCTTGACAATTTGATGGGATTTAGACTCCTGACTCACCCAGTGCCCCATTTTCTAAGCTGTTTTAGGTGCCTGCAGGTGAAGGTAGGCACTTACTAGGTTTCTATACAGCACCTAAAGAGACAGATGATTTCAATGGGATGTAAGCACTTCATTTGCACTTTTGAGAAGCACCATTAAGCAGCAGGTGTATTTTTAGATGCATAAATACTGTGGGAATTTGGGTTTGGAATGCAGTAAAGCACATGGTTGATGGGAGATCATGTCAGCTGTAAGAAATTCACTGCATTTTCCTCTGCTTAGGAAACCTGATACACATCAAAGTTTGCTCATAATCCTCACACAATTGGAAAAGCAATGCAGGCACCTGGCCCCCACCACTCCCACTGCCCATCCTACCGTATATGCCTGATTACTCCTTTGTCTCTTTCTTTCATCTTCTAGCAAATGAGATCCACACAAATGGAAGGAATTTCAGCATCTTTTAATTCTTTACAAGCCTTTAAACATCGGCCTCTCAATTGTAAAAATTCCCTTTGCTTCCATAATACCAAGCTTTTTACATGGTAAGTTTCTTCACTAATGTTTTCAAAGCACTTCATAAGTAAGTTTAATAGCTCATTACTATTTTATATATGGGGAAACTGAGGCATAGAGGCAACAGCAATGTGTACAACTTCATTTATCAGGCCAAAACTGAGAAAAATGCTCTGGATTTCTAGTCCAGTGCCCTGGGCTAAATTTAATCAGATAGTCTGATAGGTGCAGTCTGTGCCACAAACATACAGCTTTTAAAAAGATACTTTTTTAAAAAGAATTTGTTGCTCAGGTTTCCACTTCATTAAGAGACACTTGTGAGCATACTAAAGACAAAGCCGCATTTAAAAAAAAAAAAAAAATTAAAAACAAATCAATCACAGTGAAAGATAGCTATTTCAAGAGAAAGAAGACTCGGAGCAGCTCCAGCAGACAAAGACTTAAGTCCCTGCTGAGGTCTCCTACAACCATAGGTGTTTTGAGTCCCAAAACAGGTGGAGTTTGAAGGCCTGATCAGTCATACCAAGACACACCATAAAAGCAGCTGCTGTCCTCAACTATCTTTTGCAGGCAGAACATAACATGCTGCATGAGGGACTACAGGCTAGGCTATAGTTAGTAGAAAAGAAGCTACTAGAGAATTTCTTATTTTTAGGGTGTTGGGAGTTTTGTTTGTTGTTCTTGGTTGTGGGGTTTTTTGAAGTTGAGACAACTTTTGAAAGTTAACTGGTAGCTGGAAAGCAGACTGGTGTATGCAGCCATAAGGATGAATTTTGTTTATGGCTAGAGAGGGTCTGAGTAATGATAATTCTCTGTTAGAGCAGGGGAAACCCTTGCAGATTTTAACTGAAAGTGAATTCTAGAATATCTCTCCTCTGCTACTCTAGTCCTTTGAAGAGACAATATGAACATCAAGCTGAGGGTCCTCTCTTCCTGCATGGGTAGAGAAATGAATGAGAAAACAAATGTGACTTACAGCATTTTTACTGCACTACAAAGCAAGCTAGATGATTTATGGGGAAGTGAAAGATGAGATGCCTGTGGTCTAGACAACTAGAATCCTGAAATAGCTGAGTTGAAAGACCTTCACAGCAGTTTTCCTCTGATAAGCTAGTGATGCAAACAAATGGTTGGGTTCAGGTCTCTGGGTGGGATTCAGCTCCTGAGCTCCATACAGCCCATGGATAATCAAAAACTGAAGAAGGTATTGTAAATAAATATACCATACTCAGTTCAGAGTGATTTGTGGTGTGGTGGAGGAGTGAACAAGCAAAAATGTGAAGGGTAGGAAGCACAGCTCTATGGCTGTTCTCTTCTTTGGGTTGTTTTTAAGCCTGGTTTGTTCTTGGGATTAGATTTGAAGGCCTTCAGGTGTGTCCTTACCCAATAATTCTGGTAACAGCTGTTACCAACTTTGGTAGGTTCAGAGGTCATAAAGAGCTAGTTCCATACCAGCTTTTGAAAATAAACTTGTTTGAGCAGACCCTGGAAGCTCCATGACTTCAGAAAGGCTGGGAGGTCAGGCATAAACTGGCCTTAGAAGTGCTGTGGGACAGATCTTAATGTCCCAAGTGCAAAACTTCAATGGCGGCTCATGGTTTTGTTGTTATGGGTTATAAACGTGAAGGAAAAAAAATAGGTGGTGATAAATTTTGTACTTGTGGAATGACAGTTTTTCCCTTATCCTTACTAAGGAAAGGGTCTTGCTAAGAGGGGCCTATCTGAAGAGAAGAGGAAGAGGGCTCTTGTACTTCCATATCTCTCTAACAAAAGCAGAACTTGTCTGTCCTTCTGAGACCTCCTGTCTAGAATTTTCCAAAGCTACAATAGCAAACAAACCCCAAACTCCTTATAAAAGTCAGAAGAAAAAAAAAAAAAAGGTAGCAAAATATATTGCTGCTCCTAACTTACTCCTTGTGACTTATGGAAGGCTTCTCCTTATTTCTAGACCCTAGCCCTTTCTTGTGATGTTTGTGATGACTGATTTCTTTGACAGCTTTATATTTTTTTTAATACGGATTACAATGGATGCTACAATGAAAAGTGGTTGTGACTTGTTGCAAGATCTGGATGTCATTGTTAAACGGTCAGAAACTGTGGCAATGGCACTTTAGAAAACACTTGGCAAAGGTCACTGATCACTGTACTTATTTGGATGGTATTAGCCAAACTGTGTTTATGGCTATTTCCAAGGACGACTGAATCTGAGAGCTAGCTGAAAGGTTTTATTCAATGTGATATTTTCTGTGATTGAAAAACAGCTTTTCTCCTTTTCCGTATGAAAGCACACTTTTCAACCCAGTGCTTCCCTATTTTGGGCACTGCAGGGGCCTGCTCCACTGAACCAGTGCCACTGACAAAGCAGGGAGGAGGGAGATACTCTGTGTCTGGCAGTTTTCTTTGAAACCTCTTGTGACCTTCTTCAGGGCATATTGAGGGATGAAAATGCTTATTTTTTCACTCCCTGCTCCCAAAGCTGTTCTTTCAAGGGGTGTTCATGGCTTTTTCATCTCCCTTCATCCTCTGAGTCACCTTGGGTGTACAGTTTAGTCTTCTATGCAACTGCAATGACTCCAAAAGAAAAGAGATATGCAAGGTGTGCTGGCTGCACACCCAAAAGCTCTGCAACCTTGGTCTGTGAACATATGTGACTTCCTTGAACATCTTCACCAGCAGTAACGGGGGAAGTTGTTCTGTTTGGCATGCAGTGTAGTGGGAACTGTATGAAACTGAACCTGTCAATTCACAGTCCTTGCTATTAGACCTATCTTGAAAATGTTGACTTACCCACATAACAATTGCTTTCCTTGTAGTTTCAGAGCTAGAGCAGTTGCGAGAGCAGCACTGCTCTAGAGCAGTGGCGGGAAATAAAGGGATGTTCCATACCTGCAGGTCCAAACTCATCCTGATCCCCCACTAACTAGGTCTTCTGTGGACAAAGTAGATTATATTCATCCTTGTGGGCTGACTTGCTTCTTTTTGGTGATGACTCCTACAAGAGTCAGATAACTCCCCAAAGTAGACAGTGGTTCATTTCTAGTTTGTTAGCTCCTTGGGGTGAAGTTCACTAGACAACCATCTGCTCACACATCACTCATTTTAAAACTGGAAGGGTTCCTGACTTCTGTTTTTTCACTGTAACCAGGGAGTGCAGTTACAATAACTATTGTTAAACTACTTCTGAAAGGGGTTAGAAAGCTGTGCTGTAGTTTTGCAGATGAGGTGAGAAGACCTGGATTGTATGGCCTCCTGTGCTCCTGTGTGAGTCTTGGAAGTGTGGGGAAAAGCAAAACAGTGAAAAATCTGCAAAACACACATTTCCTTAACACATGGTGCCCAGAACAAACACAGAATGGGATGGAGATCCAGTGATTTGTGTTGCCATGGCACCAAAGAGGAATGCAAAACAAAGTGGAGGCCGCGTGGTACTGTTCTTCCACTTTTCTCAAGGAACATTTGACATGATTATGCAGATTTATGTCCTGTTCTTCCCCTTCTCTCAAGGACTGTTTTGCAGTACTCTGCGGACCTTATCTCTCATTCTTCCTCTTTTCCCACAAAAGAAGTGCACACCTGGCACCAAGCAATGTGCTGTGTCGGTACTCAAGAAACAATGGCTTGACCACCATCCCACCCACTGACACATACATACTTAGATAAATAGTACCCCAAGTTTGTATCTAACTCGAGGGATGATAATCTGATACCAAATCAGAGGGACAGATCAATGGGTTTGTGCTCCTCACCCCCACCAGAAGGGACACCTTTTGGTAAGATTTGGGCCCTCGGCTATGCCAAGTCATTACCCGGGAATTAAGTGTGTGTGATTGCAATCAGTTTTTTGTGTGTAGTGCTATATAGCCAGGCTGCTGTTTGTGCATTTATCATAGGCAATCTCAAAGAATCTGTAGATGTTGCATGAGAATAAACCGTACTATTCGTGAACCTGACTGCTTCTCTTGAATGCAACCGGACCTACAGCATACAGGCTGTTCGTGCATCTGGTGTCAGGCCTATAGTTACGGCCATAATTGGCATACCTATGAAGAGATAAGTCTAGCTGCCTCTAGCCCCTCTAATCTGAGGACCAGCTAGAACACAAGGGGATACATCTCTTACCAAATTAATTCATTACCTTAAATGCAACAGTGGGGGAAGCCCTTCTGACAACACACCACAGAAAAAAGGCTGTAAGAAATCCTCTGAGAAATGCTGAACCACATCATGTATTTGAACCTGGCACCAAGGATGTGTTCAGCAGTTTCCCAGCTTTCCACTGTGTCAGTGGGGATTTACCTCTCCCAAGGTAGGCAGTACATTAGAGACAGAAGGACTGAATCTGCATGTGTGTTCATCTTCCTAAAAAGCCTTGTAGATTTTAAGTTGAGACAACATATCTCTTTCAATCCATGTACTAGAGAAAAAGTACAGCATGTGCACCTTGCCTTCTAAGATGACCATTCCCTTCACAGATCATTCTCCTTTTAGATTGTACTGTCACAAAGGACATAATACATTCTCAGTTCATCACATTTTCTGCAACAGTAATACCAAAACTTAGAGATACATTACTGTCTACCTTATGTTTATCCTGTCTACTCTTGAGACACTAATCCTATGGATGAGCATCTCAGTTATCTTTTCTTTAATCGGGTAATGTTATTTTTAGCATGGACACCTTATATACTACGGTAATGATAACAGGTTTTTTGGTTTGGTTTTATTAAACTGCAGTGGTAGAGGCTTAGAGATTTAAGCTGAAAAAGAATCAAGGATAATTGCAGTGAGGAAGAAGAAAGGGGGAAAATTCAGGGAAGGGTTTATGAAAGAGGATAAAAAAAATCAGGGAGGAAGAATCCTTAGGGGGTGTGGGATTGAGTGGCTATTTTTCTGGAGGGGATATTGATCTCTAGACCCTGGAAAATTTGTAATCTATATTAAGTATAGAACAATGTAAGGGAGAGAAGAGTTGTGGGGAAAAACACAGGAGATATAGCAGATGGTAGTGCGAAAAAGTCTGGGAAAGGAAGGAGAAATAAAATGAGAAAAGCAATATTAGAAGTAATAAAGGGACAGTACTTTTTCATCACTTTCTCTAAAATGCATGAAAATATGCATATTTCATGCCTCTGTGTGTATGCGATTGTGTGTGACTTTTTCAAGGGCCTGTATATGGAGCAGCAAAGTGCATGTAAGTTTTCTGATACATCTGGAATACCTGCAGTGCTCTGGGCCAGTAGGCAAAATAGATAGTGTAAGGTTTATTTAAATTAAAAAAAGATGAGTTTAATGAATTAAATATGAAAATGAATAATACACATTGTGCAGTAGCCCTTATTTTTTTTTTTTTTATGTTAAATGTCATTTATTTTGCATTCATTTATTTTTTCCCCTTACAGCTGCAGGTTTTTCATTCTTCATAATACGGAACCCATTGCATGAACTGTCAGGAGATAGACTGGAGTTTTTTTAACTGAGAAGAAAATTAGGGAAATCCTGCTGTCTTAATCTGTGACTGATTGCTACTAGTAGCTTAATCCCACTTAAATTTTTCAGCAATCGAATAGACTGAAAGGTGACCATATCAGTGCCACAGTCAATCTAAATGTTAACAGGCAATGATGTTTCTGGACTGTAACATTTGTATCAAAGTCAGCACTTCAGGATGACTGCTGATACTGCAGTGATACTGCATATAGCAATGGATGTATTTCTCCTCCTATAGTCATTAGCCTGTTTTAGTTCTAGTTGTATACGTGGTTGGTCTTGGAGCTCTGCTCTGCAAGGTGGACAGATTGCAAGACAAGCACAGTAGCTGTTCAAGGCAGAAACTATAGCCATCTGCATCTAAAGAAACATCTAACTATAGAATCTCCCATTAGATTTCTGATGTCTTTGGTTTTCTAGTGAAGTGCATGAGTAACCTGGGACTGTTATGAATGCACCTGCTTTTTTCCAAAGCTCAAAAATGGGCACGTAGGCAGTGAATACTGAAGTGAAACATTCCCTTACATCTTTAACCTGCTATGATCTTTTTCTTCCACTCAAATTATCAGATCCCAAGAAAAAGTTGTCTGTAGCTGTCATTAACATCTGTTGATTTGACATCACCAAAGTGGTGCAGGCAAAGATTTTATTTATTTTTCACCTCTACATTTCTTTGACCTCAATCACAGTTCAGAGCTCCATTATTTTTAACAGTTCAGAATATATCAGTTGAAGAAAAAAATATAAAACATGCTGCAGGTATTCTTCAAGTAAATCAAAAGCACTAGTAATTGCCTCTCATATTTTATTTCAGAAAAATAGTATATTCATGACTCAGTACATTGCTGTAGACAAATTAATATTAAGGGAAACACAGAGGAAGCTACAAGAACACTGAGAGAAGAAAGCATCTGAGAAGAGCTTCTTTTTTCTCTAATAAACAGAAAAAGATAGAAATGCCTTTAGATGAGGTTCCTAAACAGATGTGTGCCGAGCTGTATGCAAGCTACTTCAAAGTAGGACACAGATGTTGTCTGAATAATTTTCCTAACACTTTTCCATATACATGCATGGCCAGCTAGGAGTTGCTGTAGTCATCACTGCCTGTGGTGATGCCAGAACAATTGCATTTTGCAAATTCCTGCCTCCAAACTGGGATTGATAGCCACGAATGAAGGGAAATGGTACTACTCTCTTTAAGCTAACCTTGTGCCTGTTACCTTTTGATACATCATATATTCGTATAAGACAGTTGCTTAAACATTGGCAAAGCCAGAAGCCTAGGAGGGATTGAGCTGTATCACCAGTCTTAACATGAAGGCTTATCAGAGCAAGTAATTCTATTCTAGTTTGGATTAAATTTCTCTTCATCTGCATTTCAGCTATGTATGTTTACAAGCATGAGTTATCTAGCCCAAAGATACATATCCTTGTATAAGCAGTGTGTCTCCCCAAAGCAGAAGCCTGAAGCTTTTATAAAGAATTCAGTTTCCCAGTTGCTCCAAGGGAGGTATTGTATGGAGGCAGAATGCATGTGTACCTAGTGATTCAGTTCAAAGATGCTTTCAGCAGGATAACTTGCACAGAACACACAACTTGACGCAAATAGCAAGTATGCTTCTTGCCTGCTGTCTCCCAGTGTTTCTCTACACACTTTCATCTCATAACTGCAATAGTTACTATTCATATCTGCAAAAAAGACATTCAAACAAATATTCTTCCCTCAGAAGACCCACACAAAACACTGAGTCCATGGAAAAATGAGGCCATTTGGGGTATGGAGGAGTTATGTATGGTATGGCATTTTTCCCATATGCAAAGCCTTTGTTCCATGCTGTGTGCATTTGTGCACAGACACTTGAATTGTCCCCCAGTTACACTGATTTCTCTTGAAAGAGATTTTCTTCCCTCAATCATACAGTCTCTTGATCACTCACTTACAGGCACGTACCTGTGCCCCTGCTTCTCTTTGCACTTCATCCCTCCAATGAATCTGGCTTAAAGTTTTTCTTACTAGGTTAGAAAGCCTTTTGGCAAAGATGTCCTCATCCTGCTTTGTCAGGTGGATCCCATGTCTCCTGAATAGTCACAGAATCACAGAATCATCAAGGCTGGAAAAGACCTTGAAGATCATCCAGTCCAACCATTAACCTAACATTGACAGTTCCCAACTACATCATATTCCTCAGTGCTATGTCAACCCAACTCTTAAACCCCTCCAGGGATGGGGACTCCACCACTGCCCTGCACAGCCCATTCCAACACCTAACAACCTGTTCTGTAAAGAAATACTTCCTAATATCCAGTCTAAACCTTCCCTGGTGCAACTTGAGGCCATTCCCTCTTGTCCTATCGCTTGTTACTTGGTTAAAGAGACTCATCCCCAGCTTTCTGCAACCTCCTTTCAGGTAGCTGTAGAGGGCGATGAGGTCTCCCCTCAGCCTCCTCTTCTCCACACTAAACACCCCCTGTTCCCTCAGCCACTCCTCATAAGACCTGTGCTCCAGACCCTGCACCAGCTTCGTTGCCCTTCTTTGGACACACTCGAGTAATTCAATGTCCTTTTTGGAGTGAGGGGCCCAAAACTGAACACAGTAATCGAGGTGCGGCCTCACCAGTGCCGAGTACAGGGGTAAGATCACTTCCCTGTCCCTGCTGGCCATGCTATTTCTGATACAAGCCAGGATACCATTGGCCTTCTTGGCCACCTGGGCACACTGCTGGCTCATGTTCAGCCAGCCATCAATCAACACCCCCAGGTCCCTCTCTGACTGGCAGCTCTCCAGCCACTCCTCCCCAGGCCTGTAGCGCTGCTGGGGGTTGTTGTGGCCAAAGTGCAGCACCCGGGATTTGGCCTTATTGAAACTCCTACAATTGGCCTTAGCCCATCGCTCCAGCCTGTCCAGATCTCTCTGCAGAGCCTCCCTACCCTCGAGCCGATCAACACTCCCACCCAACTTGGTGTCATCTGCAAATTTACTGAGGGTGCACTCGATCCCCTCATCTAGATCATCAATAAAGATGTTAAACAGGAGTGGCTCCAAAACCGAGCCCTGGGGGACACCACTCGTGACTGGCTGCCAACCGGATTTAACTCCATTCACCACAACTCTTTTTGTCCCGCCATCCAGTCAGTTTTTTACCCAGCAAAGCATGTGCCCATCCAAGCCACGAGCAGCCAGTTTTGCCAGGAGAATGCTGTGGGAAATGGTGTCAAAGGCCTTACTAAAGTCAAGGTAGACAACATCCACAGCCTCATCCAATAAGCAGGTCTCCCTGTTGTAGAAGGAGATCAGGTTTGTCAAGCAGGACCTGCCTTTCATAAACCCATGCTGACTGGGCCTGATCATCTGGTTGTCCTGCATCTGTTATATGATGGTACTCAGGATGACCTGCTCCATCAGCTTTCCAGGCACCGAAGTCAAGCTGACAGGCCTGTAATTTCTTGGATCATCCTTCTTATATATGGGTGTCACATTGGCAAATTTCCAATCTGTCGGGACCTCCCCGGTCAGCCAGGACTGCTGGTAAATGATGGAAAGTGGCTTGGCGAGCACCCCAGCCAGCTGCTTCAGCACCCTCGGGTGTATCCCATCCTGTCCCATAGACTTGCATATGTCTATGTGATGCAGTAGGTCACTGACTGTCTCCTGGATTGCAGGGGGGGCGTTCTCCCAGTCTCTGTCTTCTGGCTGAGGAGGCTGGATTCCCTCAGTACAACTAGTCTTGTTATTAAAGACTGAGGCAAAGAAGGCATTAAGCACCTCAGCCTTTTTATCATCACTCATTACCATGTTTCCTCCTGCGTCTAGCAGGGGATGGAGGCTCTCCCTGGTTTCTTTTGCTGTTGACATACTTATAGAAACATTTCTTGTTATCTTTGATTGCTGAAGCCAGATTAATTTCTAGCTGGGCTTTAGACCTCCTGATTTCTGCCCTGCATAGCCTCACAGCATCTTTGTAATCATTGTGAGTGGCTAGGCCTTCTTTCAAAGGCTGCAAACTCTCCTTTTCTCCCTGAGTTGCAGTCAAAGCTCCCTGTTTAGCCAGGGTGATCTTCTCTGTTGCTGGCTTCTCTTACAGCACCTGGGGACAGCCTGCTCCTGTGCCATTAAGACTTTCTTCTTAAAGAGTGTCTAGCCTTGCTGGACCCCTATACCCTTCAGGACCGTCTCCCAAGGGATCCTGTCAAGTAGGTGCCTAAACAGACCAAGTCAGCCCTTTGGAAGTCCAGGATGTCAGTTCTGCTGCCCCCTCTCCCGGCATCTCTAAGAATAGAGAACTCTATTATTTCATGATTGCTGTGCCCTAGTCGGCCTCCAACTGCCACATCACCCACCAGTCCTTCTCTGTTCACAAAGAGGAGGTCCAGTAGAGCACCTTCCCTGGTCGGTTCACTCACCAGCTGTGTCTGGAACACCCACACATTCCAGGAATCTCCGGGACTGGTCCCTCTCTGCTGTGTTGTATTTCCAGCAGAAGTCTGGGAAGTTAAATTCTCTCACAAGAACAAGGACAAGTGATCCTGAGATTTCTCCTAAGTACCTGTAGAATATTTCATCCACCTCTCTGTCCTGGTTGAGTGGCCTCTAATAGACTCCCACTATGACATCTGCCCTGTTGGCCTTCCCCCTGATTCTAATACAAAGATACTCCACCCTGTTTTCACTATACTTGTGCTCGATGCAATCATAACAGTCCCTAACATACAGCATCACCTCACCACCTCTCCTTCCTTGTATATCCCTCCTAAAGAGCTTGTAGCCATCAATTGGTGCACTCCAGTCATGGGAGACATCCCATCATGTTTCTGTAATAGCCACTCTATCATAATTTTCCTGCTGCATCATGGCTTCAAGCTCCTCCTGTTTGTTACCCATGCTGTGTGCATTGGTACACATGCACTTTAGATGGGTTGATGCCCCCACCACCTTTTTGCATTTAGAGGTCCTAATTCCAGCCTGACCTTTCACAGGTGTTACCACAGTTATTGATCCATCAATATCCCTTGCATCTTTGTAGTGCTGCGTGTCTCCATCCCTTGCCTCCACTGAGATGGCAGGGTGAGGGTTATCACTGGCACAACAGCCCACAAACTCTAGTAATCTTCCCTGGGGCTTATGTCTGGGAATTCCAATTTTGCCCCCTTCCCTCTTCAAATTGAGTTTAAAGCTCTCTCAACAAGACCAGCTAACTCCTGCCCCAAGATCCTTTCCCCCTCTGGGACAGCTGCATCCCATCTGATGCCAAAAGGCCTGGCATCCTTTATACTAACCCATGACTGAAAAATCCAAAGTCCTGCTGGTAAGACCAGTCTCGGAGCCACAAGTTCATCTCTTGAGTTCTCCTGTAATCTTCTTCATCCATCCCTGCAACTGAAGGGATGGAGGAGAACACTACTTGTGCTCCTGATCCATTACCCAGTTTCCCCAAGGCCCTGAAATCTCTCTTCATTGATTTTGGACTTCTCCTGGTAATATTGTCGCTACCTACCTGAAAAACCAAGAGAGGGTAGTAGTCCTTGGGTCTCACTAGAGCGGGGAGTTTTGCCATGAAGTCCTTCACCTGGGCCCCAGGGAGGCAGCAGACTTCCCTATGAAGCGGGTCCGGTCTGCATATTGGGCCTTTGACACCCCTCAGAATGGAGGCACCCACTACAATGACCCTTCCGGGGTTCTTTTTAGAATAGGTTTTAATACATGGTCTAGAGCGATCCGGCCTTGGTGGACCTTGATCTTCCTCTTTGTTTGACTCATTTTCTTTGTCCTTTTCTGCTTCATTCAAAAGTTCCAGGGCCCCGTATCTATTGTGAAGAGACACCATGGAAGGTGAGGGAGGTTGGGAGGGGATTTTCCTGCCTCCCTGAGCAGGGACCTGTTTCCAGTCTCCCCCATCTCTTAGGTCCCCTTCTTCTGCCTGGTAGCAAGAGGGTGAGGGATCGTCTGCCTCTTCTGGAGCCTCCATTTTCTCCTGTTGCTTCAGGGGTGAAGTTCCTCAGAGAAGAGTCCTATACTCACAAAAGCTGAAACTCTGCCTGCAACACTAGCTCTATTACTAGCTATTGACTTGCAAAATATCTGCTCCTACATTTATCTTTCTGCTTCATCAGCAGGATTGAGGAAAACATAAGCTAGGTTCCCATGCCCTTCACTCCCACCTACACAGTCCTGTAGTCATTCCTTATGTCCCTTGGCAGGGTCTCAGGTGCCCACCTAGCCTTGGCTGCCTTTCTCTAACATGCTACATGTGAGTTAAGGAATCACAGAATAGCTGAGGTTGGAAAGGACCTTTGGAGATCATCTAGTCTACCCCCCCGCTCATGTAGGGTCACCTAGAGCAGGTAGTTCAGGGTCATGTCCAGCTGGGTTTTTAAAATCCCCAAGCATGTAGGCCCCACAACCTCTGTTGGGGAACCTGTCCTAGTGTTTAACTATCCTCACAGTAAAGTTGTTTTCTTCTTATGCCTAAGTGGAATTTCCTGTATTTCAATTTGTACCTCTTTTACTGTTACTGGACATGACTGAGAAGAGTCTGTATAATTTACTGTCTCCCCCTAAACCAAAAGGAGACTGACTGAAATATAGTTCCCTGAATCCTCTACCTTTCCCTTTATTTTAGAGATGGGAAAATATTTGGGTTTTTTTCCAGTCATTGCATATTTCCCTGTTGGCACCACTTTTCAAAGATGACAGAAAATAGTCTCACAATGATGTTGGTTACCATGACACTAGATGTCTGCATCTTGTCACGTGGGTCATACTTTAAGGATCACTGATCACAGCTAATCTGGTATAAAAGTCCAGTGACAGGCAGCATGTGTCTTTTTGTTGAGGGGGAAGAGACTTGCCTTTACTTGGTCATTTACTTTTGATTCTAACCTTAAGCCTGCTGTAGCACAGATGTACATCTTGAGTGCCACAGATCATCCTGAGTGCCATCACACAGCATGTACAGGACAACCAGGTGATCAGGCCCAGTCAGCATGGGTTTATGAAAGACAGATCCTGCTTGACAAACCTGATCTCCTTCTATGAAAAAGTGACCCACTTAGTGGATGAAGAAAAGGCTGTGGATGTAGTCTACCTAGACTTTAGTAAAGCCTTTGACAGTTTCCCACAGCATTCTCCTAGTGAAACTGGCTGCTCATGGCTTGGATGGACATATGCTGGGTCAAAAACTGGCTGGATGGCTGTGGTGGTTTAGGCCCTGCCGGGGTCTGAGACCACGCAGCCGCTGCCCCTCCCCCACAAAGGGAGTGAAATACAAAGCCCCGGGGCTGAGATAAAGAGAGGTTTAATACAACAGTGCAACAGCAACACAACAAACAACAACAATAACAGTAACAGTAACAGTAATAACAATGAACAGAGCAAGATATCTACCAATACAGCAGTGAGAGAACCGGTTGCGCTAACGCACGCGATCACCGATTCTTCCTGCACTCTTCAGCATGGTATATGAATAACCCGGCTAGAGCTTCCCCCCACTGCTGGGGAAACTTAACCCTATCCTGGCTAAACCAGGACAATGGCTGAGCCCAAGAACTGGTGGTGAATGGAGTTAACACCAATTGGTGACCAGTCACAGGTGGTGTTCCCCAGGGCTCAGTATTTGGGTCAGTTCTATTTAATATCTTTACCAATGATCTGGATGAGGGGATTGAGCTCACCCTCAGTAACTTTTCAGATGACACCAATTTGGGCAGGAGTGTTGATCTGCCTGAGGGGAGGAAGGCTCTACAGAGGGATCTGGACTTGTTGGATTGCTGGATGAAGGCCAGCTCTATGAGGTTCAATAAGGCTAAGTGCTGCGTCCAGCATTTGGGTAACAACAGTTCCCATGCAATGTTACAGGCTTGGGGAAGAGTAGCTGGAAAGCTGCCCAGCACAAAAGGACCTGGGGGTGTTGGTTGATAGCCGGATGAATATGATCTGACAGTGTGCCCAGGTGGCCAAGAAGGCCAATAATATCCTGGCTTGTATCAGAAATAGTGTGGCCATCAGGACTAGGGAAATGATTGTCCCCCTGTACTTGGCACAGGGCCGCACCCTGAATACTGTGTTCCACTGCCCAGGGAAGTGGTGGAGTCACCATTCCTGGAGGTATTTAAAAGACACGTAGATGTGGTGCTCAGGGACATGTTTTAGTGGTGGACTTGGTGGTGTTAGATTTACGGTTGGACTTGATGATCTTAATGGTTCTTTTCAACCTAAATGATTTTATGATTCTATGATTCTGTCTAGAAATTTGTGTATCAGAACTGCTGTTTCTGGCTGTCTCGATCCAATATCAGGGAGGGTTCTTAAACGATCACAAGAGCAAGATTACGACGTAAACGAGGTCAGGTGCCGAACAAACCTTGTAAGCTTTATTTCGCGAAATAACTGATAATAACGATAGGACAGAAGGAAGAAGAAAGGAAAAGTCAGAATACCTAAGCAAGCAAACCAAAGAGATGCAGCAATACTAGTTACCACCACTGTGAGTCTAGCGGCGTCCCGTTGATCTGGTCCTAGTGCAGGTGATGGGGGGATCCCGCAGGCGATGGAGAATTCTCTGCAGGCGATGGGGGGAATCCCACCAGAGAAGAGCACCCAGTCGCTTTTATCCAGTCCCCACCATCAGTTTGCACGTTGCTACAGAGCTCATTTGCATATTCACCACCCCGTGTTCCCCCATATGCACATGCCCAGGTGTTCACAGTGGTTGTACCAGGGAGGGGGGGGTTGGTTCAGCCATTGATGCCTTCAGCCTCTGCACGTCCCCCTCGTCCCCTGGCCCTGCACACAGGCACATCTTGATGGATGTTGTTCTAGCTCCGGGCAGATTTTGTCCTCACGGCAACAGGACGTTGAGGCCTGACCTGGGAAATGGTGCGGTGCTGAAACAGACAGCTGACATAGTCTGACAGTCTTACACCATCCTGCGGCTCAGGGAGGTGGGGGGTAATGGCGTAACAGCGATGTTGAGACAAAATGGCTGACACAGTCCCTTACACTGTCTGACCGAGCTCTTATCTTTAAGGCTACATCATCTTAGCTTCAACTGACAGATTATTCATGCCTCCTTCAGTAAATTATCCCCCTGATCACAATGGTCTGAGCGTATACCTGATTTCTGATCTGAATTTGTCTAGCTTTAGTCAGGTATGTGGACATATAATTTTACCTCTTACTGTCAGAACCTTTTCCCATTCCCCCAGCAGGTAGTTTTAGGTTGTGATCTGGCAATTTTTTTAATGACCCAAGTACAATGAACATGTTAAGCCTTTTACTAGAAGGCAACATATCTCTTCATTGAAATAGACTTGCATTTTTTCTCTGAATCCTTTCCAATTTGTCAACAGGTAGTCACCAGAGCTTTTTTGAATAGTGGATGTGGCAGGCTGTGATTGCTAACTCTTTACATTGCTAAGCCTGAGACTTGCCCTTGGGTTGTACTGCATGTGCCTGCAGCTTTAGTATGTCTGTTTTGGCAGACAAATTGTTTCATCCTTCCTCTCATTGTGCTGATGACTGATAAAGAATACATTAATTTAACTGGCAGCTGTTTGCTCTTTGAATGGGCACAGCTACTAAAATTAACACCTTTTGGCACATTCCGAAATTGTTCTCATCCTGTCTAAGAAAAATGAAATAGAACTGGTGATTTCAGTCTTGAATTTCTTTGACCTGAAGGCCTCACACCCCTGCAATCACCTCTCAAAATAAGTTAATATCTCTTTTGGTAAAATGCTAGTCTGGCCACTTTAAGACAAATGTCAAGTCTTAATTTTACCACTTCTTTATTGCATTCCACTTAGAAAATGGTAACTCAAAAGAGCAAAAAATGAAATTGAGTAAGAGCAACTGACTTATTATTGGAAAAAATGTTTTTAATCTACTGGATTAAACTCTTAAACTTTTTCATCTTTGAAAACAGCAAATGACTAACTCTTTCTGCATCCAAGGTTCACAAACACACACAAATGAACTGTGAGTTGCCAGTTTGAAACATCTCTACATTCTTCCCCAAGAGATGAGACACTCAACCTTCCTAGGAGACTGCTTCCAGCTTTTACATCCTTTCCAAGGGGCTTAGCTAGTCAGACCAACTACGCCTGGAAACTAGCTGCACAGGCCAAAGCTTGCCAGGGAATAGCCTGCTTGACTATTTATTGGTGTCAACCGCTGTGCTCCAGATCTTGAACATTTCTGGACATACTTGAACATACTATTATAGATGTAGCCGTAACACAACAGCAGGCAAGATTTATTGAACCGAGTCCAGGATCAGGCAGAAAAAAAAGAAAAGGGAAGGTTGGTGCTTCTTGCATGCCAAAGCATATAATTTCTCCTTCAGGAAGCAGGGTGTAAAAGCACTGAGTACCTTCATTCCACCTATAGAAAATTACAGTACTGGGACACTAAAAGCCTTGCTGAAGCAAGGTTCATGTGGCCCATGAAAGGTTTAAAGGTTCTTAGCACATTTTCTTTACCCTTTCTTGCTCCTTCCTTCCAAATGAAATTAATTGTATTTCACAGAATCACAGAATCATCTAGGTTGGAAAAGACCTTGAAGATCATCTAGTCCAAACATTAACCTAACACTGACCGTTCTCAACTACACCATATCCCTAAGCTCTACGTCAATCTGACTCTTAAACATCTCCAGGGATGGGGAATCCACCACTTCCCTGGGTAGCCCATTCCAACACCTAACAACCTGTTCTGTTAAAGAAATGTTTCCTAAGATCCAGTCTAAACCTTCCCTGGTGCAACTTGAGGCCATTCCCTCTTGTCCTATCACTTGTTACTTGGTTAAAGAGACTCATCCCCACTTCTCTGTAACCTCCTTTCAGGTAGTTGTAGAGGGTGATGAGGTCTCCCCTCAGCCTCCTCTTCTCTACACTAAACACCTCCCGTTCCCTCAGCCACTCCTCATAAGACCTGTGTTCCAGACCCTGCACCAGCTTCGTTGCCCTTCTTTGGACACACTCGAGTAATTCAATGTCCTTTTTGGAGTGAGGGGCCCAAAACTGAACACAGTAATCGAGGTGCGGCCTCACCAGTGCCGAGTACAGGGGTAAGATCACTTCCCTGTCCCTGCTGGCCATGCTATTTCTGATACAAGCCAGGATGCCATTGGCCTTCTTGGCCACCTGGGCACACTGCTGGCTCATGTTCAGCCAGCCATCAATCAACACCCCCAGGTCCCTCTCTGACTGGCAGCTTTCCAGCCACTCCTCCCCAGGCCTGTAGCGCTGCTGGGGGTTGTTGTGGCCAAAGTGCAGCACCCGGGATTTGGCCTTATTGAAACTCCTACAATTGGCCTTAGCCCATCGCTCCAGCCTGTCCAGATCTCTCTGCAGAGCGTCCCTACCCTCGAGCAGATCAACACTCCCACCCAACTTGGTGTCATCTGCAAACTTACTGAGGGTGCACTCGATCCCCTCGTCTAGATCATCAATAAAGATGTTAAACAGGAGTGGCTCCAAAACCGAGCCCTGGGGGACACCACTCGTGACTGGCTGCCAACCGGATTTAACTCCATTCACCACAACTCTTTTTGTCCCGCCATCCAGTCAGTTTTTTACCCAGCAAAGCATGTGCCCATCCAAGCCACGAGCAGCCAGTTTTGCCAGGAGAATGCTGTGGGAAATGGTGTCAAAGGCCTTACTAAAGTCAAGGTAGACAACATCCACAGCCTCATCCAATAAGCAGGTCACCCTGTTGTAGAAGGAGATCAGGTTTGTCAAGCAGGACTTGCCTTTCATAAACCCATGCTGACTGGGCCTGATCATCTGATTGTCCTGCATCTGTTGGATCAAGAAACACAACTAATCACAGCTATTAAAAATGGATACAGGTACTGTCTCTTTACAGTGTGAAAAATGGATGGTGCTCTAAAGCCCTCCAGAGGATGGAAATTCAATTTCAAAAGTTGAAAGCTTATCGACTCCAGTTACAGGAAGGAAGCGCAAATATTTCAAGGTGCTTTGCAGAACTTCTGGGTAAAAAGTAAACACCTGCCACTTTAAACTTGATGCTTTAATATTATGCTCTTGAAGGAAAAAACCTTACTCACAGATCTTCAGAGGGAGACTCCCTTTATCCTTTTGACATCTTTGATCAGTCATGAAATACTGAATATCAAGACCATCAGAATAATTCTTGTTGGATGCCTAATTCCAGGCTCTATTGAAATGAATATAAGCTCATTGCTCCCCTCTAAGGTGGCTATCAAGTTCATTGTCAGACAGATGAAACTTGCACTGCTTATGTTTATACTGCATTGTATAGGCATAAATCTTCAGACACCTAAACAAAAGATCTGCATTTGGGAAAGAATAGGGTGTGTTCCATTCTAATTGATCCCTCTTTAGTACAAGCCTTGACTTTTTTGCAAGGAGAAAAATGCTTTGATTCACTGAGTATATAAATCACTGTAAGTTATTCTCACAGCTGTAATGGTTATCTTGTTCAGTTTCCACTCCATGTAAGATCAAGAAAACAACCAATTTGTTTTGTGCAGGCCACAAAGCAATTGATAAAGAGAAATGGTCTTTTGCTTGTCATCAGACAGACCAAGCTGAGAATCAAAGATCACAGCATGAAAACAAAAGGCTTTAGGGGCATGTTGCTGTTCAGTCCTCTTCTTATGGCACCAGGAAGCCTTTTAGCTGGATTTCAGAGTGACCAAGCCAGTTGGGTTTTTTTAATTTTTCTTCCCTCCCTTAGGGTAATCATGTAGTTGGAAGCCTGGTGGTCACACCAGAGTCCTGGGTTCAAATTCCAGCTGTATTTCAAATTTATTATGACTTTGAATCAGGAGATTTCATCTCTTTTGTGCTGTTGCTCCTTCTGTAAGATAGGGAGATAAGGGGGTGCTCATCAAACTAAATAGTGAGAATTAAAGCTAGCTAAATAGTGCACATTATTTTGGTACTTTGCTTCTATAAGGTACTGTTATTGTTTTCATCTGTCAGTAGCATAATGGCTGTCCAAAGTGTCTCATAAAACTGTCACATTTCTGGCCAATAATACTTTCAGAGAAAAATAAGAAAAAATGAGTTTGTTTTCACTAGGTAAAAAGAAGGAAAACTCTGTAAGTCTTGCTGAATGAATAGCAGTATAGGAGGTGTCTTCATGAATGGAAAACATTTTGAAGGTGTTTTTTCACCCCTTCCTTCCCCCCTCAATAAACAAACTCTAGGACAAATGTGGAACATATTTTGAACACATGGCAGTAGTTGTTTTCAAGTTTACACCTTAAATGGGGTTATTAGAAGAGATGTGGCTGCATAGATTTATCTAGCTTATTCTGGGATCTACACTCATTTCTTTGGCAGATCACGTGTGCTGTCAATAACATCAGTTGTGAAAATGAATAAGAGAAGTGGGAGTAACCATACCAGAGGGAAAGTGGGGCTCTAAGAGGAGGGGGTATAATCAGAAGATGACACTTTCCAATCTTTAAAATCTTCCAGTCTTATTTTGAGGCGAAAACAAATTTCTCTGTTAGACACATTTGAACACCATATTCTGGAAGTGATGATAGTGCATTTGGAGCTATTGGGTCATCATGATTAACTGACAAGGGGTGAAGAAGTGCGAGAATTGGTTAGGTTACCTGGTAAGAAGGAAGGGAAGGCTGAGCTGGCTATTCAGCGAGATGGAGTGTATTTTATAGAAGCAATTTGCAACAATGGATGGGTGTGAGAGACACTGTAAGTGTACTGTTGTTTTTCTATACATATGAGACTTATCTCCCTCCTGCTGTCTTTGGAAACAGTTTTGTAGGCAGGCATAAGGCAAAAATACTCTGTACATTACTTCAGCACATGAAGTTGATTTTCTCCTTGATGGCATTGGAAGTTCATTATGAATTCAGCTTTCTACTCTCAGAGCATGCATAATTGAAATGACAAATCCATCACAACCGTTGGGTATGAGTAAGGTCTGGATAAAGCTATACAATTTCTCTGGTTGTGCAGTTGGCATAAGAAAACAATGACTTCATTGCATGCTATGATTAGGGAAAATTTAATTTCTACATCCAAGGTGGGCCAAATAAGCTTTTTACCATTATCCCACCTTCTTATACCTATTTCTTCTTTGTTGCCCTTGCATCTTGGAAGGTTTACAAGTAATTACTGACAGAAATATGGACCACTACCCAAATGGCTTAGGGTTGAAATAAAATGTGGAAGGCAGTTTCAGTACTTTCTAGTTACTTCTGACATTTTCTTTGGAAGAAAACCATGAAAGCAGAATGTAGCTGTAGATTTGAATTTTTACACAAATATTTGGAACTTGTAATTCCTGGGGTTTTGTCTATTTTTGTTAAGGATCACTTTTATGATGTGTAGCTTATATTTTTAGTTTTAAACTGAATTAAACTGAATGGTCACAGTCTTAGCCTCTGCCCTCAGTTTTCCCAGTGTCTGTTCCTTGAAATACTAAAAGACCTGTTGTTGGCAGGCAGAGACAAATGTCTTACCAGGCACATAGCAAATGAGCACAGTGACATACATGGATCATCTGTGTAGTTAACACTTGCTGGAGGAATAGAGTGGAGATGAATGACTTAACAGGAGGTTGGAGAACTTGCTGCTGAGTATAAACTTGCAATCCTTTCAACTTCTACATTCTATAACGAAAAAAGGTCAATGTTTTAGAGTTATTCTTTCAATCATTCTGAAGTTTGATTTGTGAGGAGGAGATGGGAGAGGCCTGCATAGTGAGACAAATTGTGGTGAAGATTTAAGCCTGTTCCTGTATTGAAATCTGGACAGTTAGAACCGATGTTTCTACTGATAATGAGTGAGAGCACTTGCAAAACAAAGCCCTTTCCACAGCACAAGCTCCTCTGAATTTAACCCTCTTTTGAATACTCTTTGTTCTGTAGCTACAGTTGCCATGCTGAACCCTCCCATCCAACTCTGAAAAACTGGGGAGGTTTCTTGCACCCCCCACTGAACTATAAATGAGCTAAAATGTAGATCAGTCCAATTCAGAGTGAC
The DNA here is from genome assembly GCF_031877795.1 of Strix aluco. Taxonomy (NCBI): domain Eukaryota; kingdom Metazoa; phylum Chordata; class Aves; order Strigiformes; family Strigidae; genus Strix; species Strix aluco. The sequence goes on from NC_133935.1 coordinate 29,147,049, forward strand.
ACCTGTAGAAAAAGTTGTTGCCTGCTGGATGAAACAGCCTAAATGACTGCTTTGGCACACTTCTGGGTAGATCCTCCACCATACCTCCGACACTACCTGTTGTTTGAGATTTTATGTTATTCCTAATATATTTAGCAACCTATCTAATGCTTCTTGCAAGGGGGCAGCACTAAAGAACTTGAATCCTCAGTGTTGCCAGCAGTTATAAGATGAGCACCGATGTCCTGAGAAAAACATTGCAGGACCATAATGAAGTCACTTGTGATGTAACACTGGTTCTGACTTTAAGTTTAGACTTTTCTAGGAGAAAACATTGGAAAACACTACCTTCTGCCAACCTCCCATAGCCCCAACAGATGAAATCACTCAAACAGGCAACAAATAGGAGGAACTCCAAATCTATTCTTTTATTAAAGATTTTTTTTTTTCCTTTCTCTTAGACAATGGTATTAGGAAGAGATGGCAAAGGAGCAGGCTGTATGCTAACCTGAGGCTTTGTTTATGCTTGGTGATGTGATGTGCTATTTACCACAAAATGGTTTTCCAAATTTCAAAAAGCTACATCCCCACTGAGCAAAATCAATCCCACCCTTCACATCTATCAAGCAATTATTTATCAAAAGCATGTTTGTATTTTTCTTGCTCATACTCTATATTCCTTCCCCACCTCTCCCAAACACAGTTTCTGAAATGTTAATTCATATCCCCCAGCATGGATCTACTTTTCCTTTCTTATACTCCCTTGGAGGTACTTTGAACAGATCTGGGCAGGGCCTTGAGCAACCCAATCAAAGCTGGCTGTGCTTTAGGCGGGCATTGGGCCCGATGACCTCCAGAAGTCCCTTCAAATGTGAGTTATTCTGTGATTCCATTAACATTATTAATTAGACAGTGGTTTGGTATTTATAGTAGCTTAACTAATATCTATGAGCATTGCAGGGAAACTGACCCCAGGTCTGCATGCCACAGCCCAGCTTCCACCTTCCAGAACTGGACCTTAAATGTAAATCTTACACCTTTTGAACATCAGATCTTGGACTATCTGCATGAGTTCACAGATAAAACCTAGCTCTTAAACTTGTGCTCGTGAGCTGTAAGTTGAGTGTTAACATACCATGGTTTGGATTTAGCACATAGCCCTTGCTGCTACTGGTACTGATTCAGAAAAGTATCTCTGCACCCATTTTCTTCATGTTCTTTTCACCAGTGGACATTGTCATGCACACTTCTGTATTTACAACAGAGACAGGAAACTTGTGCAGAATTTCTCCACTTTTTGAACCTGCCTGGAAAAAACTCCACACCAGAAAGGTGTTGCTTTATAATGTGAGATGCTGGTTCTAGCTATACTCTGAACAGCTTTGAAACCAGGCAATCTGCTGTGTAGATTGCAAGCCTGTGTGTGGAATCAGTGTGCTGTTGACAATGGGGTCCAGACCTGCTTACACTGGTAAGCCACAGGCTGCTCATAAGAAGTCCCATGAATGGAAAATGATATTGACTGCCACTCTAGGGAGAGAAATCATTGGTTGGTCTGCTGAGGCTTCCCCCTTTGCCATGAAAAGGAGAGGCATGCTGGTAAACCACTGTATTTTCGTACACTTTGGAAGAAGAAAACACTTCCAAGTCTGTGCTCTGCTTCACACCTTATTTTCTCTTCTCTTAACTTAGTCACACTCTGTTTTTTTCTATGCTGTTATGTAAAGGCCATCCAACTGTGGCTGGCACTCAGGTAGCTGCTCTGAATATAGGAAGAGCTACAAGAAGATGTGAAGGGTGTGAGAATCCTTCAGAGATGGTGTCACCCCATAGGTATGACTGGACGAAAAGTAGATGTATATATTTGTTGATCCACAAATCAGGTCTGAGGATGTTTCCCTGGTAACTGTTACTCTTCAGACAAGTCAAAGGGAAAAGAAGGCACTCTGGCTAAACAGTGGAGAAAGCTGCTTCTGTGAAGCCATGCAGACTGTGACATAACATGCATGGTGCCTTACAGCAAGAGAGATGCTCCCTGAGATAGAGAGCCAAGCAGGAGAAGCAGTATCTATTTGATTTCTGTACTTAGTTGCAGATCTAATTAGGCAAAACTAAATGGGCTGCTGGTGGAAAGGAATCTGGCTCTGACAGATGAATTTCCTTGTTGCCTGCACTGACCCACCACAGCTCTTCTCTACACATGGGATTTCCTGGAATTGACAACATCACACTGAAGCTTGAGTCCAACTCTCCTTTGATAGGACACCCAGCATTCTGTCATTGAAGCACCTGTGGATGGGTATTTGTAGGGATTGTCATACCATCTCTTTGTCAGTACGCAGGGATCATGTCCTACCTCAGAACCAGCTTGTGTGTACAGATGCGTATCTATCCCGTGCAGAGCTAACTTCTCCATGTTGAGTTAGCTGAATGTGCACTCCTCAACTGGAGCAAACTTTGTCTCAGTACCTCTCTCATGGCCTCTTGCATCTAGAACACAGCACTGTTGACCCAACACACAACATATGATCATGCCAGCAGGTGCCACCAACCTTTGTTGGTGACAGCCCCTGTCTCTGTGCCATTACTGTGTGTATGAAGACCAGAACCACAGTCCCTTCTTAATCCTTGACTATATTGTATGTATACAATACACACTTGTATACAATATACAGTCACTTAAGGGACAGGGGGCAATGGCAACAAGTTCCTGCCTGGTGCAGCAGGCATGTCTCCTCTGTGACTACCCACCTTCCCAGGTGCCCTTGCATAATAGGCATGAGGTTCTGCAAGTGGAACCAAACAATAACAAGGACAATGGTTCATCTAGCTTGGAGGTGTCACCGAGGTTAAGTCAGTCTATGCCTTGCATCAAAACCACTTCCATAAATAAAAAAAAATGGGTCGTTGTCATAGGAGACTCTCTCCTGAGGGGAACAGAAGGCCCAATATGCAGATCAGACCCACTTCTTAAGGAAGTTTGCTGCCTCCTTGGAGCCTGGGTTAAAGATGCGAAGAGAAAGCTTCCTACCCTGGTATAGCCCCCAGATTATTATCCATTATTGATTTTTCAGGTAGGCAGCGATGAAGTTGCAATAAGAAGTCCAAGAGCAATTAAGAGAGACTTCAGGGCCTTGGGACAACTGGTTAAGGGATCAGGAGCACAACCAGTGTCCTCCTCTGTCCTTCCAGTTGCAGAGAATGATGAGGGAAGAGACAGCAGATCAATACCTGGCTCCACGCCTGGTGCCACCAGCAGAATTTGGGGGTTTTTGATCATGGAGTACAGGGTACACCTGTCTCAAAGCAGGAAAAGGATCTTTGCACAGGAGTTAGTAGGGCTCAGTGAAAGAGATTTAAACAACATTTGAAGGGGGAAAGGGATAAAACCAGGCTCAGTAGAGATAAGCCTGGGGGTGGCACGCCAATGTTTGAGGGACGGTGTACTAGCAAGGTCCTTCGGTCTGCCCTCTCAGTGGAGGTAGGGGATGGAGATCCATGTGGCAGTGAAGACGCAAGTGTTATTGATACGTTAGAAACCACAGAAACACCTGAGAATAGCCATGTAAGAATTAGGGCTTTTCCTCACAAAAAGGTGGTGGGATCAGTAGCCCAACTGAAGTACATCTACATCACTGCACCCAGCATGGGCAACAAACAGTAGGAGCTGGAAGACACTGTGCAGCAGGAAAACTATAATATAGTTGCCATCACAGAAACATGGTGGAATGACTTGCAGACCTGGAGTGCTACATGGATGACTATAAACTCTTCAGAAGGGATAGGCAAGGAAGGAGAAGCAGCAGGGTACCCAAGTATGTTAGGGAGTGTTTTGATTGTCTAGAGCTTGATGATGGTGATGATAGGGGTGAGTGTTTATGGGTAAGAATCAGGGGGAAGGCCAGCATGCAGATATCATGGTGGGAGTCTGTTATAGACCACTCAACCAGGATGAAGAGGCAGATGGAATATTCTATAAGCAGCTGGGAAAAGTCTCACTATCGCTAGCCCTTGTTCTCATGAGGGAATTCAACTTACCAGATGTCTGCTGGAAATACAATACAGAGGAGAGGAAACATTCTAGGATGTTCCTGGAGTGTGTATAAGACAAATTCCTGACACAGCTAGTAAGTGAGCCAACCAGGGAAGGCGTGACGCTGGACCTGTTGTTTGTGAACAGAGAAGGACCTGTGGGTGATGTGATGGTTGATTCTACAGAGGGATCTGGACAGGCTGGATCACTGGGCTGAGATTCAACAAGGTTAAGTGCCAGGACCTGCACTGACATCACAACAACCCCGTGCAATGCTACAGGCTTGGGGAAGAGTGGCTGGAAAGCTGCCCAGCACAAAAGGACCTGGGGATGTTGGTCGACAGCCAGCTGAATATGAGCCAGCAGTGTGCCTAGGTGGCCAAGAAGGCCAATGGTATCCTGGCTTTTATCAGAAATAGCGTGGCCAGCAAGACTAGGGAAGTGATCATCCCCCTGTACTCTGCACCAGTGAGGCCTCACCTTGAATACAGTTTTGGGCCCCTCGCTATAAGAAAGACATTGAGGTCCTGAAGAGTGTCCAAAAAAGAACGAAGCTGGTGAAGCGTGTAGAGCACAGGTCTTACGAGGAGTGGCTGAAAGAACTGGAGTTGTTTACCCTCGAGAAAAGGAGACTCAGGGGAGGCCTTATGCTCTCTACAACTACTTCAAAGAAGGTAGCTGAGGTGGGTGTCAGTCTATTTTCCCAAGTAACAAGCAATAGGATGAAGGGAATTGGCCTCAAGTTGCACCAGGGGAGGTTTAGATTGGATATTAAGCAAAAATGCTTCAGTGAAAGGGTTATCAAGAATTGGAACAAGCTGCCCGGGGAAGTGGTTGAGTCACCATCCCTGGAGGTATTTAAAAGACCTGTAGATGTGGTGCTTATGGACATCGTTTAGTGGTGGACTTGTCAGTGTTAGGTTTATGGTTGGACTTGATGAACTTAAAGGTCTTTTCCAACCTAATTGATTCTATGATTCTATAGGTCTGTTGATGCTAGCAAAGAGGAGGGAGCTGACTTTTTGTAGCTCAGTGTTGAGGGTGTGTTTGTGAAGGATAGGCAGTACCAAGTACAGGCCTGCTGGGATTACAGTTGCAGACCAGACTAGAGGAAACAAACTGAAGCAGTATTGCTTTGAACAACCTACCAGGAAAAGCCTGCAGCTTGTGCCATCCCTGAAACGTGACCTGGTTTTATCTTACTGTGCCAGTTGGCACAGGTGTCCTGGTTTAGCTAGGATAGGGTTAAGTTTCCCCAGCAGTGGGGGGAAGCTCTAGCTGGGTTATTCAATACAATGCTGATGTCACGTCCGGGGCGCCCAAGTGCGGGAGAATCGGTGAACATGTGTTATTGTGCGATCGCTCTCCTCACTGCTGTATCGATATATTTCTTGCTCTGTTCATTGTTATTACTGTTATTGTTATTGTTGTTGTTTGTTTTGTTGCTGTTGCACTGTTGTATTAAACCTCTCCTTATCTCAGCCCCGGGGCTTTGTATTTCACTCCCTTTGTGGGGGAGGGGCAGCGGCTGCGTGGTCTCAGACCCCAGCAGGGCCTAAACCACCACAACAGGTCAAAACCAGAGCACTGGTAATATGCAAGTGCATGCATTTGTGGCCTAACAAATTTAAATAATAGAGTTAACAGGTCTATGTAGCACACAACTTGCAATAAATGGAAATAAACATACGACAGGGTTTTCTGGCCATAGCCAAAACAAGAAACAAATCTGCTGTGGTTAAAATCTAATGCCGTGTCTAAAGCCTTCTTTTGCCTAAGGTTTTTAGCCTCAGAGGTCTAAAAAGAAGGTTTCTCCAGCCATCTCTAGTCTCTTCCAATCCAGACAGCTCATCCCTCAGTTTTTTCCTGAATTACTAACCTTGACAAGATAGCTTCCCTAGGCCTTACTGAGCCTGTTGTCGCCAGCGTTTTCTGCATGAATAGCTCATTTGTGCTTGCTGATAAATTTGTTCCATGTTGTAAAGGGGGTCTTGTGAGAAAAGTGAATATCCATAGTTCTACGTTGTAAAGGGGGCCTTGTGAGAAAAGTGAACACCCTTAGACACAAACATGAACGATGGTATTTTCTTGACTTTATCTGTTAGAGGCATACTATGAATATTCAGTTACCAGATGACTGTCAGACACTGCAGCCAGATCTCTGCTGGAAGAAATCACAAAGTTAAGTAAGTCCCCAGCTTGCTATGTAGAGAGGTACTGAAGACTCAGTTCAGGCTGACATCTTCTAACCCTCAATGGCTCTACATACTGGGCACAGGAATTCCACTTTTACAGTCAAGAAGTGACCCCTCTTACGGGGCAGAAAGGATTTAAAGTCTTCATTTGGAGCTCCAACCTCTAGTGTTTGTATTGTAGGGAGTTAAATGATACTTGCTCAGATATGAGAAGGGCAGGGTATGTCTATGGTATATAGAAAGGGCAACTGTGTTGATCTGATTTTGCTGTTTAAAAAACAGGGGAGAAAAAGATAGAAAATGGAGTATCAAATATACTCTGTTTTATTTTGGTTTGTTTCAGGAGAAAATCTTTAGTACGGAAATGATGCTTCTTGCAAGGCAGAAACAGAAAACAGAAAATAGAAACAGACACAGTATTTTTTTTCCCTTGGATAAGCTGGACTGAATTGGACAAGTTTTGGGATTTGGTCTGTTTGTTTGTTGGGTTTTTTCCTTTTAGTTTTTTTGGGGTTTTTTAATTGTTGAGAAAAGCTTCCTGTCACCACCATTGTGGGAACTGAGCTGCTGAGAAGACAGAATTTGTAATAAGGGTTATGGGGCATCAGAGCTTTTGTTGTGGTGGTTGAAGCTCTGCAGAAAGACTAGAAATGAACACTTTATAGAGCAATTTCACTCGACCCCTTTGCTTGACTTCTTTGTGATTTCAGCTCAATTTTCTTCAGCCTTCACCATATTTTATGGCATGGATATTTTTTCTCTCCCCTGTGGAGCAAAATAAGTCTCTTCTTTCAAAAAGTTAATTGCCCAGGATGAAGTCAGCTGAAAAAACTTCTTCCTGAGAACAGGTTGCTTTTTCCCCTCTTTTTTTCCTGTAAATTTGGTGAATTTTAATTTGTGGCAAGTTTTTGCTGCTGCACAGCAACCCTTTCACACACAAAACACCCCACCAGCTCCACATAAATATAATGCTAATAAACTAGGAGCAGTGAAGCTGACTAATAAGTGACCTACAAGTTTACTTTCTAGTAGAGGTGGCCTGTCTGGTTGTTCCTTCTCCCACACTGATGTCTAATTCTTTATCATGCCATCTCACCTACATTTTTAATACTTTTTATTTTAGCATGTAATATTATGGTGGACATACAGTACTGATTTTAAGTACTGGTGGTTACAGTCCCTCAAAGACACTGCTAGACACAATATTTCTCTCTAACAGGCAAAGGAGTCTTTAAGGACCTGAAAGAGAAGCTAGCTCTGCTTGGTAAGGAGACTACATGAATGTATTGAGAATCACACTCCTCCTCCTGATGATGAAAATGTATTTGCCAAAGCTGCAAAACACTGCCTGACACCCAATAGGTTGCCATTAATATCCCCTCTTAACGGTGCACAGCAGCACCAGCTTGGGCACTCAGGCAAGCAGCCCATCCCAGAATGTGGTTTGACTCTTGATTAACATCAGATAGTTGGGAATCCCAAGAGGGGCTTGTCTGCACCATGAAGGGGTGAGCATCTCATATAGACACTGGGGCATGAGATCAGTCCATGCATGCCTCCTGTTATGTTCCTGATTGCTGGACAGTGCTTGCACACTTGATAAAGTTATACACAATCAGTCAGAAGCCATCAGGAGATATTTAAATCCTTCATTTCCTTCTAGAGGACTTGGGCATTTAGCTGGCTGACAACGACCTGATGCCAGATAACTGCCACAGTTCATCTGCAGTGCACCAGTATGGGTCAAATAATTTCCTAGCCACGGATCCTTCATCAGTGACCTCATATAGCTTCTGCTCAGTAATAGTAGAGCAGTAGTCCCATACCCTTCCCAAATATGCACTTCTCACTTCCCTCCTGACCCTAGGCATGGGGTTAAGCTGCATGCCTGGCATCTGCTATGCTCTTCCTGATGGCACAGCCCAATGACCAGAACCTTTATTTATCCTTCTCTTTTTTCTTTCATAACTTTTTTTTTTTTCTCTGATGCTGTCATCTTCCTCAGAGCAATCATTGTCACTACAAAAGCAGTATCTGTCCTTGTAATAGGACAACCCCTTAGTAAATTTGAGATAGCACAACCTTGACCTGCTTTGGGCAACTGGGTATGTCACTTCAAGAGGATGCATGTCACTTAATGTTCAAAGCTTTGCCTGTGCTCATCTGCACTTGTCTCAGATATCTGCATCTGTCTAAATTCCTGAATAGTCTTGTTGATTTTTCTCACTTACTTGAAAAAAAGTGGCTTGAAGAATACCCCTGAAGTGTCAGTTACCTTTCTGCCTGTGATGGTCTTGCCTACACTAAATTACTCCATCAGTTAGAGTTAAGTGTTGACTCCACAGGACGACAGTCACTCTCTAACACAGCTACAGGCTCACACAGTTGAGTCCAAGGGTGAAGACATAGTGCTAGTTCATGGCTGAGGACCTCAAACATGCCCCACCACATCTGAAAGACTTTCACTGCTGGTTATCCTGTGTCCTAAGGACAATTCAGTTTTACCAGTCAGAGTTTGCCTCCCAGACCCAGAACCACAGCCAAATCGGTCACAGTTGGCAAGGGCTTCCAGTATTTCTCCATACCAGAGGAAGACAGGCGGTATCAGTATTCTTAAGTATTCCTCCACAGTAGCTGTTGTAGAGTTAACACCACTGTTGTCATCCCTCATACTCCACCCTGTGACACCTTTTTTGAAAATTGAATGAACTAGAATTGGAGCGTCTAGACACCAGCATTATGATCTCACTTGGAAATGCCCAAGCAGAGGCAGAATAAGGCTTCTTTAAATATGGGAGGCCTTGTTACATCTGACAGGAACACTAATATATCACCATCATCTGCCTGAAAGGCAGAAGGATAGTGTGGTGCTTCATAAATGGATTCATAAGGAAGGAAGCAAAGGTTTGTGGAAGAGCTTCTCTTTGGTCAGCTTCAACACATATGCATGACAGGGACATTCAAGCCTTCAGACCAGGGGAGCTTCAGACTGCATGTGGTGGAGATGAGAAGCCTGCTGATCCAGTTCTATTGTACCAAACTCTTCACTCCAGCAGAAGCAGCCATAGTTCCTTAGAGGAATAACTTGTACCAGCTGCTAGTCTCTCAGAGTCTGACAGTAGTTGGATCAGAAAAAAATCCTTACAAAAAATACTTAGGGGTTGTGTTTGCTGGTGGAAATAGCAAAGAACCAGCAAACTTGACTTCTGTCACCCCAGGTTCTTCTCAGCACTTAAGCTCCTGTGACATTTTGACAAGGGGCATAATGATGTTAGAATCCACCAATTCAGTCTCTCTCGTTCTGAGGTCATGCCCACTCAGGAGGAGTCCATAGCAAGAAGAGAGGTACATGTGCGTCCCCTTCCTTTGAACATCCAGTGGATGCAGAGGAAGATGAAATCAAGTATGTAGAAAAGATTCTCATAAGGAGTATGGTCCTTTGAGTTCCCTTTTAGTATGAAGAACTGGTGGATCTTTTCAAATCCCTTAACTTGATTTTGATCTTTCTTTCATGAAAACATCTTACACACTTCTAGGAAGTCCCATCCAGTATGCTAGAGGCAATATTTTGTGGGTTGAGAACTAGGAATATCACAGCTGAGGTAATTCCATATAAATATCTGTCCTTCAAGGACCCAAAATTTTAGCAGTATTGAAATTCATAGATGCATATGATAATTTAGTTTGGAAGGCAAACTTGGATTGAGTTGCTTGTGAACATACCAAGTCAAAGTCTTGAGTAGCTCCAAGGATGGAGATCACACAACCACTACAGGTAACCTGTTCCAGCATGTGATCACTCTTAGTGTGAAATTTGATTTCTTTCATTCCATCTGGAATTTTCCTTGTTGTAATTTGTTTCTTGTCCTTTTCCTGGGCACCTCTGAGAAAAGTCCAGCACAGACTTCTCTACAATCTCATTTTAGTTAACGGAAGACTTCAAGTTGCCCTTCCTCTTCTCCCAGCTAAACAAACCAGGTTCTCTACAATCTTACCTATAAAGTAGTTAGCCTTCACTAACATGTCCTTGCTGTTCATCAGGACCAAGTTCTTTTCTGCAAGGCTGCCACTGAGTCAGTCAGTCCCCAGCCTGTGGGGCATGGGGCTGTTGTGTTCCAAATGCAGAATGAAGCATTTGCCCTTACTGAACTTAAGGAAACTTCTGTCTGACCATTCCTCCAGTTTATCAAAGTCCTTCTAAATGACAGCTCTGTTCTCCAGTATTTCTAGTGCTCTACACAATTTGCCATCATCTGCAAACTTAGCAAGAGTTCATTGTGACCCATTGTTGAGGTCATTAATGAAACAGAGCATCTGCCCCATTATTGACCCTCAAGGATCATAGTTGGTAACTGGCTGTCACCTATTCTTTGAACAGCTGACACCTAAACTGAACTCAACAGCCTGGGTAGTTTTTCATATGGTCTTTAAGCCATCCATCCAAACCATATTTGTCTATACAGATAATATTGCAAACTGTCAAGAGCCTCACTAAAGTCACGGTGAGCAACATCTAGGGCTCTCCCCTCATCCGTAGTCAGCTATATATAATCAGAGAAAGCAATCAATTTTGTTGGAATAACTTGTTCTTGGTAAATCCGTGCTGGCTGTTCCCAGTGACCTTGTTCTTCCTATACCTGGGCATGGCTTCCAGAACAGTTTGCTCTGTAGTCTTTGTAGAGACTGAGGACAGACCTGCAGTTCCCTGGATCTTTTTTCCCCCTTTTTTAAAAAAAGCAGGTGTGCTGCTCACCTTTTTGCAATCTTAAGGAACTTCTCTGATCACCGTGGATGATAGAGAGTAGCCTTGCAAAGACATCAGTCAGCCTGCTCAGCAACCTTGGAAGTACCCCATCAGGACCCACAGGCTGTGTATGTTTACTTTGCTTAAGTGGTCCTTATCTCAGTCTTCCTCTGCTGTGGATAATGCTACTTCAACTCCTTCCTCCCTAGACTCTGCCCTAGGCATAACTTTCTGAGAAGTCTCAGAGAACAATTTGCCAGTAAAATGGAGCTCTTCAGATACACTGACAGTTTCAGTTTCAGGCAAGTTTTTGTCTTCCTCATCCTCTCCACATGCTTCTGTATTCTTCCTGGATTGTTTGTCCCCATTTTCACCTTCCATATGTTTCCTTTTCTTGTTTGGGCTCACTCAGAAATTTCCACTGCAGTCAGGCCATCCTCCTGCCACCCTTGCTCATTTTCCTGTGAATTGGAATGGACTATTCTGGGGCTTTAAGAAGACCAGTGAGCTCTCCCAGGGCCCTTTGCCCTGGTACGCTTCCTCCCAGGCAATCCTTCTGTTGGTTCCCTGAACAAGCTGAAGTACATTTTCATTAAGTGCAGGGAGGTAATGTTGCTGCTTGACTTCGCATCACTTGGAAACTTGAATGCTACCACCTTACAATCACTGCAGCTTTCATCATAAAACTGCTTTCATTTTCCCGATCATTTGTTCTCTATCCTTGAGCAGCATAAAAAGCAGAGTATCTTTTCTGTGGGCTTGTACAACACATCTGTGAATAAATTATCCCTAGCAATTCCAGAAACTTCCTGAGTAGCTTGTGTCCAGCAATGTTCCCCTCCAAGCACATGCTGAGTTGCTTCCCTAGTCAGTCCCTAGCCTGTATTGTTGCAAGAGGTTATTTCTTGCTGGGTGCAGGACTTTGCATTTGTTCTTATTGACTTTCATAAGGCTCTCATTGGATTATTCCTCCAGACTTTACAGGCCCTTCTGAAAAGCAAATGCTTTTGCTTCAGAGGTACATTCTTTCCTACTCACACGGTACAGGAATGCTCTACTAGCCAGAGCTACTGCTTCCCTTCACACACACACACACCCTGCTGTCAACCTCCTTTCAACACAGTTGAAATGGAGATAATGGTAAGGCTATCCATATGTTCTGATTACATATGACCTCATTAGCAAACATCTTCCTGCAGAAAAACTCTTCAGATAATGAAATCTTGTTCTGGAACAAATAAATCATTATTTTATGAAAAAGCAGTGTAGGGGAAGGAGATTTCTTTTTAGCAATTTTTTATTGTTCGTTTTTTCTGAGAGAAAAAGAAAAGGAAAATGGCAAAATGACAAGGAAAAATAAAATAAAAGCAATTGCTGCATTTCAAAACCAGTGAAAATTAGACTAAGCAGTAGTAGAAGCCAAATGGAAATCATAATTCTTCTATTTCCCTGGCTGCTCAGACATGTGTAATAGGCTTGGCAAAGTGTCAAGGAAAACAGGGGCCAAGCTGTGGTGTGTTTAGAAGAAACAAAAGGCTGCTCGTTAAGAGAGGCAGATTTCAGCACAGCTCAGACAAGAGGAGTCTGAAGTTCATCTGCAGGTTATTCCTTATGAAGAAGATAGAGGAGGGTAGAACACAGACACTGCAAGGACAGTTTTCAGCTTCGGAAGGAAAACAAAAGCAGAGTGCAGTCTTACTAGCTCCATTTTGTTTGTTTTGATTTAGGATAGTGTGCTTTAAGCCAAAAGTACACAGCAAAATTTAAAGCATGAGCAGGATAACTATCTTTAACAGCTGTAGAATGTGGATTTAGCTAGGTCATGGTGAAACCCATGTAATAGCACCCAAAACAAAAGTCAGAAAACCCACTGTGAGTCCAATTCTCTTAGAGAAGGTACCTGTCAGAAATTAAGTTGGCAGAAGTTGCCGGGTCTTTTATAGTGCTCATGTACTCCAAGCAAAGGAACTCACAGGCCCAGAAAGTTAACATATTTCACTTTCTTTTTGAGAGAATCCCCAGGCTCATAGCTTTGTTCTTGATTTTTGATCAGAAGGGTCTGAGTTCCAGTACATCATCACTGGTGTAGTTTTAGCTTCAGGAGTAGAGGGACAGTGGTTTTGTGGTCCGTCATAGAGCCTCTTCCACTTTTTCTAAGATTATTTCACAATGGAATAGCATTGTCTTTATGCATGCTCTTCATGAAAGGATGCTGCAAATGTCAAAAGGCACTTGAAGAAAGTCACAAAAATGACCCAGTGGCAGGAAAAAAACAAACTTTCACAATGGGAATCTTAAGGAGGTGAACAACTCAGTTTTAACAGAGAAGGCAAAGATCCAGAAGCAGCTTCCCACCTGGGAAATCCCTGTGCATACCTCATTGCACAAAACTGAGGTGATATACTAGGGGAAGGATAACAGTTTATCCAGTTATTCCATTCTTTCCTTCACATACCCAGGGGTGACAGTGGGTCACTGTGGGTTAGTCAATGACATGTTGTCAGAATCATTGCATAACAGTGTTCATGCATGTAAAAAAGTTATCATGATGGAGCTAAATAGGAAGTACCATCTGGAATAGATTAACTTCGGAGGTTGAAAGTAACTTTGCCATTTTCTAGCAATGAGGTCAGTTAAACATTAAAAGTAGTTTAGTGGGCAAAGAAGTGGGATTGTCTTTGCTTGGTCTCTTTCAAGTCAAACGCGATACATTTTAGAAAGGTGTTGTATTTCTTTGTCGTTTTTTTTTTTCTAACCCACTCTGAGGGGAGAAAAAACATTTCTGAGTATTTCAGAGGTCAGAATATGGTCAAAGGAGTCGTCCTGCAGTGTTTAGAGGATGGGAACCTAGAGTCCATACCAGATCATTTAAGTTTATTTTTAGAAGCCAGCTTAGAATTGTTACTATGGGCATAGTCAGGAACTGGTACAGTACAGTCCACACAGTGAAGCAGTGACTTCTAGCTGGTCCTGGACAGAAGATACAGATTGGGACACCAGGTCAACACAGACCATATTTGTTCTCTATAATGTTCTTCTTTGTCAGGCTCTATAGTATCACAGCCTGGACCCCATTCTGTCCCACTCTTTTCTAATGTCTTCTACTATAGTAGTTTTGAGTTCTCCTCTTCTGACCCTGCACACCTGAAAGACTTTACACAAAACTGATTTGTTTAGTTCAAGTCCTCTATTTCAAGAAGATAGTTTCTGACCACTGTTCTGTCAGAGTGAGGGAAAGCCTTCTGTTTCAAAAGCATTGCCTTTTGAGCATGAGGAAAACTGTTGTCTTGGTATAAGAAAAATTGCTGGAGTTTGCAAATGAGTTGCTGAAAACTTACAAAGAGGAGAAAGGAGGAGGAAACATAGATATTTTCTTTCCATTTATGTCCTACTTCCCTACCTCTCCTCCCTCACCTTCTCCCTTCCTCCTTTTTAGATTATCTGGTGTATAAACAGCTTTTACTATGAACTTTGCTGAGAATGTTGAAGTTGTTCTTGTACCTTGCTTGACACATAACAACCTTCCATCAGAAAAGACAGCAAAACCCGCAGGAAACTGAGGGGGTATTGGGACTTGCCTTTACCTTTGAAGTTCTGACCTCTATTGTTGTAGCATGTAATTTGTGAGTACCTTTATTTAATGAGCAGACAGCTCATGTTTGGGAGTAATGTCAGAGGTGAAGTCCCATGCAGAGGGTGTTATGCTGGTCTGTCCTCAGGGTGTGAGAAGGGTATGAGCAACTGCAGTGAGGTCTGCAGTGGAGAGGAAAGGTCGCTTGTTCCTTACTGATGGCACAAGAAACTGCTGCTACCTGAGAATCTGACAAGTCTGCTAAACTATAAGTGTCAGAAAAGCCAGCTGAACACCCTTGAGCAGTTTTCCACTTTAGTCCCCTCACAAAACTTGAGCAGCTGAAAAGAAGCTTGATTGAACTATTTCCCTGAAGAAGAGAACTGCCAGCATTGCAGGGTCTGCCATGACCCAGCTACATCTGACTGTGCAATGGCCTCCAGAGGATCTACCGCTGAGTCCCTGGCAGGGTGCTTTAACCATGGGCCGAGCTTTTGCAAATTAGCATGTAAGTTTCTGAAACTCACTTTTATTCCATTGCCTCTTCACTGTGTGAGCTCAGTTTGGGGTGAACAGGAAAGCCAGCCTCTTAAATAGAAGAGAACTAAACAGAGAAATATAGGACCTGATGGTCTGCAGAAGGCACGATTTCTACCTTACCTATCTCTTTTCTTAAATTACATCCAGCCTCCCATTTGCATCCACTGCAAAGAAGGTTTCCTAGCGTAAAACCAAGCAGTGCTAGGTGGCCCATGTTCATGCCCCTGACGGCTAGCTCCAGCTGCAGTGCCCTGGCCATAGCCACACTGCATAGTACCTGTCTCTAGCCCATGCACCTCTCATCTGCCTGTGCTGGCATGTGACTGCACCACAGCATTTCATAAAAAGCCCATAATGCACACTTTGTCACTCCCATGACAAGGCACCGCCTGCCCATACTGTACCTACTTTTGGTGCTTCTGACAATGCTGTATTTGCTCTTTGGACCAGATAGACTTCTTCTTTGACCTGGGGAAAAGCAGACATCACTTGCTTTATGCATCATACTAGGTGGCTAGGTAATTCATTTGAGGACAAGGACAAGAATTCTATCAGAAACAGGAGATGTCAGACCAGATCACTGAAATGAGTTGACACACAGCCTCATTGCCCACCCCCACCAGTCCAGTCTTTTCTGAAAAGAAAATAGACTTTTACAAATGTTCCTGTCATCTCTCTTATTAATAAGCTGGACCACAACTCCATCTCCTGACATTTACCCACATTTGTCAGCATGGAGTATCTCGGCTCAAAGCTGATAATTCTGTGATGAGAGACGAGGTGAAAAAATGCAACGTGAATCTGAAACAAGGAATCATTTTGGGGGACTAAACTATAATCCCCTTTATTTGTGTATTTCTCAGATCCAAATTCCACATGTGCATAATTTACATCAATACAAGAGGGCAGACAGAGAAAAGAAGAAATATATAATTTACAGTAATAATCAACAATCACTGCGCGTCTTAAATATCCTTCCTTATGCACATAGTCATAGAATGGATTTATTCAAAACAAATTCAAGGCCTGGTACAAATTCTTATTTATCACTCTGGGGGCTTTCCACCTTCCTCCAGGCTGTAACAAAAGTCTGCTTGGTGGTGAGCTGCTGTTTACATCCAGCATGTGCTAGGCATCGTCCTCTAAATCCATGTTTACACAAAAGAATCGCTGGAACCCTGAACTTTGTGTTTATCCTAAACACATGCATACAACTATTTACACTGGAGAAATCCTTTAGAAGACAATAGCCACAGGTAATGTTGAGCTTTAGTATGGATGGGCAGGGGAGAAGGTATGGAGTCTACACACACACTGTTTTATCCTGTAGTTTTTGAGTGCTATAAAAATGTTTGGGGTGTACTTGAATGAAAATGTGCAATGCTATTCTGCAGTATATCTTGAGCAAGAAAAGCTAGAGGGCCATTAGGGCTGGTAACAGTGCTGTAGACTTCTCGCCAGCTGAATTTCCTAGTGCTCTTTGATAGAATCACCACTTCAGATACAATGTACAATTTTTATCTGCAGGTTTTCTTCTGTTGTGGTTTTTTTTTTTTTTTGCTTTGCTTTCCTTCCTCCCCTCTCACTAATGGAAAAAGATACATTTGTCTCTGTCTAAAATTAGTATATTGTCTGTTTCCTTCCTCTCTCCCTGCTTAAAATCTGCATTCTCAAATTAGGACTGGCATGATCTAATTAAGACAGACATGAGAGAGAGAATGCTCCAGAGGAAAGCTAGAGTAGGAGTAACAGGAGGAGAATTGTGATTTTTTTTTTTTATTATTCCTGCTCAGGCATAATCTTAAAGACATGAAACAACACACATGCCTACTCAAACAAGTTGTTAGCAAACTAATCGTGCATTACAAGACAGCAGAGCCACACTGTGCTCATTATACAGTATTTAAAGACGGTTTTAGTGCAGTCAGAAGGCAAATCAAACGTGCCTAGAGATAAGGTTGAACAGGGAAGATATTGCCTCTTTCCTTTTAAGAGGCATAGGAGAAGTCATTTGTTTTAGCATCAGTCTGTCTTCATGAAAGACTGGAATACTGAGACTGAATAGCCTATCTGCTCAACTCAAAGGGGCCTTTGAATAAAAGACTCCTTTTCTCAGTTCTCTAGAAGAGAACTGGAAGAAGGACTTAAGCAATCCATGCTTGTGACTAGATAAAGTGGCAGGCAGCAAATAGTTAAAGGCAGTTGGGCATGCTGATAATGAATATTTGCAACAAAAAACAACTTTAAGGAGAACAGAAGTAGGAGATAGTTTGAACAGTATATCCAGGGAGAAAGTTCATCATTATTAAACATAGACTCAACATGTATGGGAAGTGGAGGGCTGGATTGGATGTGTATATGGCTACATCACATGTATGAATATTTATGATAAGAGTCTGAAAGACAGGTCTTTTATCTCAGAAGATATTTATATTATAATACTAATAGCCTTCATATATGAAAGACACAAATTTGTCCATGAACAAAGGACTTCATGTCCAGCCCTTGTGATAACAGCTATTCGCTTATTTCAGCAGGATGAAATTAATTTTGTAGATTTGCATGACCTTGTACTAAAAATACTTCAGTCATAAGAAGTTTTAGAATTTCTTTGTTAAAAAAAAAAAAAAAAAAAGTTGAATTTTTCATAGTTGTTTTGCCAGCATTTGATAAGTGACATCCAGTCTTTGCCATTCCAGGTAGCATTGTGATCCTACACAGGGATGTTCACAGGAGCTCAGCTTTATTGTATTAAATTCAGTCATGAAAGAACTAGAAATTTCACTGTAAAACGTGTCTCCCTTAGGTACCTTTCTATATATTCTTTGTTGTACGCGTGCTGCTTTTGTAGTATACTCAGTAGAGATTATAAAGAACCCAATGAGTCTTCCTGTAAACTGTATGATAAGGTGTGATTTGTCTTTGTAAATGTAGGCATTTAATGCTGTTTTAGACATTCTAGGGCATGAAAAACTTTTTTTTTAATTTATATATTTTAAATCAGACTGTCCTCTATCCGAATATCTACATCCCCACAACACTGGAATATGTAGATGTCTTTTACATAAGGTGCTTCATGCAAACATCTGTGCTTATAAACGTGTTTGCATTCCAGTTTCTTTATACACAATGGACAAACAACATGCAACAGCTAGACGTGCTGTGGTTTTTCCGTCTACATATGCACTGCTAGTCAGGCCAGGACCATGACTAGTCTAGACAGACCTTGTCAGAAACAGTGAGATGGGAGATGAACTGAAGATAGAATTTCTGGGTGGTGTGTGAGCAGGACTGTGTTCATCCTGCTTCAGTATCCCTTCACAGCCTTTTCTTGGTACCCCAGCCCATCGTCCATGGGAGGAATTCCTCTCCCTTGGCCGGATCAACATGAGACTGGCCATGTATATCATGTAGTTCATTGACTGAATTTTTGTGTCTCCTGCAGAGGCATGAAGAAAGAGTAATACCAGGTGCTTGATATCTTTTCTTGCATATGCACCTCTACTTTCACATCTGCCTTGTAGGAACCACTCCTTTCTGTTTACACAGAGGAGGCCTTTTGTATGGGAGGATGAAAGCTGTTGCTGCTTTGATGGCCACTCAGAGAGGACTGCTGCACCTGTGAGGAAGAGCCAAGGGAGAAACCAAAGAGCCTGTGCTTGCTCAGCCTGGGCTGTGCACGTCTCCCTGCAGAAGCTATGAATAAGCTGTATTGTTTCATCTGAGGTACAGCCATCCACCATGCTTCCTGGTCTGTAAACAAAGGATTAAGATAGTCCAGGGCTGAAAAATACTGACAGTAAACATAGATGCCTACATCAGACACTTTAACATTAGAATAGAATAGAATAGAATAGAATAGAATAGAATAGAATAGAATAGAATAGAATAGAATAGAATAGAATAGAATAGAATAGAATAGAATAGAATAGAATAGAATAGTTCCAGTTGGAAGGGAACTACAATGATCATCTAGTCCAACTGCCTAAATACGGAAGCCTGCAAGATAGACTGCCCTGAAGCAGTGTGTGTGTGGCTTCCAGTTTTCACTGGTGTTCCCTAGAGACACGAAGTGCTTATGGCTTCGAAGACTGTGATGCAAGTGGAAGTAGTCTGTACACAAAGACTGGACTTGCACCCACTGTCTGTGCTCCACTGAATTGCATTCTCCAGTCTCTGTTATTGTCACCATGCATTGAATAGAGTACTATTAAAGTACTTAAAGTACTTATACATTTCCTTAAATAACAAAAAGAAACACTGCAGCACTGTCTATTATCTGTTCCCTGACAGCAGGAGGCAAAACCATTCGATGGCAGACTCCAGGGACAGAGGAGGGTTCTTTATAACAAAGCTGACAAGGGCACTGCTTCCCACTTGATTCCCAGCTCTCAGCACAAACTTGAGTGTGGACCAAGCACCACTCCATTACAATGCTGTTCCACTGCACACCCTCTCATAATTGATAGTGGACATCTTACTTGTCAGTACAAATATTCAGAGAGACTACATGATTGATGTCCACAGTCTAAGATTTGGTATATTTGTTTTGTCCATTACATTGTTATCTTTTAGAAGTTCCCATCATATTAAGACTTTCAATGAGAAAATAGGATATATCCTGTTCTTTCCTCTTCCCTTCCCCCCACATGAGTTTTTAGCATAACAATCTAACTAAATTGCACTAAAATAAAAGAAGAAAAATACAAAGTGGACATATTTTTAAGCTTTTCTGCTTCGCTTAAGCTTTAGCATTAGCTTAAAGGATCCAGGCTGCCTTTCAGTCCTCTTCATGCTGGCAGAGATCCATGAGGCTTTCTCTACAGAACAGATTATAAGCAACTGTGCAGTGTGAGTAAATTTGGAAGGAGCTTGTCATCATGATTATCAGCACTCCTAGAAGTCCCAGCCAGCATCAGAGCTCAACAGTATACAAACACATGCTAAGACTATTTTCCCTCACAGGACTTGGCCCATCATCACCATGATCCCCGCAACAAAAACCTCACCTGTGTCATTTGCACCAGGCTCCTAGAGTCTGTCTTGGTGCATGGCTGCTGGTCCACCTATAGAGTTAATTTTTACTGATGATTTCTGGGACTGTCAAGGCCTAGATAAAACTGTATTGCAACTCACTCTGAACATGCACATCTCCATTTCTCTACCCCCGAGTCCAGAAAGCAGGCTGAAGCCCAGAAGGTAATGTTCCCAGTCTCAGGTATCTTCAAGTCCCATGATATGCTAAGCAAAGCCCAGTTTTCCCATCCCTCATTCTTTTCTCTTTTCAGAGGGCACTGCCTGAACCTCTCCAGCTAAAGTTCTTCACCTTTGTAGAAATGAATGCACCTGCTCAAGCACCCACTCAGTATGAGCACAAGCCTCCCCCATTCTTGAGACAGTCAACCTGCATCAGTTCAGGCTGGAAGGGTGGCTTCTGGTGTGTCCTAGAGACAGTAAGCACCATCTTCTGGGTACACCGCATGCAGCATGATTTGAGCCACCTTTTGGATCTGCAAGAGACAGAAAAGGGGTTTGTTTATCTAACACGGTCTATGTCCTCCAGCAATTTGATGGCAAACCACTGTTCAGCAGCATGAGTTTAATAGTTTGCACTGAAACACAATCTTTTCATGTGACTGTGATTCCTGTTTTTTTCTAGTATGATAAGGTGGTGGAAAAATAGTAGCCTGTTGAAAAGGCTGAAAATCAGTTGATCAGCATTTAAATGTCAGATTACAAAATTGCACTTGTTACTGTGGGTTGTCATGTGGAAATACATGGTTTCTAAAAATCCAAGAAATACAGTTTCTAGATGTCTATCAAACAGCTCAGAGTCATTAGGTACTTTTTTTATCGCACATATTTTTAATGAGACAGATTAAATAGTACAAGAAGCTTAACATAATATGGGGTCTTTGGCATAAATGATTCTTAAAAGTATTGTGCATATTCACTATGGGAAACATCTTTCCTGAATGGCTGTGAGGCTGGGAGGTACCTCTGGAGTCACAGAAGATTGTCAATCCATTCCAGACAGGCACATGCATGTGAAAAAACATGATCCTTCTCTTCCTGGAAATGGGGAAGGTATGAAGTGTTTAGTTTGGGGCAAAAGGGACCTAGACACCAGACAACTACAGCAAGTGTAGTAGCTAACACAGCCAACACTAGTGGCAGCTGTTATGCAGATGTCTCAGGGGAGACTCCCAGGCTCCAGTGACCACCATCAACACCATGAAGACACCTAAGCTTCTATGGTTAGTGTGGTTAATTGGTTTGTAGTAAGTTCTACTATATTACTTTCATGTTTGATTGACAGATTTGATTGGAAGAGGATCATTCAGAGAGACTTACCTTTTCACCAGATGATGGAAAAAACTACTTGGGTCTTGTATTTCAAGCAGTTTGCTGTTGAATGCATCAGACTTTGGTTGGTTTCTTTGGCTTTGGGTGATCACTGAGCAACATGTTTTCTGGCAACTATGAAGCTGAATGGTTGCCCAGAGAAATCATGGATGCCCCATCCCTGGAAGTGTTCAAGGTCAGGTTGGAACGGGCTTTGAGCAACCTGCTCTAGTGAAAGATGTCCCAACCCATGGCAGGGGAGTTGGACTAGATGATCTTTAAAAGTCTCAGACAAAAAAAAAAAAAATAAAACAAATGTCTAACAAACAGAACAAAATGGGTGTCTGTTCTGTGCTAGCCACCTGAATGTGGTGGGAGTGGACACAGATGGGGGAAAGTGTGTTTGCAGAGGGCATGGGGAAACTCAGCAGTAACTGAAAGAGGAAACAGCTGAAATGCCTGTGCATATTCTTCTTGCTGCCATTTCAAATGCTTCTTTCTTCACAGGGAGGGGGGAGACTTTGCAGAGTCCTCCATGCTGAGCTGCTAAATGAATTTTTCCTCATGAAAGCTGGGGAGAGAATGAGGCTGCCACTGACTCCCATCCTCAGCTATTAGAGTGTAATTGTGCTCAGGGCCAGGCAGCTGCTGCCTCCTGCCCCTAAATGGAGAGGAAGCACTGCTTGTGTTTTTAAGGAGGATTTTTACTGAAACAAAATAAAGCAGTTGCAAAACATACAAACAGAGGTAAATGAGAAAGCTCTTGATTCTCCATGTTGGAAAGACAATGAAAAGCTCAGAGAGAGACACTCAGTAACAGCTCAGTCTTGCTGGGAAAAGACTTAATGGGGTAGGAGAAGTTAGGATCAGCTGGAGACAAGGAGGTTAAAAAAATAATGAAGTCAGCACACCAGGCACTAGTTATCCATTGGTGGAAGGGGAGGGCCCATTTCGCATTTCTTCTCACTTTAAGTCATTGGTAGGGTCTGCCTGTCCCTTTCTTTTGCTCTGAGGTTTCACCAAGTAGTGTTATCAGGATACCACACTTGTCCTTACTGACCAGGTTAGCAGTCTCCACAAACAAGTGTCTGTCCCTAAAAGTGCCACATGGCTCAGTAATGCTCTGTTCAAACTACTTTTAAAAAACATGTCAATTTCTGTGCTGTGTCAACTTGTGCCATGTGTCCATGCTATAGAGGCTTTGAAATGTTCTGGGAATGTGCTAGTTGTGTCTTATCCAATGTTTTCTTCACTCTGTGGTTCATCTGCCACTCCTGGTTCATCTGCCTCACCCAGGACTGATACTCTGACCCTTCCTGCTCTCTTTAATTCTTCACTAACACAAAGAGTGAAGTGTGACCCTGAGGCCATGGCAAACAGCTTTATAACTCTGACACTAAACCAGGAGTGTCCTGAGCTACCACAAGCTGTGACAAAATGCCATGGAGATCTTCATGATACGGTATTGTAAGCAGATAATCAAATTGCAGCTTAAACTTGCATCACCTCCCAGTGTGATTGAAGCTGACAAGACCATGACCAAGGAAATGGCCCTGTATTATTGACAGCATGAAAATGGTCAACATGAGTATGCTTCTTGCAAGTATTCACAAAGCTTAAGACTTTCCTGTGGTAGTCAGGTGTGTGTGTAATGGTCAGCCTCACTGAGGTCAACATCAACTTCTCTATCCTTCTCTTTAGAAGCAAAATGTTTGTGGCCCATCACCATACAAGGTTTCCCCACCATTCTGCCTTGTCATGGTTTAAACTCAGCCAGCAGCCAAACACCACACAGCCACTCGCTCATCCTGCCCTGGAGGATGGGAAAAGAATTGGAGAAGTAAAGGTAAGGAAATATGTAGGTTGAAATAAAAACAATGTAATAATTGAAATAAAATATAATAATAATAATAATAGGATATAGAAACAAGTGATGCAATTGCTCACCCCATGCTGACTGATACCCAGCCCATTTCTGGCTAGCGATCCTAGAGGAGATAACATCCCAAAATGGCAATCCTGGAAAACAGCTAGCTTCCTTGCCAACCCCCATCTATATACTGAGCATGACCTTGTATGATACAGAATAGTCCATTGGCCAGTTTGGGTCCATTGCTGTGGTGTAGGAGTCTGGGCCGCGCTGGGAGAAAGTTAGTGCAGGCAGAAGAATGCAAGGACGAAGACAAGGCCAGCAAAATAAGGCTGGCAAAAACACACAAGATAGCAGATAAGTGAGAAATACCTGTGGTCAGCAAAAGCACACAAGTCTGAGCAAAACAGGGTATGAGATAAGGGAGTTTTGGCAAGTTTGGGGCTTTATGTGCTAATTGCAATTAACCAATGCAAATGCTTGTAGAGGCGCGTGAACAGCGCGTGTAGATGACCTGTAGCCTATTAGAAGATAGATGAGTGCGTGTACGGAACTTAGTAGAGTATAAATGTAACCAGAAAAGGAATAGAATATAACAATAACTATAATAAAAAAGATGGACGACCTGATCATCACATTGGTGTTGCGTCGTTTCTGTTCCCGCACGGAGAAATAAGGACCCCGGCTAATGGTGACTCTGACACTGTGGCTATGCTCCCTCCCAGTTTCTTGTGCATTTGCATGCTACCAGAACATGAGAAACTGAAAAGTCCTTGATTTCTTAGCAACAGCTAAAAATATCAGTATATTATCAACACTCTTCTCATACCAAATCCCATATTGAATCCAAACCACAGCACTATTCTAGCTACTAAGAAAAATTAGCTCTATCTCAGCTCAAATGAGGACATGCCTTGTTCCCAGCATATCACAACTTGTTGGGGAACTGCCAGTTGCAGGCTGAATTTATCTATCCTGCTCTTCATCTGGCCTGCAAACACTTAGCATTTGGAAAGAGCTAGATTCTGACCTTCCTCTACAGATCCCGGTTCTGCCTGACTGAGGAAGATGGGAATTAAACAAACAAACAAAAAATCAAACTATGAACAGATTCAAGCCAGCTTTGCCTTATCTCATGGCGCAGAGAAGCTCAGGGGGTTTTGTATTGCAGTCTCTTTCTAGCTCTGCGTGGTTACTTAACTGGCACTTGCAGAAGAGCTACTTGCTTGAGAAAAA
Source organism: Strix aluco (assembly GCF_031877795.1). Classification (NCBI taxonomy): domain Eukaryota; kingdom Metazoa; phylum Chordata; class Aves; order Strigiformes; family Strigidae; genus Strix; species Strix aluco. The sequence continues at coordinate 29,171,562 of NC_133935.1, forward strand.
TCTTCTGAAATATTCTGAGCCATCATCTTCTTTCACAAGACAGGCCTTGTTTTCTTTCACATTCCCACAGTATGAATCCAACACGTAGGTCAAAGTGTTGGACATAGTGCCTAAGGACATGGTGTAGCTGAGAACGGACAGTGTTAGGTTAAGGGTTGGACTAGGAGATCTTCAAGGTCTTTTCCAACCCAGATGATTCTGTGATGATTCTGTGTTTCCAGAAGCTGCATTTAGACCAGCAGAGCACTGGAGAAACCTTAGGGACAGATTCTGTGTCTCGCTGCAAAAGCTTGGTCCGGGAGAAGACAGAATAAAGTAGTGGGGAGTAAGAATATTCTACCTGCCCTTAACACATGTGAAAAGTCATGGCAGTCAGATAAAGTCCCCGGTGACTGGGAAAAGGGAAACATTGCACCCGTTGTTTAAAAAGGGTAGAAGGGAGGACCCTGGGAACTACCGACCTGCCAGCCTCACCTCTTTGCCTAGGAAATCATGGAACAGATCCTCCTAGAAGCTATGCTAAGGCACATGGAGGACAGGGGCGTGACTTGAGACAGGCAGCATGGTTTCACCAAGGGCATGTAAGTCCTGCTTGACCAAACTTGTGGCCTTCTATGATGGAGTGACTATATCAGTGGACAAGGGAAGAGCTAAGGATGTCATCTATCCGGGTTTCTGTAAGGCCTTTGCAATGGTCCCCCACAACATCCCTCTCCCTAAATTGGAGAGATATGTATTTGATGGGTGGACTGTTTGGTGGATGAGGAATTGGTTGGATGGTCACATCCAGAAGGTAGTGATCAATGGCTCGATGTCCAGATGGAGACTGGTGATGAGTGGTGTCCCTCAGGGGTCTCTACTGGGACCAGTACTGTTTAAGATCTCCATCAATGACATAGAGAGTGGGATCAAGTGCAAAAGTTTACAGGTGACACCAAGCTGAGTGGTGCCGTTGGCAGGCCTGAGGGACAGGATGCCATTCAGAGCATCCTGGACAAGCTTGAGAAGTTGGCCCACGTGAACATCGTGAAGTTGAATAAGGCAAAGTGCAAGGTCCTCACCGCGGTTGGGGCAACCTCCGGTATCAAGACAGGCTGGGGGATGAAGGGATTGAGAGCAGCCCTGCAGAGAAGGACTTGGGGTACTGGAGGATGCAAAACTGGACATGAGCCAGCAATGTGTGCTCACAGCCCAGAGAGCCAACGGTATCCTGGGCTGCATCAAAAGAAGCACGGTCAGCAGGTTGAGGGAGGTGATTCTGTGCCTCTACTCCGCTCTGGTGAGACCCCACCTGGAGTACTGTGTCCAGCTCTGGAGTCCTCAGTACAGGACAGACATGGACCGGTTGGAGTGGGTCCGGAAGAAGGCCACAAAAATGATCAGAGGGATGGAACAGCTCTCCTATGAAGAAAGGCTGAGACAGTTGGGGTTGTTCAGCCTGGAGAAGAGAAGGCTCCGGGGAGACCTTACTGCAGCCTTTCAGTACTTAAGGGGTGCTTATAAGAAAGATGGGGACAAACTTTTTAGCAGGGCCTGTTGCGATAGGACAGGGCATAGTGGTTTTAAACTAAAAGAGGACAGATTTAGACTAGATATAAGGAAAAAATTTTTTAAAATGAGGGTGGTGAAACACTGGAGCAGGTTGCCCAGAGAGGTGGCAGATGCCCCATCCCTGGAAACATTCAAGGTCAGGTTGGACAGGGCTCTGAGCAACCTGATCTAGCTGAAGATGTCCCTGCTCACTGCAGGGCAGGGGTTGGAGTAGCTGACCTCTAAAGGTCCATTCCAACCCAAACTATTCTGTGATTCTGTGATTCTATGATTCTAAGATAAGTAATCATGGTTCTTCAGCTGGGACCTCCTCAGCGGTATCAGAGAGCATGAACTGGATACTTATCACGAGGGTCCCCTAGGTGAGGAACTTATTTGCTTGGGAACTTGGAGTTCAGTAGGGACTCCAAGGACTGGTGTGTTAGAAACAACAGCAGCAGCTGCCGGCTCACTCTCTCTCTTTTGGAAGTGGGAGTGAGTTGATACAGCTTTAAAGGAAGACACCATCCAAGAACAGGTGCTCAAAGAGCTTCAAGATTACCCCTCTAATTTCAGCTGACTGAGATGATGTTCAAACTCAGCCCACTTCAAAGCCATTTTAACTTCTTTCAAACTTCTTTCACACTATTCTTTGCCCAAGTTACCTGGGAGAAACAGTCAGAAACAGTTTATGTTTGTGGTTTTTTTAAATGAAGATAGCTTGCTTTCTCCAGTCCTTGGAGGATCCTAACTCTTTGTGACAATTACTCTGAAAAATTGAAAAATTTCAGTTTTATTTTCTTACAAGAGAATCATACACTCTTATGGCAAAATAATTTTGAAGAAACATGGACTTACTACTGTAGTCCACCAGCCCTGGTATAGTACTATCTCACTCATTTAAATCCTTTCCCAAAAACATCAGGGTAAACAAGGGCTTATCAGCTTCAAGTATTTCTTTTAGATCTGCTATAGCAAGTCATTTCTGTGTGCGTACTTATGACACTGCTAATCTAAAGCAATTCACTTCTCTGAATTTCAGCTTTTCTCCAGACTTTATCACCAAAGATTGAGATTGACTGCATGAAGGCATTTAAAGGATGCAACCAGTCCCTTTTCCTCGAGGACACCATACAGCAATGGCCCAAATAGCAACGGTTACACTGCATGCAACTACAAAGCAAAACCCATACAAAGCTGCATACCTGATAACTGGAACATGGCACAAGCAAGTAGAAATTATTTTTTCTAACTACTAAAGAGTAACCTTACGTATCAGCACAAGGCCACTGAAGTCAGTGACTGGCTGAGAAACCAGTCTTAGTGCAAACTTGACCAATGTGTGAAACTTGTTAGCGCTAATACTCTTTATGCATTAGGTAGTTCACGTCCTCAATGCCAGTAAGTCCTAACTGGTATAACTACTGGGTCTCTTATTCCACAGAAACAGTTTTATGCCTGTGTTGTGGGGCAGAGCTAATCTAAAGGCAGACTAGGAGTCTTCTTTGGATGGGGAATCCTTTAAACACATAAAGAAAGTTATGGGATTTACAGTCTGCCTAGATCATCCATGCCAGGACCTGGCTGGGGAAACAGCTGAGCCATCACTGTACCAGAGGATCCCTCAGCTGCTGTGAAGGATGGCCACAAGAGTTTTGCTGAGTGGGATGAAGACTGAAAGGAGCTCCAAAGCTGATCCAAGCCATGGGAGTGCTTTTCATTTCCACTCACTGATGACAGGGAAAGAAGGTTTCACAAATATTTTAAAACAGAGGAGTCTGGCAGCTGCTTTAATGTCTCTCACATGGAGGGACAAGCCACACCAAGCAAGGGCATCTGCCACACAGCAGTTAGGAGGAGTTTTGTCTCCCTGAGCCATCTCTGTGCTTCAGAAGGGACTGTGTTAAAAAAAGGCAGCAACATCAGTTCTGCATGATGTTGCAGATGTCCGTGTTCATTGCAAGGGTGTTGGACTAGATGACCTTTAAAGGTCTGTTCAACCCAAACCATTCTGTGATTCTATATGCACACAGTCAGGGTTCCTCCAGTCGTGAAAATATTCCCTCCATCCCAGTATAAATATGAGCAGCCCTGAAGACACTCTAGCATACAGCAGGTTCTGCAGAGCTATCCACAGGAGATTCAGACTACCCATAGAGCAGTGTGAAGCTTATATTGCTGCCCTGCAGGAGAACTCACTAGGATCCTCAGTCTCTGTGTCAATGGCATGACCACTGTACATCTGGTACAGGAGACCATGGGTCAGGAGCCCAAGAGCTGCCACAATGGGAGATTTGCATTTAATTTCTTGGGTCACAACCCAGTCTACTCATAGTACCGTCTTGTCTGTGTCAGGCAGAAGCAGCCTCGTCACCAGAGTGTCCTCCTGCAGCATTCCCTTCTCTCTCCATAACAGTACTGATATTTCTTCCACTCAGCAAATAGGAGACAAATTCAGGTCACAGGGGGTAGAGAACGCCTCATTCCTTTGAAAACCATAATCCACTATATCTGTAGCAACACCTTGGCTCCTTCTCATAGGTTATTGGATAAAAAGAAATTAGTTTTGTCTAAAAAACATGCAGCAACTCTACAATGGAATTGCTGTTTGCAACCCAGGAAGGAGAAGACAACATAGTCTTTGGTAGGAAGAAGTGGGGAAGGCAATAGATTATATAACACCTCCTTCGATTTGACATCAGCATCAGTTCTGCATCAATGCACGTCTCTGTAAAAGAGGATGAATATCCATTAAAGAAAGTTCAGGAATTTTCTGTAACAGGTAAGAAGCATCTAAGTTTACAAAAAAAATATCAAACTAAAGTTAGTTTTTGGCAAGAGAAATGCATCCACCACCTTAGCTGTGTATTAATTAACCTGGCCTTTTACTTCAGGGAATAAAATCTTGCCCTTTGCTGTTTTCAGCACTTTCTGCTAACCCAGTCTCTTTGTATATTCTGAACTTGTTGAGCAACCAGTGCTTTAAATTGACTGCTAATTTTGCATTGGGTCAAATTAATTTTGAAACCAGATTAATTAAAGCAGACGAAGCTTTGTTTATCCATTATTCATGAAGCTCATTGGAACGGGGAGAGTGCATTAGCTTTATTTAAGATATTACTTTGCTTTAATGAACTCTTTTTTTTGCCTCTTAATTCTCCTTTTGAACAGGAGTTCAGCTTGCATTTTCTTTGGTGGTCTACTGCAAACTATGTAATTAGCAGATTTTCTTGCTCCAAAAAAGCTGCAGGTGACAATCTCCAGCAGTGACTGTCTCTCACCATAATTCTGCAGAGGGAGAGAAGAGCATGTGTGCATGCTGACCAAGGATCTCCCACTCATGTTCTCCTGCTGCAGTTGGAGTCTGCAGAGAGGGGTGAATATCCTTACTCAGCATCAGAGCCAGAAAATCCACAGATGGTAACAAGAGGCTGCTGGATAAATAAACTAGAACTGCCTAACTGCGAGTGTTTGAGTGTCACTGTGGATGATCCAGTGAAGATTTCTTTTCCCCACAAAGCAGTGATTTATAAAAGCCAAGCTAGACATGAGGGGGTATGATCTATGGGCTAGAAAATATTACTGAAGCTATTACAGTGCTCTTTGCATGAGTGGTGTATCACCTCTGGATATGTGTAAGTTCTAGTATCTCTGTCTAAAACAATGTATTTAGACCCGAGATGCTACTTGTCTCAGAAACTAATGGCATTTATGGCCAAGTGGAAGACTGGAATTCCTCAGAGTAAAGAGAATAAAAATAGAGCTTTGTTCAAAACTTGCAGTAACATCATATTTGTAAATAAAATTAGCTAAGTAAATGTAAGTTTAAATAAAGGAAATGTTGTCTTCACAAAGTGGATTGGAGTAAATTAAACAAAATACCAAGCTGCCAATTAAACAAGATACAAAGATAGATCTGTGTACAAAGATAAAAATTTGCAAATTTGGAAGGTAAAACATTTAACACTGCTAAAACCCAAGTCTTTTTCCTGCAAAACAGCAAACCAATTGACAAATCTCATTGCTACAGGATATTAATCAGAACTGATGAAATTAAAGACAGAAGTGGTTACCCATATGACTTAGAAAAATATCCAGGTACAATAGCAAGAACACTATAAGGGATCCAAACTTATATTTTAGGTTGTGAAACAACAACAAAAAATCAGAATGAAGCTTTCATAGAAAACAAAAATCTGTTTTCCTCTTACATAGCTTGCCTGAAGAAAATTATATTAGCCACTGCAAGAAAAAACAGGATAATAAATCACACATAGCAATCACTCAGTCCTCTTAACTGGTATCCAAATATCTCATGATCTCCATGTATTTATCTGCACAATCCACTTATGGATGTGGAAAAATGATCTGTGTTTTAAAAATGAGGAACTGAGAGGAAAGAAACTAAGGCTGTGATCCTCAGGAGTGTTTAAGCACCTAATTACTGTAGTTTCACACAAAGCTGCAAGAATAAGGAACTGATCTTTGCACCCAAGGTCTCTTCCCCATGTCACTACTTTTTGCTCTTTTTAAGATTAGGTGGTCCAAACTGATTATTATAGCTTTTTTTTTTTTTTTTTTTTTTTTCATCTATCAATGAGAAAAGTATTTTTCATTTGCTTCTGAAGAGAAGGATGGTTGCTAAGTAAAAGAGTATCCAGCAAGGAGAATGTGGTTAGAGAGATCAAGGCAAGAAACTAGAATGATGAAGTTAGAGCTTATGTTCCCATTATTCATGGCACTTTTATTAGTGCTGTATTTTTAGATAGCTAAAGTGCTGTTGTAACATCACTACAGAAGGTACCGGGACCTGAAGAAGAGGCAGGAAAGGACAAAAGGCTGTAAAGTGCTGAAGAGAGAACACTAAAGCTGCTAGATGGGCCCGTGGATATTGAAGACTAAACCTCATTTAATGGGGCTATATATCTGTTTTAGTTATCGTTATGGTCAATGTTATCCAATAAACTTCTATTAAGTAGATCAGTACTGGAGGGTATACTTCCTGTTTATGAGCTGGTAATTACCACATCTTGAGCTAAATAAACTTGAAACCTGAAGGCTGAAATTTTTATAGGAAATAAATTCCTTCAGCCTTGGCATTTGTTAGCTCAGGATACGGTGAAACCAAGCTAAGCAGGGAACACCACAGTATGTATACAAAGATATGCTCACCTGGCTGCTTCAAGAGAGCTCTGCTCACTCTCAGTTAGAGTCAAGTTACTTTTGTTAGGAATTGTTTTGGCCTTCCCTCTGTGCAAGTTGCAACAATATTTTTCATCTGATAGAACAGAATTTAAGTAGTGCAGCCCTCAGCTCAGCAGGCTGTCCATCTGCTGTGCTTGGAGACAAGAAGGGGTGATGAGGCTTATGGCCATTTGACTGCCCAAAGAGGGACTAGTTGAAGGCAATTAACTTTGAAATGAGTCAGAGCCACTATATGGGTTCAATAAAAGTGGGTCAAAGCCACTGCCTAACAGGTCTACATTTCATTTATTTCATGGCCCATTTTGGTCAAACCATCTTCTATCACCTAAGAGTGGGTTTAAGCCTGGTGTGAAGTGTTGGCTCTTCTGAAACCAAGAGTAATTTCACTGCTGATTTTAATGGACGTAAGGGTTAATTCTGTGTGTCTGTCTGGGAGAATTATGAGCAAGCAGTGGTCTGGATGGCATGGGCAGCATTCAGGACCAGAATAAATAGATTTTCACAACAGTGAAAAGTAACTGCACTATCTTTATGTAAATTCCAGCACTTTGATTGGCTGATGGCTGTAAATACCTAATTAGGCTGCACATGTCTGCAGATTAATAAATGGCCATTCCACTGTGGCTAAGCTGCAAAGCAATCCTCAGTGTGGCTTGCTGAGAACATTCCACTGCTGCTGACTTTAATTGTTATTAGTTTGCATTATATGTTAAATAGGGGAATATTTTAATGTAATAGCTGTAAGCGCTGAAGTTGAGTGAATAATTCATAGCAAATTATTTATTCAATAAATTTAGCCTCTTTTACTCTCCAGTTTTTCAGGAATAAGTTTATTATTTTCTCAAAAGAGTGGGTATTATTCAGAATTACTTCCTAATCAGTTTATCAGAATGTTTCTTGCTCTGCAGATCCCCTGGGTAGGCTATTTTTTACTAAATCAGTAAACCACACAGCACCACTGCCTCCCATGTTTTGATGTGTGTTACCCTTTAGCAGAAGTTTCCAGTGAGGACTTAGGTTTAATCAAAGGCAACCTGACTCCTCTTGCTCTCAGTGCCCCTGATGGAAGGTATGATGCATGTCCTGCCACAACACTTTTACCTTCTACAAATGTTGGTTTAGGAAACTGGCCAATGCTCTGGAGGTTGAGGCAAGTTTAGGACTGAGAATTTCTATGTTACTGTGATGAAGAATATATATAACAATCCTGTCCCCCCTGCTTTAAGACAGAAGGTGCAGAGCATAAGAGATGAAGCACGGGTAGCTTCAGGATCCAAGACCAGTATGGAAAAGCCATTACAAACTGTTCACCGATAAATGGCATCTGTCTCATGAAGTGTCAGAGGACCCCAAAACAAATGTTGGGGGTTTTTTTATTATTATTATGTATTTTTTAAATAGTTCACAGCTAAAGGAAAGCAGCTGAGAAGAGCCAACAAAGAGGAGGGAACAACCTCTACCCCCACATATAACTGCATCAAGCCACCCTCAGGGCACCTCTCCTGGCTCTGCAATTTAGAGGTGAGCAGGTTATAGCTCTGCTTTTTACCCTCAGCTGGCTTCCCTTGAGCTTATTTGCAACAGTGCTTAGATAATTATGTTGCAGTCATTTGTGCCTCAGATCTGCACCTCATGCCAGGTGTCTGCCACAGGTATTTACATGTGTACGTGAGATCTGAGAAAAGCAGAGCTGATCAGTGAACCTTGATAATTAATAAGCCTTGCAATCTCTCAACATTTCACACTGCTCCCTTGTCTTCCTCCATGTTCCCCAGGGATTTCTCCTACTCCTGGTGAGGTGTGCTCCAATTCTGCAAGACAGCACTGCATCCCTCTTCCTTCCAATTAGTGGGCAGTCATCAGCATAATGCTGTTTATCATCAGCACAGGGGGGGTCTACTGTTTGCTGAAGACCAAGCAGGAAAGCAAATAGTTTGGGTAAGCTCTGCTGACAGTAGAGTACAGCTTTATTCAGTAGAATTTATTACATACAAATGGCATCCCAAGGTACTTATCAAAGGTAAATAATACATAATAGCAGACAGAGAAATTAAGAGGCACAGGCATGGGAGCAGAGATGTTTTCATAAGAGATTTTAAAATAGGTGGAGAAGCGGTGAGGCAGAAAGAAACAGAAAAAAAAAGACTGTTCCAGATGGTGGGAGATATAAGGGGGGAAAGCTTTTGCAATAGCCATGGTTTAAGCATAATTAGGCACAGAGAGTTGACCAGTGTGTTTGGAGAGAAAAATAGCAACAGAGGAGGAGGAAGAGGAGTTGCAGGAGACCAACTGCGAAAAGGTCACAGAAAGCAAATAAAGAAATGAATGGGGAGCTGTGGGCGCTTCCTCTGTAAATGGTGTGATGGTCATATGGAAACCAGTGCACCTGCAAGAAGACTGGTGTCTTCAGGCTGGTTAGAGGATGTCAGAGTAGACATGGAGAAGTCGAGTAGAAAGAAAAGTCAAGCACTGCCAGATCCAGAGGAGAATTTCCTCAAAACAGCTGCATCTGTCTAACCTTCTGCAATGGTTTTAGACACAAAATGTCAAATCGAAGGAGGTGTTATATAATCTATTGCCTTCCCCACTTCTTCCTACCAAAGACTATGTTGTCTTCTCCTTCCTGGGTTGCAAACAGCAATTCCATTGTAGAGTTGCTGCATGTTTTTTAGACAAAACTAATTTCTTTTTATCCAATAACCTATGAGAAGGAGCCAAGGTGTTGCTACAGATATAGTGGATTATGGTTTTCAAAGGAATGAGGCGTTCTCTACCCCCTGTGACCTGAATTTGTCTCCTATTTGCTGAGTGGAAGAAATATCAGTACTGTTATGGAGAGAGAAGGGAATGCTGCAGGAGGACACTCTGGTGACGAGGCTGCTTCTGCCTGACACAGACAAGACGGTACTATGAGTAGACTGGGTTGTGACCCAAGAAATTAAATGCAAATCTCCCATTGTGGCAGCTCTTGGGCTCCTGACCCATGGTCTCCTGTACCAGATGTACAGTGGTCATGCCATTGACACAGAGACTGAGGATCCTAGTGAGTTCTCCTGCAGGGCAGCAATATAAGCTTCACACTGCTCTATGGGTAGTCTGAATCTCCTGTGGATAGCTCTGCAGAACCTGCTGTATGCTAGAGTGTCTTCAGGGCTGCTCATATTTATACTGGGATGGAGGGAATATTTTCACGACTGGAGGAACCCTGACTGTGTGCATATAGAATCACAGAATGGTTTGGGTTGAACAGACCTTTAAAGGTCATCTAGTCCAACACCCTTGCAATGAACACGGACATCTGCAACATCATGCAGAACTGATGTTGCTGCCTTTTTTTAACACAGTCCCTTCTGAAGCACAGAGATGGCTCAGGGAGACAAAACTCCTCCTAACTGCTGTGTGGCAGATGCCCTTGCTTGGTGTGGCTTGTCCCTCCATGTGAGAGACATTAAAGCAGCTGCCAGACTCCTCTGTTTTAAAATATTTGTGAAACCTTCTTTCCCTGTCATCAGTGAGTGGAAATGAAAAGCACTCCCATGGCTTGGATCAGCTTTGGAGCTCCTTTCAGTCTTCATCCCACTCAGCAAAACTCTTGTGGCCATCCTTCACAGCAGCTGAGGGATCCTCTGGTACAGTGATGGCTCAGCTGTTTCCCCAGCCAGGTCCTGGCATGGATGATCTAGGCAGACTGTAAATCCCATAACTTTCTTTATGTGTTTAAAGGATTCCCCATCCAAAGAAGACTCCTAGTCTGCCTTTAGATTAGCTCTGCCCCACAACACAGGCATAAAACTGTTTCTGTGGAATAAGAGACCCAGTAGTTATACCAGTTAGGACTTACTGGCATTGAGGACGTGAACTACCTAATGCATAAAGAGTATTAGCGCTAACAAGTTTCACACATTGGTCAAGTTTGCACTAAGACTGGTTTCTCAGCCAGTCACTGACTTCAGTGGCCTTGTGCTGATACGTAAGGTTACTCTTTAGTAGTTAGAAAAAATAATTTCTACTTGCTTGTGCCATGTTCCAGTTATCAGGTATGCAGCTTTGTATGGGTTTTGCTTTGTAGTTGCATGCAGTGTAACCGTTGCTATTTGGGCCATTGCTGTATGGTGTCCTCGAGGAAAAGGGACTGGTTGCATCCTTTAAATGCCTTCATGCAGTCAATCTCAATCTTTGGTGATAAAGTCTGGAGAAAAGCTGAAATTCAGAGAAGTGAATTGCTTTAGATTAGCAGTGTCATAAGTACGCACACAGAAATGACTTGCTATAGCAGATCTAAAAGAAATACTTGAAGCTGATAAGCCCTTGTTTACCCTGATGTTTTTGGGAAAGGATTTAAATGAGTGAGATAGTACTATACCAGGGCTGGTGGACTACAGTAGTAAGTCCATGTTTCTTCAAAATTATTTTGCCATAAGAGTGTATGATTCTCTTGTAAGAAAATAAAACTGAAATTTTTCAATTTTTCAGAGTAATTGTCACAAAGAGTTAGGATCCTCCAAGGACTGGAGAAAGCAAGCTATCTTCATTTAAAAAAACCACAAACATAAACTGTTTCTGACTGTTTCTCCCAGGTAACTTGGGCAAAGAATAGTGTGAAAGAAGTTTGAAAGAAGTTAAAATGGCTTTGAAGTGGGCTGAGTTTGAACATCATCTCAGTCAGCTGAAATTAGAGGGGTAATCTTGAAGCTCTTTGAGCACCTGTTCTTGGATGGTGTCTTCCTTTAAAGCTGTATCAACTCACTCCCACTTCCAAAAGAGAGAGAGTGAGCCGGCAGCTGCTGCTGTTGTTTCTAACACACCAGTCCTTGGAGTCCCTACTGAACTCCAAGTTCCCAAGCAAATAAGTTCCTCACCTAGGGGACCCTCGTGATAAGTATCCAGTTCATGCTCTCTGATACCGCTGAGGAGGTCCCAGCTGAAGAACCATGATTACTTATCTTAGAATCATAGAATCACAGAATCACAGAATAGTTTGGGTTGGAATGGACCTTTAGAGGTCAGCTACTCCAACCCCTGCCCTGCAGTGAGCAGGGACATCTTCAGCTAGATCAGGTTGCTCAGAGCCCTGTCCAACCTGACCTTGAATGTTTCCAGGGATGGGGCATCTGCCACCTCTCTGGGCAACCTGCTCCAGTGTTTCACCACCCTCATTTTAAAAAATTTTTTCCTTATATCTAGTCTAAATCTGTCCTCTTTTAGTTTAAAACCACTATGCCCTGTCCTATCGCAACAGGCCCTGCTAAAAAGTTTGTCCCCATCTTTCTTATAAGCACCCCTTAAGTACTGAAAGGCTGCAGTAAGGTCTCCCCGGAGCCTTCTCTTCTCCAGGCTGAACAACCCCAACTGTCTCAGCCTTTCTTCATAGGAGAGCTGTTCCATCCCTCTGATCATTTTTGTGGCCTTCTTCCGGACCCACTCCAACCGGTCCATGTCTGTCCTGTACTGAGGACTCCAGAGCTGGACACAGTACTCCAGGTGGGGTCTCACCAGAGCGGAGTAGAGGCACAGAATCACCTCCCTCAACCTGCTGACCGTGCTTCTTTTGATGCAGCCCAGGATACCGTTGGCTCTCTGGGCTGTGAGCACACATTGCTGGCTCATGTCCAGTTTTGCATCCTCCAGTACCCCAAGTCCTTCTCTGCAGGGCTGCTCTCAATCCCTTCATCCCCCAGCCTGTCTTGATACCGGAGGTTGCCCCAACCGCGGTGAGGACCTTGCACTTTGCCTTATTCAACTTCACGATGTTCACGTGGGCCAACTTCTCAAGCTTGTCCAGGATGCTCTGAATGGCATCCTGTCCCTCAGGCCTGCCAACGGCACCACTCAGCTTGGTGTCACCTGTAAACTTTTGCACTTGATCCCACTCTCTATGTCATTGATGGAGATCTTAAACAGTACTGGTCCCAGTAGAGACCCCTGAGGGACACCACTCATCACCAGTCTCCATCTGGACATCGAGCCATTGATCACTACCTTCTGGATGTGACCATCCAACCAATTCCTCATCCACCAAACAGTCCACCCATCAAATACATATCTCTCCAATTTAGGGAGAGGGATGTTGTGGGGGACCATTGCAAAGGCCTTACAGAAACCCGGATAGATGACATCCTTAGCTCTTCCCTTGTCCACTGATATAGTCACTCCATCATAGAAGGCCACAAGTTTGGTCAAGCAGGACTTACATGCCCTTGGTGAAACCATGCTGCCTGTCTCAAGTCACGCCCCTGTCCTCCATGTGCCTTAGCATAGCTTCTAGGAGGATCTGTTCCATGATTTCCTAGGCAAAGAGGTGAGGCTGGCAGGTCGGTAGTTCCCAGGGTCCTCCCTTCTACCCTTTTTAAACAACGGGTGCAATGTTTCCCTTTTCCCAGTCACCGGGGACTTTATCTGACTGCCATGACTTTTCACATGTGTTAAGGGCAGGTAGAATATTCTTACTCCCCACTACTTTATTCTGTCTTCTCCCGGACCAAGCTTTTGCAGCGAGACACAGAATCTGTCCCTAAGGTTTCTCCAGTGCTCTGCTGGTCTAAATGCAGCTTCTGGAAACACAGAATCATCACAGAATCATCTGGGTTGGAAAAGACCTTGAAGATCTCCTAGTCCAACCCTTAACCTAACACTGTCCGTTCTCAGCTACACCATGTCCTTAGGCACTATGTCCAACACTTTGACCTACGTGTTGGATTCATACTGTGGGAATGTGAAAGAAAACAAGGCCTGTCTTGTGAAAGAAGATGATGGCTCAGAATATTTCAGAAGATTTTTCTCAAGCAAGTAGCTCTTCTGCAAGTGCCAGTTAAGTAACCACGCAGAGCTAGAAAGAGACTGCAATACAAAACCCCCTGAGCTTCTCTGCGCCATGAGATAAGGCAAAGCTGGCTTGAATCTGTTCATAGTTTGATTTTTTGTTTGTTTGTTTAATTCCCATCTTCCTCAGTCAGGCAGAACCGGGATCTGTAGAGGAAGGTCAGAATCTAGCTCTTTCCAAATGCTAAGTGTTTGCAGGCCAGATGAAGAGCAGGATAGATAAATTCAGCCTGCAACTGGCAGTTCCCCAACAAGTCAGAAGGAGGAAAGCAAAAGAAAGAAGTGCATCTGTGTCCTGGTTTAGCCAGGATAGGGTTAAGCTTCCCCAGCAGTGGGGGGGAACCTCTAGCCGGGTTATTCATATACCATGCTGATGTCACATCCTGGAGCCATAGCACGAGAGAGTCAGTTAACACGTGTGTTATGCCATCACTCTGTTCCCACTGCTGTATTGGTAGATATCTTGCTCTGTTCATTGTTATCACTGTTACTGTTATTGTTATTGTTGTTGTTTGTTGTGTTGCTGTTGCTCTGTTGTATTAAACCTCTCCTTATCTCAGCCCCGGGGCTTTGTATTTCACTCCCTTTGTGGGGGAGAGGCAGCGGCCGTGTGGTCTCAGGGACTAAACCACCACAACTTTTGGCGCCAAACGTGGGGCATGAGCGGGCTGAGATAAGGACAAAAGGAGAAGGTGTGTTAGAGCAATCTGTTAGCTGTAATTTTTTCTGTTTTTATTTGTATTTATTTGATAAGAAACATTTGCAATGCTGACCAATTTGCTTGTGTGGTGGGGCTGGATTAATCCTTATATCCACTGTGTGCTCCTAGTGCTGGCGTTTGTTGTCGGTGGAAAATGTGTCAAGGGTCTTGTTTTGCTGTATTGGCTACTGTCTGCTTATAATGGGTTTGTGTCACTGCTTGTGGAGGTGAACTGGTACCTGTTTGCTGCCTGGGCTTTTGTTTGGGGTCTCACCCCCTCTATGGGTGAGCCAGGGGAAGAGATCCTCTCGTTTTCTGAGAGTTTCAGCTATCCCTGGAGCACCCAGGCCAGTGTGCTTGCGGCACTGTGCTTTCTAAATGTCTGCCAGATCTTGTTTTGGGCCATGGGGTATTTCTCAAATAATGGCACTACCCGGAACCCTGCCCCGAGGGCAGATAGTTATAAAGGGCAAGGTGTGTGGGAAAAGATGGGCAAGTGCCTGAGTCAGTGGTCACCCCCAATGCTTTGGGATTTCACTCCTGAACAAATGCAGAGTCCTGATAAACTGGTGGAGTGTTTGGAAAAGGTGTGCTGCCAATCTGACAAACCCCGGGAAACATAAATCCTTGCGATGTGCTGGGGGCTTGCCCATGCTTACCGTGTCATCTTTACTGCTGTTCACTGCCCTCAAGGGGGAGAAAGGGCTGCAGGGTCTGAAAGTGAACTTACTGGTGCAGCAGCTGGGCCACAGGGACAGGCAGTGCCAGTACCAGTCACCTCCACCAGCACAGCAGCTGGGCCAGAGGGACAAGCAGTACCAATATCAGTCACCCTGATACGGAAAACCAAATACACCAAAAAATCCCCTCGCAGTGTACAGGGTGATAATGAACCAGGCCCATCACGAGAGCAGGAGGAAAAGCCAGAGCTAACCATCCGATCTCTATCCCTGAGTGAGTTGCGAGATATGCGGAAGGATTTTAGCCACAGTCCAGGAGAGCAAATTTGCACCTGGCTGCTGCGATGCTGGGATAGTGGAGCTGCTGGTTTTGAATTTGAGGGGAGAGAGGCCAAGCAGCTGGGACCTTTAGCCAAGCAGGCTGGTATTGACAAGGCAATAGGGAAACAGGCTCAAACACTCAGCCTTTGGAGGCGACTCCTGCTTGGTGTCAGGGAGAGGTACCCCTACAAGGATGATGTTCTATGTCGGTTAGGCAAATGGACCGACATGGAGAAAGGCATTCAAAACCTCAGGAAATTGGCTGTGTTTGACATGGTCTATGGTGATCTGAATGATGAGCAGTCACCAATGGATCCAGATCAGGCCCCTTGCACACAGCTGATGAGGCAGAAGTTCCTGCAAAGTGGACCAGAGGCATATTCCAAAGCATTAGCAGTAGCATCCTGGTGGCGAGACACCCAGACTCAGACAGTGGACAAAGTGATTATCCAGCTCTGGCAATATGAGGGAAGTCTCCCTTCCTCCCAAGATGCTTTGGTTTCAGCTGTAGAGGAACTGTCTCAGAGGCTCCAGAAAGTGAAACAGGACATGTCCTATGTTCCACCTGCACGGGCCGATGTCTCAGCTATTAGAAGCAGGTGCTTCCCCACCCAAGAGAAGGGCAGTGGAAGACACACACCACGGGGCACCCTGTGGTTCTTCCTCCGCGACCATGGGGAAAACATGAGAAGGTGGCATGGACAGCCCACTTCCTCCCTAGCTGCACGAGTACAGCAACTGAAAGGGAAGACCACCATGAAAGGGGAGTCTTCCAAGAGAGATGCAGCTCCAGTGTCCAGTCGGAAATCCCCCAGACAGAATAGAATGGCCAACAGTATGCTTGACCCTCTTGAGGGGACCAGGAAGTCATTCTTGCAGGAGTCACTCTTAGATCAAGTGAGTGATGGTGAGCAGGATTAAAGGGGCACTGCCTCCAGCCAGGTGGAGAAAAGGGATAATCGGATTTACTGGAAGGTGTGGATCCGATGGCCTGGCACATCAGAACCACAAGAATATAAGACCTTGGTAGACACTGGCGCACAGTGCACCCTGATGCCATCAAGCCACAGTGGCGTCGAATCCATCTGCATCTCCGGAGTGACAGGGGGGTCCCAACAGCTGACCCTATTAGAAGCTGAAGTAAGCTTAACTGGAAAGGACTGGCATAAGCACCCCATTGTGACTGGCCCAGATGCCCCGTGCATCCTAGGTATAGATTACCTCAGGAGAGGGTACTTTAAAGACCCAAAAGGGTACCGGTGGGCCTTTGGTATAGCTGCCCTGGAGGAGGTTGAGCAATTGTCCACCTTACCCGGCCTCTCAGAGGACCCCTCGGTGGTGGGGTTACTTAAGGTTGAAGAGCAGCAAGTGCCAATTGCCACCAAGACGGTGCACCGGCGGCAGTACCGTACTAACCGAGTTTCCCTGGTCCCCATCACCTGATCCGTCGAATAGAAAGCCAGAAGGTGATCACCAAGACTCATTTCAACAGCCCCATTTGGCCAGTGAGAAAACCTAATGGCGAATGGAGACTAACCGTGGACTACCGTGACCTGAATGAAGTTACGCCAGCGATGAGTGCTGCAGTGCCGGACATGCTAGAGCTCCAGTATGAGCTGGAGTCGAAGGCAGCCAAGTGGTACGCCACAACTGACATTGCTAACGTGTTCTTCTCCATCCCAATAGCACCAGAGTGCAGGCCACAGTTTGCATTCACTTGGAGGGGTATCCAGTACACCTGGAATCGATTGCCCCAGGGGTGGAAACACAGCTCCACCATTTGCCATAGACTGGTCCATACTGCACTGGAGAAAGGTGGGGCTCCAGAACACCTGCAGTTCATTGACAATATCATTGTATGGGGGGACACAGCTGAGGAAGTCTTTGAGAAAGGAAAGAAGATAATTGAAATCCTCCTGAAGGCTGGTTTTGCCATCAAGCAACAGAAAGTTAAGGGGCCTGGAAGGGAGATTCAGTTCCTAGGAATAAAATGGCAAGATGGGCGTCGCCACATCCCAATGGAGGTGATAAACAAGATAACAGCCATGGCCCCATGAACCACCAAAAAGTAGACTCAGTCTTTCCTGGGTGCTGTGGGGTTCTGGAGGATGCACATCCCAAACTACAGACTGATTGTGAGCCCTCTCTACCACGTAACCTGCAAGAAGAACGATTTTAAATGGGGCCCTGAGCAACAACAAGCCTTTGAACAAATTAAGCAGGAGATTACCCAGGCAGTGGCCCTCGGGCCAGTCCAGACAGGGCAGGAGATTAAGAACGTGCTCTACACCGCAGCCGGGGAGAATGGCCCTTCCTGGAGCCTTTGGCAGAGAGCAGATGGGGAATCCCGAGGCCAACCTCTAGGCTTTTGGAGCCAGGGATACAAAGGCTCTGAAGCTAACTATACACTGACTGAGAAGGAGATACTGGCAGCGTACGAAGGAGTTCGGGCTGCCTCAGAAGTGGTCGGCACTGAAACACAGCTCCTCCTGGCACCCTGACTGCCGGTGCTGGGATGGATGTTCAAAGGAAAGGCTCCCTCCACACATCATACAACAGATGCCACGTGGAGTAAATGGGTTGCGTTGATAACACAACGGGTTCGAATAGGGAACCTCGACCCCCCAGGATTAGTAGAAATGATCATAAACTGGCCAGAGAGCAAAGATGCAGGGATGTCACCAGAACAAGAGGTGAAACGTGCTGAGGAGGCCCCACCATATAACAAGCTGCCAGAGGAGGAGAAGCGATATGCCCTGTTCACTAATGGGTCTTGTCGCATTGTGGGAAAACATTGATGATGGAAGGCTGCGGTGTGGAATCCCACACAACAAACCTCTGAAGCTGTTGAGGGACAAGGTGAATCGAGCCAGTTCACAGAGATGAAAGCCACCCAATTGGCTTTGGAGATTGCTGAGTGAGAAAAGTGGCCGAGGCTCTATCTCTACACTGACTCATGGGTGGTGGCAAGTGCCCTGTGGATGTGGTTGCAGCAATGGAAACAGAACAACTGGCCACGCATGGGCAGACCCGTCTGGGCCGCTGAAGTATGGCAGGATATTGCAGCCCAGGTGGAGAACCTCGCTGTGAAGGTGCGCCATGTGGACGCCCATATACCCAAGAGTCAGGCCACTGACGAACATCAACACAACCAGCAGGCGGACCAGGCTGCTAAGATCGAAGTGGCTCAGGTGGACTTGGACTGGCAGCATAAAGGTGAACTGTTCATAGCCTGGTGGGCCCATGAGACCTCGGGCCACCAAGGCAGAGATGCAACATACAGGTGGGCTCGAGATCGAGGGGTGGACCTCACCATTGACACCATCGCAGAGATCATCCATGGATGTGAGACGTGTGCTGCAATCAAACAAGCCAAACGGGTGAAGCCCCAGTGGAATGAAGATGGATGGATGAAATATATGTATGGAGAGGCCTGGCAGATCGACTACATCACGCTGCCACAGACCCGTCAAGGCAAGCGCCACGTGCTCACAATGGTGGAAGCAACCACTGGATGGCTCGAAACTTATCCAGTGTCCCACACCACCGCCCGGAATACCATCCTGGGCCTTGAAGAGCGAGTCTTGTGGCAACACAGCACCCCAGAGAGGATTGAGTCAGACAATGGGACTCACTTCCGAAATAACCTCATAGATGCCTGGGCAGAAGAACACGGAATCGAGTGGGTCTACCACATCCCCTACCACGCACCAGCCTGTGGGAAGATCGAGCGCTACAATGGACTGTTAAAAACTACATTGAGAGCAATGAGGGGTGGAACCTTCAAACACTGGGACACACATCTGACAAAGGCCACTTGGTTAGTCAACACAAGAGGATCTGCCAATTGAGCTGGCCCGGCTCAGTCAAAACTTCCACGTGTTGTAGACGGGGATAAAGTCCCTGTGGTGCGCATGAGGGATGTGCTGGGAAAAATGGTCTGGGTTAGTCCTGCGCTGGGCAAAGGCAAACCCATCCACGGAATTGTTTTTGCTCAAGGACCTGGGTGCACCTGGTGGGTGATGCAGAAGGATGGAGAGGTCCAATGCGTACCACAAGGGGACTTGATTGTGGGTGAAAACACACCATGAATTATACTGTGCTTTTGTTAACTTTTCTTTGTCAATGCTAATTGCTAAATGGCAGCTGGATGTGACGTACATGGTATAGAATAAAGGGGTGGATTATGTCCTGGTTTAGCCAGGATAGGGTTAAGTTTCCCCAGCAGTGGGGGGGAACCTCTAGCCGGGTTATTCATATACCATGCTGACGTCACATTCTGGCGCCATAGCACGAGAGAGTCAGTTAACACGTGTGTTATGCCATCGCTCTGTTCCCACTGCTGTATTGGTATCTTGCTCTGTTCATTGTTATCACTGTTACTGTTATTGTTATTGTTGTTGTTTGTTGTGTTGCTGTTGCTCTGTTGTATTAAACCTCTCCTTATCTCAGCCCCGGGGCTTTGTATTTCACTCCCTTTGTGGGGGAGGGGCAGCGGTCGCGTGGTCTCAGAGCCCAGCAGGGACTAAACCACCACAATCTGAATGTAAAAAGCAAGGCAACCACCGATGGCAGCAGAAGACCTTTCAAACAAAGGTAGTGGTAGGAGGAGGGTAAGGAATTACCTAGTTAGTCCAGGAATTCAAAATGTGGATGTTGGTCTGGTGGGAATGGTGTAAGGGACTGTGTCAGCCATTTTGTCTCAACATCACTGTTACGCCATTAGCCCCCCCACCCTGAGACACAGGTTGGTGTAAGACTGTCAGACTATGTCAGCTGTTTGTTTCAGCACCGTGCCATTTCCTAGGCCAGGCCTCAACGTCCTGTTGCTGTGAGGACAAAATCTGCCTGGACCTAGAACAACATCCATCAAGCTGTGCATGCGCGCAGGGCCGGGGGATGAGGGGGACGTGCGGAGGCTGAAGGCGTTGATGGCTGAACCACCCCCCCCACACCCCCACCCCACCCCCCCCACCCCACCCCCCCCCGTATGACCACTGTGAACACCTGGGCATGCGCACATGGGGGAACATGGGATGGTGAATATGCAAATGAGCTCTGTAGCAACGTGTGAACTGATGGTGGGGATTGAATAAAAGGGACTGGGTGCTCTTCTCTGGTGGGATTCCCCCCATCGCCTGCAGAGGATTCTCCATCACCTGTGGGACCCCCCCGTCACCTGCACCGGGACCAGACCAACGGGACGCCACTAGGCATTCCCCATTGCCTGCAGGAATCCCCCTCATCACCTGTACCGGGACCGGATCAACGGGACGCTGCTAGACTTGTGGTGGTGGTAACTAGTATTGCTGCATCTCTTTGGTTTGCTTGCTTAGGTATTCTGACTTTTCCTCTCTTCTTCCTTCTGTCCTATCGCTATTATCAGTTATTTCATGAAATAAAGCTTACAAGGTTTGTGCAGCATCTGACCTCATTTGTGTTGTAATCTTGCTCTTGGGATCATTTAAGAACCCTCCCCGATATTGGATCAGGACAAGTGGTCACAAATCCATCAGGAGAAAGCATGTGCTGAGAAGAGACCTAAAACTTTGAAGCCACTTCATGTGTAGCCCTAAACTCTGTGAGGAATTCTGGCAGTCTCCCCACACTCCTGTTAGAGCTATCAAAGCCAAGGATACAAGATGGAAGCCACAGCCCTGGCAGTGAGGGTATTGATCCAGCAGCCCTTCCAGGAGTTGCTTCCCCAGTCCCTGTCTTGTGGTCCATCCACTTGAGAGGTGTGGGAAGAGAGATTGCCAGTGAAGAATGAGGAAAATATTATTGAGTACCTCAGGCTTCTCCTCGTCGTTTTTTACCATTTTGCTAGTCTTGTGCATCAGGGGTGTCATCCACACCTTGGCGTGTACTTGTCATAGACAAGCTTAATATTATCCCCCTCTTGCTTCAAGCCTAGTTTAATGCTCTGGCAGCTTTAAACTCTGCAGCTTTTGGCAGCTTTTAGGCACGAATGAGGAGGATCTGTGGGAAAACTGCTGTGTTTTGCTTTATGCTTTTGGGAAATATGGCTCTGTATTATTCTCTTGCACATCACCTTTCTTGTCTCAAGTGCAGCAGGGGATAACAGGGCAGAACAGAATAACAGCATTGCAATCTGAAGAGCTGCCTAGCTCCAGTGTCCCTCAAAAGTCCCTCTGTAATGGTCAACTGTATAAACCCTACTGTCATTTAAGTCAGCTGAGCAGGCTTGAACCATTGCCTCATAGAAGTGGAGACTGAGCTTCTCGTGAGACTTTGGTGAAAACAGATCATGAAGAAAAATAAATCACCTGTGTGTTGGGTTTGTGTGTGTGTGGCAGGGACAGCCTGCCAGACTCCTTGTCCTTGGTGAAAAATTCCTGAATATATTTGAAGCAGCATCTGAGCCCTGGTTGGGCTTCCTAGATGAAGCAACAGCAAAAGGACTGGAGGAGAGCGATTAAGTTGTTAAAAGGGACAGTGCTTAAGGGATCCATTTCCTTATTGATTGATTGTTGCCATTAAAAAGATAAGAGTCCTAGGGAAAGGAAAGTTGATGGCTTCTCCTCTGTAGATTTATGGAGCAGTTGTCCAATCCATATGTGTTCTTGTCACATACACACACGTACATGCACACACACAACTGATTTGCTTCTAGTAGAAATGATACTCCATACTATGTAATGTTTGCTTGCTGATTTATGTGCTTACAGCTGGAACCTGCAGATTTTTCACCTGGAGAAAGGGTCTCCATCTGCATGACTACAGCTGAGAGGCATGGAGCATATTGGGAAGGAAGGAGGAAAAAGTAAGAAAGGACTCTTCTCTAAACATCAGACTGTGTAGGAGGACACCCAGCTCCTCATAAGCGTAAATTAAAAGGGCTGCTCTATCACACTGCAGCAATTGGAAGGCTATTGCAATAGCCAGTGATCAGCAATGCACAGGGAAGCTGTATTACAACCACTTGTACCAAATGAGGAGCAGCTTCATTCCTGTTATCCCAGCTCTGTCCCACCAAAATATTCTCCTTCCCTGGAGCAGAACTAGCATAGCAAGTGAAACAGTGTGAATAAGTGCTTGAAGGGGCTATTCTGCAATGATGGCCTTATGCAAAATATCCTTCAGCCTTGCTTAGGAAATGTCCAAGATTCTCAGGACATCAATAAGACAGGATTTGACCCTATTTGGCAGAGTCCACTCCCTAGAAGGAGAAGGTAATGGTGCAGCTTAAGGACTCAGCTGGTGTTTGCTAATGGTCTCACCAGGCCTGGTTTAAAGTGATCTTCAGGGCATGCTCAGTCTATCACTGTTTAATGATGCAGTTTCATTAGCCTGTAAGAGAGCAGTGGGGCCAGGCCTCATCCTGTCCTGGACTCTCTAGGAGCTCACACAGTTCATTAAGCATTCACCTAGGTAACATTTTCAAAACCTCTGCCTTTTCTTGGCGTGAGTGTCAAGGGTTCAGGAGGATATTGTGTTGATCTATTATTTGAGAGGTTTGGAGCCACCTGGAAAAACCAACAATCCTTTCGAAGTGGAAAGTACTTTCAAATCTGGGTACTTACATGAGTTTCATAGATTCAGATATCTGTAAACAGCTCACTTTCAAATGGGTAGTTTTCATCCATTTTTGATGATTTATACAAAACTGTGGTTCACTTGAGACTTTACTACTGTGACATTTCACTTCTTTGCCTCATCACTATTCCTGAAAAAATAGTTACTAATGACTGTTGACAGTTGTCAGTTTGCCTTTATTTTTAAGTGCCTGAGTGGAAGCTTTCAGTCTCATGAACAAGGTAATAACATCAGATGATCCCTTGCCATGGTCTGTATGTATGGTTAGCCTGCAGCTAATGAAAGATAAGTTGAACTTTGCCTCAGTATGTGAAGGCTGAGAGATCCCACATTAACTCGCATTTGCCACAGGGTGGGAATATGCATGAACAGTTACCTGACTCAGCTAATGAGCAGCCCAGGCATTTAAAAATTTAGAAGAAGAGAACAGTACATTAAGAAAAGGAGATTCCTGTCAGCTGCCCCAAATGGGTCCACTTCACTTCGTTTCAGGCCCTGATCACATATAACTGGCCTAAGTCTTTGTTGATGACTTACCTATGCCTAACTTGCATTTCTGTGTCAGAATGCTCCCCTGGATTTTATGCTTTTTCCCAATCTGTTATGACCACTCCCTCTGAACTTCTCTGAATTAACTGGAAGCACTCTTTGGTCTCTTTTTTCAGGATATTCCTTCTCCTAATGACAAGTAATGGCTTCTCCAAGGTTCATCAGTTTGTCTTGCAAAATTTTATGGTTCAGTACTAAAGAATACCAATATCATGAATGCTGGAGCTTAGATAAAACTCTCGGATAGGGAGCTATCTTAGGTTTTGAGGTTGGGGGGATGTTTCCTGGAGACATTTTGGGTACATAAGGAAAAAGACAGTGCTGGGGAAAAAGGCTAGGTTTAAAGAACTAAGTCAAGGTTTTGTTGGTGCATGAAGGACAAGTCAACAGGAAGAAGCCACATCATGTTCCACAGGTGGCTGATGGGGAGGATACTGTTGAGGGGGTCACTCAAGCTATTCATAAACTCCATACGGGACTGCAGGAAGAAATTACCTGATGGTCTATCCACCAAAACTGGCAACTTTTGTTGGGCTTTTTATTAGGCTATTTAAGCAGCAGAGACATCCCATGAAAGGAAGGTGGCAAAGCAATGGAGATATAGATAGCTTGGATGCAGAAAAGCTAGGTGAAGTAGGAAAAAGAAAACTAAAAGCCAAAGAAGTTATTGCATTAGAGAAAATATTATGCACTATTTTTACTTTTACCACACTTGACATGTCAAAATGTCTGTGCAGTACACCAGACACCTCCAGCTGAAAAATCTGGCAACTTGTCCTTGTCTAGGACAGACAAAGTTTCAAAAGTAGCTTGTTCTTGGACTCATGCCACCTTACACTGATACCTCCTGGGAGGACAAAGCAGGTCACTGACAAGGTTGATAAATTTTGATGTAAAATTCTTTCAATCTACAAAATTTTCCTGCTAATATATGCTGGGTTTGCTCTCATATGGCACTGCTAAGTCAATCACTGGGCCTTAATATCGCTAACAATATTTTGTCAGGCTTTGTGAATATCTTGATGCTATGACTAAGGCAAGACTCAACAGATTACTGTCTAGTCCTAACTGGTGAAAATGGAGGAAGATCTGTAGATGCTGATACATCAGCAGATCCAGTAAATTGTATCTCTGGGCAAGACCCTCCAACAAATGAACAGATTCTATGCTCTGACGGATTATATCTGCAGTTCTTTCTTGCTCATGATTTAGAAATTCCTCCTAGCATAGAAACAAGCACAAAATTAGAATGCCGCACACAGTTGTTGTTTAAGAATTTAATTACTGTAGTTAATGCAGTTGTTACTAATGGACTTTTTTCAGGATGTCCTGCTCTACATCCCTCATTCTGTAGCTTGTTACACTGGTTAGATGTGGTGTTATTCCCGTTGCAAGATCTGAAGCCTGTAATTAAGTATCAACCAGTATGCTCTACTGGGCCTAGTATAATGTTCGGTATAGGACTGAACGTGTGAAGACTTTGCTCCTCACTAGCTCCTACTGACAACTGCAATCTGTTGTTCTCTCCTTATTTCCCCTGCTCAAGTAAAATCTTATGAATCCATGTGTACTGAGTCTGGCTGGGATGGAGTTAATTTTCTTTGTATCAGCTTGTACTGTGCTGTGTTTTGGATTTGTGATTGAAATGGTGTTGATAACACACCAATGTTTAGCTATTGCTGCAGTGCTTGCACAACATCAAGGATTTATCTTTTTCCCACTCTGCCTCCTGTGGTGAGTAGGCTGGCATGGTTAATAAACTGCGAGGGGACACAGACAGGGCATTTGACCGAAAATGACTGTACCATATCACCGTGCTCAGCACTCAAAGGTCATGGAGAAGAGGAGGAAGGGGAGAATGCTTGTATGGCATTTGTCCTCCAAATTTACTGCTATCATGAAGAGGCCCTGCTTTCCAGGAAGCAGCTAAACATCTGCCTGCTGCTGGGAAGTAGTGAACAAATGCCTCCTTTGCTTTGATTGCACACACACCTTTGCTTCACCTATTAAAATATCTTTATCTTGATCCACAAGTCTTTTCAACTCCTTTCTATTTTCTCTCCATCACACAGGAGACAGAAGTAAGTGGCTATATGAGTGCTTAGATGCTGGCCGGGGTCCACCCACAACACCATGCAAATGCCAGGCCTTCACAGTCACCAGTAAATGTGTTGCTCAAAGGCCACTGTCCATGGCTGTTGACTGCAGTAAGCTGTCACAAGTGCAAGCTGGTAGAGCCATCCCTTGATCTCCCTTTGTATTTTAGCACCTAAGAAGATTTTTCTTTCACATTTCATACCTGCCAGGTAAATGAGTCCATGACTGAGGGACACAGGAAGCAGTTCAAGCTTCCAGAATTATCTAAAAGAAGCTTTTCCAGTTCTACTAAACCAAGTGTATAGGTACAACATGATTTTCATGGTCCAAACCACAGATTAGCCACTACTAGACAATTCTCATGCTTAACTCACATTGACCATATGAAGTATTTTTAGTCACTGCTGCCCAGGTTTCACAGCTATTTGCTGTGAATGAGTTGATGTAAAACGTGACAATTTTTGGGTTGTATCCATAGACAGGAGAGTTTGAAAAATGATTCTACCATGCTGATGTTCTTGATTTATTGTCCCAAGAGATATTTAGCAGAAATAAATAATCAGCAAAATTCAAATGCATGATTTTGCTCTCTGCAAATTGACAGTCCTCACCTTCAAATTCAAGCTTGGAAATGAATGAATGAATGAATGAATGAATGAATGAATGAATGAAAGAAATACTAGATTGAAGGTTTAGGAAAGGAGCTCTCCCCTTTTAATATCAAAGCTGGAATTTAGCAAGTTGATTGCATGCTTCTATAGCTTTGCAGTTTTGAGTATGTACTCTTCTACCTTGGAGACCCCAGCAGATGAGCACATGGGACACTGACTTTCTCTATATATGCTCATGAATCTCTCTCTTACAGAGTCTTTCCTGGCCTCTTTGTTCAGCTGCAGATTCTTCAGGTTTCCTGCACAATTTGCTACTTTGACTAAACTAAGAAAGAATGTTTGCAAGTATCTATAAACTACACCACAATAGACCCAAGCATAATTGTCCTTGATCTACTGATGTTCCTCAAATTTCCTGGGGTCATTGTGGTTTGTTTTGGTTTTTTTTTACTATGGGGGTGGATCACCAGTCTTCAATGCTATGTAGAAACATTCCTTCCCTGTGACCTGGACAACTCCTCCAGACTTTCTCCTTTGAGGTCAGAGTCCAAGAGAAGCTCTTGCCATTCTAGAGGCATTTCAGTCTCCTAAGCACAAAGGCATGCATGAGGCCTTCCTAGGCTATAGGCTTCAAATGTTCAAATATTCCCAAGAGAGGCCATGAACACTTCAGAACTGTTATCTTGGTGCTCACAGACCTAAAAACTTCCTTTGTTTTCTTTTTTTTCCACTACCTTCTTTGTATCTTTTTAGAACTACGAGTAGGAGAACTTATTCTTCTGTTCACCTTAGAACAACTTGTCAAGATTAAGACTACCTCCTATTCTGGTATCTATCATATCATCATATCATATCATATCATATCATATCATATCATATCATATCATATCATATCATATCATATCATATATCATATATCATATATCATACAGCATACAGCATATATACAGCATATATCATACATCATACATCATACATCATGCATCATATATGATATATCATATATCATATATCATATCATATCATCATATGTGTATACCTCCATGAGCCTGCTTCTGGTTGCCTGCCTGCCTTTGATGTGTTTAGCACTGCAAACTGCTGGGTGGGAAAGTCTAGTGTTTGTTTCAAACCACCTGGCACCAACTTCATAGGGCCAGGCTCCAGCTGGCTCTTGCAGTTACCTCCGCTGTGTTTTGGAATATGAGAGCATCCCACACACACTAATTACATCTAAGACAAATAGCCAGAGGCAGGGCTTTCTTACATGGTCCTTGCAGACAGACATAATAGGTTATCAAATGACAGTCTCTCTAGGAATTGTGCAAGAGGGCTTTACTTATTACTGTGATCACATTCATGGCACTTGAACATGGGACTCTTCATTAGCTTCAAATCTCCTTGGGACATGTACCATGCTGTTTGGTGATAGATGGGTGAATCTACAAAAGACTAAAAGATAAGCCTTTCTCCTGCAACTGTCTTCCTAAAATATGTCAATCTAAATAAGTAATACAGCAACATTGATTCTCTGAGCCTTGTTCCAGTACTGTAAATGTTTTGGATGAAGTTTGTCTTCAGTGACTCCTGGCTGGATCATTTCCTGTTTTGCTTATTTCCAGGCCACGTTAAGGAATTTCAGCCAATATAGCCCACTGAGTGTTGCGGGCCTTTTCATAGGAGAGCTAGGGAGCCATTTGGGAAAAGCTTTGGATAATGTATCTCAAATGCATAATTGTGACAGGGCTCCTAGTCATGGAGGTGCAGCTGTACCCAGAACTTCTACTTGGAGGAAGGCACCCCAAAGAAGACCAAAAATCTTTTAAACTCGAAGAAGCTGGACACCCATTTCTGTCTTTAAACTTGTCCTTCAGCACAGGCATTTTTTTAGATTATTTTTATTTTAATTGCAATCCTTGTTGTAGGATCCTCCTCAAAATAAATCTTTGTAGTCCAAGGCTTGTGCTCCTACTCTGCTCTCTGGAGACTGTGTTTCCTAGTAACCAACATCCCTGTACTGGGAGCTCTTGCACATTTTTCACTATATCTTGAGAAGGGGGAAAAAAAACAGTTTTATTCAATAAATAGCTTCTGACAGCAAAAGTGACCTAGGTGTCAAACAAGCAAGCTAGGAAAAAGTGTGCATACTGTCTCTATAAAGTCAAAATGAGGAGGATGGCACAGGGGTAAGTTGTTGAGAAAAAGCTAAAAGAAATGTCAATTATTTGGAGGTAAATATTTATCACAGTATTTTTCCAAAAGGAGAAGATATCAGGACTCTGGCTTACAACTGAAACCCTGTTACGTTACTAGTAGAAGCACATTGTTAAAGGCAAATGTAAAAGGAATAGTGAAATGCACTTCAGAGTCAGAAGAAAACATTTTCCCAAGGTCTGAGAATTGTTAAGATAGACATTCCAACTGCATTCTTCTTTTCTCCTCTCCACCCCCTAAATATTTCTGGAAGAAGAAAAATGCAAATTTCAAAAGAAATTTTATAACTGAGATAAGACATAGGTTGATGGTTTTGCTTTTTCATCTCTTGGGTATTGTCCCTATTTGATAAGTAGCTAGATGTTCTGCTTAGTATAGTTCATCTGCCTATTTCTCCTGGTGGAAACAGAAGCAGTCTGGATCTAGGTTTTCATGCTGGAACAAGATCTAGGGCAATCATGAAAGAATATAAAACCGCTTAATTTACTCTAGCTTAAGAGACTGACCAGGTAATTTTGAGGTGTCCCAAATCATTAACTAGGCACTCTATCAGAGAAAGCCACTAAAGCGTAGAGACCATCTCCATTGTTTCTTTTTACCATATGTAGTGGAATGGGATTGTAAGCACAACTTGAGTTCTTACATACTATTGTTACTTACATACTCTGATAATAGCAATGTTATAGCTGCTTATAATTCTTTTTACAGTCTACTTTAAATGTGGACCAATAAGCTTTGTTATAAAAGTTATTTTTGAAGACATTTTTTTCGCTCTAAAATGGAAGTGTGTTTCTCTGCAATAAATATACGTTTCGTTCTCCAGTTGAATTGTTTTCTGTTGTTGCTTGCACAAACTATGGTCTAAATGTGAGCAGGAAATCTTATATTCAATTCCCTTAACTTTGGGATTGTTTTCTATTTATAAGGAATGGCACTTAGAAGGAGGACAAGTTTAACTTAATCTACCTTTGGATGACACACTACTGCTACATAAAATACAGATGGATCACAAAAAAACCCTGAGTGCTTTATGCATCAAAAAAAAATGTTTTGCATCCAATTCAGTTAATTCTACAGCAGAGATTCTCTGTCTGTGTTGTATTATGTTCCTGTTTTGCAGAAGGATGATTGCTTCTGTTGCAATGGGTCCTAATAATTTCCTCCACAGATGGTGTCTCTGTCATAGGAGGTGCTATATGAAGTAGATGTATTTTTTTCTTAAATGAGCTCTTTGAAGGCAGAGACTGAATTCCAACTAGAAGACGTGCCTCTCTGGTCTACTTACTATCTTACAAGATTTCAGCAAGGTAAGACCAGACCTGCCTCACAATCTACCTCACACTCATCTTCAACCAAACCGGCATCCCCTGGGCCTTCTGTTCCACTTGGCAATATGCAAAGCGCAGGGCTACTGCAAGCTCCTGACATTTCTTCACAATTCCACTTGCTCCCTCCAGGTTTCCCAAATGCTATGTTGTAGGTACCTCACCTAGATTGACTTGCCAGTTTCTTTGTCGCAATGAGTTTAGGCCCATGAGGAGACAAACCCCACCAAGTACTCTTTCTTGCTTTTTATAAAGTTTGATATGGTGCTTTTGGAAAGCTCATGCACAAAACTGATTCCAACAGATTTGGAAAACAGCAACACTGGAGCTGAAAGCAAAGGTTAATGGCAAATGACAACATATTGATTTAAATAGTGTGGCTATGTAGTACACTTACCTATCTTTAATTTCCAGCAGATATGAGAAGGGGAGAGGCTATCTCAATTTAAGACAGCATACTCATGAAATTTTCACCAATTTTTGTGATACAAAGTCATATCTCATTTGCAAATGTCCGAAAAGACCTGTGCAAACACTGTCAGCACAAATGGAGATGCTGTGTCACAGGACAGAACCAGCAGCCCCCTGTGAGGTGCTGCTGAGAATATACTGGGAATACTGGCTACAGTTTTGGACATCTTCTGAGGTGGGTGCAGACAAGTTGCTTCAGAGTCTGTTTCCATGGGAATGCTCTGGAAATTCTTTATTATGGGATTTCATCAAAATTATCTAAAGGTATAAATTATAAAGTAGATTAATTTGATCTGCCTTCAAACTCTCCTCCACTTAAAGAATAACATGCAAAATGCCTGAGGGGTACGATAATCGTCTAGAAGCTTACTGTGAATGCTGGTTTTACAAATCCCTGCATAATGGGGCTCTAGCCTACAACTGAAGCTGATACCCAATATAAACAAGCAAACAAACAAACAAAAATGCTTCCTCTATATTCACAGCCATTAAGTACTAGCAGAGGACAAATTATCTGCCACATTCAAGAATAGTATGGTTAGATGAAATGGGGCTGGATGATTCTCAAAATGTCCTAATACAATGATAAAGAACAGTTTCCTTAGCAGTGAGCCTTCAGAGAAACATGGAAGAACATGATGGCTCTTGGGAATTTCCAGGGGATTTTGGAAGTAGGATATATAGACAAATAGGAGACTGTGGGGTACATAAATAGCCTTTGGCAGCTCTCAAATCTTTAGGGTACTTCAAAGGATAGTGCTTCCTCTAGAATCACAGATATGACTACTCCTGACAGTGTATCTCTGGGCTGACAGTGCTCTGCTCAAATACGCTGGACACCATGGATTCACCCAACTGAAGGGCCATCTATGGAGTCCCAGAAAGCAGAGCCAGAAAAACTCTCCTGCTTCCCAGATGTATTTCTTAAAGCAAAGAATGCTCCAGACCTTCAGTAGGATGTTCAGATGTCTTAGCATGTAGCAAAATGCTTTTCTACTTGAGGCTTAGAGCAGAGGGAGAGCTGTATCTAGGTGGCCTGAACAGTCTGCTTCCCTCTGCAGCCAGTTCTGCATGCAAAGAGCTGTCATGCTTGAGTACAGTCACTGCCATCTGCTGCTGAGTATGTCCCATTTGCAGGTCTGGTGATCATTGATCATTGATTAGAAAACTTGGCCAGAGCAGCTACTCAGGGGAGAAGGCCAAAAATGTTATGCAGGCAGCCTAGATCTGTCTATGCTTGGGGACAGCACTGTGAGATAGGCTAAGAGGCCAAAGCATGAGACTAGACAGGGCTCCAGGTTATCATGTTATTCTTTTCGCTGTGTTTCTAGAGGTTGGTGGTTAATGAACGTCGCAGCATGATGCATTATGGATATGTGGATTGCTATTGGGTAAAAGACAGGGGAATAAGGGGAAGATTGTCTTAGATTTTGGCAGCAGAAGCAACATTTTTGTCACCTTGCAATTCACTCTGACTTTTCATGACTCCCTCTGGCCTTCCTCATTCTACTGGGTGGACTTTTGATCCACCTGTTGAACACAGAGCCTCTCTTTTCAGGGGGCTGACAAGTACACTGGCAGATCCACTCAGTCATCTGGAATCATAGTTGCCAACACATGGAGCAATGCACTAAGCTCTGTGTATCGCTGCAGGAGAAGAATAAAAGGGAAAACTGTGATGTGAGGATGTCAGTCTCCTGCTGTCATGTATTTTTCCACTGTGCAGGTGGAGAACAGGAGCTCAGACAGCTTACTATGAGATGTCTAATCCACCTTTGTGCATCAAAGGTTGAACACCACAAAGAGATGGCACCCAGCATTCCAGCCCACTTCTAAAAATACCAGCCCTGTAACTTCACTGTGCCTCAGTTTTACCAGCTGAGAAATGGCAGGGTGATATGTCCATGATTAAGTTTAATGTATTCATTTGTTAAGTGCTTGGAAAGCTGCAGAAGAAAGTTCTTTGATTCTGTGAAAGCTCTGAATGATAGAATTACAGAGAATGTTATTTGATCTCCTAATCTCCTACTTAACTATGAAATTTCTCCTTGCAATTCCAAGAGCAAGTCCATAGCTACTTGATTATCTGGACAGTACTTCTTAGAAAGGCTTTTGAGTGTGATTTAAAGTCTGCAGATCATCAGAGATTCCATCATATTTCTTTTGTAAATACTTTAGGGGTAAGCAGTTCATTAGTTAAGGGTTAATTATCTTAATTTCATAATGCCTTAAAAATGTCTTCTTTCCAATCTGATTTTTATTTCACCTCATAAGTTCAATTATCATGTATTAATTCTCAAATTTTCTTCTAAAAGTTGTATGGATATCAAAAGAGGCTATTGAGGTGACTAGAAATAGATCCCTTAAACAGGAAATAGGGGATGTGCTAAAGTTCAAACATACATTATTGTACATGCTAAAAATATCCCTGTTGCTTATACTAGCTACTATACAATACAGTGAAATACTAACTAGAAAGTTGCCCATACACCTACATAAGCCTATAACACCTTGTAATCAACACATTTCAAGACACCAAACAGATCAATCATTTTAGTCTTCAACATAAGCAAATTCTTCTGCTTCACCAGCTTAGCACACTATGAGAAAACCAATCACAGTCTGACATAGTTTGATGTACCCTGGGATGTGGTTTTTTTCAAAATATGTTCTACACACTCAGTAAACAATGTATAAAGTCAACAGTATAAATCCAACAGTGAATTTCCATTACAGCACAAAACAAGAGGCAAGGAAACGGCTGTGTGGGAGGTGTAAATGCAGTGATAGTGAGTGATGGAGGATTATACAGCACTGGAGAACTGATCTAAACCTGTTAACTCTTTCTTTCAGACTTCTTCACATTTTGTTTCTGTGTGTTTCTTTTTCTTCTTAGAGAAGCAACACTTTTTCAAAGAATGTGTAACAATAGTCCTGATTCTTTTTTATTTGATTGGCACTTTTTTTTTTTCTTTACACCAGTACTTTTATTTTTTACTTCTTTGGCTTTTATATTTCAGCAACTTTTCAGTTTTTAGTAGTGTTTAGCATACACATCTAAATGAAGAGCTGGAAACTATTTGCAAGTGGGATATCCTTCTCCATTGTCTCAAATTTTGAACCACTGACTCCCTGAAGTGCTAAGGCTTGGACAATAAGCCCAAGCCAGAGTTGACCTATAGATGAATCCTGTACATTTTATAACTGATAACCATTGTGCTAATAAGTATTATACTAAGTTATAGCAAACCAACTATTCTGATGTAAAAGGTGGGAATACTGAAGCCTGAGCAACAGGCCCTGAACTGAAACTGCTAACTCAGTATGTAGTCATTAGTGAAATATGCATAGAAGATGTAGCTTAAACATCATAAAACATGTCTATCTTGAATGTATCCTTACATTTCTTTATGTGTGAGCAAGATAACAGGGCCACAGAAACAGTTGTCTGGCCTTGTGACCTTGCTCATAAATTAACTAGATAAGCAGGGAAACTCCCTTAGCTTCTCCCTTAAGCCCTGGCCAGGCTCTGGGGGGAACCTAACGTGAGACGAAAACCAGATATTTCCGCTTAAAACAAAGGTGCCAGCTATTCTGGCTTACTGATTTTTAGGTATATAAGGCTAGACCCGCTCACAGCAACTTTGGAAGCCTCACCTACGGGTGGACGCACCGCGTAGGATTTCCCACTTGCAGGGAAAGGTTCTCCAAATCCTCGCTGTAACGGGGGCTCCCCAGCGACTGCAGATCTGGATGATGGTAACGTATGCAAGTGGTGATGGATCTTTCTTAATCACTATTCTCTCTCTCAAGTAGTAATGATTTGATGCATTACCCTGTATTTTCCTATTTGTTTAAGTGCACTATTCTGTCTTTTCTTACTGTATGTTTTCTGTATTATTCTATTATTTAGTTATTTCTAGTAAAATACGCCTGCTCTTGTCACTCTGGTGTCTGAGTTTAGTTGATATCCCTAATCAGCAAAACACTCCCTCAGGAGTAGTTACTGAGCTGAATTTCACCAGTGGTGCAAATGTGTTATTTGGCCATGTGACTGCTTCTGAGTGACAGCAACAGGTTCTGGGTGAACCTGCTGTAAAGATCAATGAATCAGGGGCACAGTTACTGGAGAATTTATCTTGAGTCCTGACAGACCAGCAAGAAATAGTTCAAAAAGGACTAACAAAGCACAGAGGGCTTTTTTTGTTTGAGTCAAACACTGTTTTTCTTCCTAGAAGCTTGAAACAGAGAAGCAATGGATTTGGTTTTGAGAGAAAGAGGAAATACCTGTATGGGAACTTCATGCCAAGTTTCCTGCAGAAACACCAAATTCTGATGGCTGGGAAAGCAGCAAGTGCATACAATCAGGTTGAAAATAAGATGGTATTTTGGAAGATTGAGGATCATTATCAGCTGGGAGTAGTGACCTAGGCTGATGATAATCACTTCTGTCAATTTTTAAGTAAAGCTCAAAGTTTTTTCCTCAGTTCAATCCAGAATTGTTAAATTCTATGTCTCTAATGTGATGTCAGACTTGGTGACTCCTAATGGTCTCATATGGATGTGTGCTCTATGAACCTGTTCCCTATTGGTATTGGCCTGATATTTCTGCTTCACTGTATAAAAACCACTTTTTTATCATCATTCAGGCTAAAAACATCTTTTTTAATCCTGGTCACCAAGACTGAAGCAATGATCAGAATAGAGAATGAAATGTATAGCATTATTACTCATTACTTTATTAACATTCATTCCCATACCCATTTCAGACAAACCACCTTTGGCTTCACAATTCATTGTGTTCTTTGAAAAGGAGAGGTGTTATTGTGTGACCCTTCCAACACATGAAGATGAAAAGGAGCCTTTGGCTGGGATCCTTACTGCAAGCCAGGACCAACAGGACTGGATAAAGGTCTAACAGAAGAAGTACAAGTAACAGAGTTTACCCTGACTGTGGCTCAGTGGCAGTCTTGCATCTCATCAATATGATGCACACCATCCTACTACAGCCATGTGGGAAAAGCTCATCTGCTTTCTGCTTGGAGATAGTCATTGCTATTTGTCTTTCATTTTTTTATAGACACCACATTGTCCATAAAACCAGTATATGTCCTGTGAAAAAATCATGGATGACACTGTTTAGAGATCCCCCACAGGAGAAAATGGGTGTGACGTATAGAGCAAAGAAGGAGCAACAGTAGAAGAAAAACATTTAATGCCTAGGAGTCTAAGTTAATAAAAGCACCAATTTGTCTGGGTTTTGGTGCCATTTAATGTCTATATTAAAATTTCCAATTAAATGCTAATATTTCCCTTCCATCTCTTCTATGCATACCCCTTCACTAAATCAAGTTTTGTTAAGTAGCAAATATCATTTGAACAAAAGCTCTCAGAGACAGAATTTATGTAAAGATGACTCAATTTCTCAGTAATGGAGATGAAAAAGTACTCCAATGTCTAAGAATATGCTAATGATGCTTCCTTTTCTTTCTCCCTGCATAAAAGAATTTAAAACTATAAATCCTGGGGATCCGTAAGTGAAGCAACACAACAAAATTCCTTGAAAGATTCCCTCATGACATGCAGAAGAACAGTAATTCCTTTGAGACCTCTGGGTTCAAATCCACAGGGCATACTTGAAAGAGGTGTTTATCACCTACTTAACCTTTCCTTGTTCACTTCACAGAGATAAGTACCCCAAGCAGTAGGACTTCCTGATTTCTCTGAGAAATTCAGTTCTGGTGTAAGGAGGGAGTTATAGGCATCTCAATGGACAAGTTGAGCACAAGTCAGTTGTGTTTCCTTGTGGAAAAGAACAACCTGACACTGGACTGCAAGAGTGCAGCCTGCAGGTCAAGGGATGAGATTTTTTCACTCTGTTCAGCACTTGTGAAGCAACAAAGGAAATTCTGATTAGACACTAGGAAAAAAAAATTCCTAGTGGAATGATAGTGGTCAAATGTGGGGACAGTGGCCTAGAGAGGACAGTGGTGTGGCTGAGCAGTTGTGGAACAGCAGACTGTTCTTAATGAGACGCTGCTAGAAGTTTTCCACTTGCTGTCTTGCACCTTGCATGCTTTCATAGCCTGTAGCTTGGTGCATTGTCATCTCCCAAGCTGAAAAGTCCTGGTAAATTAGTGATGTCATCATAAGGGTTTGTTCACTCAATTCAAAACTGTGCTAGTAGCTATAGTTACCATATAGGAACAATTGCAAGGTCAAGCAAGAAGAACAACCTTCAACCTCCAAACCCCAGAAAATAGGTAGAACATCCTGGACCATAAAGACAATGTCTGGGATTGTTTTGAGGACGAGTTATTTGACAACTTGGCAAAGTGACTATTTGCTCACTTAACTGTGCAATGAAACTAACTTTTGAGTGTCCTGAAAGTGAACTACCTTCATTATAATATTAAAAAAACCACCCACAGATCAAAAAGACCCCTTCCCAGGTTAAGACCCTTCCCCTGAGCATGCATAGTAGTAGAAGCATTAGATAAGCCGTATTATAATTGTATGTTAATCACTAACCAATCAGTATCTAATAGGTGTGTTCTGGAAAAGTACTGATCTCTGATTTTTGTGTGTGAAAACCTGCTGTTGGTATCTTGATTTGTGGAAAAGTCCACTGAGCACCCAGGCCTGAATAAATACAATATCTCTCCTGAGCATGTTAAGACTGGGTTATTGCACGCCGGGCACGAATCTGCTTTTTGGGTAACAGTAGCACAAAGGAAGCATGTAGGAATAGTCATGTGGAGTATTTCTCTGCCTTCACCCCCAGGAGACTTTATTTCTCCCTTAGGTTCCTTTCTTTCCTTGCATTGCAAACCTGCATCTTACAGTGCAAAAGTGGTCAGGAGATCTGACAGAGGCTGTAGTGTCCACAGCTACTGAAGTGGTGGCTGTGGAAGGGAGGTTGCCCCTGCAAGCAGTAGTACTGCAGCAGCCAGCACAGAGGGGAAGTCTGGCAACCCAATTTCACTGCACACCATCATATGCACACCTGCATGACATGTCGTGAAGAGGATACACAACATCTCAGGCTCCCAGTCCCCTATTTTCACCCCTAGAAACCCATCATCTCAGTCTCTCCTTCTAAAGGGGGTACACTTTACCATGTTCCAGCCATGGGGAGGGAGGGAAAATTCATAGCCAAAATCTTGGCTGTGTCTGCTCTCTTTAAGGAAATCCAAAATGACTGCATCTCTGAGCCCTATCCCAGTCTGCTCTAGCACTTAACTCCCAGCCTTCCACCTTGATAGTGCAAAACCCAGAGAGAGAGGCTGCTGAGCCCTTTCTTCTTTTCACCTCTTTGTAGGGGAAAGTCAGAATCAGTGCTTACACACCATTTGATTAGAGATCAGCTTCCTTGCCCAGTTTGCTAATTTGCATGTCACTTCTTCACTGTGCCACCACAGTGATAGGGCTCTTGGCTTCCCTAGAGCTTGCATCCATCTGTATTCTGAGGCTCTGCTTAAAACTGACCCAGAGATGAAACAACCATTAGGATGCCATTGACCTTGCTTTATGAATTCACTAAATGTTGTGAATAAAGATACAGATTTTATTGTCAGACTCCGCAAACAGGTCCCTCTCTGAGATATTGAAATTGATGCTGGCTGAATCTGAAGTGGCTGGAGAAATAAGCAACAATGGAAAGCATCTGGCATTTATTTCAGAGATGTGAGAGAAGACCCCAATGATAAATCATGTGTTGAAACAAATTAGAGTTAGCAAAAACCAACAAATCAGCTCTGATTTGTCTTTCAAGGGAGGATATAGATCTTCTGTGATTTTTAAGGGGCCCAGAGGGTCTTTCTCTTGGTTTTCTTATCTCCACCCTAGGTAGATCCCCATTGCTGCTTGTCCTGAGGGACATATTTTGTGTAGGACAGATACATATAGAAGGAAAGGCGGGAAAACATTGCATGCAATAAACTTAAAGAATAAAGAGGAGAGCATGGATGAAAAATAACCTGTTAGGGTTGAAATCACGAAGAAGTATACTGTAAGATATAAAGTCATGACCTAAAGTCAACAGTACAAAATGAGGGAAGTCTTGTGAATGACTGACAAATACAGGCTGTCTATGACCCACTAGTGTGAGAGGAATAAAGAGCTGTGATCTCAAGATGTATTGAGACAAGTTTAATACCAAGGACTATAGCTTGGAAGAGTGTCCAGTTCTGGTTAGCCATGAGAATGGATTAATTTAAATTAGAATAGGCACAGCAACAGATTGATAAAACACAAGGAGAGCAGTGAAGCCTTCCCCTGGATAAGACAGGAATCAAGCTTGACCTATTTAGTTCTTATTTAGGACTGATAGAGAATGTGATGGCTGCCTAGTAATACATCATGTGAATAAGCATTGCAAGAAGGGAGACTACTGTCTGCCTAATATAAAGGATGTCAATACAAGACCAAACAGATTTAGCAGATAGTCCTTAGTCAACAGTGTGATGTGGGAAAGGAAAAAAACCTCAACCCTTAACAAAGTTGGTACTTGATCATTCAGTCACCAGTGATGGGTGCAGTGTAGCTTAAATAATCCAAGTGGCTCCTTTCTGTCCAACTTCCTCTCTGCTAAAAAAATCCAAGACAAATAGATGAGACTCCCTCTGTGCCTCATGCAATATCAACTAGTTCCTTCAGCTTCCGCTACAACATTGCAAATCACATGTGCCCATAGGCTTTCTGCAACACCCCCAAACTTTTGGTTTCTTACAAAAGTTTCTTGTTGACTTTGTGATACAAAGCCTTCTGGCCTAGAGAGCTTGGGAAAAGTCAAAGATTAAATGAGGTCCCATGGGTATAATAAAATGCACCAGGATAAGCATTTTGTTTCAAGGATTGTGTATCAGAGCTGATTAGGCACCAACTTTATAACAATGAAAATTAGTAAGACTACCATGTAAATCCAATGTACCATGATTTGTAGAGCCAGCTCACACACTGGTTTGTAAGTACTCCAGTCTTCCAAAACTGAAGATATTGGTGAAGTTCAAGAATGTCTGTAAGTTCAGCATGGATATTTCTCAGACAACAAAAAAGCACCTTAAAGAGATGTGGCCATTCCAATTTAATATGCTTTGAAATGATTTAACCATCAATTCCAAGACCAAAGAGAGTCACACCATATAAATTGAGCAGGCAAACAATTGCAAGCCCACAGACTAAGTTAAACCATTTAAGAAGACATTTCTTACACTTTTTCCTTCCCAATACAATAAGCAATAGATACTTGATCAATTCTACAGCCAAGAGAGGATATCTTTTTAGTAACTATTACGCTGTTTTCTCCTCTTCTTGATCTCATGTCCATGCAAATGTAAGTCTGCTGCTGTTTGTAAGGTAACTCCTGACTTGAACAAGAGAACCACATACAATATTTCTAACAGAGTAGCCCATCTAGCTGCAATATTTATAGGTTTTCCTGGCTCTGCATGGGACAATCTGACATTTTGTTGAATGGATGAAAAAGTAGCCTAGTTTCACTAGTTCATCTATAATTGTCTCTGGTGAAACTCTGCGAAGTAACACTATCACAGCACCTGGAAAAATCACAACCAAGTTTCTATGTCTTCAGTGAGAGGCAGCCTAGAGAAACCACTTTCTCTAGCTGGGACAGAAATGTTTTTCTAACGGACTGATTTCCATTCGGACCTTGATTTCCATTCCTATGCTTACCACTTGCATAACCAGTAGCACTTGGCATAAAAGAGTAATGGGGTGATCATGTTGTATAAACATGCCAGAAAACCATGGTCCTCTGCCTCAAAGAATGTGCAGTTAAAGTATGATAAGAAACAACAGAATTTTCACTTCTGAGGCACTGTTAACATTCTCTTTTCCCTACTCATTTGTCAAAAAAAATTATGGACCACCTGAACTCCAGAAGGAGAGTTTTGCATGCACACTAATCATGAAAGGATAAAGATTCTGTTTTCCAAAAATCACCTATGGGCTTTAGGAGCACTATCTAATGTATATCCCCAGAACATCTGCAAAATCTTGAGAATCTAAAAACTGTAAGAGTCCTGTTCTTTTTTATTACAGTTCAGTTGACATGGACACTCTGATGAAAAAAAAGCATAACAGTAAATCATTATCCTCAAAGGAACAAGGAACTAAGTGGGTCTTTTTCTTTAGTGAATTCTCTCTTGTTACTCTCTCTAGATAAAGATGGCACTCTCTGGACTTTACTTCTTCAGTTCTAACTGTTCTTTCCTACATTAGAGACTGAAACTAGGCTTCATGACTAGGTACTTCTAAAAAGAGGTGAAAATGGCATTGTAAGAACTCTGGGAAGGAAACCATATTTTACAGGGATTATTTAGGGTTGATAGCAGGAGGGTGAAGTGCTGTGACTGGGAAGATTAGCTTCTGCAGTGTTGATTCAGATAGATGTTTACAACGTTTCTGCCGTAATAAAGGAATGTGCTTTACATAGTGCACAGTCAAAGGGTTAACTAAATGGCTTTCAGCAGAGTAAGAAAAACTGATTTTTAGAAAGGCTGATAATTTGTGATCTACATTCTTCAGCGTGGGGAGGGAAGACAGGAAGGAGCAGCATGAAGGAACAGAGAGCCCTAGAGAGCTGGGATGCCTGCTGCCACCAGCACCAGTGACTGCTGCTCAATTTGCCGGAACAGAAGGTCTGCCTCTGCCCACTATTGTTGACCCTCCCAAAAATGGCACACACTGCCCTTGGGGAATCTCTGGGAGAGATCAATAGGACCAGAAAAGCTTTTGTTCAATTTCAGTCAGGTGTGAAAGCAGTAGCAGTCTTCAGACATGTTACCTTCCATTACATTTTGTGAGAATGGGCAGTTGGGCAAAAGAAAGAGTAATGGTAACCAGAAAGCTAATAATATCACCATCCATTGCTGGAGACCAAGCTACCTGAACAAGGAATACACATAAGGAATTTCCCAGATCTGATGAAATCTGCTACTGAGGCTGACATATGAGGCATCAGAGAATCCAAATAGAATCCCACAGCCTTGTAAGAAATTTGGCATCTTTCATTCCGGTGCTGATAGAAGTAGTCAGTTTTGTCTTTGTCAAGTCAGATACTCTCTCAGGCCTGGGACCTGGGCTTTTCAGAAGCATCATTCACTCTTATGGTATTTGTATTAAAATAGAAAGCACAGTTTTCAATGTTTCCATACGATCTTTACATATACAGTGCCAGGCAGGCAAAAACAATAAGGTGCACAGTCCTTTTCTTGGCACAAAACGTTTCTCAAGGAGGTGGAAATTGTCTGGAAAAAAAAAAAAAAAAAAAAAAGAAAACAACCAAAACTGTGATTGCCCTGTTATATCCACACACTTGTGCAAGTGAATCTTTTCTTCCTCTTCCCATTGGGACATTCTTTTTCATC
Organism: Strix aluco; assembly: GCF_031877795.1. Lineage (NCBI taxonomy): Eukaryota > Metazoa > Chordata > Aves > Strigiformes > Strigidae > Strix > Strix aluco. The sequence continues at coordinate 29,213,028 of NC_133935.1, forward strand.
AAATACAGGCCCCAGATACCTTAATTACTCAGAGAGCTCCAACTTATTATGTTTGGCTTTTACTTTAAAAAAATATCCCTCTCTGACCAAGTATGAAACAAAACCAAAGAAAGAAACACAAGAAGAAAATTCCTAAGAAGTAGCAATTAAATTAGCTTGTAAAACTCCAGAAATGCTCAAAGCCTGTAGCATCCTCCAGCAAATATATGATCACTAAGTCTCTTTCATGTCATGTTTAAGCTGCATGTCTTCATGCCAGCTCAGGCTCTTCTCACCTCCAGTATAGTGTGCAAAGGCAAATGTACAACACAAGCAAGCTGTGCAAACCTTGTCAGCAAACGCATCAGTGCTCACAACCCTTACAGGCACAAGGTGTCCTTTGTATCCTGTGCAACCTGCTTTCCAAAACCTCATCAGTTATCCTGTAAATCTGTCAACGGTGCTTGCTTCAGAACATGCCCCCATCTGTACTCCCTTCTCTGTTAAACACACACTTTTGAATGTATTCCCCTTATTCTAGAATGACAATTGGCTTGAACAGAAAATTAAAATTTACTTGCAGATATTGTCTGGATTTAAAAATAGCACACAGGGAGCTACCCATGTTCAACAATGAGGATTTGTGGCCTAATGTTATTGACCTGGAGTCACTGGTGTAACACAGAAGAGTTATGAAATTTTTGGCATCAGTGAAATGTTTACCAATTTTAGCCTAAGGGATTTCTAATGAAAAAATCATACCTAAGTGCATTCCTTCTTATTTTCTGTCTTTGCATAATGTCTATCCATCAGGTGGTCATTACCCTTACCTGTTCACTATCTTTTCCCATTGAGTTCATTTTCTTGTACCATATATGACTGGAATTTTCACTATATTTATGCATTAGTATAGCAGCCATCTTCACGCTACTGGATTTCAACATTTGAATAATATTATTAATTTATAAGTCTTAATTAAAAAATATTGTTTTGTGTGCTTTCCTGGATGTTAGCTTATTATCCCAGATGTTTTAAATATGAAATACATAGTCTTGATGGAGAGTCTGAATTTCCTTAAATTTCCAAATGTACAGACTGGGTGCTGGGCTTAGGGACCATAGATCAGTCCAGTCTGATCTCCCTTTAATAAGAAAATGAGAAGACTTTAAAAGGATTTAGACACAATCTTGAAATTTTTCAGACCTTTGAGGAACAGTACATTGACTAAAGGTGTCATGGGAAGGCTGAGAATCTAGGTGTCAATAACTGTCTGAAAGCAGCACAGAGGTGTGTAATGAATATTTCCATCAGAAAAGCCAGGAAGGAGAGAGAAATGTGAGTTTTCCCAAGAATGACAGACTACTTCTCTTATCCTTTGGGGAGGAGGAGCTGGACTGGGAACTGACAGTGCGAAACTGGGAAGCACTTAGGGAGGGACAGAACTGTTTATAATGTTAAATTAAATTGTTCTCCAAAACCTTGTTCTGTCAGAAGTCTGTATGGTGCTCAAAGATTTCCTCTTCTGTTATAAGACATGGCCTGTTTTTTGCTCATCTGAAGGGTCTCTGAAACAGATGGTAAGTCCCAGAGTGCCATGTAAAATTAGAGAGAAAAACTGTCTCTAGAAAAGAATGTGTGGAGAAGGGAGAAATGTCTTTGTTAATGCTGTTGTCCTTCACCTTTTTACTGTAAATCTGCATAGGCTGCTGGGGGAGGAGATGCAGTTACACTGCTCTGCGTTTTTGATGAGGTGGAGGACTAAGGAGCAGCTTGACTCTGGGATCCAATAATGCTAAAAAGGATGCACCTTTCTGGGGTGGTACTTGTCTGTGAACCCAAAGCAGCTCTACTCACACATAAAGCACAACATTTGATGGAGACTGCTGCTAGGGTTGGACATTTTTGAGGTTTTGCTAATATACAGTCTGGCATGCATGCAGAGTTACTGAGGGTGCACAAGTTGGGAATATCACCTGGGGAGCAGCCAGGGCTCCAGGAAAGGCAAGTATACACAATATATCTCCATGAAAGGGCAAAACCCACTATCTGGTACTTCTCTTTTAATCTCTGCACATAACTAGGCTTTACTCCCTCAAAACCAGCAGAGCTCCATGCCACACAGCTCTTTGTTGTCCTAGACAGCCTGCCAATGATGCTTTGACTGGCCAAAGTAATCTTTGCTGGCCATACAGCTGTTTTGCTGCCTTGGTCCATTGGTGTTTGTGCTTAGGCTTTTTGACACCTTCTAGTCAGGATTAAATGACCCTCTGTAGAGATGTGGATTTTTCTCCTGTAAGGGCTATCCTTTTAGAGCAGATGGGAAAGGCGCATACAGCATAATATCTGCAGTGGTTTAAAGAAGGTGCAAGAGAGGGAAATTATCATCAAGCCTGAATGGGGGATTATAAACAACATATGGAGAATAAATCTCCATTAAGCAAGGTTGAGGAGGAGGGAGAAGCTAAGGGGGCAGCTAAGTCCAATAGCAGGAAAGATATAGCTCTATACACTCTCCAGGACAAGCTCATACAGGCTAATTAGCTACCTCATGAGCTGGCTAAAATGCAAGAGTTGGCACTTTTCTGTTGAGCATAATCATAGAAATGTATTTTCCTGCCTCATCTCATGACTTAATACTGCTAGTCTGGTTTTACCTCAGGCTATATTCTCCTACTCTTAGCCTTAAACCTAGTCGAGGGATAAGGGTCCCTAAATAATCTCCACCTGACAGGCATGATTCTCCTCTGAAAACAGAATGGTAAATTCACAAACCAGCCAGTGACACAGGATCCCCAGGATATGGGTGGGAGAGGCAGTACAGGTACCAAATCATGCTAGATAGGTCTTGTAGTTTCTATTGAGTCTTTTTGACAAGTGGTAAGATAGTGTGAGAAGGAATTCAGGTAGCCACCATGAACTCATTATAGAGGTTAAAATAGACCTGCTAGAACAGAGAGACACCTTCTCTCCTGCATATCCCTGCTGCATGAAGAAAAGCAATTAGCACAGGGACCTTGTCTTAATGCAGTTTTACATTTTATTGTCCAATTTTGCCTAGGGAGGAGGTGTCTGGGGATTTCCAATACATCTGTTCTAACAGGGAGGGCAGAGGGAAACTGCTTTAATTAAAGTAACAGGAGTACACTTTGAAACTTTACAATCTGATCAAATTGGAACAGAAGGAGGAAAGGGGAGGAAGCCACAATGGAAAGGATTTATAAAATATAAATCATAAAGCAAAGAGGAGAGAACATAACAAATGGCAGGCCAGGTGCATCTTTCCTAAGTGGTACTGAATTTAGCCCAAATCTCCCATGTTTTTTTTTCCCCTTGGCCATCTGAACAGATGTCTGCAGCCTTCAGATAAATTACAAAATACGGAGGGAGAAATTCTGCTTGGTGCTGTTGTTTTGCAAAAAAGTCCCAGCTGCTGATTTTTACTGTGTTTACTGCTCAGGAACTAGATGGAAAGAAGATGGTGAGCAGCTGGGATTTGTAGGGGACAGTGGGCTCTTCCATCAACAACTCCTCTTGCCTTCCCATTAACCTCCCAGTGAGCTATCAGTTTTGCTTCACCTCATGTTGTTTTTTCTATAGGTAGCAGGGAAAAAATAAATGTTCTTTTTCTTGTAAGTGTCTCCATTTTCCTACTCCCATGTTTGCCATCCTAGAATGAGAGTTAGACCACAACTCACTAAAACACTTGCAGACAGACTAAATTTCATGCAACACCCTTAGCTGATGTTTTCTCTAGGCTGCCTCTAGACAATTTCCTGCTCAGCACTTTCATTTAAGCCCCCTAAACTTTTCTTCAGTGGGGCCTGCCTTTTCCAAAGATTAGGTAGGAGGCTTTATTTGGAAGTTGGCATGCCAAGGGCCATAATCACACAGCCTACCAATACCACTAGACATCTAAATCCCTTTGTAAAGCTGAACTTCAGTGAGTGTCTCTGTCCCTACTTCCTCATGCAATTGCTAACTTCACGGTTTACGGCTGAAGGGACAAAGCCTTCTGGTCAAAGGTGATGATACAGCATCACCAAGACAGGGAACATGGGGTTTACTGTCTGCAGGATGGAAGCCTCCTGAAATGGGGCTTTGCAGAGCACCCAAGCACATTCAATTGACTGGGAGAAGGTTGAGAGGAAAGAAAGGCCATCACATTCCACAAGTGTAGTTAAGATCAGGAATGAACTTAAAGGTGTTTTGTGCCCAGGTGTAAACAACTACAGCTTCACTGATATACACAGCTTCTAAACCCAGTTAATAGATCTACCTAAAAGCAAAACTTTCCTGCACCACATCCTTCTTCACAAGCACAGGGAAACCATTGCAACTGCTTTGCATGCTATGCAATGACATGTTGGTCTCTTGCAGCCTCAGAATAAGAGAGACAATATCTCCACCTTCCACTTGCTATTGACTTGCAGAAAACAGACTCTACAATTCAGAAAGAGTTATAAAGCGGGTATGTTTACTCCGGCGCCGGGGTGCAAGGGGATTTCTCCACAAAGCTTGCACACCCACCACACATTTTACCAAAAACTTATAGAGTGTGGATATACATATTCATTGGATTACATAACACAAACATACATATGCATGAGTAAGTCTGGGTTAGTTGGAAAGGCTGGTGTCAGCAGTTTATGTTATCTTTGCGCCTGCGCATTGCCTCCTGGTGGGTGTCTCTGGGGGTCTTTTGGAGGAAGGCTCACAGTCTTTCTCACCTTGTAGTTTCCCTCGGAGCATGCACAGATTCTCTTAGCCAGTTTCTTGAATAACAAGAGTGGTTCCCACTGGTTTACCACCTCTATCATATCTAAAAGCACCAGTCTATTAATTTCTACTGCCCATATATGGCTATCTATCCATAAACTTGCTAGAACACATCTGCTTTCCAAGGACAAGAAACATTTGTGCCTGTGGTAATTTAGTCCCTGCCGGGGTCTGAGACCACGCGGCCGCTGCCCCTCCCCCACAAAGGGAGTGAAATACAAAGCCCCAAGACTGAAATAAGGAAAGGTTTAATACAACAGTGCAATAGCAACACAACAAACAACAGCAATAACAGTAATAGTGATAGCAATGAACAGAGCAAAATAGCTACCAAATACAGCAGTTTGAAGCACGATGTACAAAACCACGAGTGCACCTCGCTCCCGCGCCAGGAAAAAATGTGACCTGCCAGGATGTGACATCCGCATGGTATCTGAATAACCCAGCTAGAGCTCCCCCCCACTGCTGGGGAAACTTAACCCTATCCTGGTTAAACCAGGACAGTGCCGAACATAGTAATTCCTGGTAAGTTTCCACAGAAAACTGCTTTGTTTTGATGAACACAGTAGTAGTAGCCTTTGGTAAGCTTCCACAGAACAGTCAGGGCAAGCAGGATTATCAAGCAATATTCAGAAATCATTATAAATTGCTATAAGTAAATAAGTTGCAAAGCAGGTGTTCATTTCCTTGTATCACTATGGACTTAGCAGCAGTTTTCTTTTCAGGATTTGAGAGCCACATGTCATGGCAACACATGCTGGAACCCTTCCTGCTTGTATTTCTGGAAGGCCTTGTTTCAATCACTGGTAACCAAAATGGCATCTCTTACACACATACTCCACGGACTACATATTCTGAGTTCTGATTTACAAGAAGATATACAATTGTCTCTCTCAGCCTGGTATCTATGTCTGGCAGGCCATCTGGTAAGCAGGTTGCAAGAAGAAAGAATCTTTTCTATATTACTACTTTCCCTAATTTTTCAAATTAGGCTTCTTCCCTCCACCTGCCACCCCCAACCCTGGCCTTGTCAAGAGTGCAAAACAGGTTAAAAACTAATCTTGAGCCCTTCACAATGTTCACTTCATATGAGTTCTGGTCTATCCATTTCTGCAGTGAAGGATTTATTAAACAGAATGTAAAGGGGAGAACATAATAATGAAACCTTAATTGTCAAACTCTTTACTTTGTTGCTCTCCTGCACCCCAATGAAAACCAACACAGGTAGCTTCTATTAGAAATATTAATTATTTTGGAGATAATTAGATGCAATTAGTTCTAAAAGCACCTGACCTCACTTAATAATGGCAATGGGGGCAGTGGAAAGGGGCGGGGGGGGGGATGTGGAGAGAAATGTTGAGAGATGCAAAAAGCAAAAACAGTGAGAAAATTTACCCACAATTTAGCAGATTTGCTAATTGTAGTAGTATAGAAAGTAATAAGGCTGCAGAAGAGACAGCATTCTAGAAAAATGATGCATGTCCTAAATTTCAACAGTTTATGTAGTGAACTAAAACAAGACTGCATTTTAGTCTGTTTTCCTATTAGAAGTTTACATCACCATGCTTTATGTGAGTATCCTCTCCTGTTCCATTCCACAATAAATTTTTAATACAGTGCTGAATTTTAACCCTGTCTGATGGAGATGCAAACCAGTTTCACTAAAATAGGTTGCTCTGTACACCCTTAAGCTCTGAGGCAGAGACCCTTTCATGTCCTGTGAGCCAAAACCCCAGGCAATCCACATGGAGAGGAGTCTTCATGGGACAACTGGCAAAAAGCTTCAGGCAGACTTTGTACCTCCTTAAACACCAAAGTCAGCAGCCAAGGAAAGATATCTTTACAGAGATGATGCTTTTCCTGCACCAGACATCCCAGAACAACTCATTCTCTTCACTCACAGTAGCTATCAGCGAGGAAAGAAGCACCAGTTCTCCTCCCTCCACTCTGTGAAGTGCAGTGTGATGAGATGTCAGTGGGGCTGCAAAGGCTGTGCTCCCTCACATGCGGGCTGTACTACTGCAGTGCTGTTGCCAGGGCAGGGGGCATGGAAGAAGGCTCATGTGGCAGCAGGTGGAAGGTACATCCTCTGTGCTGTTCCCAGGCATGCCCCAGCCCTGTGACTCCACTTTTATTGCAGTAACTCCCCTTCCACACCTTCTCCCTTCCATGCTTGGATGTAGCTTTATAAGGACAGCGCTACAGCTTCCCTCTTGACCTTCCCACCCTTCAAAGACAGACAAAAGAGGCTAGAAATTTTTACAGTATCTGGTAACAGGCCATCTCCCAGGGAGGACTGAACTAACATGCTGTCTCTTATAGTGAAATCAACAAGATACTCTGTATATATTTTAGACAATGCCTTTATGGCCTTTTAAATCAACATGCACTCAGATCTCTCTCAGCATCACCTACAGCACAAATTCTTTTTCTTCAATTTTCTGTAAACTGCCATAATTAGATGGATTAGGAGAGTAAACAATCTATCATTTACCTTCTTGAATGTAGTAAATGAAACTCTGCTATACAGCATCACATCCCATTAAAAGACTGCCTCACTGAAGACAAGCTATTTCACAGTGATGGAGGTCTTAATAACTGTGCCTAAAGGTAAGTTATTATTGGAAAGAAATATCAGGCATATAAACCATGGCAAATGCATGGACGATGTTGGGGCTGGAAACTCACATCATCAAGTTGTGATCCAGACCAGCAGGCAGCGGAGCAAATATGCTACTGGACTGCTGGGCATAATCTTAGAGTTCAGCATGTGTAGCCCGTGTACACCCCCGACTTGTGTCCTGCAGACATGCAGAAAAGAGCTGAATTTCATTTCTGTGTGTAGTGCCTTTTGCCATGTGCCCTTTCATATTTATTAGTTTTAACCCACTGCATGCCACAATACCAGTGTGTCTCTGCAGTACACAGTATCGCCTTGCAGTCCTTTTGGTTGTGTGTGCATAGATGTTTTTGCCGACCCTACCTCCCGCTTTCATTTCCTTGTGTTTTTTTCTTTTTGTTTTTGACTTTCTAACATCAATGTGAAGCTCAATTCAATAGCAAAGCCATGCAAAATTATCTAATCACTTCTCTGATGTGCTTGTCAGATAAGGCATTCTTTAGAGAGGTGATTTGAGCTGATTGACTTATACTAAGAGAGGTTGCAAAGATATCCCTAAACAAATATGTAAATGCTCTCTGTTATTACTCTTAGGATGCTCCTATTTAGGTACTTGATACTACCTTATTCACAGAAATTCCAAATGTTTTCTGAATGTTAGCATGGAAGATTACCTTTTGGGTCCAACAGCCACCCAGAAAAATACTTAGTTGCTTCTTGCTTGCAAATACTGATTTGTGGAACTTAAAATTTTAGAAAATTGCTTTTGATAAAACTTCATTCTGGAAAGACTTAAATCAGGATTCATCAGGTGGGTGAGACTATCCAAACACAGAGCAGCCCTATAATCCCATTAGCTGAGCATTGATACAGAGAAATGATTACTTGTTTTGAGACTTATTTACTTATTTATTTACTTATAGCAACTTATAGATTTTTTAATATTATTAATAATCCTGCTCACCCAGACTGTTCTGTGGAATTTTACCAAGGACTACTGTGTTCATCAAAACAAAGCAGTTTACTGTGAAAATCTACCAAGAACTGCAGTGTTCAGCAAAATATTATGTTTTTGTCCTTGGGAAACAGATGTGCTCTAACTAGTTGGGTCTTGATAATGAGTAAAGATAGCCATATATGGATGGTAGAAGTTCCATTGGTTCTCTTAGATAAGATAGAGTGAGTAAACTGGCTGAAAACACTCTTGTCATTCAAGAAATTGGCCAAGAGAATCTGCGCATGCTCTGGGGAAAAGTACAAGGTGAGAAAGACTGTGGGCCTTCCTCCAAAAGGACCCCCGAAGACGACTCCAGGAGGCAATGTGTGGGTACAAAGATAACATAAACTGCTGACACCAGCCTTTTGAACTAACCCAGCCTTACTTATGCATATGTATGCTTGTGTTATTTAATCCAATGAATATGTATATCCACACTCTATAAGTTTTTGGTAAAATGTGCGGTGGGTGTGCAAGCTTTGTGGAGAAATCCCCTTGCACCCCGGCACTGGAGTAAACATACCTGCTTTATAACTTTATACGAGTTGTAGAGTCTGTTTTCCGCAAGTCAGCATTCATCTGGGATGTAACACAGCTTCAAAATTCTGGTGAACCAAGCTGGACAGGGACCTGAACTCCTCTACAAGAAGTGGAGGCTTTGGGTAATCTAGAATGTGAATCCCTCTTTCTTCACTTAACCCCTTGTTTTTTGTTCACATAGGAAAAGATTTTTTAAACAGAGGGTAAAAATTCTCTATCACACTCTAAAGATTATCTGCCTTAAAATCCAGAAGATGAGATGCTTTATCTTCTTTCAGCCATTTCAAAAGCCTGTTTCCCACTCACTGAGCAGGTGCAGGGGGAGTCAGAAGACCACTCAGCTTTATGCAGTCTTTTCCCCCATTGCAAACGGTAGGTGCAGAGCCTTGAGTTCCCTACCTTTGTGCTAAGTTCTGTAGAAAAACTATGGCACTCTCTGTCCCAACGAGTTAAACATATTTGGTGAATACTCTGAATCAGCTGTCATGGTCACCAAGTTGCAAATGTCACAAAACCCAAGACTCAGCCTTAAACAGGTAAAATGGAGCTGGGTGTTGCTCCAGACAATTTGACAGGGAAACTGAAACATCACGCTGCCCTCAGCATGTTTCTTGCTCAGTACTGCTGACCATGGTCAGACAATGTTGCATACACTCCTTTGTGATGAACCAGTGTTGTGGTTTGAGCCCAGAGGGCAACTGAGCACCACACAGCCATTCACTCACTACTTCCCACCCAGCGTTGGGAAGGAAAAAAATGAAACAAAAGACTTAGGAATCGAGATAAGGACAGGGAAGGGTTTCTCACCCATTAATGGGTCACAGGCAAAAAGACAGAATCATTAGAGGGAGAAAACAAGAACATCACTTTAATTAAAACACTAAGAAAACCAACACTTAACAGACAGAATGGGACAGTGAGAAGCGTTATCATATTTTAAAAACACCTCCCTCCACCCCTCCCCTTCCTCCTGGGCTCAGCTTTGTTCCAGATATCTCTACCTCCTCCCCCAGCAGTGCAGGGGCAGGGGATGGGGAGTGCAGTCAGTCCACCACTTCTTCCTCCAAGGAGGGGGGGAAGCACTCCTCTGAATTCTTCCCCCTGCTCCACATGGCATCCCTCTCATGGGAGACAGTCATCCAGAAATTTTCTCCATCATGAGTCTTCCCCACAGGATGCATTCTTCTCAAGATGCTCCAGGGTGGGTCACGTCCACATGTTGCAGTCCTCCCAGTGCCAAACCACAATAGGGGGGCTTCTTCTTCCCATAGAGTCCCAGCAGGGGTCCTCCCCAGACTGCAGGCAAATCTCTGCTCTTCCAGTGACCTCCATGGGTGGCAGGTGGGGCAGCCTTGCCATCTCACCATGGGATACAGGGGGGAGTCTCTGCTCCAGCACACCTTCCCCGCTTCCTCCTCTTTCCTTCCACTGACCTTGGTGTTCACATAGATGTCCTTCTCATAACTCCTCTTCAAAGTCCCCCCTGATCTCAGGTTTCCCTTCTAAAATACATTATCCCAGAGGTGCAGCCACCATCGCTAATTGGCTCGGCCTTGGCCAGAGGCAGGTCTGACTTGGAACTGGGGGAGCTTTTGAGAAGCTTCTCATAGGGGGCCATTGCTGTAGACCCCTCCCCCACTACCAAAAACCCCACCACACAAACCCAGCACAACCAGTTAGACACAAATATGTTGCTGCTGTTCATCTACTATTAATATCTAACAAGTACAGCTCTAGAAAAAGTACTATGTTTTGCAAAAAGGCTCAAGTTCATCACTTCATTTATCAGGTGAATCATTTATCCATGTGAGCTATAAGATTTAAAAGACTGTATCTGTACAGTAGATCTAGACATCCTAAAAATGCAGTATGATCCAGCAACACCTACAGATGTCTCAGTCTTAACACAAAACAATGGAGTGACTGAAATATATATTGTCTCCTAGTGTTACCAAAAACTCGGAATAAAACTTATCGACACCAATTTGATGTAGATAAGCAGACACTTCTTTATTGACGGCCGGGTGCGCAGGTGACTGTTTTCACCAACGACGCACACCATGCACCAAAATTATACATCTTATATAGAACTTATTCATACATATTCATCAAGTATTCATGCATAAACATAACAATTCCTGGAAATCATCATCATACTCTCCTCCTATTTCCGATTCTGCGCAGTAGAGTCCAGAAGCACCTGGAAATGGGTCTGGGGTGTAACGTGGGTTGGTGGTCAATGAGTCGGTGGTCGCGATCTCCCCCTGCCGGAATTATCTATTGCATAAGGACACTGTCTCTTGGCTTAAACTTACATGTTACTTCAGTCGATTTCCCCATTTTCCCATTAATCTGGATTCTGACATCTCTCTGCATTCTTTTAGGTTATAAAATACCTTACAAGTAGACACTATTTCCAAATTATCTTGAATCTTAAGCCTGTTATCTATAGTTCTAAATGTTCCTACTAGGTGATTCTGACCAATTCCTTCGGCCTTGGTACAGGGCTGTACAGGGGATTTCGCAGTAGCCTCGGTTCCTGTATAATGTGCAAATGCAGCATATGATTTCTACTAAATATCTCCTGTAATTCTATATTCCTATTAAAATTAAACAAATTAATACTAATCTATATTAAATCAATGACATACCAAATCAGTAACACTAGTAGTTATAAAAAAATTCTGGAACTTGTAATGAAGTATTTCTAAAAAAATGAGACTTTCCAGAAAGCAGCCAAACTTCTGGGCAGCATGAGGTTACAGCCTTCTTATAAATGGCATCTCTGTGTCAGTGTGGTCTCTGGATCCACCCTTCTTCTGATGCAGGAGTATGCCTTGAGTTTTCTAAGTCTGTTCAGACAAAGAAGCCAAACAAAGCAAAATTCACAAACTGTGGCTCTAGACAAGGTAGGGAAAGTTAACATTTAGACATGATGTGCATGAACATGCATGCTTGTTGTTTGAGAAGTGGAGTGTGATATGTCGTGTGGCATATTCATTGCATCCTGCACAGCATGTGGGTATAATTGTGGAAAGTTCTTCACCTGAGGGGGAAGAAATTGAGGGAAAGGTGGAGCTGAGAAGGAAGGTTAGGAGCACTTTTCTATGTGTTACTATTTTCAGCACTGCTGCAGCTACTTTGTGTTTAGAGATGAGCAGCTGTCGTCTCTGTGCCTTTTACATCTTCACAGGAGTCAATCACGAGATGGCATATCCTCCAGCTCTCCCCAGGTCTGGCTGCTGCTTGAAAACATTGTTTCAGCCTAACCATTGCATTGCCTGGTGTTCATGATTTTAATGTGAATGCTCAGCAGTAATTTCATATCCTTTCTGTTGGACAGTTTTGCTTTGGCTCATCTAGTTTTGAATGTTGTTAGGTTTTATAGGGATGCTTTTAGTCAGTATTTCAAATAAATAAAATGTTTCCTTTAAAACCCAAGCATATTTGAGGTTCATCAGGCCAAAACAGACATACAAGGACTTGTGAATTGCTGACATGATGGACAAAGAAGCAATTTTAAAACATGTAGATCCTGTACCAGAGTGACCCCATAACCTAGCTGAGGCAGAGATAACACCAGTAGAAGGAAAAAAAAGTGACTTGGCAACACACCAGATATGATGAAATCTCAGTGGGACGAGAGCTTGCAGAGCCTCCATATGTAGTTTGAGGCTAGAGGGGATATGAAGCTTCCAGAGTCTTTGCAAGCTAGGTTTTACAGAGAGCAGCATGCAGCAGGGGTAGAAGGTTGCAAGTGGAGGGCGGCACATCAAAGCAGCAACTAGGTGTCGGGGTCTGGGAAGATGCTGCAGCAGATGGAACTAATAAGAGTTGGAGCGCTGGCCATGTGGATCAAGCAGAGCTTGTCGTGCTCAATAAGGTGAGAAAGGGAAGCTGGAGAACTCCTACAACATTAAGCTCCTCCTCAGCCAATCTCTTCCTCTAGATCACCCTTTATTTTTAGCTGCCATAACTCATTTGCCATTTCTTAACTGCCACTTCTCATCCCAAAGGACAATTCAATTTGACTTCAGAGTCCTTTTTCCCAAAACATATTGGCAATGCTTTCAGTTCACAAAACAGTTTCTTGTACTCCTTGTCATGGACCCTGCCAGCATTACTTTTTAATAAAGAGCATCCATCTTCCTTGGGAGGGATGGGATACAAAAAGAGGATTTAGCTTTTTGTAGTCTTTTTTATTTACCGGAGTTTTTTCCCACAGCACTTTTAAGATACAGAGCAGTCACAAGGTTACTATGCTAGCCAACTCAGTTACCTGTAAGCAATATCTGTCCTGGAGCTTTTAGTGCTTGTTTCATGAATGGGAAAGGTGCAAGCCAGAACATTTATCCTGGTTTCTTGGAAGGTACCCTAGTGTCTCAGGCTTCAGGCAGGTCTGCTAGAACAAAAAGTGACCTCTGGCTGGAGAACTGAAGGACACATCTCAGAGCACTGCCTCCAGCCTGCTCATACAATATCAATACAGAGTATAATTGCAAGGCAAGACCTTGTGTCTTCGGTGACAGTTTTTGCCATTTGAGATTAACCCTATAAATCACAAGAGCTTTGTATTAATGTCATTGCCATGGGACTTAGGCTTTTGTTTTTGTTAAAACCTAGGTCCTAAAAGAACCCTGCAGGGAAATCTTTATCGCAGGACAGTTACTTCTGAAGAGTTTGTTATAGCCCAGGTAAAGTTCCTTCTTCATCCCTGTTCCTAAATTAAGAAAAGAGCTAATAGATGGGAAGGATTAAAGAGCACTTGTAACATTTCCTTCTAAGTTGTGCACTTGTTACGCCACTCAATGAATCTCTCTCAGGGTTTCAGTGTTTCCATTTTTTTGTAGTCTGGTTGTAAATTATATTAAAAAGTAAATCTTAAAGATGCAAACAGTGTGAAACAGAGCCATGAATCACTGTTCCCCCTACAGGCTGGCTCTCTGTCTGCAGTCCTGTCGCTTCACACAGGCACAGCACCTCTGTCCTACTTCCCACCATCTGCACACAAAACCAGCCTGTTTGCAAAAAGCAAGGGTAATTATTGGGTTAGATGCAGATTGAACACCTATTGCTTGGAGAGTGGAACACATATTGCTTTCCCAGAGAAGCCCTTCTGGGAAAATTAGGTGTCTAGAATAAAAGCAGGCAGGTTGGTCAGGCTGTCCAACGAAACCCAGCAGGAGCAGAGTTGTTGGCTCAGGGAGGACAAGAAAGCACCCCTTCTGGTCCCTGGCACAAGAAGCAGTGTCTGGAGATTCCTTTAAATACTTAAAGTGCTGAACACATCAAAAGTCTAAAATAAAGGGCAGGAAGACAATGCAGGAGGAAGGGAAAAGCTGTCATTCCTTTGGTTTGTGTGTGTGTGTGTGTGTGTGTGTATGTCTGTCTGTGTCTGTGTGTTGCTTCCCTGCCTCTTCCATCTCATTTCTTAAAAAACAGCCAGGAATTTGAGAGAGGTAGGAGGATGTGGCTTGTCTTTCTACCCCTCTCCACTGTAAATTCATCCATAGACCCAAGAGAGTAAATTGCTTTTTCAAGTTTTATCAACAAGAAGGCAGCGCAGCAAAGTTACAGTTCAGTGCACAAAGTTTGCCTTAATTTTTAGCAAGAAGCTTTCAAGCCAGAAAATAAATAAACAAACAAACAAATAAATAAATAAATTTACTGGGAGGGGTGACTCTCCCTTTCTGATGGTATAGGATTTGCATTTTGTGGATGTAACTCATCTCCCTGATGCATTTCTAAGTTTCCAGTGTAGTCTCAAGTAAATTGCCTTCTGTATTCAGGGTTATAAGACCTACCTCAATTGGGACACAGGAGAGATGTGCTGGACCATGGAGACAGCTTCACTTTGTACAAACTATTCCACAAGACATTATCCAAAAATGACAATTTAGGCTTTTCAGATATACACCATGTCGTTGAAAAAATATTTTTTTAAGGCTGCTTTGTGCCATAAAGTTTCTCACTTCAGTAACATGAAATGTTGTTTCACAAGTCCTGATTTTCAATTAATAGCAAAATTAAAAGAGGACAATATGTCCACATACATGTACATGTGCTAGTTTCTGACAGAGAACATTACAGAAAAGGAATGCCAACAGACAATGTTAGAAAAAAAGCAAGGAAAAGAACCATTTCCCTGAGAAAAAAAAAAAAAAAAAAGGCATTTGCAACATTAGTTTTTGTCTATTCTACTACAATTCACTAGGTTTTGAACTACATTGTCCTTTCAGAAAAACTGACCCTCTTTTCAGAAAGCTGAAGAGAGCCAGGATGGATCTTTTCTGGTGTGGGTTTCAAAGAGGAGCCTTGGCAAGAATTTTAGCCTCCCTGTGATAAGCCCCTTTTAGGGGGTACAGCATGGCAATTTCTTGTTCCTCCTCTATCAAATTGGTTTGCCTACCCACTAAAAGAGTAGAAAAGAACTTAAGAAGTCCACAGCAAAGTGTAGCTCATCAGCTCTTCAAAAGAACAGCTTTCTTTTCAAAAAAGAAACCTTGCTATTTTTTGGACAAAAAGTTGTGCTATATTGCCACCCACTCTCCTTTTCCCACAGACTTTTGTGGAGCCAGGTGCTCCACATCCTGGTGAGATGGCAGTGCTAGGGGAAGGCATGGCAGGGGTCAGTTTACCACTCTATGACACCTCTGGCTATGCAGTTCATGGCTGAATCCTCTTGCTTTCAGCAGCCCATCCCTTGGAGGCAACTAATGGACTACAATGGTATCTGATTTGCAATAATTTCCTAGGTAAGATTATTGAAGTTTTCCCCATCTGCCCCTAAAGCCGTACATTTTGAATTACAGTCCAACAGCTAAGTTCAGAGTCCTCCAAGCTGCTGGTTTAGACTGCTGGCATAGTCAGGCTGACATTATTATGCCAGTTTTAATTTTCATAAAATCATATAATCATGGAATTGTTACTGATTTGTTATTCATTTCAGCTGATTTTAATGCATTTTTTGGTGATTTAAATAAGGAATGATTTAGAGTAACCATACAACCAGTTATGCTGCTACAAAGTCCTTTGCAAAGTCCCAGGCTGAGGCTGCGTAGGCTGGTAATAATCGTTAACCAGATTTCTATTCAAAGAATAAGACTCATGACCAGCTACTATTGTTAGGCTGTTCAGGTAAGGACAATTTATTGCCCTGTAGACCAGGACATTCTAAAAGATACATTGTGAAAGGGCCTCAAAGCATGTTAAAATTGCAATGTGAACCAAAGTCCCTGAGTCAAGGACATTGGAGGGGTCTTTCTTTTGAGTCAGTAGTCCGTGGTGGTCACAAAAGCAGCCCCCTGACTCATTTCAGGACTCAAGCGCACATGACTGGGAAGAGATGGGAATATGAAAATGAGTTACGGGAATTATCATGTTTATGTATGAGAACTTGTTTATTATGTATTACTGTATCCTTTATAATCAGCATGTTACACGAGTTAGGTGTGCGTTGTTGGTGAGATGACTCCCCTGTGCACCCGGCCATTAATAAAGGAGTATCTGCTTATCTACATCACATTGGTGTTGATAAGTTCTTTTATCCCGTTTGGTGACAAAATTATTTAGGTTGGAAAACACCTTTAAGATTAAATCCAACTGTAAATCTAACCCCACCAACTCCACCACTAAACCATGTCCTTAGGCACCACATCTACACATCTTTTAAATACCTCCAGAGATGGTGACTCAACCACTTCCCTGGGCAGCTTGTTCCAATGCTTGATAACTCTTTCAGTGAAGCATTTTTTCTTAATATCCAATCTAAACCTCCCCTGGCGCAACTTAAGGTCTTTTCCCCTCATCCTATCTCTTGTTACTTGGGAAAAGAGACCCACCTCGCTACAACCTCATTTCAGTGTTAGAGAGCATTAAGGTAACCCCTGAGCCTCCTTTCTCCAGGGTAAACAACCCCAGTTCCCTCAGCCACTCCTCATAAGACTTATGCTCTAGACCATTCACCAGTTTCATTGCCCTTCTTTCTCCAGCACCCCAATGCCTTTCTTGTAGTGAGGGGCCCAAAAGTGAACACAGTATTCAAGGTGCAGCCTCATCAGTGGTGAGTGCAGAGGGACAATCATTTCCCTAGACCTGCTGGCTACACTATTTCTGATACAAGCCAGGATGCTATTGGCCCTCTTGGCCACCTGGGCACACTGTCAGCTCATATTCAGCCGGGACGCCCAGGTCCTTTTCTGCCAGGCAGCTTTCCAGATGCTTTGCATGGGGTTTTTGTGACTCAAATGCAGGGCCCGGCACTTAGCTTTCTTGAATCTCAACAAGTTCTTTATCCCAGTCTTACAGGAAAAAAGACTTCTGGAGTTCTTTGATTCCAGGAACTAGAAGCATAAGCACAAATCTCCCACCTCTAATCTAAAACTCATCAAATTAATAGTAAACTCCCCTTTCAGTATGAAGTCCATTTTTCCCATGCCTTAGTCCAGCCTTAGTTATATCATAGATCCATCAGAAGACCTGTCATTTTTGTCACTACTTACACCAGTGCACTAATATCACTATATGAGTGCTTAAAATAATTAGAACTCAGTGAATAATGAATAAACTGAATAATTTATTCAGATATATTGCAAAACTTAAGCAACTTATTTGATGAATATATTTAATAACTCATTCTGTCCTACATCTTTGTTAATATTTTTTTTTATACTAGATGAGCAATTCGTTTTTAAAAAATTGTAAAATTTGTCAAATAAATTATACATTGAATATTATTCAACCAAATCTAACAATACTGAGTTACCAGCAAGTGCATTCTTAAATGGCCACTGGAGGCCCAAATAAGCATGTCTGAGCTTTCTGGGAAGACTTTTTGCTTATCTCTGTTGTGATGATCTTTCTATCTCAAGAACTCATTTTTGCTTTTTAGTGTAGTATAAGAAGACAGAAGCACTAGCCGAAAGGAATACGGATGTCCATCCTTTATTCCTGAAACCATAGCAACATGCCCATCTTCAGATGGGATACAAGCTACCACACATGAAGTAGCACAGGATGACAGAAGTTTAATTATGCCCAATTTCCTGTTCCCTCATCTCCAGTGTAAAACAAGGACAGAGAAAGCTCTGAACTCTGAGGTCAGCTTTGTGACCCTCACTGTAGAAGCGATCCTGCAAGGTTTTGTACCAGGGGCTAGCAGGTTTGCAGTGTGTAATTGTGGGGTTAGTATCAATTCAAATCAAGAGAGCTTTCCTCAGTTGGGATCTGAAGAAGCAGAACCCCAAGACAAAAGTTTCACATAAGAAACTCTTTGTCCTGGTTCATCTAGGATAGGGTTAAGTTTCCCCAGCAGTGGGGAGGGAGCTCTAGCCAGGTTATTCAATACCATGCTGACGTCAGGTCCAGGCACCCAAGCGTGGGAAAGAGCAGGGAAAGAGCAGGGACAGCCTTTGTGCTGTTTGGTCCCCTCACTGCTGTATCCTTGCAGTATACCTCTTGTTCTGTTCATTATTGTTATTGTTATTGTTATTGTTGTTGTTGTTGTTGTTCGGTTTGTTGCTGTTACACTGTTGTATTAAAACTTTCCTTATCTCAACCCCGGGGTTTGTATTTCACTCCCTGCCCTGTCCAGTACGAGGGTGGGGGAGGGGCACCGGCAGCGTGGTCTCGAGTCCCAGCAGGACCTAAACCACCACAGCCTTCCACCTGGGGGTACATCCACAGCAAGAGTAAATGGACCCACATTAAGACCAAGAAAGCAGCAACTGTTCCTGCTGCTTGATAATCACCAAAGGTCACGGGTGAGAAATTTTCTTCTCTATTGATCTAGCACACTTTCCACCCACCCTGGATGCCTTTGTTCAGCTCTGATAGATGCTCAGACCCAGGACTGAGCTTCCCCAAGGAGCCATGCAGCGTACTTGGTAACAATCCAGCTTTTGATATTGAAGATAATATTTATTGCTCAGGGAGAAAGAGCTCATATTTTTTCAACTCCTACCTGGACTGACCTAGTTGGATTTAGCCTTGAAGAGAAGAATGTAGCAAAGTGCCCTTAAAGATTAAAATTGATTTTACTCTTTTACAGCTTTGCTGTAAAGCCTTGGGCTGAAGTACAATTTTCAGTTATAATTATAGTATTTTAAACACACAGTTCTTACTTCTAGACTTCACTGTTCTGGCTCAGATACCTCTGGATGTGTGACCTTAGCGTTTTATTCAAGTGTTCTCTCCATAATAATCTCATTAAAAATTGTATCATGTAAAGATGAAGCTCACATTCCTTTCTTTTCTCAATTACCTCCAAAACTTTTTGTACATATAAACACAAGGGGACAAGTACACAACCTCTCCTAGGACTGCTGGGCACTGCCATGTGAAATGACAGTATTCACAGGTTATTGTTCTTCTGAACCTGCTCTTCAGTGTCCTCCAAGACAGGTTCTATTTACTTGGGTCACCCACTTGTGACCACTAGACTTTAACCTTAGGAGCAGCTATCTGAAGGAAAGCACAGGCTTTTATAAGCTTTGAGACCTATGTGAAGCTAAGTGTCTCAAGGCACCCGGGTCAGTACTGCACATGAAGATGTAAGGCTGGATGGCTGGAGAACTCTTGGGCTTTGTCTGCATTTTCTTACCTACAGAGCAAGTTGCTCATATTCCAGCCTATAAGTAAATATTGTCAGCTGAGAAGCTGGGGTTCCAGTGTAAGCCCAAGCCTTGAGTTAGGTGGAGCCTTAACAGTCAGTAGGTCAGTTGCCTGAACTGAAGGCCATATTTTATTTAGCACAGTCTGTGTAAGCACTGGAACCCTATTTATATATCCCCCTCATATAGAAGGATTGTCTCTGCAGCAGTTGGGGTTGCACATGCATTCAGCCTAGCTGGTACTGAATAATTGAGAAGGACTTGGGGAAGGAACAGGTTCTGTATCAGGCTCAGTTGGGTATTTCATATAGAAAGACAAAGTACAAAGATGGAAGAGACATATGATGTGTTAATAGCAATACCTGCTGGATTTATAGATATTTCCAGAGGGCTGAACAAACACTTATAGATGGAAGAATGTGGAGCAGCCATGACTCATGTTTTGGGACAAGTTGACAACCTCATAGCCAAGTCCTTCCAGAACAGTTGGAAAGTCCACACGCAGTATGTGAACAATGGACCATGGAGCCCTTCTCTCCTGCTGCAGGATACCAAGGCAATCTCATTGGCTTAAGTTGCTGCAGTTGTAACCAGCGGCGGAAGAATGGCTTTCCCTGGCATGCATTCCTCTATCTATAAAACCATGGATTTAAAACACGGATTCCACTAAGAGCTACCTTGTGAGAGTCACTGCTTTAGGATAGACAGACCCTGGCCTTCTCATCTCTAGTTTTTGTAAACTCACCACTCCAGCTCACTTGCCTTAAGCCATTCCAAATGCTCTTGCAGATATCACTCATATTTCCAAGTACTTTAAAAGGTTTAGTTCAGCTGGAACTACATTTCTCATTTGTGTGTATGCCCTGTATATCCCACCCACTATTTGAGCACAGGAGGCTTATAGCAAATTCATCCCAGGAATCAGAAAAACTCACAGACTTCCTCTGTCTGTGTGCACGTGGGTGTCTGCACTTGTGTGTGCGTGCATGTGCAGGGGCACATTTCTCTGTGGAAACTTTAATTGCACTCTCAATACCCTATAAACAAGTATAGCCAGTGAATTTGTTTACTAGACTCTGTCACTGAATATTTAGTATTAGAAGAGTCCATTTCAAGCTGCGCACTTGCAAAACCATGCAATGAACTGTACAGGCATCTGCTATCTTGCTTCAATTTATACTCCAATGGGAAGCTCTATAATGCAAAGTAATCTTAAACTAACTAGTGTAATGTGGGCTTAAACTTTAATTGGCAACCTGGAGTGCTTTCAGCTCAGCTTGGCTGGACTTTCAGGGATTCAGCCTATGAACTAAACCAGTACAACATATCAGCTCCTCCTACAATGTTACCTTAATGTTATTTCACCATGCAATTCCTCAGAAGCTAACTCCCAGACAGGCAGTCCAATTTGCTGCATATATAGAAGTATTTGGGAACTTACTAAGTCATTTAAGTTATCTGCTTTTATGATATAAAATCATGGCACCTAGGTGCATACAATGTTTTCATCTCAAGCAGTTCTGCAATAATTAATGTTAATTCAACTGTAGCAATTGTATTGCTGGACTTTTTCATTATATCAGTGAACACCTGTTATGCACCAAGGTTGGAAAGATTGCATCATAAGGTGTAGTACTTGTTTGCTTTCTACAGTACATAATTGCATTGTCAATAAACGGCCAGGACTTCTCCATGCTCCCTGTGTTTAACAAATCTACATGATGCTTTTTCACCACTGTCTCTCCTCTAGGTTGAAGAGTCCTAGTATATTTTGTATAGCTCATAGGAAAAGCTATTCGATGCCTTTGATTATTTTGCTGACTTTTGTAGCACCTTCTCTGATTCTGCTATGTTCTTTCTGACACCAAGAGACCAGACTGCACTCAGTCTCTAAAATGCAGGTGCACAATGGATTTTTTAGTGACATAAAGATATTTTCTGTTGTGATTGCTATCCCATCCACAAAATTTCAAACATCTTGATTGCTTTTGGCTACTGCTGTACCCTAAACTGACATTTTTGTAGTGCTATCTATTATTACCAGAAGATCTCATTCCTGATGGTAATAGACAGCACAGAACCCATCATTATATATGTAAAATTAGGATTTTTTTCCCAGTATGCATTGCTTCAAATGCTGTTACTTTACGCACAGTTGCTTGCTGTAGTGAGAGGTTTTTACAGTGTTTTACAGACATGTCTTTTGTTATTTAGAATAATTTAGCATTAGTAAACATCTCACAACTAATTCTCTTTTTCTAGAACATTTATGCACTCATGAACAGCATGGGTCTGAACGACAGATCTGTGTGAAACTCCACTGACAACCACCTTCTCTACAAAAAATTATTTATTCTTACCCTCTTTCCTGTCTTTTGACTAGTTACATGTCCACATGAGGACATTCACTCTTATCCCATGATAGGGATTTCAGCATTCTCAGCCTATTGTTCCTTTGGTTTTTGTTTTTTGTTTTTTTTTTAGTAGGACACAACTTCGTGTTTTTTGAATAACACCTTCTTATTTCTAAGAAAGCTCCCTTACACTTCTGGTAAGCTAGGCATGTCATCTTTTGGTCTTTCTCAAACATTTATTTGCTATTGTAGCATGCGTTTGCTATCATCCAGCATGGTATCTTTGAACAGCCTCAATGCTGTCCAAAAAAAGGAATTTTGTACTTTAACCACTTGTTTTAGCTTCTTTTTAACAAGACTCCTTCATTTTCATGTAGTTAGACTTTTTTAAAATTCATCACTACAATAGTGGGCCTTTTGGGTCTTGCAGGAGAAATAGGGATATTAGACTTGACTTAAATACAGTACTTCCACTGTTCTCAACAGTTCTGTGACAGTCACCAAGTCCTGCACATTGGTCAGGACTTCTCATTTACCTCTCCAGTACTTCCATAAAACAGAAATTTGTAGTATCTGAAAGTTCAGCCCACACTGGAGAAGCAACAGAGACAGTCATCATGGTCTCACAGTTGGCCACATGTCTGTGAGATGGCAGGCTCCCTCATGGACTGCAGAAGCTGCTGTTACACCATATGGACACAATATCAATGCAGCATGTTTAAAGAAATGAAAAGGCAGAAGCACACCTTGGCTTGCAGTTTTCAGTTGTCTTTTGAAAGCTGACCAAAATAGGCAGGCAGAGATTTAAAACTGGTACTATTCTGTCTCTCTTTACACCCTTGGAGGAAGGTGTATGGTGGGGCTGTGAGGAAATCCTGGGCCCTCACACTGCAGCTGGCTTCCTGTGCCCTGCTGAGCTACTCAGACCAGCATAACTTCGAGACTTGTACAAATCATCATAAAGACCAGCTTTCCACCCTTTTCCTCCTTTGCCTCCTCTCCCAAGGTAACGGGCATAGATGCATTCCCTTTTCAGTTACTTTCTCTGAGAGGGGAAAAAATGCTACATTTGGGAATATGAAATCTGGAAAGAATGAGAAGAGACAGGAAGCAAAGAATTATCCTGTTTTGGCCAAAAACTTTCTTTAGTGGGTAGAATGGTTGTATTGAAAAGGGTTCTGAACTGCTCTGAATTGGGGAATTTTTCTTTGGTTTTACAGTTAGGTCCTTGTTGGCAGAAAGACCTCAACTGTGGCAGTAAAAATCCTACATTTTTGAGTTTTCAGAAACTAGCAGGAGTCTCTTTTTCATCTCAAACTCCTCAACAGGAGTGTCTCTTCTTTGATTTTACTCTCTGCATTACTGTGTAGTTTCTCCCTTTTTTATCACCTGCTTCTGCCTGTAACAGGGAGACAGGGATACAGCACACCATTAAGAACAAGTAAACACCATTAAAACAATTTCACCTCATTGTCACTGCATTGTTTTGAATTGAATTATTGACTCTTGAATAATACCAGGGTTAGGGAGAAGCAGGCTGGTTTACCCAGAGGGTAAATCATTAAAAGAAGTGGGTTTACTCTAACTGCATGCTCTAGGAGGGAAAAAGTTAAGAGCTTTTCTCAACTGTAGCTCACACTCAGATGTCCCTGTTTTGGTTTCCTCTACAGCAAACAAACCTGAACTGAATCATAGAATCATAGACTGGTTTGGGTTGAAAGGGACCTTTAAAGATCAACTAGTCCAATACCCCTGCCATGGGTAAGGTCATCTTTCACTAGATCAGGTTGCTCAATGCCCCTTCCAACCTGACCTTGAACACTTCCAGGAACAGGACGTCCATAACTTTGCTGAGATGGGGTGGTATGAAATTCAGGTTTAGATGCAGAATCCTAAGTCTACTTATGGGGTATAGAGCTTAAAATAAGACCTAACCTC
Organism: Strix aluco; assembly: GCF_031877795.1. Classification (NCBI taxonomy): domain Eukaryota; kingdom Metazoa; phylum Chordata; class Aves; order Strigiformes; family Strigidae; genus Strix; species Strix aluco. Next base: position 29,236,842 of record NC_133935.1, read on the forward strand.
CTTTGGCCAGTAGCCTGCACATAATTGTCAGCAGAGGAAAAAACAAAGGCAGCTGCTTGTTATAATGAAGAATCTTTGAAAGAGGGGTACTAAATATTTCCATTTATATTGGAAGGATAATAAGAGGCAGTAACAAGTTATTTCAGGAGTCAGGATGGGCTAGGCTTGAGATCTGATTCCCACACCAGCACTAGCCCAGAGCTCTAACTCAGGCAAGATTCTGCTGAGTGGCCAGGTTTCCTCAAGCACCATGAAGGAGTATGCCATCACAGCACTAAGTACCTTGTTTAAGGAAGCTGATCCACAGCATCTGCAGGAACACAGTGGGACTGGAAACCTTTGTTCTTTGTCCTGTGACAGATAAAGGATCTTACAAAAATTCAGAACACAGCCGATTTGTGGCTTTTTGAGACTATGAAATGGCTTCCTTGCAAAGGAACAGTTAGATGGGACACTTTCAGCAGTGCTGGGAAGACTGGTGGTGTACGAGTGGGAGGGAAAAATTAGCTTAGTCACATACATCCTGTGTCTTTAGGGGGTAGGCAAAAATATTTCCTCCAAGCTCTGCTCTTTGACCAAGGAGAAGATTCTGCAGTGTTTCCTTGAAATAGTCTCCAGCCTGGGCTTCACTCTCTGTTGGGTGCAAGGGAAGATGGGGTCTCTGTCAGACACTGCTACCAGGTTGTCCCAGGAAAGGGAACACAGGGAATACTGTGAAGAAGTTAATCTCCTTTATTTAAAAGAAAAACAAAAACAAAAACAAAAACAAAAACAAAAACAAAAACCAAACAAACAAAACAAAAAAAACCCAAACAAAAACAACCAACCAAAAACCAAAAAATAGGGCAATTGTAAATGTAGTCTTCCAAAGATCAAAGCTGGTGTATGAGGTCTGTTCATACAGCTCATCTCTCCTTGGGCTCAGGATGTAACCAGGTTTGTTCAAATATCCATTCCTCTCCTTCTCCTTTTGAATGAATATATTTTCAGTTTGGCATGTAAAGGCTTTCTTTCTTGTATCAAGAAGAACCATGATATTTTTTAAAAATCTGTCTCTGGCATTTTCCAGTACAGACAAGATGGGGTCTCAGTTTACTGAGAGAGGATGTGCTCCTGCTGCTTATTCCCTACTTAATCTTCCAAGTGTGACATCAGTCATCTCCATGCAACTTTCTGAGACTTCTCAGGCACAGGATTATAGTGATATGGACTCCAGTGTGGAATGCACAGCAGGAGCAGATGCATGGTAAAGAAAGAGAGAGGAGCCTGTCTTCATGCAAACATGACTCATAATAAGTGTTTTTAAGAGACAAAGTGGAAGCAGCAAATATGCAAAATACAGAAAATGTACCTGATTTCCTAAAAAAGGAATTGTCAATGATCCTGGCAATTAAAGTTCCATTAATTTAAACTCTATCCTTGGGGTGAAAATGAAGCAAATATGAGAGACAGGATGAGAAAAGAGAATCACTAAACAGCTAGAGATAAAATTTTAGTAATAAACATGACAATGGGTCCTCAGCCCAGTTGGATCCTTCAGGCACCACTAAAGTACAAATAATAAAAGAATAAATCTTCACAAACAGACATTAAAGATTTTAAAATAATTAAAGTAGTAGTGCCTACTAGAAATTCAGTCGGTATACTGCATTTTGGTTTTACATAAAGTATCTGATATTGCATCTCCCCTGAATGTACTTGAATAATTAATTGAGATTGGCTTCAGTTGGAGCACTGCCACAGGGTCTACAAATTGGCGGAAAGAACATTAGCAAATAGTAATGATAAATGGCAGTGTTTTAATTTGGGGGAGGTAGCTACTGGGGTGCCACAGGGTTTAGTGTTATGTCCTATCTCATTTATCACCCTCATTAATTGGTCTGGAAGAAAAATAAACAATGCATTAATGAAATTCACATTCAATGCTGAATTAGGGGGAGTTTCAAATCCTAGTAGGGATGAATCAAAGGGAAAAACAAAAGCATTCAGAGAAAAGTGAGGGGCAAGGGCATAGACTTATTCATTTAAAACAAAAACAAAGATCTTGCTTAGAATATTTAGGGGGAAAATATTGAGAAAGAGTAACTATTCTGGATCTTAAGGCCAGAAGATGCTATATCGTCCATCTAATTTCATTCCCTTCACAATACAGGCCAAAAAAAAATTGATTCCTCCAAGAAACCAGGTATTCTAAGTTGTGTGAGAACATATCTCTCAGAAATGCATCCAAACTTAATTACAGATCTCAGGTGATGAATGCTAACTGTTTGTTAACAGTTTGACAGAAAACCTGAAAAAGGCAAATCAACCCAGCAGAATTGGTTTATTGACTATAACTACAGCACTGTGTAATCAGTCATTAGGCAAAGTATTATATTACCCATGTTGTAGCAACTGTCTGCTTCTGGTGGTTTCAGCACTGTGAAGATGGAGAACTCTGAACCCAACTTTAAACATTGCCTGTGCTGCTTCTGAGACAGCAGAATACCATTTTACCTCAGGTTTCATATATTTTCTTCTATCTCCTCCTTTTTGTGTGTTTAAATCTTAGCAAACCTGAAGCGTCCTTTCATATTTTTCCTTTGTCACTCTCTCATTTTTCTCTTCTCTTTGTCTTTTGCCTATGACTTCTGTTTGTGATTCTCCTGATATGATCTTCAATTAGTGACAGAGAATTCACTTCTTGGACAAATCAATGCTTGCAATGTTTGCAGAAGCCAAAGGCATCTGTTGTTGTCTCAGCCCTAATAGTAAACTGCTTGCTAAACAGAGATAGAAGTATAATAATGCATTTTTGTATGTTCTCTTTGATAGCTGTTCCTATAATACCAAACATATTTTGATGCTAAACTGAGCACATGCTCAGGTTTTCAGGAATTTGGCTTGGTAATTGAATGCTTTGACTTAAGTATGAATCACAAACTTATTTTTTATTAGATTAAGTAGTAAATAAATAAATCAGGAAAGATTTCATAATGTGGCATATTTTTTTTAAAAAAAAGTCAAAATAATTTTTGTTTTCTGCACACAGAGTTTGCACCATTGATTGTTTGGATCTCTGATGGTGCTGCCACAGAAAGTTTGACCAAAGCAGGGTAACAATAACTAATCAATACTTAGAATGATATTGTCAGTACCCACCCAGGAATAGGCAGCACATGCTCCTTGAGGGGTATAGTACTAGTTCTTAGGGGGAATCATGGTATAACATATCCAGAGGAACTCTACTGGTCTGACATCTCTCCAGCACTGAAACCTGCTTTCCCTTGGCTCTTGGAGGTGTCACAGTGAAAGGCAGTAGGACAGGTGGGCAGCAGAGCAGATGAATGAAGCACCTTCTCTACACAGCTGCAAATGCAGCTGGCATCTCCTGTGTTGTTCTGAGCACTGTGTCACTGGAAAAATATTGAAAAGCTGGAGGGAGTTCAGAGAGGAGGCACAATTATTATTAGCTAGCAGGAAGGCTTGATTGATATGGAAAGATTAAAAAAGCAAGCTATGTACATCTTGGCAAAGCAACAACTAAGAGGAGATATGATAATCACTTCCAAATAAATCCAAGGAAAAAAACAAGAGAAAGAGACTTTGTGCAGACTTAGTACTTTGCATTGCATAATAGGATGAACTTTAGAGAAGGAAAATTTGTGAAGTTTGAATGTTAAGAAAAACTTTTTTTTTTCTAGTAAGATGTGGAAGAAGGTCCCTGGGGAAGCATTGATCCAGGACTGCTTAAACTACACTGGTCCCATCACAAGAAAACAGTTAAGGAACCATTCCATGTTGATCAAAAGAGGGAACAGACTCTTGAGGTCAGATGGCCTCTCTCTAAAGCCAGAGACCATGGGCTGCTCTGTGTTTGCTGAATTCTCCCTGAATAGCTTGCTGCTGTTTTCTGTGAGAGAGGCATCATCTTGTCTTTAGAGCTGTTGTTGTGTGTGTCATTCAGTGAGATTATCACTGGTGCTGTATGCACCAGCCTGCTAATTGTTTCAGGGGGAGGTGGTATTCTGAAAGAAATGCTGTCTGCAGGATGCATTCAGCAGGTTTTCTTTGTTAAAGAGTTGAGATACGTGGACCTATAAAAAGGAACAAAGGAAATGGAGGTGGCATTGCCCAGTGTGTTACAGTAAAACTATTGAATTACTTGCCAAAGGGGGACCTTGAATGAAATGTTGCAGCAAGAAATTTTTAAAAGCATCTACTGGTGTCACAGCCATTATCAGTGCTGAATTAGTAGCCATACAGAGTACACTGCTGCTTACAAAAGATGCTGATTTGCCAGCAGGGGCCAGGAGGGATTATTTTTTTTCATTTATGCAGAACACTTCAGACCTGGCTGCATACAGGATTGTAAGGTTTCACTCATTGTTTTCAATAAAAGAATCTAAGATACATTAAATAAGATATTACTCGGTCATATGTCCATTTCCTTAGATATAAAGCAGTAACAGGGAACACTCTAAGCTGCTCTGCAGCAACCTGCCTAATTATACTTTTACTCCATCATACATGTGAGGTAATTTACTTAGGGTGGCCTTAAAGGGGAATGGAGTCGTCTGTAGCCAACTCTGCTAGATCCTGGCACAGCTGAACTCAGCAGCCTGAGCAGCCTGGTCTCCCTCTGTGTCTGAGCTTTCTCAGATTACCTCACATTTATTCAGGGATGAGTGCAGAGGTAACCGGTTACCTCTCTGTCACTTATTCAAGTGTCCATAGCCCAACTAAACACCATATGTTCCTGGAAGAGCCAGACATTTCCATTACCTTTTTATTCCTTTATTCACCTGAATATTGACTCCTTGATTGTATTCCTTCACCTTCCCTGGGCCTGTAGACTAGCTGTAGTGTTAGCAGTTATTTATGGGAGAGCTGCTGATGCTTGTGACAAGAAATAGTGTTAATGGTATTGTCTGTTAGCCTGTAAAATAGCTCCCCAAGTAAACTTGTAGAATTCTCATCACTTGGATGTTTTAAAACCAGCCTGGACAAAGCACTGTAAAATATACTGCAGGGAACAATCTTGGAGTGGCAGGAAGATTAAGTCATGGATTGCTCTCTCATTCAGCCTAGCAAAAAGCTGTGTGAGAGTATTCAGGGTACTCCAGGGATGTATTGCTTTGGCTTGTCCTTTCAGGGATCCCTACTGGCAGTGCTCCTGTGCAAACACTAGGTTAGAATTGTCTTTGGGGAGATAGAGAGGAAGAGGGAAAGAATGAGTGTGAGAGCATGGTATGTTGCATATATGGCCCTGAACACTCTGTCTTTGGGACATTCCCCTTCGCTGCCCCTGTGCTAGTTATCACTCTCACGTTGCAAACCTTTATGTTTATTAAAAGCTTTCCTGGCTCTGATCAGTCTCACATCCACCCAACAGTTCCAACAATCCTCTGCTTTTCCTTTTTTTCATTTCACTTCCCTGTATGCTGTTGCTGGAATCACTGGTAAACCAATGGTTGGCTACTGAGAAAAGGCTGGCGTGCTCAACCCCAGTAAACCACCATGTGGTTTTGTACAGATTTGGCCAAAAATACAACATGAAGAGATTAACAGTTCATAGACTTACAACACAGTGCAAAGAGCTTACTTTAGACTAAGGAGCAGAGAACATAAGAGTCATGGTGATTAGTCTCTGCTAACCTGACAGGGAATAATAGACCTCATAAGTGATGCTACTTTTCTACTCCCTGTTATATTACACACCTTTAACTCAGGTTAAGGTTAGCTGGACTGGAGCAATCATCATAAACCATGTTTGGTTAGGCAGTGTCCTGCACTAAAACAGCAATCTGAACCAAAAAGTGAGGGTTCATTTCATTTCTACACCTACTTCTGAATAGCTGGTACTTGAGCTTGGAGTAGTTTTCCCCTCCAATTTTGCCTGAACGATCTCTTTTGAAAATGTCTAGATAAATGCAGCTTCTGCTGCTGCCTTTGCAACTCTATTCTTCATATTATAATGTGATATTCTGCATAAGGACTTCTCTGCTGGACACCTTCTTAGAAATCAGACCATTTTTCTTTTTCCTGGCATCCTGCTCACTCACCCCCTTCAGCCCTGCCTCAATAGGTCCAGGGAAGGGGTTATTCCCCTCTACTCAACTCTCTTGAGGCTGCATCTGGAGTACTATGTTCAGTTTTGTGCCAGAAAACTGGAGTGTGTCCAGTGGAGGACCATCTAGATGGTTAAAAGGTTGCACAAGGAGAGGCTGAAGGAGCTGGATTTTTCAGCCTGGAGAAGATAAGGATGAGAGGATCTAGCTCATCTCTACTACTACTACTACTATTAAAGGGGATGTATAGAAAAAGGACAAGAGGCAGGGGTCACAATTTGCAACAACAGAAATTTCTATTTAATATAAGGAAAAATTTTCACCTTAAGTGTGGTGAAATCACTGCAAGAGTGGTCCAGAAGGGCTGTGCAATCTGAGAGATTTTTCAAACCTCAGGTAGGTATGGTCCTGACCAACCCCATCTAATTTGTAGTTGGCCCTGCTTGGAGCAGAGAGTTGTACAAGGTGATGTAGAAGTGTCCCTTCTGATCTAAATTAATCTATTCTTTTATGATTTTGCTGGCTATTTTGGTGTTCAGATAAAAACCCAAAAGTTCTTCTGAAAATGTGGGTCAGGCTTAGCAGCCAGTGTCACTTGAGAAATTCTGGCTTGCAGTATCTTCTGTGCCTCAGGTTCTTCACTTCTTGCACCACACACAAAGTTCAGTGCTGTCGTGCTCTCTGTAAGCCAAAACATCTTGCTAACGTTTTTTTTTCATCTTGCTTTTTTGTCTTGCTAAACATTTTTTTTACTGAGAATAAATCAGGTCAGTGTCAATGTAGCTTCTGGAATGTGCAAACACAGCTGAAAGTTGGTGTTTTTGTGAAGAAGAAAGGGGTTTGAAGATAAGATAGTAATAAATAAGACAGTTAGAGACTATTCTTGAAGATAACAGGAACAGGACAAATTAAAACAAACCATCTCAAGACACAACACAGCTGCACACACCTCCTAAACAGACCTTTGTGAGCATGCGTGAGCACTGAGGTCAACCAGCAGACACGGTGAGGAAGACTAACAATGACCACCAGGGACCCCTCGAGACCAGCACCCAGCAACAAAGTGCATGCATAATTAGGATGCAGATATTGTAATTAGTTCCAGGAAATCTAATGCGTATGTAACTCATTTCTCGGAAAAGTTATGAATATGTATAATCTCACTGTATATTAGCTGCTGTTTATAGATCTGGGGTGCGCTCACTTTTTGCGAAGCTATACACATGTGCGCCCAGTGCTGCAATAAAGAATGCCTGTTTTTTAACACTCCAAAATGAGCCTTAGAGAGTTCCTCTGCCAGCTTTTATGGTAACATCCCCAGATATTTTGAAGGGAGGAATTAAATACCAATGTTTGCTGTAGAAGTTAAATTCTAGGTAGGAATCCCACACACATACAGTCTTTGGAAAAGTTAAAATAGAATTTATTATTTTATTGTTTGGCCTGCTGACTTTCTGCCTGTCAAAATGGCTCCTGTTGATTTCACTGCCTCCCTGAAGACAGAAAACGTTGAAAAATGCCTGTCAGGCAGGCAGCTCTGTCATTTGCATTTTCTCAGTGGAAAATTGGAATTTGTTGTCAAACTTGAAATTTCTCATGGCAAAATTTCAGTTGTGCAAAAACTGGTTTTAGGCAGGACATTCCTTAGCTAGCTCCTAGCAAGAATATATCCCTTTTCCTTTTTTCTATCTCATCCACTTAGCCCTAAAAGGATTATAGCTTTTGTCATAAACTTACCAGACAATGCAACATAATAGATCTCCTGTCACAGCCAGGGCATCTACATTTTCCCTTAATAGTATTATTTAATAATAATGGTTAAAGTGTGCATTTAAAAGGCAAGTGCAAGCTACTGCTTATTTCAGCTGTGGCCAGAGTTTGCTCCTTTACTTAAGGAAAGCTATTTAAAATTATCATTTGCAAAATGAGAATACCCTTTCCTATCCAGAAAGAGCAGCAATATCTTAGCCTGGAAGGTATGAGTGCAGTTTGCAGCCCTGGCTGCTTCTGCCTTTCTCCTTCTCCTGCCTTCATTTGATGGGAAGATGTCACTCAGCTAGGGAGTGCAGATAAAATGCAAATAGGAAGGTAAGGTCAGCTGATGAGAATTTGTTTTGCTGATATTGCTGCTGCCTCCCACCAGCTTGTTGCCTGAGGGTTGTGCTCTTTGCTCTGTGGGGTCACTTAAATCCTGCTGAAAAAAGTCTTCTCTCTTAGACCTCAGGAAACCCAGATGCTTTTTCCCTGCATCTTGGACTCTGCTGCTTCATGTCTGATGTTGGTATAGCTGACAACCACTTTCCCGCCTGTTGGAAAATTGTTGAGGCAATGGTCTCCCTCCTGCCACCAGGCTCCAGCAGAAGCAGTATTAATGACAATCTTCCCCCTGCTATGAGATAGCTTGTGCTGGGCAAATCTGACTCAATTTCCAGGAATCCACCTCAGCAATGACCTCCTTTAGACCCCAAGAAAGCTGGTGATGCTCAGCCATGGTCCTTGGAGAAGGCCCTGAAAATTCAACCTTGCTTCTCCTCTTACTAGAGAAAAGCTTGGAAATGCTCCCTGTGTTAGAGGGAGGTTGTTGGGGAGGTAGGGGTGGATATGCTCCCATTCCAAAGCCATTGTGCAGAAACCTTGCAGTGTACTTCCCTCACGAATCTGCTTCCTATGAGAGCAACGAATTAGCCAGAGGAAGGGAGTGGGTGCTAGCACAGCCTGCTTAGACCCACAGACAGAGTAAAAGGCTTTACCTGGAAGATGGGCATAGCTGGCTGAATCACAGAGTTGTCTGATATTTCAGAGACAAACCTGAGATTCTAACTGAAATGCATTTGATGGCTGGCGTTCAGTCCCTCTTAGGTAAGAATCCACATTGTAAAGTGGACCAGCTTTGCACCTGTTTTGTCCCAGCTGGCCTCTCCTGCCTGAGGAAGGCCCACTGCTGTGGTAAAAGGTATTAGAATAATAATAATAAATCCCATCCATAGAAGGCTATGATCAAAGAGCTTTCTCATTTCCTTTCTTTACCCTGTTTTCTTTTCTTTCTCTTTCTTTCCCTGCCTCCTCTATTGTCTGATTATTCTAGACAACTGTATCTGATGGCCTAGGGGAGTTGATTGTGGTTGTAAAAGCATTCGTGAGTCTGGCAGGCAGGAGCATACAAGTGTCACATACCCTGGCTTTGGCTTGCAGCAAGAGCAGCATCTAAGGTGATTAAGTACAGCATAGCTTTGGTTTGTGTGTCCTCAGTCCCTTCTGACTGCTGACTTTGTTTCATCTCCTGGGGTCACTTCAAGACATTCACCTGCTCCTGACAGCCCTCTCTCCGCACGCCCAGCACCTCGCTCCCATCCCTCCAGCAGCCCCTGCGTGGGACTTGGAAGATCCATGTTCAAGACCCTGCTTGACCATAAATTTTTTTTATGCCGCTGTTTTTGTCTTTTTGGCCGCTGCCATCTGTGTGTCAGCTCACCATCTGTACAATGGGGAAGTAATTCTGATTGCTTTGTGTTTCTGCGGGCACCTCTTACGACAAGGTGCTACCTCCAGCTCTGTGCTGTGCTCACTCGGCTCAGCCCAGAAATGGCTCACACCCCACACCTCGCAGCAGGTCCCTGTGCACCCTCTGTGGAGACATGCCCTGAGTCATCATGTTGACAGAAACGACCCCAGCTCCTGGTAGGCTTTATGGCACATATGGAATAGGTGGTGACAGCACAGGATGGCACATTTTTTTTCCTTAGTGTGGAAGAGTCTTCTCTGCCCTGTCTCAAAACTGTTCATCTCACTGTCCTTCAGAAGCCTGCTCTGTGATCAAGAGAGCATTGTGTCACATTTCACTGATGCCCAGTTGAGGCAACCAGACTGGGATCACTGAAGAGAAAAACTTCCATTTGTTCTAAAGGCACCCCTCCAAATCTCGTCACAAGCAATCAGACAAGCCTGGCAGAAAGAGCCCTTCCTTTTGTGTTATAAAGAGAAAGAAATAATATATGATCTAAACTCCTAACCATGCTTAAATATGTTTATTCTGACGTTTCCCTCAGCACGTCATCAACAAAAGACCTGTTAGTCAGAATATTTTTCTAACTATCCTCCTGTCTGTCTATTATTAATTATATCAGAATTAGGTGATTGATGCTGTAGATTAGGTTTACCTGAAGAACATCCACTGTGATGACTGCATTGTCATAACTTAGCATAAGCCTTTTGGCTTAGTATAACATTAAAGTGTTGAAATCCAGTACTCCAAAGGCAAGATATCCCAAAAAATGATTATGTGTTTGCAACAGCAACTCATCTGCACCTAGACACCCTCTATATTAAACAAAAGCTACAAGATGACATCTTATGTATAACAAATGAATCTGGAATAGAAAACAGTTAATGTGTTCAAAGTGCTGTGGTTAAAATTGTGGAGTGAACTTATTTTCTGTCTGATGTTTGAGCAATTCCATATCACAACGTGAAGACTAGATTATTGACACAAACAAAAAGAAGTAGACTTGGTTTGTCTGTGAAGCTGTGGCCAGTTGACCCTGGCTGGATGCCAGGTGCCCACCAAAGCCACTCTCACTCCCCTCCTCAGCTGGACAGAGAAGAGAAAATGTAACAAAAGGCTTGTGGTTCGAGGTAAGGGCAGGGAGATCACTCACCAATTACTGTCACAGGCAAAACAGACACAACTCAGGAAAATTAATTTAATTTATTACCAATCAAAATCAGAGTAGTGAAAAATAAAATCAAGTCTTAAAATACCTTCCTCCCACTCCTCCCTTCTTCCTGGGCTCAACTTCACTCTCAATTTTCTATACCTCCTGGCCCCTCAACAGTGCAGTGGGATGGGGAATGGAGATTATGGTCAGTTCATCACACATTGTCGCTCCTTCCTCCTTACACTCTTCCCCTGCTCCAGCATGGAGTCCCTCCCATGGAAGACAGTTCTTAATGAACTTCCCCAATGTGCGTCCTTCCCACAAACTTCTTCACAAACTGCTCCAGCATTGGTCCCTTCAGGAATGGACTGCTCCAGTGTGGATCCTCCATGGGGTCACAAATCCCACCAGCAAACCTGCTCAAGCATAGACTCCTCTCTCCATGGGCTCACAGGTCCTGTGTCCTGGTTTAGCCAGGATAGGGTTAAGTTTCCCCAGCAGTGGGGGGGAAGCTCTAGCCAGGTTATTCATATATCATGCTGATGGCACATCCTGGTGCGAGCGCGGGAAGAATCGGTGATCGCGTGGGTTGGCGCAGCCGGTTCTCTCACTGCTGTATCGGTATATATTTTGCTCTGTTCATTGTTATCACTATTACTGTTATTGTTGTTGCTTGTTGTGTTGCTGTTGCACTGTTGTATTAAACCTTTCCTTATCTCAGTCTCAGGGCTTTGTATTTCACTCCCTTTGTGGGGGAGGGGCAGCGGCCGCGTGGTCTCAGACCCCGGCAGGGGCTAAACCATCACAACTTTGGCACTCCAACGTGGGGCTGGAGAAGACTGAGATAAGGACAAAAGGAGAAGGTGTGTTAGAGCAATCTGTTAGCTGTAATTTTTCTGGTTTTATTTGCATTTGTTTGATAAGAAACGTTTGTGATGCTGGCCAATTTGCTTGCGTGGTGGGGCTGGATTAATCCTTATATCCCCTGTGTGTTCCCAGTGCTGGTGTTTGTTGGCGGTGGAAAATGTGCCAAGGGTCTTGTTTTGCTGTACTGGCTACTGACTGCTTATAATGGGCTCGTATCACTGCTTGTGGTGGGTGAACCGGTACCTGTTTGTGTCACTGCCTGGGCTTTTGTTTGGGGTCTCACCCCCTCTATGGGTGAGCCAGGGGAAGAGATTCTCTCGGTTTTTAAGAGTTTCAGCTATCCCTGGAGCATCCTGGCCACTGTGTTTGCGGCACAATGCTTTCTGAATGTCTGCCAGATCTTGTTTTGGGCCATGCGGTACTTCTCCAACAATAGCACCACCCAGAAACCTGCCCTGAGGGCAGATAGTTATAAATGGCAAGGTGTGTGGGAGAAGATGGGCAAGTGTCTGAGTCAGTGGTCACCCCCAACGTTCTGGGATTTCACTCCCGAACAAGTGCAGAGTCCTGATAAACTGGTGGAGTGTTTGGAAAAGGTGTGCTGCCAATCTGACAAACGCTGGGAGACACAAATCCTTGCGATGTGCTGGGGGCTTGCCCATGCTTACCGTGTCATCTTTAATGCTGTTCACTGCCCTCAAGGGGGAGAAAGGACTGCAGGGTCTGAAAGTGAACTTACTGGTGCAGCAGCTGGGCCAGAGGGACAGGCAGTGCCAGTACCAGTCACCTCCACCAGCACAGCAGCTGGGCCAGAGGGACAAGCAGTACCAATATCAGTCGCCCCAATACGGAAAACCAAATACACCAAAAAATCCCCTCACAGTGTACAGGGTGACAATGAACCAGGCCTATCACGAGAGCAGGAGGAAGAGCCGGAGATAATCATCCGATCTCTATCCCTGAGTGAGTTGCGAGATATGTGGAAGGATTTCAGCCGCCTTCCAGGCGAGCAAATTTGCACCTGGATGCTCCGATGCTGGGATAGTGGAGCTGCTGGTTTTGAATTGGAGGGGAGAGAGGCCAAGCAGCTGGGACCTTTAGCCAAGCAGGCTGGTATTGACAAGGCAATAGGGAAACAGGCTCAAACCCTCAGCCTTTGGAGACAACTCCTGCTCGGTGTGAGGGAGAGGTACCCCTACAAGGATGATGTTCTATGTCGGTTAGGCAAGTGGACCGACATGGAGAAAGGCGTTCAAAACCTCAGGGAAATGGCTGTGTTTGACATGATCTATGGTGATCTGAATGATGAGCAGTCACCAATGGATCCAGACCAGGCCCCTTGCACACAGTTGATGTGGCGGAAGTTCCTGCAAAGTGGACCAGAGGCATATTCCAAAGCATTAGCAGTAGCGTCCTGGTGGCGAGACACCCAGACTCAAACAGTGGACGAAGTGATTATCCAGCGCCAGCAATATGAGGGAAGTCTCCCTTCCTCCCAACATGCTTTGGTTTCAGCTGTAGAGGAACTGTCTCAGAGGCTCCAGAAAGTGAAACAGGACATGTCCTATGTTCCACCTGCACGGGCCGATGTCTCAGCCATTAGAAGCAGGCGCTTCCCCACCCAAGAGAAGGGCAGTGGAAGACACACACCACGGGGCACCCTGTGGTTCTTCCTCCGCGACCATGGGGAAAACATGAGAAGGTGGCATGGACAGCCCACTTCCTCCCTAGCTGCACGAGTACAGCAACTGAAAGGGAAGACCACCATGAAAGGGGAGTCTTCCAAGAGAGATGCAGCTCCAGTGTCCAGTCGGAAATCCCCCAGACAGAATAGAATGGCCAACAGTATGCTTGACCCTCTTGAGGGGACCAGGAAGTCATTCTTGCAGGAGTCACTCTTAGATCAAGTGAGTGATGGTGAGCAGGATTAAAGGGGCACTGCCTCCAGCCAGGTGGAGAAAAGGGATAATCGGATTTACTGGAAGGTGTGGATCCGATGGCCTGGCACATCAGAACCACAAGAATATAAGACCTTGGTAGACACTGGCGCACAGTGCACCCTGATGCCATCAAGCCACAGTGGGGTCAAATCCATCTGCATCTCCGGAGTGACAGGAGGGTCCCAACAGCTAAGCCTATTAGAAGCTGAAGTAAGCTTAACTGGGAAGGACTGGCATAAGCACCCCATTGTGACTGGCCCAGATGCCCCGTGCATCCTAGGCATAGACTAACTCAGGAGAGGGTACTTTAAAGACCCAAAAGGGTACCGGTGGGCCTTTGGTATAGCTGCCCTGGAGGAGGTTGAGCAATTGTCCACCTTATCCGGCCTCTCAGAGGACCCCTCGGTGGTGGGGTTGCTTAAGGTTGAAGAGCAGCGAGTGCCAATTGCCACCAAGACGGTGCACTGGTGGCAGTACTGCCCTAACCGAGATTCCCTGGTCCCCATCTATCAGTTGATCCGTCAACTAGAAAGCCAGAAGGTGATCACCAAGACTCATTCACCTTTCAACAGCCCCATTAGGCCAGTGAGAAAACCTAATGGCGAATGGAGACTAACCGTGGACTACCGTGGCCTGAATGAAGTTACACCAGCGATGAGTGCTGCAGTGGCAGACATGCTAGAGCTCCAGTATGAGCTGGAGTCAAAGGCAGCCAAGTGGTACGCCACGACTGACATCGCTGACGCGTTCTTCTGCACTCCAATAGCACCAGAGTGCAGGCCACAGTTTGCGTTCACTTGGAGGGGTATCCAGTACACCTGGAATCGATTGCCCCAGGGGTGGAAACACAGCTCCACCATTTGCCACAGACTGGTCCATACTGCCCTGGAGAAAGGTGGGGCTCCACAACACCCGCAGTACATTGATGATATCATTGTATGGGGGGACACAGCTGAGGAAGTCTTTGAGAAAGGAAAGAAGGTAATTGAAATCCTCCTGAAGGCTGGTTTTGCCATCAAGCCACAGAAAGTTAAGGGGCCTGGAAGGGAGATTCAGTTCCTAGGAATAAAATGGCAAGATGGGCGTCGCCACATCCCAATGGAGGTGATAAACAAGATAACAGCCATGGCCCCACCAACCACTAAAAAGGAGACTCAATCCTTCCTGGGTGCTGTGGGGTTCTGGAGGATGCACATCCCAAACTACAGCCTGATTGTGAGCCCTCTCTACCACGTTACCCGCAAGAAGAATGATTTTAAATGGGGCCCAGAGCAACAACAAGCCTTTGAACAAATTAAGCAGGAGATTACCCAGGCAGTGGCCCTCGGGCCAGTCCGGACAGGGCAGGAGATTAAGAACGTGCTCTACACCGCAGCCGGGGAGAATGGCCCTTCCTGGAGCCTTTGGCAGAGAGCAGATGGGGAATCCCGAGGCCGACCTCTAGGCTTTTGGAGCCGGGGATACAAAGGCTCTGAAGCTAACTATGCACTGACTGAGAAGGAGATACTGGCAGTGTACGAAGGAGTTCGAGCTGCCTCAGAAGTGGTTGGCACTGAGACACAGCTCCTCCTGGCACCCCGACTGCTGGTGCTGGGATGGATGTTCAAAGGAAAGGCTCCCTCCACACATCATGCAACAGATGCCACGTGGAGTAAATGGGTTGCGTTGATAACACAACAGGCTCGAATAGGGAACCTTGACCCCCCAGGATTGGTAGAAATTATCATAAACTGGCCAGAGAGCAAAGATTCTGGGATGTCACCAGAACAAGAGGTGAAACGTGTTGAGGAGGCTCCACCATATAACGAGCTGCCAGAGGAGGAGAAACGATATGCCCTGTTCACTGATGGGTCTTGCAGCATTGTGGGAAAACATCAACGATGGAAGACTGCAGTGTGGCATCCCACAGGAGAAACCACTGAAGCTGTTGAGGGACAAGGTGAATCGAGCCAGTTCACAGAGGTGAAAGCCATCCAATTGGCTTTGGAGATTGCTGAGCGAGAAAAGTGGCCAAGGCTCTATCTCTACACTGACTCGTGGGTGATGGCAAGTGCCCTGTGGATGTGGTTGCAGCAATGGAAACAGAACAACTGGCCACGCATGGGCAGACCCGTCTGGGCCACTGAAGTATGGCAGGACACTGCAGCCCGGGTGGAGAACCTCGTTGTGAAGGTGCGCCATGTGGACGCCCATATACCCAAGAGTCGGGCCACTGATGAACATCAACACAACCAGCAGGCGGACCAGGCTGCTAAGATCGAGGTGGCTCAGGTGGACTTGGACTGGCAGCGTAAAGGTGAACTGTTCATAGCCCGGTGGGCCCATGAGACCTCGGGCCACCAAGGCAGAGATGCAACATACAGGTGGGCTCGAGATCGAGGGGTGGACCTCACCATTGACACCATCGCAGAGATCATCCATGGATGTGAGACGTGTGCTGCGATCAAACAAGCCAAACGGGTGAAGCCCCAGCGGAATGAAGATCAATGGCTGAAATAGAAATATGGAGAGGCCTGGCAGATCGACTACATCACACTGCCACAGACCCGCCAAGGCAAGCGCCACGTGCTCACAATGGTGGAAGCAACCACTGGGTGGCTCGAAACTTATCCAGTGTCCCACACCACCGCCCGGAATACCATCCTGGGCCTTGAAGAGCGAGTCCTGTGGCAACACAGCACCCCAGAGAGGATTGAGTCGGACAACGGGACTCACTTCCGAAATAACCTCATAGATGCCTGGACAGAAGAACACGGCATCAAGTGGGTCTACCACATCCCCTACCACGCACCAGCCTCTGGGAAGATTGAGCGCTACAATGGACTGTTAAAAACTACATTGAGAGCAATGGGGGGTGGAACCTTCAAACACTGGGACATACATCTGACAAAGGCCACTTGGTTAGTCAACACAAGAGGATCTGCCAATCGAGCTGGCCCGGCTCAGTCAAAACTTCAATGTCTTGTAGACGGGGATAGAGTCCCTGTGGTGCGCATGAGGGGCCTGCTGGGAAAAATGGTCTGGGTTAGTCCTGTGCCGGGCAAAGGCAAACCCATCCACGGGATTGTTTTTGCTCAAGGACCTGGGTGCACCTGGTGGGTGATGCAGAAGGATGGAGAGGTCCGATGCATACCACAAGGGGACTTGATTGTGGGTGAAAACACACCGTGAGTTATACTGTGCTTTTGTTAACTTTTCTTTGTCAATGCTAATTGCTAAATGGCAGCTGGATGTGACGCACATGGTATAGAATAAAGGGGTGGATTATGTCCTGGTTTAGCCAGGATAGGGTTAAGCTTCCCCAGAAGTGGGGGGGAAGCTCTAGCCAGGTTATTCATATATCATGCTGATGGCACATCCTGGCGTGAGCGCAGGAAGAATCGGTGATCGCATGGGTTGGCGCAGCTGGTTCTCTCACTCCTGTATCGGTATATATTTTGCTCTGTTCATTGTTATCACTGTTACTATTATTGTATTGTTGTTGTTTGTTGTGTTGCTGTTGCACTGTTGTATTAAACCTTTCCTTATCTCAGTCTCGGGGCTTTGCATTTCAATCCCTTTGTGGGGGAGGGGCAGCGGCCGCGTGGTCTCAGACCCCGGCAGGGTCTAAACCATCACAGTCCTGTCAGGAGCCTGCTCCAGTGCAGGCTTCCCACGGGGTCACAGCCTCCTTCGGGTGCATCCACCTGCTCCAGCATGAGGTCCTCCATGGGCTGCAGGTGGGTATCTGCTCCACCATGGACCTTTATGGGCTGTAGGAGGACAGCCTGCCTCACCATGGTCTTCACCATGGGGTGCAGGGGAATCTCTGCTCCAGCGCCTGAAGCACCTCCTCCCCCTTCTTCTTCACTGGCCTTGGTGTCTGCAGAGTTGTTTCTCACATATTCTCACGCCTCTGTTCTGACTGTTCCTGGGGTTAAGCAGTTGGGCTTTTTCCCCTTCTTACATATGTTATCACAGAGGTGCTATCACTGTCACTGATGGGCTCAGCCTCAGCCAGCAGCAGGTCTGTCTTTGAGTTGGTTGGCATTGGCTCTATTGGACACAGGGGAAGCTTCTAGCAGCTTCCCACAGAAGCCACCCCCGTAGCCTCCCTGCTACCAAAACCTTGCCACGCAAAAGCCAACACAGGTGCTGTGTCAGACATAGAACAAACCCCAGAACGTAGTAACATTCTTAAAGACAAATTGCTGAACGTGAGGTGTTTGGGGCCAGCAGAGCTAAGCAGTAAAGGAATAGTGAATCACGCATGGAAAAGACTTCATCTCCTGTGCACAGGTAGTAAGCTAGGAGGCTTGAAGGAGAAGTATGTTCTGAATGTGGAAGCCCCTGCCTCTCCTTGAGGAGAAATACAGAGCTCACACCCACTCCAGGTGAGGCAGGCAGCCCCACGCTCCCTGCTGAGTCCTTGAGCCACTGAGGAGCAGGGTGCCCTATGCGGCAGCAAATCCTTGCCTGCTGTCATGCAGCAGCTTTCAAGTCAACTCTGCCCCACACTAACAGGAGCTCAGAAGAAACCAGAGCCCAGCTTGGAGCAGCTAATAGGTGATATATGAGTATCTACAGGAGTTCAGAGTCCAGAGGGTTGTTTGGTGTGTTGTGGGGGAGGGGTTTTGTGGTTTTGAAACAAAAACCATGATAGCATACTGTTCACTATAAAAATACTAAAATTAAGAGTTCTGGCATAGCTGATGACCCACTATGAGCACTGCTGACAGAAGAACACTGAATCATGTTCTACCACCCGTTTGTTAGAAAGGTACCACAAAACTGGACAGGATGGAGAGAAGAATCACAAAATGTAATTCAAAGACAAGGGGTGGAGAAAGAACAAAAGAGCCTGCTGCCTTTCAGGGAAAGACTTAAGGAACTCAATCTGTTTTAGTTAATCAAAAATAAGATTGAGAAACGATTGGCTACAGGGTATAATTACTCACATGGGGAGAAAATACTGGCTACAAAAGGAATCTTTAATCTAGCAAAGAGAGACATAAAAAGAACTAATTACCAGAAGGCAAAGCCCAGAAAATCCAACATAGTAATGGAGCACAACTTCTTAGGAGCACAGACGATTAATCACTGGAACAAAATACCCAGGGAAACGGTGGGCTCTCCATCTCTGTAGTCAGGCTGAATGCATCTCTGTAAAACCTGATTTCATCATGAGATGCCAGACTCCCTAAGGACACTTCCAGTGAAAACCTATGGCCTGTGTTCCACCAGACCAGTTTTGGACTCTTCTTTCATCTCACATCCACTTTCCCTCCCTTCTGAGACCCTCAACCTCACACCAATAATGCCACTTTCTCACCTTAACTTTGCCACTTTTTCTGCCGCTTCTTCCGTGGCCAGTATTGGGAAGAAGGCTTGAATGCTCAGCCTTTTGCTGCTCCTGATCTCCATCCTCTCCTTGGCCTGGACATCCACCTTTATTTTGCGCACACCATACTGTGACATCTCTCCACTTTGCTCCTTACAGCCTGCTCTGTTTCTTTGGTAGCACGGGCAACTTTTGTAGGGATGCATGCAAACAGCAGAAGGAACCAGGGCAAGGAGCGCCAGGACAAAATCTGTCACTGTGCTCTCACTCACAGGCCACCCATACCTCCCTCATGACACTGTCCTTCCTGCTGTGGCAGCTACCCCCTGAGGGACATCCAGATCCAGAAAGGGCTTCCTAGAGTTCCCCTTGCACACCTTACAGCATTTGGCCTTGAGGAAGTGTCTGCCTTTGTTCTGCCTTCCCCTTCCCACCCCAACAGTCTGACCCAAGGCACAGGAGTCAGTCTCATCACTGCTCCCACTCTCTATTGGCCAAAGCAGTTCTTCCCTTTTTTACATCCAACCCACACACCCCTCTGGTAATATATTCACTGCCACAGTTGGAGCATTTTAACCTTCAGACTCTGTGCCAGTCTGGAGACAAAAGGTTTCACTGAATTGATACAGCTTTGTAATAGAATGACCCTCCTGCTGGCATTTCAGGGCCAAACATACTTTGAGGGTGGCTCCATTGGTGAAGTCCATTTACCAAGAATGATGCAAAGCTCCAGAGTCCCACCAGAATCCTGACTAAGCCTGGGCAATCAACTCACATTAATTTCTAAAAATGCTTTTTTCATCCTCAGCTTGCAAAGCAACTTTATCTCTTCCTCCCAGGAGTAGCACATGGCTAACACAATCTATGCATTTATCAGCATTGGCATGGACTATTAGAAGCAACCATATCTGGACCTCAGTTTAAGGTTGCCACTCAATTCCAGCTGGTACAAAATGTTGCCTTCTGTATGGCTGAAGCTGCAGCAGGCATGCAGAGCTTCTGCTGTAGTCCCTTCCCTAGCTTGCAGATAGCCTCTGACATCAATTCAAAGTCTCATTTTTCAAAGAAGCTGAAGGATTGAATCTCTGCTCCAGGAAGGACCAAATTTCAGTCTGTGAACCCTGTTGACAGCTGGGGTCCTCTGAGTCAATGTCTCTAAGAACTGACAACAAAACATCTCTGATCAAAGGGATGTCTCCGTGGAAATTATTCAAGTGGGGAGCAAATGCACTCCCAAGCCTGGGGTCTTTAAAGGATGTCACTAGGCTTTCCCTGGGGGCAACTTTACTGCCATCATTGACACTAACAATATAAAAACCTTTATTCTCCCCACCTCATGCCCTCATTTTCTAATTCCCTCCAAAGAGAACAGCCATGTATGCAGAGTGCTGAACCCAAAAAAGGAAACTGCCAGGGGCCCACTGAACACTCTGTGGGATTGAGTTTTTGTTTTTACATGAAAAAGTGCTTGGAGGCTGCGGTAATGGATGCGACATAAACCTCTACAAAAAAGCAAGAGAATTTAACCCTGAGCTTCTAGGTCAGCTGTCAAAGAAATAACCCTAATTTCTTGCACTCTGGAAATGAGTGCTGAATTCCACAGATGAGGAGGGCAGTTTGTAGATGCAGATGAAGTCTAATGCATCCAACTCTAACTCAATTCTAACATCAAATAGAGTTCCAGAGCTCACTCCAAAAGCATTGTCACAATACCGGCATCATTTCCATTGCCCCAAGAAGAGCTATGTTACTAAGATGTTGCAACTGAAGAGTTTAGGTGCAAGCCTGGGATCCTCTTGTGGCCTTCCTAACATCAAGATGCCTAAGTTTATACATTTTTTCCCCTCTAGTGTTGGAAGGGGTAGGGGGAGCCATGAAGGAGCAATAATTCAGTACATTAAATATACATGCATGTATGTATATATTTATAGAGAGGGAGAAAAAAAGAGAGTTAAGAAACCGCAAAACCCATGAGCCAATTACAACTGACTTTTCTTCCCTTCCATCTTTTTCCATTTATAGTGCAAAATGGGCCTTAATCTCCAATTCCAAAATATTCATTGCAGTAATTTCGTCTAGCAGAGAATCATTATTTACTGCTTGCATTCTCACTTCAAATAGGAAATATCAAGCTGCAAACACAGAAGAGAGGGGGTTAAAGAAAGGTACTCCCATTTTGCTCAGAATGGCATTCCTAGAAGTATTTATTCCCATGTAAAAGCTGTGAATTGTATTTGAAATTTTCACTGAATTTTCAGTGAAAAAAATCTATTATTCCTGGAGCCTTTGTAGGTGATATTTATCTTTTGACCCCAGTTAAATGGCATGGAGTAAGGCCACAAAACCAAAAGAACCATCTTGGTAACAGGTGTGACCTCACATGTGATATCAGCAGCCAAAGATTGGTGATAATCTACTGAAAGTTACTAGATATCAAGCATCAGAAGGTATAAAATTACACTAGGATCATGCTTGCAGCTGCATTGAGGATAACACACTGATGTTTTCGCCATGCTAACAACATTAGTCAATTAAAAAACCTTCCAGGCCAGACTAGCAACTGAAAAAAGAGATGCTAATACAGTCTCTGAAGTGCTGCAGTGCACAAAGTGTGGGCTCACTCCACATGTTCTCTCCCTCCTTGCAGAGTAAATCTCAGTGTTGCTTTTGCATGTTTAATGACAGTTTTCTACAACCCACTGAGCCTAGGAAATATTAGAGCAACTATGAGTGATTAAATTCAACTGGAGTGAGGCCAACTCATCTTGTTACTGATTTGTTATTAATTTGAACTGATTTTAATGATTTTTGGTGATTTGGATTTAAATAAGGAATGATTTAGAGTAACCATACAACCAGTTATGCTGCTACAAAGTCCTTTGTAAAGTCCCAGGCTAAGGCCATGCAGGCCGGGAATAATCATTAACCAGATCTATTCAAAGAATAAGACTCATGACCAACTATTGTTAGGCTGTTCAGGTGAGGACAATTTATTGCCCTGTAGACCATACATTGTGAAAGGGCCTCGAAGCATCTTAAAACTGCAATGCGAGCCAAAGTCCTTGAGTCAAGGACATTGGAGGGGTCTTTCTGTTGAGTCAGTAGTCTGTGGTAGTCACAAAAGCAGCCCCGTGACTCATTTCAAGACTCAGGTGCACCTGACCGAAAAGGGGTGGGAATAAGAAAATGAGTTATGGGAATTATCATGTTTATGTATGGCACTTGATTAATATGTATTACTGTATCCTATATAGTCAGCATGTTACACGAGTTAGGTGTGTGTTGGTGGTGAGACAACTCCCCTGCACACCCAGCCGTTAATAAAGGAGTGTCTGCTTATCTACATCACATTGGTGTTAATAAGTCCTTTTATCCTGTTTGGCAGCAATCTCAACATTCTTCAAAGTTGGTGGAAAATGCACACCAGTAAGAGGTGCAGGTAGTAAGTTCCCCATCACTAAACAAAGCTGCCACCCTGCTTGAAGTTTGCCCCAAAAAGGCAGCCCCACATGTGCTAATGCCTGAGGCCCTGCCAGTCCACCATCCCAGGACTTAAAGCTTGTTGGTGGCCCCTCATTACACCCAGTCTCACCCTGATCTCTCTACAATGGGTTTAAGTAATTTATAGAGCAAACTAATACAGGAGGCTAGGAATCATGAGGCTATAATTCCTTCAAGGGTTCCTGTTCTAATTCAGAGCAGAAGCCTTCTAATGATGCCATCAGCTGCAAGAAAGGAAGCTTGAGTCATCATATCCCTGGATAAAACGATGTGTGCAATACACAATTGCCTCTTTGTTTAGATCAGCTGACTTTGTTACCCGTGAGCCCTCTGACTGCCTGTAATAAGGAGGAATCTGATACTTGCCCCCACTGCAAGCTGAGATCTAACTTGCTGTAATGTACCCACTCCTTTCCTTCCACTTAAGTGCTGAGAGATGAATCACAAACGGCCATTTGCAAATCAGGAAAAATGTGCCTTATTTGTGCCTGGCACAGTCCCATCACACACCTACTTCATCTCCACAGACCCCCGCCCATCTCCCTCCCTCCCTTTCTAGGAGCTGTTATGTGAGTCAGGAATGGGAGAGCTCACACATGGCTCTTGAAACGAAGAAATTCACTCAACAGTCAGAATCCAATAGAACTGTTAAGCAGGTATTCTTTATTAGCAGCGCTGGGGTCACCTTGGAGATTCTCCACCATAAGGGCTCCCCAGAACTAGCAAGGGACATCAGTTTACATACACACAAATCATACATATTCATTAGATTTCCTGGAAAGGGGTGTCTTATGATAATGAGTTCCCGGAATCCATTTACATAGTCCAAGCATGCGTAGTAAAAATAGAGTGAAGGTCTTCGGTGGTGGAGGGAAGAAGTATGTGGTCTTCTTCACGGTGTCTGCTCTTTCCAGAGCATGCGCTGTGAAGTAAAGTCCAGGTGTTTTTTTCCTAAATCAGAGAGATCATCCTCCCTAGATGGTATCTCTGTGTCCTTTTGTTCACTTTCCCCCTTATCTTAGTTTGCCCAAGTGCCCTTTGAAGGCTTTGAGGCTGCTATCAGTGAGTTATATAGGAAGCGTTTTACTTTTGTCTAGACAG
Source organism: Strix aluco (assembly GCF_031877795.1). NCBI lineage: Eukaryota > Metazoa > Chordata > Aves > Strigiformes > Strigidae > Strix > Strix aluco. The sequence goes on from NC_133935.1 coordinate 29,260,276, forward strand.
ACAAAGAGGCCTAGGGAAAACAGTTGAGGAGTCCTTGGGAAACAAACACAAGCAAAACTTTCATGTATCTTAATCAGTCTTAATCAGAAATTCATTGGTTTGAGCCCTTTCACTCTCCATGCTCAGCTTTGCCATGTGGCTCTGGTGTCCCTACAGGCCAGAACCAGGAGAGGTCATAACAGCTGCAGCACCAAACTTTTTGGCTGGTATCCTCAGACTGGCATTCAAAACCTGTGCTAAGGGCCCACGAACCCTATGGCTCATGGGAAGAAGGGGTTGGTATATCAAAGCAGCCTGAATATGGCACTGAGCAACATAGTGAGCATGTGGCTGAGCAGGGCTTAGCACTTGGGGTTTCCTGTCTTTTGGGAGAGTAGGAGTGCTCTCCCCAGCACTACAGGGAGATGTTCCCATTCCCTCTTTCCAAGGATGAAGAGTAGAAGGGTTTCCCCTACCCAGTGGTGGGTTTGGAGCATTCTCTTCCTAGTGGAAAACCCAAGCTGACTTCCCTGCCTAGTAAAGACAGAATCATTTCTACCTTTCTCAACATTCAAGTTGCTTAAAAACCTGCCCATCTTTTAGTCTCTCCCAACCCTCATCCAGCATGGGCCACAAGGCAGAAGGGAATGGTCAATCATCAGGCCAGACAGCAAGAAAGTACAAGGGACTGTTGCTCTTTGCTCCTCTAATCCATTTGCCTGGGTGGGGAGAGTATCTGGCAGCAATCCATTCACTTGGCATTTTACCCTAAACAGTTGTTGAAACATTAGGTAACAGTTTCCCAAGGCAGAGCTTATTAGCTTGATCACATTAATATGACTCAAATGCCTTCAAAAAACTGGAGCTTGCATCTCAATGGGCTGCTGCATTGTGGAGATATCCAGATGGCAAACAGCTGGCTCCAATGCCTCTAGGCAAGTCCATCATTGTTATGGGAAATGCCATACAACAGGAGAGGACAGAGCATACATATGGAGACCATACATGCCTTTTCTTCGCTCAGATTCCTCGAGTGAGTGGCAGTGCTCCAACAGACCCTCTGATACGTGCTTCTAGAGCTCTTCTAAAAAATAGATACTAATGTTATTCACAAGCTCTTCAACTGTGCTGTTAAGCAAATCCTTGCTACCTACCTTTCAACTATTGCTAACATATTGTCTCTTGACTCCACTCCCTTTTGCAGATGCCTGCAAGAGTTGCTCAGAGACTGGAAGGCAATGCCCAGCAGAGTTTCCCAGCCTTTTTCCTGCAGTAGGCAGCTTCCCTATCACCTTTAATAGCTGTGGGATTGGATCCTTTCTTGTTAGTGTTTTAACCAGGTTTGCCAAAAGCTCACTGTTCCAGTTTCAGCATAGGAATTGCAAATGTTCATCTTTTGATCAACTGCCAAATGCTTCCGCAGGAACAAGGAGAGGGATGGCTGCTTAGCAAAGCCAGCCTCCATTCCAAACTACAGCTTTCCAGCTCCTGCATTTTAGATTGCATCCCTTGCTTAGAGTGCAGCAAACAGAGGCCATAAATTACAGAAAGCTGTGAAGTCCAATCACAAAAAAAGAGATCAGAATAAAATTCAGGAGTATTTTTCTTCCCTGCCTGTGTATGTTTCCTATAGATCACAGCACTAGGAGAGAAGGGTGTATGCCCTAAGAAGAGTGCTTCTTTTACTGGGAGTCTGGGTCCTTCAAACCTGTTTTAAGTTGTTAAAGCATCTGAAATGTAGTCAGGTCATTATGCACTGTGATTAGTTACAGGGTATGTCATCAATAAAAAAAATTAAGTGTATAACCCTACTTTATAAAGACCTGCTCCTCAAACAGGCTGTATGCATTGCGGTCATTCTGTTGGAGCCAAGCAAGCTCGGAGCATGCAAAGTTAAACATTTCTGTAAGTCTTTCCAAGATTGAGGTTGTAAGGCAAAATCAGGAGAAAATTAAAAAAAAAAAAAAAAAAAGAAGAAAAAGCCTTTATAGTGCATGGTTGGCATGCGATTTTCAAACATTCATATCTCAGTTAAATAAAAATCAATGTCCTTCACAACAAGGCTGGACATTGTGACTTAGGCATAGCTATTTCCACAGCAAATCAGAGTTTTCAACTGTCAGTCATTTTGCCCATCAGAGCTGTTGAAATGGGTCACAAGATACAATGGGAGAAATATATTCTGCTTCTCATTCTCACATGAAGATGGTCTGAATATATGTAAACTTTTCAAAACTATTCACCAAGCATTGCAAATTTTAGCCTAGAAGGTGGATGTTTCACAAGTTTTGGAATGTTTCACAACTATTGGAAAATAGAGTTTTATAATAAAAATATTTTTGCCATCTTAAATAGAGCTAGTTGCCACTTTAATACCTGGCAATAGGTTTTATAAATGCACAAATAACATATCATTTTGCATCTAGTACCTTGATTCTAGGCTTTTAAGACTTCTAGGAAGAAAAAAGTAGCCAAATATGAAGGAACACAATAAAAATACGGGGCTTTTTTCCATTCACTTCTGAAGCACAAGAAGCATAAAGGTATTAGTGTTTGCAGGTGTTGGATCAACCGATAAGGTATTAGTTTACTTAGTTTTACAGTGGGATCATTCTGCTATATTCTTGCAAGAATTTTAAAGTTATAAATGTAAAGTTGATTCTCATACCTTTTCCTACACTAAACAAGAGACCTCATCATCACAGATCTCTGCTGTGTTGCTAAAGCTTCTTTGGAGGATCAACTCTAACAGCAAAGCAAAAAGCCAGTGCTTTAAACTCCAGAAGGAAAGTGTCGTGGCTTGAGCTCAGAAGGAAACTGAGCACCATGTAGCCATTCACTCACCCCTTCCCCCCAGCGCTGGGAAGGAGAAAAATTAATCAAAAGGCTCTGGAAATAAGGATAGAGAGGGGTAGCTCACCCTTTATGGTCACAGGCAAAAGATAGGCTCATTAGGGGAAGAAAAAAAAAAGACATCACTTTAATTCAAAACACTAACAATGACACTTAACAGACAGAATGGTAGTGAGAAGTGTTACTACCTATTAAAACACCTCCCTCCACCCCTCCCTTCCTCCTGGGCTCAGCTCCATTTCCAATATCTCTGCCTCCTCCCCCAGCGGTGCAGGGGCAGGGGATGGGGAGTGCAGTCAGTCCACCACTTCTTCCTCCAAGGAGGGGGGGAAGCACTCCTCTGCATTCTTCCCCCTGCTCCACATGGCATCCCTCTCATGGGAGACAGTCATCCACAAATTTTCTCCATCATGAGTCCTCCCCACGGCATGCATTCTTCTCAAGATGCTCCAACGTGGGTCACCTCTATATGCTGCAATCCTCCCAGTGCCAAACTACAACAGCAGGGGCTTCTTCTTCCCATAGAGCCACAGGGGTCCTTCACATGCCACAGGCAAATCTCTGCTCCTCCAGTGACCTCCATGGGTGGCAGGTGGGGCAGCCCTGCTGTATCACCATGGGATACAGGGGAGCTCTCTGCTCCAGCACACCTCCTTGCCTTCCACTGATCTCGGTGTTCACGCAGGTGTCCTTCCTGTAACCAGTCCTCAAAGTCCCAAACCCCTCTCCCGTTCCCCTTCTTAAATACATTATCACAGAGGTGTGACTACCATCGCTAATTGGCTCAGCCTTGCCCAAAAGCGGGTCCAACTTGGAGCCAGGGGAGCTTTCAAGAAGCTTCTCACAGGGAGTCATCGCTGTAGTCCCCTCCCCTGACACTGAAACTCAGCACAGAAAATTACCATTCCACCTCTTAGAAAGAAGCACCCCCCACCACAGAAAGCAAATATTCATCCTCAAACCAAACTCTATCTGGTTAGTGCTTAAACTGAATTAAATCTTTTGGGGTTTTTTTATGCTGCAGTGTTCCAGCTAAATTATTTTCTTTAGTCACAAGACTTAACACCTGCTGACATCAGTGGTAAACATCCTACCAACTGAATGGGAAGTGGTCAATCTTACAGAGAACGCTTGGGGTGATAGGATAAATAGTGCAAAATGGCAGCAATACATGAACAGGTATGTTGGTTGCACATGTCACAGCCACAGTTAATCACAATAGGATTTGCCTCACTGTGGTATCCTGAGGTTATAACTGTATGTCTGGATACATGTAGCTGAACATGTCTTTTTAGCCCTCTGGTCATGATAGCTCCCCTATTTCAAGTTGATGTTGTGCCTGCTACTTGCTATGAACCCATACAACATTTGGTAGGAATTATTTTTTAATTTTTAATGAAAGGTACAGTGTGATTCCTTGTGACAGCAGATCTGCTCCATAGGAAGGTTTGTTCCTTTAGAAACATAGGATGGCCACATTCCAGAACCACACACAAACTTCGGCTTCTGCCAGATACAGTTTGTCAGCCAGGACCAAAGCAGCTATGGAAAAACAACAGAAATAGCAACAGTCTAAACAGTCCTTTTGTGGTGGTGCAATTCTTCCCCCGCCCCTCTTTGTTGGGCTGCTTGGTGCTAGGTGCGATTCCACCCACATCCCCCGAGCTATACACCAGTCTGTGGAGATAAGGACTGACAATGTTAACCAGCCTGGCTCCTGCCCCTCCCGATTGCTCGGAAATGGTTAAAATGGCCCATCAACTCCTAAGGGCCTGGCACACCTGTGCCTGGGATGTGGTCAAATGGGAACAATAACAGAGTCGCACATTAATCAAATTCTTTTGTAACTGCTGGAAGGCACCAGAAGGTATTTGACAAAAGTCAATTATCTTGGACCCTATAAATGGCGACCACCAGGGAGACCCTTTGAGCTCTCCTGGATCGCAGTGGGCTTGTGACCAGCATCTCCCCTGAGCTGGGACGCCTCTCAGGTACCAAACCCTTAAGGTGTCGTCTGCTCCAGATGGAAGGCCAGGGCGAAGTCCCCTGCTTGAGTCTCAATTATCGCCCGTTGAGGAATGCCAAGGCATTGGGAGTATTTGCTCTAAACTCGAGAGGGAAATTTTCTTTGAGCTAGCTTCTCTTTACTTTGTGTGTGTGTGTGTGGGTACGTACCCTTGTTTCTGTGTGTGTATGTCCGTTCTGTGTTCATTCTACTGAATCCAAACACCTTTGTTTCTGTATGTTTGTCCGTTTTGTTATGTGCATGCATGTGTATATATATATATAGGTACCATTAAGTAAGTTAGTGTGAATCTTGTCATTTTAGAATCTGAATAAGTCACTTTCCTTTCTTTTAGTATTTCTGAATTATTTTATAATAATAAATTGCTGTTAGTTATGAATAAACCTAGATTTCTTACTAAATATTACCGTGTCAATACTTTCATCCGCGACACCTTTCTAATGACTGGTAAGCACACAGTACCACAGGATATAATTCTAAATCTGCTACTGGGAAACACAACTTGCTTTCATTTGCTTTGCAAGTCAGGAGAGAAATGTTGCCTTCTTTGTTGAGATATGTAACTCCACCTGAAATGCCAAATATTTTCTCTGTTGATTTTTGATTCCCTGTTCTCTCAGCATAAATGTCTTCAGTAATGTCAAAGAAGGATGTAATTCTTGGCCATTTGCACAACATATACACTGGCCTGAATTGCAGTTTCATGCAGATATGTGTGAAGTACAGGTGCTGACACAGCAGAGTTGCAGTCTGCTTAGTCCACTCTCCTACCTCCGACAGCCATGGATGCACAGTTATATCTAAAGAGTCAGCCCCAGTCCCACCCTTACCTCAGAACCATTGAAACTTTCTTCCAATGCTGCCTCAAAGCTTTCATGGGCACCAGGGATCTCACGCCCTGCCTGCATGAGAGCTGCATCCCTCACTCACATTACACAAAGCGTGGCCACCTAGAATCACTGCTACGTGACAGGATGGCAGGGAAAACACCTTTTCAGAACAGAGGTTCACAACCAAAAGAAAAAACGTCACACTGTACCACCTGAGGCAGATACCATGGTAGCAGCCATAACAGTACAGCTGTACTGCTGCCAGTAGCATTTTCTTCCTCCTGATAGACCTTGTATGACTTTGGAGTGGCTAAGGTAATGCTAACAGCACCTCTGTTGTCATTTGGGAGTATGAGGACTTCAGGATGTGGCAGACTTTGCAAGGATCCAAAGTGACATTCAAGTTAGATCTAGCCCTAGGGTAGAGAAGCAGGAAGTCAGTTCAGGCAAATATTATTGAGTGATTTTAATACATTTGTTGTTCTCAGTCTTTTTTCTTTTTTTTTTTTTTTTTTTTACTTTCTTGTTGGTATAATTGATCCTTTGAAAATTAAATACGAAAGATTCAGGAAATTCTTTTTGGGTTATAATGAGTAACAGCTTTTGGGACGATTGCAAAGTGCCTGAATTAGGACAAAACATAAATTTGTAGACACACACAGAGAAAAAGGATAAGGAGGAATGGAAATTATAAAGTAACATGATTTATGAAAAATTCTTCATTTTACTGCTAATCATAATGGACTCCTGCTGCTTATAACCTTACTGTAATCAAAGGGGTATATTAATTTCTTGCATAGTTACATGCACAGAACTATTGAAGCTAATAAGTGTTATGTGCTTGCTGTGAGGGACAAAGAGGTGCCACACAATTAAATCATTTACTATAGCTGCATTGTAAATTATAAAAATGGCCTAGAATGTTATAATTATAGATAACATTGCCCATTTTTAACTTTAAAAAAGACATATAGCATTGGCCCTTTGGCCTTGTGCTTGGGGGAAGACAGAAATGGTCTTAGGCATTGGAGGCAGTGGGCGGATAGTCTTCTGTGCATGGCCAAGCTCTCTACAGGCCTCTAGCAAGTCTTTTGCTACATGCTATAAGAAGATTGCTTAACCAGTTTCCAGCAATGCTTCCCATGGGTGCCTGAAAGACTGGGCAAAGGCTACCCACTTCACCATGGCTGAAGCTGTGGAAGAACTGGATCCTGGTGGGACCAGACACCATGCTCAAAATATCACAGATAGCAACTTTGAAGAAACAGCAGAGATGTCTGCATTGACCAGCAGAAAATTAATATCCCCTATTAAAGTATTAAGAAACCTGAAAGTAATTGTCTTGTGTATCTTGGTTCAGTGTATTTTAGATGTGGTCCATTGGTCAGGGTCTGACATCAGCATTCAAACCAGTGACAGGATGTTCAGCTGGTGCAGTTATTTTATGTGTTACCTTCTGGAAAAAGTGTGTCCAGATCCATCTTGGACAGTGTAACCACAGCTGCAGGTAAACTGGAAGAGGATCATATTTATAAATAAATAGTGTCATTTTCCCCATATTTTATAGCAGGCTGACATGAACTTTCAATATTAAAAGGCAAAATGGTGTAGCCTAGAGATAAAAGTTCTTTTGATAATGTTTAACCAAAACATTTTCATCGTGCTGACTGCGATAATGTCACACAAAATCATGTAAATGAAATTGATACATCCTAAAAAAATACTTTGATTTTGGCAAATTATTATTTTCTAAAAGACAACTGAAGTAATGTTCTCCAGTCCTAAACAGTATTTTCCAAACTTCTGCATTTTCTTAATGGAAATAATATAAAAAGAAAATCATTAAAAGTTCACAAGCCTGGATAAGGCACTATGCCCTTAGGTATCATAGACAGTGAAGAAACAATACATCATAGTGCAGTTCAGTGTGTCTAGAAGTGCTTGAAGAACCACTATCTTAGGCTGCTGTGCTTCACACAGTCCCAGGATGCCCTGACATGAGTATTCTTGAATACAGCAGTCACAGGAAACCTTAGGAAAGTAAGGATAATGCAGAAACTAGAAAAAAAAAGCAGGTTCCAAAGCTGAATTCTTCAGAAATTTTGTGTCATTTTGAGTTTAGATATCTTGATTTGGAACAAAAGGCACCTCATGGATTGATGGAAGTCACAGCAGAACTACCCTTCCTCCTACTTCACCTTAGAAATCAGCATCATCATCGTCTCATGTGATACATAGCATTTAATGGAGGAGCTGTTACCAGTAATCAAAGTAGCCACATCTTCAATGCTTACACAACATACACAAGCCCATAAATGTTACAGTCTGGGAATATGGACAAATATCCAAATCCCTATTTAGTTAACAAAATAAGTAGCACTTACTCTCAGATGTGCCAGACCACCCAAGGCTCCAGTTTAATTGCTCTCAGAGGCTGTGGACAAACATCCTCCTTCAGATCCAGCTGTGCTACTGGATACTACCACTGTAACTGCTCATCTGTTGCATTCCCTGTCCTCCTCTTCTGGCCCCTTCCCTCCCCTAGTGTTAAACACCCTTTTAAACCAGCCCACACACCAATTTGTGTCAGCATTCCTTCGTTTGTGCCAAGTAAATTCATTTGGGTTAGTTTAATCAGATTAAAAAGGAGGTGGCAGTAGTAGATGTAGCCCTGAGAGGCACTAGTCTTTGGACAGCAAGACAAGGATGAAAGGCCAGCCAGCGGCAGCCTGGGAGCTGATGAAGAGAACTAAGAACCTCAGGTGCAGAACAAAGGTAAAGTACCAGTTCAGATCTAATTAATTCTTTTGTGGTGCTGGGGGAAAAAAAAAAAAAAAAAGCAGGACTATCTGCACTGGTCGCTTCCATAGCTCAGACCTGCTGATCTCATGCCATCCTGTATTTCTGGTTTTCCAGATTCTCCCATTATCTGAAGTGTCCCACCTGCCACAAATGGAAATACACTGTTCAAGTATGGCTGCCACCCATTCAGAATGGAAATGCACTGTTCAAGTATGGCTGCCATCTATCCACAGTACCTGAAGCACATCCTTTATTCTTCTGCCTGCACATGTTGTACCGGTGACCTTTGAGCTCCTTGTTTATTTGATATGTTCCAGGGATTCAGACAAACATTGCTAATCAAATATCATTGCTCAGCACAATCACTCCAGAAAGAAGTGGATTTGCTGCCTCCAAGATACACACTTAGTAGCTGTGATGCAAGCAGGGAGTGTCTAGCTCCTCATGTGTGGTGTGTTTCCACCCAGGAAACCCCAGTCAGAAATGTGACAGAATTACCTGGATGACACACATAACACAGAGTTTGACTGATCCCAAAAGCACTGCTTGTACCATGTTTGGGAATGCAGCATTTGCACCTGCAACACATGTTCTGTTTTGGTCAGTGGCTCTGAACACCAAATCTTATAGTCCTTCTCGTTCAGAAGGTGATTCAGGCTGACTTTCTCCTGCTCCCTCTTTGACCAAACACAGCTTTTTGAAGATGCTGCCATGCAGTGTTTGCTAATAATACTAACATATCAAAATGGTGACATAACAAAATAGTAGCACCTATGCAAGAGACAGCCATGTCTCCTCATCCCCATCTTTGGGGAACTGTGCCCAGTGATGCATGAAGCATACCAGCAAGTTTCTCAAGTGAAGTTCAGCTGCAGAAAAATTGGGAATCCCCATCCACATCAGCAGAAAGGCTGCAGAGCTGGGGTGTGGGAGAGAGCGCAGTCCATGAGAAACCGAATTAAGAAAGTATTAACTAAAGTCACCTTGGTCTCAGTGAGGACAGGTCATAATCCTCAAAGTCCCAGTGGGAACACAAGAGCTTAAATAATGAATATCAAAGTCTCCTATGTGAGGTACAGTAATATAACACCTCTTTCTCCTCCTTATCTTGTCCTCTGCAGCTGTTTGATTCCCAAGGAATTGCAGTGAACTTACAGATTCTTCTCTAGTACACAGAGGGGGAGAGAGCATCCACCAAGGAGCTATTCTTACGTTTTCAGTCACCTCCTGTTCTGCCCCAGCCAATTACGAAGTTGTGATAGAGACTGTTAAAAGTGACTGTATTCTGCTCCAGAGCTAGCTGCATTCAGAGAGGTGAGCAAAATCTGGGCTTCTTTCAGTTTCAGTGTCCTCTGGATTAAAAATTAAAGAGGAGATATTTGTGTTAACTTTTCTCATAACCTGGAGAAGGATTTAAACAATTTGAAACCTCAGACAGCTTCAGACTCAGATTCTGCAATTGTGCTACTAGGCACCATTGCTCCTCATAACCCTGAGGAAGACAGGGCACAGTCTTACAAATAGTACTTTTATGTGTAGAGATGCTGATTCTTATTTCCATTAGCCTTACAATGGCGTGGGACCTTAAGGTGAAAGTAAATATTATTTTTGCACAATTTTTCCTTGCTGTTACATCAGGGATAAGCTGATAGGGAGAAGGGTTCATGGGGCTATAGCTCTGCTTACAGCATGTACTGGATGCCATGTATACTCTCAGCCACATGTTGGGGAGTGGCTGTTCCTCTTTCCCCACTTTCTTAGATTGTGGTCACATCCCACTCAACTCTACACTACCAAAATTTGTAAAAAGATCTTTCTGTAAATGAGAACAAAAGGACATATACTTTTTTTTTAGATCAATTCCTCTTTTGTTTTGCAACTGGTAGTGAAAGAAAAATCTCTATAGTCACAGTTGTGTTAGAGTTCACATTGGAACTTTCTAGAGAGGGATTAAAAAATAGAAATGATCTTCTTGTGGTCGATAGAACCTGCATGTTCCAGGGTGCCTCAAAGTCTTCTGTCCCCATTATATGAAATAATGAGTGGTTCTCTAAGAAGCTCCAATGAATTATGTCCTTAAATGAAGATGTTCTGCTGTCTGTGTACAATGTTACTAATTTCCTTTATACAAGAAGAAAAAACATGAAGCAAAGGTATGAAGGACACCTAGAGTATCTCTCCTTTATGACTCATGTCTGCCCATATTCACAACTTTTTCTTCTGGACTCATTATTTGAAGTCTTTTTTGCTCTTCCATTTCCAGAAAATTAACACTCTGAATGGCCTGATTTGTTAGGAGAAATTCATCTAATTCACTGTAATTAGGAACATGGTAAACTGTACTCCTGTACAAAAGATGAAAGATAACAGCTAGCAAGTGATTATTTCTATCAGTAGGTTTCTGTATAGCATTTCAGACAAAACATTCCTGCTCTTAATAGCTTGAATGTCTCAAAAGAAATCTATGGTACCTTGATCAACAGTGCCCAAATCTTTTCACAGGGCTGGATGCTTTTCAAGAAATAATGATATTAGAATCATCTTTCTTAATGAAGAAGATGATAGCATCAATACAGTGTGCCAGTTCTGTTGCTTAGCCGCTCAAAGTTGGCACTGGCTTCACATTAGAGTTGTTCACTTGGTGACTGCAGGGTGCTAAGGCCCTGAATCCAAGAAAGTAATGAAGCACATGTGCCTAAACATCAGCCTGAAGGTAATTCTTCAGACTATCTCATGTTTGATGCCATGTTCCTGCTCCAAGTACCTTGCAGAAACAGGATAGGAAAGCCAAGAGGGAAGGGAGATGGGTGTTATTTGCAAACACTTTTGACAAATAGATCCCAGTGTGGAAGAGCTGACATTATGCAGCACCTGGAGTGGTGGTCTCCTAAGCAGATCCAGGATATGCAAATCATTCACATCAGTCTCCTCAGTTGTCTGGAGGATCAGGAGGCACAAAGCCATTGTACTGAGCTGCACTACATTGGACTACTGTAACTGGCACCTCTAAGCATGATAAGCCTACCGGAGCAGGGAACCTGTTACTAGTTCTGCTTTTCGTCCTGTGATATCTATGACAATCAGCCTAAAATTACTTAGTTAAAATGATCCCTGCATCCACTGAGAGGTGTGAAGTGGGAATTACAGACAGATGTGGAGCCTAGGAATTATCTAAACACAAGTTCACCTTTTGCCAGGGTCTGGCAGATTGTTCAGGCAACCCATACAGCATGCACCAGGCACAATGGCATATATAGCTGATCCGTGGGCAGAGGGGGGTGGGATTCGTCTCTCTCCAGCTTCTCAGGATCAATGGCCAACAGAATCTGATTTGCCCCATCTGCAAGTCTTCTGGTGTGAGAAAATAAGAAACTTTGGCCTGAAGCAATGGGGTCTGGCCACAGAAACCACAGACTTCAAAGTTCTTAGATTGAGCAAAATCTGTGATAATTGTTGGGAGTTTATGGATCTGCAGAATCCCAGTAAAGCAGGAGTACGCGTGCAACATAAGTCTGCACAAGAGGGAGGACACAAATGGTTTGGATGGAGTAAGCTAGGCACACCTCAGTTTGTGGGAGCAGTACTGAAGGAAGAAATAGTTCCATTTTATTTCAAGTTAATTGTGTGCATATTTCTCATCCCATGGTCAGACTAGACTATAGGAAACCTCTCCTTTTTTTTTTTTTTTTAACTCAGCTTCATTCCTATTCTTTGCAGATGCAAAATCACTCATGAATCTTAAAACAGCTTTTGCACAGAATCAGCTCAACTAATGAAAAAACAGAGAAGATTGCCATAATCTCTTCAATCTAAGGAGTAATATAGAGCACTGATAACATCAGGATGAGGAAGAAAGACAGACATGAGAACGATGTCCAAGTGTATTATGGATTTTTTGCAATATATTTCTTTAAAAAATATGGGGGAGGGAGAGGTGACAGTGGTTTAACAATATCATTATTTTACATCATCCTTCTCCTCTTTACTTATGGACAGGCTGATGCCGAGATTTAGCACAGGAAACAGTTTTAAGAATCCATATATTCTTGGCTACAGTTCATGCCCTCAGACTCTGCCAGAACTCCAACTGAATGTTAAATATCTAATCTACCTATGCATTTTTAATGCACGCATTAACATCATATTGAAATAACACTGAGCACTAATGGCAACTTTTTTTTTTAACAAATAAAAGGCAGAACCCAGAAACTACATTGAAACAGTAGGTGTAGCCAAAACTGACATGCACCGCAAAAACATATCATTTCTTCCCAGAGACAAGGTGTCATGCACAGTATAGTAAAGAGCATGGAATTAGATGTGACCACACTTATGGATAAGGTTTGCTGGACTGGGAGCTCTTCATTTGGAAGATTTAGGCAGGTCTGCAGTTTATTCTAGTACTTCCCCTCTGTGTGCCATCAACTAAGCCACTTTAGGTACGTTTGTCACTGAAGGCAAGATGAGTGATGGCTCTTCTGCCAATGCTCCACAGGCTTGCTGTGGAGGTGGAAGCCACACCAGTCTGTCAGCTCTCCCACACCAACCTGGGTCAGAGGAGAGACTGTGGTACAGGCACAGCACCCCATCTGTGAGGCTTTTCTGGATCCGGGGCTTGTTCTAGGGTCTATGCACAGTACTGCTCTGGGACATTTCAAGGCACTAGCTTGGTCAGAGATCTGTAACCAAGCACTGCTTTGCATATATGTTCCTTTAGAAATTACGAGGATAGTTAGAGAAATTAAACAGGGGAGATGTCTCCTCTTTCTTGCCATGGCTTCTCTTGTCTACTGAAGCACTGATGGCTTCAAGGCTAGGACTCTTCCTTAGTGTTTGTGCAGATACAGCACAAAGGAGCTTCAATTTCAGTGGCAGCTGCTAAGCACCACTGCAATACATGATAATTAATATGAATTAATTGTGTATACCAAAGAAACCAGCTGACTGGCAGGCCCTATGTACCCACTTCTGAAAAGATTATTAGCTCTTTATTTTTCTCTCTGCTTATAAATACATACATAAGTGTATATACATATTTCTTTTCCACAGAAAAATTTCAGTGATTGACCATTTAATAATAAGGTATATAAGGCTTGAGATCTGGAAAGAATGAGAAGAATGTTCCTAACATATGAAATTTTCAGGATTTTAAAATGGTGTCTTCCATTTTTTAAATTATTTCTGGAACAAACATACTAGGTTTTCATTACTGCTCAAGTCTCTGATCCATTAAGCTTTTCTCTTGAAAACAGAAAAAGACTCAGTGCAAGGGGAAGAACTGGAAACCGGCTGTTACATAAGCAATTAGGAAAAAAAAAGAGAGAGATCATCTATATCACTGGGACAATTCCCCCAAACCTAGTTCCCTCCTTCCTGCCTTTCTAAAACATAGAGCTTAAAGTATTCTTTCATTTGTATTGCCTTCTGCAATATTCTTCTTTGGTATTGCCTACTATTAATCTAAAACATGCTTACTCCGGTAGTCAGGATACAGTTCCAAGGAGTGGTGCTGGTAGAAGGTCTTTCTCCAATAGAAGGAGATAAAACTCTGGCTAGACAAAGCAGTTACAGCTCTGCAGCAGTTTACAAATGACCTAAAGTGGGATCCCTATTCAATAATCCTGCACCAAACAGAAATATTTATACTTCTAATGCAAATACCATTTCTGGGTTGTGCTTACTTATTCTGTGACTGAGACACCTGAAAGGTATGGGTACTCGGTTACATCCCAAAGGCAAACAGTATCACATTTATTTTCCTCAGGGAAACTAAATTCTCATGTCTTTACCCCAAGGTGTCCAAACACCATCATCTCCACTTCCTATTTCAGGTGCTCAAGAGCAGGCACAGTGACTTATGCTCCTGATGTTTTAGTTGCTTTTTTTTCTGGGAACATGATATGTATTTTGTCCTTGTTTCCTCTGGCAAACCTGGTACCGTGGAAACTGTGACAGGAAGAACTACCTCAGTTGCCTAAAGAATAAGCACCTAGTTCTCAACACAGCTAAAGTTAGCTGAAATTAATCCCACTCATAGTAACTGCTACTTTCTGGGTAGCTAAAAGTTACCTGTTACAAGCTGCGCATGCTGTGACAGCAGTCTTGCTTCAATCAATGCAACACCTCACACAGTGAGACATGACCCAGCTAGAGGCAGAACTGATTTCCCTGTTCTTTAAATCAGTGGATTCTGACACTGACTTTCCTTAGGACCAAAATATTTCTTTAGTATAATCATGTAAGTATGGCCTTGCTGGTTAAAAGCAAACGTCTGTGCAGTCCAACAGATTAAAAAAAGTGTCAGAAGGAAGGCTGGATAGAGTGATTATCCCCATCCCCATATGCCTTTCCAGCAGTTAGAAACTTATGTTATTTCCTGAGATTGTACTTGTGTCTACATCACTCAAAAAATACAACTTTTGTTTGGCCTAATGACAACAGATTTAATTGTTGTTGTTTTAATCTCATTACATTTGGGCTTTCAAAATGTCCTGTGGCAATGAGTTCCTCAGTGCCGTTGTCTCTTGAACGCTTACAGTGCTTCTTTTATATACGCTGTCTAATAAATTGTTCCCTCTCTCCAGTGAACCTTGTAACCTTCTTCATGAAGTTTCTAGTTCTGTATTTTCCACACCTACCTCATACTTCTTTTATTCTTCCAGGAGACCAGAATTGCAGATAGCATTCAAGATATGAGCACAGCATAGGTTTGCATGGTAACAAAAAGTATGTCTTTTATCATGCTATTTCCTTCCTAATAATTTCTAATATTCCATTTGTCTTTTTGACCACTGGCTTTGAACTGTTTTTGAAGAATTATGTGTAATGATTCCCAAATCTGTTCTGAATGGTAATAGCTCATTTAGAGTTCATAATTATGAACATTTAGTTAAGGTTGTTCTCCACCATGTGCAATACTTTGCATTTATTGACACTGAATTTCATCTACCATTTTATTACCCAATCACTTAGTTTCTCGAGCTCCTTCTGCAAGCCTTCACAGTTTTATCTTTGACTATAAATAATGTGATGTCACCATCTGGCTATGCCAATTCACTATTCACCTCTTTTCGAAAGAGAGTATTTACAAGCATTCTGTGCCTGTGGGACTACACAACCAACCTCCCTCTTCTGTGAAGCTGCCCCTGTCTTCTAAGGTCTCCAAACTGCCCTATATCTCAGGGGGACCCAGCCCATGTGGTTTTCCCCTGATCCTGCCAGAGACCCACGCTCACTCACAGCTTCTCCCCATACCAAAACTCCCTCTGTCCATTCCCTGAGCCACGCCTCCCCGTTCCACCCTGCGGGGGGAGGCGAGGAGCAGAGTTACAGTTCGCTTCCCGATCAGCCCGCCTGAAGAAGCTCCTCCCGCCCCTGATGCGAGCGCAGCCCTCCGCGCACGCCGAGCCTCCAGTGCCCTTGCTCGGCGGGACCTGGCGCGGGCGAGCCCATCGGCAAAGCACCGGCCCGGCCCGGCCCGGCCCGGCCCTGCGCAAGGCCCCCTCTGGCAGCCGCCGCCCGGCGTGGCCGCCCTGCATGGCCCCTCAGCCGGGCCGCCCTGCGTGGGCACCGCCGCGGCGCCTCGGCGTTGCTTAGGGGGCGAGCGGGAAACGAGAGTACTCGGCAGGAAGGAGGCAGGGGAGGCTGCCAGGCCTGCGGCTGATTGGTGGCTGCATGATAAACCTCCGAGATTGCACGGGAAGTGCAGGAAGCAGTACGGGACTTGAAGTTTGAAGCTTTTGGAGAGGAGTTAGTGCTGCAGTCCCTGATTCCTGCTAGCACTGCCAGTCATCCCCTGCTCCATTCGCTGCTATAGTCCTTCCCAAGCCATGGCACCGTCACACCGCGTCCCAGCAACAGTGGGGGATGAATGCTTTTACAGCAGAAGAAATAAATCCTCTTTGCTGTTCTCTTCACATCTACCCCGAAGGGAGGTGAGAGAAGAAAATTAAACTGGAGCTCTTGAAGAGGAATTGCTAATGAACAGGGAGCCCAGGACACTACCAGGGTAGTACTTTTCACCTGGGAACTTATCTGCCATAACTCAGAGCACAGGGCTTTTTGTTAGCATGCTGCTAACTGCTGGCAGACTAGCTGTGTGTACTGTAGAGCGCAGACTGAGAAAAGCTGAGAAAGATGTAGTTTTCTAGTTAGTTCTTCACTTGCTCAGAGAGAGAGCACTGAGAATGGAGGGTTCATCTCCCTCACTCTGGGCAGCACTTTGTGTTGATGCAAAAGCCAGTGCTGTAAAAGATAACTACCTCATCAGGCTCATGCCATGCAACAGTATAAAGTAGCCTGTTTGGGACTCTGTGTTAACTTACATAGTTCCATGGATGTTAGATGCAGCATCTCAGTACAGCAATGTTCAGCACAATCCTACCTGGAGGAACCAGCATGTTTGAAGCAAGCCCATACATCTCTGCATTGCACTGTGTTGACATGCCCTGATGCACCTAGAAGGAAGTTCAAATACAAATGCTTAAACTACAGGCATGGTTTAGCTCATCTCAGTACAGCCCATTCCAGCAAAGGCAGTATGAAGACATAACAAGATTTTTATAATATTTTTGTTTTCATAAGATCACTACATTAATTGAGCACCTCTCATCTTACAGAAATGTCTCCTTGTTCAATACCTTTACAAGCACCTAGCACAAGGAGATTCTTAGGTGCTAAAGGAGAGGTGAGCTGTAAACTCAGTCTAGTGCCCTGAGAAGTCCAGGTGGAAGCTACATTTCAGAGAATTAAGCAACCACCGACTGCAAACTCAGTGAATAATATGACGACAGTCCCCGCATTAGTAGAAAATTGCATCAGTTTGGAGCATGTTTCCAAGCCTGCAGCTTCCAACCTTTATTTGTGACTGCAGGCCATCGGTCTGAATGCTACATGCTTGGACTCTGCATGGAGAGGACTCACTGCAAGGTTGAGTGCAGCCATGATGTGAAGGAAGACCTGTGAAGACAGAGCCATTCCCTTTTTCTCTGACCTAGTACCTGTGCTCTTTGGCCTGGGTGAAACTTCAGATGACAAATGAGGCATTAAATCATCCTCAATCAGAAGGCTTTGTAACAGTTGTAAGACAAAAAGCAAAACCTCATCTGATCAATATTCCAGGCCAGCCAACACATGAATCAGGTACATTGCACAAATTGCAAATGGCTTCACTCCTTTTGTCTGTTCCTCCAAATGCTCCCTGTATTTAGTGTAAGCCAAACCCTAGTGCTTTTCTCAGCCATGAACTAAGTCTATACAAGCAATGTAGAAAGTGCATTAACCTTATTTCCTCCACACTAAAGGTCTCTAGTGCACTTGAAGTCCAGTACTTGAGCTGTGGTCCAGTAATACTCAGCCAGCATCCCAGGCAGGAATCTTGACTGCATGGATCATAAAAAGTACACAGATCATTTGTTGGGTCATGTTTTGCCATGCAGAAGGTGGCTAAGGAAATGCTTGTTGTCATTCTCTCTCAGGAAGCAAATAAAAATATTCTCAGGCTGCACTCATCACAGCTTCCTCATCACAGCCACAAGCTGTTCAAACTCACTCTCTCTTTGTGTCTTTAAAACACTCTCTATGTATTTGGTCTTCTAAAAGGTCACCAGGAAGATTTGTTAACAATTCACTGTGGAGACAAAAGGGGGAGGAGAAGCTAACCATTAACACTGAAGAGCAACTGCAAACTGGGCAGGCACGAGTCAGGTTAAGCAACCAGCTTGTACATGAGGTTTAAGATGTTGTTTGCCCATCTTTCTCCCTGCTCCAGCTGCAAATAGAAGAGAGATGCAAGCTGGATTAATCTTTCTTATAAAAAAGTGGAGTCTGGCACAGTCAACAGGCTAAGGACACTTGCACTCTCTTTGGACTAAAGTATCCTGCATTTGGCTAGCTCAGTTACACATCGTGAAAAGTTCTTAATGGGAAGATTTTTGTGGAAGGCAGAGACTTGTCTTTTTTGAGGGTGAAGCAGGAAATAAAAAGATTAAGCTGCAGCTCTCCTTCATTCTCTGTATGCCCATTATCCAGGCTGGATATTAACTGTGCAGTCACCTGTGGATGCTACGCTATTTCCACATCCAAAGAGGACATCTGCATAGTGCTGCACGGTCCCAAATGGGACATTGTCTCTGCTGGACATTGGCTGGAACATGTCCACACTGACATGGTCTCTCATCACATCCTCTTCTCTATTTCATCTTCTCTGTATGCTCTCTACCTTATTTCAAAAGCATTCAGTGCCAGCTCTCTTACTGCTTTTTGTGAATTGTGTTATGCTGTCTGTATCGCTATTACCTTGCATTGTCAAGAGAAAACAGTACTTGGCTATGTACAACTCTGTGTTTATGTGTGCATGTGCAATTTTTTTACTGCTGTGTAACTGGGACATATTAAGGTGGAGCTAACTGAACATTTAGCCATTTAGCTTGCTATGCTTGAGGTGGATTTTTATTGTAATGTGGTATTTCTGTTATGAACTATAAGCCTCAAGTCCAAAATGTGCATCTTCAGGACTCTTGAATTCAAAATACAGTCTCAGAAAATTAATATTTCAGATGCATTTGGTAGTTCTAACACTTGGGTATTAGGTGACATGGTGCAAGCTTGATCCAGACACCATTTCAATCAAAGGAACTTTTTATTTGACTTTTATGGGAGCCAAGTTGAGCCCTGAACATGCAGTGTTTCACCTTTTTTCAATGTTTAAGTGAAACTACAAATCTTCAGTTATAAGCAGGAGGATGCTTGAATGCAGCATTCAAATTCCTTGGCAGTAGACTTTTGTTTATTTAGAGTACAATTTCTAAATAACCAATGCCAGAATGTGAAATGGGATCTAGACGTACTTCCTGTGTCATTATTGTTAGTCAAGTGACAGATTACATGTATTGTTAACTGAGCACTGATTTAAAGGTGACAGACTTCAAGATCTAAAACTAATGTGAGTTTACACTCCATATTCTTCATAGTTCCTCAAAGGAGTAAAATAAACTTATTATTTAAAATATGGATTGATGGGTAATTATAAACCGATTCTTAACCTCATCTTATCTCTACCATTAGTGTACTAGAATGTAAATGAAATTTAGAAAAGTGTTTACAAAAAACCCCACCAAAGCTGACAGTGGCTGTCTTGTGTATTCACCTAGCCATGTCAACAGTATAGGGATGGCAATTAGTATGTGGTGTCTGCAGGGAAGTTCCTGCAGATAAAGCACATACAAGTCTGTACCTGCCTTTGAGACAGAGGAACAAATTTGCATGATGCCCAGGACAGATTAATGCACAGGCATATGTCTGGGGCTTCCACTCTGCTCTGAGGACAGCAACATCTCTGTTTTCAATATTGAGAAATGCTTTTAGCCCTCCTGGCCATGAAGGAAAGCTGGCAACGGCAACCTGCATGTCACAGAGAAACATCTGCTTGAATCTGCTTCAGCATCGAGCAGAGGGAAGGGCTGTACCTAAAGCTAAAGGGAAATTACAGGGACTTTTTTTTTTTCCTAAATAAGTAAAGAAGACAGAAAATATTTTTCATTTTTAAAAAATGCTGTTTTCATGAATTTCGTAAAAAGAGCACTGACAATCTGAAAACGTTTTCATTTTCAAAACTTGCTCCCATAATAATACAACTAAATGGAACATTTCAGCCAATTACTTTTATTTTTGGCAACCTAAACTGTGAATAAGCTTCAGTATTCAGTCAGAAAGGAGACTCACAGCCCTGTTACATTACCACTAGTGTAGACAGGGTTGGCGAGAGAGGGAGAGACCTTGCACAAGCTGCCCCTAACAGCCTTCACCCATCCTTGACTAGATTTCTATTTGGTTATGCAAGGGGGCTTCTCAGTGACTTGCTTTGGCCATGCACAGCTCAGCTGCTCTGCACTCCGTTGACATGCGGTGGGGATAAATTTTCATTTTCTCCTCAGAATGGGCCATAGAAACATCAACTGGATCAGAAAATAGCACTACTTTTGTAGCCCTTTTCAGTGCCTCACCAGTGGCTGACAGCTCATCACCAGAGAAGGCTGAATGAGCCAGGAACAAACTATGAGGAGGGGTGATCTACCTAGCAGCTCCCATCTCTTGCCTTCTGGGCTGAAAAATGCCCTTTTGTCCCTCTCAGTGGCTGTCTGAACCAGACAATCCTCATCTGCCACCTGCCTCACTTTCCTTGTCTTCAGCAGAGTGCTGGGGCACGTGCCACAGCCACCGTGGTTTTAGTACCTAGTGGGAGTTTCGAAGGACACAATGGATTAAAATGAGCAGAAGGAAGGGGGTTGGGGGCCACCACTGAGGAAGAAAGAATACATGCAAATGAGTCACTTTTCAGGTAATTCATTAGTCCTGCCTGTGAGACAGATTCTCCCATCTTCTGCAGGAGTCCAGCCATCTACAAAAGCTTTTATGATGTCCTAATGCATTTGTCTCTTAATGTGTAAGCAGAAGCAATCTCAAGTCTGGCATTGCCTTAGCTTTCCAGTACTTGACTCTGCAGCCTCAGCTAATAATGTTCTTCAGACAGACATTCCGGTATGTGATTTTATGGATAAAAAGCAGACAGTGCACTTGAAGAGAGGTCAGGTTGGCACACAACTACAGAAAGGTTGCTTTACTACTATGAACTGCAAGGGAAAAAAGAAAAAAACCCAGCTATATAGCCCAGACTTTTCATAGCCTGTGACAGAGGCACACCAGAAAATACAGAAATATTTTTAAAATATCTGTGGTTATAAAAACATGGGATGGCTTCTTGCAGGATATTTATTTGAAATGCGTGAAAGCAACTAGTGTTAGGTGTCACCCAGGGGAACCAAACTAGGGTTTTTCTTACCCAAAGGCATAGGCAGCTTTAGCAGCTGGAGTTAAACTTTGGCTCAAGTGTGCATAGTTTGTGGGCCAGAACACAGAAGGACCTGCAGTCAGCTGCAGGTCAGAAGTGACCATTTCCCTGAAGTCTGAGTTCTCATGCTGCTACATGAGTGGAAATACCATGACTCAGAGAGCAACTTAAGAAGGAATAACACCCAAACCATACTTTTGCCCTGTAATCAGACAATTTATTCCAGTATGCAACTCAAACCCCCAGCAGACCCCCATGCGTCTGTGTAGCTTTGGAGATGTTCTGCCCTTATCCAAACCCTAATAGTGACTTGCTGCTCCCCTTCAAAGATCCTGTAATTCCCTGAGCTGCAAGAGCCTCTCTCTTCCACTGCCTCTGCTACTTCAGCACTTGGCCTTCCTCTGGAGGGATGCAGCAAGGAAGCTCTTAATGGGCCCCCATGGGACATCACAGGGAAGTCCAGGAGTGAGGAAGAACATCAGGCACATAATTCATGACCTGCCTCAGGCAGAAGGGGTCAAACAGCAGCAGCAACAACAACAAAAAAGCTAGAGTGGATCAATAGGAGCTCCCACTGGATCATGTTAAACAAAACAAAATGCTGAAAGCCTAGGAATATTGTGCACTTCATAATTTTCCTAGGATCCCCAGGAAGAGGACAGGGAAAGTTGCAATGCTATCGAAGTGGAGGGAAGGAGCCTGGGGAGGGCTGGCTCAGGAGGGGAGAGGACTGCCAGGGGAGAGGAGTTCATATCTCCTCTGTAAGTGGATGAATGTCTACTTTGTGGTACTGCAGGTGGTATTTTTCCTTCTCTAGTCTGGACACAGATACTTTGTGCTCACCCAAGAGGGCTTCAGTGGACTGTTTGCTTGTTTTGCCATTCTGCATTCTGGCCAGCCTGACATGGCTGTCCCTGGCAGAGGTTGAAATTTTGATGTATTGTCTAAATTTGGAAGTGACCTTTTCCCTAGGTTTTGTAAGCAAAACTAATGAATCACTACAGTGCAATCTCTTTTACTCTCTCTTCATGGAGTTTGACCTGAATTATAGCACTGATGAAGATGATGTGTTGACAGGACAGGTTGCAAGGATACTATCTCCCAGTCTGAACTGCTCCTGCCCAGTATCTTCGCCTGTTTTAAAGACTTTTTTGTCTAGTTCTCACTCCTCTGTCAACAAAGAGTTTATTCTCATCTTGGGACTCCCTTTGTATGGCTCTGAGGACACATCTTCATGCCCTCCTGCCATTCCTGTTCAGGACCTACAGAGGAATTCAATAATACAAACCATCCCAGCTTCCAGCTCACCCTTAAGGTCTCATCAGGTAAAAGGCTGTTTGACCCAGCAGGGCCCTACACTTTGTGGGAGAAGTAGGGTTTGGGGTATTCAACAGGAAAAAGCATGAATGATTGTCAATTTTCCCATTACTAATTTCTTTAAAAATGCATGTCTAGGTGCTGGGAAGTCTAAAGTTTAAAGAAGATAGGACAACTCTCAGTTTCTCTTGTGCTTCCTAGAACAAGTCACCTAAAAAAGGGGGCTTTAGTGACCAGCCTTTGACTGATTTTAATTTACTGTCTTTCTTTATAGATATTATATGCTCTCTACAGCTTCCTGAGTAGGGGAAGTGAAGGGGGAGGTGCTGATCTCTTCTCCCTGGTATCCAGTGATAGGACACGTGGGAATGGTTCAAAGCTGCACCAGGGGAGGTTTAGAATGGACATTAGGAAGCATTTCTTTACTGGGAAGGTGGTCAAACATTGGAAGAGGCTTCCTAGACAGGTGGTCGATGCCCCAAGCCTGTCAGTGTTTAAAAGGCATTTGGACAATGCCCTTAATGACATGCTTTAACTTGGTCAGCCCTGAACTGGTCAGGCAGTTAGACTACATGATCATTGTAGGTTCTTTCCAACTGAAATACTTCTATTCTATTCTATTCTATTCTATTCTATTCTATTCTATTCTATTCTATTCTATTCCTGTAATTCTATTCTATTCCTGTAATTCTTTCCCACCCTGCAAAGCTGCAGAAGTCAATATATGCAAAAGATCAAGGTTGGTTTTGGATCATAAATCATGGGGTTTACTGTGTCAAGTAACTGCAGGAGAATCTTTGCATGGAAATCAGGTGGATAAGAGTATCACTTTACATTCTGTGACATCTTTTCACCATGGGGATGACTCAGCTTCAGGTGGAAGACAAGGATGCAAGACAATTTTCACTTCCCCATCTGGGCAGTTGCAGCCCTCGTGTGCTGTCCCCTAGGACACGCTGCCCTCTCCTGCTTGTCTTTGAGAGATAGAAATGGTTCAACCAGTGATCATCTAATACTGGCTCTGTCAGCCTGAACATTGAATTCATTACTGGTAGCTAAAGCACTGTTTCACAATACTGTTTGCAAAGCCCATCATGTGAAAGGTGTTGACTGGTTAAAATCCATGCAGGGTGTCAGAGCCAGTTGGGAACTTTATGACACAGTAATGCTTTTTTCTTGTGGAAATCAAAGCAATTTTAGAGAAAGGTAAGGTTGGCAAACTTGTACACACTGAAATCTGTGACCATTCCAGACAGATAAAAGCCCTGCTATTCATGAAATATAGAATTTCTTTATGCCCATATAAATTATTTATGCAATAACTGTTTTTCAGAATACCTCACAGACTGGACTGCTGGATTTGAGAAAAATAACTATGGAAATAGGGGAAAGCCTTTGAAAAAAGTAGGCTTAACAATATAATATGACTAGGTAGTTAACTATGCCTCCTTTTAATCAGGGCAGACAGCAGCCTTAAGAAAAACATAGGTAATATAACTTCCTGAATGTTTTTTAGCAAACAGCTGTTTTTCGAATTCCATGTAGGACACTGGGTCAGCAGCAAATACATGCATTTGCTCTGTACACACAGAGCACTACACCACTAGGCTGCTGGTGATTTGATTCACAATTCATTAAAAAAAAATTATGAAAATTCTTCAAATTCTTGAAACATGTTGTTCCAACAATTTTTAAAAGATTGTTTTTCCATGTTTGAGGTTGCTTTATTTAAAAATAAATTAATTATGGTGAAAAAATAATTGAAAGTTCAACAGCAAGACAAAATATTATGATCAAAATGAAATGGTTCTATTGAGCTGAGACTATTGAAAGGAAAAAAAATCCCTTTTTTTTTTGAGTTGTTGAGAGTTTGACTTTTTGTTCTGATTTGGTGTAGGAGCATCTCTTCAATTCTCAGAATATTCCCAGCACAAGAAGGCTGCTTCCCATGAAACCGTACACAGGAGGTGAATGACTCTAGACCAGTCTTCTCAGGAATGGGACAGTAGCTGGCAGCTCCACCCCATTAGTATAGCATAAACATTTCCCATACAGCCAAAACACTGAGGGTCAGCTCAACATCACTGACTTCTGCCTAATGCTAGGCTCCCTTTGATTGTGTGTGCTTTTTTTCATATCAGCACATTGAAAAAAGCTGTCTACTGAAACAAAACAGTCCAGTGCACACATGGTTAAGAACACAGGACAAAAAGGGTCAGTCTCACACTCCCAACCTGTGCATTGCATGGTCAATTTGAAGGTGGGGGGGCGGGTTACCATACTCTAGGCACTTAATTTTTAGATGATTAAACTACTTCTTGCAGCTTTCTCTCTTGAAAATGTAGACACAAGTACTTCCTGAAGGAGGTTAGGAACACCTCTTTCAGGCATTTACCTGAGGATAGTTTGGACTGCCCATTTGGAAGTGCCAGTCTCCTCCCCATTGGCAAAAACGAAACAGGTTGCCATAGCACTGTTTAAAAGATTATCTTCTGCTGGGCATCTCCATAATGGAAAATGGAGTGAAGGCCTCATTTTTTAACTGCAGATACCACTACAAAACAACAGCAATCCAGTGTAGCACTAGTGATTCATGGGAGGATTCAGTGCCTTCTCCACATCTGGGTGATGAAGAACTGTTCTGGGACACAGGAAGTTCATTTTCATGCATCACTATGGACTTTTATTCACTACCAAGCTACAACTAATTTGAAATAATTAGCTAGAGGTCTTAGACTTTTTGTTTTACTCTATTACCTGTTCCTGGAGCACTTTTTTTTTAATTTCCTGGAGAATTGGTTTTATTTCTGTACATGTAGTCTCTGTAGCCTTCTTCAGTATGTGGGGAGAATTGTTGTGCTTCCCATGTTTGCAAGGGTGGCCTACATTAAGCACATTCCTTCTTTATTTTAAACTTTCTGTCAGCTAAACAGCAGACGGATTAAAGCTAGTTTATAGCCATGCTGGAGAGTTCTCCATGGCAATTGCTGGTCAGAGGCTGAAATGCTATGAAAAGCACAACCTTTGATCTGTCCGTCCCTTCCCACAAGTAACAGCTCCTGCTCTGTTCCAAGCAAAGAGCCAGGCTCCCCATAATTGGATTAACTAAAGATTTTTGATAGAAAAACCTCTACAAAGGGCTTGAGGGGCCTGGCAGGGGAGAAGCAGCATTATGAAATAGAAGAATGGATTAAACAGAGGAAGTTGCTAAAAAACCACCACCAAACTTTGTAATCAGTGACCTGGACTCAAACTTTTGTGTGCTTCCTCTTGCCGTGCTGCTGCTGCTGTTGTTATTATTTTTGGCCTGGGAGAAATATCTTTCTGAGTCCATTTCACCTTGATGGCTTATTGATGCCATTTTAAATGTCAATTGATAATAATTGTGCCATAAAAAACCCATAATAAATGTTATCAGTTTAAACCTACAGTGTCCCTTTTATTAATATTTCTAATTTATGAGCTTGTTGAGAAATCTATGGAGACAACAGGGCTAATAAATCTGAGGTTAAAAGGACTCCAGAAGGCATGCTGCATGGGCTTTCTGCTAGATCACTGCCAGCTGTTGAACTTTGAGAAGATCAGAGCAGCTCAGCTAGCACTGGGGAGATTGTCAGAGTCCAGTAAAGCATAAAGGATGGAAGACAACCTACAAAGACATTAGGCTCCAGAGATGACATGGGCAATTTGCAGCCGCACCATCACTGGCAACTGCCTGTGCCCCTGTGCACTGGTGCCTCTGACTGCCTGAGCTCATAGACTTGCTCTGAACAGATGACTGAGCACAAGCCCTTGGATGTGGTGTGAACTGCAGCATCCATGCTGTGCATAAATACTGGACAGCTCTGACTCTGAGTCACATACAGACTCAGAGCTTAAAGGAGATGCTTCAGAGGCGTCAGGTGGAATATCATCCTGTTATCATCTTTATCCAGAGGAAGAGACCAGTGGGGCAGGAATGGTCATGCTTTCTGACTGGCAGCATAAATACAATTCTTCTTCCTCTTCAAGACAGGCAATATAGGACAAAAAACTCCCAAGTATTGATCCCAGGTTGATTTCGAGTCTGCACATCCAGGATTTTTCACTTTCTGAAAGCACACCATATTTTAAAAACCTCACAGGCTTTGTGGACCTCTAGATTTGCCTGGCACAGGCAGAATGAGTTGAGAAAATCAACACAGCACGATCTTGCTCTAGACAGCTGCCTTCTGGTGTAAAGAGTTGCCTTCAGAGCTCAGCAACCCCAGGGAAAGATGTGTTTCCTGCCTCAAGGAATTTATAGACTAAATTAGACAGGTAGCACAATAATTGTAACAAATGAAAGTCATCTGCATTTCCAGGTCAAGCAGAAATGTAAAAATATCCCCAAACTACCCTACAAAAGCCATCATATTAGAACTTGACAGAATAATAACTTCTTCATTCTGTGGTAATTTAAAAGTAAATAATTTATTGTTTTGAACATAAATAATTTGTTACATTTCAGCAACTCAATCCTTTGAAAAAGGGGGTCAACTGAACTATTTTAATTTGCAAAATGTTCATTTGCATTTCAAACTTCTATTTTTTGCCGCTCATCTTTATTTTAACATAATACAAAGCAAAGAAATTCCAAACTACCAGTCATTCCAAAGAAAGTATTTAATTTTTTTAGTTAATGGAATAGTATTTACCACTATTTCTTCCAATTTTTTATTAAAAAATATTTAAATGTTCAAGTCTTTTGGTATTATTTAAACATTTTGATAACAAATCTGCCTTTTTTTCTGAAGAAACTTTTGTACGCAAAACATGGGATTTATGCATCATTACACTGCTGCTTTCTAATCCTCTTTCAAGAGTTGTCTCTTATTCATCCTATTTCCCGATTTAGTGCTGGTTGTGTTTTTCTGTATAGAAGAACAAAAATATATTTCTCAGTCGGCATTGCCTTCAGTTTTAATAAAAAGAACAATACAATAAGACACAACAAAAATAAAGCCTTCACAAGGAAGCTTTCAAGTTGTAAATTTGCATGTGCTCATCTCATTTAAACAAACACAGAAAATCAACTTGTCCCTGTGAGCAGCAGGGAGGTTTGAAGGTGCAGACTAAGACAGAATAGTTATACAAACAGGCATGGTTTGGTTTTGTGACATGCAACTACAGCGTTGTCTCAGCAGGTGCCTACCCACAGTGAGCAGGTGGTGGTGGAGACAGGCAGCGTATACTCTCTGAATACGGAGATACTCTGGTTTCACTTGGTACATGTTGTCAGTGTGATCACTGAATAAAGGTATTTCACTGAGATGAAAACTTGGAGTGTGCCTGTCTCAGCTCTCTTTTCTTCAGAAAATTTTTAACACAGAGGTACATGTATTTCTTTGGGAGCTGGTGTGAGTGTTCATAGAGACATAACTGCCAGAAGGCTACGTTTCTTCCTTTCAGAATGGTGTGTATTTAACTCAGCAAAAATGGAGCTGGAGCAAAGAGGAGGAATAGGAGGTGTATTTTTTGCCCTGAGAGTCTCTAGGCTAATTTACCCAGCCAGTGATCTCCAAAGTTGGGACTTATCAGACTTTCTGGTGAAATCCTCCTCCTCCCCCTGCAGCAAGAAATTAGCCACTTGAACACAAAGAGGCTTTAATAACAAACCAAAGCCAAAGCTTTCCACAGCAAAGGAAAATGTGTCCTTTCTTGGGCTTCACTTGGCAACTGAAGCAGACAAATCCATGGGCTTCACTCCTGCACCTACATAGAGCCTTCAGAAAAAAGGACAGCAGGGGAGGCTTAAAAAACAGAGGCTCCTGGTCCCTAAAGCTGGTTGCCCTGTGCCTGGAAGCTTTCAGATAAAAGGTAGCACAGTAAACATCAGAGTCCAGACACTGTCATATATGCTAAATTAATACACTGAAGGCTGGGTCAAGGACATTCAACTCATGACATCTGGAAAGTGAGTAAGATTTGAAGCCATTGCTCTGTAGGAAGCCAGTAAAAGCAAGATCTGCCCCTTTTTTAGTGCCTTAGGCAAGCTGAGTAGGGAAAGTAAGGCATTTGTAAAAGAATGCACCAGGTTTCTCCTTGTGCTTTTTCATGGGTGTTGCATCAGGAATCACAAGGAAGAGGGCAGTTTTCATAGAGGGTGCAGATTCAGAGCATATTCCTTTCCCTTCCCTCTGCATACTCTTCTTAGCCTATAAATTACCCACTCCCTCATTCTACCTAAGCAGAGAAGGGGAAGACATCCCTCTTTGTGTGCCCAGCCAGAATCACAGCCACTGTCAACAAAGCAGGAGAGGACGGCTTGGCCAGAGCAGCATCCCTCTGCGTGCACTCATTGAAATGTCCTCTACTTACGGAAAGGGCTACAAGACCTTTTGCACCCACGCAACAGCTGTCACCTCATCACACAACCAGGAATGCACAAGATCCTCCTTTACAAAACGGCTCCATTGAGCCACTGGGCAGAGGGATGCAAAGGGAGCAAAGAAAAGCACTTCCCACTCTCTACCCCATGCATTTCATCAGTGTGAAGGGCACTCGCCTGTCTACCCTGTCACCCGGGGAGAAGCTTGATTAATAAAATCAGATAATTAAATAGTCTTCATCATGACTGGCTGCACCATTTTTTTACGTCTCTGATTGTTCTTTTCCCCACCGCCCCCACCACTTTTCCAGTATCTTGAATCTGAAAAAAGCCGAAATCCTTTCATCTTATCAGGTGTGGTTTATTGCCCCCTGGTTATACAGTAATTTTGGTCTCCACTCCATGAAGAGGTCATATGATGGGATATCGGCTCAAGAATTGTCAGTTCATTGGTCAAATAAGGCAGAGCCTGCCAATACAATTATAAGAGTCTGATAAGGAAGGCACAGAGAAGAATCAGCAGGAGAGGGAGACACAACCATAGCAATTTAAAAGGTGAGGGGCAATCCCACAAGGCAGCATGAAATGGCACTTGGGAAGGGAGAGGGAAGGAATGGGAGTGTATCTAACCACACATTCTTCCCAAAATAAAAATTAACGAGAAGACAGAAGAGGTTCAGGAAAGGAATAGCTGGCATTCAACCACATTATCCGGGAAATCTTCTCCCCCTTCGGTGGACATCTGGCTGGGAGGTGCAAGTGATTGGTGGGATGATTATCAGGCTAGCTTGTCTCATAGCTCAGGAGAGAAAGAACATAATGTTTTATCTTTAGGAGTATAGATGGGGAGTAGAGGACACTAATTCCTATTCTAAAGCATGTTGCAAGGGCCATCTCTTTTTCTCTTGTGACTGATAAGATGGGGTGAATTTGAAAAGCATCTGTTTGGAAAGTTCAGAGGGTTTCCAAAGTAGTAGAAAAGAGAATCTGATCCAAAGATAATGGCTGGGGGGGATGGCTGAAGGATAACCTGGGAATTGCTGGTGAGGGAGGTTTCCATGAGTGACACCTCTTTGTATGCAAGAGAAGTTTAGAGGGTGTCTCTCTTGATAGTAAACGGCACAAGGGACAAGTATTCATCCTGTCGATTATTTTCTTAACTCCATAATAGTAAAAATCCAGTGGGCTTGTCACAGATTTCAGCCTGAAAACAGAAAAGGAGGATAACTGCCCCACAAACAGGATGTACCAGAAAGAAGCAACCCTTCCCAAGACATTTTTTACCTGGGTCTGCGAGGAGCGCACCTCCTGCTGGGATGGCCATGCAGTTGTTCATAGCTCTGTAAATCCACACCAGCTGGGGAATGTTTGGCAGTGGGTGGGGTTGGTAAGAGTTTTCACCCCCACTTCTGTCTTCCTCAGATACGGGAACGCAAGTCTTGTTCCCAAGCTGATCAGCAGAGAGGAGCAGGTACGTGTGCTCACTCGTGGGTTGCCTTTGTTTCTCCTCTCAGCACTCCTGCAGGTCGGCTGGGCACAGGTGGGGAGAGACACGCACCTTCCCAGCTGCATGTTTCTTGGAGAGCACCGAGAGCTGGGAGAGCAGGAGAGGACTCTCTGCCCCGTGGCTGCTTTGGCGGGAAGATGACAGATCCCCAGGTGTATTCCGGCCAGGGGAAGCCCATCCTGTCCTTCTCCATTGAGGAAATCTTAAAGAAACCTTCTGCCAGCACCACCCTACGCAGTGAAACCAGGAACAGAAGTAACTACACTGAGAGACCTCCAGCCTTAAAAGCAGGATCACCCCTGGCCTTTGGTAAGTACCAGGTATGACAATGAAAATACTCCTTTCTTTTTAACCTCTAAAGCTACCCTGTTTGATTATGTAGAATTCTTATTCTTTAGCTTTTGTAGGAATCTGGGATTTCCCTAATCAGGTACAAATCATTCATTACATATACAGAAATAATCTTTAAAAAATACTTGCTTTCAACCTTGCAGTAGACTGGGCTCGACTGCCAGACTTTGGTGGGATTTTGTACATTATGAAGCCCCAGTGTCTTTGGAGAGGTGGATATGTAACCTGAGCAGTTATTGCAGGTAGCTCTCTTCAGTAACAGTGAGAAGTGCTTATTGTAAACAAATACATCCTGCTATCGTTCTCTTTAAAAAACAGTACTCTTGTTATTAAAAAGAAAAAAAAAGAATCACCTGTCATAAGGAAGGACAGGCATTCAAAGTCAGGAATCTAGCCTAAAACTGCTGCAAGTTAATGAAGTTGTTGGAGTTTCACTTATATCAAGAGCTGGCTGTTGTCTGGAATTACAGCCAAATCTCGTATCTGTACCATTTTCTGATACATCCAACCCTCATCCTCAAGCAGGAGAGATGGTCTGTAAGGGTAATGGTAGCTAGGGAGTGTTAGAACTCAACTGCTGGAAAAAGAAAAGAGAAAGCATTTGTGCTTAATCATTTCTCCTTATCATAATGGACACTAGATTCTTTCATGAACTAAATAAAACCAGCCAGTAGAAAACTAGCATGACTTCGCTCTTAGCAAACCAGCAAGTGCATTAGCCTTTTTGACTTCTATTTCCTCAGTTTAGTTAATTTGGCCTTGAGTGAACTTTTACCCCCACAGAAATTGTCTTTTTTTTTTCCTTAAACAAAGAACAATGGCCAACATTTTCTGGATGTAGTATTTTCTCTTTTTAATCTACATCTTCCATGAAAAGGACATGTTTTATGTATACAAACACATCCACTTAACTGAAGAATTAGCTGTAGTTTTAACAGAAAATTTTCACTCACCTCTCGCTCAGCTGCTTTCAACAAAGCTTAATGCTACAGTTTATTTTTTGCAACAGAGAGATCCTTTCATGGATCAAGACCCCATTTCCCAGGACACTGGAGGAACCACCCAGTAGTAAGGGAGATAGTCTTTTTCCAAAAACCTCACAGTCCAGTTAACCATTGCTTATTCACACTCTTTTTATGATGAAACTGGATACTGACCTGAACTAAAAAGCAAACAAGACCTAAATTGGGAAGGAAACTACAGTGAAGTTAAGTGTAATGTTAGTCACCAGCTGGACTCCAGCCTGGTTCCACTAACGCTGCCTCTCAGCCATGTTTTGCAAAAGATCTGCACTTTCTTGTTCAACTCTGGAACAGGGTAACTTCACTGACCTCACAGCTCACAGGTTTGTTTCCTGATCATGGGCAGAGCCAGACCACAACATGTCTCACAGTTATGGGAGCCCCAAGCATTGGGGCTGAGTATACACCCACTGCCTTTGTGCCAGTACCTGCGACTTTCCATAGAAAGGGGAAGAGGGATAGCGTGCTGCTGAATTTTCACAGAACCACAGCATAATTGAGGTTGGATGGGACCTATCGAGGTCATCTGGAAGTCCACCCTGCTGCTCAAAGAAAGGGCAGCTTCAAAGATAGACAAGGGTGCTGAAGGCCATGGCTAGTGTTGCTTGACTGTTTCACCACTGGTACTGTTGGAGGACTGCAGCATTTAGAGGTTTCCTAAAGCTGCCAGTGCAGATTGGACCTGAACAACAGCAGACCCAGGCTATGTTTTAAATATGGTGCTGAAGCAGGTGAGAGCTTGGTAGTTTGTAGGGGTGGACAGTGACATAGCTGATGCTGGTGCAAGTGTAATGGGGCCCATGTGCCAAAGGAGCCCAGGTGCCAGGTTATGAAGAGGGGGAAATGCTGGTGTGAGCTCTGTGGGAGTGAGCTTTTGTGAGCTGAAAGTCCTTTACACAGGGCCCATGGCAGTCACTTTGTGCCACTGGATCCAAAGTGAGACAGATACACCACTGAAAATGAAGTCAATGCTGTTCATAACATGGACTCTAGAACTGCATTTTAACACCATGAGACTCTTCTCTGGGAACAGAGAAGTGTGTGAGAGACTGGACCTTTTTGTATTAAGTCTGTTTGGCAATCAATATGTTGAAGCCCTGTTTCACTGTGTGCCTTGGCTAAATGTGCTGCTCCAAGCACAAGGTCTGACATATCTGTATGCAGGACGTGGTGGGTTCCTAGGATTGCATTACTGCACTGCCAGTACTGTCTCATCCCAAATTGCTCCACCTGAGAGTACAGTTTTTCACCTTGAAAGCAATGCAGGCAGAACAGCCAGCCTTTGACTTCACTTCATCACCTAGCCAGAGAGAGACTGTATCTGTAGCAAGAGAATATGGTTACTCTTCTCTCCCCTGCTAGAAAGCAAGGTTGAATTAATATACTTGATGCAATGTAAAATGTTAACTAATGAAAATAGTATATACACATGAAGATTCACTTAACTGTCACTGGAGCTGGGAAAACAGGAAAGCTGTAGAGATATTCCAAAATGTTGTACATTGCTTTTTCAGTTGATCATGGATGTTTAAAAAAGAGAATGAAAATGAAGCTTTTTCACTGTTGCTTTCTTACTAACAACAAAGAGATACCTAGGCTTATTACCCTTTGCTTTCCCAGCAGAACTGCCAGTTTTTCCAGATAAGGTTTATTTATTTCAGAAGTGCAATACCCTATGCTGTACATCTTGGGATAATAGCTGTATTTCATCAAAGTCATTCAACTTCATGCCATATAACACTGGCATTAAACAAGTTGTGTAAATAGTCAGCCATATCTAATTTGGCTCAGTGCTGGCCAAGGTCAGGAAACTGAAATGAGCTAGGGAACTTGTTGGAAATTCCAGGATGGGACACAAATCCAGCTGCTTTCCCAGAACAGTTCAGCAGCAGCAAAGAAGGAAGTACCACAGGTCAGGACTGAGTTATATCTTATTATGAATTTTAAGAACATTTCCCACATTCCATATGGTATGTATCTGAGCCAAGCCGTGATCCATGTAAGAGCAAAAACTGCCACCACGCACATACTCATGGCTACCATAAGGTAAATACCTAGGCCAGAAATTATCATCCAGTTCATCTGCTGATCTAGACAGTCTAGATACTAACATCACACTTGTCCTGAAGTCTAAATCTAGCCATTAAGAGCTGAGGAGATGGGTAGGACCAGAGGACCAGAAGATGCAGAATGTCACATATGAGGGATATGGACAAAGCTTACCCTGGAGTCCTTTCCCAAGAAAACCCAGGGGTGCTGGACCAGATGAATTCTAGAAGTTGCTTCTAACCTGAATTATTCTATGATTCTTTCACAAAAAGGATGTTGTGATGTACAGTGTCAGCCTCTCACAGAAAGCTGGGGCAGGACTTGATCATGTATGAGAACTGTGGGTCTGACTCCTAAGTTCACAGGTTTTTGTGAGTGCAATTCCAGTGGGACTTGGAATAAGGAGTATGCAGTCTTCCCAGGAATGTTCAAATTCCCAGTTGCAATATTAGCCGTTTGTGAATTTACTGCACAAACACAACTACTAAATGACCTGAAACTGCAGCTGTTGATATGAAGTCTACTGAGTTTTTTGAATTTTTGAAAGACTCATACCAAGTTAAAACAGGAATAGTGAACAAGAAGACATTTTTGTATTCAATCTATGCTTTCCCTCTCCTTTTTGTCACAGTGCCTAGAAAGGGTAACCATGGCCTTTGCAAGGGACACAAATAAACACCCAGCAAACGCTGATCTCCTCTGTGGTGCCAACTCTCATTTTAAATAGAGAAGACTAGCAGTCCTATTTCAGAAGAGATCCTTCTGAAATCCCTGGGAACTTGATTTCAATGTGCTTGAAAGTATATCTGAAATAATTGTTCACTACTCCTCTGGTTTCTGCCAGTGAGGTTGCACCACCAGGAACCTTTAAGAAGTCAAGGACAGCTTGGGATGAGGATGTTACACATGGGAAATCAATAGCAAAAGCAGTACAGATACAGTAATTTTGTCATTCTGCCTGTGTTATGCACCATTATATTAAGGATATGCAAATTGATAAGAACACAACTGCCACTTCACACACAAATGTCAATATGGTGATTGTTTACTTTACCCTTAGCAACACTCCACCCAGCTTTATTGCAAAAGAGGAAACAGCTGAAAGAATATAACTGAACAGATACCACCTGGCCAGTATCACCAATTCACCCCACCTATTACAAGGGAAAACAGTCTCCTAAAAAAAAGGTTAAAAAAAGATGTATAGAAGCAAGAGAAAAACAGCACAATAAAAAGCTGCACTTCTCAGTGACAGACTCTTCCATGTTTACAGCCTTAGTAAGACCCTAAAATCATAAGCCTTATGCCTACAACAGGTATCTCTCTCTCCAGTGATTACACAAAAAGGCTTAAATGGAACTTAGGCCATCTGAAATAACCTCCTGCTTCCAAAAAGAAGTCATACTATCTTGCCTGAAATTTCCCATGCTTTCCTACGTAATTGAAAGTCAAGCGAAAAAGACCATTTTGAGCCACAAATCAAAGTAATTTCTGTGCATGACAGTAACAAAATATCTCATGTTTGTGCCAGGCCATTGCCATCACTGAAGAAAAAAAAAAAGAAAAGAAAACTGCATTCCCTGGAGGAAATTTTACCCCATGCCAATTCGTAGCTATTTTTCAGAGCTCTCTGCTGGAGTCACATGAATATGCACCAAAAATTACTGTCTGGCCTAAAGAGCTAACACTTCAGACAGTCCCCTTGCTCATGACAACAAGTGCTACAGGAGGTTGCAACACGAACAGGACCAGACCTTGGGGCTCCTAACTCTCAGATATGTGCTTTAAACTCAGTATCATCTACCTTCAATCTTAGCCTCCAGAAAACTTCCTTGATTTTTCCAGCCTCTCTTTAAGGTTCATGCCACTCTAATTTGCTTCTTTGATCCTCCCACTCCTTTTTACCAGTTTACAGGGACATTGGTATTTTCGCATCTGCCTAGGACAGTCTTCCATTCCCTCCCTGTTTTCTCTTCTTCAGCCTGTAATTATTCTGTCCATGTTCATACGTAAGGTGTGCTCATCAATGGGGTACATGAGCACCTCAAAGAAAAATTTTGGGGAGGAAAGTTGCATATGAAGGCTGAAGACATGTGAAGTTTTCTATAATTTAGAAAATGCCAGTGTCATTCTTAGAAAGCTTTAATCACTGCCCATAAGAGCACCTTGCTCAGGTATGCTTATGTTCCGCATTTCTGTAGGGTATAAGCACCATCAGTTCTTTAACATATTCATTTTCTCAGCATCACATCTAGCAAAGGAATGCAACTAGTCCTTAATTTATGGATGGCAGACTGAGATAGAAATCCTGGGCTAAGAACCCATACCAATACCAATATGCTCTGAGTTCTTGAGCGAATCACTTAAGCCCAGCCCCATGCTAGTGACCACTCCCAGGTCTATCCTTTTCCTTTATCCCACAAATATTGTTCGAAACCTCACCTGTTTTCTCACCAGAAAACTCAAACCTAGTTGTTCCTAAAGGAATTAAATGAGACCCGTTTTGTACAATATGCCTCAAACAGAGAGATGGACCTCATACGAGGTTTTTAAGGTCAGCATGGCTACACACGTGCAATTGTGTTTAGAAGTTTACTCGAAGATTGGTGATAATTTACAAAGATAACATTTGAACAATCATCCTTTATTAACATGAGGCTTTGGCTAATTTCCAGAGCTTTTGTAACTGTATTTTCTTCATGTCAGTGTCAGCCCTCTGTAAAATTACTATTCTGTCGGCATTTACTGAGGGCAGAATTGCGTACTTTGTCTCCAGATGTTATAATTATCATTGCTCCAAGGCTGGTTACAAATAGAACTTGTTATTTGTTCAGAAAATAAAACTCTGACAAGTCTAAAAAGTGCTTTGTCAATGCTAGCTACTGCACCAAAAGTAAAATATATATTAAAAATTGAGTTTCTTCCAGTACAACATGTTGGAGTTCACACCTGCTGTTATTTAGATATGAGAGGGGAGAGGGGAACAACCATAGATGCTGCAAACCCCAGAGCCTAGATGTGAGTGACTGCTCAGGAATGCAGTCCATTACTGCATTAAGATTTTAATGTTTTTTGGTGGTAATAGCAGACAAACCTGTGCTGTCACATTCAATTCAGGGTCATGCTAACAATGGAACCTAAATTCCCCAATATGTTACCTCTTACTCTGCCTTTCCAAGCAGAGAAATCCAGGCATGGAGGAGAACTACATCAAATTCCAGGTTTGCCATTAAAGCAACACAGACCCAGTTATCTTGTCTCTGAAGAGTCAAGCCTGAGCCTTGATTGCATCTGCCAAAGGCAGCGCATAAAGCACTCAGAATTGGGGCTTATGATGAGGCTTTAATGTGGAAAAAAGTGGGTAAGAGAATGGGAGTATTTGGTATACCTCTCTTGGGATGCTAACAGCCACAAACAGCCCACTGCCTTGAACCATGAGGCTTCCCAGCATGTTATATTTCAGTGCAGGCATTTCAAGGATGAGTAAGGACTCATACTGCATTCATGAGAGCATAAAACTCATCTGAAAGATCCTGAAAGTGCCCCTGCTACAGGCAGAGATGATGGTATTAGTAATAAGGCAACACCATAGCAGAAGAAAGATCGTGGCTTCTGTGACCAATTTCATCACCACTCAGGGTCAGGTGTCCTAGCATGTCACCACTGGTTACTGCTGAGGTTACCTTCAGATCCCACTGAGATTGTTTATAACACCAGTGCTCAAATCTAAGATAACCTTATGGCTGCACTTCATGAAAATGAACCAACATGCACTTCTCTTATGTTTGTCCTGTCAACAAGAGCATGCAGGTGATTTCATGAAGATGAGTTGGCTGTCAGTACCTTCCTAGATATCACCAGTGTTGCCTGTCACAAAGGCAGATGGGAAATGTTGACAGCCTGGGAAAAGGCTGCCTTTAAAATTATCCAGTGGCAGGCAGCCTGGATGTAGAAGAAATGGAGCTGAATCAGGGAAGACACTGACCTTTAGCATATTCTCTGGCCCATTGTCCTATAGGGTAGATGCGCCTACAGAGACATTTAAGAAAGGACCAAATTTTTAAATGCATTTGGCATCCAGCAAATTCCATGGCAATCTTGCTGACAGATGGTCAGAGCAGCTCCACATCTACTGTACTTCTGAGTTCTTCAGAAAAGGCAGCCACCGATTTGGATACTGACAGGGAAGCTGAGCTTTCTTAATCATTTGGTTGTGTTCCTTACTTCTACAGTCCTTTTTTTGAAAATTTCCCATTGAAAGGACCATTGAAAGTTTTAAGGTGGAAGGAAACAGAGAACAGGCTAGATTTTGGGGTCAAATTCACCAGGATCATGCCCCTGCAACATGAGGTCATCTTGTCATTGATGAACAGCGCAGAAGGATTAAGGCCTTTTTAAATATTACCAGGTTTGAATTGTAAAGTATCTAGAACACACACATGCTTTTTTTTTTCACACCAACTGGAAGGTGCACTGAACAATGGTTTCTTTATTCAAAGCTGTCTTGTGCTGTGTCCTTCACAGATTCCAGCAGCAGGAGTCATTTAGACTGTGACTTACCTTTCGCCAAAATGCTTCTCCCTGCCACATGCGCTGCACCTATGGTCACAGCAAAGAAAGTGCAGGCAACTCACTGCAGGAGACCTACTGACAGCCCAGCGTCCGTCCTGGGTGAGGACACAGGATGTGAACACCTGGAAGGCAAAAGAAAACACAAGGAAGAGGAGGATCAGCTATGCGATATCCCGGTGGCCCATCCACTTCATGGTGAGTGCTCCTATATGCAGACGTTCTCCCAGAGTACCCAAAACCACAGCTGTTATCTTACAATGATGTATATGGCAATACCTAGCAACAGATGTCACAAAGATTTCTCCTGCTAAGCTCCTGACTGAGTCATGGGGATGGTTCTTCAGTCTCGCCTTTGAAAACATGGAGACCCACCCTTTGAGCTAAAGATCTAGGTCAGGCTGCCAACCCTACCAATTTTAGTGATAGGGACTGCTTTGGGTGTTTATTGCCCTCCTACTTGAGATGGCAGTCTACGGAGTTACCATGTTCAGCAGCCTCGCTCCCCAGGTTGTGCAATGCCCGTTTCCTGGTAAATGTGCGTTGCACAACACAGGGAACGAGGCTGCTGAACATGCCGAATCAGCTTGATGTGTTCTGTACACCTTGGACCCACTGTACAGGTGATGAAGAGGTCATCAGCGTGCATACTGGCTAACTGTCGATGGGCAGTAGGTCTGGCATGTGAAATGTGTCAGGCCCAATTTTAAAGCCTGGCCATGTTGGTAGGTCTGCTAATTTCATTAGTTGTGAGCACTGGTAAACAGCAGTCTACCTCTTCACCAAAGCAAAGGACAATACAAATACACTTTGCCAATATGTTGCACAGAAACTTTAATCTAAACGGGATGCATGGTACCTGGACAAGACAAGTTCTTAGCAGACAGACTGCAGTTTTTTAGTAGCATGTGACAAAAACTGCTTTAAGTACTTTGAGTTTTAGGAAAGGTTAATACAGAAATCATACTACACTCCAGAAAACAGCTTCTCAGTAGCTGCAGTAAGATGTTTCATGCATAGTTTGTTAATATTCACTCCTTTCTGAAAGGAAAAAACAAACCAATTTTAATTAAGTCCATTGAAGTCCATTGTGGCTTCACTGAGATTCACACATCTTCATTGGCCCGTACTCTACAAGCTGGTAGTGGAAACATTTCTTTCTGTGAAGTATATTTGAAAGAAAAGGCTTGTTCCTGCTGCTGCTGCTATGGTATACATGAGTCTTGTGACAAGCTGCTGTCACCTCCTCCTCCTGCATAAGACAACGTCTGTCTTGATGCCGAGAGAAGCCTTGTAAGATAACTGGATATTTTAGCTAACCTCTGCCCTGTAAGCTGGACACAGCTGATGGCAGCAGGGCAAAATCACATTGCCTCCTTGCAAAAGAGCCAGGGCTGTATGTATCTGGCACTCAGAGTTGCCCGTGAGTGCTAAAAAGGACTGTATTTCATGCAGTAGGGAGTCGCCAGCCACGGGGATCACACCAGAGCTGGGAGATGGCTTTCCCAGGGTGACAGAGGAGGGAGGTGGCTGTCCCAACTCAGCACTTAGCCTCATTGACCAGCGCAGTGGTTGGTACCAGCCTTATCAACAAAGCAGTGGGGGGAAGCATGTAATTATCTGCACAAAAATGAGCCAAGCTGAGCAGGCCCTTTCAATGACAACTTATTTTTTAAAGGCATTTTAAACAAAATCCCTCTGTTCCCTGGTGGCAGTAGGGTTTTGAAACCAAGCAGAGGTTTAATGATCTGCCATTTTCTAGGCTACTGGTTCCCGCAGTTGCCAAGCCTTTGATAGAAACTGGCTGAAGGAGGGGGAGGATCCTAAAGCACTGGACTGGCATTTTCCCTGCAGTGCACAAACAATGATGTTTCAGATCCCGTTCATGCACTGTGTTGTTCTTAGCAGAGAGCCGGAGGCCTGGGTTTAAAATCCTTTCCAGCATCATGAGCTTCAGCCTCCTTCCTCTGCTTTATGTTAGGGGGGGAAGAACTGGCAGCCTCCCTTCCTCTGCTTTATGTTAGGGGGGGAAGAACTGGCAGCTCTTTTTTCTCCTGCCTCTGGCTGTGGCTGGAGTCACCTTTCCCAGATGAGGTTAGCAGCAGCACCTGAAGGAGAGGTAGACTGCACCATCCCTGGAATCTGTCTGTAATCCTTACAGCTCTAGCTGATGGCATATTAATTTCTGTTTCCATGCCTAGCAACTCTGTGGTGCTTCAGATGTGCTTTTGTCATGGTAGCTATAAGCTGTGCCAAATGCCCATAGCATATGCCATGGAGGTGTCCCCAGGACCTTCCTCACATTCACACCAAGGATGCCTACAAGTGTCCAGGGGAACAGCACCAACCTGAGCAGTGGGAGAGCTTTCTGCTGTGAAAGACATCGGAAGTCCTTGGCTTGGCGTTCCCTCACCTCTTTTTCACAGCCCACTTCTATCCATATAAAACACCTGCATAATTTGTAAGGAAGGGTGCTAGGCTCTGACTAAGCATACACATCTGTATAGTTGTCAGGGAGCAGAAGAAATCAAGCATGCTGTACAATCACCTTGGAGGCGGGAGGTCTGGGGTTTGTCTGGTAGTTTTTTTGATAGGAGCAGAAAGATGAGGAGGCTATGACAATATGCCCTTCGTGGGAAGGTGGTTTGAGATACCAAGAGCACCCCAGCTGTGACCCTGACTGTGAATTTAGAACATATTTCTAGGAAACCCTGTAATACTGTAGTGTTCCTAAAATTTGCTTTTCCCACAAAATGGCTTCTGCGACTAAGCGGTTTAGAAATGCAGTGTCATTTAAACTAGATTTATGCCCTTATCACAAACCATTTACAGGAAGCAATGCCTCTTGCACTTTGCACTTAGAGGCTGCACTGTAAGCAAAAAAAGAGAAAAGCCCTCATATGCTAGAGACATGCTGACAGTGACATTTAATTTTGCTAGGCCCTCATTTGAGTTTGGAAGCTTTTGTTCTGAATGTTGGGTGCTTTCACCTGTGGCCTTATGCACAAAAAGCTCAGCAGAACTTTTTCATAGAGCGTGGTTCTTCGAAGCTGATAAAACCCATTTTAGAAGGAGACCATTCTGAGAGAGGCCTTACTTTGGAGCTGTGGGTACAGACTCTGCTTGGGCCAGCTCTCTGTGAAATGATTCATTGCTGCCATTTTGCTATGTGCAACCACCACCACTGCCAAGGTCTTCAAAACTTAAGAACAAGCAGGGCAAACTCTTGTGGCTATCAGTCAGCATCACAGCAACATGTCCATGTAAACACACAATTTAAATGCTGAGCTCCCAGTTTCCTTTTAATTCCTCTGTCTGCTCTTGTGTGGCACCCTTGGGACTTGACCAATTCACAGCAGCAGAGCACTGGACCCTTACATGCCCCCACACACCTGCCTGACCTACAGCAGCTCCTGCCAGAGACTGCCATGTACAAGATCCCAGTGTAGTTCAGATCCTCACGGTCAATTCTTTTGCATGTCTTTTACGCATGCTGGGTCTGATCGTATACATTTGTGTGTGTGCACTGTAACTTTTTACATCCAAAGGCAGTGGATGAGTGTGCCCAGCATTGCACATGGGTAATGGTTCCAGTCCTCTGCTCCAGCAAGGAAGCAGTCAGTGCCTTGGAGAAGCCAGATAGCAGCATCACCTCAAGACGCTGGTGGGTGCCCAGTCTTGCGGGATTTCTTCTCTGGGCAATAATTCAAGTACAAGATAGATCAGGCTTCAATAAATGGAGCTGGCTCCTAAGTCTGCCAGAAACTGGGGGTTTCAGGCCATGGGAAAAACTGGACTAAGTTATTTCCTGCAGCTCGTGTTTTCATTATTCACTGTAGAGGAGGCTGCCAGAATGAGTCAACATCACCCAAATATTTCGACAGTAGAAATCCTCTGCACATTGCTGACTGGGCACTCAGGAATCTTTTTATTAAACTGTTTTATTATTATGATAGCATCTTTGATCCCAAAGCTTATTGACAAATTCTGGTTGGTAATTATCATAAACACAACAGGAAATATAGAGATGATCACAGTTCTGGAGAACTTCCAGTATAAGTCATGTCCCCTCTGTACTGATGCCAGTCGCAGGCATCTTTATCTTAGTGTTTATGTTTTCTCTGAAGTCATAAATTAATTTGTACTGTTCATTTGTGGACAATATGGTCAAATCCATGTACCCCTGTGAAACAGCATGGTTTATCTCTTGCAGAACAGTCTTTTCTCCAATATGCTGACTTATCTTAATGTGTTTATAAAACACCCAAGAGACAATGAAGTAGTGTATAATCACAATCCCAGATAAATATCGGCTGCCCAGAATACGCCAATGGGACTGCAAGAAAGGGCACAAACATCCCTTTGTCCTACAGAACAAAAGGAAACAATTCTAAATGAAAAGGAAAATCAGGAGGAAAAAATAAATGCCTATATATATGATTTGGCTGCCATTAGCTGTCTCGCCAGTCTTCTGTTTATCAGTGTGATAGTCCCTGCAGCCCCGTGTCTCTGAAGTGCAGTATTCCTATATACATTCAGAAATGCAGCAGACAATTGACCTTGTTTTGGTGGATTTACCTGAGGTGTTGTTGAAGGTTGGTTCTTTGTTTTTCTCCCTCTTTGAAGACTGACCATGTACAATCACACCCTGGATATTAAATTAAAGGCATGAACCTGAATCCTCTACTCCCACTCTTCAGACTGTATTCACATAGAAGTCTCACTGATACAAGCAAACGCTGAAGAAAGCAAAGCTGTCAGCAGTTGGGGGATTATCATAAATTCTGTTTGTATTGTTTCTTTGTGGGTTTTGGGGGTTTTTTAGTTACAGCAAGTATTAGTATTCAATGCTTTCCTCGAGCAGCCCCTTCTTTCCTGGGAATTTTGGATCCAAAGGGTACATTGTACAGGACCCAGAGGTTAATTTGTTCCTGCTAGTCAAATCTGTGTAATGTGACCACTTGTAAAGTTAATGGCACATCTTGATAAGTTTATTTCAAAGGTCTTGTGAGTACATATTGGCTTCTTCTTAATTGTTTGAGAACTTTTTATTACATCCCTGAGATTTGGTACTTTTAATTATTGTTCTTTGAAATTGAGAGCAGGCTATTGTATTAGCAAATGCTTTATGCTGAAATGGGAAACAGCAGAGACTACATACTAAAATAATGATGGAATTATGCTTTCTTGGAGGGAGAGCAGTCTCTGAGGCAGGGATGTAAATAAACATGTCTGATTGATGTCAGGAGGCTTGCAGGTACAAATAACCACAAAGAGCAAAAATAAAGTAGAAGACAGGCTGTGCAATCTGCAGTAAGCTCAGCTTTCTTCATGGGCAAATGGATGGTTTCTGACAAAGGTGGTTGACCAGAGACCCAGAGTGGGAAGAGCTGTGGAGAACCCGTTTTCGTTTTTAGGAACTGCTACTGGATTAGGCTGTCCACTGCTTTTAAAGTGAAGTTTGACAACGGCTGAACATTCACAAAACGTACATTTCAACCTTGAGATTTAGCCAAATGGGGAAACTACACATATACCTACTCCAAATCTGCTTTGACCTGAAGGAGTTCGTGAAGGTGCAGGTCATTTAGCCTAGGTACAGAACTGATATCAGGTGATGGAAACTAACACACACCTCTGTCAGTAGGAGTCCCTCAACCATGGCCTGAGTGCTTCTTCCTCCAGGTATTTTGCTGACCACTGCTTGTTCCAGAGTTATGCACACCACCATTTCAGGGCAGCAGCATTTGTAAACACTATCATAATTTTGCTGACAGATGGGAAGGGTTAAATTCACCAGGGGCTCAGGTTGATGGTGAGCTCCTTGGCAATGAACTGTCCACGGGAATAGTTTCATACATACCGTCTACTCCTTGCCAACTTCTCTGACAAGCAGACTAAGAAACTCCCCTGGCCACCACCATACAGCTTGCTTAAACAGGTTTCTAGCCTGGTATTTTTAGCATTCCTGCTCACAACGCCTAAAGTCTGTACCTCTCTGCATTTCAGCCTTGCTGTCAGGTGATTAAGGCACTGTACTCTGCGCCAGGATGGAAGCAACTCTCCATCAAGGAGTTGTGGACTGAAAGGAGGAGGTCAAGCCTTTCAAAGTTCAAATCGTGCTGCTCTGTCTTAACTTCAGCAATGCCTGAACAACCAGCAGCTGGATGTTAAATGCTGCATTTTGCTAGCAGGAGGCTCTATCCAGAGCACATTGTACCTATCCAATTAGGATCAGTCTCGCTGGCTATGCCAGTCCTCCTTAACAAAGGCTGAAAAACCACTTCAATAAAAATTAGCCACACTGCCATACTCCCACCTAAATATTGCAGTGCAAGCTCTTTTGAAAGCTGTGAGCCACCTCTTTAACTAGGAGAAGGACTGCCATGGGCAAATCTCTGTACACAGACAAGCACGTTTTGTCCTGGTGCCATCATGACTCTGTAATAACTCTTTGATAAAGTTGCA
This sequence comes from Strix aluco, assembly GCF_031877795.1. Taxonomy (NCBI): domain Eukaryota; kingdom Metazoa; phylum Chordata; class Aves; order Strigiformes; family Strigidae; genus Strix; species Strix aluco. The sequence goes on from NC_133935.1 coordinate 29,305,245, forward strand.
ATTGGTTTATTTGCTATGGGCTTGGCAGCCATGAGCGGAATGGCACCACAAAGAGCAACGTTCAGAAAAGCCACAAGAAGGAACCAGCTGGGAGACCCACATATCTGTAATTGGTTGAATTATAAAGAAGAGAGAAACTTCTTTTAAAGTGGCTAAAAGGGAAAACCAGAACTTAACCAGATATAATGAGGCCCTTTTTCAATGCTCCTGAGTTTCTTTCTGAGAAACAAATGATACAGTCAACTTTGTTACACAGAGAAAAATATATTTCTGAGGATATGTAGCTAAAACCACTTCCTTGCTTATGCAACTGCCTTCTCTCTTCTTGTCAAAGCAGCAAAATCATGTACTGTGAGAGGGTGTCTGTCCAGAAATGTCAAAGAGGTTTGCAGCAAGATAAACTGATCCCACCAGTTTTCATCTACCTAGATTACATACTCCAAAGCAAATATGTGCCAGCACTGACTTCCAGCCCTTCTCTTGGGGTTTTAGCTCCTTAACCCTCCAGTATATGACCCTTGTAATGAGAGCAACTAGGCTTGATACAGTCTTAGCCTGCTAATGGGCTAAGAGCAAATAGGAGATGCAATTGCAGAGATGTCCCTGAGGTAGCATTTATCTAGCTGATCCAGGTATGCAGGGCAGCTGAGAAACAGCAGTGCAAGGTGTACCGTAGGCCAGTGATTCTCAACCTGTGGTCCGCAGACCCCTGAGGGGCCACAATGTTGTCACATGGGGTCCGCAAAGGCTTAAAGCAGGGGCGGGGAACATCCAGCCCAGAAACATTTGGTCTGGCCCACAGCAAGCACTGCACCTCCTTTTTCCACAGCCCCCTCCCCTCAATGTTCCTCTCAAACCCCCCACCCAAACACCTGCCCTGACATGCTAGTATATTCGGTGCTAGTATGGTTGGTGAGACCCACTTTAACGAGGAGGTTTTTCTCTTAAAGACATTTTCTTAACCCAGCGGCCCTCTTTAGGGCCACAATGGGGCTGAAATCTGTTCCTGCAAGTGGTGGCCCTGGACCTGTAAACAAAAATATACGGTGACTGAACACAGACAAACAAGGGGGGAGGTGAGAAGAACTGTAAAAACTTTTCATCAAATTTTAATGTAAAAATTGGCATCAGAATTAGCATGTTAAAATACCATAAAATGGGCCATTTGAGCGAGAAGAGTGTTGATGCTGTTGTTTTAAATTCCTATGGAATCGTTGCAATAAAGATATTATAATAAGTGTATGCATTAATAGATTAATTTATTTCCCCTTCTCTCCAAATTTGAAGACCCTTCATGAGAAAATTGAAATAAATATTTGACGCAGTCTAGTGCTTTAAATCTTGAATTAAGTCTTGGTGGTCCACAGCCACAAAAGGTATTTAAAGGGGGTCCATGGTGAAGGAAAGGTTGAGAACACCTGCCATAGGCTATTTGCCTACTACAGATTATAGTCCAGAATGAATTTGCCCAAGTATGGCATTGCTGCAGCTGCACATATTTACTTAGTAAACTGAGGAACAAGCAGTAGTCTTTGGTATTGATTTGCTCATCTCTTGTAACTGTGTTATACTGAATAGTCAAAATAAGCCGTAATACACGAAACTAAAACTGTGTAAATAAGAAATTGCAAATGAGACTCTTTGAGCTATACATACTACTAACGCCTTAAATTTCTGTACTTTTTAGGAAAGGAATGGTGGGGGGGCTTCAGTCCATGTGGGTATTTAGAGGTCAGAGATCACATAATAAAATAAGTTGGGAAGGACCTTTGGAGACCATCTTGTCCAACCCCAACTCTAAGCAAGGCAAGTTTAAATCAGGATGCTTAGGCCTTTGTCCAGTCAAGTTTAGAATATCTCCAAGGACTGAGATGTCTCAGCTGCTCCAGGCTCACGTCAGACTACCTTCACGGTGAAAACACTTTTTCTTATTATGTAATCAGAATTTTCCTTGCTGCAACTTGTACCCATTGATCTTGTCCTTTCACTGCTCACCTTCAAGAAGAATCTGTATTTCTACAAAGTTCAAATGCTTCAACTTGCTCTAAGTCTGACCTAGTAATAAAGCCAGTTCTGCAGAGGATAAATGGAGCCTATTACTGAATTTAAAGGAGCTATACTGCTTTATCAGCATGAAGAATCTGGCCCTTCCAATGTCAACAGTAAGGCAATGTATAGACAGCTGTATCTCTAATCATCTGCAAATGCTGACATATTTAGCTGACTGGTATTTTCAGGCTTGGTTTCAGCAGTCAGCTAACCTGCAAATTACTTTCACAGAGCATAAAAGCACACTTGAATGTTGTCAGCTTTTACATAGAAAATAGCTCAGGAAACTCAGACAGTCTTATTTCCCCAGAGACTCTAGAGCCATGTTTGTAAAGCCAATGTTACACTTCCAACACTTTCAAGTCTTATATCTTCCACCCACATTCTTTATTAGACTGTAATTCTGAATGTTGTTGTTTGCTGTGGGATCTCTAAGCTAAGGTCCCAAGGCAAAGGGAAGTATCAAAGCTACAGTCAGAGAAAGTTTCATCGTGCAAGAGAAAATGTTAACATAGAGTCCCAGATTTTTTGTATTTTTATAGTGGTTTTAAAAAAAAAAAAAAAATAGAATGACTGATTACTTATAGAAAAAATGGACTCTTCTAAATTTCCTACTGGCAAAAGCGTTGATTAGTTCACAGGAGTCCATTTCGTTAGCAATTTAATTTCATTTCCAGTTGAAATCAAAGCCTGTCCTTCAGTCTCTACTGGCCCATAGCTGACCTCATGCTATTGTATTTGTTTAATCTGATGAGTTTCAGCTTTGAAAAATCTTGTTTCAGTAGGATTGACAATTCTGAGCACTGTCTAGACCCTTCCCTTATGTAAGAGTCTCGTCTGTAGAACAGTTTACCTTTCAAGAAGGAAAAATGTGGAGGATATAAGAGTGAACTGATAGAGAGTTTCTTTTGCCCATCACCAAGTTATCTGGGTCATTTTCATACCAAAGAAGCTGATATGAGACACCAGCAACTCATGAGCCTATTCTCTCTGAAGCCATGCTCTCTAGTCCTGGACACTTTTAGCTGCCAGTGTGACAGAATACAGTAAGATTATCTGGCAGATCTATTTCCCATCCCATCTCTAGCACAGCTTAAAATAATGTGTGGTTCAAGACAATGGATACAGCTCTCAGGTACCATAAGACATCTCAGCTCAACTAAGAGTTTCTTCCCAAACTTACAGCCTTTGTCTTCTCATTCTTGTATATTCTTTGTCAGGTAGACTTTGCAGCTACTTCTAGATCTTCACTACTGAGTTTGTTTCACACCTCAACCCTGTAGAGATGGTATTGCATTGCTTGTAACAGCAGATTTCTTGAATCTATCTGGGTTGATTAATCCAGTGAACTCTGTACTAAGTGCCCTGCCAGTACCCACAACTTTTTAAGCTGGTAGCCAGGGGTAGATATCCACATTATAGTCTCTGGTGTGTATGAACATACTCTGTATGAAGAAGTCCTGCAGCTAGCATGGTCTAATAATGTAAACCACTCACTTCTAGCTCAGGTAGTAATCTTGGTTTGGGCACTAAAAGTCTTGCCTTAGCTTTGATTCCTCATTACAAAGAGGAGATGATAGCTGTCATCATATGTGCTTACAGGCAAGAACCAATGATTGCTGTTTGTCTGGTGCCCCCTGCGATGAGGTCTGATCCAGCTGGTGTTTGGCAGTCACTTCAATCCCATCATGGTCCCATTCAGTCATCTCAATTCTGCAGAGTCTGGTTAATGTATGAGACAGAGGGTTTATATTGCACTAAATCATTATTTGCTGTATTCTGATGGAATACTAAAAACCACCTTTTTTTTAATTTTATTTGATGTGACATCTTAGGTTTTAAAATGTAGATGGTTTCTTTCTTGTTTTGTATAGTCATGAAATTATACTTCATTAATCTTTTTTTTTTTAAAGTACATTGGGATTTTTTTGCTAATTCAGAAATCTTCCAGGACGTAGACAGGTTTGTTCTCTTTCTCCCGAAGGTTTTCTGATTGCTAGAAGGTACATAGACTGCCTGGGCATACAAAACCTGGCAGGACAAGAGCCCTGCCAGAATCCCAGTTGTTTATGTACAGTTGGGACCACAGGAGCAAGGAGGTGGTCACAGTTTGAACCTGGATCTCTTGCTCCACTCTGGAGGTAGACTGCAGCTTCTCCCAAGGTTTGTGGAGCCAGTCTTTTACCCTGGATAGAGGCAGGAGCTCAGCTCAGCTCAGTGTTCAGAGACATGTACAGGACATCTCAGGGAGGCCTCAAATTTCTGAGACCATGACAAGGTGAGGACAAACTTCACTTGTAGGGATCTGCTATATGAATTGCTCTGTGCTAGAGAAATATAAATATCATACATTGTAATGATAAAATACAGCAGAGAGAATCATACTGTATGACAGAACATGATGGGCTTGACAAAATATCAGCTTGGTACTCAATCTTACTTGTCTGCAGTATCTCCCAGGAGGATATGGAAGCCAGTCCCCACAGAGAGGTGTGAGGTGAAAATCTTCCAGACAAGAGACACCAATATAAACTGTTAGCTTTACCGTATCTACAGGGAACGTAGTGTCCTGAGATTCATATTCTCAGCACTGATATTTCTCTTTTAATCCATATAGCAATAAATCCCCCTTACAGACATCTTTTGGGAAGGTTCCAGTAGATGCAACTTTGTAATTAGGAGAGAGGGTGCCCCTTGCTATCTTCAGCATAATTGCACAAAAATATTTCTCATTTCAGATCTCTGCCCCAGTAGTGCCAGCAAGATTCAATGTAAATAACATTTTTCTCTTGGGGCTGAAGCCAGCGCTGCAGTCTAATGAGTAGGAGTACTTTGATAGGCCAGTGAAAAGTCTAATGATACGGATCTAACTGTGTTGGACATCAGCTTTATTAGGCTGCTTCTGAGATATGGGAGTATTGACGGTGTTTATGACAAGTGACACTCCTTGGTTATTCTTGCATGATTAGTTTCCTTTCAAAGTACCTGAAAGGTTTAGAAAAGATGAAATATGCACAATGGAATATATTCACTTACTGGTCCCCAGATACCATGTCCTAGTCACCTTCTTACCAAGTCAATGGACAGAATTTTTTATTCCTTATTTTCTGTGTCAACAGAGTCACAATGAAGTTTTGATTGCAGAATGAAAAATGTCATTTTCTGGTTGACACAGAGCCCAATTTATATTGGCCAAGATGTTTAGTTACCTTTTTCACTGCTTTAGCCCCCAAAAGGAGAAGTTTATGCTAATGGTTGAACAAAAGGGGAAAAAAAATACAAAGACTCTTTGAGGGACTAAGCAAACCTCTGGTTAACTCTTCCCATTAGGAAGTGTGTGCATCTAGTTACATAGTATGAATTGATAGTTGTCATCAGACCATGGAAGACCAAAAGCGTTTATTCAAAAATGTTATTTTCTTGAGCAACATGGTGTCATTGCCAATTACTTCAGGTCATTGAGTAGCAAGTTCATCAGAGTCACTAGTGATATTAGAATTTTTATGCTCCTATCAGGCTGCAGTTTTCCAAGCTCTGTAGAAAAAACCCCGTGACTCACAATGCTTGGGGCATGGCTTTTTGTGCTGGTCATTCAGTGTCAGTTGGAAGATACTCCATTTGTGCATCAGGGAGGACTCAAGCCTTGGGACGAGGCTGAACTCCACATTCTGCAGATCAGCTGCCTTTAGAGCTCACTTCTGCTGCTCCTTTCTCCTTCTTCCTTGCAAGACATCAGTCCATCAGCATCATTTCAGAGCAACCTAGACCTTATTCTAACCTACACCAAGTGGCTTAGAAAGTTCATGATCTAAATAAAATACCCTGGTGTAGGAAGGCATTTCCAAAACAGTGTAGGAGTGCTGAGGGAAGTCTTTAGTATGGTCAGACCACAGCAGGTGAAGGAATGGAGCAGTCTAAGAGTCCCCTTCGGAATTCACAGCACCCAGAGTTCCCCATATGCTGCTCCATGGGTTTTAAGGCCTTGTAGTTCTTAAGGTTAAGCTTGTTTAGAAGATCCCCACACCACAATGGCACAGTCAGGAGAATACCATGACTTTTCTGTGTAAGGTAACATTTTTTATGCCACTGTCACACTGCAGTGAAACTGCTGGCTATCCCTAAATACTATCAAAGTAATGGTATGGGAAGAGAGCAGCAGTCAGTCAGTCTGGAACAGTTGACTTTCCTCCACAGCATTCATGCATTTTCGGTACTCTTTGATCTTGCATACAGGAAGAGAAAATTAAAATCGATAGAGTGACAATAGAGTAAAATAATACCTCGGAACTTGAGGAAAGCTTAGTAAGACTCATATGACAGGAAAGAACAGGGATGGAAAATTTGTGAGCTGAAAGAAAGATGGTGATTTTTTACAGGCATCAGAACAGCTCCAAGACAAGATGTAGTATCTACTCTCATTCCATTTACATTAAGGGTTTCTTCACAAATAGTTAATAAGTGATTATAAATTAGCCACAGATGGGTGCATGTGACAGACAGGAGCAAAAAGGGGTCAAAGGTTGGTCCAACACTAAAGGACTTTGATGACAAACCCACTACAGGGCTAGCGTGGTTAAAATACATAGGGTTTTGTAGCTGTGGATCCATGGAATTAGCACTGCAAATAGCGACTTTTGACTCACTTCTTGAATAAAGGAGCTCATTCACATCCACTGCTGGGTCAGGAGACAGTCACCTATGGTAAGTACACCTCTAGAAGGTGTTGGAGGTGCCATCTCAGCTGCATAGCAATCCTCAGAAATTGCTGTATCTCTGAATCTGAATCTTCTTGTGGGTCTGTGGCCTTTTCCTGTAAAATGCGATACAACTTTCCTTGTTTGCACAGTTGAGAGGAAAGGGAAACGGAGAATCCGGACAACGTTCACAGCTGAGCAGCTCCAAGAACTGGAGAAGATTTTCCAAGTGACTCACTATCCAGATGTCCATATTCGCAATCAACTGGCAGCAAAGATAAACCTCCCAGAAGCCAGAGTTCAGGTACATTGTGTCTCCAAAAGGCTATGCTCACTGCACCAATTCTTTATTCAGAGTACATTTTTAATAGTTTATGCCTGGGTGACAACGCTAATGAAATATGTGACCTCTCTGTTACCTTAAAGAGGAGGCCAGTATCACTCTTTTCCCTTTTACAAATAAGGAAAAAAGTATTTGTCACCCAGCTGGGACTAACCAAATGGGATTAATCAAAGAGTTAACAGGAGCTCTAAGCATACTAAATGCATAGCAAATAGGAGTTACAGATGATTATGAACAACCTGTTGGACTCTGTAGCAACAGAGCAGCCATTTATTAAAATATTTCTTAATCGTTTATCAACCTTTTATAGACTAATGTACATCCCGTACAAACTGTCATCCACATCCATCTTCTACAGGGTCTCAAAAAAAGTGAAAATAACTGCCCAAATGAAAATTCTTTCTGTATTTTGATATCACAGGCTTTAAATGCCCTGGCTGTAATTTCAGTGCACAGAGACTAATCCAGTTCCCCCCAGCTGTAATGTAGTCTCACTGACTGAGCTCAAAATTGACCTCAAATGTTTACTGCTTATGAAATCTGCTACATTAAAATATACATACCACTGTGTATTGGCATTTGGTGTTGGTTTACCAGGCACTATTGTGACAATTTTTGCACAAGGCAGTTTCTGTACTTGCTGTAATGCTAGTCATAAGTGTACTTCTATGCACATATCCCACTCTAACAATCAAAGTTCAATACAGAGCAGTTTATTGACTATGACATGCCTGGGACTATCGACTAACCATGATGATATTGCTTCATAGTTAAGTGACAGGGAGAATTAGAACAGCATAGCTATAATATGCCCAGTAGCGATATCAGTGCACCCACAATGCATTTCCAATGGTATAAAGCACAAGCTGGGTACTAGTCAGTGTTCCCAACAGAACAGCAAATCACATGAAAGAACAGGGCGATCTTCTGTTTAAAAACTTATTTATAATCTCTAGGGGTAAAAATAAAATAGTTATCATGGGAAACATCAACCAGAGATGTACACAAAGGAAGTAAAAAGCCCCTCATGTATGTATTACATATGGCAAATTCCCAATTCAGACAGTGTTACACAACACAGGAAATTCTGAGTTTGACCTCATCTTGGCTGATAAAGGGAAACTGGCCACAGAACTAAAAATTAACAGTAACTTAAGTACAAGTTGTAACTTTGACTGATTGCATTTGCCACATATAAACAAAACAGACTGCAGAGAATTCATATATGATCTTGGTACTTTGAAATAATAGTTTTGACAAAGCTAAAAGCAGTATTATCAAATCACCTCAGAGAGATAATTTAACTGGGGGAAAACAAGTGAGCAACCATTGGGTAACCAAGTGAAACAGTTCATAAGTGTGAAAGAACTTGTGTCCTCCAATCAAGAAGCAAAGGGATAATTGCTGTGAAACAGTTTAAGTGGATAGGTGGAATTATATCCCTGTATGTGTGCATGCCTACATGCAATGCAAAAAGAAGAATGCTGATGAGTAGATATTAGAAACAAGAAATTATAAAAAATGGATAAACAAGGCAGAAGGATACAGGCCAAAGCTTTGGTCAGAAAAATTAAGGATCATCAGAACAACTCAATAAAAGTCCATTAAGAACAAACAAAAAAATGAACAATTATATTGATCTGTTACTTTATAGAAGCAGTGGAACTGTCAAGGATAATGCAGAAATGACAAAGATGTTCAGTCATAATTTCTGCTCTATCCCTGGAAATATGTCAGGTAAGGTTGTAGTATCACACAATGATGATGAGACACTTTCCATAAGGACAATGTTGAACAGCAGCTGCTACAGACAGATATTTTTAAATCCAGACATCTAGGTGACTTACCTCCAGTAGTTCTTAAAAAGCTGCTTGAGAAGCACTTTGGGTCATCAGTGTTGATATTTAATCAGTCCTGGAGCACAAAAGACATTCTAGGGGCCTTGAAGAAATTTAATATTGTGTCAGTATTTAAAGGGTAAACAGGACAACCAGATATTGACTGGCCTGTTAGCCAAACATTGATTTTTGGTGAAACAGTGATAAAGCCGATATGAGTCTCTGTTAATGAAGAATTAAAGAAAGGGTAATACATTTAATACTTATCAACACTGGTTTATGGAAAATAGGTGTTGTCAAACTCATCTTTTTATGATATTATTGGTGACAGTTTTAAACTGAAAGAGGGTAGATTTAGATTGGATATAAGAAAGAAATTCTTTACAGTGAACATGGCAAGACACTGGAACAGGTTGCCCAGAGAAGTTGTGGATGTCCCATGATTGGAAGTGTTCAAAGTCAGGTTAGACAGGGTTTTGAGCAACCTGATCTAGTGAAAGATGTCCCTGCCCATAGCAGGGAAGTTGGACTACTTCATCTTTAAAAGGTCCCTTCCAACCTAAACCAGTCTATGGTTCTATGGTTCTATGACTCTATGATTCCATGTATTTGGTTGATAAACGTAATTACATGGGTGGCATGTCACTGTAAGTACCTTGCCTTGGTCCTGTGTCCTGCTTGGATTAAGAAAACAGAGCAGATCAAATAGCATATGCTAGGAGACAAAAAGCTAGGTCTGCAACAGGTGTCTGATTACCAATGAGGACATTTTGAAGGTGGTCTCTCATAGGAACTATTTACTGACACAAAGGTGAATTTGAACTACAAAATCAGTAAAATCTTTAATGATAGTGCTATGAAATGGTAAGAAGATTAGGGGAGTGGAAAATAATGAAAAGGCTGATTCTACAGCAAGCTCTGGATCATTGGCCATGTGTCTGCAAGAGAACAACAAACAATCTTACAGGGCAACAAATAGAAGCCATTCCTACAACATGGGGCACGCCACCCTCCCTCTGCACTCTGTTTTAGTTTTTGTTTCTTTGGATAACCTGCTGACCACTGCGAGGGCAAATGAGTCTTTTGTGAAATGTCAGGCAGTATTAAGGAGGCACTCATCCCTGGCTTTAGCACTGGTGTGACTTTCATGAACAGACATGGGAACACTGTGCTCTGTCTCACTGCCATAGCTCAGTAACACTGGAAAACTGAAGGTTAGTAGCATGCAGAGAATAAATTGTATCAGTAACTTGGTATCTGTGGTGGACAAAGCATGGAGGAATAGGTCTAAATCCCAGTAAAAGAAATACAAGGTGGTCATTGAGAAATCATTTTAGGGGTAAAGGTGTTGGAGAGCTGGTTGGGCAAAAAAGAGCAGTTCGGTCTGTGAACACAGCTTTGCCTTTATTAAAAAAAAAAAAAATAATCCCTGAAATGAGGACTTTATCCCGTATGCAGACTTTGGAAGGAGCACTTTAGAGGTTGAATTTTGTCTTTAGTTTCCCCTCTGTCAATCACTTTGTCGGTGTTAAAGAGGAGACATTTTTATGGTACTGTTTCACCATATAACTCCTGCATGGTAGAAAGGGAATGGATCTGTTCATACAGACTAAGCAGTTCTCAAACACATGCAAACCCAGATAAACAAAGCTGCCCTTTCAGTAACCTCAGATACTGCTAACTATCAGCAATATAGCAGAGGGCTCCTGATATTCCCATTACTTTCTGGGCAAGAGATGCAGAAATAATTGAGCTGTTCACTATTTGGTTTAAAAAACATATATATTTACATCCAGTAGCATCTGGTTTTGATCACTAACACCTTGTGTTCATGTGCACCACTTGCTTACATTCAAACAGCAAGTTCCTAAGCCAGCTAGAAACTACAGTGGAAGGGGGATTCAACTTTTCACAGCAATGCAGCAAGATGCACTACTGTGGCTGCACAATAAACGCTTGTGTGCCTCAGGCAGAAGCCAGATTGGTCAAATCAGTTGACAAGTGAAAGAAAATCCCCTTAAAAAAATAGTTGTCTGTTTGCCAAAGCAAAAGAGATGGCAGATAACATACTCAGACTGCTGAGTGATTTAGTAGTTTTCATCCCCTTGGGTCTTTTGCTTAGGTCCCTTATATGAATTTCAAAATGTTACCAGCTAAATATAGGAAGAATTACTTCATCTCCACTGGTGACACATTTTTATTGCAGCGCAGCAAAACATCTAGGTGGGTCTTTTCCCAGTCTATTCACTTGGGAACAGGGTGAAAGAGCCCTGTTGTGCAACAAATCACACCTCCTAGGGAAAACAGAATGCCATGTGCCTTGACTGCTGCAAAGCTTTGACTGAAAAAGGATCTGCTTTCCCAGGAGAGTCCTGGAATACCTGCTGCACCCTGTGACACTGTCTTTCCTTGCACAGGGAGATCCTAGCTCTTCTGTGAGCTGCAAGAGAAAAGAGGCTATGATGATAGTCCAGAGATCCCACATGCTATGCAAAGTGTGAAAGGTGCTGTGTCAAACCCAATGTTTTCCTTTAGATTCAGCCCCTGGTTCTGCTGAGCTGAAGGTCAATGTTTTTTATGCTCACTTAGAGAGAGGAGGGAAAGTAGTTGGATGTGAGCAGCTTCTCCTTCATCTCCTGTTCATTTCTGTGCCTTTTCTTTCTTGCCTGTATCCAGATCTGGTTCCAGAACCAGCGAGCAAAGTGGAGGAAACATGAAAAATTTGGCAACTTTGGTGGCCTTCAGCATCTAACAGAAGTTGATTTCATCCCTGCTCCCAAGTCAGATATCACAGTGAGTATCAGAGAGTATGTGTAAAGCCACAGAGGGATACATAGTTATCCTTCACCAGGTCACCTCTTCACATGGGACTATCCTGGAGAAGGAGGACTGGAAAATACAAAAACGGCAATATGATGAAAAGAAATCCCAGCAAATATGGGCAAATAACACATTTTTAAATTAAATTAAACCTGTTTTGTGAATATGCCTTGAGGTATCTCTTGCAGGATGATACTTCCCCATCTTACTTCTAAATCACTTCCCTGTAAATCATACTTTGATTCAAAATATCTTTACCTTCAGAAATTTCTTGAACAGGAAGAAATATGATATTTGCAGCCACAAAGCTATGTTTCTTTATAGACAGTATATCTTTACAACATCTAGCCTTGTTAGGCTGACCAGTGCTTTTTGCCCTTGACCCACGTCCTTGCCAAGTCCAGGACAGTTAATATTATCTAGTTTGGCACACAGGCTCTTCCCCTGTCACAAGTTTTTCCCTAGCTAGAACAAAGGGTATTTTGCCTTGCTGCCTGGGTTTTAGGGAGTCTGTTCTTCTAAACTTTTCTTCTTAATTACTGAGCACCAGGGAAACAAATAAGGTTGATCGTAAATTGTATCTAAGTCTGTATTGATTCACCTGAGACTGCATTTTTATTCTTGAAAGGCTCCTAGCTTGATGCCAAGAAAGCTCACTGCTACCATCCCTGCCGTGGGATACTACTCACCGCTGCAAGGGCAGCTGACAACTGCCTGGCTTCCCAGCACGCTCTCCTTCATCCCCCACCACTTGGAGCTGCTGCCCTTCCCAAAACCGTACTTGCTCTTCAATGTCCTCCCCCCTTACAGCATGCCACTACCCCACAAGTTGGAAAGGAGCGGTATCTGCGCCAGTTCCACATAGAGAAGGATATGGGGGAGTGAGGGTCTTTGGGGGCACACTTTTCTCACCCATGACCATTTTGGGGGTGTGCAGTTCCTCTCCTTGACAAGCCTGCCAGGACGATGGATGGCCTGTGGTGCAAGGTCAGCTTGCTTGCAGAAGTGCCACCACAAGTCACTGCAGCCTAGAGAATGTGGGTGAGAACCACCATGGACCAGGAAGGAACTCCCCACCTGCCTGAGGAGCAGCATGCTCTGTAGAAACCCAGCCGCTCAGCTGAGAGCCTCTCCCTGGGGGGACAGTGCACCCAGCAGCCCTGCGAAAGGACTAGGATTTTACTCAGCCCTGAGACAACACTGGATGACCCTATTGTGCTGGTGGCTTGGGGCAGCCAAGATGCCTGCAATGAGGAGTGCATAGCCCCAAGGTCCAGCCAAAAGAGCCTTTCTCTGCAAGTTTAGGTAGCTTTCCTCATAGTTTCTGGTCCTTGTGCACTGGGGGGTGCAAGGAACATGTTTTGGTTAAAAATCAAACTTTCAAGATACTTTTTTTTTCCCAAGTAGTCAATGATGGAGGGGGGCGGGTTTGATTTGCTGTTTGTGTTTTTGACTTGAATAAAAGGACACAAAGACAATTTGAGCTGAAATATGGCAGTCTGAGAGGAGCAGCAGTGCTGAGCTCTGGATTTGGTACTGTGAGTCTTTGGGGGCAAGAGAATTCTTCAGCTGGTTAATTAAAATGCTTATGAAGAAGCCTCTATTTTTTTCACCTGAATTAATAAAGCTCCAAAACTCCATAAGAAACATTAACAAAAAGACAGCTTGAGTTTAATCTGCTAGACATAATAGGATGGTATGACCCCACACTTTGGTTTAATTATAGATCAATAATGAGATTGGCCTGCCCACTTACAAAATGTCTGTATGTCTTATTATTTACATAATATTCATCTCCTTCCAGCATATGGTGCTTTTTTTCCCCCTACTTATTCAGGGTCCGATCCTGCTTCCACTAATGTCTCCACTGACTTTTATGGGAAGCACTGTTGGAAAGCACTGTTTAAAGGGCTGCACCATCTTGCAGCAACAGCACATGTTGCACACTGACAGGAGAAGCTACTGATCAAAGCCATTAAAATGTGGTCTCCATCCCAGACATAACACTGATAAGGGTGGCTATTTATGACAGAGTCCAAAAGCAAAGCAAATTGGGACCCCTTGCTGGGGAGGCTGTCCTGTGCACTTGCAAGTGCAGGTAGGTTAATGACTCTGAATAGGTTGCTTACTTAAGAAATCCCTCTGGCCAGACTGCAGCTGCCAGGTCTTCAGCCTTCTTCTAGCCACTAATTGTTAGTTACATAGTGGATCACAGTAAGTCAATAGCTTTCTTCTTGTTTACCAGCTTTCCATGTAGTTCAGGTTTGGGAGACCTGTAAGCTAGGGAGTAGCTGATTGTTGCAGGGGAAAGATAAATCCTACCCTATATGGGTTTCATTTCTCCAGGCCACAACTATTCAGCAGAAGTCAGATATACTGTGTTCTTCCTCTTATACATCTTACACAAGACCTTTTTCCCACCTGCTTGGACCTTTACCCTATACCCTGTTCATCCCTGTCATCTTATGTGTCATCTGAAGGACAGTCCAGTCAGATACAGGACTAAACTTCAGCTCCAACAAAGGGGTTTAAACCATTAAAATCAACAGGAATTAACTATGGTGTTTACCTCATGCATCTTTAGGTGACTGCATTGCAGCCACACACACCTGAATTAAGGACCCTGGGCTCACTTTAAACAAAAAAAAAGGGATCACACCAAGGTTTCTAGGTTAGTGAAGTCCACACATCAGTGCAGTTTCCAGGGTGCGAATTGTTGCTGTGCAATGATTAGCTGGAATATAGACACTGGCATTGTAATAATCTAAAACTAAGGGGGCATGACTCTGCACAAGTAGACCAGGGCTGCAAACCAGTATGGGCATTGGGAGAGCTTATCCTGCAGGAATATTTCTGTAGCATAGAGGGAGATTCTGGGATGATCATAACGTGACCATTTTTCTTCGTCAGGATATGGAGTGTTCGAATTTCATCAGTCTTTTAATAGAAACCAAGCAGCTTCCCAGGGTTATTGCTTACTTTCTGTCCACTCCACATGTCTGTCTGATAACCCCATGGCCAGGGTTCTACACAATCATGATGCCTGCCCAGATTCTGGAAGCTCTGCTTCATGACTCCGAAGTCCTCTAGAAGCCCTGATTTGGACCAGAGAGGTGAGAAGCAGAGCTACTGAGCAAACATCATCAACTTCATCTTGAAAAATCAAAGCCTTATAATTCCTTTTTTGCTAGCAGGTTCAATACTTGGAGTGTTTGTTGTGATGTAGAACAATTTTGCTTGGCTTTCTTGTTTACTTATGACGTTTCAGAATTTTCCACTGAACAGCAAATCTAGGTTTCAGAATATATGTAGCATCTCCATTTATATGCAGTTGATCGAATCGTAGAGAGTTAATACTGTTGCCTTGTTTTCCACCATTTCTTAATTTTATTCTGAGGTGCAGCCAAAACAAGTTAGCAAGTGGGACAGATTCTGGCATTGCCATCTCATTAAATCCCAACACCTCCTAATCTTCAAGTTTTCATCCCATGTCATCTAATAGTGGCATCTTTCCCTTCCTCTGCACCCCCTACCTATCTTCAAAGCAACAAGTAAGGAAGTCCACTTGTTTCATGTCTGTGCTGGTCCTCAGGATGTTATTTTTGCATTGTTTTATACTCTGATGTTTCCAGAAAATGCCAGGTTGGGCACACCAGTCTTTGGGACACCCTAAACTCCACAGTCCTTCAGACATATAGGATTTCTTTGGGCATAAGTGTATCTTAAACCTGCCGAAGGGTTGTTATAGGAACAAGTCATTCAAGGAAGCTGACCACATACTAGCAAGACCTGTGTATAGAAATGCAGTCATAGTTTCATCCTAACTTCAGAGTACTAGTCTGTGGTATTCCCTGAGCAGGTGACTCGGAAAAAAAGGAATCAGATTTCTCACCACCAGTGTATGGCTCCAGCTGTGCTGCCTCGAAGTGAACCAGTCCATCTGATCTCCCAGCACGTGCTACACATGTCCCAGCCAGAAACACTCTGACCACCTCTCAGCAGACTCATCCCACTTCTCAAACAAAAATGTGTGGTTATCATCTCTATCCAAAGGGCCTGGCAGATTGGTCAGGCTCAAATCCAGTCATGATAACATTTTGTTCCCTCAGCACATCTGAAGCACTTCTCCAAGGCAGCAGCAATGACAGGGGACAGCGTGGAGCTACGCGCTCCCTGTCAATGGACATTCTGGAAGGCTGTTGCCACAGTCCACTGGATCAGGTCACGTTAGCCTAATAGCATCTCAGAAATAAGTGATGGGAGAGCCCCATCTTGTCCTAGTCTCTGACAAAAATGCAGGGCCATTATTTATGGTAGATGCTCAGAGGTTTTGCCTCACCTAATTTCAAGTGACTCAAATGACAGGGCTTACAGCCCCCTCAGGGGAGACCCTCTGCAGTCTCGCAGCTCTCCATGACACTGCTTACATTTTCCATATGACAGTTTCATCCTTTAGTCCCCCATAAAACCCCTTGTAACCTGAACAATTCCTCCCACCAGCTTATGGCCGTGATTTCCATTTTCACACTGACTTTTCTCAATGAACCAGGCCACTGGTTTCAAGGAAATTAGTCCTCTTCAGCACGAGGAAGACATGATCCTGCCAATGATGTTTGCACACCACAGACACCTCTGAGCCCTCAGACAGCCCTGGCTTGTCCTTTAGCAAACCTAGCTATCTGTTGTCCTTAATCTTTCCTTGTCAATCCCTCTGGGACATAGATATTGAGGGCAAAATTCTCAATTGGATTAAAAACTATTGGATGGATGACCAAGGTCCAAGAACTGACATATATTAGCACCAATCAAGAGGGCGGCGACTGGGACAAAGTCCAAAGTGGGTGGTAAATACTCACTGGGGAGAAGGGGATGGGAAGCATGGCAGGTTGACAGGGTTGGGACCGGATTTGCCCATCTATCAGCTACCAGGGAGAAGGGGCCCTGTGCTGCTGAAAGGGAAAGAGGGCATGGCTGTACAGGAGAAAATCTCAGCTTAAAAAGGATCCCACATAAAAAATGGATGATGAGGCTACCTGACTCTTATTTGGACAATTTAATGTGGAAAACTTGCTGCATATCAGACTGAAATGTATACCAGTGGGCAGAGCAAGAAGTCATGTGTGCAATGATTGATATTCCGATCAAATGCTCATCTTGGGGGTATTTTTTACTCTTAACTGGAATTTCCAGATTGGATGGCTTTTAATTGTACCACAGTGTGGTGGTTTGACCCAACATAAAACACAGCACCATGAGGGCTGCTATAGGGGAAAACCAGTTCCAGCTCAGCCAGACCCAGTACACACAGTAAGAGAGCCCATGGGTCTCTAGAAAGCTTTTCTGTTATTGTTGCTGCTGTTGTTTTGTGGGGGTGGTTAGAAAAGAGAGATGGAGTTTGGAGGGGGTTGTTTACTTTTAAAGGTTTTGTTTTTCTTTTTTTTTTCCCTGTGATTACCACATGCTCTGATCACAGTCAGAAAGATAGCGTGCAGAGAGGGTGCTGCCTGCTCTGCAGTTCCAAACAGCTACACACTAGACCTTGGGTCAAAAAAATCTGTGATTTAAAGCAGCCAAATAGCTGGTTCTTCATGCTTGTTGACCAAGCTCTCCATTCCTTCCTTGCTCTGTGCTCTGACCTGAGTTTGCTAAGCAACTGTGAAGTATTCTTCCTCCATTACCTCACATCTCCCCTTAGCCTGGACTACAGGTCTTGCCTAAGCACCTATTTCAATTTTCTTGCTCTGCTCCCTTTTTTGCCCCTTGGTAGTTTGGTGTATTTTTATGTTATGAGAAAATACTATCACGTCTAGCTCAGGGACCAAATGAGCCCACATCTGTGCATCTCAGGCAGATCAACCAAAAAGACTGGGTTTAAATAAGGGCTTAATTCATAATATAATGGTCAGTGAAGTTCAGGTGGGCTTTTATCCATAAGAGCTTAGCTCTTCTAAGAAGGCCTCTTGTGGCACTTCCTCCTTGCTTGTGTCTTCATGCAAACCTGCTCTGTTCCTGGGCCAGTTTTTGCTCCACTTCCATGACATGTTCTTGCTTTTGCTGGAATCCATCATTTACAGTGTCCATCCAAAGATAACTGCACAGACTAATTTTATTTTCAAGTGTCTAGCAATAAAACTCACCCCCTGACCACCTGAACTCCAGCAGAATGGAGAGGGCAGGAAGAGAAAATGCCTTTTATTCCAGTTCTTCAGAGCCTAGACCTTCTGAAAGGACTCTGGATTTTGATCAAAAATGAACCTGGTGTCAAAGCCAGAAGGTGAGTTTAGATTAAATGCTTTAAAAGGAAACCCAAACAGATTTTTTTTTTTTAATCACTCAAAGAAAAAAAGATCCATCTCTCAAAGTAGCACATGATTCATTATTCTGACAGCCTTTTTCATAGGCATTTCAAGGAGAGGATGTTCCCTCATGGGGTAGCTTGCATTGGTGCTGCAACTCTTTCTGGGACCAGCATATCAAGCAGAATGTGTTGGACACCTGAATGATCTGCAGCCTGTTAAGGAATTAAAGAGTACCAGCCAGAAACTGCGTGCCAGGGATTCATAGCAGCTGCCCCCTTTTTCTGCATTTCAGAAGTCTCATAGTCACATTCTTTGCCATTGCGCTCCTTGTCTTTTTCACGTTGCTGATGTCACGTTTACAGGACAGAAATTCACTGAATGCTTCATCATCTTTGATTAAATATAGATGCTGCTATTTACAGCCTTATAGACCCTGGGCCTTGTCAGCTTTTAATGGTTTCAAATTCTTCCAATAGCAGAAAAGGGCCATTTCGTTTGCTCCTCAACAATACAAAAAGCCAATTTAATGCTTCTATTTCTTTCTCTGCAGGAAGCATGTTCCTGACTCTGGAATGGTACCCTTTGCTTTGTTTGTGACTGCTGAAGCTAGGAAAATGCTTAGGGCTCTCAGCAATATCAACCTTGCCTGTCACTAATTTTCCACTCTCTGAAGCCTTGCTATTCCCCCTCTCCTTTCTTTTGTCTCTGCCATACATTAACAGAACAAATGCTACTGCTACTTTTGCTTTATTCCTTCGACTAATCTCTTTTTGCTGCTCTGAATTTAGGGCTGTCCCATACAATGCTACCAGGATTTCCCAGGCAGGAATAGGTGTTTACTCTTTTAGGGGCACCAGGCAGGGCAAAGCACCTCCTCACGGCCATGAAATGGTTGCTGGTGTAGGGAGCTACTCAGGAGAGGCTTTCTCCTTCATTTGCCTGGAGGAGGAATAGATAGGCATCTGGTGTTCAGGGTCTACCATATGATTCCCAGGGTTATCCTTCTTATAGTTAAGGAAAAGCAGGTCCCCACCTGGGGGTCTTATATCTCAGCCTGTATCGCAGGTGGTTGGGTAATCTTTTATTGATGGCATTTTACAGCACTCCTCAGTGCAATTCCCCTGCTCTCAGACACTTCAAATTTTACCATGTTTTAACTTTCAAAATTTAATATTTTTCTGTGTTATCTGTCTGCCTCTTAAATCTAAGCAATTCAGTCCT
Organism: Strix aluco; assembly: GCF_031877795.1. Taxonomy (NCBI): domain Eukaryota; kingdom Metazoa; phylum Chordata; class Aves; order Strigiformes; family Strigidae; genus Strix; species Strix aluco. The sequence goes on from NC_133935.1 coordinate 29,324,509, forward strand.
TGAGGATGGGGAAAATGCATTCTTTTGTTCATGGTGACAAAATTCTGGTACCCTTTTGAGAACAGTACTTGGAGCAGGAGCTTGAAATCTGTCATGGAGGTGGCCTTTTCCATTAATTGTGCTCTTTGCCATCATTGTCATCAACTACCGTCCTCTGGGCAAAGTATCAGTCTTTGAAAAGTATTGGTTTGCACAGGTTTATTCTGTGTCCCTCAGATTATAGCAATTACACTCCTTGTGGAGTCAGTGCTCCCTAGCAATGCTTATTCTGATGGGTCAACATAATTTCCCTCACAAGCTCAGTTCTTGGCTTGCTGTGAACAACACGAAGCCCAGAATCTCATGGTAGCCACCAGAGCCCTTTTCCACTTGTTTCGGAATGCCCCACTACCTCAATCACAGGACCACTACAATGGAGCAACCTCTTCAATCCTAATAGCGGGAGCACATTCCCCAGGGAAGGTGAGACGGCAGGGAGGGGTTGTGACTGGAGAAGCATGGGCAGAAGCAGCTGGCTGGGCGAGGAGACTCTGCTGGGGAGTCAGGGAGGTGGAACTGGAGGTGATGCCAGTGGGTTCACGGAGCCAGGGAGGGTGGGTAGCAGTGGACTGCACAGGGACAAAGAGCTGATCTGAGGCAGGGTTGAGGGGCAGGTTTGGCCCTACCTGTTCCTATGGGATGCTCAGCTAGTGGCTCGGACTGCAGGTTTCACTCATGCAGGGCTCCTTTACAACATGCCTGGCTTGGCTGGATCACACTACAGCACTATTTGGCACTGCCTGACTCCAAAAATAAGATCCCCAAAATCTGACAGTGGCGTGCCAAGCTCAGGAGTGCTCCCAGTCTTTCCCAGCCTGTACCCCAGTTCCTGTCTACAATACAGGGATTGTATACCCTTACAAAACATGAGTCTGTGGGACTCAGACACCCCCAAGGTGGCCTGGGAATACTTCTAACACCAGAACAGGCAGCAACTAAGGCCTGAAAGCTCACAATTAATAATAAAGAGAATAAAACAAGTCCTACCTAAGGCCTGTTTTTCAGTAAGTCCTTCCATCCTGTGTATTCAATGAAGTCTGATCCCACAGGGAAAAGAACATTGTGCAATCATTTAATTAAGGACTCTGTCACAATGCAAGCACAAAAGGGGGCAGAGCTGAGGATTCACTCCACCCTCTTGGTGTTTCCTACGCTTTTCAGTGCCCAGTTTAGCTATCTTGATAGTTTTTTCTTTACTTAGCTTTTGCCTGCAGTGTTGTGCAGAGCATCACTGGAGAGGGCTGAATGGTGAGAAGGGTAAGAATCCTTTGTGCCATGCAGAGCAGAGAGCTATAAACTCTCATTGACTGATGAAAAAACTTGACCACACTAGAAGGCATTTTATTATCTAATTATATCATACATTACTAAAAGGCAGCAATAGAATAATATATAGACAGCTATATCTGATGAGTGTATGTGTGTTTTTAAATGTGGGGGTATACGTACGTGTGCATTTCTTGAATGAAACTGTTTAGAGTCTACTGGGCCAAAAGATAAATTCCACTGATAAAACTGCTTATTTTATAGAAACTGGGAACAAAAGGACACAAAAACAGCCACACTGGATCAAACTCCAAATTAACACCCAGCCTAGTACCAGAGAGTGCTCAGATGATCAGCACTGGATGGTTTTGGCATGTACTATTCCACGTTGTGTTGTGTGCATCAGGTTATTTCTGTGCATTCACCCAGCTCAGGCAAACAACCCAACATGCTGTCATTTCTCAATGGCAGCCTCTCTGTCTTTGGTATCATCTTGTGATGTCAAGTTGTGAGAATTGTGTCAAGTGAGACAGTTGTGGTGATTCCCCAGCCACCAGAAACCCTCCATGACTGAGCCTATCCTTTTCCTCCTCTGTGCAAAACACTCAGTCACAGCCTCCTCCCTATGTCTATTTCAGAACAAAAACATAGAGTATCTCATCATCCTGCACAAGCACCTGCCTCCCTGCATAGTCACAGTCCACCCACTTTTCACTCAGACTCTTTGAGGACTGACTGAAGTCTGAGATGGATGCAAGGTGTCTTATGCGAAAAGCAGATATATTTTCAACACCCAAGTATCCAAAATGGTCCCCAGGTGTCATGAGCCTTTGCTAACTATTGAAACCCACAAACTACACATAAAACAGGTAATTTCCTATGACCAATCACAAAATGAGTAGGGTGCTATATGGCAAACAGTGCTTCCTGTATAAATCTGCTGTTCAGCTCTTTGCAACTGGATGCTAGGGAAGGCTGCAGGAAGGATGGTGAGTCTGACTGTGGGAGTCTGGTTCAGTGCCTGTTGTTATCAACAGGAAAACAGGAAAACATTCACCATCTTTGGCAGAACCAGAGATTGGTGTATGTTGGAAAAAAAACCTCTAATACCTACTCACTGAGCAAAACCACAGCTAGAGGCCCATATATGTTGCACTGGGAGTTACTCAAGTGCAGACCAGCATTAGCACAGCATTCCAGGACTTAATATCATTCCAGGTAATTTATTGCTCTCCAATATTAAAGTTGCTGTCCTTATGAAAACAACAACTCATGGTGGCATCTCATATTTTCTGTCTTTAGCTAAGCTACCTTGGAAATGCTGCTTTAATAAAGTAAAATTTGTACTCATGTTACAATGAACAATAGTGCTGAAGGAGCTATGAAAATTAGTTCCTCCCCTTCTGGGAAGTCAAGTCTTCTCAGCTCTTGTAGAATCTGTTGCAGCATACAGCACTAGCCCAGGAAATGTTTTATCACACTGTTATGCAATAATTGGTTCTTAGTGTAAGTATTTACTAGAAATAAAATTAATCTTGTGCCTTCATTTTCCGTGGGAAGGATGCTGAATCAGGGAGATAAACGCCAGTCCTGCTTCTCCCAGCAGACTACCCTGACCACTAGGTCCTGGCTAGGCTCTTTGATGATTGCTCTCCTGGCCCCACAGCCTCTGCATTCCTGCCTGCACCATGACCCAGCCTGAAAAGGGATTATTACCCTCTTCCCCCCTACCAGTGCTGTGCATCCCATCTTCGCCCAGGCAGAGAAAAGTTAGGGCACACATCCTGGTGAATAAAAGCTGTAATCAGTATGTCTGAGGTCCAGCCATGGCTTTTTGCCTGGAAATTGCAGCAGTGGTAAAGATCACACCCTCAGTGCTAGTGGTGGCAGACACCCTCAGTGATACTGGCTACTCCCACCTCTGAGATGGATTATGTACCATGTTTAAGTGGCAGGGGCTTTTGGAATTCAAGCATGCCTAAATCTCTCCATAGAATCTATAGGGAGACTACCTGATTCAGGCAGCCCAGATGTGGCCATAAAACTATGGTTTCTCAATCAGACATGGTCTGGATACTGTCCTCAATATAACAAATATATATCTTAACAATACTTACATTCTTGTAAGGCTGTCTTCACCATCCAGCATAGTAAATAAGGGATGCAGCACTATACCTTTTCATTCAGGCTCACAGAACACCTGCTCCTGAATCACATATAAAGAAAGAGGACAAAAATAATCTTTTTAAAAAAAATTAAAAATCAGATGAGCATAGCTTAATTAAAAGATAAACACAAATGACATCAAAACAATCAATGGTAGTTCAACCCTAATTGAATTTTATCATCAGCAGAACTGCTGTTGTTTTTCCCTTCCTCCCAGAATAAGAAGCTCTGGAGAGGAAATTTCCCTCATCAAATTTCACAATCAGTTGAATTAGTCTGCGAATCTTTTTAATAATAAAAAAAAAAAAAAAAAAAAACAACCAACCAACCAACACATTTTTGAAAGAAAACTCTTTAATTCCAGCCAAGGCCCTTAAACCAACCACCCTGTGCCAGACTGTTCAGTGAGGGAACTGGAGGGTGTCAGCACTAATCATCTGTCCCTGTTTTCTCAGGGTAAATTTGGCATGTGTCTCAGAGCTGGGGAGAAGAGGCTCTGGAGTCCTCCAAGGAATTGGATTTTAATTCTGATGTGATGGTCTCAGCTAATTAGCAGTTCTAACAAACCTCACCTCCAGCCCCTCTCTGGATTTTTCTCCAATTATGGCTAAGAGTGAAGCTTGCAAGAAGGGGAGGTGAGGTGGGGAGAGTTGTCCATAGTTATTGAAGGTTACAGAGCTGCAAAGAATAAAATGACTGCGGTATTTAATGACATTCCTGTTTAATTCTGACAAACAGGAGCGTTAACATCCTGTAGATAGGGGCAAATTAACGTGGAGGATACTAAGCAGAGACAAGCCCCAAAGCCCCTTCTCTGGCCCTTTGCACAGAGCTAGATTTTACCATTATCAACGTAAGGGACTTAGCAGCCTTTGAACATGATTACTCCTTTATATATATGTGTGACTATAAATACATAATTTCCTTGAGGTTCTACTTTATTAAAAGTCTTAATTACAGAGGTTTTCTTGCTGCTCTTTTTTCTCATATATATCATGCAAAGCAGCAAATACTGTTTACCATAAAAAGAATAATCACTTACATGCCAAAGGCAGAGAACACTTTAATTGCTGATGTCCTCAGAAGAGTTTTCTGCTATGCTCAGAAAGTTTGGGTGTGTTTTTTATCCCTCAGTGTCATTGGAAAACTCTTCCACTGAAACCAGTGTAGTCCATTTTTCATTGAAATCACAGCACTTCCCAACCGCCATAAAATGACGCTATTTTACAAATGCCATAAAATCGCACAGAATTTTACAAACACCATAAATGTGGCCATGCAAAGAGTGAAAAATGTTCAAAGTGTGTTTCCATCTCTCCCAAATAACTGTGACACGCCTGTCACAATACAAAGCTTTGGAAGTTATATCGCCGCACATAGCAATGTGAAGTGCAGATGATGACACCAACAAATGCTCAGTGCTGACACTTAAAAGAGCAGCTGTAAAAAATAGCAGTCCGTGATAAAAAGCACAGTATCAGCCATTGACTTTATGCAAAATATTATTTACTGTACAAACATACTGGGCTGAAAAATATAGCTAATAAAATAAGTGATTTGCCTGCCTGCTTCTTCCAGAATCACTTGCAGTCTCCAGTAGGCACAGTTCCCTAGGGGTGATGAAAAGTATTTTCTAGCAGTAGACAAGAAACTCTTGATGATTTTTTTTCTCTTTTGCTGGCAGTGGAGAGCCACCCTTGAAAATCTGATTTTAACTCACTAAACTCATTACAAGTTCCCAGTGTAAAAAAAATTACAAGCAGGAGCACAGCTGCTAAATAAATCAAATAGATTACATCTCCCAGGGATAGGACCTGTTCCTCCATCTCCAAAATAGCCAAATGGCATGCTGACATTTTTACATGGCATGGAGCTCAGGCACTGATCATGCTAAATGTCACCTCACAGTACGTTGATGTGACAGTTGATGTATGCTTAGTTTTGGCCAGTGCAGAGCAACAACCTGGTGAGACACCAACCAGGTTCAGCCTGCAAGCTGCTTAGGCACACTCACCCAGGAGCTGCACCTGAGCAAAGGTATCCTCCCCTTGACTCAGGTGGCCCACAGATGGCTTCCTGGACACTGCCTGTGCATACCTATGTCACACATACATCCTTTCTTACTCCCCTCCTACCCGTACTTAAACTGAATAAAATCTCTCCTTGCACAGGCCATCAATTCTGAGATCTATGTGCCTATAAAGATTGACTTGAGAAAACTCTGGGAAGGTCAGGCAGGCCTCAGAGTTTCTCTGTTGACAACGATGAGTTTTGCTGCCTAAACACAACACAAGCAGAAAACCTTCCGGTGGTGTCCAGACCACACTAAGTTCTGAACAGAAACCAAAGTCCTTTTTCTTGGCTGATCCCCAAAGGCTCTTGTTTCTCAGCCACCAGGCTGGTCACCTGCATCCTGCTCACGGGTGAAGATTCAGAGGAAATCATCTAGATAAACTTAGGAAAACAAAAGTTTCTTCAGAAATGCCAGCAACCACTGTGCCCAAGAGATGAGTATCTGGTATATAGATATTACAGGGTTACAAGTTACTTTGCAGATACTCCAAGGAGAAGTAACTGGCTGTACTGTGGTCTATTAACTACTTCTTCTCAACAGGTTTGTATTCACTTTCATGGGACATCATCCCCCTGTTCAAGGACACCTTTCACCAGACATCCAAGCTCCAGGCTGAGAGAGGGAGTGGTGGGCATATTGGGAAGTTTTTCCCCCACCAGCTCTTTCCTACAGAAACGCAGTCCACATTCAACCAAGAAACTCAACTACCTACACAAACTTGGAAATATTTTACACAATTCGGATTCTGGGTTCCCTTCCTGGTGATGTCACTCTGGCACCACTACATGGGCAAGGATCCTTGAAAATGGGGGACAGTATTTGCCAAGCGCCTGGGGTCCCCAGAGGTGTATGGCACATCAGCCACAGACTACCACCCACCCCTCTGTGCCTTCTTACACATCACTGCTTCAGCTCAGCTTTTCTCCACAGAACTGACTCACCTAGGAAAATAAATGAAGTACCTGAAACCCACCAGGGCACTTTCAGGGTTTCCTACAAAGCCTCCTGGAATTGCCCTACTGTAAATTGACCTCCAACATTTCAGGCAGAGTCTCCTGCACTGAGGAGTTAGCACAGAACAAGGAGACAACAAAGGAAGTTTATGGCTTGAGAAACCTAAGCAAAAGCAAAACAATGTCCTTTCTGGATGGTCTTTCTCAGACAGACTCCATTTTGTCCACTTGGGGGTTTCTTTTTTTGTTGTTTATTTTTTTTTCCTCTCTTTGTTTTAAAACGCTGACACATGACAGATGCTTCCCATATATTTCCATCCTATGGTGTACTAAATCTTGCTGCTGAAGCAGCTACAAGTCCTTTCAAGGGATTATTTCTTTCATTGTTATACCTGGGTCATCTGGAAATCTGATGGGAGAAAGCAACATTCTCTGCTGGCTCTGTGATTAGAATGATTTATCTTGCAACATCTCGCAGCATCACAATGAGCAGAATGCAACCACCCTGTGTGAGTGCTAGCTCCCGAACAAAACTCTGATAATGGCTTCTTTTCCCCAAGAAGGAATGGCTTCAAAACCCCTGAGTTTTCTTCTGAGGCTAGAAAAATGCCTGATGCTCAAAGACAAACTCAGGTGGAAGCTACACATTAGGTAGGAACTATAAAAACTCAATGCAACCTTGTTCTCCCTTATTACTTAGGTAGTGTAGAGGCAGTGCCTGGGCTGATGACAGTAGGAATGTGTTCATTAACTGAAGGCATCACAGCTGCTTTCCTACTGAGGAGCTCTGCAAGTGCATGCAGTTCTCCCACCCAGAATCAATGCTGTTTTGGTAATATGGTTTAATCTAAGCATCGCCCCATTGATTCTGTTACAGACTAAAGTTTTATCTTACTTTTTAGATCACTTTTTTTTCCCTCTGTGCCAAAATTCAACTAAAAACCCTGATAACTTTAACACTTGCTTTGAGCAATGGATGCATTGCCCACCACAGTGGCAATGCTCACATGCCAGACAAAAATGCCAAGGAGAAATAAAACAAAACCACTGTCTTCTGACTGATGGAATTTTCCTTTGTAAAATAAATATTTTACCATGTGTTGCCCCACATCTTGAGTTTCCTGCCATCTGAAAGGCCATTCAGTCTGGTATTTGCCCCTCAGTGGAAGCAGAAATTGTATGCAATGCATCTGTGTCTCCTCACATGCCAAGAAACACATGCCAAACACAGACTGGCCCAGAGTGATCCTACCTCTCAACAGACGCTGTTCCTATGTATCTCAGCTGGTGAAGCAGAACACTTATAGGGAACTGGCAGTCATTGGGGAAGTTTGGTGCAAAATCACATACCCTGAGCCCTGCCAGGAACAGCATTATGCATGATATACACCCCACCAGTCCTTGCTTTTACGTTCCCTGAGCAGCACCACTTACAAGCTGTGATGCTACCTTAGAGCCTGGCATCAATCCTGCAATTTTTTACCATTTTCCTCTAGTGAAAAGGGTAGATACACAGGTCAGTGCATGAAGCTGGACAGCTAATTGCCCCACTGGTACCCCAGGAGGTGTCTGCTCCTGTAGCTGACAGCACTACCCTTCTCTGCCCATTAGGTGAGAAAATGGAGAACAGGGAGCTCATTTCATCAAATTGATCATTGCATAGGCTTTACTTCCCAGGACCAGCTCGGGAGGATCCCAGCTCCCTCTCAGAGCAGCCAGCAGAGCAGGTGCTAATTAGAAAGTGCAATTTAGCAATGATCTGCACGTGCCACACACTCCTTGTGAAGCTGCACTTAAAGCTCCTTGGCAGTGGCAGGGTATCAGAAAATAAAGGTTGCAAAATACAAATAATGTGGATTTCCACAGAGGCTGAGGAGCATGGCTGAGCTGAAGGGAGTGCCTGGCATCTGTGCCCTGCTCCTGAAGGTAAGTGCCTCCCAAATCCACTGAGCAACACCAACTTATTAAAAAGCTTAGTTAGCTCCACAGGCTGGAAACAGGTATCTGACTGACCAGGCAGGCCAGCAGCCTTTGCCTTTTTTTTTTTTTATCAGCTACCTGTTACATGACCCTAGTGCTGCACCATACACCTTCCTGCTAGCTGTACAAAACAATTGAGTCATTTACTAGCAATTAGACTCCAGACCAGCTTAACTCATTTACAATTATATGACATCTCCTAACAGCTCTGGAGTTCCTTTGAGGAAGGTCATAAACCAGTCAGGGTGTTGGCAGGGCTGAAATGGAGCATGGAGCTAAATAAGGAAAAATACATGAAAAGGTTTAACCCTCAAGTGCCTCAATGGGAACCACTGCTATACCATTTCAGGGAAAAGTGAGAAACATTACCACACTTACCATCCCCTTTCCAGACCAAAAAATATAGCATGAGCAGCTGACCAACTTTTCCAACTTCTGCTTCTGTGTCTATACAATAAGAAAAGTTTTCTTGTCTTCCTTAATGAAGAAAGAGGCAATTTTTTCAGTTCCCTAAGAAGCAGCACCTTATAAATTCTTAGCATTTGCTGTAAGTGTGATGCTATTTGCATCCATCTACCTAGTATTTTTAAAGTATCGGGACACCAGGACCCTTTGGGGTGCTGTGGCTGGTACTTAACCTCATGTATTAGGTACAACTTTAAGTTCTCTCAACAGGTTTTGCAAAGACATGGGCTTCATTTTAGCTGCTCTAAACCACCCTATACAGAGTCTTTCCTGATTGCAGGGAGAGCTAATTTTTGTAGGCTAAACTGACCCATCAAAAATTGCTTCCTTTGGAATCCACCACAAAGATCCTTGCAGATGAGGGGATTAGATATTTGCTCTCCCACCTATAATGCTTTCTCATTTTCTCCTTGCCAGTGTGTTGTCCCCCTGTAGCTGCCATCTCCCGGGCTAGGAATTCAAGCCCCCACAAGCCTTTACAACAATGTCAGTAGCCCCAGCATGCACCGCTGATCTTCACTTACAGATTCTGACATCCACAGTGATAAGAGCTACTGCTGAGCTGGTAAGGTCTGATCTCTTGTGCTGTCAACAGCTCACTCACTGGCTCATGATGTCCTGGGGGACAATGAGGATGTGGATAAAATACTGCAACCAATTGTTAATCTGCTTGAGTCAGTCCTAAATTTATTCTATAAACATTTGCCCTGAGTGCATGAGCCATCGTGCATGTGGTGCTTCTTGCTGTCTGTAGATGTTTTGTCCAGTTGCCTCATGCAGTAGTGCTTAGAGAGCAGAGCTGTTCCCCCAGGGAAATGAGGCTACCTGGAGATCCTGGGGGGGATGCAAATTGTGGATGGCTTTGCTTGTCTTCTTCTCCCAGGGTACAGTCTCAGGACATCTGACTGCACTGAGAAATCTTATAGCCAGCTGGAAGCTTTTACTGAAGGAGGGTAAAGGCATATATGAGAAAAAGAGGGCAAAAACACAGGTAGGTAATTAATGTCAGGAAGCACGTAGTTATGGGGTTAATCAGATCTCCAATGAATGCAGGGCCAGGCTCTCTGTTGCTCTGCAAGGACACAGTTCTGTCAGCACCAGCACGGTTCAGTCTGCTTGTGCTCCTGAAAACTGGGCTCAGGATCTTTTCCCAGGAGACAATCCTGTCTGTTGCACCAGAAGCCCAACCCATCAACCTCCCATCCCAGGCAGGCAGCAATTCTCAGACTGTGTGTTTCTCAGCCAATAATCCTCTCCAGACAAGGCTCATAGGTGCTGCAGCCAGAAGCACTGACATGTAATGGAGGATGGCAGACAGAGGGAGGGACCAAGGCCCTCCAGGCAGCCAAAATGGTGACTTTCCCTGCCTTCCAAAGAACTGGCCTTGCAAGCTTACTCTGTGTCTAGCACCATTTCTCTGCAGGCAAGACTGCATAAACTCCCAGAAGAGATCTCTATTGGGTGCAGCGTGGGGGAAGTCCAGAGATGCCCTTTTTCTCCACCCAGTGATCCTCTGCTTAGTTTCTGTGACCTGTCCTTGAGGAAAGGGTTGGACAGAGGAAAAACAACTCACACCAGGAGTTAGGACTAAAGAAAGAAAGAAATAGCACAGAGTGTAAGAAAGAAAGAGGAAAGTCAGAGGGAGAAAAGCAGGCAAAAGAAAGTAAAACGGCCAATGTGTTAACTGCCTTCAGAACTAAAGCTTTCTCTGATGGCTTCCAAACAAACCCAAAAAGGACAGCCTGGCCACGTGAGAAACCCCTCGCCTCTTCCAGCCTTCCCCAAGCAGAACAGGGATGCCGTCCTTACTTTTGCCAGTGAAAGGTTTCCACAGCTTTCTGAGCTGCTGCCTGGCTATGGTGTCCTCTAAACCCGCCTGGCAGCCCATCAGAAAGCTGCTCTGGGCAGTTCGCTCCCCACCACCATGTTAGTGCATAGGACGACACAGGAAATAATAATGCATTTGTATGCGCAGAAGGACTAATTGTATGTTTGCTGAGGGATTAGCTGTTTGGCTGCCTGATTCAGCACAGCAGGCATCCCGGGGTGTGGAAATATCACAACAACAAAATGGCAGCCTCTTTCAATGACAACATAGGCCATTTATATAAGTTTTATGCACACTATTATGACAGGGAACCTCTTAAATTCTCAGGAAAAACATGAGTGTTTGATTGGTCTTGAGGAAGTGGCAGTATTTATTCAGATACGCCAGTAGCTGGGTCTTATTTGGGAGCACAGCCTTGATTGTTTAGATTGGAAAGGTTAATTAAGTTAAAAAGTGTCAAGGACCAAGAAATGCTAATGTTGCACGTATCATAGTTATTTCCTTTGTCCTAGTCCGCTGAGAAACGCTCCCTGAAGAAATTGAGTTCTTTTTTATTGAGAGAAAGTAAATTGTTTATTAGTACCTCTCACACCTTCTAATCATCTCTTTTTAAAAAAATAATTATGAAATGAAGCATAGGGCAAAGTTATCTTCTTATCCAGTGAATAACCTTATAACTTACTATCTGCCTCCATCATTAGGGCAAAGTTCAGGTGGGACGTTAAGTAATGTAGCAGCAGCAGAAGCAGAGCGAACAAAGGCTGTGGGATTCCTATGTGGTTCCTGTCTTGGTGCTTTGGGTTGGCACCACATGACAAGAGGGACCTGGAGTTTTGAGTCAGCTCCCTGATGTGCTTCATGTGATTCCTGATTTTAGTTGCTTTCATTCTTAAACTAGTAAGCAACAGAGACACAAGAAGACAGGCTCAATCTCTTAAGGACAGAGCAGGTATTTTATGCTTTGGCATGGTGAAGGCATTTAGCAAAGCTGTTGCCCAACTTAGAATGGCTACATGTAGTAAGCAGTAGTTGCTAGAAAGTGCTACTTACTAGAAATGGCAGAAACTGCAATATAAGCCATACACACATAAGCATTTTAATGATAATGTCATCTACGTCTACTTGAAGGGGCACTAGGTGCCAACAAAAATAGTGCCCAGGCCTCCTTGCACCACCCATTTCCCTCCAGGTAATGCCAGTGGTCTCCATGTGTGAGGTACTGTGTGTGTTATGTTTCAAGGAGAAAGTTGATTCCCTCTTCATGGGGCTGGAGGGGCACCATACAGAAATTTGGACTCTTCTTGTCTATGCAGTGACCTCTTCCGTCAGTCCTCACTACTACCCCTCTGAATAACCTGACCTGTGGAAAGTGAGCTTAAAAAGTAATAAAACTGAACAAGCCATGAACTCAAAAATACAAGTGGAGCAGCTGAGAACAGTTCTGGGCTTTCATTACTGGTACCATGTCAATAGGGGATTTGCTGTTTATCATAGGAAACTGACAGGAAATGTGTTTAGATGCTGAACTTCTGAACTTCTCCTTTCACCTGTATTTGAACCCTGCTAAATGATTTTACAACTATTATTGCTTTATAACCCATGATTGTAAATTCCTCCATTAGATTTTATTACTTAAGGATAAAAATGTGTGCCTGGGGTTTGTATTTATATTTAATAATATGTGTATGCGCTCACACACAAAGTGACTGATAGATAAGATAGAAAGGACAAATGGCAGTTTGTATCTGAGAATTGTGGTGTCCCTTGCTGGGATCCCATGTCAGGGCTGCAGCAGGGAGATCTGAGACACCCAACCCCTAGTTACCTGCCCAAAAGGCCCTCAGAGACCAGGAATTCTTCGTGCTGGTAAAGGAAGGAAATACCAGTTTTGCCAGCCTCAAGCAGTAAGAAAATTATGAAACTGGCCCTATAAAATCTCTGGAATTTTTAAAAGTATCATTTAAAACATGAGTCTCTTTTGGTTTTTTTCTCTTTTCTGAGGCTGTAGGGCTAACAATTTCAGGCTTTCCTCCACCATCTGAAGGGCTAGACTCTTTTCATTTTTAACAAACCCTGACATTATGCTATAATAGCAGGACTCAAAGGTCTAGGGCTTTATAAGGAAAAAAAATATTGTAAAACAACTGTGATAAAAATGATGGGAATCAATATCGGGTCCTCAATGCCTGTTTCTTCTATATGCAACAACTTTCTCTCATGATAAACTTTGGAGGGACAAAGCTGTTTCCTTCCTTGGGTTTCTTTCTTGCAGCTCATTTTTTGTGGGTTGTTTCCAACTAGAAATATCAAGAAAAGGTGAATTTTTCTAGCAGGCTCTGACTAGGGAGTCCTTAGAGTGCTGAAGTCTGAGCAGCAATTTTCTTTCCCTGGCTCTGTCATTTGGCAGGGAGTTAAAACCTTGCAGGCTACAGATGGGAGCCCTGGGCAGGAGAAGCAAAAGCATCCACCTGGAGCAAACTGCGGTGTTGCAGCCACAGACAAACAAGCAAGGTGTGCAAGGAAAGCACAAGAGATGGCCTGAGAGGCAGACAGTCAGATGTACAACAGGTTTAGCCTTTGCTCATCTGACAGTGATTTTGTCACTGCTAGGACGGGGCTATCTTTGCCTCAGGACAGCCTGACATGTTTCAAAGGCCTCCACTTTGCCTCCTTAAAAGGACACCTGCAGGGGCTTTAGCCAGAAATACCCACTTTCACTGACTGAGGGCCAACTGACATCCAAAGGTCTCAAAGAGCTCACCTGGGAGGAAGGTCTAAAGCACAGAGCAGCTCAACATCAGCCTGAGAAATAGGTAGCTGTGAAAGGGGATGAAGGAGGGTTTCTGCTCTTCCCAGAATAGTTCTCTCATTTCTGCCAACACTTCTTTAAGATAAAGTCAAATTGAACAAAAGAAAAGGACTTCCATAGGAGGCTGAAAAGAGGAGAGTCACTCCAAGAGAGTAGAGAAACTCCACTCCCTGCTGGACAACAAACACTTAAGAAAGGATGGGAGTCTGGATGGACACTGAAAGTTTGGAGATTGCTTCAGGGTATTTCAAATTCACCAGCACAGCTCCTGTTTCGGATGATACAGAATTTGTATTTCACAGTTTGCTCCCTGTTTCTCCACTTCATCTATCTCCGTTACTCAATTTTTCCAAGTAAAACTCTAAAGGGTTTTTCTCCGCAAAATGAAGAATTGGTTTGCAAGGTCCCAAAAGACAAGAAATATGCATTGATGGCATTTTTAAAATGGTATTATCACTCTGCTTTAACAAAGTTTAAGGCAATTAACTCCCTAAGAGCCTCAGGTGGCTGATTTCCTGATTACTCAGCCAGAGGGAATGTCATTGCAACTGCAGCAATTAATTCATTAACTCACACCAATTGATTGGAAGAGTCACTCCATTATAAAGCCCTTGCTTCAGTCTCTTGTCATTTTTCTGACACTGCTGGGAGTTTTTTTAAGGATTTCCTGGTGTTTTGTTTCAGCCCAAAGGCAGATTCCTTTTAACAGTTATAGTCAAAGCAATATGTCAACTTTTTCCATGCCCAAGGATGAAAAAGGCCTGGGCACACACATATCAGGTGAGCACCAAGTATGCTCAGATAATGTGGCTAAGGACTTAGAAATCACGAAAAGCCAACTGTAGGGCTGCATATCCAGCTGAAATCAATTGTATCAGCCTGTGATTTCTCACCATCAGATAGCTGTGCTGGGAGCAAAGCAATGGCATCACTGTCAGATTCAGTTCTGCTTCTGGAGGCATTGCCTCCTACAGCCACGGATTTTGTCTGAGACAGCAGGGTGGAGAGACAGAGCTCCCCATCCACCAATGGGGAGGTTTGGAAAGTGTGGGGAGGCAAGCTGGTCAGATGTACCAGTCTGGGTGGCGAGGACATCAGTTTTCCCTCAAGGGTCAGCAGAAAGATGGGGCCTTTGTTTCCAAGCTCCTCATTCCTCTCCACTGAGCACTTACTTTCACTGGGAAGTTATCTGAGATGCACAGACACTCAAGAAATGGCTGTCAGGACTGCGTGCCATAACTTCTCTCTTTGTTCCTTTTCCATGCTGATGGCAGATTTCAACTTTTTGGGCTCTTTTCCAGCTGCTGTCAGATTTCTTTGGTTTTTAAACACATTTCTTTGTTTTTTTCCCCTGTGGAAAAGGACAGCAGAGGAAGTGTAGACAGCAGGGGTCTCCAATCCTGATGCAAGCACTGTCCCAGGGACATCACCACATTGCCAAGCTGAGATGTCTCCAGGCTTGGCAAGAACTATAAGTGACAAAAATACAGTGAAATTCCACTGGCGTTGGGTCTGGGTTTGTTGGGGTTTTTTGCAAGCACGCAACCAAAAATATTTCCATTTAAATTTTCTGCATACAGGCATACTTTGTATGTGGGTGGCATGACTGGAAAACCCATGTGGTCCTGCAGCACCCACTCCTCCTCATCTGGCAGCTGGAGCCTGCCTCAGGGTCAGACAGCACTGCAGGCAACCTGTGCAATTGCTGCTTGCCATCTCCACTTCTCCCCCTCACAGCTTCACGCTTGGCTTCCACCCTCACACCCGCCTGCTGATGGTGAAAGACATGGGCAGGGTTCATCACGCTGTCATTGAGGCCATATCATCCTGTGGCCACCAGGTCCTCTGCAGTGACCTCGGTGATGAGAGGATCCCGTGGGCTGCCCCTGCATTGCACCTGGGGCCAAGGCAGAGCAGAATGTGGCTGTGATGCTGACAGTGCCTGTGATGCTGAGGACTGCCCACTCTTGTTCACAGACTGTGGATCCCACACCAGGCATCCCTAACAGTGCTGGCTATTGCCCTCTAAGCCTGCTCTCTGCTTACATTTCTCTAGCCATGAAACACTGATGGTACATAGCTCATTACTGTGAGGCTGGCCAACAGGGTTTTGGCTGTCTATCAAACAAACACGAAGGATTTTCCTACAGGTCTCACTACAGCTCACAGTCCAGAGGTGATTGCATTCAGACTGGACAAGGCTTGTCCAGTGCTCCACTCCATGAGGTCCTGTCTGGTTAGTGCTTCTCCTCACAACCCTAGCTGTTCATTTCCATCCCTTCCCTACCACCCCTGGTGACTTTGGCAGGGAAGGCAGAGGGCCTATCCTCCAGGGTGTGAATCTTCTTGAAACACTCTGGAAAGCCAAACTGAGAAGGGTCCCTAAAGATCCTGGAAATCATGGCCCTGCCATTTCAGGAAAATGAGAAAAACTGTCCTCCCTAAAGCAAGGGAGGGTAACAAGGTAGCTTAGACACAAGAGCAGCAATTCTGCACAAGTTCTCCTTTTCACACAGCTGGGTGTTCTTGGTAGGTCTTTGGGGAAGCCACCAAGGTCACATTCAGATTTGGGGGTGGGTGCCCTTTCTTAGAGCCATGGCCCTGCAGGTGTCTGGTCAGGAGCTATACCAAAGCACACCAGAGCTCCTCTCCAGTCCAGGGCTCCCCATGACTGGGAACCAACTGCAGTGGGGAGGGTATGTATACATTTAGGATCTCACCACAAACTAAATCCAGAAGCTGGGAAGCACTTCTGAGTCCCAAAGCACAGACATAGCCTCAAGCTACCCCTGCTGCAGTTCTCTGTCCATAAACTATGGACCTTGCTTCCTCCCTCTGTGCTGGAAGAAAAAGACATGCATGAGTATGAAGGACTGAGCCAGTCTTAAGGGGGATGCCTCAAGTACATTCCTAATGATGTCAGCCTTGGACTTCACATAGAGTATTTGTGATCAGTCCTATATGATGCTGCAGCTGTGGCAATAATGATTCACAGCAAGTTTCAATCCAGGCTGCTTCATTGCCATCCTGTGAAATTGTGTTAAGCTTAAGTCTTTCCTTGTAGACAGCAAGAGGGACTAATCAGTCTTTTTAAATGTAGTATGCCAGTGAGAGCTGAGCTCCTTACTTATAACTGAATCAGTCCTGAGAGATGCGTGGAAGTCTCTCCCATGAGAGTAGCATCAGGCACTACCTGAGGTTGCACTGACTATTGCTGGTAATGATCCCTGCTCCACAAGCCAGTTCAAGCTTCCTTGATTCCCTCCTTCCTCAGTTGCCTGCATGGTCATTAAGTCTCCAGATTGGCCAGTCTGCATTTTCATGCCTGTTCCTAGTAAAAACACCAAACCTGGGTGAATGAAGGTGACCTGCAATACAGGAACAATAGAACATGAGCAATAGTCGTGTGGAGGCAGTGGCATGAATGACTTGAAATAATTCAGCCTGGGAATTCCCATCTCTGGCAGTGACCTGTTGTGTGTCTTTGGACATACGTGTCTCTACTTCCCTTGACATAGTTTGCCAAGGGAAGTAGAGACACATTCATACTTTGTCTCTTTTAACTTCAAGCTCTTTAGAGTGAGGACTGTCTTCAGCTTCAGGCTTGTAAAGCTCTTAATACAACTTAATCTTGTCTAAAGCCTCCAAGCACTCTAATCTAAGTAATAATAATAATCTATTCATGGAGCTGTATAAACATTAATAATTTTTCTCTGTCCTTTACAGAACAGCGGTTGCCAGAGGAGGGTTACACTGCCCAATTTGAGGTAGAGTTATATTTCAGGATGCTATCACTATAATATTAATTGATCATTTCTTCAGCACCAAAAAAGTCCTTGCTCTTTTAATCTAACCCACTGTATTTGCTATACTCACAAACTGTGTTTGCTGCATTGTCAAAAGCTATATTTAATGTTTATCTTTCTGTATCATAATAGCACTTAAGAACATCCATTACAGAGCAGGACTCCTGTGCTGTTGCATGAGCACAGAAAAAAAAGCAGTCTTTGCCCGAGAGAGAGATATAAATGGTTATAAAAACACCGATAATTCATTCTTCTAACACTTTTGTGAAGTAAGCAAATATGATTATCAACCTCATTTTACAGATGGGGAAGTATGTCATAGA
Source organism: Strix aluco (assembly GCF_031877795.1). Classification (NCBI taxonomy): domain Eukaryota; kingdom Metazoa; phylum Chordata; class Aves; order Strigiformes; family Strigidae; genus Strix; species Strix aluco. The sequence goes on from NC_133935.1 coordinate 29,342,218, forward strand.
AAGGTTAAATGACTTATCTAATACCGTGCAGCATGTCAGTGACAAGAAAAGACTAGCACTCTTGATCCCAGAACCAGATGCAGTTCTCTAGTCTGTAAGACCAGTCTATAGCAGCAAAACCAGAAATGGGGACCAGAGTTTCTGAAACAACCGTTTAAAAAATGTCCATCTATTTCTGAGAGAGAAAACTATAGAAGAATAATTTCCCAAGATTATTTTAATCTTTTGTCAATAATTCAAGTCCCCAAGCTGAGAAATCTTGGATTTCAAAAAACTGTTCTCAAAGAACAAACCACAGTGTGTTTCTTCTCTTTTACTGCTCATTTCAAAACATCATATCTGAAAATATTTACCTAAAGTAGCAAATGTTAAACCCCTCCAGATATTTGTTTCTCATTTTTCCTGGTAAGACCCAAGCAGCCACATGTGCTCTAAGCAGCTTTTCTGAAATGCGTTCCCAGGTGAAGCGGGTCAGAGCTGGTCCCCAGGGCAAGCCAGCCCCATGCATGTGCCTGGCCCCTTCCCTGTGCCTGGTGGGGTATCCTACATGGAGGGAGGAGACCCTTTCTCACTGCTGCCACAGGTAGCCTGGGAGAGGGACAAGCTGGTGCTTAGCTCTGCACCACCACCCCTTTGGTGGGACATCTTGAGGGTCCTGTTCAAGGTTTAGGACCTGTGTGCAGTGGGCTCCAGACCAGCATGCCCACACCTGTTCAGGCAGCCATGTCCTCTGCAGCGTGGTGTTGAGCTATGTTGCATCCCCTCTCCCTGCAGACAAGATGTGTCCTCAGCCCTAGGAGGGTTATTTGTGCCTTCTTTTTCTTTGCAGCTGGCTGTCATCCTACATTCAGCTGGCAGCATGGCTGCAGACACTCTCCAGCTTCAGGCCACAAAGACATGTTTGTCTATTTTATGAGACATGATTCTTATTTAACTTGCCCAAAGTAACATCCCACTCCAGCTGGCAGATGTGAAACCTCAGGTGTAGCCATGGCAAGGCACCCTGTCCAGCCTCCCAGCAGAAGGAGGGCACGTGCTAACCCTGAGGTGCCAGCATGCCCTTCCTGCATGCTCACAGCTCCCATTCCAGCTGGAAAAGCTTCTCTGGGAAACAGAGTCCAGAAAAGTCTCCTCTGCCACGTCCCCAAAGGGCATCATCGTTTATTCCCTCTTTACCTTTTCACCTCTGCTTGCCCTGTTTGTAATGTGGAGTTTATGATGTAATTACATCTCACACAGCTGAAATTGTCCCCTTATCACCAGACTGATTACACTTAACAAGGCATAAACTCCCTCTCTCATTCTCTGCCAGGAGTCCAATTTTAAGCTCTAATTGTTTTATAGGCCTTTTGCACTCAGGAAAAGAAAAAAAAAAAAGAAAAATTGTTTGCCATTTACATATGTTGTGTAAGGCACATTTCTCACCCTCCCATCCACACAAATGCCCAAATGACCAACAACCCAACAGCTTATATGCCTCAGTGCTTTCCTAATGATTGCTAGAAGCCTCGGCTTTTCTCCATCTCAAGTATAAACTACTTCTTAGGGGTGAGCAGAAAAGGCCCCTTTTCAGGGCAAGAGTTTCTGCTCAGGGACACCAGCAGCTGCCTGATGGCACACAGGGCTGGTGGCAAGCCAGAGAGCTCTGAGCTCTGCTCAGAGCCCCACATGCAAGGGCTCAGCAAGGGCACTTTGTCTTGAGCTAAGGGAAGGCATGCAGGGAGTTACTGTGGCTCAGCTAGGTCAAACTGAATGATTTCTGGATCTCTAGGAGAGTGGCCATGGGATTTCATAAACAGCAGCTAGGTTATGCACCAGGCAGCCCTGACATCTTCTCAGAGCATTTTCCCTTTGGTGTGGTTTCCTGCTTCCCACTTTCCTCCCCAAAAAAAAGAGGACACAGAGTGATAGCCACAGACACAAGGCACACTTATCTTCCTTTGTGGTAACTAAACTCAAAAGAATAAATGAAGTCTGGCCAGCCCTTTGAAAACACCTTGATTAAAGGTGATGACAAATGATGGAAGAGTGTCATTGCCATGCAGCCTTGCCTTCCAGAGGTGTTAAAATATGCTGACTCTTTTTCACTTGCTTATTCAGTTTGGGGCTTGTTTAATTATGACATATGTATTCCAGCAGCATCTATGAGCCAGTTGAGAAGTGAGTTTTCCTCTTGGTAGGTGCTGTACAAATCCAAAGTAGCAGATAATTCATGCTGCGCATAGTTCACCCAGAGACTCCGTAGGTACCACTTATGCCTACAGATCCCATCAGAGCAGCCAGGAGAAGGGCAGGGCTAATCAGGAGGAGCACACACACAGGCAGGGAGAAAGCTAATTGCAGCAAGTGTCAGATAGGCATCACAGTATTAATTTTACTGCATCCTTATGAGCAATAAATCCCAGGAGATTCGTTGTTTTCAGGAGGAGATTCACTAAAAGAAAAGGGGCAACATGAAAAGATAGGACCTGAGGAAGGGAGGGAATCAGGTAGAGGAAGGAGGAGCCCACAGAGGCAAGTTTCCCAGTGTTTAGGGGCCAGGATCACAGCCTATCAAGCTGCCCATGCTCTTTTTGATAGTATTCTGCTCCCAGCCTGCATCCACCTGTGGCAAGTGGTGCGCAGGTTTCCAGGACAATTTTTCGGTCTTTTTGTGCATATACAGAACCTTACACAGTAAGAGTCTTGCTACCTAAGCTGTAATTACTGGTGCAATACAAGCGAACAAGAGGTGACCCAATACTAAGAAAAAGAGCTTGTGTAAGGACTAGGTGGACCATCAGAACAAGGAGCAGAGAGACCTCTGCAGGGAGGACACTAGTGGCATTTTCAGAGTACAGAAGTCCATGCTGATGGTTTTCTCTGTCTTGTCTGTCCCTCTTTCAGGTCCTTTGGCTGATAGAGCTGTCTTATTCTTCAATATCTTTTTTTTTCTCCCTCATTCCCCAAGCTCACTTGGCCCTAGGGATGTTTAGTGCCCTATTTGCAGTCTAGGCAAGTGGCCTTTCATAAAATCCAAGCCAGATGCCCAGCTGGTGAACAAATCACATAGGTCAATTGTTTTCTGTGGCGCTTTGACAATTTATAGCAGCTGAGGCTCTGGTCCAGTGAGTTTGGAGGGAATCTTAGAAAAGCTGCATACACCACAGGTTAATTTTGTATATTGGTGCATGGGGAATTGGGAAAGATTTTAAGAGATCAGTGCTGTGAAGAGAAGCTGAGGAGCACAAGCAAGGAATACAGAGGAGCACTGTGGGTTAGGAGCAATGAGAAATGTTTAAGCACATCGGGGTACACTGGCTTGCTTTCCTGACACACTTGCTAAAATTATGATGATGGAGAAAGGAAATGCACCAGATGCAGTTCTGCCCACCTGGTAAGGAGGGCATTTTGTAGAGCAACTTGTGAATTCTTACAGTGGTAAAATAAATTCACGAGGGCATAGATGTGGACATGATAGAGAGTGACTGCTGGCTGCAGGCCATGGCTGGTAGTAAGTGCCCAGTAAGGGGAGTGTCAGGAGGGGTGTTGCAGCGAGCCTGTTATTGTTCTGTTGTTTATTCTGGTTTCATTAATATCTTCATTAAAGATCTGGAACAGTTTGGAGGAATGAGCAGAGAGGATGTGAGAGCCTGCTTTCAAAGGCAGCCAAGGAGGAGAAATAACAGGGAGCTGGAGAAACTGAAACAACAGAAAGAAATTACCCAAATGAAACATTAAGCTTGGCAAAAAAAATGTATCTGAAGAGATCAGGGAGGGAAGAGGAAAATAACCCAAACCACAGGTGCTTAATGGGAATGAGAGAGCTGCAACACGTTCCATTGTTCCAACTAAGGGTTATAACAGTGCAAATTGCATATGACTTTGGCAAGGCAATGAAACACCCTTGTGGGTGCACAGAAGCACTGTATACATTATGCAGCAGCAAGCCCTGCTCTTCTTTCTCTACAGATGCCACACCTAAACTACTGTTTTCTGTTCTGGGCACTTAAATACCCAAAAGCTATCGACAGAGCAATATACATTGATTACCAGAATAGAGACATCTAATTACAAGGAAAGGTGGAAAGAGCAAAGTTTTTATCAGTTCACTATGCAATAAAAACAAGTAGAATAATTGATGACAAGTAGGCAGATATAAAAGAGGGACAGCTAAATTACTGGAACGAAGCATAACAAGGGATAAAGAAAGAAATTAATTTATAAAGTCTCAGAAAACTTTACCAGGCAATGATAGTGCATTACTTTGTGTAATAGGTTTCCCCAAGGGAAGGCAGTGCATCCTTGTGACCTGGGATATTGAAAGATGCCATAAATCACTAAAAATGTTTTGCAGAGAACAGACAATAGGGAAATTGACAGTTCCTTTTGCTAAGTTTTCCTGATGTTTCGCAGACATTTCTCTCTGCTTGTAGGTTTTTTGCTTGACACAGACCATCCACACTTTCTTCAAATGCTTCTCAGGAAGAGGCATGAGCTTATTCTTGTCAGCCATGCTGCAAGTGGCCTCTTCCAAACCCCAAACCCAGGTCTTCCAGGCCTGCCTCTTCACCATCAGCCTTGCACCTCCTGAACTGCTCTTTTTTCAGCATCATTACATTTTCCTGGCCCATAAATTAGAGGAAGAGAGGAAGGACATCCCATTTTACTCTCAGTTACACAAGACAACAAATGGTTAATTTGGAAGTGGAGTGAATGAGAGCAGAAGCTGGCTTTATTCTTCCCTTTGTACTTCCTGCTCTCCTCTTCATTTTGCTATTACAAGAGGCCAGAAGGAACAGAAAAGCCTATATATTTCTTCTGTTTCAGTTGATATGATCTGCTCCCAAGGGATTCCTCCCCTTTGTATTACCACAATTCCCAGGCCCTTCTTCCTCTGGGGTCTCCTTTTCCATTATTCCTTAATTATTGCATTGGATAAAAAAATCGATTATTCCATTCAGTCTTCCCCAGACAGCTCCAATTCTGAAAGTAAAGGACATGCCTAAGCTGTTACTAACCTGAGCTAAGCACTGCTGCTAAAGAGAAATCTCTTAAACCAGCCCAGGAATCTGGAGCCACACAACCCCCTCCCTGCATTTCTCAGGGGACTGCACATGTTTGTAGCAGGTAGATTTATTTTTCAAAGTGCAGTGATCTGAACTGTCATGCAGTATTATGAGTTACATTTCCTTTTCTCTTGGCATTCTTTCCCTCCCCTTCTTTTTCATCTTTGTCTGGATATTCAGTGGCAACAGGGTGATCTGTCACAGGCAGAGGGGGAATTTGCATTAACTCTGGTGCTCTTAAGGTAGCTCTGATTTACTGCAAAGAGAAACAAATTCAGCCCCATTCTGCTAATAGGACTGTAGGTACAACACATAATCTAATATGCAAAAGCATTATCAGAGAAATGGGAGAATCCTCAGGGCCATTTTAAGGATGCGCTGGTGCTTCAATGGCTGGGTCCCATCTCTGATGCTGTCTTTGAAGAATACCTAGGACAATAGCAAACATACCCACAGCCATCATCTCAAATAAGTAGCAAATAATTAGTGTATACCCGCAAACCACCAAATGTACCTCTGTCTTGACTCTTTATAAAGCACTAATAATTGCTTTGATTAAATCTTAAAGTCTCATTTCATGTTTTTAAAAATGCGCAGAAAACTTGGAGCACAGAAGCTGTAATATATGTTGTCATGCACAGGCTCTGCAGCCCAGATCTCTCTTGCCACAAAGCCTGCTCTGCACTCTGTCACTCACTGAGGCAAGTGACTTATGTGACATGAATCCTTGAGGTCATGGAAGAGTATCAGGTCACGCAAGTATTTCAGACACCTCTTTGCTGTATCATGGAAATAGAGGAACGGAGACCTCTACTTTCCATGTGCAAACTGATTATTCAGCCTGCCTCACATGTGAGCATATATGGCTCATAATTTTGCATGTGAACTCATGTGCCTTTACATTGCCAGTAAGAGCCCATCAAGAGACTGAGAGTCCTACAAGAGGGCACCAGTTAGAAGGATAAACCACCTCACCTTACTTCAACAGTATTCTGGTCTATGCAGCTCAGTCCTGTGCATGACACATGACAGCTGCTGTGACAGTCAAGAGGCAGCTTTTCCTGCTTTCCTCATTATACCACTGGTTTTTTAGGCACTGTTCACATTTTACTTCATCACCCTGTTGACCATGGTGCTGGCTTGGAGACAACCTGGTTGCAGAGACGACTGTACTGTCCCCTCTCCTAGGGACAGCCACTCACAGTGTCTTAGGCACGGTATGACCTGCCAGGCAGTACAAGCTAAATCCTCTCAGGCAGCAGGCTCGATGTTTTTCAGGTGGGCTGGGAGACCTTGGGCCCAGAGGGCACTGGAGGGGTTTGCTGGTATTAGCAGGAATGAAGCTGGAATGTGAGATTGGAAGTTTAGCAGAAGGCTCAGGGACAAACATTTGGACTACAAAATAAATCATTTCAAATTGCCGGGGAGAAAGATTTGAAAGAGCCCCACCTACCCACCACTTTTTATCAAGGGCATGAGTTTCACAAATCAACATCCATTTGCAACCATAACCTGCAGAGAATATTTCCTTGAGATACAGCCATCCATAAAGCTTTTGGATTAAGAGACATGGATATTTGCAAATGCCATCTTACTGTGAAAGCTCTCAAAACATCAGGGGCAGATGCATTTAGTCAGAAAACTAAATTTTCAAAGAGCTGTCCAGCATTTACAGCTTCTGCAGCTGTATTTTTCTAAAGAAATGGTTCAAACTGCAGACATAGGCCTGATCTTGTAGACTTTGTATGTCCTCTCAGAATGGCCTTTAACTAGAAACATTTATTTTATGAAGAAAAACATTTCAAAGAGCTTAAGCAGACAAGCTACAGTTGAGCAGCCCCACAGAAAAAGACATAATTGCAATTACATCATCAAGAGACCGTGATGGTACCTCAGGAGCTAAGACTGCACTCTGTGCAAATGCTGCCCAGTATACAACAAAGCCAGCCTTTTAGCTTCATTACTTTGGCTGTGTCTTACAGCTGTCCCGGAGATTCTCTCTTACTTATTTATGTTTCTGCCCTTTAGGTCCTGAAGTCACGGCTGCTGCAAGTAGCAGAAAGGCAGGAGAGAGAAGAAAGACCAGCAGACATGAAGAGACTGTGATCTGGAATGAAAAAGCAATTAGTTCCCTCTCAGATGAAAAATGCAAGGGAAATGCAGAAGGAAAAAAAAAGTGATCTGCAAGAGATATGCAAAGGAAGGGAGGAAAAATTTGAAAACAGTGAAACTGAAGGAGGCTTGGCAGTGACAGATAATAAATTCATATTCAGGCAGGCCATGAAATACATGACAAAAAGCCGGAGGAACTTTGCCTCTGCAGCCAGGCCACGGCTGTTGCAAAGGCAACGAGCCACTGCTAGCAAATGCAGGCTCATCCTCTCCTCCTCCAGCCTCCCTTGCCAGCACTGGCAGCAGGATGGAACTGAGCACTAGTGCTGGGACAAGCTGAGGTGAAACCCTTGTGCAACAGAAGTGGGCAAGGCAGTTTTCTTCTGTCCATGGCGGCCTGTCTCAGCTGATGAAAGGAGACCTCTTAGGATGAGAGCATTGGCTAGCCCAGGAAGATGAAGGTGGCTGCCTGGTTTGCCACAGCTGGAGCTGAGGAGCAGCAGTTTACAGCTCCTGCAGCAATAGGACATTTTCTTCCTGACCCTGAGGTGCTACAGGAGCCCTTTCCAACTAGGCAACACCCAGAGCTGAGGGGTTATATTCTACTTTTAGCATCTAACAGCCAGAAACATGCCCAAAGTGAAGAGTTCAGAGGAGAGCAGTAAAACATGATGAAAGGGGCAGAGGAGTTGATTTACAAGGGAAAAATAAAAGAGCATATGTTTAGCTTGGCTCAACAGTGACTGTGGGGAGATTAGCAGATAACTGAAAAAGGTTGGAAGGATGTAGTCAACAAAGAGGGATCTGGGGGGTGGAGAGGAAGGTTTGTGGGGAGGGGAAGGGGCATTGCTGCTTGACCAAAAGGCTTTCATTAGTAATAGCAGACTGAGAATGACCCAGCCTGAGAATCTCCACCAGAGATGTCTACAAAGCCAGAGAAGGCAACCACTGGTCCTGCCTGACATGCAGATGTGCTGCTGTAATCCACATGGAACGTGGGCTGGCTGCCATGCTTCCTGCTTGCACTGCCTCTAAACCAGGGTGCAATATCCCAACAGAAGAAGAGGGTCATTCCTCCTCTGAATTGACACTATGGGCAGTGATTTCACCAGAACTGGAATTTAGCCTGTGTGACAAAGGCAGCAATGTAATGTAGCAGCAGCAAAATGCATCCCTCTTCTGACTGTGCTAGTACTAGAAACCTTCCAGTTATCATCCCACTGCAGAAATGTCTTGTTGAGGCTGGTGGACTCTAGGGGAAATTGCCCAGAACATGTTTCAGGAGGAGCATGTGTCATCCTGGGTTAGCTAGCCCTGGTGCAAGGAGCTACGGCTGATGCTGTGCATCTACAAACCTGCCCTTAGCATATGATAAAGTAGTTTGCCCAGGTTTAAGAACAACAATACAAAAGCTGTTCCATGGATTTGCTTACCCTGCTGCATATTCAACTGTTGTTATACGCCAGAGGACATGGAGATGTATTGCATTTTTTCCCAATCCTGTCTGTTGCTGGGCCTACTTGCCAATGAGCAGTGTTTCAGGCTGCAGATACTGCTCATTTCAGCTTGTTGCTTGTTGGCAAGAGCAAGCAGACAAATGCATACTGGATACCACTTCCCACAGGTGCTTTTCCACGAGCTGAGGCCCAGTGTGTTGTGGAAGTCACTTTTGTAACATCTCCGCTCTCCTCTGCTTGATGATGCTCCCAGATTTCAGTCCAGCTGAACAGCAAACAGAACCATAACAGCAGGAGAGGGCTGTGATACTCATTTCATACATGCTTTCCAGTTACATCACAGCTTTCACAGAACAGCAGCGATATTTGTGATTTTGCCTATTGAGTTATATATATCCTCTCTCCTTTTCAAAAAGCACATGGATGTTTGAGAACACTGAGTAGGAAACAGGGGATTATGGATACTGGGGCCAATATATAAGTGGTAGAGCCCGGGTTATCCCTCACCCTCAGCAGGCACACAGCACCCTGCTCTGGTTTCTGCCACTGCAGATATCCAGCTCTGGATGCAGGAGGACCTTTTGGCAGACCCCTCCTGTTGCACACAGAGACATCTCTAGGCTGCTATAGCTGGCAATGTCCTTTCCCAGTCCAAGCACTATGTCACCATTCAGTGCTGAGAGAAGAAGAGAAGTTAATCAGAGCAATGTCTGTGAACAGCCATGACTTTGGAAGCCATCCAGAAGGCCATAAGAGGCAAGAAATCATGTTTCACTGAAATTATTGGATCTATCTGTCTATCCAAAGGGCTGTAAGAAGCAAGAACACCTTCACAGGAAATACAGCACAGGTAGTACAAAGCACATAATGTATAAGAGACTCCAAGGAATACTAGCAGCTAGTCCCATACTCAGGAAAAGTATTAGTACTTATTCACTGAACAGGAGGCACAGAGGGAGAAAGAATGAGCATCAAAAGATCAGACAAGGTTTTTTTCCACATAATATATTGCCAAAACACTGCATCAAAGCACTTGGCAAAGTATCTCTTCTCCATATATATGACTGATTCATTTCTCCAGAGCACAACACAAAATCCAGAGAACATATACTTCCATGAAAGACAATTTTTCACAAAATCTATAGTATCCATCCAGCTCAAGCATAGTCCAAAAGTATTAATCAAGCATACCATTTCATATCCCCTACATGGCTGGCCATGGTATATACACAGAAGACATACGGGACTGGTTGGAAGTCCTTCAACATCCTGAGGCCAAGTGTTCCTCAGGGTCTGGGAAATATTTCATTCTGTATCTGTGTCATTCCTGGAGCAAATCTGATGTTCAGTCCATCTCTGGACATGTCCCCTGTCTTAGTGTACCTTGTGTTGATAATAGCAGGCAAAGTTACAAATTTTGCTGAACTTCCTACTCTTTCTCCCACCTGTGGGAGCCCAGCATGAAAACTGCACCTCTGTTTGGAGAGGTGAATGGGGCAGGGGGAGGGCTCTGAGCTCCAGCCAGAGTCCCCGGAGAGGTGGCAGTGAGCATTGCTGACAACCTGGCCCTGTGGAGCTCAGCACAAGTAAATCCCCATACCTGGAGAGAGGAATGCAGCCTCTCAGAAAAGCCTGCAGACAGAAAGCCTTTGCCTAACATCTAGAGGGCAAACAGAGCTCAGCACGAGGGAATGAGATTCAAAAATAACAAAATGGCCATCTGCCTGCCTGCGTAATCAGTAAGCCTAAGCAGGTCTCTCTTACCCCAGGCCCTTTACCTGTCTCATAATCCTAAGCAAAGGTGTGCCTTGAAAACCGAGCCCATGCTCCATTGTCCCTTAGCCCCTGTACTGCTGCCTAAAATCCATGGGTGGGCTCTGCAGGGGGCTGGAGCCAGATGCTGAAATACTGCCATTCTGTGAGCACACCTGCCTCTGTTTCACCTCACCTCTCAAGGCAGTGCCGGCTCCAAACAGGCTTGGTGTGATCATGCTGTAAAACAGCCCCATAACCAGTTCAATTCACAGCTGCCACCAAAAACCACTTGCAGCTCCAAACCCAGCCCACGCAGCTCTCTACCACCCAGCAGCACTGAGCAAACAGGGTTATGTTTTAATCTGATTTGGGGCTTAGAAAGAGCAGTGCAGGGAGAGCTGGTGCCTCCCTGGGGCAGGTGACTGGAGAGGTCTGGGTTGCACTGCTGGGAGCAGTTCTGTCCAGAGCGGTGAGCAGGGGGAGAGGTGGGCTGCAGAGCACTGAGGGGAGCAGCGTCTTCCCTGTTGTATGGCAGGGGTCTCGCAGTATCCAAGGCAAAGCCAGTGAGGGGGCCCACAGCCTTCACCCTTCACTGTCTGCACTGAGTTACTGATCCCCAGGTATGAGAAATCTCAGCAGCATCTGAATTCCAGGGGAACCAAGAGGCAAGCAAGCCTTTGATGAGCTACCCTCCTCCACCAGCTTAGGATCTCCCCAGAGAGCTGAGTCACATTGCTGGAAAGCTTGTATTTCCCTTCCTATACTGCACCTACTCACTGGGAACAAAAAGAGGTCAAAACAGGGAAAAGAGGGATCCCATGGCACCAGCCAGACAGGAGGGGGAAAGCTGCTTCCTAAAGCCAGGCAGAAGCGAGGGAGTTTGCTCTTTCATTTTTAGCAGAAGAGGAGCAGCTGTCTTCCCACCTGTTCCTCTTAAGCGTAACTCCTGGATTTCAGTTTCTGAGGCTGTCAGCCTGTTATCAGTTTAAAATGCATTCCCATCGCAACTGCACAAAATACCCAACACTGTAAGTCAGCAAGGGTTTAAAGGAGTCATTTTAGCTACCTTAATTTACACCTGGAAGGAAAGCAGTCAGCTTCTAAAACATACATTTCTTTGGAAGTAAGGCTTTGATAATAAGGGAAATTAAACCAATACAAACTCCCAGAGACTGCTGCACTAAGAGGGGTCAGATCAGTTTTCATCACCTCTGAATCCAGCACATCAGATTCTTTTTTTCATTATTTTTTGCATAATTATTCCTGTATTTGGCAATTACCAGTAAAACAGCATCATGTGTTCAAACAAACTCACGTCTTCCCAGCCTGTCTTTGTATCTTGTTAGATCCGGCAGTGAAGTCATCATGCTAAATTTGTGCCTTCCTGTTTATTTCCACCATGCCATCTTGCAAGGAGCTGTAGACTGTGTGTTCCTTATAAATAATGATAGCACTTTGCATTTATATAACCTTCCATCTGTGGATCAAAGACTCCACAGAACAAGGTTTGATGTTCACATTTTATTATCATCCTCACTTCTAGCACAGGGAGAGAGGAAGCAGAGTGCAAGGCCCCCATTTACAAGCTAGCTTCATTGGCTAGGGAACAGCTCCTTTTGAGTCCCCAATTTTATAAGCCCAGGATGCTTTTAAAGCCCCTAAGACCACACCTGAAATGAAGGGGAAGCTGTAGGTACCCAGGACCCTCTTGACTCCAGGCTTACCAAAAGCCCAGCACACTGCTGCCTATGTGGGTTATCCTACCTGGAGAAGGTGAGGGAGAGTCTGCATTCCATTTGTGAGCAGACACTGGGTCATGTCCAGCAAAAACAGGAGCAAGGTAACTGTGCTAGCCAGGATGCTGGCCTCAGAGGATATGCTGCCTCTCAGAGGGGCTTGGTGAAGTGGATAGCTGCTCAGTTTTGGTCCACTCAGGGTGTGAGCCCAGTGAAGACATTTTCTGAGAGAAAGGAGCAAAGCAGCCAGGGCAGAGGCCCATTAAATGGTTTTACTCCAGGAAGACTTCCAGTCAGAGTAAGCAGTGTATGACTCTCTATAGAATTAGGTGCTTGAAGCCAAATACCAAGAACGAGGACAGGCACACAGACATACCAAACACCCTCTTCAAGAGCAGGCCTGGAGTGACTACTCAGCCAAGTCGATGTAGCATTTCTGGCTGTCACCTCTGTCACTGCATGCACAAAACCATTTCTGAATTAGCAATCACCCCCTATTCCAATGCTTTTCATCACTGCTTCGTTGTTTCCTCCCTCCAGTACACACAGCTTAAAGTCACTGAGTCAGGATACAGCAACTCAAGTGCCTGAAAACTGCTCAAGGTGCTATTTTTTTTAATAACAGTTTAATGCTTAGATCCACGAGGGAGGGTCAGGGCAGGAGAGAAGGAGCGTGGAGATGTCTTGCAAAATATCAGCAGCAACTTTTATGTCTCTGAATGGAATTTAAAAGAGAAAAGAGCAAACCAGTTGGCAGAGGAAAGTGCTTTTCGTCTAAGTACTTGCTTTCATGTTGGTTTCTTTAAGTCCCCTTTAAAGAAATCTTGCATTGCTCTCTCTCCCTGCACTTTTAGACATTGCTTTTTCCTTTGAAAATCTGCAACACAGTGATTCTGAGCAGCTCTTCCTTTATCTACTGGTTGGAGATACATGCCAAATAAATACTCTGTATCCCCTGATGTGTTCTTATCCATCAAACAACAAGCATGGCTTTAGGCAGCATGAAATTGATTCTGCATTTTGTATTGTTTCCTCCTTCTCCCCTTCTTACTGCCTGGCCCCTGAGCAGCCCCACTCTTGTACACATTCACACCGAGGCACAAACTTTGTCTTCATGGCATGGAGTCACCTAATAAGAGTCAAAGTTTAAATATGGCTGAGGGAAATGCAGCGATAAAGAGCTTGCAGGCAGTTAATCTGTGCATGGAAGCTCAATGCAATAAATAAGAAGAATGGCACCTCTGGGCAATGACTGTATTAATTTAAGAATATATTTTAAATTAACTTTCCCAGAATATGTAAAACCACCAGATATGTTACATATGTGCTAGCATACTGATCCATATTGCCTCCATATGACCCAGTATCCTACTCCATAGATGGAATGCCAAATCCCATATGCTTCTAAGCCAGCCAACTCTGGTCTGGGGTTTCAAGGGACATGCCCAATTATTCATTTTCCTGAAAAATTTGATCCAGATGTTTTGAATATTTTATGTAATTTTTTTTTTTAAAAATCAAATATTCTTGCTGTTCAGTCAAAACCTGTCATTAATCCTCTTTTACCCAAATAAGTCAAAATGCATTTGTGACTGTGTTCTAGTATTCTCCACTTGATAAATGCTTGTCTTTTTGCGATCTTTTATGAAGGTATTGAATTACCATTCTTTTAAAACAGAGGAAATTTACTTTCTGTGGCCTATCTGGACATTACTAAGGTCCAGCATTAGACACAAATGTAGGGCCCTTCATCTCTCTCTGCAGCGTGGTATCGCTTTCACCTTTCTGACACCTCTCACACCAGCTGTCTCCAAAAGCACCCTGATGCCAAGCACATTGACCTCAGCAGTCCAGGAAAGGGCTCAGCATGCCATATCAGCACAGGATGAGCTGCTTCTCTCTCCTCCCCGCCAAGCATTTCCCCAAAATGTTTCAATTCCACCCAGGAGGGGTGCAAAAAAAACAGTGACAGCACACGCTCCTAGCCTACGTGACAGACCCTAGCATTCCTTGGCATCACAGATCCTTCTTGTTACCCATTATTTTTGTTATTTATCTTGTTCTTATGAACTGAAACCTTAGCTGGGGAAATGCATATGTTAGGTGGCATAATAAACAAAAAAGACAAGTACCCTAAAGGCTATAGCTACATGACTCTTCAAGAGTGGTCGTGGGACTGGCCAGAAGCCACCCACTCAAGGGGACCTCATAAGCAGCACTAGATGGCTATGCAGGCTGCCCTTCCTTCTCCTTCCATGCACTACCATCAGTCCCAGGACATACTCTCTCTGCTTGGAAAATTCCCCTGTCCTAATCCAAGGCAGCAGCTGGAACAAGATACAATGCCAAAGGTGATGAAGGCTGGGCACCCCCACGGTGCTCTCAGCCAGCGGGCCCTGCCAGCAGCACAAGGCAGCAGCACATCACACCCCATGCAGCTCAGTCCCTGGTCCCTGGGGCCTTGCCGGATACACTGCAAGGATACACCGCAAGGATACACTGCAAGGAAGGTGATAAAACAGTTACAAAGAACAACAAAGAAGAGGCACACGCACAGAAAGAGGGAGGGAGGAGAGCTGGCAAGCAGTTCCCTGAGGACAATGTGATTCTGTAAGTCTCAACAACACCAATCAAGCACCACAGATTTTAATCTTTGCTGTAATTAACTTTATCCAAAGGAGCAGCAGGCTGACTGGCTTTGTTTGGGAGTCTTCTGGCAATTTTAATGTGTCTTTAAAATTACTCAGCACTCCTAGAGGAAGAGGAGAGGGAGAAGAAGATTGATGCAGTGCCAAGCATTTACTCCCACTAATGAAAAGGGATTTCTAAGGCTATTTGATCATATATTGTACCCTATTCACTAGGTGTGACTCAAATGGGAGCATTGTTGTAACCACAGCATTCTCAAAACTGCCAGCAAAATAACCTACTTCCCAACACATGTGTAGCATGTAGCACAAAATGAATGGCACAGATATTTAAAATTACATCTGCAGCATGTAAAAAGGTAATGCGGCATGAAATTGGTCTCGCTCAGACTGAAGCAATGGAAGTGACAGTCCCTGCATTTCTGGGCAGGCTTTGGCTCTGAGATTTTGCCTTGATAAGCTGTGAGTGTTGACACACAGAGGCTGGTGCAAGGGAGGCCTCTGTCTTCATTCAGCCTTTTTGCTTGAGAAGGGAATGTGTTGCATCCCTTGCTAAATGACTTATTGTGACTGTCTTGGCCATCTTAGAGCTTGGGTGGAGCTGAGAGCTCTGGGTTGGGGTGTGAATTGGTGGCTACAAGATACTTTATGGCAACACTTGGCCCTAGGCAGATGGCTTAAATGGTACATACTTCCCTGCAGTCAGTGCTTCGTGTTGGCTGGCTCTGACAATAGTCTCACTCCACGCTTTATTTAAGCCCACAGAATAATTTCTTAGTCATCTTCAGAGGTACCTAACCCTCCCCTGTGTGTAGCACAGGAACTTTGATGAAATTTAGACCACCCAACTGTGATCAATTTTCTCAAATTATTTATAAAAATCAGCTTTTCTTTCTGCATATGTTTCTACTGCTCTAGTGGACTTCTTGTGTTCCTGAGAAAAAAGACATGATGAATACCAGCCGTGTTTCTTTATGCTGGGAGTTCTGCATGGGGCCAGCAGGCCAGGGTTAGGTTTGTACTTCTATCAATCAGCTGTGTAGGTGCTACCAGCATGAGGTTGCACATCTCAACAGTGACATGGTCAGGTCATGGTGAGCAGGACCAGCAGTTCAGGAGGGACAAGCACAGGGTGGCTGAGAAGAAGTAGGCAGCAGTGCCTTGGTGTGCAATAACAACCTTTTGTCATAGTTAAGATTAGTTTCTTAATACTCTTCCAAGCCTGTTGCATCACTTCGGGCTGATGGATCACACAGTCCATTACTGTCTGATGCATTCCTCCCCTGGAGATACCACAGTGTTGCCTGCTCTCGTAAAGGGGCTACGTAATGGAAGATGATGCCTTTTGGATGGCATTTAGTGTTGATGAGGTCAGG
Organism: Strix aluco; assembly: GCF_031877795.1. Taxonomy (NCBI): domain Eukaryota; kingdom Metazoa; phylum Chordata; class Aves; order Strigiformes; family Strigidae; genus Strix; species Strix aluco. Next base: position 29,358,350 of record NC_133935.1, read on the forward strand.
CTATTAATGAAGATTTTGCAGTACCTCCTTCTGGTATTGAGACCTCATCCCCAGCATAATGACCATGCACCTGCTGCCTGGGCTCTTCTTGCTGTTTCTGTTGAATCTGGTATTAACTCTTTTCTGATGCTGGTGTTCAGGTCAACCCTCATGGCATTTGAGACCAGGCAAGCCCGGTGTCAGTGCATGACCTGACTATGGCAAGCCATGCCCTCAGTGGCAAGTGTTGTGTTGGAGACATAAGCCACTTTTTTTTAGGGCTGGAATAAGATTGTCCACAAACATGGTGCTTTCCTACAACACTCCAAACAGAAGAGAGACAGGGTGACCAGGAAAGTGAAGGAGTCACTGGAGATGGCTATACTAGCAAATCAGGGTTCAGGAATATCCCTATGCCAAGTGCCACAGAGCAGCCTGCAGCTGCCTAATGCTCTGCCTCCATGCACAGCAGGGCAGTCATATGCAAACTGCCTCTGGGGAATGGTCTGTGAAACGATCCAGTCCCCAAACCATGCCAAGCAATCCCATAGGCAAACATGAGCTGGCACAAGCCAGCAGTGTGCCTGAGAAATCTCTAACAGGATAGAGAATAATATTTTCATATTCAAGAGTGTTCCTAGGCACTGTTTGGTTTACTACCCTGTCCCACCTTGCTAAAACCATATTTCCTCACAAATACATTTACCGGTACTTCCACCTTCTCCCAAAGCTCTGGCAATAAACAAGCCAATTCACCACCTGTTACAAGGAATGCTAGACCTGCAAGGATTAACATTTAAAGAAACTAATGGAGTGTGGCTGAGATGAAATAATGCATGATCAAATACACAAGAAAAGCCATAAGTGTGGAGGAGAGAGAACCTACCTGTACGTTAAACCCACCATGTACTAGGCATTGCTGCATCAATCATTATAGGGATGGGTGGGGGGTGCTGCATTCCCGTGTTTCAGTGCAAATTGCCCAATAGCACAAGGGATGCTGATCATCAGAGGGGAGGAGAAATCTCAATTGCCCCAAAGTCAGTGGCAAACTTCTCTGGGTGCATTGTGTCAGGTGTTTTTACATGCCCCATTTGGCTCCTTCCTTCCAGCCAGCTGCTTATAACATGACTCTCAGCACCTGCACTGGGCTGCTTCAACTATTTGGAGAGAGTTTCTAGGATGCTCAAATTGCTTAGCCCTGGACTAATGATCTTTGAAGCTAGTGGGATCCCGAAGGCTCCAGGTTTAAAAAGAGAGTATTCCTTTGGATGGACCAACATACAACTCACTTCCCTAAATCCACATTCCTCATTCCTTAATATGAGCGGCCAAGGGACACATATGCTCATCTGCAGTGAGAGCTTCACCATGAGAAGTCAGGCCTTTTTATGGCTCAATAACATCTTATTTAGCAGCAAGGTCTACTGAGTTCAGGGGCTTTATCCCAGGGTAAATCACTAATTAAAACCAACATGAATATAGGGAAATCTAGCCCCGTTGCTCCACTCTATTTTACAGTTCATTAACTTAGCTTTGTTTTGTGGCCAAATCTAAGGATAACTCTTTTTGTTTGTCTGCTTTGGGTTGGATTTTTTTTGTTTTGTTTTGTTTAAAAATGGAGCATTTATTGAGAAATTATTGACTGAACATAGCCTTGTGCTCCCAGTGAGAATCTGATAACAAGATGAATGCCTGGACTGCTTTGAAAGAGACAGATCAATATATACAATATGAAAGTGAGAAAATGATTTAAGGTTAGAGGTGGCATGCTTGGTTCTGATCTCACACAGGACGTAAATCAGGTATTATACCACTGGAGTCAATGACAGTGCCCTGGGGTAAATCTACTAACACAATCCTGGATCAAACCCAATAATTTTCAGGGTTGTGGAAAGTGAGTAATGATGGTTAAGTGGACAAAATAGCAAATGAAATAATGTATGGGTCTATTACAGACTGTTGAAAGAAAAAGTCTAGCTTCCACTTGCTTAAAATGGAGATACTCTGGAATTTTGCTGGGAGGAGGAGAGAAGGCAACAGAATGGATTTGTGCATTTATTCCTGAAATGAGCTGAAGTGCAACACCGCCATAAGCGCATGTAACACAACCAAAACTCCATGGGGCAAAAAATGTAAGTTCTGTTTCAGCACATTCTGAACGTGGCCCAGCCTTTTAAACTCTCCTGTGTTACAGCAGAAATCCTTTAGTTCACCCCAGAGGTAGAAGGAGCAGGTTTCAAAGTCTAGCTAGCCTAAAGAAGTACTTTTGATGCAGCCCATCTTTGGCCTGAGGAGCTAACTCGTATCTGGAAGATTCTCTTGGGCAGCAGCTTCTGTTGTCTCTAAATACCCCTCTCCATAACAGCCTTAATAGTTTCTTCCAGAAGGAGAAGGTTGGTGACCCCTCAACATTACCCAGGCCTGCAATTCCTACCAGCCATTGAGCTCATCCACTGTGGCACCAGTAACATGCTCCCTGATTTCCAAAGCACTTGTCCAGTCCACCCTACTTAGAGTATGACTTTTTTTAGCTCCCTTGCAGCAGAGTTTTACCTAGCATCACTGCCCTCCCTTGATTATTATCTTTTTACCCTCTACCATGCAATACGTGCTCCAGTAACACAGCATCTGGAAGGCTGTCTGTAAAGACAGACCCCTTCCTTCTGTAGACAAGTAACAGCCAGGCCAGGATTAAACCGTTCATTTAGGAGTGATCAAGTTTACATGTGTTGTGTTTTCTTTTATTTTACTAAAGGAAACACATGAGTGAGTGATTAAAGCAGACACTTGGGTCGCTGCAATTCATTGAGATTGCTGTTGTTTGCTTTGATGAGATTCCAGTCTGCAGCAAATTTCCTCCCCATGATTAGCCTGGTGTGGAATACACAATGCTTACTCTGCTCAAATAAGACCTGGGAAGAGCACAAGCAGCATGTTTATGCACTGATGTGCTTGATTATTTATTGCAGTATCATCTCGGTGGGATAGCACAGGTTAACAGAGGGGTTGCAGCTAATCCATGCTGGAGCTACCATCATGTCCTTCATTATGCATTACAGGATGATCCTGAGTGGGGAAAAAATGCAGGTCTTAGCTGACCACCCCTCTACAACCTACAAACAGCCTGGGGCAATTTTTAACCCTATTCTCACCAGAGAAAAGCCATATGTATATATGTAATGCTTCTCTCTCTCAGTCACGGTTTTTTGTCTGCTGTCACAGTTTCATAATCATGCAGAGCTTTTGTTGGGAAGGGAAGAGGGACCCAGGGAGAAAGCCCACAGCCCAGGTGAAAGAGAGGACATAGCCTTCCTCTTTATGTCCCTATACATGCAGCCTTGGGTGGTATCTCTTCCCCATACAAGCATTATTTCCCCATTATCTCAGGGCAACAACAGAAACCCACCTCCTGACAAGAGATTAGCATGAACCGTTGTGCTACAGCATTAGGGATGGACTTAAATTGTTTTAAATACAACAAATTCACGACTTGCATGCTTTCTGCCTGTGCCACAGGCTACTTATCCAGCTGGTGCTCCAGCTGTGTCTACGATACATCTGGACGACTACTGCCAGGTCACTGTTGCATGTTGTTTAACTGCTCACACACAGCCTGCAAGCACAGCCCCACGCATAGCTGGAGGATGCCTGAGCTCAGACACCCTCCCTGGCATACTGTGCAACAGTGTGGGTTAATATCAAGCCACACAGAGATGTTAGCAGAGTGTCTGGAGGCACATGTGATGTGGCTGGGTGGGCAGGACACCAAAGCTAGCCAGCAGAGCAGCATAGCACCCAGGCTGTGCATGGGAAGAGCTAAGCACACATCTCTGCTGCTGGTCTAGATGACAACGAGCACAGACCTACCCTTGTCTGGCCAGCTGAGGCAGTGCTGTGAGCTCAGAGTCTGCTATGGGGCCAAGTGCCCTCAGCTCTCCTCTCAGTGGCTCCCAACTGGGTCCCAGCTGAATAGTTCAAGTGAACAATATGGCCAGTAGCTATCATAGCCTGGCTTACAGGCTATGAAAAATGTGCTCGAAGTGGCACTAAACATGCCCAATGCACCCCTCCTGCAGAAAATGTCCTGCTACAGGGTTTGCACCAGCTCCTGGGCTGTCCACCAGTCCACGGGAAGCAGGAGCAGAAATGCCCTGATGGTATCCCCTTAGCCCACTGTGTACCAGGGACAATGTCTGATGTGCCTGACAGGGCAGGGGCACAGCACAGCCCAGCAATAATGCAGCAATCCCAGCCAGACCTGCAAGCTGCAGGAACAACCATCAGAGCAGCACTGGCAGCCTGGTCTGGAAGAGAGGGACACTTCCCCAATTACAGCACTGTGGTCCAGTGGGGCTTAAAAACTGGCAGAAAGGGATCTGGCTGTTTCAGTTGCCTCCTGGACAGCTGGACCTTGCCTAAAGGCTGTCTGCTGGCCTCCACCTGAGAGAAGCATGCAGAGTGAGGCCACCATGGGTCATTGTGACAGTCCCTACTGGGCAGTCCTCTTACACCAGTAGCAGGACCCCAGCATAGACCCAGAGTAAAAGAAGCAAAGCAGGGGGGCAGAGGCAGCCCCTGTGCAAAGGCGAGAGGGTGACCATGCAGTTGGCAGCTGTGGTGGCATCACAGGATCCTTTTAACCCTCCTGGGAGACCATGAATGAAACCAAATTTGCTTAAAGCTCCCTTTGCCAACTGGAAGCCAGTCCTTTAGAAACTGAAGCCTGAGAAATGAGAGGAGAGAAGGACCCCACAGAAGGTGGTCTAGCAGATACTAGCCAGCACCAGCACTTCAGAGAAGAGCAGCACTTTGCTCTTCATCCTTCTCTTCAACTATCATCCTTTCAGGAGACATATGGGTGACCCTGAGTGTGACCCAGCCTTTTAAACTCTACTGTGTAACCAGCCAGATTCATTCAGGATTGTCATATTCCCCAGGGGTGACTACACTTTGCCTGATGGAGCAGTTCAGCAGTCACTTGCCCAGAGCAAGACATTTTATTATTTATGCATATAATCTGTTTCAAAAAGCCAGGATAAGAATCCACCTGAACTCACAGGGCATGGACTGCAGCTGTTCTCCCTGGCAGCCTCAGCCAGTTTCCTCTCTGCTGTCACCTTTGCTGAAGAGTGGTCACTTGGTGAGGGGCACCTGCTGTCCCTGGTGACCACACCACCTCCTATAAAGCAATGGAAGCAACTCCAGCACTCCAGGAGGTGTGAGACACTTGCATTTGTCTAGCAAAAAGCCAAATGAGATATTGATGTATATAACTCAGATACTAATGGTTAAACAAAAGTTTTTAAAAAAATAAACTGCCAGGGATTACAAAAGCTTTGCCAGCACTAATCCACCGCAGAACAGACATGCTAAAATGCTAAGTTTTTTATGGACTTTGTTCCTAGATAGAGGGAGGGAAATTTTGATTCAGCCTCTTGGATAGCACTGCAAGCACCTTCACCCTTTTCTACATCTCCAGGACCATTGCCACTGTGTCTTCATTAGCACAGCGGGAAACCTAACCAAAACTAAGGCACATGGGAATACCCAAGCCCTGAATGGGGTTTGGACTGCTCCTAGCAGCAGGGTGGCTGCACTAGCATAGGCCCCTTATTGAGCTACTCACACTGTTTCTCCAGAGGTGACTCTGGGATGCAGCTGGATGTCTTCTGTTTTTGGACCAGATCCACAGGGCACTGCGTCCTGCTGCCTGCATCAGCCATGCCTGGAGTGCCCCAGGGTCTAAGGCTGACCATGCTCACCACAGCTGTCTGCACACCCTGCAGAGGAGGGCTGAGCCCCCATGAAACAAAGCCATCCAGGTCTTGTTTGCCTGCTTCCCCTGCTTGCTACTTGTCACCTGTTTCTCAGAGAAATCTTAGACTGGGTTTTACATGAGCAAATTTTTGGGTCAGTTCCTCACCACTTTGTTGCTCCTACTCCTGTTTGATCACCCTCAGCATCCTCTTTATCTTCCATCCTGGAGCTTTTCCTCTAACAACATCCCTGTCATAGCTCAAATTAGTCTTGTTGCCCTTTTACAAGCACCTGTGTCCTTCTTTCACCTTTGTGGCTAACATTGCCTGCCACATGCCTGATTTGATGCTGTACCTTTTTGCCCACCACAAAACAGCTGCCAACACAGAGTCACATGTCACCAAAAGCTCTGCCAAGAGGAAGTCACACCACCCCTCATCATCCCAGAAACCCCTGATTCTCCCAGGAGCACTAGATATGCGGAGCACAGCAGAGCAGCTTTCTGGCTATCCAGATGGTGGTTTGGAACCAGATCCTCACGTTGTGTGCTGAGCAGAGCCTGGCCCCACTGGCATTGTGGGCCTTCTTTATTTGCAAAGAGCCCCCGGTTTTGCTGCCCTGCTGAAATGAGCTTGCAGCCCATCCCTGTTTTTCAAACGCAGTGCACCTCAAAGCAAATATCCTGCCCTGGCAACAGCAATTTGGCCCCACCTGCTCTGTGCCAACAGAGCAAGCCTTGTGTCCTGAGGGGAGCTTCAGAAGAGCTTTATCCCTGGCAAACAAGGCAGGAGAGATAAGGGAGGAAGGTATTCCCTTTGGAAAGCAGTTTCATGTAAATAACCTCTCAGAGTCAAATGTTGTTGTCTTTATGACAGCACATAACATGGAGGAAGCTGTAGGAGGGTGATCCTGTGTTACAATAACAGTCCTTCCTTTCCTGTCATGCACTATCTTCACTCCTTCTTTCACAGCTTGCTCATCTCCCCAGGCTGGGGAGCAGCAAGCAGGAGGGTGTCTGCAAACACACGCTGCTTCAGCCACCTTGCATGGGTGGGTGCTGCAGGGGGTTGCCACCAGGCCACCCCACACACAGCACCTCGAGTGGCTGGGTGCCCTGCTCCACACTTCTCCTGGCATTCAACTTTCCAGGGCTGCTATCAGATCAAGAAGTGTGGGAGCCACGGTGCCAGATCCTGAGGAGGTGGGTACCCCATGGGGGGTCCTGGAGGAAGTGCGGTGGGCTGTCCAATGCATAGAAACATGAACAGGGAGCCAAGGAGTCTGCATGCTGGGATGGATCTGTGGTCTCCTTGGTATTACTCAGCAAACCATTATCCTCAGGGGACAGGATCAGGGGAAGGCATACCCTTTGCTGTCTGCATTTAGTTTTGGCTCCTTCAGAGAGCAATGGGAGAGCCTGGCTGGACTGGGCTCAGACTGGTGTTTATGTCTCAGGCACATGGAAAAAGGCCAGCATTGAAAAGACCCTCTCAAAAAAACAAACATTGCAGGGTTTTGGATCTGCTCATCTTCTGAACTAATTTGCTCACAAGTCCTGGCCTTCAGAAAACTGTACTGGATTCTCCAGTCATCTCGGATATAAGGAAGGGGAAAAAAAGAAACCATAAAGCTGTCAGTCATTCTCACTGTTAGATCTATCATTTAATTTATTTGGCTTTTCTTTTCCTATCTTCATAATTACAATATTGTACAAAGTGTAAGATAACATTCAATCACTATAAAATAAGATTTAATTATGTCATGATGAGATTCATTAGTTAATACTTGTATAGCACACTGAACATGTAAAGTAGTAAGTGCTAAGTATTAATCTTGCTGTTTCAGAAAACAAGGGAATTTGCTTTTTGGGAGCAGAAAAAGCACACTAAATACATGCATTTGGGGTGGATCTTCAGCTGGAAGAAATCAGTGCTAGCCCTTTGTCTGGGCCACCTTTGCACCTTTAGCAGGAGCCTTGCCCTCCTCTTGGACCATATTTACATCCACAAGGCCCTCAGTGATGAGGCTCTGATGAAGCCACTGCAGGAGCAGGACCAATTTCCTACCATGATGGTCTGTTGTATTATTTAGTATGTCCAGTGTTGGGATGCCTTAGCCTCTGTACCTTCCAGCTTCCAGGATTTTCACGGCTCCAAAGATATTATGTCTCAGCCCCTAATCTGATGCTTGTAGTAGTTGGGATTTCATTTTCTCTGCAGAGGTCTGAGGCATCACAAACCTAGTTTGGGTGGCCAGACTCAGGAATATATGCTCTCAGCTTTGCAAATCTTTCACTAGCTCTGCTCACACTGTGGCATATTTGTCAAGACAGGGCACTTCTCAATAGAGCAAAGAGAAGACAAGAGGTCTGAGAGTTGATGGTCTTTCATTGTGCTCTGAAGCTGTTCCCCACTTACAGCAGTTGCTGCTCTTCTGGTAGCAACTATCACTTTTTCAGTAACTACAGCACAATGTAAAATAAAACCAACACTAGGGATGTATTGTGGGCCACCAATTCTGGTACACCAGCAACCTTTCTAGGGACTCTGAGACATACAGAGTGCGGAAAACAAGAGGTACTTTGCCTCCATGAACCTGATAATCACAGCATCAGGAGCAACATCTTGCAACATGCAAGGAAAGTGGTAGGTCTGGTACCCAACACTTCTGCTTTAACAGACAGTCTATGGAGAAGCACAGAAGATGGTGTGGAGAGACAGGCACTTCTTTAGTGTTCCCTCCAGCAATTTCCCTTTGGCTGCTATGTGTGGCCCCTAAGAAGTAATGAATGTGTTGTAAGATCCACCAAGGACCATGCTATGAAAATGTAAAGGACATGGAGACAATAAATTTTTGCAAAGGAATATATTAATACATAATAATGAGTGTCTCCTAATGCATACACTGAAGAGACCCACCTAAGGTTGCACAGCTTTGACTTACAGGAGCATGCAGCAAAAAAAGCACTAATCCAAAATACTACATGCCTGTGTCACTACTAGCTGGCTAGCTGCATCCCAACAATGTCACCTCTCTGTTGTATGAAATAGCACAATTTGTCTGCTCTGAGAAGCAGCCCAGAGGCTGCAATCTCCTAAAACTGGCTGTCTTGACCTCCTGGCTTAGCTTCAGTGCCTGGGAGGCTGGAACATCGCAGTGACAGGGCCAACCAGTCCCCCGAAAGGCTCCCTTGAAAGACCTACCCAAAAGACAACCACTCTTAAGGCAATAAAAGCAGTGGGGTTGTCCCTGTCTGCTACAGGGGAAACTGGTAAGTTCCTACTCACCTAAGTCCTCCTAAGGTTTATATGATTGAGTCTGCATAGTTTGTCCTCTTAACTCAAAGTTTTTCCTTACAGCTCCAAGAAGAGTGCTGTTAAAGGGCATTCACTTATTTTCATCATCATCATCTTCTGTCAAGCATGCAATGAGGTGCTCTGGCCAGAAAGCCAATGTTTAACTCTCAGCATCCAGTCCTCCACCTTAACTGGGTTGCACAGGGGGATTTACAGAGCTATCACACTGCAGTATCCATACCTGTGTACACTGAGATGTGCCACATTCTCCAAATTAATCCCCCATCCTTTCGAGATTCACTTATGCCCCCTTTAGGTGCAAGCTCATCATGCTCAGGCACACTAAAAAGGCAATAAAGAGAAGCGGCAGGCATCATGTGTGCCATGTAGCCACCCCAGAGCACAGAAATGTAGCAGCCCTGTGAACCCCACTATGTAAGGCAGCTAATGAGCGAGACTGCACCAAAGTATTTATTTTTGCTGGAGCGTTTTAATTGAGAACTGTTGGTAGAGTAAATACAGAAGTAAAGCAGCAGCTTCCCACGCAGGAACACCGAACTCCACTGGTAAATCTGCCCTCTCTGGCTGCAAAGAAACTCCCGCTGCCCCCCTCCTTCACACTTTAATAGAAGCAAGAAGACTCAGTCGTCCTTGGAGTCATTCTGGAGGAAGAAATCTCCATGGCACACAGGTTTAATGGCACTCTCCAGTGTCTGAAGGGGGAGCAGCCAAGCTGCCCCATTGTCTGAGTCCCTGTCTCTGCGTGTGACAAGCCCCCACCACTCACATGGGACGGGCAGGCTGTGGTGGCGGTGCTCAGCCTCCCTGTTACGATTGATCTTCCTCGTGCCGCTGAAGGCAGCATGCACCCCCACGTCACACCCTTCATCTCAGCAAGGCTGGGGGGTCAGAGCAGCACTGCACCTCTGCAGCTTTTCTGATCTCTGTGCCAGCTCTTCTCCAGCCAATAGTGCCTGATCATTTGACAAAAGCTCATTTTCACCAGGATTTTTTTACTTACAGCAAAATAGGGCATAAGGAGGTATCAGGACAACATGGCAGGCCAGGATTGTCAGAGACTGGTCCCTAAAGCCAAGGTGGTTGGGTTGGTTGTTCTTTTGCATTTTTTAAGGCACTTAAATGAACAGCCATATTTTTCAGAACTGCTGAGCTCAGCAGTTGCCAGCATTTCTTGGAATTGGTTTCCTTATTAAGGGGCTGTTTCAATGAGGTGCTTACCCACCTCCATTTAAGTTGTAATTTCTCTAATTATTTTAATAAATACAAGAATAAATAAATAGAATTTATTTTAACATCAAGTTGTAAAATCATACACCAGCAAAATGATGGAGCACCTTCTCCAGTGGTGCCTTCCACGAACAGACTGAACCTGAGTCCAGGCAGCTAGCACAAAGTTCCTAAGGGGAAAGAAAGCCAGGAACCCAGGACTTTCTGCTTTCTTACTTAGCTTGTCATCTCCTGAGCTTGCTCAGCCAACACTTCCACCTAGTGGCCTGCTTCATGCGTGCTAGGAGGATGGATATCCTTGGGTGTAACAGGGGATCAGAATTTTCTGCAGAGGAAACTAATCAGAATAATCAGATTATTTCTCGCTGGTGAGGGGATCTGGCTTGTGTCGGGCCAGTTAGCTTTCCCCTCCGAAGTGTAGGGCTGATTATCATGTAATGCTGTGCAGCTGCATACAACTAGCATGCACATTATAAAAGTAATCAGCAGTAAATTACTTCTGAGACAATACTCGGCTGCATGTAAATGATTGCTTTGAGTAGTAATTTGGAGTAGGTGCGTTTTGCAAAGTAACTTTAAATAATCCTAGCAGGGGATTCTGCTCTCCGTAAGGGGACAAACAAAACTGCCAAACAGCCAGCACAGAGGAGTGCATGCACACGGGTCCATCTGAGCACTGCTCCTGGCTCATGTGCTTCCTGGAATAAATTGCTTATGCTCTTTGCCTTGCTTTCTCTACCTGAACCATGCAGATAATATTCTGGGCGGAGTCTGTGAGCTAACTACCAGGTTACTGGCTTGGATTATTATTTATACCAGCACAGAATTCCCTTAAGGATATTCTCTGTGCTTGCTCTCTGATGCCTCACCTGGATCTTGGCATTACAGGACTTGTAGAGGATAGTGAGGGAGAAGGCTACCGTTAGGTACTCTCTCTCTCGGGGCATACCTGAGCAGGTCTGAGACCACAGCTGAGACACTGATGTTTTACCTTTAGAGTTAGGGTTTTATTTTTATGACATCATTGGAACATTGCCTTAGAGACTGGTGACAGCTAGTATCACCTGAAAAAAGGCTAGAAAATCCCCACAATGCAGTTACATCTGTTTCACAGACCCTCTCCTAATCAGCATCAATGCTTTCTACATTACTATATGTATTTCAACAGCAGTTAAATTCCCCCATGTGACACCAATCCCCTGGACCACTCTCTCCCCTGTGCAGAGTAAGAAGCAAGAAAATTAAAGCCTCAAAAGAAAGCATGCACCAGGGAAATACACCTTGTTCTGCACCACAATTAGGCAGTGAGAGAGCAGAGGTGACAGTGGACACCCATGGCACAGTCAAAAACAGAAGTGAGACTCCTGAAGTCTCTATCCAATACCTTATTTGTTAGGTTATTCTTTCTCCTTCAAACATTTTGCTGTGGGATAAAGCCTCCAGGCAGCAACAAGACAAAGTTTTACTATTATTTTTCCTTTCAGGCAGAACAGCTCTGCTTAATACATTTTGAAAGACTATATTCATCTAGGAAAACTATCAATAATTAAGAGAAGAAAACAACATTATTATGGAAATTAAGGCACCTCTGGGTCTGTGAGAACATAGTATTTCCTGATGACTTACTGGCATCCTTTCCAGCTCCCAGACAAACAGCATGGAGAGCAAGAGACATTTGTACCCCTGAGGGACTACCCTGCTCAGTTCAGGTCAATGCACAGGACTGATGCTCTGTAATTAAAGACAAGCTGTTACAGGATTTTTCACAATTTTTCAGTTTTTCTTTGCTGTTTGCATTAAGGCAGTGAGAAATCCTTCCTCCCTCCTTGCGCTGTCACCACCAAGTCACTAAAGACGCACTGGCTGTGATAGACCTGCAGGAATCACTCCTGCTCTCCCACAGCGGGGCAGCAAGACCTGCCAGGGCTCTGCATGCTTCAGAATGCAGAGGTACATTGCCAGCAGTGGTGGTAGAAGTGAATATCCTGCTGGACTTCATGTTTTCAACACACTCTGCAAGTGTTAAATGGTCTTTGCTGGACCTGAGAAACAGAGCCCTTCTCTGCTCATTTTGCAAGAACCACTTGTACAATTAGGGTCACACAGAGTCATGCATGCAGGTACTGCAGCATATGTGAACATTACTCCAACAGAGTTAACCCTGACCTAAAGGAGTCCCTGCCATAAAATTGCCGTGGGCAAGATGGGCCCTATCCTTCTGGAGATACCTGTGCTGCAGGCACCACTGCTTAGCAGACAGACTTCAGCTATTTTGGACACCAGTAGCTGTGTAGCCTTGGCAACACGGAAGTTTCCCGGGGCCTGCCTGGAGTGTATTTACAGCTGACTTCACTTTCACTGAGGGCCAAAGTAGTTCCTAGACATGCTGGGATGTGCCAGTGACAGAAAAAGGCCTTTGCTGCTTTGATGCCCATAAGTGGCAGCTAAATACAGGGAATGGAGCAACACCATAGGAGGAAATGGCTTACATCTCCAAATTTCTCAGAATCAGATTATTTTCTTTGGGCTGAGCAGTACTCATCTATTCTGAGAAGGAAGAAGCTGCTCCCTCTCCCAATGAAAAACCACCAATTAGCCAGCACCCCATCACCCACAGGGATTGCAGGCACCAACCAATGCTTCTTCTTCCCTTCTGTCTTTTGCACATCCTGATTCCCTCTCCTTTAAAGCAGTGCTGGGATGAGCAGTATATCTGCAGTACGTCTGTGGCAGAGTGGCCACCAAAAATGGAATTACCACTCACCAGCCAAGCTGCTGTAACCAACTGAGCTCAGGTGTTCCTGGCTCAGTCCAGAACGGGAATAAATTTCTTGTCTCAGGTGACCTCCATAAAGCCACTGAGCTACATGAACTCACTTGCCTGTGCCCCTGGAGTCTGCATGGATAAAGGATTTCAGCCTTTTCATACCACCTCTGCACCTACAGAAACTTTTTCTGGAGTCTGCTCTACACTGGGAGCTACAAATAAACTTGACAAGTTTTTGGTTGAGCTTTAAATGTGGCTCCTTCCTTTCTAAGCAATGCTAGTAAGGACAGATCTTAAGACTTTGCTGCCTTCCAGCGTCTCCAGTAAATACCAGCGCCCTCAGCTGAGGCTGGGAGTTAAGTTACTAAGTGTCTCCAGTTCCAGCTCAGGCTTGTTTTCCTGCGGGCAAGCAAAAGTTAATGCTACAGTACCACCTTTCCTGGGGTGCCCTGCATCATTATCCCAATGCTCTGTGCTGTATGCTAGGGTGGGTGCTTTATGGTTGATGAGTGGCTTCAGTGCTACTCTCAGTGCCACTTCATTTATTTGCTATCAGAAAGACAAACAAACTGTGTGTGTGTACCTACATATTCTTTTAGGGTTCATCCTGGAGAGGGAAATCAATGACTCAGCCTCTTCTTGAAGCATCTACATTAAAACACAGGGAGTGAAGTCTGACATTTTGCATGTGTGTGTGTGTGTGTGGTTCAGCATTGCCGTTCAGCATCTTCAGTCTCCAAATCAACAATTATCTGGAGTCCCCCAGGAGGGAAATGTGCTCCTCTTATAAGCTTGGAGTAATAACTTGGAAGCAGTGGTGTGTAACAGGATCCCCAGTGCTAGGCTTTGCCTGATAACCACATACACTAATAAAATAACCCTGAGTTGGTTCCCGTCCTTAACGTTCCCTTATTACTATTCTGTGATGAGGCCTGTGTTGGGAAGAGAAACATCACTTGCCTGCAAACTAATATCCAAATGCAAGTCGTGCTTAGCATCTTACATGGGTCCTCATAAATTCTAGTGAGTTCTCTGTGTCTCTTCCAACTTATTGACCTGACAGGATGATCACTCCCTGCTACTGCGCTGGCTATGTCCCTTGTCAATAACACACGAGGAAAAATTCTACACTGACATATTTCCTTCATAATTTCTTGGTCTATAACTTTTTTTTTTTACCCTTTCTCCCTGCCTAACTCAGACCACTTTTGGAAGCAAAGACCAGTAACCCTTGAGATTTTTTCTCCAAACACCAGATGTCTTTATTCTCAGAAGACCAGAAAAAAAGTCGAAGGAGGTCAGCATATGGAGAACCTTGCAATAAAAATTTCTTGGCTTTGGGTGGAATGCTGCAGTGCACCCAAAGGCATAGATCAAAAGAAAATGCTGAAATACATACCTAAAAAAGAATCAGCTATTAAACTATGGGTTACATCTAACCTGGCTTGACATGGGCACTCCTTTTCAGTACCTTCATGCTCTGTGTGTATGTGCTGACTCTTGTTTGTGCTTACATGAAAGGGGAGAGCAGGAGCTTGTGTATTTGCTCTGTGATGTTACTGATATTATTATGAACTCTTTCCTGTATGTAAGTCTGCTTGCCTCCTTACAGAAGTTATAGCTATTCGTGCCAATTTTTAGTTATATATTAAAAGATGCCTGTCTCTCACCCAAGGGACCTTGACATGGGTTAAAAATCGTAGCCTACACATATGAGAACAGCTCCAGAGCAATGAAAGCCACAGCACTCATCTTGTGGTCCAATACACTGTGGATTCTTGTGACTACGTGCATATGCATTTGTTTTAATCAGCCCCTGCCTGGGTATGATAACAGCAGCAGAAGCCCAGACAAAGACAAGGGTTAAGCAGCAGGCATAAGCAGAGCAAAGATTGCGGAGAAGCGGGGCGGGAGGAGGGGCAGGGGGAAGGGAAAAGAAAAAAGACAAAGACTATATTAACATTTACCTCCTTTTACCTCCTCTCATGTACAGACCACAAAGCTCCCTGCCAAGAAACAGTCACCCGCCTTTTGCCTGCCAGGAGACTCAGCATCAAAAGGGGAACCACTTCTTCAGGGTTGCTCCCCAGGCAGGAGGCAAGGAGGCAGAGCTGCCAGACACAGCATCACCTCTTGGGTCCCAGCAGCCCAGCCACTGCAGTGGGGAAGTCTTTAGCTTCTGCCACCCACAGCTAGGATGTGCTCCCCAGGGGGCATGGGTCTGCCAGAGATCTCAGCTCTGGTTCCAAAAGCCCACACTGTGGAAGCCAGGACCATATTATGGAGAAGAAGAAAGGCATTGTGTAGTGGTGCTGAGAGGAAAGGGTGACCTGAGCTCACAGAAACAGGGCAAAGTCCAACTTTCCTGACTATGTCTATTGATACCAGGGAGGCTGGGGTACACCTTCTAAGTATGGCAGGTGATGAGAAGTGAGAGAAGACAGCCTTGTCCTCCCCTGTGCTGCTTTGGCTACGCTTTCTGGACTATGAAGGCTAATTTTCCATAACTCATGGAGCAGTAGGGAATTTCCACAGGACTGATAGAAAGCTTTAGTTGAGCTAATATTTTAAAAGGGTAAAGGAGACAACCTAGGTAATTATAGGCCTGTCGGGCTGACATCGATCCCAGGTAAAGTAATGGAGCAGCTAATAGGGCAAATGTAATTCATGCCCATCAGCACAGGTTTATGGAAAACAGATCTTGTCAAATGAACTTAATATCTTTCTTTGCCTTGATTACAAGTTCAGTTGATGAAGTCAATGGTGTCGATAAAAGAGAAAATAAGATTTTCCAAAGCATTCAACTTAGTACCACACACCGTATAGATTTAAATCCTAGAACAATACAAAGCCAACAGAGTATGTAGTAAATGGATTAAAGTGACTGATGACTCTGAAAATATGACTGAACACAGAAAGCTGTCATCCTGCAGTTGTCTTATGTGTTGGGTCCCACAAGGTTAGGTGGGTGGCATGTTGGTATTTTATATTCATACCTGTGAGCTACTAAAATCTGACATACTAAGATTGGAAGGGTGGAAAATTGTAAGGAGAGGTCACTGATATGAACAACTTTGTAATTTCTTGGTGAACTTGACAGAAACAAGTACAGCAGAACTATATGAGTTTCAGTTCAGTCATATGTGAAGGAACAGAAAATATAGGTGGTACCTACAGCATGGGGAACAGGCAGAAATGTCTTCAAAAATGAGTTATGGACCCCAATTAGTCAAGCACAAATATCCAGTGTGATACTGCCACCAAAACATCTGATAAAACACCTGATCAGAGCCACCTCTGAGGGCAGTAAGGAAATAATTTCACCTTTTTTTTTGAAACTGTGCAACCGCACCAGGAACCCAGACTGCTCAACTCAAGAAACAGTTTGATGAGTTGGAGATGCTCCAGAGGAGATCTGGGACAATGGTCCCATGATTTGCAAACCTGCTTTCCAAGGCATGTTTCCAAGAGCCAAACTGATTGGTTTACCAGAGTGATGGCTGTGGGGGTGATCTGACCACCATCTTTTGGCATCCAACAGAGAGGAAGGCATCAATAGGAATACTACCATTGATTTCAGTGGAGTAGCTACTTGCTGAGTGATACCTGCCTCTGAAGCTGGTCCTTGATGCATAACTCTACTCCCAGTATTTATCCCCTGTGTCTGTTGCAAAGGAACATTTACTTGTCCGCTGTGTCAGGGCATTGCAACAACAACTAAGATAACAGCTGAAAAGCGCTTCCTTGGTGCCAACTCACTATATAGTTATATATTTTGTTATCGTGTCTGCTCAGCACTAAGAAGACTGCAAAGTTTCCCTTTTGCCCCAAATGGCTTCTTTTGACTCAGAGGCACCAGGAAGGGCTCAAGACAACTGGAGATGCTCTCACAAAACCTTCCTGCTGGGAATACTAATGTGCACCATGCACTGCCTAAGTGCATACCCTTTACCGTGGTTTAAGCCATGATACCAAGTTGAGCTTGTACAGATGGCTGTACATTATTCATTGACTGCAAATAGTAATAAATGTCTCCATAGTGTGGACTTGTAATCCTATAAATAAAGTCCCTGGCATCTGCATTGACAGTAGGCAGCATGCAGAAATGTTCTGGAGAGAGGTGAGCTCCCAGCCCCTGTGGAGTACAAGCTGCCACCCTGTATCTTAGCCAAGCAACTATTTATTTTGTATTTCAATTAGTAAAGAGTTCATCAGATCCTTTGAGCAAAAAAAATTAAAAATAAAGCTGACCTCTAAGGCCAGTCTGGGGGCTGGATTTTCTTATTTGCTTAACATTTCCTAGGTCCAGAAATAGAAAGGGTGGGTGACTAATAGACTTAAGATCTCCGAGGTGAGATGATGCTAGTGACTGAAGAATATGCATTAGCTGGCATCAGCACAGCCAGAAAAAGGAGAAATCCACTCAGAGCTGCTTCTCCTGTAAGATAAGCCCCAGGTTCACAGAGTGAGATGCCTTCTCCCTGCTGCAGCAGTGAATTAAGTTTGTCATTTGTTATTGTGTCTTGCCAGCACAAAATAGCAGCCCTGGGCTGTAATCTCCACTCATCTGACTCTGCACAGTAATTGCTGGCAGCCATGGAAACCAAACTTCCCACAGTCATTTATAAACTTGACCCTCCTTGCTTCCTTATTGCTGTGTTCAGCCAAGCCCTCGATGGGGGTACGTGAAGAGAGAAGAAATCGTAAACTGCATTTGCAAACTAACATTTGGTGGCAGAGCACAGAGAACTGGCCAAAAGCCCACTGTGCAAGTAGAAGCTTTTCCAACGGCACCACTAGGCTTTGCAGAAGGCTCCCGGTGAAGAAGATGGAGCAGTGCCATCAGCTGTGATAAGCTCCAGTTAATGACTAACAGGCCTTTATCTGCTTTGCATGGGATGTGAGGAGGGCTTCCTCACCTCCAAATCCCACCACCATCTTCCCAGGGACCCTTAGCCATGCCACCTGACTCGCCTTCTGCAAGAGATCCTCCAGTTATAAACTGCCTATTTCACAGCATTGTGATGAAGGTGAAATTATGAAGGCCTCCAAGTAGCTCTAAGATTTGGGCCATAGAAAGCTGAAGAACACATGTTGTTATTTTCCTCCAGGGTACAATAATAATTCTAAAAATATTTCCAGCCCAGTTGAGGCTGGAGGACCATGCTGAATTGACGTCACTTGGAGAACTCAATCCCTCTGCTGAGTCCTAAAAAGAAACCCAAGGAAAGCAGTGTCTGAGGGAGCCCTGCCACTATGCCTGCCCCTGCCCCCAGGCACCTGCTGGGGCTGTTTCTAGCAGTGAGACTGGGTCTTATCATCCCCATCAGGTCACAGTCCATTATGAGAAGTGCAGGAGCCGTGTAGGGCTTTGCAGGCCATGAAAGCAGAACAGGTAACTTCCAAGCTTACTCACTGCCAGCTCAGGAATATCTGCAGTCAAAACCCTGACACATGATTACTCCAAATTCAGTGCTCCTCCAAGCCTTCATTGGTCTGCTGTGGACACTTGGCCACCACTGTGACTTGGACTGAGACTGCCAACCTGATCCACATCAACCACCAAATACTCACCACAAGCACAACGTTTAGATGGCTGAAGCCAGGTGAGACCTCTGGTGTGACTCTTAATTCCACAACTTTGTGACCATCCAAAAACATGATCATTTTATAATCACTATGAAATACCTACTGCACCAACAAAAAGCAAAGAATTAGTTGCTAGATTTTGTCTAGTTTAATTATTCAAGCATCCTAGCCTCTCACACTTCAGGAACAGCAATTACTGAAGACTGGCAGGAGTTTAACCACTACTGAAAAACACAAAATCATTGACCATTGCAACCATCAGGTCACAGCACCTGACAAATAGCTAATACATCCCATTCCTACAATCGACTTGTAAGGGTTTCTTTTTTTTTTCCCCAGTATTTTTTCTGTATCAATATTATTGGATCTAAAGCCCAGTCCAAAAGGATGACTAAGTCTTCTTAACATACTGCACCACATTATTATATCCTGTCAAGATGTTTTAAACCAGGCTGATTTATATTAAAAAATGACACATCTGTAACAGGTCAGGCATTCAAAGATGGTCTTTTCTGGCAAGGAGTATACCACCTCATTCAGTTCTTTCCTTTGGGAAGATGGAAGCTAATTAAGATATGCTAAGCTTGGTCATTTTTTCTCAAAGACAGACCTCCATTATTATTTGGACCTTATTTGAAAGGAAAAGAATATGCTTTGGTATCTTTATTTACCCAAGCCATGTGTTAGCCATAAAGTTTGGCTCTAGTGGTTAAATTCTCTTGTGTTCAGATTTGTTTTGAGCCGAGGTTTTCAACTTGAGCCTAATGCAAAGTGTTACACCTCTGGTAAGGATTTGGTCTCTTTCTTATTCTTTAAGTACTGCCTGATGCAACACACTACTCCTAGTCATAGGAAAGAACAGCAGATGCATGATGCTCCCTTTTCTTTCCTCAAATCCATGTAGCCATTTCATCTACGTCTCCCCACAACCTCCTTATTTAAATTTCCCATCTCTCTCCATTGTGAAAAAGCCTCTGTGGGGTTTGTAGGTTTGCACCTCTGTGCTGCACTTCACAGACTGGAAATGTTGCAGGGGAGTTCAAGCAGCAGCATTTGCTGTGCCCAGTTGAATCTGCTCAAATTTGGCCTATTAAAACCAGTTGAATATCAACCTTTCCCATCTCTGTTTTCCTCTGTAGAACTTGCTAGCCGCTGGTTACTAAACTTAGTCATGAGAAATGATGCACAAGGGCATCTGGAAAAAATAGCATGTGATCACATAACTAATGAATGCACCAGAATGAACTGGCATGAAGGGTCAAGATTAAGCTTGGAGGGAGATCTTTAATTTATGTATTTTCAGCATTCCGGGTATTTGGCTTAACATGCGGAGTGTATCTTTGGCATGCTTTGTTTTATAGAGGGACAGAGATCTTATTAGGCAAGTCCACTATCCCTGAAGCTCTTGGGAGTCTAGAGTCCACGCATGAGCTGACCTGCTTTAAAGCTGCACACATGCAAGTGAAACATGCACCAGAAGTACATTCATAGCTAGTAGTCTTAGGGGAGGCTAAAGGGACAGCATATGAGCATCAACACTGGGTCAAGAAACATAGTAATAGCACCTTTTTCACAGGTTCCAGACCCACCCAAATCCACTCTGCAACCTAAAGGACATAACAGGTCAGCAGTGAGGTCCCCTGACTCTCCCTGGAGTCAGCTCCACTTCAAGTGATCACCAGCTCCTTCTCTGCAGCACTGCCCACCACCTGGATAGGCACCACCACATCTGATTTGCCCTAATGAATTTACCTGGGCTTCACATGCCACACTAAACGAAAGAGAATAAACCTACAGCTTTCTCAGCATCCACTTAATTCAGTTGCTGTGGTTTCTGTTGACTTGACCAAAATTATTTAACAAGGGAAGTTTATTAGAAGAAGCAGCACATACACTTTCCCTGTTCTTACTCTTCCCCAGGCATCTGCTTATGGCCATGGTTTGTTGGGGTGGTGAGGGAAAGCTGATGAATTGTTGGGTTTTTTTTTCAGGCCGATACATTTCCTGATGACTACAAAAGATATTTTATGGGTGAGATGGAAAAAGACCCACCAAAATGTCCCATTGGTTGCAGGGCTGGCCAGCAGGGTGTGGTACCTAGGCAGGCAGGGTTGACCCCACATTTCTTCCCTTCCCAGCCAGGCCTATGAAGGTGCTGTCTTGCTCTCAGCCATGCCAGGGCACAGGACATTTGACACCATGGCATGGGGAGCTACAGCTGCACTGGTGCTCAGTAGCACTGTGGCTGGGTGCAAGTGGGAGGGGGCTGCTGGAACAGAAGGGCAGCAATATCCCCTCCAGATGGGAGGAGGGGAGCTGGAGGTCAGCACTAGTGTCATAGGGCATCACCTTGATGATCTGGAGGAACATCATCAGCCACACAGCATCAGGCACAGACCCTCACAACCACAGGCAACCAGTACAAGATATGAAATCTTGATATTTTCTCCCCAAACCTCTTCTAAGTGGTCCTTCCACCCATCCCAAATCACCAACTCCCTTCCCCCAGAGTGCTAGCCATGGCAGGATCCTTGTCCACTGGGCTTAGCATAGCATTTGTTAGCTTTACTGCCACTCTCTTTGGAGGATAATATACTTTACAGCCAGTCTTTATGTTGTCAGCTGCTCTATTTAAAAGCAGTGCCTGGAATTTGACTTTTAAAAGCTGTTTCTGGGGGCACACAGCACTCTGGTGGCAATGCCTCCATGAGGGTTTGCACATGTGTTGCTTCTGAAGTCCATCTGTTCCCCTCAGAATAGCAGGGCTGGGCTGGGCTCCACTGCTGTTCACCCCAAAGGATCAAGAGAAATGAGGGAAGATGCAATGACTTGTCTGGACCTGCTCTTCAGCAAGAGGTAGAAAAGATGCAAGTGGGAAACTGCTAGGTATACTTCATCCAAAATCTAACTACGCATGGGAAAATGGGCAGGCAGAGCATGGATTGTTATGTCCTATAGGACTAACAGGACTAACAGCCCTGGTGCTAACCAAACAGAGAATTATAGAAAACGGGGCTGAAAGGGCTCAGACAACATCTTGCCCATCCCATTTCCACAAAGCACTGTCTACTGTTTGCCTAGTCAGCTCTTCAAAGCCTCCCACAATGGAGACGTCACTGTCTACCATGCAACCTACTCCACTAGGCAACCTACTCCCAGGCAACCTACTCCACTACTTTATCTGACATTACTATCAGGAAGTTTTGTCCTAATGCCAAACCTAAAGCTCTCTTTCTACAACTTATAACCATTATTTCTTTCCTTCACTACAGCAGGCAAGGAAAAAAAAGTGTATTCCTGTTGTCCTTACTGTGGCTTTTTGTGTGTTTAGAGATCATTGTCATGTCTGCCTTCAGTCACCTCTTCTCTCTGTTAAGCCCAGTTCTTTCATTGAGCCCATGTTCTTTCATTACCCGTTGTGTTTTCCACCCTTTCTGCTCCCTATCTGACTGTCACCAGCTGGTTCAGACCTTTCTTAAAGAGTGGTGATACCATGTCCAAAAGAGGACCCAATAGTCTTCTGATTGGTTGTTGTATTTGAACAATATACTATTTTCAAGGGCCACTTTTCCCATTAGCCATTTTAAATCCTGACTTCCAGACATGTGTAGAACCCCTTCCAGCTCACCCTTATCTGCAGATTTAATAATTCCTTAGCCCATCCACCAAGCTAGTAATGAAAACATGGTATTATAGGAGACCCAGAGTACCCACTCAATAAATCTTTACAGTCTGACAGCAAATCATTGAAAACTTATCTTTGGATCTGTTTACCCCTTTTCAGCTAGACTGTTTTCTAGTTTGCGTAGCTCAATGGCTATAGTAGAGAGACGTCCTACTGTTGCCACAGTTTGTACAGTCAAAGCACTAGCAATGGAGCAGAGTGAGAATAACCCTCTCCAAAGGGGTTACTCTAGGTGCACCCTCCAAAGAGGTGTAGTTTTCCCTTGCAGGAGCTCTCAGCACACAAACATGGCTATAGACGGCTGAGCTCCACTTCTGGTAACCACACTAAATGAAAGACCAGACTCCACAGTGTATTTAAGAAGGGAAAGCTTTCTGGAGTCATTAAGTTACTAACATCCATATTCGCAGACCTGAAAGAAAGGTGCTGAATTGATGGATGTACTTGTCATATTTATGGTTTGTAACAGAGTGATGAATGTGCTTTGTGGTTTATAATGCGATGCTCATTTAACTCTCCTTTTTAAGATCAGGTTGATTTATAGAAGTCAGCATTACTATTGTATTTCAGTGGGGTGACAGGGATAATATTATAGCACAGAGGTTTGTCAATTAGTCTTGTATGACAAAGCCAAGCTCCTAACGGAGGACTCTGATGGGGAAGATTTAACCCTAGCAAAACCAGATTCCTTTTAAAGACATCTCTGCTGCTGGACTGACCCACTGATTTATATCCTTACCTAGCATTTTGTGGAAGCCCTAATTAACAGGGCTAAAACTTCTGCTGTCTCAGTGAGTCAATCCGCAAAGGTGTGGTCCAGCATACAGCACATCTCTGGCTGTTGCTGACTGGTGTAACAGATATCAGGTATTGCAACCCAGCTGTAAACAGCACACCCCAGCACAGTCCCTGCCCTACTTTTCCAACAATGGCAAATGGTTTGGAGCACGTTCATTTTTATTACCCATGGAGAAGCACTTCATTTTCTGAAGTCAGGGGTTCAGCATGCACCAGAAAGGGAGGGATGCAAAATCTCTAATCATGTAAGTCAGTGCAGGCATATAGTACTAATGAGAGCTTTGATTTACCACACTTAACACACATCAACATCTGTTGTTTCAACCTCTCCTCAGCCATGGACTCTCTTCTGATGTTTTTAGCAAGTTTCCTCCTCCATCAGCCTCATCTTTCCCTTCTTTTTAAAGCTAATAGAAGTACTTACTCACACTAGTAATTAGCACTTGAACAGCACTCTAAAATCACTAGGCATGTATGTGTTTTAAGCTTTTTCACCCCAGTAGGGAAAATAGCAGAAAAATAAGCCTACATGTAACACAAAATAACATCACACTATTTTTGGTAGTATCTTCCATATTCATTTAGCTCAAAATGTTTTGCAAGGTTACTGGAAATGCAGTTAGCTACCAAGCTAAATATAGCAAAACATCAGAGGTGGAGGCAAGAAATTTAGAAAAGTGAAAATGTGTGCGGACAGAGAAGCCAAGATGGCCCATTTAAATCAGCCAACACACCTAGTTATTCTTTGCTTTCTCGTACTCCAGATTTGGATTATGTTTACTGCTGCAGCTTTTATGATGGCTTCCCCTTGGGAATCCATTACACACTTGATTTAGTCCCTGGGACAGAGACATTTTAAGCAGGCTGATGGTGTGAGAAACAAAAAGCTGGGTACACAACTACCTGGTACTGGACGGGCACCCAGAGGTCAGGCTGCAGGAGTGCATAATGGAGGCAGCTCTTTTTCGAGAGGGGAGGAAGCAGACCTGGCCAGAGATGCTGTCAGGGATGGGGGCGAAGCGGCGCCTGCTCGTGGAGGGGTCCCAGGGGCAGAGCTGGTACAGAGCTGGTGCCATAAAGATGTGGTCGCATTTGGGGAGGAGCCTTATCCGTTGGCTCAAACAAAACCAAACCCTCATGATTTGTGATGTTTTTGAAGGCTGGTGAGAGCACCCCAGCCCCAGCACCTCCCAAGATAGCCCCAGAAAAATGCCTCCCTATCAGTGGAAAATGCTCACAATAAACCATCTGTTAGCAGTGATGTGGCAGTCAGGTTCTGTCACAAGAAAGGACACAGTCAGCCTATATATTGCTCTGATGTGGGTCTCCTGCTGGGTAGTTCTCACTTCCATTTTTAGGCCGAGGCACTTTATGCCTTCAACTTTTCCTTTTTTTTTTTTTTTTCCACCATCAAATGGCCATTAACTCTCTCACAGTCGGCAGAAATTTCTATCTTTCAGCAGTAATAGATCCATCAAGAATAGGCTGACGTAACTGAATGCAGAAATGCATATTTGAGCTGTTCATTTTAATAAACTACACTGCATGAATGGAATAGATATTGAATATTACACATACTGGCATGAAATAATTCTTACTAAGTGGTGTCTGGAGTCAGATTTCAATCTAATTTCCCCTTTGTAGATTTTGTTATAAATAGATTTTATAAAGATCAGCAAATTAATTTTTTAGCATGTAGCAGGTTTTCCCTGTGATGAAGAGGACAAGTCCAGTTAAGCATCCACCTGTACACTTAAGGGACTGAGATTGTTGGCCCCAGTAAACTGCAACTCATCTGAATGTACCTCATCAGATAAAAAATTGAATTTTTCAGAGGCCCAGCAGGCTTTTGGAAAGCTAAGGCTTATGCCAAGGTTAATTAGGAGATAACTTTGGAATGTCACCAAGGTAGCTGGCCCAGCAAGGAACACAGAGCCATAAGGCTGGCCCTCACCCAGCCCTGCTGAGGCTCCGAGAGACTGGATGCAGCCGTGCAGCCTGGGAGGTTCCTTTGCATGCCCTGGGTCAAGTTGGTGGGAGGGATGACTTTGCCAAGGTTAAAGGCAGCTCTCCAGAGCAACCCCTCTCAACGCTTCTCCCCTTTCTCCCCACTGCACCCTTCAAAACAGGGCTCCAGCAGGAGGGTAAGAGCCCCATACAGACATGGTTTCTTTCTCCAAATATTATTATTATTCTTCAAGCCATGAAGTATACTGTTACAAAGCCAAGAGGAACATCATGATTATCCAGCCTGCCTGTGATGGGCAGTAGGAACAGAGGTGGTGTTCATCCTCATCACGAGTCTTCATAGAGGTCAGGAGACATGCTGCTCTCAGTCACAGACTGTGCACAGATGAATGTGTTTTATGGACATTTCCTATTTAAACAAATAGGGGGAGGATAATATAATATGTCACAGTCATTATAAAGAGAAAGATGCTGATTTCCCCAAAGGCTTTACTACAGGACTTCAGCCCAAAGTAACTTGCACCTTACACTACATGGCCATCATCTATCATCTGTCATTTCACCCCCTTGCTGGAGGACACCTGTCTGAGCAAACCTCTCTTTCTGGCTGCTGGTTTCACAATGAAATCTGAGCCAGCCTTTTCCTCCACGACAATGACAACGTGCTGGATCCAGCCCAGGCTCTTAGCAGCTAGAGCTGTTGCCATGTGACAGGTCTCAGTCCATTTCCTTGCTGGGATAAAAAAACAAGCATGACTCACCACAGGGTTCCCCAGCTTTTGGCATCCCCCAAGATGAGACAGCATGGGAGCACCCCATCATCCCCTGAAGAGGTACCTCTAGGTCCAGGCTACTGTAGGGATGCCTTGCCCCACTCACCTCCCTGGAGAGGACCAAACACACTCCAGCTCTGCCCACTAGCAGATACCTCCAGCTGACTCTTCCTGTGAAGAATATGGACACATTGGGCTTAAGCCACAGGTCATGGGACCTGGAGCACACTTAACCTTTCAGTCAAGGCATAGCCTTGACAGATCCGAGTAGACTAAAGAGGAAAAAGGACTCTCCGCTGCTCCAAATTCTTGCAGCTTCAAACTAACCACATAGCTGTGGTGAGTAGCAGATCAAGCTGCAGGCATGTTATCGAATAACTGCTGTACAGACTGTTTATTGTCCACTTTATGCCAGCCCTTGTCAGCATCAATAGCCCAATTTCTCTTGCTACAAACAAAGGTTAAGTTAGTCCAATTACTCTAGTAAGGTAACATCAATAATGCTACTAATTACAGCAATTGCATTATGGATCATTAGTTAGTGATTATGACTTTGTCAAGTGCTTGACAATTTTATGCAAGAATCACTCACAATGTGTTATGGAAAAGAAATATCTTCTTGGCATTGCTAGTTTCCAGTCTGTATAAATGATCTTAAAAGTTCATCTGAAGACTGCCAGAAGCTTCTTAGGAAGAGATGTCTGCCTAGTATTTGCAGTTCTGCAATACCAAACAGCAAAAGGGTGATGGTAAGAGAGGGGTGGAGGGCTCCTTCCATAAGCAAATGAAAATTCATTTTGAGTCCTGAAGAGTTTAAGAAAACAGGATCCCACACAAATAAAATGGCCCCACTTTGTGTGAGGTATTGACATGTTTTTCTAATAAGAGGCATTATTATCCTTACAGCCTCCCTGGAGAGTCTTGTCATGTCTTATTTTATTTGAATAAATAATTAATTTAGTTTAATTAAGATCATCCAACAGCCTGGAGACAGGTTTTACTAATTCAAGATTCATGGAGGGGTCTAAGTATGTAGATGGTAACCACAGAGACTGATTTTTTTCTTTAAATTAAATTGGAGGGGGTTGAAAGCTCTCCCTGTGCTGTAAATTTTCCTCTGCCTGTAGCTCTGCTGTCAGAGCAGTGGTGACCAAAGACACTATGTTCCAGAAGACACGCAGTGGGAACCCTCTCTGTGACCTCTTCTTTGATCAAAAACAAGTGAGCTCCAAGTATCTAGATGGCACTGAGGAATTTGTTGCTGATTTAACAGCTTTTCCCAGGCTTTTCCCAAGACCATCTCCACCTAATCATAACCCATATTTTCAACCCCTTGCTTAGGTGAGTACTGAAATCATTCCAGCAAACTTTCATGAAAAATAAAATGAAAATTGAATTTAAGGCCAGAGAAGAGACCATTAAGATCCACTAACCTCACTTGCATGACAGACCATAAATTTCACCCTCCACTTTTTGCACCAATATACAGTAGGATTAAAATGCTTCTTCTAGAAAAGATCCTTGTCTGGAAGATGATGAGCTTCCTCAGCTCATCATCCCATTAACAACTTCAAGGACTCTTTAGCAATTTCAAGGATCTTATGAAGATTTGGAAACCTTACAAAGCTAGAGCAAACAGCTGGAAGCTAAATTTATTTACAGGTAACCCCGGGGTGCTGGAATATCCCTGGAACATGTAGGCATCTTGTCTACATAAGTCTTGACTTCTACATTGTGCTCTTCACTGTCCTTCTGGACCTGCTATAGGAGTCAAACTGGCAAAATAACCAAGGTGAAAGTCCAACACACAAGAATGCTATAACCTACAGTTACTCATGATATTTTCAGAAAGAGGAAAAATCTTTCTTGATAGTTCCAGCCTTAACAGTAAAATTCATGGCTAAATATTTGCCAAGCTGCATGGCTGGACAAGTGGTTCAAAAAGTAAGTAAAATCCAGGGACTTCAAAGAGCATGAGATGGTAAATCTCAGATGCACATGACTGTAGAAAAGTGGTACTCAGAAAATGCAACATCCCAGACCAAATTCTGCCACTTTCTGTCAAAATGAATCTGAACAGACACTGGCACTCTGTTGGCCATAAAGCTATAATACAAGAAATGATCTATTTGCACTGTTTCTGTCAGGGTTAGAGCAAGCCAAAGCAGTCAGTGGGAAATCCAGCTCCTCACATGTGTTGAATATACCACAATGAAAACTGAGAAGACAAGCGCTTGACCTCATTTACCACCACATAACCCTTAGGAAGGTCGCCCAGGCAAAGCTGAAAGCAATATTCAGTCCATAATCATGTGAGATATTTAACAGACAAAGCAGATGCTTAGTAAGATTTTTAAATTACTTACTGGAGGAAACCTTAAACAAGACACAATATACACAAGCACATTAAACAGGACAGCATCATGGGTTTTCCTATTCCCTTTTTAAATGTACAAGCAAGCAACCAAAGAGAAAAAGAATCCTTAAACTATTGTAATAATGCAGCTCCTGTCCACATCATAGGAATACCAGCTGGAAAAAGAAAGATAATTCACCTCCATTTTCATTTGACAAGATCAGAAGATCAGATGAATTGCAATGGTGTGCAGCTTTGGGTCACAAGAGTAAAATCTGCACTGTTTGTTCACTGCGGTCAGCATTGATTTACCCTCACTTGAACTGAGAGGTTTTTTAAGCAGTAATTTTAGTTTCCTGCAATTCAGAAGCAATAAATGGATTCTCTCATGCATCTGAGACATTTTTACTAAGCACATTCATGGGGAGACAACTGTTGATTATACACCAAAGGCATCTGAAATAATAATTATGATAACAAAATGTCACAAGGAAAGCATGCCTTCTGATGGCTTTCTAGCACACCTGCTACTTGTTTCTCTTTTATCTCCCTGATGTGCTTATAAATATCCACCTTCTTCCTCTTCCTTCTTAGGGCTCCAGGAAGAGAGGTGGCAGGGTGGAGAGAAGGAAGTGAGATGCAGGCAAGCAAGGCTATTTGTGACATGCCTGTGACTGGTGTAACTGGCCCTTGTCATTCATTAATATGTGTTGAGCAGCTTCATGGAAATGGGAAGTGCTGTTGTACAAAAGCATTGGGAGTTCATTCTTTTTTCCCCATGGGACCATTTGGCCTGTCCTGAAGACCCTGCATCCAGTACATTGCTTGGTTGTGCTTTAAGTGGGCCAAGAAACACAGTCCAGACTTGAAGTCACTGTTTTCCCCTGCCTTCAAGGGTACATCAGGGACCACAGCCTAGTCCTGTGTGTTAATGTGCCCAAGTCCATGACAGGTGGCTGGAGATCACTGTTACTCTGCCAGTTGCTTTATGGTTCATGCAACCTGATTTCTGCCAGTCCCATTACCAGGGGACATGGGAGGACTCATCTACATGGTCCATGAGATTGCACCAAGGAGACATCAGCACCAACAATTCCCATCCAAGCAATAGGGACTTGGTTTAGTGGTGGACTTGTCAGTGTTAGGTTAATGGTTGGACTCGATGATCTTAAGAGTCTCTTCCAACCTAGATGATTCTATGATTCTATAATACAGCCAGAGGCACAAGGAGCAGCCCTTATGCAGGGAGGCACAGGCCTTTGCTAGCTGGGCTGCATCACTTCCATGACCTAACCCCCTGAAGACAATTTGTGCTACATGGATGTAGGGAGGTCAAATAAATATTGGCTCTGAAAGCAGAAAAGAGACTCTCTTCATTCCACTGCACAGTGTATGTACACCCCATTCCCACTGTCAGGCACAAGACAACAGTGTCTGAGCACTACACAAGTGTAGGATCACCTTCCAACTACTCCCTCTAGTCCAAAAACCATGCCTTTCATCAGGAAAGTCAAAATGTGCCTCATGTAACTGAGATAGGGCTGTAAAAAATCAGAGTTGCCACTCTGTCCCCAGCATTGGGACTATGCACACACTGCTAAAGGAGGAGGTGCAGCTGACTGATTCCTGCTCCCTCAGTGTATCCATTCCTGAGCAAAGCATCCCTTGCTTTGTGTGCTAGGACAAGTTCCCTGGCTGAATAAAACACTGCAGACTGCAAAGCTGTCATTTTGGCACTGTACAACAGCACTAAATTCAATTTTGAAAAGGAAAAAACAAAAGGGAACATATCTGTTGACTCTTGGCATTAATCAGTGAAAATTACTTCACTTCAGTGGCACCAAATGAACGGTAAAGGTAACTGAAATGCAATGGCCAGCAGGCTGACCACCTCAAACTCTATAGCAGTATAGT
The DNA here is from genome assembly GCF_031877795.1 of Strix aluco. Lineage (NCBI taxonomy): Eukaryota > Metazoa > Chordata > Aves > Strigiformes > Strigidae > Strix > Strix aluco. The sequence goes on from NC_133935.1 coordinate 29,388,483, forward strand.
CTCTGTGCCAATTTAAGAATTATCTGGATTTTTCTCAGGGGTTTTTCATATGTATAATTACATGTGCATATAGGACCCCCATAATATGCTAAGCCAACAGCCCTGAAGACCACAGTCCTCTGTTTTTAAACAAAACAGATTAAAGCCAGGCAACAGATGCTGCCCTCTCAGGGAGTCTCATCCCATCCATCAGAGATGCAGCTACTCTAGATTGTTGTACAGTTATTGACCAGCACTGGTTACATGCGCTAGAGTAGTTCGAGTGAAGACATTTATCCCCATGTCTGTATTTTACCACCTCTGGTCTTTAATCAGGAGCAACCAGCCTGTGGTTCTTGAGACAAGACTCACCAGCAATTCAAGTGCAGCTCAAATGCAGGGTCTATCCCACAACAGAGGCATGCCAATGCAGGAGCTGCCGATAATCCACATCCCCATCTGTGATAGGAAGTGGATTAAACAACCACAGCCCCATCCTCATGTCTGAGTTAGACCGGTCCCCTCTCACCATGGAGAAATAGGACTCCTGGCCAGGCTTTGTCAATCCCTGCTGGTAAACCTCTCCTTGCATTTCTCTCAGGCTTGGCTCTAGGAAGTACATGTTGTCTGCCGACTCTTGACCAGAGAAAGATGTCAACATGATTTTGCAGGATCAGGAAAACTGAACATATATATACCATAGGTAGTATTAAGTAGTCAGAATCATTCCTAAAGAAGAAGGTGTCTTGCAGGCAAGGGAACTGCCTAGTCACCAGTCCTGCCTAGCTCTTGGCCACAGTGTCCAAACTTCTTTCCGTGACTAAAGAGTCCACAGAGCACAGAACCCAAACACACAGGCTCATGGATTACAAGGGTTTTTGCTATGGCTGTCTTCATGTAGCCCAGCCTGTGATGAGCTGGGTGCTGACCTCACAGGTCGCTGGTTCCTCTCCTTCACACATATTTCGATGCAGCCTTTGGGGATTTGAACCAGCACAGATCACTGGTTCACACAAAGCCAGCCTGGGCCAAGTCATCTCTTCTCAGAACAGAGTTGGGTGTAACATGAATACTGTGTGTAAGATCGGGAAACAAGGACCCAAGGGCTGACCAGCATGACTACCGTCACAACAGTCTCATTTCAGAAAAACTTAGCGATGAGTGTGACTGGCACTTGGTCACCTCCAGTGACCAAGCTCTGAATCTAGCCATGAGAGTGTTTGCATTTTCATTCTTAATTCCCCAAACCCAACCTGTCTTGCAGTGAATCTGCTTTTGAGATTTCTTGCTTGGCAGAATGAGAAAACTGGCTTGTTAAAACGTCCAGATGGGGAGGGCTAACTGTACTGAGCATCTTCTGTATTCAGGCACAGAACAGAGGGTGCAACCACAGAGCACGGCAGAGTATGCTGTTTATTCTGTCAGGAACAACTTAAGCTGGCAAATTCTAATCTCTTACTTCTGATCATGAAATGCCTGCGAACACATTGGGATTTTAGCACCTGAACTCATTATTCAGAATTATTTGATGAGTGTTTTGTGCAAACATGTTTAACTGCACGTGGATCATCCACAAATCATTTGGTATGACCTTCATTCAAGAGTTCAACATTCACAGACTGCCAAGGAACCTGTCAACCACAACGCTCTTTTCAGCCTTGATTTCTTCAGGCTGAAAAAGGGGAACCATTCCCGGGAAGAAGGATCAGAGGAGAAGACAAGCGTGAAAGATCATGGGACATTTTGCTTTTCCATGAGATAAAGTATGCCTTCAGACTGTGAAGGCAGGGTTCAAATTTAGAAAAATTTTCATCCCTTCCTGACTAAAGAATCAAGAAAAGCATAAGCCTGATCGATGGGCTGTTTGGAAAACTGTCTCCCATTTTCTCCTCATTGTCTCAAAAAGTAATCACACTTGCATGAATAAGGGTGATTCTCTTTGCAGTCAAATATCTCTTTCCCCCTGCCTTTCACATCTACTAATTGCTGTAGCACTGGGGGTCTGGCTAGAGCTATTAAATGGCCTGCTGTGTCATGCAGTCCCCTTTGTAACATAGCTCCCACAGATGCACCCACTCCTCCTCTCTATTTGCCTGTTTTAATTTTGCTCTCTTTCCTCTTGTGCCAGAAAAGGAGGAAAGAGGAAAGGCCCACTTGTGAGAGACACCAGTGATATTGCTTGATAAAAGGTGCTCCTACACCATAGAGATGGGTGAAAGGAACGTAGAGAAAATCAAATTTGACTGATGGCATCAGTGCTGGATATTGGCATTATAGTGCTAAAGGTCCCATCTCTAACATGATAAAATTTATATACCTGCCAAGCACACTGATTTGAATGTGTTCATCTCTCACTTTCTGTTAGCACCTATCAAGGTTCACCACAGTCACTGTTGCACTATTAATAATCCTTTCTCTGTGTGTATGTGTATGTTTGTAGCTCAGATGGAAAAGATCTCCACCTGATCAACAGCAATCTCAGTGGAGGGCACCATCTGGGAATTTGGAAAAAATTCACAAGAAGTCTGCCCTGCTATGTCAGTTTGAGGAACAGTCAGCCACTAGTTAAAACATCCTCTCCAGCTGGCCATGCACAATACAGGTGAAGGATAAGGTAACAGGGAAGAGAATAAGGGTTTACACATTTAAATGGCACTTATCAGGAAGCTATCCTGATAAGATCAGTATGTGAACAGTGTGCAGGTGAATGGGGATTTTACCCCAAAACTCTGCAACATTTTAGTGAGCTGACATCATTGTCAATAGGATGAAATTATCCCATGATTTCTGAATGGTGACATGGGAAAACTTATGTCTGGTGGCAAAGCAGAGCAATAAAGAACCTCAGCTATTTAGTCATGGCTGCTGTTGGTAAAAAAGACTAGCCAGAAGACCATTGGCATGAAAAAAAATGTTACGGGCACTGACACATAATCCCTACTTCAGAAAATACTAGGAAAGAGCATTAAGAGCCCTGTGTTTCCCTTTAACAGTGGAAATGGCTGATGGCTCTCCAGGACACAGGGATGTGACCATTGATGTTTCCAGTGAAGACTCCAGTGCTAATAAACTTCTCTAATCTGTGTTTTGCCAGAGGACAATATCTCTTTCAAACAACCATATGTGTTCCATCACCATCTTCATTTGAAGAAAGAATTGCAAACAAAACTGAATCCCAGCCCTGAAAATGAAAGCCCAGTCCCTCTCTGTGGGGTATCTATGGCACATGAGAAGGCTGTAATTTTATCTTTAGGGCCCAGCTGTTGAAATGGCAAGTTCTTCATCCTTGGCAGAATCACCCTGGGACTCATGTCACAGCAGATTTGCAGCTTTACCTGTCCTTTGTTCACTCTTTTCTCAAGAAGATGGAGTTTCACAGCCAATGAATAATGAATCCATCTCTTTCCAAAGAACAAAACATGATGGTTGCTACCTTGGTTAAGAAAAGACAAGGCTAAGATAAATGTGAGAGCTGAATCCATGCTTCAGCTCTGAACCAAGATCCCAGTTACTCTGGAGAGCACTCAGTAGCCATGTACTGGGCTTGGCATGTATTTATTTCTTTGACAGAGGGCTCATCTTGTCAGTCTGACAATAATGTTTGATTCTCACAAGTGCTTTGCAAACCAGCACGTACATCATTAACATCGCTCCAATCCAAGCCTTACAGTATTTCCCATCCTGTGCTCACCCTTCCACCCTGACTGAGTCCTTGGCTGCAGAAATGCTGCTCCACTGCCTCTGCAGCCATTTTCTGCTCTGGCAGCATACTGCGGAGTGAGGTTGGCAGTGGTGGAACTGAGCACTGGTGTCCCTAGTGTTGTAACTCCCTGTCCCTGCTGCATCAGAGGAAAGGCAAAAGAATCACTGCATAAATAATAATGCCCAAGATAACTATGGACTGACAAATAAGCTCTGCCAGTGGAGTTGTATCAGGTTAAAGAAGCCACCCCCCTCACCTTTCTGCTGGAGCTGAGGCACAGGGTGCACCAATTCATGGCTTAGGGCAGCCACGAAGGTGAGTTTTTGTTAAGATCCCCTGGGAATGAGGGAAGCTCAGTTGAGGCTCATGTTCCCTTCAGATGTCTCCACAACGAGGCAGAAACCTCTCGCAAAAGAGTGGTGCACAGGGGTGGGTCTGCCATGCTCTGACAAGATGTTCATCCTGCCTCAAGAACAGGATTTTTAAGGTTTTGCCCCAAAGCATGAGATTCAATACTTGCCCTTTTTGCCTTGCCTCAGGTAGCCACAACTGTTGTAAAGGGTTATGAAATTATTCCAGCCTCTTTAAAATCAATTCCATGGATAAACTACATGCAGCATTTTTAAAAGAAGAAAGATTTATTTTTATCAGCTCTAAATCTGCTGCCCTTTAATTTCAGTGAGTGACCCCTTGTTCCTATGTTGCAGGACACAGTTTAAAAAAAAAAAAAAAAGGAAAAAAAAAGGAAGGAGCAATCAATTTCACTTTCCATCTTTAATCATTGTGAATGTCTCAGACAAGTATCTCTCTAACTAGTCATCATTTCTGGCTAAAGAGTCCCTGCGATCTCTCGTCATCTATAAATTCAATGACACTTATATCTTCATTGACCTTCTCTGGATCTTTCAATATCACCTACATTTTTCTTCACCTGACAAACAATTTCTGACCCACCATCAGCTTGATCCTTTCTGTTCTCCTCTGGAAGGGAGCCTGCTGCATTATTCAGCCAGTCCCTGACTATTGCTTCTTTTCTGCTTATTTAAAAGTAGATACCGGAGTCCCTGTTTTCAAAGCAAAGTCCTTTATTTTAGGCAGACTGTCAGTGTAAGAACAAGTTGATAAAATCTCTACCTAAACCCCAGAAGAAAGCTTTCAAAGTGAGTTATCCCCTCATTCCTACTACCAACATGCATGCAGAGCTGGAACCTGATATTGCTGTGGACAAGCCTGGAGAGAACAACGGCAGCAGTTTTCATTGCTATGGCATCAACTTGCTTTGGAAGCTGCTTATAGTTTAGCTCTTTTGAGCTTATTTGTCCTTAAAGGAAGCTGTAGTTCTTGGGTCAGACACAATATGAGTCATAGAAAACACAGTATCTGTTGCTAGCAGAGATTGTGAGTGCATTGCTCTGTGTATTCTCATGCCTCATTGTCCTTCTCTATAAAACAATCAATGATGCTGTTGACCTGCTTTGAAAAAACATTGATGGCTGCTAATGAAGAGCTCTAGGAAAGAGCTGGCTGTTATCTCACTGGCTTTCCCCTAGCTTTGGACCAAGGGGCATAGAGAAGAGCCACATTTCCAGAACATTACATCTCCCCATCCTCATGGGACATGAAAGCAAGGATATGTTCTCTCCCCAGCCCTACCCCCTGCTATCTTACAGCATATAGCCCAGAGCATTGCCCAGGCCACTGGTCTGTCTGAGAAGAACACATGAACCTTTGTAAGCCTGGGCTTCTCCCTCTTATCCCCAGGCTTTATTCAGCAACAAAGCATTTCATGTTGAAGATACTGAAAGTGTCAGTGCTGGCTGTAGATATGGCATGTACTGAAACAAATTGGCATCATCCATATACCACAGCTACTTTTTCAGGCTGTCTGCAAACTTGCTCAGTTCTGCAACACTAGACTTGGTCTTTCTTTTGAAATTTGCTGCAGAGCCCTGGCAGCAAGGCATTTATTTTTTTCCATGAAACCTGAGATGCTGAAAAGCAGCTAGAGGCTTCTGCCAATCCTTCCCTTTCATCTCCCAGCTTCCCACTTCCCCAAATACTACTGCACTAACATTCAAACTAACCCAGCTTAACTAGTTTCTGCTGCCAGCCCTCCACTGGACAGGTCTCTGATAGTGCAGGGATGGAATGAGAAGAGAAAGTTTCTTTGCTGTGCCTGACACTTGGAAAAGTGGCTGAAAGCAATGATTATCAGGTGTTTTGCTGGCAAAGGCCAGGAACAGTGACCTCCTGGAAATCCAGTGCCATATCCTTTTCATTCTGTGAACCACTGACCTTGAGTAGAAAATAATCTGGTATTGAGCAACATTACGAGGGAGTACATGCAACGTGGGCACCTCTGCTGATATTTGCCTGTCTTTGTTTTACTATTTATATCTGTAATCATCCTGGAGAGAGAAATTAATTACAGCCTGTCTCCCTATCCAGAGATTCTGTTCATATTACAAACCCCTGAAAGCACAACTCAAGCAGTTTCTGATTATCAGTGAAAGCCTCAAACTGGAATACAAGCTTCTTAATTAATCTCCACTCTCTCCTTTTTGAGTGATGTTTTCATGATGTTTATGAAAAAAAGGAGAAGGTGAAGAAGAAAACAACAGTAAGAGATTGAGAGCAGAAAACAATTTTCTTCCATTTAAAAGATAATTGCAGGGGAGAAGCTGGAGGTAGATGCTGGCAGGAGGTTTCAGGCATCATGTGTGGCATTTCTTCTTCTCTAGAACAGTGATGGAAGTTGGACAATAAAAAACACGCATACCATTTGCACAGTCCTTCGCTTCCCCCCAAGGCTCTCAGGGTGTTTTAGTCCATCTTCCACTTAATGAAAATTCAGACATTTTGATGTAGATTTTCTAAGGAAATGGGATTCACACAACTATGTTCTTTGTGCAGAGGTGTTAATGCACGTGTGTGTGTCTGTCTGTTCAGTTGTCTGCCTTTCCTTCCCTCACTCACTTGAGCTCACTGTACAATTTTAGCTGAATTCACAGGCATAAATAAAAGGTTTTCACAAAAAAAAAGGGAGCTGTCTAGGTAGAGGACAGAGTTCCTGTGTCCCAAATGAGGGCAAGTCTGCAGGCTGAACTCACAGCTTATTAGACTCAAGACAGCCCACACAGATGAGAAGCCTTATAAATGCCCCAACCACATGAAAAGTTTCAATTGGACTAACAATCATCTGTGAGACAAAAATGCATTGAAACCAGGCCTCATTAGTTCCACTCACGATCAACTATTCACTTCTTCCCTCCTGTGTCTCTTATAGACTCCAGGTAGGTTTTCACCACCTTGGGCCATCAGCAGTGTCCTCTCTGGGCACTGACTCCTCTTCCTTCTTTCTGTCCTTAACAGAGAATGGGGATGGGGAAGGAGAGAACTGCCACTTCTGCCCCCACCACATCCATCTGCCCTTCTGGCTGCCTAGGCAGAGCAGGGGCTCTTGGTTTCCCTGTTTCTCTCGTAATTATATAAAAGGAAGAAAGTATCCTTTGCTCCCACCTTCCTCTAAACTGCCCATAAGGGAAAGGATAATTATTTTCTTTGTGACTACCTCACAGGTGACCTCCCTCTTACTAGGTTACTATTAATCTGCTAATCCACTGCCACTCACAAGAACAAGGCCTTGTCAAGGCCCAAGAGCAGTGATGGAGATCATCAAAGGCCATTTATGGACTGCACAGCCAGCACAGAGGCAGGGGAGCATCACCACCAAAGCCTGAGCACACACAGCTGGGGATACTGGCAAAGGCAGCAGTCCTTGAACCCCACCTGACCATCAAGGTTGTAGATGTGAGGCAATGCAGCAAAGGCAGAGACTCCCTGTGTCAAAGCAGTGCCAACAGTCAGGGGAACCTGCTTAAGGCTGCTGGGGTGGCTAAGTAGGTTAGTTTAAGCTGTATCACTGTCTCTTGCTGGAGGGTTCACCACTTGACTGCTTGCTTTAGAGGGGAAGCATGCGATGGAGTACCTCCTAAGGTGTTCCTGTAAAAAGCCCCTACTCAGCACTCAGATAAACAGCTTGTATCTGAAGGCAGTGTTTATTTCTGAGTTAATTCCTCTCCCTTAGAGGTTATGGAAGAATTTGAGCAATTCATTCTCAGAAGAAAGTGAGGAAGATTCTCTCCCCACGGCAATACATGTGGGAACACTGAAGGAGGCTGGGTGCTTCCTATCATGCACCTGTCTGATCTTAAAGTCAGTGAGAGCTGTGCAACTACAGTTAAGGGAAATTCATCCTCCAGTTTTGGAAGGAGGGCCCAGCTCACTGTTAATTAAAGCAGGAAGTGTAATTGTTTCTGTTAATATAATGTAGACAGGATCCCACAAGAGATCATGGCCTCACTGCAAGGTGGATTAGGAAGAAAACAAGCAAGCAGTTGGGAAGACCACTTGGGAGAAGCAAAGGCTGCTCACTACCAGCATCTCCTAGCAGACTGTCTACAGAGTAGATCAACAGACCCATGGACACATCAGAAGAAACCAGATGCATCAGTATTATAAGCCATCTCCTTAGCTTGTGGAAAACTCATTGGATCTGCACTTGTTACCTTGCTTTCCCATGGAAATAATGCTAATAAAAAAGACTAATAAAACCATCACGTTCCAGTCCTCCTGCCTTCACACAAATTACTTACAAACATGCTGATTGTGCTACCAACCAGGTTGGACAAAGAGGGTCAGAGACTGTTATGTCTCAGCAAGTCAGTGAACAAAAGCTGTCTGAGTGGTGGAGAGAGACTCTTGAATAGCACAGCTGAAAAACAGCTTTCAAGAGTAAGCTCAGCTCTCACAGAGATGAGAGGATCCATAAGGAAGAGACACCTTAGGACACCCCAACCAGAGACCTTGAGGTGGAACTTATCACCCCACAAAGCACAAACCCCAAGGACACCATGCTGCATTAGTGCTCGCACCTCCCAGTGTCTTTCTTCTTGCCCGGTCCCTTCTGTGCTGTCTCCTGAAGACACCTTTTTTGAGCACAGAGACAAAGTCTCAGCACATGTCCATAAATGCCACCCTGCCAAACCAAGAGGAAAAACTGCATAAAAGAAGGAGAAAGAAAGGAGAAGAGGAAGGGTAGGAGGCAGCTACTTAGGAAAACTAGATGAGATGCAGAAGGCCCAGTCAGCAGCTACTGAAAAGGAACAAGTATCACATCACACTGCAGTGAAACTGTACTCATCTTTTCTCACAGACAATTCTGACAGATGTGTTCAATACCCCATGTCTCACTTCATTTGTCTCCCCTCTCATCTGTTAGCAAGGGATTTTGATTCATGCAAGCACAAGCAGATGTGTACCCTTTGGTGTCTGATAGTGTTTTTTACCCAGTTACAGGAGTCTGAGGCTGGACAGACCTTTGAGAACAGACATCAAAAGAAGGAGGCTATACCACAGCTTGTAAGCTGACCAACTGATCTGCAAGTTGCCTTACCTTGAAACGCAGCTTACAGCACTGCAGCCATTCATTTCAGGACTAATTGTCTTAACCTAAATGACACTGAGCAGGGAAGGCAAAGCTAGCTTCTATAAAAACCAAATACTGTGGCAAATGCTCCAGCAGCAGTGTTACAGGGTGAGGCAATGAGGGCTGCCCAAGCATAGTGGAAAACATAATGGGATTAAATCATTTACGTATCATTTATCCTCTTTGAGTTGACATGGAAGAACAATCCATCTTTCTTCTCTGATCCCACCTTGAGCTGGCAAATAGAAGGAAGAAAGCATCTTCTTTTAAGCAGTGTGATCTGATAAGGACGAGACCAATGCAATAAACATGGAGCCACACAGTTTTTTAGAGCCTGCTTTTCAGAACAGCACTTGAAGGCAAACGCCATGGAATTCCACAGACCTGACAATGCAGCTATTTGAATGCAATGTGTGCTGTTGTCTGTAATCTGCAGCATGGCTGACTAGTGCAGTATGTGTCGTGTTTGAATACATTACTTTGCACTGATAATTGACTCTTAATTTCTCTATTATGGGTGGTCAAATAAAGTAAAATCCAGGATTATATATGATTACTATCAAAAATGCTGTCATGAGCTATTCTATACATTAAGTAAGTTGGGCTGAAGCAGACACAAATCAGCCTTATGATCAAAGCTTTCAGAGTTCAAAACTTTATTTAACCATGTTTCCTAGCAAGCCCTTGCTTTCACATTAATAATAAACTGTTATATTGAGGCCCTCAAGGACCAGCAATTAGGCTTGAAATCATAGACAACCATTTTTTTCTTTTTGGCACATACAGTACACTGAGAAGTCTTCAACTTGCCATGCATGTCGCTCCTTCACATTTCAACACTCACTACTCCAGTATCACTCCTCACCCTGTCTAGTCTTGTTTTTTGTTTCCCACAGCCAATCTGACATCATGTTTCATGAGGCACTGTGGTTTAGACCTGTCATCTCTTACCATGCACAATGAGATTTCCCTTCCTTCCCACAACACTGTTGCACCTGCCAGTGCTGTCTGCTTGATAGTATGAATTTGGAAAGACTGTCACAGGCACTGAGGTAGGCAGAACCTCAGAAAATTTGTCTGTGCTCTCTTACCCCATTAGGAAGTTTTAAATGATGTGCAAGATGGCAGATCTTCAAAGTTATTAATCCTTTGACACCCACTGAATTGGGTGGTATTTAAGCAGCTAAAAAACAATATGGACCAGAAGCACTATCCTTTTGCATTCATAGAGCCTTTTGTATGCTTACTCATGATGTGGGCTACCAGACTCTGTCCTAGACTCTCACCGATTATAAATCAATGTCCTGCTGGTTTGTACAACCAAAGACCTGAGCCAGTGAATCAACAGCTTGTTTTTCTAAATCTAAACTCTCATTTAGAATGAGGAATCTACATAGACCCCTGCCCATGCCTTTTGTAAAGCTTTGAAATATTAAATCAAAAGTCCTTCTAAATTCAGTGCTTCCCTTGTCTTCTCTTTTCCCTTTGAGTAGAGCAGCAACATAATACAGCACAGTCCTGCAGCAGGAAGAATTTGTGGCTAGCAGTTGGATAAGCCTCCAGTAGCAGCAAATTAAGGGGTTGTGCTGGTTTTGACTGGGATAGAGATAATTTTCTTCATAGTAGTTAGTATGATGCTACATTTTGGGCCTGAAGCACAAAAAATTAGTTTGGCATTTGAACACGGTCCTGTTTTGTTTTATCAACAATCATTTTTACTAAGCTCACATCTGAAGCAGCACAAGTATCAACAAAGTAGGTCAACCACTGGTTTGATCCCAAGACACTGACACAGGCAAAGCTGGGGATGCTTCTTGGAGACATCAGGTATCATGCAAACTTCTCATGCCTCTCTCCACCCAGAGTCACTACCAGATACGCCAGACCTTGCTGCTTCTGCGTTACACCTCTCCTTTTATGGCTTGGTCCATGCAGCTCTGTTCTCAGCTACCTCATCCCCTGTTTTATTTAAGCCTGGTGGTATCTGCACAGCAGTGACAGTACTGCTAATTTTGCTCTGCTCCCAGCTATTTTAATCCTGAGCAGAGATTACCACAAACTATTGCCAGTCCTTTTCTCCCTTTCCTTTCCTTTCCTTTCCTTTCCTTTCCTTTCCTTTCCTTTCCTTTCCTTTCCTTTCCTTTCCTTTCCTTTCCTTTCCTTTCCTTTCCTTTCCTTTCCTTTCCTTTCCTTTCCTTTCCTTTCCTTTCCTTTCCTTTCCTTTCCTTTCCTTTCCTTTCCTTTCCTTTCCTTTCCTTTCCTTTCCTTTCCTTTCTTTTCCTTTCCCCTGCAAAAACAGGTTATGTTGCAACAGGAAAATGTTCCACCTCAATTTTAAGATCAACTTCTTGTCATAAAGGGAATAACTCTGGTCACAAGGCAGCCACCAAGGCCCAGCAGTCTGTCTCTGATCAGCAAAGCATTTAAGCACATGTTTACCCTTAGACTTTCCAGAGCCATGCTTTTCTGCCTGTGGTTTATGGACCCGTAGAGGCTCATGAACTACTTCTAAGGGGGCCTGAAAGGTACTTAAGGAGAGCAAGCTTGTCACCAAGAGGCTTGTGTGGTACAGAGAAGGTCCAGACTCCTGTTCAGGGAATGAAGAGACCAAGGATCACTGCCTGAGAGCAGAACAGGTCTGAATGAGCCAGGCCATGAGCTTTAACAAGCTGGGATGCAATCTCACCCAAAGGGCTGAGATCCCAACATCTCTACGTACGTCTTCATGGTATCTTGCAAACCAATGCTAACTTCTTCTGGAGCCAATCTGACAGGATGCAATCGTCTCCAGACGCAACATGGAGCAGTGGTGGTGAGCACAGGGCTGAGTCCGAGCTAAGACACACCATGCTGAGGGATGGGCATTAGCACAAGCCTCTGGTTCTGAGCTTGTGTCAGCTGGTTTGGAGAAAGAGCAGAACATACTGACACCTGCCTGCAAAATATCTTATGGACACCTCCTTAGACTGAAAGCTGTGGAAAGCTTGGTGTTTCTTATCTTCTCTGCCATCTGGACAGAAATTATGTGAGTTGCTCATTTTTGCTGGGGCAAAGCTTTATCAGATCCTTTTCTCATAATGCTGATCATGAAAAGGCACCTGATTTCAGCCCTGAGGGCATTGTGCCCACTTCTGCTCTCACCTTCTCCTCCCCATGTAACCCAGCAAAATAAAGAAGCCTGAAAGTGGTGAGCTAACCTGGGCCCATCCAATCTTACTAAGTAAACGTCCCATGTCTGCCCTTTATCGATCCATCTACAAATGCACATATGAAAGTAGGTAATTCGTGCTGAGATTTACTAAAAATATGTCTAACTCACCTTGCATTTTAACTGGCCATTCAACTTATTTTCAGAAATCTATTATGTGCATTATCATTTTTATTTTCAGTGCAAAAGGGTTTTTTTTTTTCCCATCCAGTCAAGTTACTGTCTACTTTTATAGAATAAATTGCTATAAATTAGGTTAGCAGCAGTATAAACAGAGGTAATAGATCCCTGCCTTTGTAGTAGCAACTGACAGCATTATGGAAATGTTGAATGTCTATTTCTGAGTTTATTCTGATGCTGATGAGTTTGCACTGATGTTCATCTCTCTCATTTCTCATTTTATCACCTCTAATGCAGTGATTTTCCCTCCACAAGCTTCTCCTTCCTGAGGTTTGATTTAGTCAAGTAAATCCTAAAGGCTATTTTAAAAATGAGCTATAGGAAAATGCTTAGAGTTGGCATAGTGGGTAACACTTAGCCTTTTGTTTGAATAACAAAACTTTGTTTCAAAATAATAAAAGTTGCTGCAATTGAATGCATTCAGTCCAGTAAAAGTATAATCCATTTTCCTCTTGAAATGTGCTCATAGTAAAAGAGAGCATGTATTTTCTCTTTAAGTCCATTTCAAACTTCAATCCCTGCTAGAGCACAGCATGGAGAAAGTTAAGTAGGAGGCAGAATGAGGAAGTGAAAGTCTGCAGCCCTAAACGTCTGAGTGTCTGGGTGTGCAAATACATAAAATGGTCTCTCTTTCTACTTAACTACCTTTCCACAACTCTGGCCACGTAAAGGAGGCTTTAAAAATGGGTAGAATAGCACCAATCTGGGGGATTCCTTCCACCACCAAATTGTAATAGGGACACTTGTGGGAATAAGAATTAAGCCCTTAGTCTTGTGAAAGTTTACAGATACACCAATCCCTGGTATCAATAAAAAAAAAAAAAAAAAAAAAATTAAAAAAAAAAAAAAATCAGTCATTTCACAGGTTACATAGCAGGTGACCTTGGAATTCTCTATCCAGGAACATGATTGACAACCCTGAGTTTAGAAGCCTCTGTCTGCCTTTTGCTGAGGACAGCAGCATTTATGATCTTGCAAGAGTTTGGTAAATGTGGTTTTAAAATCTATAACAAGAGACATGTCCTTTCTAGTAGGTTTGAACACAGTTGCCTTGATCCATTTTCAGACCTAAAACTCCACTGAAAGGAGCTCTTCTAGGAGGAATAAAAGTGTGGGATGTTTTTTGGTTTTTTTCTGTTAAAAGAAGCAAGTCAGAAGAATAACAATAACCTTTCCCTCTTCCTCCTGCCCTAGAGCTCAGCTTGTCATTGAAGCAGGCAGGAAAGGAGCTACTGGACCCACAGAGGCCATATCCTGACTACCAGACAAAACTTTCTCCTGTTTTTGGCACTGACATCTGAATGGTTCCTGAACACTGCTCAAGTTCAGTGAGGTTTCTTGGGAAAGGAGGCAAAACAACACTGACACCACTGGCCAGGCTGCTTTCCTGTCTGTGCACCCATCCGTCAAGCTGCTACGGAGCCTCAGTGTGTAATGTTTATAGCTGGGAAACTGCCTAGGAATTATTCCTTTTTATGGGAAATTCCCAAATTGGGAAACTTGAACATTGTTCCAGACCAAAATTATTCTGAATTTTGCAGTCCTTCAAGGTATTTCTCTCCTCTTAGCATTTTACTTTTAGCATTTTATTGAGCAAAACTGACCGCAATGGTAGAACAACAGCAAATAGCACCATTAACAAGATTCGTATTAGCCAGTTTCATCCCTGAGCCATGGAGTCAACCTCTGTTGGTTCCAGAGAGTCTCTACTCTTAGTCAAAGCTAAGTTAGTTACTTTACATGACCTTGGCAGCATATAACATACAATAAAAACGCAGCCATTAGTATGTGTATATACCAGCGTCTTCAAGCTACAAATAGAGACAATTCTGGAGAAAAACACGGAATCTGGAGAAAAAAAGAGAATCATCCCTTAAAACCCAGTCTTTGTGGATGCACCAAATGGAGAACATAAATCTCTTGCTGAGGAAGAGGCAAATACTTTCTCATAGGTATAGCTGCCTTTGCATACCTGGCAAAGCTGGGAACTGTGGCTACAAGGAGCACCCCAGAGCATGCCGCTGTGACTAGGAGTTCAGGGCAAGAGGAGATCAGAAATGACTCTGCTGCCATCTGGTGATTTTTGTAGCTATGTGAGCTTAAGGAAATATGCTGTAAATCTTGGCAGATAGCACTAGCTTAGCAGCACAGGATAATACGTACATAAACTGTGAACTTAGCTGTGGTAAAGAGAAGAATACGGTGAAAAATTCAGTGCTGGATGTCTTCAGAATATAATGTTGTGTAGACCCACGTTCAGCCCAAAAGATATTGCTGAGACATTATTGCTGGCAATGACTGGAGCAGGAACATTTAAGAAATGCTGCAGTTGACATTTATGTCATCACTTGTCTCCCAGGAGCATTTCTTGACAAGTTCTCAGAATCCAAATTTGACTTCTGTTCTGGAACATGGCAGTGCTCTGGTTTTCAGAATGGCAGTGTTTAAATAAAAAATGCATTTGCAACTACAGTAATTACACTAGAATTAACACAGAAATTTCCACCCTTCTTTAAAGCTGTGCTCCTGGACTCCAAGAAACATGAAAGCAGGGATTTCCACTGCCTTTTTTTGTCATATGGAAGAAAGCTTCCTTTTACCAGTCTTCTTTCTCCCCACTAAACTCTACTTTCTTCTTGTTTCATAAAAGCCAGCGATTAGTGGTCATGTGTTCTCCTGCACTGTACCTTATATGCTGTACATTTCCCATCCCTTCTCTTCTTCATCTCTTCACAAATGTTTCAATCTTTCTTTATATGGGATTTTTCCATGCATAGACTCATTCTGGTTGTCTGACTCAACCGCTCTCTCCTCCTCCTTTGGAGGTGATCTAAACTGAACTGAAAACTCCTGCTGAAGGCATAGCATCGATTTGTAAAACAGCACATCCCACATCCCATACTTGGTGCATTTTGCTTCTCTTTAACTGCTATTCACAGAAACTATTCATTTGTTGAATATGCTGAAAATATGCAAACATACTTAACAGAAAAGGAAGAATGTCTGTTGTTTTTTCTCCTTGTTTGATCTTAGATGCTCATCCTCCCACCTATCAGAGCTTATAATTTACCAGTGCTGTTTCCAGGACAAATGTATCTAAAGAGTCCTAAACTTCAGCTTGGTAATAGGATTGCTAAATCCAAATATAGAATGATTCAAATAAATATATAGAGATTTTAGCCCAGCCTCACTCATTTTACTAGAACACTGTGCTAATTTACAAATTTCTTGGTAATAATCATCTTTTCTTCAGGTTCCTTCAACTGGAAACTCATGCATTCCAAGGAGGAAAATGTGAAGAAAACAGCAACAACTGAAATAGACTCAGTGGGGGAGGTTTCAGATTTGCTTTTTATTTGGTCTTTTATTTCCTCAGAAAAAGTAAGCAGTTCAACTAAATAAAAAAACTCCTTGCTTATGAAATCTAGCAGACAATACAACGGTCTCTCAAGTGATGCGCTAAAAGCTTCCATTACCTGAGACATCTAACCATGAACAGAATTTAGGACTGTAAAACATCCCATTCTTTCTGTGCTTCAAGTGCAGCACCAATATTCAATAGCCTTAGCAGGCTGGTACTATTAAAAAGAGAAATGAGTTATGACTGGGATTACACTGATACAATCTCTCTACGTAAGTACACTGTTATATCCTTCTCAGAAATGAACAACAGCTTTTTTTACTTCTTTGGGACTCCCCCAGTCTGAAACCTTAACTACAAAACAAATTCTTCCCCAGGTTTCTCACCAAAGTAAATGTGGGGCATATAGACCTGTATGCCTTATTTGGGACCAACACTTCGTGGGGGAAGTTTCTCCTCCCTTGCATAGTGTTCAACTGATCAGTATACAGCCCAGGCACACGGTGGGGATTTGAGGATGACTGGGAGGCTGGTCAAAACTGCTTCTCAGATTGTCACAGTTTCAGCATCCCCAGACAATGTTGAAGACCCTCAACTTCCATCTGGACAACAATTAAAGGAAGAAAAGAAGAAATTTCAAAATATTGTTGCATGGTTACAGTGAGCTATGAGCTGAAAGAGCTTCCACTCTGATTCACCTGAGCACGTCAGCTTCTTTTGTAGGGTTCTGATGTGGATTGCACAGAAAATGTTTTCATTGCAAGTTTACCCCATGTTTTAACTCATGCTTCAGACTGATACTGTCTTCACACAAAAAAATTAAGCTCAGCTTTATGATTCCTGTCTTCTTGGTGCAAAGTATTATTAAAACTCATTTTATAGAGGCCTTCCACCCCTACATTTTTACCAGCACTAGCTCAGTCGCGGTCCAGACTGCAGACTTCCCAGTTAGATAGATAGTTCTCTTCTACCATGTCGCAGTGCCACAGGTCCTTATTTTTAGGTTCTCCTGTAGCCCAGAAAAGTGAGCTTGAGTTAATATTTATTTCAGCTTGTGGCACAGTGAGAGGTGGGGCTTCTTTAAGCAAGTTTGTGAACAAACACTAATGCAACCACACAAAAAAGTCACTGTATCCCTGACCAGCTCTATCTACCCCAAGGCCAAGGTCTAATTGCTTTTACATAGCTGGGGAAGGGTGGGTTGATGGCTCCATGTAGTAGTTTCTCTTTCCTTTGATGATTCCCAGAAAGTCTCAGCACTCCTAGGTCTTTCCACCACGATGGGTGCCCCTGCACACATAAGCCAAATGACCAGGATAAATATCCTCTCTCTAATAAATGTTATAACCATCTCTCATGTTCCTACTTCTGCAATTTCATCCTGTATTCCATTCACAGATGCTACAAGTCTTGTGATCTGTCTTGTAGAATATAGCAAACAGTTAATTTTTATTTAAGACAATTAAAACTGGTACCCACCTAAATATAAATCCAGTATCATCTCAGAAAAATGTGGGTCAAGCAGGCAGCTGGCCAGTTCATGGAGAGTGGTAAAAGGACTATCTGTGTTTAAGCAGCAAAAGGATCATAGATGCATGTTCAGCATCCACTGACACCCTGTCTATCAGGAGAAAAAGTGGTGTAGGGAGGAAAAGAGAGAAAGAAGAGAAGAAAGATCGTACAGCCTTTCATTAGCTAGGGTGTGTTGGAAAAATGACACAAGATGAAGGTCAGCTCCAGGCCTCACATGATCAGCACCCCAAAGCCTCCAGCGTGATGTTGGTGGCCCACCCTGCAAGGTGATATGACAGACTGCTACCTACCTGAAACAACAGTCCCTCCTCCATATTACATGTGCTGCAGTCAGAGTAAACCTAGACCTGAGCAGTCTCTGTCCTGGTCCCCAAAAGGCCAGGAATAAACTGTATATGTTCCTTGTTTGCCATATTTCCCTGTGACTACAGGGAAAATTATAATACAGACTGGCTCTTGCTGGTTGTTTTTTTTTTTTTTTTTAACATCTTATCAGCAAGTTGTGTCCAAAGGTTTTAAGAAAGTACTCAACCCTTCTGTCCTCACAAAAGAAAAAAAAAGAGCATTTCCTCTAGAGAGAGGGAAGTATTAGAGTCACTCTATAAGACCTTGGTGAGACCTCTGAACAAACTGCATGTGTTACCAGTCACCCAGCTTCAGGGAAGAATTCAATGTGAGCAAGTGCAGAGCAAGGCTCCTGGCATAGGGAGAGGAAGGAGGAGGCCACCAGCTAGGAGGGAGCTAGGAAAGCATGCCTTGTTTAGCCTAGCAAACTGAGAACTGAGAGGAGGTATGACGGCTCTCTATAAATACATCAGAGCAAAAACAGCAACAAGAGACAATAATTATATTAGCTAAAAGAAAATGTTGGCACAGGAACAAATGGATGCAAGCTAACTATGAATACATTTAGGCTGGTAATCAGCAGACGGTTTCTAACCATCAGACGAAGGAGATTCTGGAACAGCCTCCCAGCAACTGTAGTCAGGCGATGAGACTTTATTAGTTTTAAGATAAAGACAGATCATTTTACAATAGGGATTGAATGACAGTGGGCCTGCAACAGCAGGGAACAGCACATGATGACCCAGATCATCTCCTCTAGTCCCGTGACCCTGAAAGCATTGCAAATTACCTGCTGTGTAAATGGCTGCAACATATAAAATGTCCTGCAACACCACCAACTTCCCCCAACACATACCACTCTGCAATGCATGTGGGTGTACAAGGCACCTTTTATTATTCCTAATCCGGTCCCAACACCAATGCATCTTCTTATTGCCTTTGCCATGCCTTGAAACTTTGGGAGTCTGGAGCCCTTTCCACATGTCACCTCTTGCCTGTATTTTTGTAGCAGCTCCATAGATCATGGTACATCACAGTCATGAGATTGCCATTAGCCCAGCTAGCATCCCATCCCAAGCATTTTGCTGGCAGCACTGTCCTGTTGCCCGCCTCTGCAAACTCCACTGACACTTGACAGCAGTTCAGGGAACAGTGAAATCTTCTGCTCTTCCCAAAAGTTCTGATCTCCAGCTAGGACATCTGTAGCCAGAAGCAGAAGCAATATGCAGGGTTAGTCCACAGAAACAGCCTTGACCCATCTACATTATTTGAAGAGAAATTTTAGCAGTATAATAATTTCTGCTACCCAGTGCAGGACAGATGCTGAAGCTGTGCTTCTGCCATAAACAGAAAACAGCAGGAATGAAGCAGCCCAAAGTTACAGGGTTTTTTTGTCCAGGTGTACAGGCTTTTTTGTACAGCCACTCTGTCTAAAAAGAGAGGAGAAGGTCAGTCTGGCCAAAGAAGAGAGCTGTAATGGAGAGAGTCAAGGTATGCAAGTAGGAAATAAAACAAATTGCCAGATCCAAGGTGTCCTGATCCAATGTTGGGGGAGGTTTCGATATGATCCCAAGAGCAAGATTAAGACACAAACGAGGTCAAATGCCATACACACAAACCAGTTTTTATTATTAAAAGTGAAGAGGGGTAGTGATAGGACAGAATGGAGGGAAAAGAGAAATCAAGCAAGCATCCAGAATAGAGTTGCAAGAATAGTTACCACCATGGATCCAGCAGCATCCCATCGGTCCTCAGATCTTTGGTGGTGGGTGCACACACAGCAAAGTTCTCTGTCACCTTTTAAGCTCATTGTATCAGCTGATTTGCATACTAAACAAAGAGAGGCGGGTATTCCACAAACTCATTTCCACGAGACGAGCAAAAAGGTGGAGCATGGGTTCTGCATATACATTGAGGGTGAATATATGAGGGTGCACCACCTCCAATTGAGTTGGTGGTCATGCTCACCCTGCCCACCTTTGTTTTCGCCTCAGTTCCCACAGACCTGCTGACTTCATGCTTCTTGAGCAATCATCTGGCTTCTGGGGCAAAAATAATCACCTCTTATCAGTTCTTATCACCTCCTCACTGGTGAAGTCACAGAGTTGTTTGCAAGGCATGTATGGCATGTGGCATACACAATAGAGCCACAAAGTATGGGGCTTATACAATGGTGCCAGTGATCAGCGGTCCTTGTGCTTGATGAGAAACACCTGGTTTCACTCAGTCACATTTCCCCCTCTTTGAGGCTTATCTAAGGAGTTTGCCAATACAACTGCAAGGGAGGGGGAGGGTGCATCCTTCTATACACTCCTGCTTCCTTGGGTGACATTCCTTAGACTAATTACGAAGGCCACAGCTGGTCCTTGATGAATGGTCGAGGCATTATACCACCCCTTGACTCAAAGCACAGCAAGCAAGCTTTAAGGCAATCATTTGACATTTCAGTCTCTCACACAAGGGAAAAAGGAAAATGTAAAACAAGAATACAGATATGGCTGAATGCATGATGTTTTACGGGACCAAGGTTGTGAGGAATTATGGTCAACAAAGACCAGCAAAATTCCCAGGGATCAGGCATGGAGGGAGAGCTGAGCACTGAAAGCAGTGGCATAGGCCTTGTATAGCTCCATGAAACTCAGATTAAACCAATTCTACCTCATGACAGGTGGTGGTGAGGAGGAGATGAAAATCAGTGAAAAGAGGCAAATCCAACGCTGACCGATTGTCTGCATTTAGCCTTTCCTCTATGCATATCACCCCGGTACTGTCCCTTTCCCTTTGCCTAACCACATCCCCAAGCACACTCTTCCTCTCCAGACCCCACTAATCCTGCTGTAACACATGGTATTGTTTTCCCACTGTCCTCCCACCTCACCTTACCTCTCTCAGCATGGGAATACAGAGTGCAGCACTAGGAGCAGGAGGAGAAGGCGTGTCCCCACCGTGACAGACGCTGTGGCTCTGGGGAACATTCAGGCTGTTGTACTGACACATCCTTGTGGCTTCATTAATGACTACATTCACAGATGAAAAGGCAAGAAAATGAATGCATCCTGCAAAAAAACAAAGGCAAATGGGAAGTAATTTAAGTAAATCCCCAACATGAAAGCAATGCACATAACAAATCTTTTGAAGTTTTATTTCTCTAAGGAAGCAAGTCCTTGTATTCAAACAGTACTCACTAGCCTTGTTTATGAATAAGACTAAGGAAATCACATGGCTGAGGTAATTGGGATGCAAGGTCCATTTCACCTAAAGTCCACTGTAACATTGCAGTCACTTCCTCCAAATTCATATCCATAAGCCTTTTAAAATATATTTATTTTTCATAGAACCTATCCAAACATAACAAGCCACGCTTCCTCTTTAAGGGCAGCTTGGTAACTAGTAACACACAAGTGCTGTAGTGTGCACAAAGACTAGCAGCCTGTGCAAAACAAAGCACATTTTTCATGGATAGGTGGGAATCAGAGGTTTTAATTCAGGTCCCATTCCAGATAATGCCAAATCATCTAGGAATCTAGGAAAAAAGTATGGGAAAATGAGGCAGGCGTTAAAAGAGATTTGTGAGTTGCGAAGCTATGGCAGGGAGAACTGATAATTGTTCATACAGCTCTGAGTGCTGTATTTAATTCTGTACATGACTTGGTTATTGTGCTCATGGTACTATTCATTCCTCTTATACTCATTGCACTTGAGACCCCACTGAACTAAGTACTGAAAAACAATGAAATAAAAAGAAGGCTACTAAATCTAGAAACTTGCACCTTAGTGCAAGCAGGAGAAAATAGGCAGACAAGGATAGACAGTAATAATGTGGGGAAAGCCACTATATTGGGTGGCTCCATGGGCAGTAAGCCCTTAGCATACAACTAAACTTGCATTAAGCATAAGAAAGTCCTAAAACGTTCTGCACGAGCAAAAGCATGTCATACAATATGTATCTCACTACCAAGAAGAGACCTGAGGGAACATACTATGTACCCTTTTGCAGTTTCTCTCAGTGGCATATAGGCAAAAGAATGCAAGATGCTCCGAACAAAACGAGTAAGCAATATTCTCACAATAGTCTCAGACTGACTGAAGCTGCACTTCAGGTCCTAAAAACTATGGGGACTGTTTGATTTTCTGATTCCCTCACTATGACCTCTTACATTCAAGACTACTAAGAAAAATTTCTGTCAGGTGTTAAGGATTTGAAGGGGTTGTGACTCTTAAATTTGCTATCAGCATCCTGACATTTTCCCCACCTGACCTGTATAATCTAGGTGAACACTCCAAATGGATCCCTGGATTTTCTAAAGTAGGGAAAGGCTAAGCTGTTTGAAAGCACCCAATAAATGACAGTGGTTTGTGCTGGCTGGCTCCCTTTATTAGTTCTGAAGAATGGGAATGATTGAAATTAGTTTTTCTGAGCATTTCTGCACTGATGAAAAGTGCAGTAGGAAGGACTATATGTTGTTGTTACTATTACAATTACTATTATTATTATGATGACAATGATTGTTCTGTAGGAGGAAAGGAGCATGGATAGATCTCACCAGAGGAAGTCTGAATGATTGGTGCTTCAGTGGCTTTATGTGCAAGTATCCTGCTATATGCTCATTTTTGCAAATTCACCTGCAAATTCATTCTCTCTCCTCCACACACAATCTAATACCTATGAACCATCCAGCACTAAAAACATTAAACTGCAGGAGAGCTAGAATCCTTTCTCATTCTAGGGTGCGGAATATTAAACATACCATCCCTACACATTTACTAGCTATCATTATCAAACACTTGCCATCATCAAATAACAGGCTAATTCAGGCTTTCCATTTTCAAAGCAATCTGTATCACTGTTCCTTCAGGCTGCACCTAGCCTCTCCCACCCATACTAATGACTTATTCTGACTTGCTCCCATTCTGCCTCCACCTGACCTGTAGGCCAAGTGCCCCCAGGATTTAAATGATGTTTCCATACAGTCTGTAATACTAGCAAGAAAGCTGAAGACTGTAAAATCCTGGTGACAGGAGCCATGTTTTTGTTGTACTGTGCATTGCCAAATGGGGTATGGATCAACCACTGGGATGCCTAGAAACAGCATCAATAATTGGAGGTAAAGAGCAGGTCTTAGTGGTTCCAACTCTGGCAAGGTCCTGGTCATAAATTTCCAAAGGCATTTATCCACCTGGATAACTCCTCTCTGGGTTGGAGGGCAAGGAGTGATTTTAGAGAGAATTTCACCAGCAGCAGGCACGATGCGTGAGAACATCTGCACTGGTCTTGTGCTCAGCCTAAGGGCTGATGGGTTTTTACTCTCATGTGTTACAGCTGCTGTGCTTGCAGACATCGATCTGTGCATAGAAGCTGTGCCCCTCACTTCGGATCAAACTATACTTTCACTCAACGTAACAAGCACAGACCTCTATCCTCTTCTAAATCCTCTAAGTAACACAGATAATTATCGCCATCATTATGTACTTGTTAGGACACAAAAGCATCAGCAGGACCAGAAAGCGCATCTGTAAGTGCTGGGGAACCAGCATGTCTGTGAGGGGTCAGGTTTAACCTCAGGCATGGCTGGGAATTGTAGTCTGCAGACAGCATGTGACTGTGAGCAGCCTCTGACAAAGAGTCATGTGAGTGTCTGCCGGCATCTAAATAAAGACTCCTGCATCTGTGGAGATGATGGGATTTAAGGTAAGAGTTAAATGAGGTGTGTTGAACAGGGACCTCCTGAGCAGTCAGAGTGAATAAAGACTAAACTGGTGGGAAAAAGACTTTTCTGACCAGGCTGTTTCTTGATTTTTTTTTTGCCTCTGCCTTGAACCCTTTGCAGTAATGAATGAACCCTTTAGAAGATGCTCAGGGTAATTTGCCTTTTTCTTGCCTGCCACTTTTGGACAGTTGATTGGAAAGGGTGTGAGGGTTGCATGATGCCTTTGCTGGCAGCCCCGAG
Organism: Strix aluco; assembly: GCF_031877795.1. NCBI lineage: Eukaryota > Metazoa > Chordata > Aves > Strigiformes > Strigidae > Strix > Strix aluco. The sequence goes on from NC_133935.1 coordinate 29,412,228, forward strand.
TGCGGTGTTCAGACACACTTATCTCAGCTCCAGCTGGTCCTGACTCTCCACCTGTGCAGCGCATCCACTCAATTCTTCAGGCAATCAGATAGGCTTACAGATGTGCCCATGCATGTGCATGCACAACTAATCTCATGAAAGCGCAGCTCTGTAACTGCTTAATAACAGGATTTCACCCTTTTCCATTGACCCACTGTGGCAGGCACAAGCAGCCAATAACTAACTCACACTGCAAGCCCAGCCAGCTCAGAGACCTGTTTCTTAAAGACAGGGAGGATGAGAGAGGGGAAGCTGTGCCACAACAGCACAGCACACACATGCACAAAAAGGAGGTTGTGCCAAAAACAGGGGAATGGTGTCCATGCACTTTACACGAGGTCGTCAGTGTCAGAGCCAGGGCCGAGCACAGGTGCCCTGTGTGTGGCCCACTCGTGGCTCCCACACCTTTGAGGGGGCACACGGCACCCGGGAAACCATGTTGGGGTGCCTGGGGCACGGTGGGTGGCCCAGCCCCCAATGCGAGCAGCAGTGCACTACAGCCCCTAACTCTGGTCCCAGCCCTGGGCCCGTGCGCTTGCACCAGCGGGGCACAGGGGAGGGCGAGAGGGAGGAGGCCCCAGGCCAGGTCCGGGGCCGAGCCGCAGGGCAGTCCCCAGCGCACGGTACTCCGAACCCCACCCACGCTAAGAGCGGCGGGCCGTGGCGGGAAAGGCTAAATGAGTGGCGGCTGCCGCCCGAAGGCCGTGCTGCCCGGTGCGGGGTTGTGGCAATCGCGACCCCCTCAGATCCCAGGCAACGGCGCTCCCCGCCCGGCCCGGCCATCGATGCGCTCGGCACTCCTGCACCCCGCCTTCTCCCCCGCCCTGCGGGTGCCACGTTGGAGATGATCGGCGCTCGGCTGGCTATCCCTGGCCCCGGCGCCGGGCGGGTGTCCCTTGTCTCCCTCTCCAAGATGGCGACTGTGGGCGGCGGCGCGGCGGGAAGCGGCAGTGCAGAGTGAGGTGGCCGCGGCGCCCCCCCACCCTGCGGCTCGGTACCGGTGGGCCGTCAGGCCCTGTCGCCGCTGGGTGGCCCCGCCGCCGGGGCACACTCTGGCCTGCTGCAGGGGCGGAGCCGCGGGCTAGAGTGAGGCCGGAGCCCGCTCGGGTGAGAGGGCGCGCGGGCGGGAGTGGGGCGGCCAAGCCCGCTTGAAACGCAGGCGGCGGAAGGTGCGTGGGCGGCAGCAGCGGGGCTCGGGTCCTGGGCCCTGACGGTGTTGGCGCGCATGCGCGGGGCTGGCCCGCGGGGTGCCCCGGGTGGCGCGGGACGGGTTCGGCTCTGCGTCTGCGGAGGCGCCGGGGCTGGTGTTTGCCCCTTCCGCTGCCCTCGGAATTCTCGGCGGGGGCCGCCTGCCCCCGCAGCCTCGCGGCTTTTCCAGGTCGCTGGGAGCGCCAGCGGGAAATGGGGTGAGGGAGCCCGGCCCGAACCGCTGCCGCCGCCCTTCAGCTTCCCCCCGCCGCGGTCCTGTCGCTAGCGAGCTGTGCAGCCTCCCGGAGGGGGACCGAAGTGCGGAGGTCCCCGTACGGCCCGGGGGTGCTGCAGAGTAGCGACGCTTGGCCTTGATCCCGCAAGCTTGTGCGTTAAGGAACGGCAGACGTGAAGAGAGAGCTTCTCCACTGAACCTGTGCTGAAACCGAAGTATTTGAAGTGGGGGAACCTAATTAGGATTTATAGAATGAGACTAGTTAAGGATATGTTTTGTGCTTGCAGGGTCTAGGTTGTAAGCCCCTTTGGGCATTATCTACCAGCCTTTATACCTGTCAAGCACATGAGATTTAAAAAGAGAGTAAAAGGTATACACGTAGCTATAAACAAATCTTAGTTTCTCCAAGTCATCCTTTCATGTATGACTGTCTTCAGCTTTGTTTTGCTGAGCAGTATCTAGATTAGGCCTTTATCCTCTTGAGCACAATGCTTTAGTATCATGTGTGTTCCCACTGAGGTCCATATGACAACTGAACATCATGAAATGTTGACAAGATCAGGTTCAAGATTGTGAGCCCACAAGTGGCAAGATGCTCTTTTATTGCAAAGTGCAGTCCTCTAGTGTGTATACATATGCAGTGCTCTTGTGGGTATTTAATTTCTTCCTTTTTTCCCATTTCACATAAATCTTGGAGTTCCTAGAGAGTGACCAAAGTGTTTATGACATGGAACTGGCAATAAATAAATTCTGTCTCCAAATCGCTGTGCTTGCTACCAACAACATATAGTGGTCAGAATACTGACTTAAAACATTTTGTGGCAGATGTTTTCCAAAATCTGAAGAAATAACATGTCTTCCTATGAATTTAAACAGAAATATCTCCTCTGTACCTACAAGCTTGATTTAACTGGAACATTGTTGTTTCACTTAAGTAACCACTATAGGATGAATATGTTGTACTTTCTCAGCCTCAGTCAGTTATTTATAAAATTGAGGTATGTGCAGGGATGTACAAGCACAAGTTCCCTGCTCTTAAGATATTCAAATGTAACCAGTGTGGCAAGATTACTGTGACACTAGGGTAAACAAGCTGCATGGTCTTTGTGGTTGAATGCTTACATATGTGTGCACATACACACAAACACACAAAATCAGTTAGGTGCAATTGGTTTAATCACTTACGAGCAGAAGGTTAATCTTTTCATGTTAGGCTGGTTGTTGACTGAAGAACAAAAGCCGTTTACTCTGAGAGAACCAAGAGTGCAGCTATTCCATAAGGGGACTGTCCTGCTATATGCCAGTGGTTGTAGAACAGAATGACTCAGTTAGAGGAAGCCTGAAACCTGGGGCCTGACAGGGGTTGGTGTGCTGCAGAAGGCCTAGCAAAAAGGAGTGCTTTCTTCTGTTCCCTCTCCCAGGCTGGCATTCAGAATGGCTGCAGTGGTAGTGTTGGGAAACACATCAGAAGGATGCACACCTTCACTACAAACTGTGCAATCCTTTAGTTAAAAAGATTTGAAATAATTCTTTTGTATTACATTGATTTCTGCCTGGTTTGTTCTTGTCCTTCATCTGAGATTCAAGGGTTTGAAATCTCTCTTTAAACATCCCCCTCTTTGCTATAGTGGCTCCTGACAAAAAATGGCTTTGACACAAGTTTGGGTGCAGTTTTGTGTGTCATGAAAATCACTCTCAGCTCTCTTCTCACCTCTTTCTATTTTTCTAAATAAACTACTTCAGTGATTTGGAGTTTTTACAAGGAAGAGGTGGTCTTTTATATCTTTAAAATAATAGAACAACCTCTAATTTAACTTAAAAAAAAATTTCTGTCAAGCCTGAAGAGTGAGCATGAACCAACAGAAGGTAGACTCTTTCCTTTCCCACTGCCTTCCAGAGAATCCTCACTTGGTTGAGAAGAAATTTCCCATTTCGCATCGTGATTCTTTATGGGAGGGTTATTTTCATTCTCTGTTTCTCAGACCTTTTCCTGTAGATGGGAACGGGGGAAGGAGCCCAGACGTGGCAACACAATCTCAGGCTCCTGCAGGACCACCATGGCTTATGATGACTTCAAGAAGAAAGAAGGTATGACTGCTTCATAATCTCAGAGGGAGTGGCCAAAAAAAAGAGGGTACCCTCTGCAGCCCTTGCCAGGCCATGCAGTCAGAGTGGGAAAGGAAGCTAGTATGCTGTGGAGCCCTTAAATTTAACCTGGCCAAGTTTCTGGAGGATCCCAAGCCCTTGACTTCCAGGTGTAAAGTGTGGGGATTAGAATTTGAGAGAAATGGGTGGCATTTCCTAATGCAAACACCTTGACTGGAAACTCTGCCACTGCAGCCTTTCTTCTCCCTGCCAGGTCAGTGGAACAGGAGACCAGGGATAAGGATATGTTTAGTCATGGTAACATTTCTAGGTCCGGTTGTCTTTAGGAAGAAGTATACAAGCATTAGAAATGAAGTCTTGAGTGATTGTGTTACAGCATTAGAGCACTGAGCCCCATCCCTGTGATCAGAGAGTACAGATTGTTATCTCTTAGGTCCCTGTGCTTGTTGGGTTTTGTGCATCACTCTGTGCCAGCGTCCGCTGCTATCTTATTTTGAGCATAGTCCACATGTCTATCATTCCTTAATGGGGTATTTAATTTCTTCCTTTTTTCTCATTTCACATAAATCTTAGAGTTCCTAGAGAGTGACGGAAGTGTTGATGACGAGGAGCTGGCAACTGGCAGGATACAGCGAGAGAAAAAGCGCTCCTACAAGGATCTGCTGCAAGAGGAAGACGAGATAGCAACTCAGGTCAGAGTTGCCCTCTGAGGAAAGGTTGAAGGTTTAAGGATATGTGTAAAGCTAGTGATGGAATGGGATGGATGTGTTTCTTGTTCTTTTGTATATAGAAATGCATGTAGAAGACAGAAAGAGCAGCTTGTATTCAGTAACTGTCCTGGGGACAAGGAGGGGGTCAATCCCAATTACAACTGATTCTGATTTTTCTGGCCTCAGAAAATAGGGTAGTAGGATGCTGTCCTAGTCTTGATGTGGAACCTTGCAGTCATAAGATAGCATGAATAAATTTTTACACTAAAAAAAAAAAGTTTTAGAATTTATGGTTGTATGGATAGCCAGCAAAGAATGAATATAATGTTAACTGATGCGCTGTTGTCTTCCTGATTCTGCAGACAGACTGAAATGATAGCTCTTGAGAGGGGGCCTTAACTCTGAAATCACATATTGACAACTTAAGTTTCTTCAAAACTTTCCACTTTGAGCTAAAATTTCTGCTGCTAGCTCAACGGTGACTATCTTTTGATTATTTTTATTTTTTTTTTAATCTGGAAAAGAAGTTCTAGTTTAAAATGAAAATCTTCTACCATGCGGATAGAATTCTGTAGAGAAGCTTCATTTTCAGACTGTAAATTGGTCAAGAGACAAATAATAATTAGGTGACATGACATATTAAAGACAGTTTTTTGCCCCATCATTTTAATTGTCACCTCTCTGTACCTCTTTTCAATTCTTTTATCTTTTTCAGCATATTAAACATGAACTGCTTACCTTCATTTTCAAGGCTTGACAGCCTATGCATGCTTTGTTATTTCTTAGCTTTATTAAGAGGTAGATGTCTGTCTTTTATCAACTCATCAGCTGATCTCCAAGTGCTGGCTTTCATTGCCCATTTCTTAACACTTTCAAATGTGTTTTTTCAAGTTCTCTTGTGTATTGCTCCTCTTGCTTGGAGGGAGCTCCCTATAGAGATCTGTTAGTTTCCTTATAGCCCTGTCACACTGCAATGCCTACAGAAAGCGTGATGCTGGTTAGGTGGCTGATGTGCCAAAACCAGTCCTGACTAATACCGTTTTTTGTATTCTCCCACCTATCCGTACCATGCTTTTAGTCTCTTACTTTAAACCTACACTGTGGGCTCTTGGGGACGGAGTATGTTTTCTTTGCTTGTTTTAGCACCTAGAATAATGATCCTGGTTCATACCTAGGGTGTCCTGATGTTACAGTAGTACAAGTAACATTTGATATCTCCTCCAAATTATTATCTATATCAGTAATACATGTGGATCTCATGTTATTTCCCTCTTCTTTGTCAGCAACTTTTTTCTTCCTATTCTAGGACAGTGAGCTTTTTCCAGGGACCGAACCTCACAAAAAGAAGAGAAAGCACTCCTCCGATGAGTTCTGCTACAGAGGTAAGATAGTAAACAAGCAGGGGAAGGGGCTAACAGATCGTGACTTTGAGGAAAGGATGCTGTTAAACCAGTGTCATCAAGCTTTGTGGTTAGAACTTTATGGGGGGAGAGAACATCAACCTGTCTTAGGACAAGTAATCAGAAACCCGACGCTGATCAGCACCAGACATCAGAAGATTAGGGAATGATATTTTCAGAGTCTAACTTAACAGTTGCCATTGTTGGGGGTGGAGATCTTGTGCCTTCCCTTTTGGCATTTGCATTTCTTTTTTCCCTATTGCTTTGCAACTGTAATTTTACTTGCAGTTAGTAATTACTTGCTCTGATTTTATAAAAGTAGAATGTATCAAGGTGAAAAATAAAGGCTTCTGGGTTCAGTTTAAATACAGAAACATTATTCTCACAATTAATAAGCTGGCCAGAAGATGACAATTCTGCTCATAAAAGCTTAACAAGTTTAAAATTTATTTTTGGCCCAATTTAAAGAGAAAGCTAAGCTGAAATTTTGTCAGAATCTGTTTTCAAAATGAAAAAGCTTGTGTTTTAAATTCATTGGTCTCACCTTGGCTAAAAAATGACACTAAAACCTTGCACTCAGGGTGTTATTTCAGGCTCAATAAGGTACATTTTCATCAAAATACGTTATTTCACAATAGAATACAGAGTTTGACAAAACTTCAAGAACTTTCCTACTCTGTCTTCCTGCCTTAAATTATTTTACCAGCTTGGGTGTTAGAGCTCCTGAATTGTATGAGTAAGGCGGTGCTGAGCTGGCTACATGTTTCAGAGATGTGTTTAAGTCAGGATGTAAATCTGTTAGCTGCAATCATAAGTCTTGCAGGATTCCCACTTCACTTCTTTGGGCTAGTGTAATGCTGTCTTTAAGGGAATCATCTTGATGTACATTTCTCTTGATCTTTTTCAGGTGTTTCGCCTTTGGATCTACCATCAAAGAAGAAGAAAAAAGCAGTTTCTGGCCCATCCTCAGCTGATACAACCATGGATTTACTCAAGGCTATTACCTCACCTTTGGCTACAAGCTCAAAGTCTTCAAAGAAGACATCTGAAAAATCATCTTATTCCTCCTCTGGCCATTCCGAAAGCAAAAAGGAGCACCACAAGAAGAAGCTGAGTGGGAGCAGTGGGGAGCATTCAGTGGACGATGGCAGCTTCCACAAATCTAAAAAAATGAAACCTCTCTACGTGAACACGGAGACACTTACTCTTCGTGAACCTGATGGCTTGAAGATGAAGCTCATCCTTTCACCAAAAGAGAAAAGTAGTGCAGGAGATGATGATTCTTTTTCCTACTCTTCAGCACCAGCAGCTGCAAAGAAATCTTCAAAGAAATCATCTCGAGATGAGCAAGGCTCATTCCTGCTGGGTCATGAACTGCAGAGCTTCCTGAAGTCATCCCGGAAGAAGCACAAACCACCTCCAGATTCACATCCATCTTCTGAGAGTTTTGGTGCTGACACCTCCCTTTTTTCAGAGGGCCATGGGAGTGAGTATGAGATTTCAGGTATGGAGGCACCGCCAGAATCTGGTTCCTCTTCTGGTGGGGAGTTGGAGGCTGGAGAGCTAGTGATAGATGACTCCTACCGGGAAATCAAGAAGAAGAAGAAGTCAAAAAAAAGTAAGAAAAAAAAAGACAAGGAGAAACACAGAGAGAAGAAACATTCTAAGTCTAAAAAGAGTTCGGGGCACACTCCTGTGGCCGTAGCAGAAGTAACAGTGTCACCACCACCTCCTCCCAGTACCCCCTATGTTCTTCCTCCACCACCTGCTGCTGTTTTTCACTCAGATGGTCAAGGTGAGAAGAGGAGGAAAAAGGAAGACAAGGAGAAGGACAAAGCTGAGAAATGGGAAAAGGAAAGAGAAAAGGAAAAGGAAAAGGAAAAGGAAAAGGAAAAGGAAAAGGAAAAGGAAAAGGAAAGAGAAAAGGAGAAGGAAAAGGAAAAGGAAAAGGAAAAGGAAAGAGAAAAGGAAAGAGAAAAGGAAAGAGAAAGAGAAAAAGTAAGGAAAAATTGGAGGGAAAATAGAAATTGGGTGGTGGGTAATGGTGAATTAGGCACTCCATTACAAAGGCATGTTAAATTGAAACAGAAATATAACTAATACCAGGATCAATGGTTTCACTGAAGCATGTTTGGAAAAATGTGTCAGCCACTGTGATTTCTGTTTGTAGCAGTCTTTAGCCGATAGAGATTCTTTGAAAGGTTATGTACCAAGCACAACTGCATCATTTTCTAAGGTAACCGGTTCTAGCTATTGCCAGGCAGACTTTTGGACTAGTTATCTAGTCCATCATCACAGTTCCTGTAAAAAGGAATTGAGCTCTGACCTGAAAAGTGAAGATATCCACCCATTTACTCATATATTCAAATGAAATTCTAATTCTTGCAGACTACCACATTCCCAGTGTTGTCCTGTACTCATAAATTCAGTTTTCCATGGTCAGTGTAGAAAAATATGAGTAGGATAAATGGTAGCTAGCATATGCATGAGTTTACAGGTGATATAGTCTGAGGCTGTATAAGTATATAAATGGGGAAAAGCAGTTTCTTTATGTTCAGATAGACAAAGAGTTGCTTTGTGTCAGAAAATGGGCAGATGTAGCCCAAATTTGTTCAGCCATTATTCTGTTCTATTTGGTAAGTTTTCTCTAATCATAGCTTGGCAACTGCTTATGCCTCTGCTGTCAGTGTACTTATACTGTCTATTTTCCTACCAATTTGAAGTATTTTGTAAGCATGCAAGGAATGGAATAAAACATAATGAGGACTGAAATGTTTTGAGAGATATGTAATAGGTACTGTGAATAGTATGACAGACTTTTTTTATTATTTTAAGTTTTAAAACTGAGATATATTAACAGAGTTGTATGTTGATCCTGGATTTAGAATAGCAGGTTGTTGTAACTTATGAATGAAATGCATTGACAGAGTTGTTGCAAGATAAGCCTTGTACTGAGACTGGTTCTGACTGATTCCTGTGCTTTCATAAACACTAAATTCAGCCAGAATATGTAAAACACTGCTTATTTAGGTTCCTGATCTAAGCACCACATCTTTAAGTCTTCAATAAATGCCAATTCTTATTAAATTCAAGTAGGTCTCATGATAATTAAAAATCTTTGTTTTCTTTTCTTCTTCTGACTAGCCAAAGAAGAAAAACATGTCTGCCTATCAAGTGTTCTGTAAGGAATATCGTACAACTATTGTGTCTGAGCACCCTGGAATAGGTGAGAGAATAATCTAGCCTTCTCTTTTGATTATACACCAGTTGGATTAATTAGCAGAACATTCTGTTTCATACCAACCTCTTCATTTTGACAGAATGCAAAGAATCTGCTAATTTTCTTTGAATAAGAGGTGGCAAAGGGGACAGGAGTGGATTTCAGTATTTGATTTCATTGCATTTTAACCAAGCTGTGAATCTGGATAAAGAAATTGCTAGCTCGCTCTTTCTTTACTTAAAGAGTTACCTTCATTGTGTCACTTTGCTGTATATACATGTGACTTTATATTCCCAGTATCAGCTTTATTTTCATTTTAAACAGTAATGGGAATGCACACTGGCAATCATTTTCAGGACAGCGTGGAGAGTTTCAGTTGTGGAATGGGTTGCTTCTTAAATGTGTATGCATGGACCAGTAAATATTATATGTTCTCTCCATTATTTTATGATTTCATTTGTTTTAAACATTTTTCTTCTTTCCTTCTGCCAGATTTTGGAGAGCTAAGTAAAAAACTGGCAGAAGTGTGGAAGCAGCTACCTGAGAAGGATAAACTGGTGAGTGTGTGTGTGTGAGATGTTTGTGTAAAATGATTTCTGTAAACTAGGTGCTTAGGTCAGAATGTGCTGGCAGCATTGCCACCATACCTTGAAAAATGCTACCTATGTCCCCAAAGGATGTAAAGTATGAAAACCTTGCCCTTGTGATCATAACAACATCCCATTTTCTTCTCATGGTATTGCTTCACCAATTAGCTTTGTAACATCATTCTGCCTTCAGGTCCTGGCATCAGATTAACAGAATTACCTAATGTTATGAATCTCTCTTTTCATACCATGGTAACTGCAGATCTGGAAACAGAAAGCTCAGTATCTCCAACACAAGCAGAATAAAGCAGAGGCCACCACTGTGAAGAGGAAGGCATCATCTTCAGATGGTGCACCAAAAATAAAAGGTAATTGTTACACTTTATTTGCTCTGGTCTTTTTTCTTGGACAGGGAGGATAGTGTTGCCTGTGGAATAAGGAACAAAGGTCCTTTCCTGCTTCACACCTCCACCTGCTTTCTCCCAAGGCTTGACATTTAAATCATCACATTACTCAAAAACAATTTTTCTGTGAGAGCAAGCATGATGTCAGCATCTTTCAAAAAGATTTCCTTGTCTAATTCATGGAATGATACTGGTTTTAGCAGTTTAGGAATTGAAATGTAAAATAAGAAGAGGCAGCAGGGAAGTTCTAGGGGCATTAGTTTCCTGCTAGAGGAAAAAGGGTTTTCTTGGGTTGGCACCTCTGTTTATCAAATCTCCCAAACCAAATGTGCAAAACTGCATTCAGCTGAGGTAGATGCTTTGTACATGTAGAAGGAAAGTAAAGACCACAGGACCAGGTCCACAGAACTATTTAAGCATCTCATGCCTTTGAGATTTGAACTTTACTAAGTAAATAGGCTTGTGAAGAATGAAAGAAGAGAATACGAAATTTTAATTTGTGTGTTTCCAGCTTCCCCAACAGGAGTGATTTCCCCTCATAAGAAATCCCCCACCAGCACCGTGGTGGTGTCTTCCTCACCAGCGAAAGTCCCTGAGACAGATCCTATTGATGTAGCTGCACACTTACAGTTGCTGGGTGAATCTCTGAGTCTCATTGGACACAGACTGCAGGAAACAGAGGTAAGTCTCTAACCAGCAATGTCACAGTGATGTCATGTAATCTACACACAGGATTGGGATCATTATTTTGTTTTCCTTAAAAGTTTAACCAATGCTTTTCTGTTAGGAAGAGAAATTAGAAGCGGCGTGCTGTGTTTCTTTGATACATTGCTGTTTTCAGTGAAATAAAAGGCCTTGTCTCTCAGTAAATAGTAGGCATCAAAGTCAGACAGGTCCTTTGCAGCTTGAGGTCCTTGAAGGCTATTCTTAGCTCAGCAAACTCTTGAGTCTTTTCTAACTATATGTTCACCTTAGATCTGGTACTTCCTTGCTATCTTTGCCAGTTTCTGGTTTCTGTTACTGTCTCAAGTCTTCTTAGAAAACTATCAGCCAAACCGAGATGTTTTTTGCATGTCCTGTTGTTTTCTGGCAGTATCATATTGCCAGTGCATCGGATAGGGGGCTACTATTGTTTCAACTTACCTGGTAATGTAGAAGATGTCATATTTTAATGGTTTCCTACTGTTAGATGATAGTGATTCTATGCATGCACACACACATGCACTTTCAGAACTCAACCTAGCCTGTAAGGAGAACACATAATTTGGCTCAGGTAATATAACTGAATTTTATGGCTAGCATGATCATCTCATCCCACTATGCTTGCTTGTTTTATCAGCAGTAAAATAAGTGTTCTTGCATTTTATTTCTGGTATGACCAATTGAGGTAATTTTCCAGAGTAAAATCTCCCCCTTTACAGAAAGGCACACAAATTCCCTTTCCTGAGAGTATATCAATGGCTAAAGCATTTGTTACAGATTTAGCATTTCTTTAGACTTCAATAATAAAAAAACTACTGTCTTTAGGACTCATGTAGTTAACAAAATAGACAGTATGAAATGGCAAAGAGGTTACATTACAGAAAATTGTGGAATTAAGTGTTTTATGTAACTGACAACTCTCTGACCTTTTATATTGTTCCCTACTTTTTTCCTACACCATTTAGTTGCTTACTAAATTATTAAAATTTTTAAGCCAGCAGTCTCTCTGTGAAGTGCATGACATGGTTTTGTTACTGTGTAAATAATGAAAGTGGACTAGAGGAGCTCAAGAGCGAAGATACTGTATCTGCATGAGAATCAATGCAGTTGTGAAAGACCCATAATTTCCATTACTCATCCCTATCTAATTTTTTCTTTCCTTACTTCCAGGGAATGGTGGCTGTTTCAGGAAGTTTGTCAGTACTTCTAGATTCAATCATCTGTGCTTTGGGCCCATTAGCATGTCTGACCACACAACTACCTGAGTTGAATGGCTGCCCTAAGCACGTTTTGGTGAGTTCTTTGTGGTTATTTCCATTTTAGCACTGTTAATTTCAGTAGAGTCCAGCTAGAGGTTTTTGACCAATCAGTCCTATGATGTGACAATAATTTCAGTGCAATAAGAAAATTGTTTTGGTCATACACTTTTTATAGAGGAATATTTCTTGAAATTCTTTCAGACGTTACTGTTATATGGCATTGTGCAACATTTTTTTTCCCAGTGTCAACTGACCTAATATAGCATTGATTGCAGTGTGTGTAGGCCCTGGTTTAGTGACTGAATCAATCCATCTGAATCAAATAAAAGCACCTGTACACATACCAGTATTTTTGAAAGTTCTAATTTTCCATAGAAATAAAAAGCACCTTCTAGCTGCTCTGTATCACACCATCTGTTTTTCCTTTAGTAGCATGAAAAATAACTTGTGATCTCAGGATTCCTAATATGATTGAGTAGGGCCTTTTACATGTGGCTGTAACCTTCTCCAGGGAAAGAAAAATAGTCTCTGTTTTAAGGAACTTCATAACTAGAGGTTCTTTTCCACTTTGAACTACACTTAATATTGAGCTTTGATTTAGCAACAGCTTGTGGTACCTATGTAGCATGATGTGAACACAGATTAAGATGGCAGCAGCATAAAAGGAATCAGGAGTCATACCTCCAACGGGAGACATGAATAAAGCAGCAAAGGAGAGGAGCAGAAATGAAAAATAAACATATAGTCTGCAAAAGTTAAGAGATTAAAAACAAATCTGGCAGAACAGCAAAAATGGGATGTGAATTTGCATGTTATAATAGGGCAGCACAAACATTGATTCATTCTGAGAACAGACTATTAACAAAAACAGCAAAGTTGACAGCTTAAGCTGTGAGCTCCCACAAACTGGCTGCCTGCACAAAAGCTGAGTCAGTGGGGTGTTCCCATCCTAAGCCATGGAAAAACATTCTATGCTTTTTTCCCTTCTTGCTTGCCAAGTACAATGACACCACATGACTAATGGTGCGTATATTGGAAACTTGATCAACTTACTGTTATAAGGAGCAGTGCATCTGTCGGTGAATTAAGGCCCTTGCCTTCCACTTCTGAAAACTGGTATTCAGACTTGATAATAAATAAATTATTCTGATTTTTACCATCAGATTCATAATGACAGTGGTGTTTTAAGACATGGATAAAATTGCCGGCGGTCGTGTTGCATGTAGAATGCAATTTATCTTTTCGGTCAGTAGGTGGCATTGTTAAATTCTAGAATCACAACTGGTGCAGATCCAGCTCCTCTGTCTTCAGCAATTAAAAGGTGGTATTCATATGGCCTTCTTCAGCCATCGGGCCACAGGCTTGAGTTTACTGAAATACTTCATTTGAAGAACATGCAGATAATATACTGCTGGGTCTTGTTTTCTGAGGTGCACAAGAAGGACTCTTATTCTCAGAATTCTATTACGTTTTGCAAGGAAAACTGGAAGGCACTTCTTCCCATCTGACAGCCTATTAGGGGGTGTGTTTAAGGGTTTTTCTCTTTACTTTTATACTACAGAATTTCATAAAGGATTTGTACGAGTGTAAAGGCAAGTAATTTTTTTTTAATGTGCTACAACTTTGACCACTTTGCTCAAGTCCTTCATCACTAGTCTTTCCTGTGGTTGATGTGATATGGTTGATGGCGGCTTGTTTCAAATTCAGAGACAGAGTATGGGGTTCATAAGGAGGAGGTCACTTGAGGAAAGCCTCAAGCATTTTGTTTCCAGGTGCTTACAAATACTGAGGCTACCTTTATGTTTAGTTGATTTATATTTCCAAAAACGTGAAAATAAGCCTAGCAGTGGTGGTGATGACTAGGCAGATTTGGTCATCTCATCATATGATAACTTGTAAGACAAGTGAACGTGCTTAGTACCCTCATCTGTGTCATTTTTTAAGGATTTTGAGTCATTACCTGACACTAAAAAATACTGAATTTCTTTTCCCAGTCAAACACACTAGACAACATCGCCTACATCATGCCTGGACTTTGATGGGAAAGGATCCTGGGATGTACTCAACCTCTGCATAACTGACTTGTGTACATATGCACTACGCCGGCACTCCCAAAGGGCTCCGTGTGTAGGGTTTTAAAGTTTTATATCTGTATAGTATATACACAGGATTGTAACTATTTGACTTCTATTTTATGAAAAGTTGTGAAGTTAAGCTGAGAAAGCCCTTTTGTGTTGGTGGGTGAAATGTCCTCCAATCTGAAAGTATTTTGTATGAAGAATTCAGAAGGCTTTTGAAATACTCGCCTTAAATTCAGATCCTTTAGTGGGGGAAGCAGCCCGAGCATGGACTTCTCAATATAAAGAAAAAAACGTCACCGTGAGAGGGGTCATTGAAACAAGTGGCCCAGAGAGGTTGTTGCCTCTCCATCCTTGATGATACTCAAAAACTGAATGGGCAGCCTGCTCTAGTTGGACTTTCTTTAAGCAGGGGGATGGACCACATGATCTGATATCCCTTTCAACCTAAAGTATACTGATACTCTATGAGCAGGTAGAGATGATAATATATTTTGGACCAAGGAATAGAACTGAACTCTTCACCAGCCCTATTTCTAACTGTTCTTCAGTTTAAAATCTACTGCTGAGGGGAAAGCTGGACAGCTGATCAAAGATACAGAGGTCTTTGCCTCTTGGTTACTTCTTCCAACCCCTCCCCTCTCTTCAGCCAGTAATAACTGAAAGTTGTCAGCATCAGCTGTCTGGTCTGGTAGCTGGCATTTGAAGTGAAGTGGAAGATGACAGTGAATTTAATCTTTTCTTGTGGACCTGCACCCAAACCATCATTAGCACAATATATCAACCAACTGCACTGGCTTGAGAGAATGAACCTACTGCTGATTTTTCCAGGGCATGGTCAGCCTGCTTTGATGGATAGGAGCATGGAAGCAGTTGGGAAAAACATGGATTGCTTCTGCCCATCTTGCACCTGTTTTGTGAGCAGACAACTTTGTTTTCTGAGATCACTTATCCCCCATCCCTTTCACTAGCAGTATCGAAAGAGCCATGGTGCTGCTGTGAGGCAGTGACTAATGACCAGCTTGAAGCAATTAAGGCTGAGTAGGGCTCATGTGGGTTGACTGGACTGATTCCCCTTTCTTCCAGCCACATACTTGGTGTTTGGTTTTCTGCTCCTCTAGAAGGAGAGCACTTGATTCTCATATAGGCTTTTGTATGTCTGTATGTACATGTATGTGGTGCTCATATCACATGTATTTAACTTTTACCAATATCTGTAACAGATTTTAATTTATCCTGTATATTTCTCTGTGTGTATATATATACATAATTTAAAAGCAAAAATTCCTCCCTCCACCAACAGTGTGTGGAAAATAGGAATCAAGTTTGCCTCACCTCACTTTCTGCAGGAATTGGCTGCATGCATAGGAGTAAGCATTGGCATTGTATGGGGAAACACCAGGAAGATTTTAAGTGGTTGTAGAAACAGGCTATCTTGTGAAGGTAGGTAGAACAACTGAAATATCATTTGACTCTAGCCTTTCCAGCTTTATAGCATAAAAGTTTTAAAGTAACAGAAGAGCACTTTTTTACTTCCAATCTGAAGTCTACCTTGTTTTTCAGGGCAGTTGAAACTGAACTGTCTCTCATTGTGGCTGAGCCCAAAATCACACTTATATTAAACCCTCAGAAGTGTTTTTCTCCCCATTCCTCTTTACCATGTATTCCCCAGCTGTGCCTGTAAAAGGTAGTCTGTCTCTTACGGAGCTTTTCTCAGTGCAGTGTTAGGTTTTCTCAAGGTTTTCTCAGTCACTGGAGGCAGAAGGTTCTCAGACCACGGTACAAGTTCTCAACCCAAGCCTCAGACCAGAGCATACAAGTTTTAACAATATATGACTAATCCCAGTGATCCCGAAACTGGGAAGGGCCCAGGAGAAGGCAGTCCAATCCCACTCTGGATCCTGGGCCGTACTAAAGCATCTGCTGTTGGGAGAGGCACAAACTAACTGGCTCTTTCCATCCCTTTACAATTGAGAGCACTGTGATGAAGGGATAGATCTGCTCTCTAAGGAACAGAAGGGGATCAGCTTTAGCTTTGTTGTCTGTACAATGGAAAACTCTTCAAGAGTGAAGAACACACACAACCCTGGTGTATTGTATTTTTATTTAAAGTTTGTACACTTTGTATAATCTGTATCTTGTGGTATTTGGTACTAGAGGGAAAACTTTGGCAAAACTTAGCAGTTTTTATATTTTTGTTATTTCCTTGCTGTTTGATCCAGATTACAATTATACAAAGAAACTTTTGTACTGTACTTACAATATAATTTTTTTTAACATTTAGAGTATTGGCATTCATTTCTGGCACACACTGTGTTTTCTGCAGCTGTTAGTACTAGTATTTAGTGTTTCTCAGCAAAGCACATTCAATTCTAAACTCGTTAAACTCAAGTTTGCAGGCAAGCTATACTATTTCCCATAGCACCCAAAACATCGCTTGAAGACTACTGACCATTTGGGGACCTTTCTGAAGGGAGACGTACCATCGAGCATGGCAGATACCATGGGGCCATTCTCTGCCCTGCTGCCTCACCTCAACTCAGGTTTGTGGCGGTAAGAGCAGTACATGGGACTCAAGGCGAGCATGTTACAGGCACGGTGGTGTTACATCGTAATTGGCACTGGTTATTAACACATCCCCATTTCCAGGGTCTGAGTGTTGGTCGATGGCGACCTCGCTGCAGGCCGGGAGGATGCCACGGGACACAGTGCCTTTACGAACCAGCCCACATCCCGTGTATGACTTGTGCTCCAATGCAAGGTTATGGAAAACGGGACACCTATGGCCACCAGCTTCCCTGTATTTGGGCCCAACTCTAGGTCGTGGGTTTTCTGCACGAGCCCCGACGCACAGCTCGGCTGCAGAAAGCGGCGGAGACTCAATGGTGGTCGGTTCCTGCAGGCCCCGGCTACGGGCCGGCAGCGGCCGCGCTCGGGCCCGGAGAGCGGCGGTGTGGGGCCGGCCGCACCCCGTGCCGCCCCGTGCCTTAGTCCCACGGCGGGGCCGGGCCGGGCCGGGCCGGGCACCCCTCCCGGGTGGCGGCCGCTGGCGTCACAGCGGGGCCCGGGCGGGGGCCCGCCCCGGCCTGGCGCGCGGGTCACGTGAGCGTCGGCGTCAGCTGATCGCGGCGCGGCGGCGATGGACTTTCTCCTGGGGAACCCCTTCAGCTCCCCCGTGGGGCAGCGCATCGGTGAGCCCCGCGGCCGCGCGCCCCCGCGCCCCTCCCCACCCGCTTCGCTCGCTCGCCCTTCCCCGCGTCCCCGGGGGCGCTCACCCGACCGCCCGCCGGACCCCTTCCTCCGGGAAGCGACGGCCCCCGCCTCCGCGGCGGGATGGAGGGGGTGTCGACCAATGAGGGGGGAGCTGCGTTCTGACTGACGGGCGCTGCTGACCAATAGCAGACGCGCAGCCCGAGGCGGCTCCGTCGGCGGCCCTACCAGCCAATCCGGGCGCGCGGGGGTCTTCAGGTGGCGAGGCGAAGTTTCCTCACTTAAAGGGGCGGCAGACCGGCGGCCGAACCACGCCCTCCGGTAGAGCCGCGGTCCGTGATTGGCTCGGGGCCATTCCCACCCACACCTCTTTGGGGGCTTCGCGGGAGGGGCCGGGTCCTACCGGGGATGGGGAGGGGGGCACAGAGGGAGTTGCTGATTGGCTGGGCTCCAGCTGCATCGGCCTATCGCATTCTGGGCGGGAAGGGGTCGTGCTCTCCCTGTGGTGACAGGTTGGCCGCGGGCGGCTGAAGGCTGCCGGGGGACACGGGCTTTGGGCTGGCCAGGCCCTGGGGGGTCGCGACTCACATAGTGGGATCAGCGTTCCCCACCTGAAGGACAAGCACTCTGGCTACCCCGGGGGTGGCTGCCCACCCTGAACTTCACAGCACACAGCCTGGGACAAACCGGGCCTGGCAGGGCCATGCCCTGGCTCTGTGGAGAGCACCTGCCCTACGCCACGGGCCTTCTCACAGGGCTGAGTACCAGCTCTGGCCATGAAATCAATGGCAGGAGTGTAGTGTCCACTCTGTGACCTTACAGGCCTGTGGATATGCAGTCTCTCTTAGTCCCTGTGCTCAGGTCAACTAGATTAACACAGGAGAAGGACATAGTTTCAGAAAGTGGAGCAAAGAGATGCTACAGTTAGAAAGAACAAGACCATCGACAGCTTCAGTGGTCTCAAAACAGATGCAGTTCTTACAATACTTAGAATAAAGATCTTCTTCCCGTGTCGTATTGTCTAAGTGCCTTAAAGTTGTGCTTGAAGGTTGATGTTGCCCATTTAAACTCTGGCTCATGCAAAGGCCATTTGTAAGTTTATGCACTTGCTCAGTCTTGCTTTTTGTCAGTTGTGCAGACCTTTGTTCTTTGCTGTGAACATCTGGTCCCTGATTCAGTAGTTTTTGGTGTGCTTGCATGGGTGAATAGGCTGCTGTGGCTGGGGTGGGAAGGGAGCAAGAAGCTGCTTTAGGTAATGCTTTTATAAGTGTGGCTTACTTCAGAGGCTACCCAAAGCGCTGTCTGAATTATGTGGGTCGGGGACACTGTGATGTGCCACTTTCTAGTGTTGGGCAAGATAGGTGAGATGCACTATAGCAAGGTGGGGGAAGGATCACCAGGGAAGGTTTTCTGTAACAAAAACCTCCAGATGATCTTTGACGTCTCCCCAGATGAATGTCACGTGTTTCATCACACTTTCTAGAAGCTGTCTCCTGCCCTTTCTAGAATGAATGCTCTTTGATTCCCTCAGTGAGCGCATCAGATATATTTCTGTGTTTGGGTAGAGGCCATCTGAAGTTATCTTTAGATGTCACAGATCACTTTTTGCCCTCCAGACCATCTGATCAATATAGCAGCCAGATTGTAAGTGGGTTCCTTCATGGCTTTGCTTCAGTTAAAGAAGGGATTTTCAAACAACAAACCAACAGCAAAGAAGAGGGAAAAAGTATTTCAAGAGTGTTGTCAAACTCAAGGAGTTTAGGTGTGACAGTAGAGAGATCTTAATGACTGGCGTTGATTGGGGTTATGGGAGTCCAAAGGGGTGGAGGAATTGTAGTGTATGAGAAATGAACTCCATGTGGAGGACTTGAAAGGGCTGGTGGCTGAAAATATGAATGTTTTCTCCTTTTGAACATTGCCTATCAACATCCTGGGGACATGAATAAATGCTGTCTTCCCTGTTTAATTTGAGATGTTAATATGACTTACTCAAACTTGTTTGGTAGGTCCGTGGCAGCTGCATGTTGAACCCATGAGCCTGATCATCAAACCTGCATAGCACTGCTGCTTTGGGCTGCCTGCAGAAAGCTAATACTGAGTCCTTGTAAAGTACTTGGGCAAAGTCATGTATGCCTGATACAGCTTATAAAGTCTAAAATAGCTTTAGATGAAGGCTAAGGAATGAAAAAAAATCCTCTGTGGCACACTGCAGCGACGTTCTCAAATTCCTTCATTAATGTTAATCTAGTAAGTCCCATTTATTTTGCTGACAAGGAAGCTGATGCTCAGATAATCTCAGCGATCTGTCACAGAATGAGCTAGTTGCAGCGGAGTAGGTTTTCTAGATTCTTATTCCCAGGCCTGAGATTTAGTCACAAAAGATGCCTCTGTCCTGTTTTTGGACCGTGATGTCTCTTTCCAAGCAAGATGAATACAGACTTGTTTGACTGGGTTTTTTTGGCATTTGTTTTTGTTGTGTGGAGGTTTTTTTTAAACACAGTACTTCTGACCAGTGGGAAAATTGCCAAAGAGTGCTAAAGCATCGCAGTTTGGATTCCCCCCTCAAAAGGGAAATCCACTGCATCTCCATCTAGGAGCTAAGAGAAACTTCAAAATGGAAAATCTAATTTCAAGGAGGTGCTCTGAGCAAGAGAATGGAGAGGAAACCACCAATGCTGTCTCTTGACCCTGGAAGTCTGGAATAACTAGTAATTATATCAATACTGAAAGGCACAGAGAGGGGTTATTTCAGTGAGTGAGGGCAGGCAAGGGAGAGAAGTAACTGTAACACAGAGATGAAGAGGATTTTTTATGGTTTGGTGTTGATTTAAGCATGAGAACCAGGTAAAGTCGACTGTAAAAAGGGAGCAGGTAAGAGAGGCTCATGGTTGAGGAAGAGGGGCAGATACAACACAATATGCCAGAAAAATCCCCACAGCCATTTGGTTCCCACCTTGTAGGTGTCCCTGCACCCTTCTGTGAGTTGGGAGCTGATGGCCAGCAGTTATCAGCTGTTGTCAGTAACACTCTCCTGCCAGAGCCAGATGGGTCCCTGCAAGGTAGTGCCTCTCAAAAAGGCGTTGCCTTGTCTTCTGTGCCTGCTCTGGAGGAGAAGGGGCAAAGGCAGCAGTTGAAGAGTCATTTAATCCCTAAGAGTTTGAGCTGATTCACAGGACAGGAGCTGGAGGAGGAGTTTAGAAACCCAAATACCCGCAGCACTATGTCAGCGCAAGTCTGTGTCCATCACCATCCTTGAATTAGGTTTGGAGCCTTATCTTTGTTCTCTCTAGAAAGTGCATTGTCCCCTCTGTCTTCGGAGGAGCAATACAGCTAAATGGTGGAGTCCCAACTGAGCTGGTGCTGAAGTTTCCTCAAGGGAAGCGAAAGCATGAGGCTTAGCAAGGAAACTTTGTATAGGATGCTGATTTGGGCCAGGGGAGTTTATGAATTGAAGGGAGGTTGTGAGAAAGGGCTGTTGCATTGCTTTCTGCTGAACCTATGCTGTCTTGTGCAATAAAATGCTTGGTGCCCTCAAATACCCATTGAAATGGGTGAGAAGGTGATGATGCTTTGCTGAGGAATTTAAAACCAGTGAGACTGAGCACTGTAGGGAACGCTAAGAAAGGGCTTGACTTGGAGGAGGGGCACACAGCCTCTGATGAGCTGTCAGAGCATGTCATGGGCAAAGGGTTTATGAATGGCGCCTGGCTCGTTATGGGTGCTTCAGATCTGTGACGGGGATAAAACGGGTCAGGAGTCTGTGCAGTATCTTCTGTCACCAGCTCCTGTACTTCCCCACACTATTGACTGTACTGCCAGTGTGCTGCTGCAGGGACACCTGGGTGGGATCACCAGCCCCACAGTGGGCTCTCCCCTGACACGAGCGCAGAGACAATAAACTTGAAAGGAAGCAAAGCTGTGGAATTTACTCATAGCACAAAGCAATGTACAGCTCCATTGTGTCAGTTATGCCAAGCCCAGAGTTCTTTCTTATCTGATGATTCCAGGTAACATTTATAACCTAGTTGCAGTCAGCAGGAACACATCAAATGCCAAGCAGGAAAAGAGTCAATGCTCTGGTTCAATCTACACCACAGTCCTCAGTGGTTCTGGGTCTATCCCAGCAATTTGTAAAGCAGCAGGCTGAAATCAGACAAACTCCAATGCTGTCATACCCGGGGAGCCAGACTGGCTGCCAAAACAATGTGGCTTTGAAGCGGTCCTGTGAAGGGCCTCCTGTACGTTCAACAGCCAGTTGGTTTTGGGCTTGGAGGCAGACTGCATTCATATGCCCGCCAATAACCTCTGCCGGGGTGAATTCTCTGCAGCAGGTCAGGCTCAGTTCATTAGCACGCAGAAGTAGATGCTGTCTGATGAGCCCCACCTGGTGGGGTGCTGGGCGGGCGGCTGTGCCTCGTCTCCTGTGCTTGCTGTTTTTAGGGACTTGTTGCTGTCCCCAGCCATCCCAGGCTCAGATTTCGTGAGGGGCAGACAGCTCATGTGCTAATTACGGCTCGGGAAATGGGGCCAGCCACCCTGATCCTTCATGTGACTAATGAATAGGCTTTAGTAAAAGGATAAATTTCAGGATTTCAGAGAAAACTCCAACATACCTTACTAGGCTTGGACAGTCCCTTAGTGCTTGGAAGCAAAGCAAGGATTAAAAGGGCATTAGCTCCAGTTCTCCCAAGGCCAGCTAGGCCAGGCCTTAATCTGTACTGGGTAAATTCAAGCGCTTTGTCCTTGGAAATGCCTCATGGTCACATTCCTGTTTTCCATATGTCCTAATACTGCTCTTCCAGCTTTGTATTTTTTGAGCCTATGTTGCATTTGTGGCAGGTTTGCTGCTTTCCTGCAGCTCTTCATTGACCCACGTGTGAACAGGGGTGACAGCAGCAGGATGATCACAGCATTGTGGGGTAACAGCAGGGCAATGTGTGTCACTCCTGAGGAAGCCCCATTTTCCCTTAAGTGGCCAGCCAGGTGAAGGAGCATGCACGGTTTGTTTGCATTCCTGTCTGAAAAACAAACCTGCTGCCTGACCTTGGCAGGACTGGTATGTGTAGAGGAAAAGGAGCGGTGGTTGGGAGCAGGTTAGAGTGCCACCAAACATAGGGAAGTGAGGGAAGGGTGTTTGCAGACTCAGTTCATGTTTGTATACAGTGAAAATGAGGATGAGGAAGTGTTGGGGAGACTTGAACAGCAAGGACTTGATGGTTAAAGGCAGTTTTCATTTCATCCCTGTTTTTTTCTGTAGCTCAGACCTTGCCAGCAGGCTCAACCCTGTTCCTGAGTTGTGAGTTTTTTCCTTCCATGGGCAGTGTTTTTCTTCAGGGGTGAGAAGAGTGGATGTGGACTTCCTTTCAGTAGAGCACCCCTGTGTGATTGATTTGTGTGCTTCACTGCCGGAGGCAGCAAACAGCATGGAGAAACTTCTGGCTAGGCTGAGGTTCAAACCAAGGTGGGGTTCAAACCAAGGGGATGCTGGAGGAGAGTGCAAGTGAAGGGTGGCTTTGTGACCATGTGTGCCAAATCCATCAGACCAACCTGAGCTGCAATCTGCCTGCCAGCAAGGCTGGCTGTGTGGTGTCCCTGAGCATGAGGGGACCTGGAGCTCTGCTACTGTACCGAGTCCTGATCCCAAAGGAACCCTGATGGAAATAATTTTCCCCCATGTATTACCACAGCTCCACCCATTCATTGGTATATGCCCTGGTACACTGGACATGCTCCCCTGTAGCCCACTGCCCTGGATATATTCTCCACCACATCACCCAATGCGGTGCTACCTCCTAAGCTGCCTCACGGAAGCTTAGATCTGCAAGAGACCAGGATTCCTATATAAAATTAGTACTTTGTGACAAAGGTTTACACGAATCAAGGGGCCTTCAGGATGTTACAGTAGTAGCCCTACCTTCAGAAAGGTGGAAGAGCGTCAGGAATGTTCTGCCACTCTCCTTCCTTTGTTTGCCCTCTTCCATCTGGCTGTGGCCACAATGTAATCAACATAATCACAGTGCAATCAATACATTCTGCAATCAACAGAAAAGGTGGTGGCTAGATTGTGGTAAAATAGAGATAGGTAGCTTCACACTGTGGTGTGTAATCTGTGGAAGGGACACGTGTACAAGAATCTGCATTGCACAGTGCTGTGAACAGCTCTCTGCCTGACCCTTAAAAACAGCACGTCCCAAAACATGATGGATGTGCTTACCCAGGCAGGAGTTAAAAAATCTTTTTCCTGTGATCCTATCCCATTATTTCATGAATGGGCATTTCATTTCATTCCCACAGAGGGATCATTAGCTGCTGGGTCAAAAGCAGAAAAAGGCAGCTCTGCAGAGGAGGGGCCTCTCCAAAGGGGTAGAGGACCCACAGCAGCAAGGGCTAGCTCCAGATTTTGCAGGGACAGCAGTTTTGAAAATGCAGGCCCTTCTCTAAGTACCTTGTTGGGTCTGAGATCTGAAGAGCACCTGGGAGGTGCTAAACTGGTCTGGCTAGTTTAAATTCTCTTGCCCCAGTGCTAAGTCAGGTGATTTATAGAATGGGAGAGCTGGGGAGGATGGTTCTTGTCCTCTGCTTGCCATCTGCTGCATCTTTATGTTTCCCTGTGCTCTGGAGAGTGGCTGGGTCCTGCCTGCCCCGCTGGCGGTTCTCTTGTCCCCAGCCTCTGGTGGTGTCCCTGAAGGCATCAGTCAGTTGGTGTGGCTAGAACGGAGACATGGTTGATTATAGGGTGGCGACACTGGTGCTCTCAGTAATGGCTGCTTGTTTCCCAAATCTCTGCCTTGAATAACATCAAGGCTGACTGAGGAATTCCTAATTAAAGGGAACACAGTCAAAGCTGAAACAACATTTCTTCAACTTCAGCCTGCAGTCCATACTCCCCAGAGGCCAGAAGTTCAGGGGAGAGATGTAAATGTTAAACAAGAGAGCCCTGCTTTGGCTGTTTATGTTTGCTTGTTTGTTTTTGTAGGGCTCACGTAAAAAGATAGGAGTCAATTCTTTTGTCTCCTTAATTCAGTGCCAACCGAGAGTGGTGCCATTGACATTAGATCCGTGTCAGTGTGAGCAGACCAAACTCACAATTTCTGGCCCTGCAGCAACAAAACAAATAAGCCCCCGTTTCTCCAACTGTGGAGCTGAAGTCATGTTGAGCCCCTTCACTTCGCCTGCAGGACACCAGAGTGTGTGTTTGTGTCTTGGCAGCACAGGTGGCAACGCTGAGCAACCACGGGTCCCAGTGCCAGCCAGCCCTGAGCTTTGCAGTGATGACATGTAGTGGGGAGCACCTGGTGGCCTGGACTTTGCAGACAGATTCACCTCCCTGTGTGTTGTGGTGGAAGTCAGGGAGAAGGTGGCAGGGCTCTGAGGTGTCCTGACAGCTGAACAGCAGCCCATGAGAGTGCCAGGGCTGCTCTTAGCCTTGCGGTGTCGTGGTTTCTGTTTTCCAGAGAGAGCTACTGATGGGTCCCTGCGGAGCGAGGACTGGGCTCTCAACATGGAGATCTGTGACATCATTAACGAGACTGAAGAAGGGTAAGGGAGCTGGCAAGGGTACACATCCAGCAGCGGATCGCAGCACACCCTGTAACACTGCATCCCTAGGCTGCAGTGGTAGCACGCACTGGTGGAGGTAATAAGCTACACTTCCCAACAGTCCCTTAGACAAGACTCTGCTGGGAGACCTAGAGACACAGCAAAGCTGTCAGAGCATCTGTTTGATGCTTCCCTGTAATCTTTGTGAGCACTGGGAGCCATTCAAACAGGCCTTCAGGGTCCCCAGAGAAACCCTGATTCAAGCCAGGCTGCCTCCCATCTCCCAAAGGCATATTTGCAATTCTTCCAGTTCAGTTTATTTCTCTTTCATACCCCTCCCTTTCTCTCCTCTGGGAGTGTAAAAATCTGCAGGCTGGTGACTGAGGAGAGAGAAAATTCTCAGGCTGCTATTCAGTCCTTTGACTGCAAGTCCTGCTGGGGTTCACTTCTCAGGTATTTTCATGTACGGTCACTCAGACATGCACAAAGTGGGTAGGGGAGTCCTTGTCTCCCTCTTCCTGTGGGGAGATGTTCAGAAATCTGCCAGACTTGTTAATTCTGGACCTGGGGATTTGCCAGTGAATGCAAGAGGGACTGCTCCTTCTCACAGTGGAGATGACAAGAGCAGAATGTAAAAAAGAAGGTGCTACATGGAATACAAAATGTAGGTTTCATTCCTGCTGTCCTACTCCACAGTGATGCTGACAGAGGATTAGCAAGCCCAGTTTTCAGCTTCACAGCTGTATGAAAACAAAGTCAAACATCTCTACTCACAGATCTGTGACCACTTCTTTTCCATGCTATCCCCGTGGTGCAAATATGCCTGTCTCTGCCAACAGTTCTCAGTCCTGAGCTGTGGCCACTTGGTGTCTCAGTTCTGGGTGCCTGATAACACAGCTGTACCCTCCTGGCATGGCAGGCTCTCCCATTGCCCTGCTAATGCCCATCCATTGCAGTCGTGCTGCCCCATGGGCCAATACACTCCTGCCTTCCTTATCACCTCAGTGTCTCCACCCCACTTTTCTCATCCAGCACTGCTGCTCTTTCCAGCCCAGACTCTCTTCCTGTGCTCTGCCAGAGCATGTTGGTTCATTAGTGCCCTCTCACAGGACCACAGTGGGCTGAGACCACAGTGCTTCTTTCCTCTCAGAATGGTTAAGGATACCATGTTATGCTGCTGCTCTCTTGCCCACCTGCAACATAGACAAGATTTTGCCACTGTATCTGCCTTGCTCCTTTTTAGCCTCCTTTCCTCCAGGGAAGTGTTGTTAAACAGCTTCTCTCTGAGAAACACAGGGATTGCAGCAGCTTGCTCTCTCCTTCATGTTTCTAAGCCATGCCAAGCTTTTTTGTTATCTCCTCCTCTTCCGTCTTTCTGCCATGGGATTTTGCTCTGCCCCCAAGTAGTGCTAGAGCATTGCTTTTACTCTGCTCTCCGTTGTGTCCTGTACACCTTGAGTTGTACACAGCACAGAGGCACAAAGGCCTCAATTTCATTAATAGCACTAATTATCAGGACCCTGCTCCTCTTGCAGAACCACAGGCAGAAGCTGCTTTACCAGTCATTGCTTCAGGCTGCCCTGAAAACATGGTGGGGAGGGTCACCTCATGAATATGAGGCATCCAGAGCCAGTGGCTGTTTCGCTTTGCCTCTCTGTAGGGGGATCTCAACCTTCTAATGATCTTTCTTCATCTGATTTCTCCTGCAGACCTAAAGATGCCTTCCGAGCCATTAAGAAGAGAATTGTAGGGAATAAGAACTTCCATGAAGTTATGCTGGCTTTGACGGTGAGTGGTCAGGGCTCTTTCTCAGCTTTGTGATATCGTGCTGTAAAGCTCAGTCCCTGACTGAAAAGACATGGGTATCTAAAGCCAACAGTGTGAACACACGTAGGCAGAGAAGGCTATAGCTAATGCTTCATTGCCTTTGAAGGTCCTGGAGACATGCGTCAAAAACTGTGGCCATCGCTTCCATGTCCTTGTGTCCACCCAGGACTTTGTAGAAGGTGTCCTGGTGAGAACAATCCTGCCGAAGAACAATCCACCTGCCATAGTGCATGACAAGGTGCTGACCCTCATCCAGGTGAGCCAAGAAGCGTGAGCATCTGTGCCAGTTCAGAGAGTGTTTCTGTTTAGGTGTTTGTACAGAAGACTACTGTAAATGATGATGGGCTGTACTGTCTCCTTCTCCCCAGTCCTGGGCAGACGCCTTCCGCAGCTCACCGGACTTGACTGGCGTCGTCGCTGTCTATGAAGACCTGAGACGAAAGGGCCTGGAGTTCCCCATGACTGATCTGGACATGCTGTCACCCATCCACACACCACAGAGGGTATGGGAGCATTGCTGAAGAGAAGGGTGTTGGGCAGCTGCCATTCTGGAGCTATGAGGGGACTTCAGGAACTCTAGCTTGCATTTAGAGGGCTTCTGGGGAGTGAGAAGCTCCAGGACATCCTCTTTGCTGGAAGAGCTATTGAAAGCAGATGGGGAGTTGCCATCAACATTTCTCTCCTAATTGTACTGCCCTGTCAGCTGCGAGTATCTAACATCTGCTTCTCTCTGTCACTTTTCCCACCTCTGTCTGTAGACTGTGTATAGCTCCGACTCCCAGTCTGGACAAAACTCACCTGCGGTCAACTCCCCTCAGCAGATAGAGTCCATCCTCCACCCTGTCACCCTGCCCACTGGGAGAGGCACATCCAGTGACGCACCCATCACACCCACACCAGAGCAGGTGAGTTGGACTTGAGCCCTGTGGTGCTGCTGATTCTCCCTGCATTTGGGGGCTGTTTCACAAACACTGTTCTGGGACTGCTGTCCTGGTCCTTCCCCAGTCTCTGTCTTCAAGGAGCCATTCCTCCAAAGCATAGTCCCTTGAGAGCGTCCCAGAGCTCCATTGTGGTCACAGTGATGAGCTGGGATATCACAAACACAGAGTGGTTATGTTTTTCTGAGGCAGGGCTGCTTGCAGGTAGAGGGAGGATCTCCTGGCTATAGGGAAGTGGGAAACTGAGACACAGAGACTTTGAGCAAGGTCTTTGACCAGCAAAAGCTTGCTCAGTAGATGCCTCCTTATCATCTTTGTTTATCTTGCCTCACTGCTGACTATATGAATCAACCATCTCTGGCTATGTGGTTTCCAAAGGCCAGGGCTTTCTCACTTGTTTCCCATCCTCTTTTCTCCTTCCTCACCCTGACTTCATGACACCATGTTTAGTACCAATCCTCCACCTGTCAGTAGCTTGCATCCCCTTGCAGAACAGAGGCTAGAAACGGTTCTCAAGAGGCACATTAGCAGCTTATGAAACCAGAGGGATAAAGCTTCAACTGCACACTTAGCCCAGACTTGCCTTTTGAATGGAAATTAATTTTTTTCCTCCTCTTACGTCACTTTGGAAATGAAATTATTTGAGTGGCTGCCACAGAGAAGCTGCTAGTTGGGAAGAGGTTTGAATCATAACAGCAGCCTGTGCCAGCTATTAAAAATGAAGGCTAGGCTAGCTGCCAAAGATCTCAGGTGAGGGCCTGGCATCTGTTATCAGGAAATGAACTTGATGGTAAGTAATGGAGCTTCCTTCTGCTAGGATCTCCCGAGAGCCAAACTGAGCAGTGACAAATGAGCTCCCCAGTGGCGGTTCCCTTTGGCTCTGTGAATACACACACATGTGCAGTGCACTGCCATGCAGAGCTACCTCAGCTGTCTCCCGAGTCTTCCCAGGCAGAGCTGTCACTTCCTCTCCCTTTTGCAGATTGGGAAGCTGCGCAGTGAGCTGGAAGTGGTGAATGGGAACATGAAGGTCATGTCGGAGATGTTGACAGAGCTGCTGCCGTCCCAGGCCGAGCCTTCCGACCTGGAGCTGCTGCAAGTAAGGAACATTGGCAGGATGGAGGGCTGGCACACGCAGCTCAATTTAGCAATGACTTGATAGACTGAGGCATGATGTGTGACAAGCATGCAGAACAGTTGCACTGGATAGTTTAGTGTGGGCCTTATCAGGGAATGATGGGATAAGGGAGTCACAGGGAAGGTGGAGTTTCAACGGCCAAGGGAAGTTGCACTAGTGAGGCTGGAATCATCTCACATGGGGACTTGAAGACCTGTAGAAAGGGCTTTCTTTCTGGGTGATGTGTTACACAAGAAGCATACAATTATTTCTGTAAAGCTCAGACTCAGTTTACCTCTCATACCAATATCTGTTGCCCATCAACCCTTGCTGATAGATCCCAGTAGCCTCTGGGGTCTGTCTGTCCCAGTCAGACTTCCAAATCTGTGAGTGCTCAGCCTTAGACTGACCTTTGTGATAACTTCCCCTTGCCATGAGCAGGAGCTGAATCGGACATGCAGAGCCATGCAGCAGCGTGTGCTGGAGCTGATTCCCCGTGTCCTCCATGAGCAACTCACCGAGGAGCTGCTCCTTATCAATGATAACCTCAACAACATGTTTCTGCGCCATGAAAGGTACCTCTCTCCTCCCTTCTCTGCCCAGCTCTTCCACAGGAGTTTACTGCCCCTTGAAGGCCTTCTATCCCACCCTTTTGAACTGCCCATGAGTATAATGCTCAAGATGTATCATCCTGTATCATCCATCTTTGAGAACAAAGACAGTTCTTAGTTTTTGCTGATTTATTCCTGTCCCTTCAAAACTGCTGTGTAAGTTACTGATGGAAGATGTCCCTGTGGCATAACCCAGAAGAAGGAAGGAACTGCATGGAAAGAGCTGGTTTTCTAGCTCTGAGGCAGACAGGGACAGAAAGGACTTGCCCAGGTGGGGTCAGCACCCCTTTTTTTTTTTCTTCCATTTTATCAAAGCTATCTCTTAATCTAGGATGAAGTCTGAGAATTTAGTCCCCATGTCTGTATGGAGAGCTGGGTTTGAATCATTTTGGTTAGAAGTAGTTCTGGGCGATCACAAGAAGCTTCCTCACACAACCTCTCAGGAAGGAGGCATCAATTCTGTGGGCCTTCTGGTGTCTTTGGTCTTGAGGGGGAATTGGGCCCTGAGCCACTGACCTTCTTTCCTACTATGTAGGAAAGGGCAGTCTGTGCCAAGCCTTCTAAGAAGTCTCTTGGGCTGTGGGTGAATAAGCATACACTACTGAAATGCATCCCATCATCTTTCTTGCAGGTTTGAGCGTCTTCGGACAGGACAACCTGTTAAGGTAACTTGGAGCAACTATCTCTCTGTGCAGCTCGATTTGCATCCTGCAGGTCTGGCAGTGTCCTGCTGAACTGGAGAGAGGTTCGGTGTGCCCCACTTGCAAGCTGTAGGCTTTGCTCTTCCAGCCCAGCTGCACCAGGTCACACTGGTGTGCAGGACACTCCAGTTCCCACTGGTAGCCTCTCCCTCCCTGCCAGTGGGAGCCTTCCTCTCACCCAAAGGGTGAGAGCAGACCAGTAGCAGTTACGGTTTTCCAGTACTGAACACTGAGAGGACCAGTTCCCATGTGAGCCTCCCTTTGTCCTCTGCACACTGCCCTGTCCTCTGAACCAGCACTTGCCCTACTCACTGACATCCAGCAGAGCTCAGAGGCTGCCTACCAAGGCATATTCTGCCCTGGGACACTATTCCCAGCCAGTTACCTGATCACTGTCCCCTGTCTCATGAGGAGAGGCTTCACAACTGCTATCTTTTGATGAGTACAGAAGAGCTTCCCTCTCCAGTGTTAATGAGCTGTGACTGAAGGGTCAAGGTGTCCAGGCTTCAGAAACTCTCCACCATCTTCCTTTTTTTTTCTCCAAAGGTAGCAAATGAGGCAGAGAACAGCTTGATTGACCTGGGACCCGGTACTCCTTCTGCAGTGAGACAGCCTGAAGTCACCAACAACCTCTCCTCTCAGCTGGCTGGAATGAGTATGTTACCATGCAGTTTTACCCTCAGTCCTTCTCCTGTGCTGTTCTGGGAATCCTTTCATGCCCTTGAATCACCTTCCAAAATTATTTAGTCACATTCATAAATTAACCTAGAGAAATAGGGTGTATTGTCAACTAATAAACTCATGAAGAAACTCGTATATGCCCCAAGGCACACAAGCATATGTCTCAGCATCCACACCTCATGTTGTGCAGGAGGTGGACATGACTTACGAAGGACCTCAGCATTACGCTGTGGCTGAGGACTGGGCCCTCCAGCAGGGTAGGAGAGAAATTTGCTCCCTCTGCAATGCCTAGCAGCAGTGCAGTTGCCTCTCTTGCTGTGTGGTGCCAGACTGACCACTGAATTTTGGGAGAAGAAAAGTAGCTGAGCTGTGCTGCAAAGGCAGCCATGGCTTCTTGGGCTCAGGACCCAGGATTTGACAGGTTGTTTACTCAGAAAGCCTGAGAAGTCCTGAGAGTTCCTCAAGACATACTAACAGCCTACATAGCACTGCCTGAAGCTTTTGCTAGCTGTTAGCATATTCAGTACAGCTTGGATGCAGCTACAGAAAATTGGCAAGACTGTTTACAGACAAACCAGTTGAGATATTTTTTAAGTCAGGGTTTTTCAGATGCCTGAGTCATGAAAATCTACTCATCTGTCTCAGAGATGCTTGCCCAGAAGCACAGGTTATCCTCTTCCACAGGTTATGGAGCAATTCCCTCTGAGTTGTCTTAAATGGTCAGGAACATCTAGCCTTCAGCATCAGTACAGTAAATTGATGATGATGATGATGCCTGAGACTGAGCTAAAAATACCTGCTGAGCAGATGAAGAAACTGCTTGCTTCACCACGACACTGCACACATGCATAGACTGTGCTGCAGCTGAGGGGCAGGGTAGAGAGTGGGCCTAGAGCAGCTGATCCTGTTCTGATGCTAGCTTTCCACCTAGCACCCTCCAAGCCCGCAGCCCTCCATTTACTGCTCTGTGCTGCCTGCTCACCCTGCTCTCTCTCCCACAGACCTTGGCTCGAGCAGCGTAAGCGCGGGGCTGCACTCCCTCGACACCTCTGGCAAGCTGGAAGAAGAGTTTGACATGTTTGCCCTGACCCGTGGCAGCTCGCTGGCTGAGCAGCGTAGAGAGTGAGTGTAGCAGCCCACTCTGTCCTGTCCTGCCTTCTTGCAAAGGGGGTGGGCTCAGGGCAACTGGGGTTGTGACCCCAACCAGCAGCAGTTCCTGGGAGACAGTATGATGCGACGGAAATGCACTCTTCTGACACACAGTGTTTGTAGGATGACTTCTGTGTTCCCAGTCATTCTTCCTGCTGCCATCACCTCCTCTTCACAGTGTCCTCCTGGTCATGGGAAGAAGGATACGGCCTCTATGTGCACATATCCCTTACCGCTCTGTCAGTGGACTGTGGTGCCACATGTGCTGGGGAGACATAGTGTCTGGAGATGAAGGTGTGGCGTGGGACTGGCTGAGTTTTCTTGTCTGTCTCTGAACTCGTGTGTCCTGACTGGGATGATGTTGAATTTGGGAATCACTGAATATTGATGCAGCCTCATGGCAGAGTATTGAACTGGAGTGCAGGAAGTATGCAGTCAGTTGTGGTTTGCAAGGCAGGGCACTGCTCTGTGCCTCAGCTTCCCTGTTGGTAAGCGGGACTGGTGTTTCTTCCTCCATAGTGCGTTTAAGACCTCCTGGTGTAAAGCACTAAGAGTTGGGTCTGCATAGTACTGGCTGAACTGAAGAGGTGTCTATCACAAAGAGTGGATTGCTGAATCCTTGTTCTGGGAGGAGCTGACAAGAGCTGTGCTGACTGGATCCCTTTGGCCTGAGAGACTATGGCTGGTTTGCCTATCAGAGTCACCCACTGCTTTCCATCAGTTACCAACCAGTGGAGCCCACAGGCACATGGCTCTCTCCAGTCCTCAAAGACCTGTGTTCCTGATCTCCATCCACTGGAGTGCCTTGTTCTGCAGCTGAGCAGTAGCAAGTTAAGGTCTCTTAAGGAAAGGTCCCCTTTCATTCCTCTGCCTCAGACTGCTTCTGGTAAAAGCAGTGGGGAAACCCATGGCCTACACACAACTGCATGTTTTGCCCATGGGTTTCCCCACCACTTTTACTGTGGGGTGTGCTGCCTGAGGACAGTTGCAGTCCAGGACAAAAACAGTGGTGCCGACAGCACCCAATCTGGGGTTGAAATCCAAGCCACTGTTATGTGCTTAATGTTGGAGGCTGGGGGAGGTCTGGGCAGAGGTGGAATCATATCCTCTCTGCTGTGGCGCAATCCTTAACAGACTGTGGCTTGTGATCTCTGCACAAGTAATGAGACATCTTCTATTTATTCCTCACTGCCCTTCATCTGCCTATGCTGTACTCCTGCCAGGTAGCCTCTACTCTCACTGGCTCAGGCTTCACATTTCACTCACCAGCGTCCGCTTTCAGTGTCTCCCTCCATCTGAACAGACCCATTGCCCTGCTGCTCCTGGCAGGAGACACAGGCAGGGCTGCTGAGGTTTGTTCCTGACCTTCCCATGCTTCATGTGTGTCTCGGTGAAGCAGTGCTTGAAACACCTGAAGCCTTTCCTGCCGTTCTTCCTCATCAGTGGCATGATAGCAGCGTTGTACTTCATCCTTGATGCCATTGTCCACAGTGGCCCCTTCACTGATGATCATTTCTTCGAGAAGTTTGAGTGCCGGTGGCCCAAGCCCCTGGCCCCCAGTAAGAACAGCTCCACTTGATGATCTGCCAGATTTGCGAAAAGGAGCCTGGGAGCAGCTGGAGAGGAGACTTGCAGAGAGTTTCTGGGAGAGGCTTCATTCTCTCAGCATGGATGGACTCTTTTCCCCACTCTGCATGGATCAAATGGTGATGTGTGGTATTAGCATGTGTGGTAGCAGCCTAGAGGGGACACAGAAATGGAATGAGGGAGATTATGGGTGAGATGTGTCTGTGTGTGGAAAGAGGTTGCTGTAATGGTGCATTTGGAGACCTTGAAGCAACGTTAGGCTCTTCTGATCATCCAGTCTCACCTGCGATGTAGCATAGACCAGTGAGTCTCTGCCACCATCAGTTCTTGAGTGGCATCGGTTAAAGAGATGTTTTTGAGCTGTATTTGTGACTGTGAAGGTAGGTGAGTATGTAGGGTCTTGTTGCTCGAATCCTTTCTGAAGTAGCTGTAATCTTCTGGTCAGTCTGTGTTAGTTATCTCTCTTCCGTAGTCAACCCCAGAGAAGATGAATGTCAAGGTTGATGTGCCTAGCTCTGTAAGTCTGTGTTTTAGTCTGTTGGATGTTTTTCATATGATGCCTTGTCATCCTCCTGTCATGTGCCAGGGCTATCCTATGGTATCCCACAATGATGTTGCAGTGACTAGATTAGTCTGGTTTGTGGTGGGCTACAGCTTTAGTAGGGGTTTTTCACACCTTTCTAGAAGCTCTTGGGAGCAGAATGACGAGAGATGAAAAGTTATGCAGTCAGAATCACTGAATATATGTTTAGGAGTTCCTGCTCTTCACTCTCAGGCATCTCATCAGTTTGTGTGTTATCTAACTTCATGCTTTCAGGGTGAAGTACGAAGATCCCCAAGCCTCCAAAGGACTCGCTGGTGCCCTGGGTGCCCGGCAGCAGAACACAGGAACGGTAAGTTGCCACAGAGCTTTTAGTGCATCATCAGGAATGAGAAAAAATCAAGTTTGGAAAAAATCAATTGTTTAACATGACTGATGATAACTCCCAGTCTCCACCAACCTGCATTTCCTACCTGGGCTATATAACTCATTCTTTAAACCCCAGAGCTGGGGAACTATTGAAAGTCTGGGGTTGACTCAGTCAGTAACAGGATAGTCTCCTTATATCTGCAAGGAAATTTCCACCTGGAAATGTATGTTTTATTCCTCTTCAGCAGGTTTCCAAATCCAGTTGCCTTCTCTCTGCAATCAGAGAAGTAGGCCACCAGTGTGTTCTTTCCCCCACTCTAAACCCACTGCCTCCCCTCTCCCTCACTCTTCACGATACCAGCTTTCACTGCCGACTCCCTCTCGACCAGGGGGAGTCTGGTGCCTCCAGTGATGGAGCCCAACTGACTAAATGGATGATGCGGCAAGGAATGGTGAGATCATGGAGCGACAGCAGGGAGGAAGGAGGCTGGGGCTGCTGAACTAGAGGTGGCGCTGACACAGCATGGGAGGATGCACAGCAGACATCAGTGGAGACTGCAAACTGAAATGGAGCAACCCTGGTCTGGGCCAGGTGTGGAGACCAGGGCTGGAATGGAAGCAGGCAGTGTCAGTCCTTCCTTAAGTAAACATGTCTGTAGGAAGAAATCCTAGGAGCTCTGAGGCCAAGAGAGCATGTGCCATTCTTTGAGCTAGAGGATGGCCTGTTTTGGGGTGGGTGCCTGGGGCAGAGGGACTTGCTGGTAGCATCATGAGGAAGGCTGCCACCATTCATTCACCCTGCAGCCTCTCCTGCTCAGCATGAGCTGCCCTGTTTGGAGGAAAACACATTCTGGCTTTTACTCTGTTCAAGGCCTTCTCCTCTAGCTAAAGTGTTTGAGCCTTCAGGCTGTTGAATTTGGTCTTTTGGCAGCAGGAACTCCTGCAATTACATCCCCTCAGGCACACTGAGGCTTTGACACACTCCCAAGTCTGAAGTTTGTTAGCCTGTCTTCCTGAAATGGGCACTGATGTCTGCTCTAGGAAGTTTCCTCACATGCTGTCCAGTTGGCTTGATTGCATTTCTACCCCAAAGAGCTCCTCTCTGGGTAGACAAAGCCAGTTTGCTTTGAAACTCGCCTAATCTCACACATCCTCTTCCATCCCCATTCATTCATCTGCCAGCTCTGGTAACTATCTGAACTTGCTCCTTGGTTTGGGGAAATCTGCCTGTCCTTGGTAAGAAGGGATTGCTCTTTTTCTTGGTCTTGCTGTTTTCTTGAGTGCCAGACAGTTTATTAGGAGACTAATAAATAAGTTCCCACAAATACTCTCTCATGCTTCTGCTTGTGGAGCCTCTAGCAAGGGCTGCTCCTTGCTCAGCTTTGTTCAGGAGCTCATGACTAGAGAAAAGGATCTGGGGTTTTGAATCAGACTTGGTTTCCTTCAAGGTTATCCCCTGTCCACTAGGAAAGTGTCTCTTTGCTGGTTGAACTGGCCAGGGACATGAAGTCTTCTGAGCTAGCCTCGTCCCTACTGGAAGTAAAATTTACTTTAATTGTAGAGGACTTTCTCTTTAATGGGTCTGTTTATGTAGTTTGGTGAGATGTCAAATCCTGCTGTGCTCCATGGTCCTACCAGGTAATCACTTCTTGGCAGGTGTCTTTCCTCCTTAATGTGATGCCAAACCTGGCACATCTGATATCTTCAGCATTGCAGTCTTTGACATCAGACCATCACTGGTTGTAGAAGGGAGGTGTGGAGAAAAGCACGTCTCTTGTTCTCTGGCTGCCTAGCACAAGCAGACAATTTCCACCTAGTGAGTCCTCACCAAAATGGAAAGCCTGGTCCAGTTCTAATACCCCAAAGCCAAGCACCAAACCCCAGATACTTTTGATGATGTGTATTCTGGAAACTCTGTGTGTCTAGGTGTGGATGGGGCAGAGGAAGCAGGTGAATGGTAGCAGTGGTAGCTGGGAGAGCTTTCCAGCAGCACTAGCTGGACTTGGAAGGGCCTGAGCTGACTGAATGGTGGGGTGAGAGGGTTAGCTTTTGGGTTGATCTTTCCTTTTGCAGACTGGGTTTCCTGGAACATCCTCTCTTTTCTAGGCCTCATCCCTCTCTTTCTTTCTGTCCCAGGTGCCGGTTCCCCAAGCCAGTTTCATGGAAGACATAGAAAAGTGGCTCTCCACTGATGTGGTAAGTGAGGGGCTGCTTTCCTGGAGTCAGCAGTCCTGCCAGAGTTGCCTGCAGGGCTGGATTTTAGGCAGTGTACAACAGCGCTGGCACTGCTTAATGTGTGGCGCAGGCTGCTCAGAAGCAGCAGGGGAGGAAAAGCCAAGGACAGGGGCTTTGGGATACCACACCAGTATAATTAGCCTCTGGGAGGCATAGCTAATGAACTGAGGCTCAGGGCCACTCTAACATGTCTGTACTGCAGAAGTGGGGGGGAGCACTGTCCTGTCTCTCTCCATGCAGATGAAGAACCACATCTGTGGATGTGCCTTTGTCTGTCTACCTTGCTTCTAACCATGCCCTTCTCCTCCTCCCCTAGGGAGAGTCAGAGGATGCAAAAGGTGTCACCAGCGAAGGTAAGACTTGCCAGCCAAACCCCTTCTCCAGCTGTTACAGGCTCTTCCACAAACCTCCCTCCTTGTTAATGCTCTGCTCTTCTCTTGCCCCAGAGTTTGACAAGTTTCTGGAAGAGCGAGCAAAAGTTGCGGACAGGCTCCCCACTTTGTCCAGCTCCTCAGCAGGGACATCCATCTCCCCTCCTGCTGCCAGCCATCATCGGAAGCAAGCAAAGGAAGATGATGCTATGTTTGCCTTGTGAATGTTATGGACTGGTGTGCTGTGGAGCAAGAAGCTGTGTGTGCTGTTTTGCTTGGCTCCGACCAGGGGCCAGCAGGGGAAGGACTCTGTCCCCTTCCTCTGCTCTCTTCCTGTTTTCCCTTTGTGTTGTTTTTATTTTTAAGCTGCTTTCAGATTTCAGATAATCTTTGTTGTGTTTAGGGATGTCACACAATAGACTTGTGAAGGGGGTTTTCAAAGCTGCTAGAGAATGTGGGAGTTCAGTGGGCTTTTTTTTTTTTTTTTGGTACAGCATGGGCAAAGCAGAAGAAACTCCCCATCCTCCTCTACAGTGAGGTAGTTAGAGATCTTGCCCAAGAAACAGGAGAGGCTGCAGTCTGCTGCTGAAGTCATTCCTGCCTGCCTCTTTCCTCACCCCATCCCTAGAATGGATCTCCAGCCCTCTGCCTGCCACTATTAGACTGGAAAGCATGGGGATGCGAAGTACTACAGGTGGCAGGGGAGGAACACTAATGGTAGAGGGGCCCTGTCGCTCTAGTCTCTCTTGCACAAGTGCTTGTGGTATGCAACACCTTCCCACTCACAACCTCTTCCTCTTCCTTTCCTCCCCCTCCCCATCAGTTTATCCAGAATCCTACCCACAGCCCGAATGTTTCCATTGCATGACAGCCAGTTACCAAAGCCCTTCGCTGCACAGAGGGCTTGAGCTGCGAGCGGTACTCCAGGCTGAAGGGGCTGTCTGCTAGGGGGGTAGGATGTGCCTTCAGCAAACTCTCTGCAGTTAATTTAATTCTCCCATTATTATACTTTTCTCCTCTCTTTCCCTAATGCGATTCCACCTCCCTCTCTCACTTCCACTGATGCCTTCTACCACATTGTGCCGTAGTGTGAGGAGTCTCTCTGAGGCTCTGATCAGGCCAGCACTATAGACTCCCTCAGAGTAGCCACGTGTGCTGGGGCTGAAGAGCTGTGGTCCCTAAAGCAGGGGGCCCTTACATCGACACTGTTGCTGGGGTAGCTTGTTCAGCTGGTGAGCACAGAGGTGAACTGAGACATCAGTCATCTCATGCCAGCAAAGCAGCCCTGCAGCAGCCAGGAGCTCCTTTGCACATGGGAAGAAAAACCCTTTGGGCAAATCACACACACTGCCCAATTGTAAAAGGCAGTCAGGGGGGAGGGTACCAAGCCTGGGGCTCCTGCTTGTGGGATTTCTTGTTGAGCATGGGAGAGTTGCCTTTTTTTATTGCACATTAAAGGAGCAAAGTCTTGAGCCTCCCTTGAAGATATGTGTGAGCTGTCAGTGCTGGCATGGGGAGGGGAGTACCCTGTGGGGGAGGAGTGCAACCATGCAGCCACATTTGCTCTCCACAGAAAAGCAAGGGCACTGTAGTGCTGAGATGAGGCACGGCATGGAGGCCGAGGGTGCTGCGAGCCAAGGCAGGTGCTCGCTGCTTTTTAGCACAGTCTCCAGGGGATGGGACCACAGCCCATCTCAAAATAGCAAGAGGGTGAGCTACCTCCTCTCCTTTCCCTCTCTGCCTTGTGACCAGATCAGAATACCCACCTCACAGCCCAAATCACTTAAAGACATTCAAGAAATACAGTTGCTCCGAAAGGGCTCTCTGGTATCCACAGAGTGTCCTCAGTCGTCCCCATGCCATCCCCTGGTGCCCAGCTGAGTGGGAGCTGGGGGAAGGATTCTTAAAAGGAGGTTGAACAGATTGAAAGTGTCATCTGAGCCCTAGACTTGTAGGAAGGAGTCAAATTAGCTGAAGTTGTCCAAACCTCAGTACCTCCCTTTCTCCATGCCTGCACTGCAGTATCAGCTATACCAAGCTCAGGCTTGAGGGTAAGAGCTGTGAGCAGAGCAAGTCTGCAGCTGGTGGTGTCAGGGCTGGAAAAAGCAGGGTGCTGGGTTTCCTCCTCTGTAAGCAATTGTGGGATGGGAGGAGGCTTTGTGTCTTCTTCAGCTTTCCAAGATGGACAGCACATACTATCCTTGGACAGTTTGTCCCTTGATAAAATGAATTGTCATTTCCAATTCCATTGCATTCCCAATGCCTCTGGGAGGAACCAGGGGAGACCCGCCTCTTTTCTGAACTAGGTGGTATTATATATATAATATAACCCTTTTCGAGCAGCAGTCCTTAAACCAGGGCGTGCATGCTATCTTCCGGAGGTGGTGGGGAGGGGAAAGACCAGCCTAATGAGCCTAAAATTTGCTCATGAGTGCATGAGTGGCTCTGCAGAGGTGGCCTGAAGCTAAATGGTCTCTGAGATACTCCCCCTCCTGCAGCCAGTTCTGCAGCAGGACTTCACTGTGCCATAGGACCCCCACTCCTCACCTAAGACAAGCTTAGATCGAACGAAGTGTGCAAAGTACTTCCTCTCTGAAGAGTGTAGCCTAAGAGCCATCGGTTTCTGCCTTACCAACTGCATGAGGGTTTCATGTGGCAAACACAGGTAAACGCTGGGGAGTGGCACAGCTGCGGACCTCTATCGCAGTCCATTTTTACCACACTCACAGCTTCCTGAAATATCCTCCTTTTTTTGTTTGCTTGTTTTTTTAATCCCCAAAGCATCCTTGTCCCAGCAGATGCTAGAAGTGAAACCTGGGTGGAGGCTGGATTTGCCCATGCAGCGCTGGCTCTGGTCTCTGCTGCCACTCCTGCAGCAAGCCCAGAGTCAAAGTCAGCTCCCTAGAGAGCACCTCCCTGCCACCCAAGCTAGAGCATGCAGAGCTTGTGCCAAAGGCTCTGTGCAGCCCACAGGAGGACA
This sequence comes from Strix aluco, assembly GCF_031877795.1. NCBI lineage: Eukaryota > Metazoa > Chordata > Aves > Strigiformes > Strigidae > Strix > Strix aluco. The sequence continues at coordinate 29,452,012 of NC_133935.1, forward strand.
CTCGAAGTCAAGGGACCATGAGCTCCAGGCCAGCACAGCATCCCCTCATGCTGCAGACCTGCAAGGGCAGGTCCCTCCTGTGAGACAGAACTCTGAGCTGAGACACGAGGGGCTGAGAGCCCCTGCAGCTTCCCTCCTCTGAGTCTCAACAGAAAAACAGAACAAGGAGGAAAGGCAAAAGGGTCAAATGCTGAGCTTCCCCTTCTGGAACACCTGCAGGAGAGGAAGCAAGAGCAGAGGCATGATGGAGCCCAGGATGGTGGGTTTTACAATTGTGGGGCCAGAAGGGCCTCCAGAGCAAGGGGTCTATGCCAAACCCTCTTGCCAGTGCCTGGACTCAGGCTGCCTGGCTGTGTTGGAAAGGGAGGGCTTCTGGTGCCCAGTCAGCAATTGCGAAGGACACCAGTCTGTCCACAAAGGTGATGTTTTGAACACAGGTTTGTGCCTCAGCGAGCGCTTAAAGCTTTCAGTGCCTCCAGCTTCCTCAGTGCATTGCCTGCAGCCTCCTCTGAAAGAGAAACAAAGCCATCCACAAATGTATACCCCAAGCATGGGGAGTTCAAGCTCCTCCTTGCTGCCCCTGGGATGCCCTGAGCCCACCTCGAGATAAGGACTCCTTCTTCACCCTCACCTTGTTTTCTTCCTCCCCAGGCAGCCGCCACAGGAGCTGGCAAAGCTGAGAGGGGACCGTCCCCAACTTGAGCGCAAGGGAATTGGCTCACCACTATTTTCATCACGAGGTGAACAGGTGGGAAGAGTTTTTGGTGGCTGCCAAGTGGGGTCAGTTTGAAGCAATGACCAACAGGTGAAAACTCAGAGTGCTGCTCGTGGCCCTCCGGGCGAGCCTGTCCCCTCCCCACCACACAGTCAGCTGTGGTCATGGTGCTCTTCACTGTGGGCCACCCAGCGCAGAGATTTATCCAACAGGAATGACGTATCTTTTTTCCAAGCAACTGAAAATATGAAGAATGGGGATGAGGGCATGTAATCTTTCAATGACCAAATTAATACTGTCATACTTGCTATAGATTATACCAGTAATAGCTTGAATAATTTTGCAAGGTTTCTTTGACAAGGAACTTGGAAAAAAAACCTGGCAGGTCTGCAAGGGATCATTTTAAGTAGAGACCAGGTGTTTTGCATGGGCAAAAACTGCTTTATGATTGTGAAAAAATAAAATGACACCACTGTAAAGAATTCCTTTAAATGCCTTTCCCTTTTTAAAAGTGCTTTCTAATGTTGCTATTTTAAACAGAAATAACATTGCCTGCTCGCTTCTGACCGCCAGATGGCTGTGGTCCCTCACACACTCGGCCTGAGCTCCACCAACTGTAGAGGACAACCTCTCCCTTCACTTCGACCTGCTTAGCCACTGTGCAACCACAGTGGTTTTCCTTATTCGAAGTATTACACTGCAACCACTAGCCCAGCACAGACTGACACAGCAACTCTCCAAGGCCCTGCATTCAGGCATTGAGACTGCACAGGGGCCAGGAAGGAGTGCTTGCACTGTATCTAAGCATCCATCTAACCACACTGGGAACAGGATCCTGACCTGGATGGATATTTTGCGTGACCCAGAACAGTTGTTTCTATGTAAACTGAAGAAAGGCATAACTTCCTTGTACTGGGTCAGAGTTGCTCAACATCTCTAAAAATGAAATATATGCTAAAAGTTAATGAGAATTTCCCCGATGTTTGAGTTCTGTGGTTCTTGGCATACCAGCATTGCATTCATAGAGGCAAAAAAAATACATGCTTCTCTTCTACCTACTACAACCTCCAAATAGTATATGAATCCTTTTTTTTTAAAGAGCAGTTAACAAAAAATACCTCCTGATTTCCTACAACATCGTCTCACAAATCAGCACAGAAGCGTCCCAGGCTAGTACACTGGGAAGGCCGTTCTCCATCCCACAGGACTTTCATGTTGCTCTGCCACGTCAAAACTTCCTCAAAGCTTATTTTGGATAACAAAATTCCCCCTTCCTTCACAAAATGAGGATAAAGCCACTTCCCCTTACCTTCAGATCACTGTTAGTGGTGCTGCTTAGGGCACATGGAGATGCTGGGAAGGGACTGTGATGGTTTAGCCCCTGCCGGGGTCTGAGACCACACGGCCGCTGCCCCTCCCCCACAAAGGGAGTGAAATACAAAGCCCCGGGGCTGAGATAAGGAGAGGTTTAATACAACAGAGCAACAGCAACAAAACAAACAATAACAATAACAATAACAGTAACAGTGATAACAATGAACAGATCAAAATATCTACCAATACAGCAGTGAGAGGACCAGATGTATAAAACCACGCGCCCCACGCTCCCGTGCCCGGATGTGACATCCGCATGGTATCTGAATAACCCGGCTAGAGCTCCCCCCCACTGCTGGGGAAACTTAACCCTATCCTGGCTAAACCAGGACAGGGACATACACCAAGGACCCAGTGGGCAGCAGAGAGGGAAAGGAAGGAAAACATTTCTGTAGGTAACTAATTTTTATCTGTATGGGGGCATAAGCAAATGGAAGCAAAAGAAGAGAGGAAGGAGACCAAAAAAAAAGGAAGGAGGATAGGAAAATGTGCAAACCCATGAGAGGAAAAGTAGGTGCCCCAATGCTTGGGATCAAGGATATGGAGGCGGCCAGTAGTCACTGGTGCAACACAAGGAGTTGTACTAGCAGCCAGTCTGGGTTTTTTTCTGTTTCTCCTGAAGATATTTCACAAACCACACAGACAGAGGTGACTTCTTGCATCAGGGTGATGCCAAGGTGGTTGGTATCCCTGAGATTTCTCTTTCGTTGACTTGCCTGCTCTCCCCTGGCTTTTAGGGCACCCAGAGCATCCTGCACAGCACCTGGCAGCTCCTCCGGATGTTGAGTGTACAAGCGTCCTTGTTGCTTTGTGTCAGTGTTGGAAGTGTGGGAAAAGCAAAACAGTGAAAAATCTGCAAAACACACATTTCCTTAACACATGGTGCCCAGAACAAACACAGGACAGGATGGAGATCCAGTGATTTGTGTTGCCATGGCACCAAGGAGGAATGCAAAATGAGGTGGAGGCCATACAGTCCCATTCTTCCACTCTTCTCAAGGAACATTTGACATGACTATGCAGATTTATCTCCTGCTCTTCCCCTTCTCTCAAGGACTGTTTTGCAGTACTCTGCGGACCTTGTCTCTCACTCTTCCTCTTTTCCCACAAAAACAGTGCATACCTTGCACCAAGGAATGTGCTGTCGTTACTCAAGAAACAATGACTTGACCACAGTTCCACCCACTGACACATACATACTTAGATAAATAGTACCCCGAGTTTGTATCTAACTCGGAGTGACAATAATCCAATACCAAATCGGAGGGACAGATCAATGGGTTTGTGCTCCTCCCCCGCCCCAGAAGGGACGCCTTTTGGTAAGATTTGGGCCCTTGCCTATGCTGAGTGATTACCTGGGAATTAAGTGTGTGTGATTGCAATCAGTTTTTTGTGTGTAGTGCTATATAGCCAGGCTGCAGTTTGTGCATTTATCATAGGCAATCTCAAAGAATCTGTAGATGTTGCATAAGAATAAACCGTACTATTCGTGAACCTGACTGCTTCTCTTGAATGCAACCGGACCTACAGCATACAGGCTGTTCGTGCATCTGGTGTCAGGCCTATAGTTACGGCCATAATTGGCATACCTATGAAGAGATAAGTCTAGCTGTCCCTAGCCCCTCTAACCTCTGAGGACCGGCTAGAACGCAAGGGGATTCATCTCTTACCAAATTAATTTGCTACTTTAAATGCAACAGTCAGTAACTGGTGAAACCTGAGCAAGGGAATGGGGACTCAGGAGCGCAGGCTCACAAGCAAAAGCTTCCTCTTCCCTATCTGCCATCATCCTTGCAAAATCTTCTCTGTGTGAAGTACACAGGAACTGCAGCGGGCTTGGACTGCACAAGTGGGCAGATTCACTTCCCCTTCCCAGCAGGGTCACCAGTGGTCAGAAGGATAGAGATGGGTGAGGGGTGACAGGATCGCTCCGCATGAGCAGGAGAAGTTTGCTGCAGCGCTGCATCCAACAGCGTTTCTGTGGGGCTGGACCTTGGTCCTTACCAAGACCCTCTGGCCAGGGCGCACAGGGGTGTTTCACTCTGTAACAGCAAGGCTGGGGGCTCAACCCTGGTGAGGAGACCCCTGGGGAGACAGGCTCTGCAGCAGGGCTTTTCTCAGAGGGGATCAGTAATTCCCTCCTGGCACAGAAAAGCAGAATGTGCCAGTCTCCAGGCGCTGTGTTTTCCTGGCCAATCTCAGCAGAAAGCATGGATCAGGCACAAGGTGAATTTGATAGTGGGGTGAGGCAAGGACACGGCTTTCATGCAGCTTTAGGGGAGGTTCTTTCAACAGCATAGAGCAGCAGGAAAATCTGTGTTTAGAAAAATTGCTGTGAGGCACTTCAGTGGTATTTTTAGCTCCTTGACCAAAATAAAAGGCCTTAAATACCAGACCAGTCTCAGTGGGAGATAATCGGTGCCAATTTCTTTGAGTGCCTTTGCACAATTTCAGTCCAAATAGGAAAAAAAAAAAAAAAAGAAAAAAAGCAAGGGTATGGGTGCTGCCAGCAGTGCCTCTCTGCCTGTCCCTGCTGCCTCCAGACAGCAACATGTTTTGTGCAGCGAGTCACACCATCAATCACCATCAATCAGCAGAGCGACAAGAGGGTGGCTTACCCCATTCCAAGCACCTTTAGTCCCTCTTGCCTCTGCCAGACCACACCTGGCAGCTGAACACTCCAATTCAAATCCCATGTTGCCCAGATGCTCTTGTTAATGAGTATTTAGCTTAAGACCCGCAGCCACAGCCCCGAGGTCCTGCTGTGCTAGCACTGAGCATGGAAAGGGGGTCTTTGCCACACAGAGCCGACAGCCCCAGCTCCCCAGTGCCTGGGATGCCAGGGAAGGCCTTCCCAAAAAGGGGGATGTTCTTGCTCTTTTACACTAGCAGCTGCAGTCCATAAGGACCGTGGTGCACAGGGCTCTCCAATGCTGAGCCCACTCTGCCCCTAAATGAAGGGTTCTGAAGAAGTATCTGACCTTGCTAACCGTTCTTTGGCTTATTTCTTCTTGTTAGCCTGTAGCTGTCACCCCTTCAAAACAGACAGCAGCTTGGTGGGGTAAATACATTCTTGCCTGCCTGTCCTGGAGCAATCTTTGGTAATGAGTGAAGAAAAAAGGGAGGGGTAAGGGGGGAACACAGGCTATGGCACAGACACCCTGTGTGGCCCTGGGTAAGCCACTTAAATTTGGCATGCTCCACATGCCAGCCTCTAAAATAAACTCATTCCCATACCCCATGGGAAACCCAGATCTCCTGGGTTTGGTGTTTTCCACCAGCACAGGTGGAGCCCGGTGCCCATGCAGCGCCCCAGAGAGTAGTGTTCCCATGCCTCGATTCCCCCCAAGAGGAGCAGGGACTGTCCCGGTCCCAGGACAGATGGCCACAGGGTCCTCTGTGTCCCTGGGTCAGCGAGGTGTGCAACTTTCCCAACCTGGGACACTAGCTTTTCCCACCTTTCCCAGCCCACCCAGTGCATCTGCAGAGGGCTGGGAAGCACAGCTGGAGGGGGGGATTTTTGCAGCTGCCAGTGATGCCGCATGTCCCCCTAGGACTTCCCACTCTTGTGTGAGCCCTAAAATCTCGCAGCCTGCCTCCTGCTAATGCTGACTCACCCTTTCCCCAGCATGGGCGTCCTGCTGAGTCAAGGTCAAGCCGGCCGCCCCATATTGCTGAGTAAAGGTTTCAGGCTGTGGCGGAGGGGCTCTTTTGCTGAGTCACGGTGGAGCAGGGTCCACGTGAGGCTGTTTATTACTGGATGGTTTCCTGCTCACCGCCCTGAGATTGCAGCTGCTGCTCTTGGCCCTGGTCCAGCTTCTCAGGACAATCAGAGAAATCTCCAGAAACAGCCCCAGCTGCCCACAGCCCATTGGCTGCACAGCCCCGCGCAGGAGGAGGACTCATCTCCCATACCCCAGGGGCATGGAACCACACAGGGGTGGTTTGGAAAACTTGCGCGGAGGTGTCTGAGTCTCACTGTTTGTAAAACTTGGTTTCCAGCTCCATCTCCTCCCCTCTTCTGGGAAAGGGGTGTGACCTGTGGCACAAGGTCCTCCTTGCTGCATATGTGTGACTTTCAAATACAGATTTTCAGAGTTTGACCTGTTTTGCAGTCAGGGCACACTTTGTTTTACACAGTTGTAGCACTGAAACAAAGGAGGCGGCACGGACTGAAACATTTACAGAAATGCGATTTTTGTTTGCTAACTCTGCCCTACTCCCTTCCACACCTCCATTTTGCTCCCAAAGAAAATCCCCAGCAGGGCACACGGTTGATCCCCACCAACACCAAGACTCTAAGGAGCATAGTGGGCTTTATGCATTCTTCTTCAAAATTTCAGCCCAGTGTACCCGTAACCTGAAGACCTCCTTCACACTTAGGTCGCTGCCTGACCCTGGGTCTCTGGTCACAAAGCAGGCACATGCCTTGCAAGGTGTTTGCTCTGTTCTCCCTCCTCCTCCTTGCTCTGTTCCAGCCAGCCCAGAGCTCTCTCCTTGCTTGTAGCCATGTACTGGAGACATCCATGCGTCACAGCACGCATATATGCATACATCTATAAAAATACATACTGTAATCTGCATGTCCTATTTTTGTCATGCTGGTTCATTTATGTTTAAGAAATCTGCCTGCACCTTCATCTCCCACCACATCAGTCTCTGGGGTTCTAGTGTGGGGGGTTTGCCTAGCACAGCCATGTCCATCTAGAGGACCCTCCCAAAGGCACCAACAGTGCCAGGCTGGAGGACAGCTGCAGGGCCTGCACTCCGCATGGGGATTTCCAGTGCATTGCACTCCTGACCTCCCCCTTTTCCACCTGTATCGTTGATCTAGACTTGGAGTGTTCAATGCTGACTTCAGCGAGCACAGTCAGTTCTGCCAGGGCCGGGCTGGGCTGGGCAATCTCCCTTTGGTAAACACAGATTAACCCACAGAGTACCCCTGAGTACTCCAGCACTAACTCCCTTCTTCAGTGAGTCATTTTAAGTTGCGGTTATTGCAACTTCTTTTTTATTTTTTTCCCCTGTCATTACACAGCAAGTCCTGATCACTGAGTCAGCTTTCTGGGTACAAATCAGGAGGCTGTGTTTTGCTGTGTCACGGTCCCAGAGAACCCATTAACCCCTCTGAGCCAACAAATGCTAGTTTTCATTGGGTGATGCCTTCCCCGACAAGACGAGCCAAGCTGAGGCGCTGGGAGCTGCCTGCTGGAGCCCAGCGTGGAACAGTTCAGGAGTGCTGACTTGGCACTCCATGACTGCCAGTGTAACTAGACATTTCTGACCATAAATCTGTTGTCAGAACAGGCTATTAAGTGTATAAAGAGAAAAACTCCGACTTCCATATCCCTGATGAAAACACTGACCCCTCAATAACTTTCCATTGTTGTTAACCATTCATCTACACCATCTCTTAATGAAGCATTTTCTCAGGGGCTAGGCTGTGCAGACTGAGGCTTTTAAGCCCAGCAGGAACTTTTGCAAATATCTTGCCTGAGGCTACTTGATTCATCCTTGCTAGAAATCTCCTGGGCAGTTTCACTGGTGCCCATGCACATCACCCTCACAGCAAGTAGCTCTGGCACCACCCAGCCACTGCTCACTGGAAGAGTAGGAGATGACAGGACTTCTGGCAGGCACAGTGGAGACTACAGGTCTGACACTTCAATGAGGTCCAAGAAAAATCTCCTAGTGATCTGGATGCAGGCTGGCCTCAGCTTGCCAGTGGCCCACTATGCCCAGAATGAGTTGCTCTGGGGGCCAGTTTGTTCCTTCTGCTAAAAGCACACACCTCCTTCCCCATGCATCACTCTCAAGTGTCGCCTTCCCAAGTTCTCTTCTGGGAAGAGATGGTCCTTCACAGACCTCTGCCAGCACATTGGCACACTCAATGTCATTAGCATCCCCGCACCACATAGCAACAGCCCAGCAGAAGCAATACAAGTCCTCACTGCAGAGCACTGAATGGGGCCAGAAATGCCCCAGACCAGTAACTGCAAAAATGATGACACCCACTTCCCACTTTCAGTTCTCGTTCCATCTTGCTGCAGGGCATTTGGACCTTTCTGGAGAGCTGGGCAGTCTCACAGCTGCTGCATCCCAAGTAACCCAGATCTGCTTGAGACAGCATAAATCAGTTATGGGGCACAGCTTGCTTGCTTGCACCTATGGAAAAGCTCACAGCAGAGGTGAGCTGCAGTAGGGACCTTATCTCCTGTCACCAGCCCAGGAGAAGGTAAAGGCCCAAGATCCAGAAGGAGGTATATTGGCTCTGTGTCCTGGGGCAGTGTGGTTATGAGCCAGGACTTCTTCCTGGGAAGAAGTATCCTACCTGGAATGGCCATGACATGACTAGACACCCTCTCTCTCTTACGTGCAGTCTCACATCCACATCTACCACAACCCTGGATGAAAAGGAAGGAGGAGGACCTCTTGGATACATCCTTTATAGTGCCTCCAAGCATGCAGCCTCTTGGAAGAAGCCAGGCAGGCAGGGGACAAAAGCACTGACCTGAAAGCAACCAGAAAGTCCTTGGGAAGGAAGTGGATGCATTAGCAGAGCTGCAGAACTAAGGTGAAAGGAGGGGCAGGGCTTGAGTGTTGGATTTTTTTCATATTATTTTATACAATGAATAATATTATTCATTTTCATATTCTCATATAGTTCCTACATCCCTCCACCAGTACTACAGGTTCAGTCTGTGCTCCAGCTTCCTGTGTCAGAATAGGACTCATTGAAAAGGACAGAAAATGTGAGATTTAAGGAGCGATGCCAGAGAGAAATGCTCATTTTGGGGCCATCCCTGGGGCAAAATGTTTTCAGGAGGGACTGGCCATGCAGCCCTATGCTCTCATTGACTCCGCACCACAGCCCTCTCTCAGGGGATGTTTGGGGCTTTGTCACACTTGATTCAAAGACTCAGACATCCTGATACATTTATTTTGCCATACAGAAAAACAAGCAAGGCAGCTGCAAGTTATCTGCAATGGCATGGGGTAAGAGTGGAACATGACAGCTTTTGCTAACAGGCACTGTTGCTTTAAAAGACAAAGGCAAGACAGGAAAAGTCTGGGCTGAGTCAGGGCAGAATCGCTGAGTAATCCTTCCTGAGCACTGCACCGCAGGCCAGATGTCTTCCCAAGTTGAAAAACAAGCGCAGAAACATATTTCTGTCAGGACGGCTTTTTAACCTACAGCACCAAACCCAGCTGTGGCCAGGTATGGGTGCAGTGACAGGAAGACATGTGAGGCACGCAGCTTGGACGGCAGCACCCATCAGCAAAGCCCCAGAGTGGACTCACTAGAGGGGACAGACAGACAGAAGATGCCACAGTTCTCCCCCCTCCTCCCCAGGCACTGCCTCCCTACCTACCTCCCTGCACACGACTGCAGCACAGGGCTTTCTCACCCCCACAGCAGCGGGGGAATGGTGGCTTTAAGTGCTCTGCTCTTTGGGTTGAGCACAAAATGTGTCCTTTTGCCAAAGCACAGCTGACCGATGCATCGTCCATCCTGGCTAGCTCTGCTTCCAGTACAGCTACAGTTGGAAGAGAAGGGCCTGCTTTATCGGTTCGCTGCCTCATTGACCACTTCACCAGCTATAACAGCAGAGCAGCCAGCTACTGGCAGAAGCACATTGTCCAACTCTCCTTTCCCAAATCAGATAAATTATTTGCCTTTGAAAATCTCTGCAGACTTCCTCAGTTTCCCCCAAGTCTTGTATCACATCTTTTCAGCCCACAAGCTTCCCAGCTTTCTCGGCATCTAGGAGATGGAGTGCTATTCTCCTGAATTGCCCTGCACACAGCTGTGCACACAGTAGAGGCCAGTTGCCACACAATCAGTATTTTTTCCATGCACAAGGGAGTGTGGAAATGATTTCTCTGTGCTTCAATGCAGGCACACCTGTGCTGGCTCAATGCAAAGAGACAGGGTTTAGTCCCCAGTGCCCAGCACTGTGCAAGGGCAGTTCCAGCGTTTGGAGACCAGTGCTGGTGCATGTATGTGCCACAGCACCCAGATTACCCTGGGTGCCCATGACTGGTACACAGCCCAGGGTCCCTGGCTGTACTCCCTGCCATGAAGGGTGTATGCTCCTAATCTGTAGTGCTGAGCTCCCCATCCCGTGGCCCACAAGTACCTCATTGCCTGAAAGACTCTCTGAAGATGTGCACAGTTGTGGGAAATAAGATGTTTATATCTGAGTCGTGCTAGAGCAGATGGGAGTGGGGGCTGTATTAGCTCCCCAGGCAGGGTGCAGCCGGGACACAGGCTGGGGTGTAGGGAGAGGAGGCTGCCCACCCTGCCCCCGGCACTAGACCTGTAAATCCACCCCTCCTTGCCCAACCCCACCGTCCACAGAACAATTAGCACCCCTTGCAGCACCGGGGCTCTGCCTGCTATGGGCACTGCGCTGAGCAGGTTACGGAGCCAGGCACTCTTGAAGAGAAGTTGCTGGACATCCTCTCATTTGTGCTTAGTTATCAAGACACATCAGGTGACTTCCTTCTGGTCCCTCGGGGCTGCAGGCAAGCCAAGGGTGACTGCCACGCTGGAAAGGGAAGTGCAGTTGCGTTGCAAGAAGTTTGTGCTCACACTGAGGTCAGCGGTTCGGCTGTTCACGTGGCCTGGCGGTATAAAGCAGGATGCGGGAGCCAGGCTGCCCAGCTCCGAGCTTCACTGTCCTGGGCGCAGAAAGGAAGGAGGGAAGCACGAGCAACAAAAACCAACAAGGAAGGGGAGGAGTGAAACGACGTGGAGAAACATGCAACCGTCCAAGACACACAGCTCTGAGAGGTGAGAGTGGGACAGGAATGAGAGGGAAACTTTTTGCCAGAAGAGTGTTGTGTTTCTCCCCCTGCTTTCAAGCATGCTGTTCCAGTTTCTGCTCTGCAGGGAACGGCATGCTCCTGCTTTCGCCTCTAGATGGAATCTGGCAGTCTTCCTCGCTCAGGACAGCGTTGGGGTGCTGGTGCTCCCCAGTTCCCACCCATGGCTCTCGGGAATGCTTTGCCCCTTTTCCTGCCATCCCAGGCTCCCCTTTTTTTTCTAGAGAGCTAAGATCCATTTTGCCAGAGAGCAACAGCACTGACATTGTTCTGTTGCTCTTTCCCAGCATGTCCAAGGACCTGTCAGAACTGATGAAGGAAGCTACGAAGGAGGTGCATGAGCAGGCAGAGAACACACCATTCATGATGAATTTCCAGAAGGGGCAGGTGTCACTCCACGAGTTTAAGGTACTTTGTAGCAGCATTGCTTGGGGATGGGATTTCCTTGCCAGGAAATACACTGTTAGATCAGACAGGCTGTGCAGGGACTAAAGGAGGGAGGATGGGGATGGCACAAGGAAGGAGGTTATTTGCATTACAGCTGTCTGGTATCAGCATTTCCTGTGCAAAACATGCTCTTCATCAAACTCCGGCACCCTAAGAGCTTACCAGCTCCTCTTGCAGGTGGAGCAGGACTCTGCATATCAGGATGGGCAGCCAAACTGACACAGGATAAAAAGATGAAGAAGTTGATGAGATTAATGCAGTTGCTTTCCTCTTTTTTCATAAATGCCTGCATGTTATCTATTGGCAGTGATAGTTAATGGAGATACGACTATGTGCAGATACCTGAGTGGCTGAAATGTCAAAAAGAGGGAGAACACTAAATCTACAACACTCTTAGCAGCTACAGCTAGAAATAATGATGGAATGGTGAGGAAGTGAGGATGTGGGATCATCTCTGGCACTGAACTTTGCAGTGTTTCAGTTGTCACTTGGGTTATACCAGAGCTGAGATTGTGAACAATAATAACTAAAAGGCAGACTGAATTTGAGCAAGCCATGTCAGCCGCTAACAGGCAGGAGCCTGTTTCTTTTCTTAAGATAAAAAAGAAACATTTGCATCTACTAGTCTGCACCTAACCTGGCTAGATAAGTGATTCCTGGGATCTGAGCCACATAACAAAGCATGAACAAAAACAAAGCACACACCTGGGCCAGAAATTCCTGGGAGGCTATAGGATGTGACACATGGTCTTGCAAATAACAGCTAGTGATTCAACCTGTGGTTTAATTATTTTGTTGTTGAATTGCTCCTTGGCAAATAAATACACAAGAGTAGGAAAAAGACTACTTATTTCTGACAGGTTGCATTCAGGGTACTTAGTCAAGCATAAATTTAGTCTCAGGTGCTGAGAACTGGGGTATTGATTAGGCAGTGAACTTTGAGACAGGCTGGCAATAACACAGAAAGTCAGGCCTTCAGGAATACAGCTCAGTTTCTTCAAAGATATTAACATACTGTCAGGGGGAGAGAGATGTGACGCGGGTTTTAAGAAGTCACGACAGTTTTCAGAAGTCATGTTTCCCATTAAACCACTACCTGCCTCTGAAACAACCAGTCAAGTTATATTTTCTTAAGTTGTTAGGCAATGTTCCCATATTTTGTTTCTTTTCCAGTAAGCTTGATAACAGGTTCTGGTTAAAAACCTCTATTTTTGTTTAATCTCTCGGCAAACCTATATACTGCTCTGACACGTGACTCCAGAATCTGAATATTTGTTTCCACAACGAAGCCACTGCTTGTGTGCTTATCAAAGGTCTATTTGCTGGCACAGTGGGGAAAAGTTGAAACAGTAATTCTTTTACTGCTAAATTGATTGCTTTGTGGGAGAGTAAACTGCTTTCTCTTCTGTCATCAGCATAATCCCCCCTCCCCAAACCTGACTCACCTGTACTGCAATACCTTCATGTTTTACCCTTTGCTGTTGATAAGGGGTTCCAGTGTAAGGAAGGGGTGGTGTAGGTGTAAATATGAATACAGCCTCTGAGAACAGAATGCCCGCAGAAGGAAAGAACACAGTTAGATTGTCTTACACCACGTGGAAAAGTTGGCAGATAGAAGAAAGTATCGTGTAAGCTGGGAAAAACAATAACAATGGTTTCAAAATAGAGAGGAGAACACACAGCCTCACAGCGCTCCTTCACAAAGGCGTCTTTCAGAGGGAGCCCCCTTTTATCTTGTCTCCTTGGGGCAACCAAGGAGGCAACTCCACTTGCAAGTCTGAGTGAGGAGAGCGGTGCTGCCTCAGTTGCCAGGATGGTGGGATGCCAACAGGATGAATATCATGAAAAATAAACAGGGTGTGTCATTCTCTCACAAGGCCCCACAAAGGCAAACCACATCTTGAAGCATTCAGATTTGAACAATGCACCAGAAAATATAACTTTGGGAATACCCTCTCTGTTGACTGAGGGAATGAGAATATACCAGGCATGATTCAATAGGGCTCCATTTTCCGTTACATCAAACTGCAAGACCTTTAACTTGAAGGTGAAGGCAGCAGCTTTTAAGGGCAGGTAAGACCAATATCTGCTGGAAAGGGCTTAGGTCTTACCTGATGCTGCCTCAAGCAGAAGGGGAAGGGCTAAACGGTGTCTCACTGCACCCTGAAACTCTGTTTTCTGTATGGGAAAGCTGTAACATCACAGATGTGCATGACTCATACTGGGTGTGCCCATGAGTAACTTTTTCTGATAGCAGGATTTCTCCCCAAAACCTGAAGAACAGACAGATGCACCTGTAGCTCATCCTCTTCCTTCTCTTTCAGCTGGTTGCTGCATCCTTGTACTTCATCTATTCTGCTCTGGAGGAAGAGAGTGAACGTAACAAGGACAACCCAGTTTATGCCCCTGTGTATTTTCCGGCGGAGCTGCACCGGAAAGCTGCCCTGGAGCAAGACTTGGAGTACTTCTATGGCAGGAACTGGAAGGAAGAGATCGCATGTCCTCAGGCTACTCAAAAATATGTTGAGAGGCTCCACTACGTAGGCAAGAGCCAGCCAGAGCTCCTGGTGGCCCATGCCTACACGCGATATTTGGGAGACCTGTCTGGGGGGCAGGTGCTGAAGAAAATTGCCCAAAAGGCCCTCCAGCTGCCCAGCACTGGAGAAGGGTTGGCTTTCTTCACCTTCGATGGAGTCTCCAACGCCACCAAGTTTAAGCAGCTCTATCGCTCCCGCATGAACGCCCTTGAGATGGATCTTGCCACTAAGAAAAGAGTCTTGGAGGAGGCCAAGAAAGCATTCCTGCTAAATATACAGGTGAGTAACAGCCAGCCAGCCCTGCCTGCCCACACCCTCTCTGAAACCAGATAATAGCTACACAGGAAAGGCAAAGCCGGTATTTCTGCTGTGGAGGCTATGGGAAGTTGTGGATTAGGACAAGCTAGTCAGAGTTAGGTGGCTACACTTGTCCAACCTGGAAGCCTATTAAAAGGCTGGTCTCTGAAAAGCTCTTCTCCCTCCCCTAGGGTTTAAATTCAGTCTCTTCCGTGTGCTAGTGTTCAGATATGAATGAGACCTTATACCAGGAGTGAGGATCACCACCTATCTGTCCTATCTCTATAGTACAGCTCCACAGGTCCTCTGTGGATGCTGACTAGATGCATGTGTACCTTGCTTTCCTTCCCATCAGAAGATGGGCAATAGCCTCCTCCTGAGCTGGAAGCTTCAGGGAGAACCTGAAAAGTGAACAAGGAGTTTGAAAGACATGCTCTTGACCCCACAGGCAAATTATGTTCTGTGCAAAATGTGCCAGGAGACTTGAACTGAATGCTTGTGTCTTCCTCTAGCTGTTAACATGCCTGGGGCAGGGGGTCCAGTGAAAGAAGAGGAGGCCACATAATAAGACAGTCTTCCCTCTTCTCAGGTGTTTGAGGCGCTGCAGGAGTTGGTGTCTAAGGGCCAGGAGAATGGTCACCCTGTGCAGCTGAAGGCAGAGCTTCGCACAAGAAACATTAATAAATCATATGAGCATGGTAAGATACTTCTAAGGGCAGGTGTTTAACATTGTCCCTTGTGGTTTTGTTCTCCTCCCTTCCTCTGTTCTTGTTTGTAAAAGCCACTGAGAAATGGAGCATGAGGTGCTTGCCCTGTCTCTTCTCCAACCATCATCAGGCAGTGCAAGGAGAGGCACTGGTGTGTGCAAAGCTTCCTCCAGACATGAAAGAGCAAGGATGACACATGTGGGCTCTCCAGAAATAGTGTCAATGAGGGAGCTTTACAAGAAGAGACTCCCCTCTCCTCCTCTTAGGTTTTAAGAAGTGTAAGTTTCATTTGCCACATGAGTTTCAACCACAGGGAAAACTGGCCTTTAGTTCACAGAAGCAAAGGCCACAATTTTGGGCCCAGCAGATCAGCTGTGGTGCTGTGATGCTGACAGAAGGTTCTTCCAGACACACAGCCCTATCCAACGGCCTGTCCTTTCAGACTAAATCTCCCTCTGGTCATTTTCCTGCCTTCCAGAAGTATTTACTGAAAACTCTCCCGAAAGTGTGCTGGGTTTATAGTGAGCATTGTTCTAGATGGTGAAATGTAACCAGCTGGGAAGTGGGGCTGCCCATCAGTTTTGCAAAACTGAAGAAACTCCATTACTGGCCAGCACTGATCCTGAACTAGGCAAAGCCCAAGCAGCAGCTGCAAACAGAGCAATCCCTTTTCACAGAGTCAAGTTCGTGACTGAGTGAGGAGCAGGCTCAGATGTTTACAGAGGAGAGTGGTCTCCTTGATAACATGTGATTCAAATAAAAAGCCCTTATGACCTACTATTCTGAAACTAAAATGGAGATTTTTCAGTGCATACCGAAAAACCAGTTTTCCCATGGCAAAGAATGAAAAGTAAACTTTGCCTTGCACATTTCTAGCAATGAAGCTTAAAGCAACTTCTCTGCAAGGGCAGTAAAAGTTCTCTGTGAAACTTTGCTGCGCCTTTCCCAATACATTCATGAAAGTAGGTTTTTCAGAAAAGTTTGGTGCTGGATGAGGAATCCCATCCTGAAGTTGTACTGGGAAATTTATTTGTCTGGAGTGCTGAAGACTACCTGTTTAAGGTCATTAAATGCCTAACCAGTTGAATCAATGAGAAAAAGGAGACCTTTTAAAATTGTGGCTTAAGTATTTGGCTGTCTCCTGCACACATCAGGGGTCTGATGGAGCTGGGCAGTGCATTTCTAAGCCTGTAAGGAGACAAAGTTAGAGGCTGGTACTCACCTACAGGCAAAGGGGTTGTGAGCCTTTGTGATTCCCAGGTCAAGTCTGCTGCTTCCCTTCTTCACCTACCCCAGGAGAGCAGAACCAGCTGCTTCTGTTTCCCCCAGCCCAATTGGGCTCTGGGCTTCCTCCTTCTCCCCCTTGACAACTCCGGCAGGGTCTGCTCCGGCACTAGGAAGAGCAAGCATGGCATAGCGGCAGCTTCTTGCCTCAACCTCCTCTCACCTGTCTCTTTTTTTTTTTTTTTTTTCCTCCCTATTTGATCTAGGTCCAGCACATGGGAAAGAAAGCGAGAGGATAAACAGGAGACACACAGACATGATGCCTATCACTCCCCTGGTGCGGTGGATCCTGGCGCTCAGCTTCCTAGCCATGACAGTTGCTGTGGGCCTATTTGTCATGTGAAAGAGCAGGACCTTCACTTTCTCTTCGTGCCTTCCCTCACCCTGAACTAATCCACCTTCCCCATTCCTTGTGAGAGAAACTCCCCCCAACTGGTACTGTGATCTTGGCTCTGCCACTAACATTAGGAGACTTTTCTCCCCAGAAATCAGAGTGCTGTAAGGGGGTTCAGGCAAAGTCTCTCCTGTGCTTGGTGTGAGCTCTTCTCAGAGATTAACTTTATCACCAGAAACTAAGAGTAGAAAAGGCTAAAAACACTGGCCAAGAATTGTCGTTGCTTTACAGAGTGCCTGCAGAAATCCTACAGGATCAGAAATGCAGCTTTGACATCTGTCTCTCCTCAGAAATATGAAGCTCCCCGGAGCTCTGTTTGCTCAATGTTTTTATACTGCTAGATAATACTGTGATCACTTTCTCCATGGAGCCATATGGCTCCTGTGGGTTATAGACTGTTTTATATGACACTAGTAGGTCTTTGTTAATTCTTTTTCCAATCATTTTTGTTTTTTAAAAAGCAGAAGATGGTTGTTGAAGATACAGTGTCATTCTCTTGTATGGTTATATAATTTATACACATAATAAACTTCAATGTACAGTCTTCAGGCCTGGTGTTTCCTATTATTAAAGCCTTACCTGGGGAGAAAGGAGGTCTCTTTCTTCCTCTCAGTTTTATGTCTTTTGGAGCTGCTGCCTCCACAGACATGACAATAGACAAAAGTGGGAGCTATCATCAGAGCCAGACTCTGTTCCCACTCAGTGCTAACAATAACTTGTTACAAGCTGGGGCAGGTTTCTTCAGCTCCTACACGCTGGTCTCTATTTCTAGAAATGGCACAAAATTCTGTGAGTGTACGAAGTATTTTTAAGGGGTGGAAGCTATACATAAAAGCTCATTGCTATTCTAATAAAAGCAAAAGGTGACAGCACCCTTACCCGGTCAAAACCAGGACAGCCTTCCCTTACCACTACCAGCTAAGGGCTCTAGTACCAGCCTGCCTTTGTGAAACCTTCAGCATGAATCAGAAAAGCAAGTATGTTTTCACCACCCGGAAATGAAATGCACACTGGGTTTTGATCCTACAAGGCAGCTAAATGGGAGACATAAGTATGCAACTACATATACATATGCAACTCACATAGGTAACAAACCAACCCAGTTTACTCCCAGGACTCGGCACACACATGGCATTGCTAAAGACGCTCCAAACACACGGCACTGCTGGAGCAGCCCATGCACATAGCTTGCTTTCCTCCTCTTTTGCTGAGGCAGACATGGAGGTCTGGCTTTGTGGCCAGCCACTGTTATGGCCATAGGTCCTATGTGCTTCGGAGGGTCTTCTAACACAAGAGTCACTGCAGGAGAGGCTGCAGTTCAGGTATGGCACAGCAGGTACCAACAAGGCTGTTATCTCTCACCTCAGAGTCCTTTCCTCTCTATCAGAAAGCCTCTGTGATCAACCCATCTCCATGACGCTGCCTGTTCTGGCTGTGACCTTAATCCCAAAGACCCACTTTCCTACTGATCTGTTTTAATGACCAGCACTGACCTGCTCAAAAAGCAAGAACCAGAAGGTAGGTCCTGCTGAGAATAAGCAGCGGGAAAGAGGGGCTGTCATTATTCTTAGGCTCTTATCTACCCTGTATCTCTTCCAAAATCCCCTTTACTACTTCTCTATTTGGACCCATTTGCCAACCCCTGGTAGCAAAACCAGTTAATTTTTAAAGAAGATAGTCAGATGTTTGAAAAGCAGGGATATGAAGCTTGACAGCTATTCAAATACAAGAACTTATTCATTCAAGTTTATATTAAGTTCTACCTATTCAGTCCCTCTAACCCACCCCAACTAAATCATTATGTTCATTCAGCCACACTGAATAACTAAACATCCCAAACATGCAAATAAATGCCCATGAGCTCAAAAATGCACTCTACCACACTTAACCCCTCTCCACTGCTTGAAGAGATTATAACTGTGACCTCAAAGTTAGGGAATCTGGATTCAGACTGACATCATCCCCTCCATGCTCATGGCAGAAGTATGGTGTTTTAAGTATCTCAGCCATTGTGCTATTGCTCACTGGGTGTGAGCCCAAACAAGTCTTCAGAGGTGAAGACTATGATCTTTATATCTGGTTTCTCCGCAACATGAGTTGGTTTCTTTCCCACCTGCTACAGTTAAAACCTCCCTTGCAACGCACTACGCTTCCCAGCTTTGTTTTCATTTAGGATGTGCACTACCGTATTTCTGAAGGGCCAAAATTCCTACCCAATAACCTGACAGCCTTCCCCCAAAATTCACTACTAGTCAGCAGAAAAGTACCTCAGAGAACACATATCCTGAAGCAGCAGCAGCTTGTTTGCAGGCCATCAGGCTTCCTGCTCACTGTCATCCCTGTGGGGCCCCCGCCAGACCTCCCTGCCCACCACTTCCCCACAGTATGTCCCACCACATCCCGCAGGTTTCTCCTCTGTCCTGCCATCCATGGCTGTGGGCCTGCTGCACTGCACCTAGACCAGGCCAAAGCTCAGGCCCCTCCTGCTCACAGGGACACATCGCTTAGGCCCAAACACCCCACCAAACCCCACAGGCTCCAGCTGTCTGCAAGGAGACTACAGCTGTAATTTCCTTTATTCTCGGTAATTAACGCCTCCACCTCGCCGCCGACCTGTGACGGCCACGTTTCCACCCACAACTAACGCTCTCCCCCGCCCGCAATGGTTTCACCCGCGCGCACTCCCCTCCGCGCACCGCCACAATGGTCTCGCCCAACCGCCATTTCGCCTCCCCCAGCTCTTCTCTCCCAGATTTCGCGCCAAAGTGCGTCCGGCCGGCAGGGGGTGAAGAGCCCCGGCCAATCGGCGGCAGAGGCGGTGCCGCGCGCTTCCTCTTGGGGCGGGGCGGGAGGGCGGCCGGGGCCCAACCCGCGGCGGCGCGCGGCGGCCGGGCCAATCGGAGCGCGCGGTGGTGGCGGCGCGCGCCCCGTGCTGCAGTTCGGGTTCCGCCGCGCGCCGTTTTTGCCGCGAAAAAGTTGGTGGTGGCTTCTTGCGGGCAGCGGGGTGCGGAGCGGGGCCGGATGGGGGGTCGCGAGTGGGGTATTTGGGGTGGAGGATCACATGGGGCACTGGGGGTGGGAGAGGACGACGGGGGCTGCGCGAGTGCGTGGGGTGCAGTGCAGCAGGGGGCGGGGGGGGGGGGGGCAGGATCCCGTGGGGCGTTTGGTGCGGAGGAGGAGGTTGCTGGGGCTGACCGTGCGCTCTCGCCCCTGCAGGGGAGCAGCAGTCGCCATGTCCGGCTTCGATGACCCCGGCATTTACTACAGCGACAGCTTTGGGGGTGATGCGTCGGTGGACGAGGGGCAGATTCGGAAGTCGCAGCTGCAGACGCGGTTCAAGGAGTTTCTGCGGCAGTACCGGGTGGGCACGGACCGGACAGGCTTCACCTTCAAATACAGGTGCTGCTGTGACCCCTTTTCTCTGTCTGTGCCTTTACCTGCTCCTCTTTGCACATCCAATCTGCTGTTAATCTCCCTCCTGCTACGTGTACCCCGGACATACAATAGCAATGTCAGCTTTTCTCTGCCCATAGACTGTAAAGAGCTCTTTGTCAGTATAAAAATGTTGTTCTCATTTAACTGTGTAGAAAAACTGAGGTCTGGTGTTCTCTCAAATGTTTAGGCAGCCAGCCAGCAGCAGAGGTAGCAATAGAGGGATCCACACTGCCAAGCTTGTACCTAGTTCTGAAATTCAATGTCTGTCTTCAAGTTCTAGGGCTTTCTGGTCTGGAGTTTTGTCTTGTATTCATTAAAATCAGTGCAGCACTGTCCATGTGTGCCTTCTGAGGCTGAAGGTCTCTTGGCCATCCTTTTGCCTGTGCAGTTTGGAGACACAACTGTGACAGAACATGGACATGTATCATGCAAGGGCTGGGACAATCTTTCACCTTTCATCTCTGACTTTTACGCACCCTGGCCTTTTTAAGGAGAATGTTGCCTCCTATGCTATTACTTCCTTTTTTTAAATCATATTTTGGGTATAATAGGTGTTATCATGTGAGAAGTTTTCTAATTGCCTATCTAGTCATGTAACTCTAGTAAACAATTGGTGCTATGCTTTACACTGTTACTGTAAGCACTGGTGTCCCTGGTCTCATATCACATTTCAAAGTGGTTTTGGATGAAAGATTTGCCTAGGTCCCCCTACATTTCTCTTGGCACTCTCTTGATTTTCCCCATTTGCTTTCCAAACCAAGGACTCCCTGCAGAACCTGCCTTCTCTGCTTTCTGCTTGTCATAAGGTCACTATGGGTGACTGGTGCTTTCTGCCACGCCATCCTTTACCGCTTACTGTCTTCTAGGGATGAGCTTAAACGGCACTATAACCTGAGTCAGTACTGGGTGGAGGTGGAGATGGAAGACTTGGCCAGCTTTGATGAAGATCTTGCTGACTATCTGTACAAACAACCAGCGGAGCACCTGCAGCTGGTAAGGATGGAGGAGGTTGGCAACCTGGAAACATTGTCGCATCATGAGAGCGACCTTGAGGATATACTGCAATATACCCATAATAGCCTAGTTCTTCCCTTTGTAGTTGGAAGAAGCGGCAAAAGAAGTTGCAGATGAGGTCACTCGTCCTCGTCCTTCAGGGGAGGAAACTCTCCAAGACATCCAGGTGATGTTGGTATCGGATGCCAACGCAGCCAACATCCGCAGCCTGAAGGTGAGGTGAATCAGCTGTCGTGCTGAGCAGCGAGTAGCAGGGCTTGCTTCTGTATGGGTGTGATTGCAGGGAAGCTTTTGGTACTTTACCACATAGTTCAGGACATGCATTGTACACTAATTTACAGGCAGGGATACTCTGCAACTTAAATCTGACTGTAAAGGACTGTTATGGCTGATTTCTGCTGTGGGTATGTTATTGCTGTTAGTGATGTTCTGCATGGAGTGTTTTGTCCTTTTCTTTATTACTTTGAAATCAGAATGGCTACATCATGCAACATTCCTCTACTACTGTAGAGCGAAAGAGTGACATCGTGCAGGCTTTTTTTTGTTGTGGTACCTTAGTCCCATGAATGTGGGAAGTGGAGCTAAGAAAGAACTGTATTTCTTCTTTAGTTTCCTGTCCATCCTCCAGTGATGACTTTCTCACCTTCTCTTCATCTTTTCCCTTTCAGTCTGACCAGATGTCCCACCTTGTGAAGATCCCTGGGATTGTAATTGCAGCAACCCCAGTGAGAGCCAAAGCCACCAGAATATCCATCCAGTGCCGCAGCTGCCGCAACACCATCAGCAACATTGCGGTGCGCCCAGGCCTGGAGGGTTATGCTCTCCCCAGGAAATGTAACACGTAAGGACTGATAGAGGGGATGCATGCTGCAGGCTGGTGGGGAAAAAAAGGCTGTGTCCCCTCCTCCTGCTCCCCTTCCATCCCATGCGTGCTGCATAGTCAGCTCCCTGTTGCACAAGGCAGAAGCATCTGCGCTGCTCCCTGCCTCCTCCCTTCCTGTTGCCCTTGTGCCTGTGTGCACCCGTGGCTGGCAGGCTTTAGCTCCATCCATCTGTGGTCACACTAGTCTGGATGCTGCGTGACAGTGCTACAAGCAGTGCTGAGCGGCCATGTCCAGGGGGTTCTTTTTATCTGTTCATTCCTGCCTTCAGCTCTCCCCATAGTGCTGTGTTAAGTTGCTGTCCTAACTTCCTATCTTGTTTCCACGTTCCCTCTCCCCAGGGGTCAGTTTTGCGGTAGGTTCTGTAGGGATGCTTTGCTACTAACCTTCAAATCCTGCTTTACCAGCTCTTGATGCCCATGCGAACTGTAAGCATTAGGCTGCCACTGTGCTGCAGCTCTCACGCCGACCAATCCTGGTGGGTTGTGTCTGCTCATGCCTGGCAATATTTATTTACTGTGCCTTATCTCTAATGCGGCTTGAGAGGACTTTGGGATAGGGATCATTCTTGCATGTGGTCTGTACAGCACCTTGCATTGATCCTTGACCACACAAGTGCATCTGCACTCTTGTGTTATCCTCCCGAAAGCCCTGCATGGAGTCAGGCATCAGTAGTGATGTACTGAGACAGCAGCAGGACATAGAGGTGCTCCTTGTCTTGGAGGGCTTGTAGCCTAGCAAGGCAGATACATCTCGAGAGAGTGGGAGGTTGATGGCAGCCTTGTGACATTGCTAATTGTTTTCTCACCAGAAACCACTTAACATTTGCTTTGTGCACAACGTTATAACAAAAAATGCCCTGCCGTATTGCTGAGTCTATACTGTTACCTTCTGTGTAATTAATGAATTGCCTTTCTCCCCAGTTTTAACTAGCAGGGGAGAGGGGGGAGGCAGGGACAGTACTCAGACAAGTATCACCCTGTCTTAGGCTTGTTATCATGCCTGCTTTTGGCAGCTGTTGAAGACAAGATGGGTGGCCTGGTGAGCCTTGGTTCAGTGCTGTGTGACTGCCCTTCTCACCTGCTCGGCACTGCTCGGAGGGGTGGCTGCTCTGGGCTCTGTCACTGCTATCCCCTCTACAGGGGGACTCCCAGGGGTGGCTCTTGAGTGCCAGCAGCCTTCCCTGGTTGATCTCTGTACAGAGAACAAGCCGGCCGCCCAAAGTGCTCGCTGGATCCCTATTTCATCATGCCAGATAAGTGCAAGTGTGTGGACTTCCAGGTCCTGAAGCTGCAGGAGTCTCCAGATGCTGTGCCGCATGGGGAGATGCCCCGGCACTTGCAGCTGTACTGCGACAGGTACCAGTACTGTCTCCCCACCCTGACCCTGCTGGGTGTTGTTGGTGGCATCCTTTCCCCCACTACCATCCTCTGCTTTCCCCTTCCTCCTTGCAGGTACCTGTGTGACAAAGTTGTCCCAGGGAACAGAGTCACTGTCATGGGCATCTACTCCATCAAGAAATCTGCCCAGAGCAAGAACAGAAGCCGTGACAACGTGGGCATTGGCATCCGAAGCGCTTACATCCGCGTGGTGGGCATCCAGGTGGATGTGGAGGGCTCAGGTGAGGGCTGCTTTTGGTGCCCATCTGGTCTGTGTTGGTAGCCTGCTGTTGGGAGAGTCCCCTTCCTGAACAGTTTCATCCTTCAGGAAGGACTGTATGAAATCACAGTCTGAGTTCTCTGCTGCTTATATAGCAGAAGGTTCAAGCCAGTCCAGGAGTCTAACTTGCCCTGAATGCTCTATAGTCATGTCCTTTATGACTTTTTCTCAGTGATATCAAATGAGGAGGCTTCAGCCTGAGTCCTCCAGGGTATTTAAGTGCTTTTATCTTATTAATCTTAGTGGAAATCTATTAAGCCATCCCTGAGGATCTGGGCTGAAGTCGATGGTTAAAATTGAGCTATGTATTTAAGACATGGTCCTGACTGTAATTCTCTCTCTACTTCCTCCAGAGCTGCTTTGCCCAAGATCATTGTTTTTTCCTACCAGCGTCTTAAGGACACAGACTGCCTCACTGGGATAGCAAATGCCCTCTCCACCCTTCCCACCTGGTGGCACTTGGCATGATCTTCAAGAAGGGATTTTGGTGGTAGTGGGTGTTGGGGTAGTAGTGTCATTTACTTTAAAACACATTTGTTCGCTGTTGAGTCATTCTCCTCATCCCTGTACAGGACACAGCTTTGCTGGCTCAGTGACTCCTCAAGAAGAAGAGGAACTTCGTCGTCTTGCTGCCATGCCCAACATCTACGAGACCATTGCCAAGAGCATTGCACCCTCCATCTATGGCAGCACCGACATCAAGAAGGCCATTGCTTGCCTCTTATTTGGAGGGTCTCGCAAGAGGTGGGGAAAAGTCAGCCTGGTGGAGAGTGAGTGGTGGCAGGGGTGTCATTCATGGCACAGAGCCCTCGTACAGTCTTCTGGCAGTGCTGCCAGCTGCCTGCCCCTCATCAACAATGCTTGATTATCAAAATAAAGGCTCATCCTCTCTCCTCCCTCTCTTCTTCCCACCCTGTCACTCCAGGCTCCCAGATGGGCTGACCCGCAGAGGAGACATCAACTTACTGATGCTGGGTGACCCCGGCACAGCCAAATCCCAGCTGCTGAAGTTTGTTGAGAAGTGTTCGCCCATTGGGGTAGGTGGTTTGAGGTGTCTGCTTGTAGCGCAGCTTATTTCTTCCTTCTGCTCCTTGCATAGCACTGAAGACTAGACTGTGGTCACAGCAGATACCTGCCCATGCATCCACAGCTAGACTGGCTGGTAGAGATGCGAACTGCTGTTTCTGGTGCTAGCCTGGAAGAGATGGGGTGTAAGACAGGGGACAAGGGAGGGAAGGGGAAGCAGGTAATGCCTTTCATTATGATGTAAGCCAGGCTATTTGCGGATGTCCAAAGATGTGACTGGTGCTGTTGTTTATTGTTGAGACTTGATCAGCAGAGAGGCTGTCTGATCATGACAAATGAAGTTGACTGCATCTCAGACACGGACCTCCAGGCTGAGCCCAGGCATGAAATTATATTTTCAGCTGTGTTTTCTTGTAGTCTCTATTAAATTCAGCCTCTGACTGCGTTGTTCCCTTGGGGGGAAAACAGCTATTGCAGCAGTCTACCAAACAATGAATCATTCCCTGTTCTGTACTTGATACTTGTATTTGTGTGTCTGCAAGCCCTCTGGTGCATCACAGCTGCTTAGTCCGAGGCCTGGGACTAGGCAATAGTCTTGCTCTGTACCCAGCAGGTCTGCTTTGGGCATGTGCTGAGTAGTTTTCCTGGAGGTCCTTGTGTTGCCTCCAGCAGCTCTGGATTTTGTGATGTCTGTGTGTGCTTTGTCCTCCCCCTGGAGTGGTGGGCTCCTGGGTCCTGCGGTGGCTGATGTGCTGTCCCCTTCCTTGTCCCACATGCTAGGTGTACACCTCCGGGAAAGGCAGCAGTGCTGCTGGCTTGACAGCCTCAGTGATCCGCGACCCTTCCTCCAGGAGTTTCTTCATGGAGGGAGGAGCCATGGTGCTGGCAGATGGGGGAGTGGTGTGCATCGATGAGTTTGACAAGGTACCTGTAGGGCTGACTGCATAGGAGCAAGGAGAAGACCCCTTAGGCTGCCAGCTTTTCCTGGGAGAGCCCAGAGCTGCAAGAGAAAGGGCAACTCTCCTGAGGTTGCCTCACTTTCTTTCAGGAAAGGTTGGGGGATGGGGCTGCAGGGAAATTCTGGTTATGTCCTACCCTCTAGGGCAGAGGTCCTTGGAGAGTTTTACCTCAGGGTCAGCATCAGTGGGTGTGTAGCTGAGGTCTGGCAGTGGCTGATGATGACTTTTTTTTCTCCTTGCCTCATTTCTTCCACCTCTGGTGAGAAGATGCGGGAGGATGACCGCGTGGCCATTCATGAGGCCATGGAGCAGCAGACCATCTCCATTGCTAAGGTGAGGTGCGGGTGTGTGTTGCCCCAGGGTGGGAGCCTGACTTGCTGCTGGGTTTCTGAGAGCCCAGTGGTCATGCATCTTTTGCCGAAAGTGTCCATTTTGGAGTCTAGGCAGTGGTTTTGATGGTTAGTAGTTTCTTAGATCTGAGCGGTCAGCCCTGCCTGTAGGCTTTGGGTTGTGTTCTCTGAGGCAGCCTGAACTTCAGCAGGACTGAAACGAGCTCCCTCTGCTCTGCCTGACCTCTGGTCCTCTAGATTTAGTAGTTCTGCTGATGTCCCTGTGTCACAGCCTGATGTCACTTCTGGTTTTTTCCTTCCCACTGCTCTCCACCCCCTCATAAGATCTACAGAAACTGCCTAACATCCTGGTGCAAGGTCTTCTCTTAAATCAGAGATTCTCTTCATTTCTACTGCTCAACCTTTTTTTGTAGCACCTCTGCTCCCTCCTGGTCTCTCTGGCTCACCCCTTAGCTGTTCAGAGAGCACCCTGGTAACAGAGCACCCACCACGGCTTTTCCTTGCTGGTCACTTTTGCCCTGCTACCTGCAAACCTGCGCTTTGCCCCTGGGGCTGCCCAGGGGGACTCAGCCCTGGCCACCCAGTTTCTGGCTCAACTCACGAACTTGGGATGGGATCTTGTGTGTATTTGCCATGACATTTTAAATGAAGTCACTCAGTGCTCAAGTCTCAGCTGGTCTCCTCCTTCAGAAGGACATGTAGGTCCAGCCTCATGTAGCTCCTGTGCTGACCCTTCTCCAATGTGGAACCATTACAGAGCAATTGAGTACTACTTAAGGAGTTTTATTTAAATGCAAGTGATTGAGGACAAGTACTGCAAACTGCTTTGGACCTTTCACTACGAGTTAATAGCCACCTAGCCCTGCTGTGACATGGAAGTGGTCTTGACCCCATCCATTTCTCCTTCCACTCACAGGCAGGAATCACAACCACACTCAACTCCCGCTGCTCAGTGCTAGCAGCTGCCAACTCTGTCTTTGGGCGCTGGGACGAGACCAAGGGCGAGGAGAACATCGATTTTATGCCCACCATACTGTCCCGATTTGACATGATCTTCATCGTCAAGGATGAGCACAACGAGGAGCGAGACATGGTGGGTCAGGGCATGTGGGTGTAGCTGGGACTCATGGTGCCCCTTTTTCAGGAGGGGGAGGCAGGGGGGTTCCTGCTGCCTGACTGCCTTCTGCTTTCCTAGACACTGGCTAAGCATGTGATGTCCTTACATGTGAGCGCCTTGACGCAGACCCAGGCCGTGGAGGGTGAGATCGACCTGAACAAGCTGAAGAAGTTCATCTCCTTCTGTCGGACGTGAGTGAAAGGCATGGCTTTTTGGCAGTGCCCAGGCTGCAGAGTGGGAGGTGGTGGTGGTAAGTGAGCTGCGCAGCTGACATTTGCAAGTGCTCTATCTGGGTGACCTTTTTTTAACTCCTGCCTTGAAAAAAAGGAAGTGAGAGCAGCTTGCAAGGGTGCCGGAGCATGGCCCAAGGAAGTGAAGGGTGCCCAGAGACCCCCCTGCCCAGGGGACCCTCCCCGGCAGCACTGCCTTCAGCTCCTCTCCCCTTTTGCAGGAAGTGTGGCCCTCGGCTGTCGGCAGCGGCAGCGGAGAAGCTGAAGAACCGCTACATCCTGATGCGGAGCGGCACTCGCCAGCATGAGCAGGAGAGTGACCGCCGCTCCAGCATCCCCATCACCATCCGGTGAGCAACCCCACACTCCTCACCCCACTGAAACCCTCGGGCTTGAGGTTGCATCCCTGGGAGTCATCTGGGGTAGCCCAGGAAGGGGGTTAGAGGGGTGCTGGGGTTTGGGAGAGCCCTCTGTGAACAGAGCAACACTGGAGGTGCCACAGGGAGGGGCAGGATGTGCCTGGAGTGGGGTAGGTGGGGGTATTGGGGGTCAGGAGTAAAGAGAAGACCCCTCGAGCCACCATAGAAAGCAGGAAACATCTCCGTTGGCCGCAGGCAGCTGGAGGCCATCGTGCGCATTGCCGAATCCCTGGGGAAGATGAAGCTTCAGCCCTTTGCCACCGAGGCAGATGTTGAGGAGGCCTTGCGGCTCTTCCAGGTGTCCACACTTGACGCGGCCATGTCGGGCAGTCTGTCAGGTGAGGGGGAGATGCTCTCTGCCGGGGGCAGGAGGGACATGCTGAGCCTGGCTGCTCAGCACAAAGAGAGACAAGCTCCCCTGCCAGGACCAGGCTGGCAGGGGGTGCCACCATGTACCCCCTGGGCAGGTGCTGGACTTGCTTTCTGACCAAAGGCAAAGCAGTGCCTGTGGCAGCAAGAGGCTGTCGTGGCTGTGGCTCATGAGGAGATGAATGACAAATGACACCAAGGGTCTCCACCCATGCGGGGCAAGGGAGGGATGGTCTGGCCCCTTGTGGTCCCAAGGGCAGAGTCTAGTGCTGGAGGTGTTTTCCCAACCTGTTTGTCCTCTAAGCTCTTCCCTGTGGGGGTGGAGACAATGTTTCCTTGGGAAGCAATGCAGCACAAAGGGTTTCAAAGAAGCTGCAGCAGTCAGGTCCATGTTCAGCTGTGTCTTTGAAGC
The DNA here is from genome assembly GCF_031877795.1 of Strix aluco. NCBI lineage: Eukaryota > Metazoa > Chordata > Aves > Strigiformes > Strigidae > Strix > Strix aluco. The sequence continues at coordinate 29,480,467 of NC_133935.1, forward strand.
TCCACAACCTTTGGTGGATTTGCTCATGGGTTCCCCAAAGTCTGAGATATGCAGGTGTGATGGGAGACATAGGAGATGGTCACTCTGGCTTTGAGAGTGACATCTGGCCAAGTGCAGAGAGCTCACGCAGTCTCTCCCTCCAGGGGCAGAAGGCTTCACGACACAGGAGGACCAGGAGATGCTGTCCCACATTGAGAAGCAGCTTAAGCGCCGCTTTGCCATTGGTTCTCAGGTTTCGGAGCACAGTATCATCCAAGACTTCATGCGGCAGGTGGGCCAGGGACCCCCGTGGAGGGTTGGGCTGTGAAACCAGGCACTGCAGGCTGCTGCTTGAGGGGTGAAACCAATTCCCCAAGAGGTGGCTGGAGAGCCTTTTGGTCATATTTATTTCTGAAATTGCTTGTAGGGAGTAGTGTGCAATGTGATTGCGGAGTTTAAGGGGACCGAGGTGGGAGCTCCTCTTTCTGCAAAAGCACTGAGGTTTAGGGCTATTCGGGTAGTTTGGGGTCCTACCCTTGAAACCAGAACCGCTTGATTTGTGATACTGACTGCAGTCAGACCTGAAATAGTGAAATGGGAAAGGAGCATCAGCACCTAGTGCCACCAGGCTCCCTCCCTCTGGAGAGGTACAGCCAGGCTTAGCGGTGATTGCACGGTCCTGCTGGACTCTGGTGAGCTTTTCCTTGCCAGCTCATCTCCTCCTGCTCTCCTTTTGTCTAGAAATACCCAGAACACGCCATCTACAAGGTGCTGCAGCTGATGATGCGGCGGGGGGAGATCCAGCACCGCATGCAACGCAAAGTCCTCTACCGCATCAAGTGACCTCCCTGTCCCACGTGCAGGAAGGGAACTGCTGCTGCCTGACACCTGTCCACATGTGGGCAGAGATTCCTGTGGGGTCAGTGCCTGCTCCTGGAAGAAGCTTTTCCTTGGCGAGCCAAACAGCCTGGAGCCTCCCTCTTGAACAACCAGGGTTTGGGGCAGTCAGGTTCCCTTTGGGTGCTCTGTCCCTGTGCCACACCAATGTTTCTTTGAATTCCAAAAGCTTTTAGTTTGTATTAAAATAAAAACTGATATTGGTAGCCCAGGGTCTCTGACTGCCTGGAGGGACAGAGGGGATGTTGGAGGAGGTGTGGGATTTTGTTTGGAAAGGCATCCCTCCTCCTTGCCCTGTGTTACCCACTGCCCAGTGTCCACCATGTGGTCTCGAGGCGGGATGCATACCCACGGGCACCACCAGCAGTCCTGAAGGCAGAAACTAATTTCTTGCTCAGGGTTTGATCTACCTATTAAGGCATAAATCCTGTTGGTGCAAGCTGCCACCATCTTTACCTATCTGCCAGTGACAGGAAGGAAACGACCTGCTGTTCCCTGCTTCAGAGCTGCTCTTTGCTTATCCCTCCTTCCCATCTCCCAGGGCTGCGGTAGGCAAATGCTTTACCCTGCAGTGTAAAGGGCTGCATGAAACCCTTGCTGGAGGCATCAGCAGACCCCCCGTCTCAGTAGGGTAGAGCAGTGCCAAGTGAGGATGGCGGTGCAGGGCAATGTTCAAGAGCTGTGTGCTTTCCTCCCCATACCTCTACCACCTTGTTTGTGTGCTGGCAGCCTTGGGGAGGGATGTCCCACTCTCCAGGAGCCTCTCCTGGGCTTTCTGCTGCAGGGGGCACTCACCTACCTGTGTTTGCTGCATGACCTTGCACTTGTCAAACTCTGCAAGTCTTTGTCATTTCTAGCAAACTACTATTGGTTCTCTTAAGTGTCCTCCCAAAGACATAAAGTGCGGGTCGGTCCCTGCCCTTGGCAGCTTGGGGCCAGCTCGGCTGTGTGAGGGCACTGGTGGGGGACTCTGAAAACAGCATAGCATTGGACATTGCAGGCGAGTGAAGCCACTGCGGGTGCTGGAGAGGCTGCTGCTGTGTCTTTGAGTGACCTTCAGGCTGAAAAAAACACCCCAGGAGAGGCTTCATTAGCAAAAGAAACGTTCAGGGCCAGCAGAGGGTACTAGAGCCTTGAGGATGCTGGGCTGCGGCGCTGCATGCATTGCTGCCTCCTCCTCTGAGAGGGGAAAGAGGGGTCCCTTTGGGCTTGGGTGGTGGGGTGCAGGGTGCGCCCAGCCTGGCAGCTGTCACACAGGGGCTGGGCTCCACTGTGACCCATGGGGGCCAAACAGGATCCCTGTTTGCTTCTGTTTAGGCATCTTGAGAGGTGCGTGGTGCACTCTGGACATAGCTGGAGCTGGTTATGGAGTTGGGGATTCATCTGCAGGGAATGGGGCCATGGTAGCCCTGACAAGATGGGCTGCACTTTGGAGAAACAGCCCCCTGCTTTTCATCTTCCAGTTTTTCAGACTGGCCCAACCTGTGTGGAGGGCTGGAGGGGAGAGGAGGCTGGCCCAATCCCTGCAGGGATGGGTCTCCAGAAAGCTTGCACTGGTGACTTTACTGCCCTATATTTTTGTAGGTGCCAGACACCTCGTGGGTCTTTTTGGACCAAACAACACTGGGACAAAGCCATCACCCTTCTTTTTCCTTTAAAAAAAGAGATGCTTTCTCTCCCCACACTGCTCCCTGGCTGGGGAGATAGCTGTCCTGAGCTGCTGCTCTGCAGAGAAGATAGCTCCATGAAGGAAGAATAAGTGGAAGTGAGAATAACAGGGCAAGATACTCACCTGGAGACTGAAGTTCCCAAAACTGCCAGTGTCTGTTTGAAAGCATCCCACCCCCTTCACAAGCTCCCATGCCCCTGGTCAAGCACTTGATATTTTAGCATCAGGACGTGGCCCATTAGAGCAGGGTCAACACAGCCCCGAAGCAGCAGTGTGGTATCATGGCTGTTCCCCTGCTATGTGCTCTAGCCCATGCAATGCTGTAGTAATGGGTCCTACAGGTCTCAGCCCCTGCCACACTTCCCCAGTACCTTTGTTGTTGCTTTGGAGATGTTTTGGAGACACTAGTGGTACCTGTCTTATCCTTCTAGAGATGCAGCAAGAGCAAAGCAAACAGGTGAGTATGGGACCTGTACCAACAGCCTGCTGTTAATGCTGGCTCTGGAGGAGGCTGCAAGCCTCTGGTCCCAGCCTTGGAAAGAGCACCCAAGGGCTGGGTGGGGAGCATCCTGGGAAGGGAACTGGGAGGGGAACACAGTGCAGAAGGCTCTGTTTCCATCACTATTCTTGTTTCTTCCCTTCCCCTTCTCCTTCCCTTCCTTCATCTGAAGACCTCCCCCCAGCCTTTCCCTATGATCTTTGCTCTGTGCTGGAGCAGTAGCATATGGCTGGATTTTGGCTGCTGACTGCCAGCGGTGGTCATGTGGTGTTCACGGGTTTTAGAAGAGCCAACATCTCAAGGTACATAAAGCTATGGTGGGTGTTGGCAGGTGTGGAGGTTGGAAATTCTTTTGGTTGGTTTTTGTTGTTGTTTTCATGACATGATAGGGAGCAGAGTTATATTTCTGTGACAGGGATCAGAATGATTGATCTCTTTGTGCTATGAAATGTGTTGATTATATGGTACGAGGTTATGTAAGTGTACGTACAGTTTGAAACAACATTGTTTAGCAATTAATGTACTCAGCTCTATCACAAGAAGCAGAGCTGGGATGTGCATAACTCTGGCATTATCTTGGAACTTGAGATCATTGATTAGTAATGGTTTGTTTTGATCATTGCACTGCAGATGGAAATTTTGGGAGGAAAAGCAGTTCTCATTTGGGTAGAGTGGTAGTGCTTGGTGGTATCTACTTGATAAGGGATTGGTGGTCCTCCTGATGAAGATGACCAGATTTTTCCTCACATGATAGCTCCTTGATAAAGGCATGGTTATCCTCCTGGTGAAGGTGTCTCTTCTTGGTCATCCCTGAGGTTTTGGCATGCTGACACTTGGGACAGAGTCCCTGTCTGGCTGTCCTTAGATGACCAAAAATACTATTCTCAAATGCAAGGCCAGCAAGGAGAGTAAAACCAAACCAAACCAAACCCAAGATGTAGCCACTTCACATCTGAGCAGCGCAGCATTCCCCTACCTAGCCTACTGACCTGACTTGGTCCCTTCCTTACCTCAGTGCTGTGTCACTGGCACAGGAAGCCCCTTCCCCACCCTTTGCTTGTCTCCTTGGGAAGTACAGTTGGATGAGTGTACACACCTCAAACCAGTCAGCTGCCAGCGATGCTCAGGTGCCTTTGATTCAAAGCTTGTGCTGGTGTAGGAGCCACCCACCTCTTGCCACAATGAATTAGCTCCTGAAGAACTTGCAGATTACATGTAATTCTGCATGAGATGCGTTAGTCTGTGTGACTGAAGCGGAGTTTCCCACTCCAAAGAGATCCAGTGCACTGGGCTCTTGCCAGCCTTTTTGGTTCTCCATGGGATGGCCAGGTTGGGATTCATCTGACCAGGTGTCAAAAGCTGTGTCTGAGCAAGGTGCTCTCTGTGTCAGCACAGGGGAGTGAGCGCTTCCAGACAGCAAGTTGTTTTATCCAAAGTAAAAGTTTAAAAGAAACCAGAGAAGCTGTGCCCTAATTGCATTTGTTGTCTTTCTGTTGACTACAAAAGAAGGTCAGGGCAACTAGATCAAGTAAGTATTTTTGCATCATAAGCATCTCAAACTGGGGAGATGTGCGTGTCCTTCCTCCCTGTGTGCTGCACTGCTGTATCGGAGAAGGGCTTCAGTGAAGGCTTGCTTTGGGTACCTAACTCTGGGGCAGCTTCACTAGTTTTGATTCTCTTTCTTCTTACATCAAGCTTATCAGAGTATCTCTGTGGGAATGTCAATGGAGCTCCACTACTGTAAAATCCAGCAAAGCTGAGTCATCACATCTGCAGTGCTCACATATCTTACATCTCCATGTAGGATGAGGGCTGTTGTAATGCAGCAACATAACCTCCGAGCATGTTGTGAATGTCACTTCCTCCATAAAATAAAACAAAACCGAACTGCAAAGTCCTGAGGGCTATTGCTCAAGGATGTGAGATAAACACTGGCAAGCTGAATATGCTGATATGGGCAATGTGAGAAATGATCTGAGCTGGTCCACCAAGCACTGACCTCAGATGAAGGAAGCTGGGGGTCCTCCCCCCTTTCTGGCACTGACTTAATGGGCCAGTTGAGCAAGTGACATCATGTCCTTGACTGCCCTGGTTAATAACCTTTTTGGAGCACAGACCACCTCTTACCATGATTTTGCGTAGTGTCTGGCACAACAGTAGCCCAATCTTAGTGGCAGTCTACCTGCTGAAATAAATAACGTTAACATATTCTAGGGCCTCTCCAGCCCTTGCCAGGCTGAGGATTGATCTCCTGGAGACAAAGAAATCCCTGTGCTTTGCTCTGGACAGTGCCAGAAAAGACAAACAAAAGGAGAAGTCTCTGGGAGGGAGACTGTGGTGCAGCAATGCCATACTACCATGACATCACCCTGTGGAACCGCACACGTGTCATGGGTCTGCGTGCCTGTGATGTGGTCTGCTGGGTGGGAGTGTCTCATGCTGAGTTTCAAGTCCTTTAGGAAGTTTGACTAACAGCCTGTATCCCCTAATTCTGGGCTAAGTTCCTTCAAAATCCCAAACCACTCATTCTCTCACAGCTGTGATGTACAAATGCTTGCTACTGCTCTTCATCCCATTTTGTCCATCCCTTTGCAACATCCTTTGCTCCTTCCTGCACACCTCTGCTCCAGGTCTCTCCCAGCAATGCCAGCCAGTCCATTTTCTCCTTCTCCTCCACCCTACTGCATACCTCATGCTTGCTCTCTCTTCTCTTCTGCATGGTCATCCCCTCGTATTCCCCTTCCTGGCCATTGCAGTCAGTCCCTGGCCACCTTGTAGAGCGCCCAGCACAAGACTCCCACTTCTGTTTTCAAGCCTGCTGGCTTCACAGGCAGGCCAGACATCAGGATATAACATGCTGGATCAGCTCCCAGGGCCGTCTGTTAGGAATGAGACACCAAGGGACATGCATCAGAGAACATCCCCTGGTCCATCTGCTTCCATTGGCTGTTCCTCTCCTCCCTGCCCTTCAGCTTTCATCCAGCCAAGATGCTCCACCTCCTCTCCCTGTTCTTGATCTTTACCTTAACTCACCACCCCTTTTTGTTTCTAATACTTATTTTTTCCTGTTCTCAGACTCCTGTGTGGACAATTTGACCAGAAAGCACACAGACCTCCGGCCAGAAAAGCCAGACAACACTGGTTTATATGCCCTTTGCACCACATGCTTTTGGCCTCTCAGAATGAAAGCAAGTAGGAGCATTATCCTGCCTCCTTTGATCAAAGAACCCATAAAATGCTTGCTGAGTGGAAAGAAGGTCTATCTAGAGCTGGCCACATGCTGTGTGCTCATCAGCATCCAACACCTCTGCAGTATAAATAGACATCTATAAATAGATATGTAGGCATCTTTCCTTTCTGGAAATCTTGTACTTGATGGAATCTGTCAGGTCTCAAACCGCACCTGGTACTTGTGGACACTGTCACACGTGATCATAAAGATGAACTTCAGTATATCGTTAGGACTATGGAGTTAAACACAGTGCTCAAGATATTTATAAAGTTTTTAGAGTGACAGTTGACACATCATCTAGCATACAGGTAATATCACCATCCTAGACCCTCGCACCAGAGTAAGGTGCACATTCAACATTATCAGTTATTCTCTATTTTATAATGAGGAAATGTTTGGTGGTCTGACCAGGAGTGCAGAGACTGTCACCAATCTAGAAGGTTTGCCATCCATGTGGGTCCAGCAGGTGAAGTGTGAGGGCCTGGGTTGGGGAGAACCAAAGGACACAGAGGGGAACAGCTTTCCCAGCACCACATGGCTGTCACAAACTTGTCAGTGGCAGAGCTCTACATACGCAATGCTCAGTCCATATCTTTCAGCAGCGCAGTTGCTGCAATGGGGGAATTACAATGACTGATTTACCTGGCTTCTCCTGAGTCAGATAATTAAAATAAGGTTTCCACAGTAACATCACTACTGCCACACTGTGCCAGTGTCACTTTACCCTATTTAGGTGCAGATGCAACTTACAGTAATAGATACATCACATGGAAAGAGGGCGAAGCTTCCCCAGTCTTGAGTCGAACTGAAACTTGAGTTGTTGATGTTAGAAGGCCCCTTTTGGCGTAGCTCACCTGACCTCCTGCATGACACAAGCCCTAAAGGTCTGGCCAAGGAGCCCAGCAATCAGAGTGTTCCATGGGCAAAAGCAAATTCTCACTGACTGCCTTCATTTGATGTAAAATTGATTTGCTTTCCAAGAGGCTGGGAAAGTAAGGACTCTAAAATGGCCAAGAAAAGTTGATCCCAAAGGGGCTCAAAGTTTTCCCCGATGAACATCACCAACTGGTAGGAAGGCAAAACGCAGAAGCACACGTATTCGTAGCCAGGACCACACAAACCAACCATGTGTGGTCATGCAGAATCAGACAAGACAGATCCACACCTGTATTTCACATGACCTGGCAGGTGTATTGCTGCAGTGCCTCCCCATGCCGTACTATTTGACTGCTTTCAAAACCACAGTGGAGAAACCAGGACTTCTGCTCTTTTTTCTCTTGCACTGGAGAAAAGGGTAACATTAGGTCAGAGAACCAGCTCAGAAGGAGAAGCCCAGCATTTGAGTCCCTGCTCTATGAGAAAAAACAGAAGACCTATTTGTTTGTGGCTTATGCTGCATGCCCCAAACCCAGAGACACACAATTTACAGTCATGATCCCTTCACCTTTCTTGCTCCTCAGAGGATAAAATGGTTTCCTGTTTATTCCAATGGGCAGCTGTTGTATCCATAGGGGAGAGCAGTACTCATGGTTAGTATGGCTGATGTCCAGATACGTTTTGCAGAAGTTGCTTATTTGTTTGCTGGGCCATCCGGCAGCTGCTGTACATTCTGCCTTTGAGAGTAGGAGACTCCCAGGCAATTCTCAGATGTCTGAGCATGGGAGAGGACTCACTCCCCGCCCACTGGGATCAGCAGGCAGGAAAGAGGTCCTGAGGGCTTCTTCAACCTCTGCTGTATGCTGGAGTATTTCAGGAGCTATAGGACCTCCTTCACTGTCTCCACCTGGTTCATCTGTGTCCCAGGGATGTTCTGTATCACCCGTGGGAGAGCAGAGGCAGTGCACTGCCTTTGGGGTCTCATAACTTCAGCAAATGCTGCTAGACATGAGGTGGGGTTGCCAAAGCTATGAGACATCCAGAACCAGTGAGGGAAACTCCCTCTAGTCAGTGCCCAGGCAAGAGAAGTCTTGGGATGTGGGCAATCCCTGTAAATCACCAGAGGAATATTATCACTATGGGAGCCACTCCTCAGGCTGCTTTTGCAGGCACTTGGAGAGAAAGTGTCCCAGGATGAGGACAATGCAGCCCCCAGAGGGTTCCCTGCCAGACATGCGATCACCATAGGCCATTTTTGGTCTCCTCCATCAACATGGAAGAGGCAGTTAAAATTCAACACCCTTGGGAAGGAAGCATTAAAGACAGCTAAATGCAGGAGAAAGACAAAGCCTGCTGCCTCCTGTGTCTGTATATTTCTCTTTTGACATCAAGAGCACTTCTCCTGTTTGCTTTCCTTCTTTGCTTCTGCCTGGCAGGACTGCGTTGGCTGTTTATGTTTTTAAATGCCACAGTGACCCAGATTTGGAAAGGCAGGTGGTGATCCAGGCAGTGGGTTTCTATCTGACTCTGCTTATGCAGTCAGCTATGAATTTGCTGAAATGGAAAGAAATCAAAGCCTAATCTCCAGTGACCCATACACAGGCATCAGAGTCACCATCAGTCTGGAACTGGGGCACTGAGACAGGCTGCAAAGTGGAAACGTGGTGAGCTAGCTTAATGAATCAGTCGTACCCTCTGGTCAAGCAATAGCTGGTACCAACCCTATATCTACTCCTTGACTTTGCTTTTCAGTAGCACCTACTGTGCACATTTCCAGGCTGGGAAAGATGCTGGTTCACAGATAGTGTGATAGAGGAGGGCTTTGGAGAACCCCTATTGAAGTGGTAATTTGTTTTAAGCATGTAAACCACCTGCTTATTACACAAGAAAGGATGTAAATGTTTCTGTTCTGGGTCCCACAGTGAGCAGCAAGATTTAAGTGAAATCTGTACAGCACAAATGAGCTAGCTTCTCTGATTTTTCTGGCCTCTTCTGTGGGTTCCCTCATGTGAAGGTGACAGCAGGGCTGTTGGTGCAGTTGAAGATTGCCCAGACTGCATGTGAGAAGATCGGTGGGTGCTGGTGGAGGCATGGGAAGTACAAGGCTGCTGAAAGGCAGAAGGGAAGATCTTGTGTAAAACACACCTGGTCAATCTCACTTCTCATGCTAAACTGGTTCCTAGTCCCAGCAGTGGCTTGGCACCTTGCAATCAGTAACATATCTATCCTTTCAAACACTTCGGTGGTAGAGGAGTTGGTCATTCCTCCTGCAGAGGAGGGGGTTGGGGCACAGGAAAACAGCATGTCTTAGCCCAAGGTGCACAAGAGTTAATAGCAAAGAAGGCTGGAAGCTTTTTCAAACCCAGGCTCCGCTTGTGGGGATTTCCTTCATCCTACAGATATCACATCCACAGTGGTTTTTAATCCTCCTGAACTCTCCCCTGCTCTTTAAGAGGCAGACAAATGTGTGCCATGACTTTTCACCTCCATAATGTCTCCCTCCATCTGTTGTTAGCTCTTTTTTATTTTCCCACCTTTCTTCAATCTCAAGCCTTCCTCTCCTCATGGGCTGAATCACAGCCTCTGTGTGGAACACCTCTGCACCACGAGAGGCCAGTGACACAGTGAATAAATCCTCTCTGAAGGGTTTTGCTGGCTGATCTATATTTGCTGCTGCTTCAATTATGTCTCCTCACCAGCTTTAAGGAAGTGAAAGCTAATTTTCCTGCTCATGCCATTCATACTGGTTGGTGGCAGGATAGTCTTCTCAGTACCGATTTCCCAGATTTCACTCTCAGTCCCTGCATTATCAGCAGCGGTGTGCCATGCTCACCTCCATGTTATCGTCCTGTTGACATGCCTTGTCTGTTCTCATCCTGCCTTGTGCTCCTCACCCTGTGCCTACTCCTGTGGTGCGTGCATGGCCTCATCTTGTGCATTTCCTCAGAGCCACCAGCTTCTGCTCAACACTGACCCAGCCACCCCTCCAGGGCCTCCTCCACAACCTGTTTGCTTTCTGCTAGATGTAACACGCTGCTGCCTCCTGAAGCCACTTGCTGTGTCTGAGTCAGGTACAACCCATAGGCAGCCAAGCGATGGTGGTGCTGTGTCCCTTCCATGCTTCCAGTCAAGAGGAAGGTGGGAATGACCCCAATGAAAGAGCTGCTGAGAGCTGTTATGATTGTTGGTGGCGATCACATTTACTGCAGCAGGGTTTCAGGAAGACTGCAGATCTGGGCCCCAGGGAGTCCTTGCTTCAGTGTGTTTCAGCCAAATACATTGACAAATAACAGAGGTGAGGACTGTAATATGTTAGCAAGAGAGAAAAAGCGATTGCAGTGCTTCTCTGCAGAAGGTAAATCGGTTTCTGTTTAAGCATAAGTTAAATATCAGAGGAATGATGATCTTAAGAATCACAACACAATACCTCCAGGGGCTTATTCCTTTATCAGGCACTAATTTACTCTGTGACCTTCAGTAGTTCATTCAAGCTCTCTCTGCTTTGGTCATTTCTTGTGTCAAACAAGCCCAAATGAAAAATTCCTTTCTGGTAGAGGTCTTGTGAGGACTATGCATCTCCACGAGATCCTCAATAGGATCCATTGAAGACAAAGTGTTTTTTCACCAACAGCGCATTTAATATCCTCAGTGATGTAATGTGGCACATTAGCTCTAGAGTGCTAAGCCTGTAGCTTCCCACTCAGAGCTCGTCCCACCTGCCTCACGCAAAGGCATGTGTTGCCCCTCTGCAGCCATTTCTCAGCACAGTTCCTTCCTCTCCCCCTGCTTCACTGGGTATCTTTTTAGCATCCCTAACACCTCCTCCCTTGCTGTACATGCCAGTCTTCGAAGAAGAGCCCTTGCCTTGGCACAGACAGGCACAGCCAATTGCTTCCCTTTAAAGGGAGATGTTGCCTCAGCAACCAAAGTTTTGAAGTTGGGCAAAGTTCTTTAAAAAACCCCAATTGTGATGGGAAATGACACTCAGGAACAAATGTACCATGTTGCCATGGCAGCCTGAATACTTGCACAGAACTTGGTGTTTTGAAAATATAAAAAGACTGTGTTTCAAGTGAGTCCAACTAACTTAATGCCTTTGTCAGGTAGCTGCACAATGCCAAGTGTCTGGTGTTTATATTTTATACCTGGCGTGTGAGTGACTCCATCACTTCTGAAATGGAAGTAGTTTCTGCTCTCAATCCGACAGAGAACTATTTGAGACTTCAGGTTTTTCTGGGTTGCCTGGTCTGGTATTGATCTGTTGGGGTTATTTCTGTCATTTGAAATCCATCAGGTCTTGGTTGTCTTGGTTTCCATATCTGTGTTTTATCTGTCATTTCATTTGGTGCACTTCTATGCCACAGTGTCTGAGCTAAAAACAGCAGGTGATTTGTTCAAAACTCTGGATCCTTATCCTAATCCCACAATAATCCTTGCCTTTCCTTTGAGCCATGAGATGCGTGAGTAGCTTTCAGGGGCCACAGTGCTTCATTCAGCTCTGTGAGCTGAACCAAACATGATTTTTCTCCATGTCCTTCTCCTAATTATAGTGAGGAAGAGGAATAATCAGCCTGAGGGTATTCCTGTGCTTGTTGGATGGAGTCTCTTTGCAAAGCCAAAGGTGAACTGAAGTCCTGTGAGAGTCTGTAAGATCATCCAGATCTGGAGATCAATACCATTTCCCCTAGAAAGGCCTGATTCTCATTTGGCATCTACTTGGTAGGGCTCCCTGTGGCCTGGAAGCTGGGAAGAGGAGAGGGGATAACTGGATTTCAGTGATCTGTTGCCAGCTCTCTGGTAAAAGCAGTGTGGGTAGGAAAAGGACTGTGAGATGCAGAAGAAAAACAGCCACTGGTCCAGCCCTAAGAATATTAAGACCCAAATGGCTCACAGGAAGGCGGCGATTCTCAGTAACTGAGAAATAATCTGGGGACCTGACACCACGTTTCATTCCTTGCTGGTGAACCATTACTGAGAGCTGAGCATGGAAAGAGTGCTCTCAGCTGGGCAGAGCCAACCAGTGCCTTTGACAGTCAAGCTTCCTCTGTTGGCAGGAAAACATCCCAGCTGAGGACACACCATGCTGCAAATGCAGCAAGGCCCCATCTGCCAACCTGGGTACATGCACAGAACACCATGCCATGAGGACTTCCCACCCTAGGCTGGGGCACAGCTCAGAGATCATGTTCCACCATCGTATGTGAAGACCTTTTGTTTTCCCTCTTCCACTGAGTGTATGTTTCTATTGCCCAATCCACCCTTGCATCATATCATCCGTGGTTCTGCTTCATCTTCGTTAGCCTCCTCCCCACTGCCCTGGGTGGTCCAGTGTTGGCTGCTGTTACTTGTAGGCTGTGTGAGAGTGACCTAATTTGGAGAGACTGTAGAAGGAGCATCGGGAAGCCCACAGGGGAGCAGGGATTTCTGTGCTCCTTGGCAGGAGCTCAAGCCACGTACCCAACCCCTGCAGCTCCTGGGCTCTCTTCCCTGGGTCACCTACTTCCCTGGTACACATGTACATCTCACCCCAAACTGCAGCTCTACAATTAGAGTATTAAGGAAACTGTTTGTCTCAAGGAGACAGTGCTTTGGAGAGGGCATCACTGTTCTTAACTTAATTACTTGGTGTTGCAAAGGTTTCTGGTCTCTCATTTCCCCTTGACAGTTTTATTATGGAAATATTTTTTACTCTGGGCTCTCTCCTTTGTGTTTTTGTGTGGTGTTTACAATAGGGGCTCCTCAGTGCTTGTTCTTGAGCAGCTCAAATGAGAGATTGGCTTTAGACAAAACACACAGCTGGCTCTGAGGAGGCAAGCAGAGAAATGCTGACTGTTTCAGAAGGACACACTCTGCTCAGTCCCAGCTCCCCAGCCTCCAGTCCCTACACCTGCCTTTCTTCTCTTGGCTTCAATGTCTGCAGCAGACTCAAGGGAGAGGACTGGTCCCGTGCCCAGTGCCAGGTTCCTCTTTGCAGCAGTGCCCTCCCCACGCTATTTGGGACCACTAGGCTATGAGCTTTGTCCCTCATGGGAGTGCCCTCTTCCACTCTGCCTAATTTCTGCTTCTTATCTACTGTTTGTACAGATCCATGCCGATGGATGGAAAGGTATGGTACTTACCGGACAGAAGAAGGTAGGATCTGGAGAAGGGTGAGAGAGGAAATGGAAAGGATGTGAGGTCATTTTAAATATTTACTTGAAATGGAGCCCTTGATCTGAGCTCATTTGATGTCCGTGGCAGTTTTCCTGGAGCCTAATTCCACAGTTACATGATAAAAAACCTGTTTAAAATCTATAATCATCAGTAATTTTGGGATTGTTCCAGTTTACCAGAAGAGCACTTGCTTGTGCTCAAGCCTACAGCAATACCATTCAGGAGGATTATTTTGTGCCATGAGGGCTAAATATGTTTCTGAGACCCATACTTTATATACTTAGAGGGACAGAAACCTCAATCAACAGAAGAAAAAAGGAAAAGCCTATTTCTGAAAAGCATCATTTACCAAAATTAGAGTATCATTGCCCTGCCCGTGATCCTGCCCACTGTTTTGTTGTTATTTTCCATGGAATGGGTCTGTCTTCTGGCTGCAGACGTGGTATAAGGGTATCTCAGTCACCATATGAGGGACAGGGCACCGAAAGCAGATGGTGTGTACCCCAGCCTGAGCTGGTTACTCTGCCACAGTGGTGGAGGCTTTCAGTGAGTGGGATCTGTTTAGGGTGTTCAGGTAAGGAGTGAAGGTCAGTGTCATGTTATGTTAGTATTTTTCCTTGAGTTGTAGTTTGTATTAGCAGGGATGAGTAAAGCTGGATCGGTGGGAATGAAGCAGAAATGGTTTCCTAGAGAAGTCCCAGTGGATCTGTGGTGGTTGCTTTGCTCAGAGTTGACTCACTCTGTCCAGAGGGGACCTGATCAGCAGTGGCAGAGTCTGCCTTGCATGACAGAGCCTGGTGATGTGGATTTTTCCAGGATAGAGAACATGGCCACATGCTATTACCTCTGACAGTTCCTCACAGGTCCTGTAAGTAAGGTTTCTGCAGGTAGGAAGTGTTGTGGGACTATGTGGTTACCTGCAGTTTTGGTGTATTACTTGGGTTTTGCCATTTTTGATATGTGCAAGAGTTTGTGTGTGTGTGTGTGCATGTGTGCACTCATCTGTAAGTTATAAATCACCATGCCCCTCAGCCAAAGGAAACTGTAGCTCCTTGTTCCCAAAGACGCCTGAGAACTGCCCACTGAAAACACTACCAGCATAAATAACCAGGGAGATGCAATTTCCGACATCCCAAAATAGGAAAATGGCTGCAATTTCTCACCATACTTTTTTTTTTTTTAAAAAAAGAAGGGGCTTATGACTTAATGAATCCCTGCTTTCTGGTCTCAGCAGCTGGCACAAACCTCTGTTTATAGTATGTGTACAGATGTGCAGAACCAGCCCCAGGCCCAGGGCTGGATCAGCCCACAGGCTCCTGCCACCCCTAGACTGCTGAACTGAAACTGGGGGTATTCATTATAAAGTCAGGGAAGGAGGAGAGGGAAGACAGAGCTGAAGGTCACACCGGATTTTGGCACCTGTGGGACAGATGGGAGGATGGCATCTCTGATGGTGCCAGAAAGAAGGAGGAAGGGCTGATGAGGGAGGAGAGATTAGGTGTTTGGTGCTAGTAGTTGCCACAGCTTATGCAGAAGGAAATAAGAGAAGGGTCATGGAGAACCTACATCAGGGAGGAAGATCAGGGAAGGGACATTGCAGAGATGCCAGAGGAAAAGACAGTAGCTAAGGGGGGCAAGAGTGGGGTTGTTGTGGGGGAAAGCAGAGGAGACCCCAGTGAGGCTGCAGAAAGGGTGTCAGAAAGGAGGTGCTTGGGGGGGACCAGGCACTCTGCAGCCGGTGCAGGTTCTTGATGGGTGCTGAGGCAGGTCCAGCAGACCAAGGCAGGGGTCGTTAGCATGTGCCAGTGGGCTACCTACACCTATGCTGGTGTAGGGTTGTCCCAGTAGAGGATGTCCAGCAGTCCTAGGAGTGACTGCAGGACACAGGGCCAGTGCAGGCAGTCAGCTTTGAAGCTACGGGTCACAGAATGCCTTGGCACAGCAGGAGGTAGCTGATGGGGCTTGCTGCCCTGGCAGGGGAAGATAACCCAGGAGACACGGGCGGTGACACAGTAGCAGTGAGTAGGGTTGTGCTGAGGCCAAACACAGATTGCAACCCCTACAAAAAATGTTGCTGTATGGTCACAGTAAACAGATGCCAGCTGTTTGCCAGCCACATGTTTGGTCAAGTTGGAAAAAGTGCCAGCATGCACCAAGATAAGCACACCCTGCCACTGAACAGCATGGTTTCTCCCTGGTCTCCTCTACATCAAAGGGACTTCCAGTCTTTAAACACAAGGACATTGGTTACCAGAAGATATGGGCTCCTCCTGGACATTTGTTCTCCACCTAAAAGATACCTGTCTTCCAGCAAGGCATGCTGTGATATACCTGAAGTAGTAGGACTAGCTACAGCCCAGCTCCTTGCAACCAGTGCAGAGCCTTTCTTGGGCCCCAGGAAATCCAGGGCTGTACTCTTGCTTCTTGTGTGCAACCCTGAGGGCCTCTAGTTTGGCCGTGCACTGATTTGGACTTCACGTGTGACCATTTGCTAACAGCCAGTGTGAGATGCAATGGTAAAATGGTTTTTCCAGCAACTGTTTCCTCAACAGAACTCTCATCCCTAATGAGGAGGGTCAGCATCTCCTCTTGGGACCAGTTTGCACCCAGCCCCAAGCCTGAAAGCACTTTTGCTGTGCAGAGGCAGTGGCAGCATGGCTCCTATGTCCAGGGAAACGTGTGGAATGTAGGAGAAAGAGACACAAGCATGTTGATTAAGTTAACACCCAGAACACCTGAAATCAGAAAGGAGGAGGGGGGAAGCCTTATCTCTAAGTACTGAAGCCATCAGGCTGGACCTGGAGTACTGCAGACTGAAACAAGAAACAACAGGTATACTAAAATAAATGACTCAGAAGAAGGTTGGTCATACTTGATTTGCCAGAGGCACCTTGTGGTGAGCGCGCAGGCTGTGACATGCAGCAGTGACCACTTTCAGATGATTTGTTTTGAGGCAATCCTGAATTTATTGTCTTGGGAACCATTGCCCTGAGAGCCTTCAGGCAGTGATGTCTAAAGCTGAGGAGGGTGAATTTCAGCAGAAATGGGATGGAGGGGGGAACAGGCAAGGTACTTTGCATTGCTGGTAGGCAAAACTGGTCAGCAGATGAAACATTTTAATAAAATAAAAAAATTAGGGTTATTTTTAAAACCTTCATGTTCCTAATGTTTTCTTTCTCATAGAGAAAATAAAAATGTTGGGATTTCAGAAGAAAAAAAAATACTTTTTAATTTTCAATACTGCATTTTCCACCAAAGCCAAGAACAAAAATTGGTGAAGATGGCATTCATCTTGGAAGGAAGAAAACAGATCATCTCTAAACACATTAAAGGAAAATTTAGATGACTTTCCACAACAGTGTTTTGCCATGCCGTGTCCTAGGTCTCTCTCTTTTTGCGCAGAGAGTCATTGCAGGAGTACACACTTAGGACACCCTTTGGTAACAACATCCTCTCAGCAGGGTCTTCCTGGGACAGCCCAGATAACAGAACAAAACATTTCCTCTAAAAACAGCTCTCAGACAGTCTCTGGGCACTCTCAGTCTGGTTATATAAGTGGCTTTTGAGTACAAGATGTGGCTTGGTCATTACAAACTCCCATCCTTAAAAAAAATTTACATTGGTGATTCACAGGGAATGTTTACTCATGCTTCCCTGAGTTCCAGCCATCAAACAAATGGGTTTTGCAGTAATGAAAAGCAGGAGTGCTCCCTTAGCTGGGAGATAGGGTGTCAGGAAAGGAAATAAATGGGGAAAAAGAGATATATTTCTTCTTCTCTTTGAACTGCAAATTTGTGTCAGGATCTCCCATTTCACAAATCTCATATACATGGGGTTGTTTGACTTCAGATTTAAAAATCCATAAAGCAAACTAATTCATCTTCCACATGGATCTCAAAAAGAACAAGATATTCCCTTTCACTGCAGCACAATTGGGAGTCTTTAATTATTTCTTTTTTTTTTTCTTTTATTTCCCTACCCTAGCAGGGTGGGATGTGTTTCTGAAGGATACTGTATCTCTTTATTGCCTGAGCTGGACTCCCTGTTTCATCGCAGAGAGCAAGTCCAGTTGAGAGGGGTCAAGACCTTTAGGGAAAATGGTAGTGTTACCACATTGCAGAAAACCCAGATTTATCAGAGGGATGATTACCATCACAACAGACTCTGTAAATGAATGTTCTCAAATATAAATCTCAAAGATTTAAAAGGATGCTGGTATTGACAAAATGGAGTCAAACTATTTATAAAACATTTGGAAGATTAATGCTGGTGTTGTAGCAGCCTCCAGACAGCAGTTCTCAGCCCTTTTTGCTGGTGCGTTTTGTTGCTCCGGCTCTAGGAACAGCTCCCAGTCTCAGCACGGTCATGCTCATGGAAGAGTGCTCTCTGGGATGCTGAAGGCACAACAGCGATTACAACTACATAAGCTGTTACAGAGCAGTTGCATTCATAGCAGTGAGCTGCAAGATGAAAAGGACACCTGTTAGCAGACCCATACTTCTCCCTCTGTGCATCCAATGTGGTGAGAGTTATGATGTCCAAAGTAGGTTCATGTGATTCATGTCAGCGGAGCTAAGGTGAATATAAGGTAAAAACAGCTGTGCAAACTCAAGATCCAGCTTTCCTTTGCCTTCCTCCAGCAGACAGTTTTGCAAGCAAAAGGAAGAGTAAGGGTAAATCTTGAGTGGTCTTACCTCAGGAAAACCTTTCCAAACATCAGTGATTACAGGAATACTTGAGCTGGGAGATGCTTCTGACTATGTTTAATAATCACTGCAGAACCCAGTTATAGCTATCATAACACCTCGGCAAGAAGTTCCAGTGTGCAATATGAGCATTTTTTGCCACCATTCAGAGAGTTCTTACTCATGTCATTTTAACTATATTTTTATACTTGAAGAGTTTTCAAAGCATTGTAAAATTATAGGAGAGTGAACTGGATGCAGTTCTGCATGTGTCGGATTGTGAGCTGAATTTGGTGTTTCAGCTTAGACTATCACTGGAGAGAGAAATACTCCCAGCAGCCTGGTAATAAGCAAAAAAAGCCTCTCAACCGTAAAGGAAACAGAGAAAACAAATAACTCTGAACTCTGTTATTATTATTTATGAGAATATTTCCTATTCCTAAGAAATAACATGCAAAGTTATTTTCATAGAACATTTTTGCAGAGCATCTCAGTGCTGAATTCTATGACCAAAAAAAGGTTTTTTAGGGTTTCTGAACTGCTTTTTCCAAATTCAGGTAGCATATAGGATTTTCCAGTGATCTTAAACACTTGTATTTGGCCAGTGAATACTTGGGATGTCACAGTGTTCTAGAGCCAAATGACGTTCCTTGCTTGTTACTGAGCTTACCCCTTCATGCAACCAAAGAGTACTGTGGAGCTTTCACCTTATGAAAATGTTCCTAGAGCAGTGGAAGAGGAAGAAGTTTAAACAGCTGTTGAGAAAAGAGGATTATACAGGAGTGTAATGTTTCATATAACAAGCAAAATTTAAAAAGTAAAACAAACATTACAAAGTAACAAAGCAACAGAAAGAAAAGCAGAAATATTTTGAAATGCATCAGTGTATCCTCATGGAGATGCCCTTTAGACAGCTTAGTGCCATTGGGTTTGCTCTCTATTCACCATTTAAGGAGCTCCTTGCATTATCTGTGCATCATTGCAACATTGATCCTAGTATGCAATGAGTAATTGTGTTTGCTTTCAGTGAAAAGCTCCAGGCCCCCAGCTTGGTTTCTATAGCCATGTTCTTGTAACCATTCTTGAGATGGTGCCTGATATTGTTCCACTTATTCATTAATAACATGTGTTGTGGCTTCTTCTGATGTAAACATTAGCCAGGATTTCAAGAAGTTTTTAACAAACTTCTCTACCACCACATACATTAAAATGAAAAATTATCGATGACCCTTTTTCCAAGCCATTAATGATGACATGCAATTTGGCTGATGAATCACAAGTTTGCTGTAGATTTAGGCTATGTTTGTGTCCGTCTCAGTGGAGTCTTTCCCCTTCTTCTCCATGGTAACTGCTCTGCCTCTGACATCACTAGCCAAAATAGAGCATGGAGGTTATAAAATCCTGAGGGGGTGTGGGATGGGGAATGGCAGAGACAGAACGAAAATATAATTGAATAAAGGAAACTTCCTTAACACTTAAGTCACCAGACAGTGTCCAGTGCATTGACCAGGCAAAGGACACCTGAAATCTGAGAAATGGGGATATCAGCATTTCGGAGCTGGAAATTTAGGTAGGGTTATTGAGAAAAGTTGGAAAATAAACAATCTGTGACTCCTTTCTGGACTGAGTCATGATGCACGCGATCCATATAATTTTCTTTCTTGGCATCAGAAATCTCTTTCATCACAACAAGAGTAAAGAACCCCATGTTGGGAGTTGAGAAAGCTCTTCAGCAACTATGGAAGAGAAGACAAGAGCAGAAATCTCAGAGTAAGTGTACTAAAGCAGATGCCAGTACTACTCAGTCTTTATCACAATCTTTATCTGTGGTCTGGGATGCTGCTTTTGTAAAACCCAGACCCCTGAAACCATGAGTTAGATGACCATGTTGACTTCAATTAAAAAAAAAAAAAAAGTGAAAAAAAAAGTGCAGACTTCTTCTGTTAGGAGAGACAAATCTGCCAAAAAAGACCAACATACCTTGGAAGTTCAAAATCAGAGGGAAAGACAATGAACTCAAAGTTTTTCAACCATTAACATTTCAGATGTCAAAGTACAATTGGGAATTTCCTAGACCGCGGTTTAATGCTCTGGAGACATCAGTACTGCAGTTTGGATGCCATTGGATGACAGAAGAGCTTAGAAGTTGTGATGTGGGGTTGGAGTACTCAGTGGGCACAGGGAAAGGTCAAGAGGGCAGGAGGATGTTTAGGCTCATCTCTGTTCATTTGAACAAGGCTGTCAGTCTTGGGAGGGTTAAGTGTTTCTAGGGGAATGGAAACTCAGCTCCAGACTTGTCAGAGCTCTGACGCGACAACACATATAAAATAAACAGAAGTGAAGCGTTAAGATAATGCACATACACCAGGTCTGTGCAATGTCAGGATCATTTTGGTTCACTTCACAAAGCTATTATCCCTTTTTGACTTGCATGGTTAGCCAATTTTAAACATCCCATGGACTGCTTCATTTAGGAGAAGAAAGCTAATAAAGGAGCCCTGTATTTCCTTACTGCAGCCCTGTTTTATTTACAAAGAAGGTACACGAAACCCTCTTTCCTTGGACAAAAGAGGAATGAAACAGCAGGAAACAGTTTCTTTGCTCACAATTCTGAGCCTGCATTTAGTCCCAAATTCTTTTTTCTCTATGTTCTTTCATTCCTGTGTTTTCCCTTTCACAGCACTAGCTTTTTTTCCCCATAAACTAGATGTATGTAGGGGGTTTGTTTATTTTTACTTTAATAAAATGTCTTCTAGGAAATTTAGAAAGCAAGTTGTCCAATGAACAGCAGAAAGAATGCAATACGAGTTCCTATAAATTCATACCCACTGTCCCTGTCTCTGTTTCCACTCAGAGCCCAAAGAGGCAGTGATCATCTGGCTGATATCCATTTGCAGTTTGGCTTGACAGCATACCAAACTGGAAAAATGTACACTGTGGCCTTTTCCTCAGCAAGTTACTAGCTTGGATATCTTCACTTGGTCATTGATTTTCATGTGACTTGTAAGAATTTGTTACCTTTGTGACTTTCACTGTAGAAACTAGGGAGACTGATGAGCAGACAGCACTGTTTCATGTCTTATGTTCTTACGACAGCCAGATCGAAAAAAAAATAAAATATCCACTTCTTTTTTATTTCATTGAACTAAAGAAAGAAAAAAAACAAAAAAAGAGGGAGGAAGAGAGGTAGGGAGGGAGTGAGAAATATGGGGAATGAAAGAAAAATACATTTTAAGCCAACATGAGAGGAGAAAGAAAAAAGGCAGCAAACATTTGAGGAGAAATAGAGATGAAGAATCAAATATAATCTATACATATAATTTAGATAAAGGAATTTTACTCTGTTTATTTTATAAAATGAATTAAAGCTGCCTTGCAAATACTGGTGCAATTAAATCACATTTCTTGAAGTCAAACATGAAAGAATAATAAAATCTAGTTACACCATCTGCAGAAACAGCTGTCAAATATCTGCTGTCTGTTTATTTTGGTGAATCTGAATGAGTTTGGGCCATTGCAGGTATGCACAGCATATATATAATTATATTAAGAGGACAGGTGACATAATGTGGTCCTTTCTCAAGCTGGTTTTAGCCAGGTGTTTAAACACACATGTTCCAAAATGCTTTTGGCTGAAAGGATAGATAGTACAATGTGGTCAAACATCCAGTGTTGAGGTGTGGACTGGTGTCCAGTAGGAGCAAGGGCAGTGGTGAGGAGCTGTCAAAGAGACCTGGCCCAGGTCCCCGCCTCAGTCCCAGCTCCATGGGATGCAGGGCCAAGGGACCTCCAACTACCTCCTTGGTCCCTCTTGCTTCTTTGAGACCAGGGTCTCCCAGGTCCTGCAGAGTAAGTGCTGTCACATGACTTCAAACTCAAGAGAGAGAGGTATGGTGTGGTCCACTACCATTCAAGCCTCCTGTCCTACTCCATGCAGCGAGGAGTTTCCCTTCCTGCCTCTGCCCCTCACCATTGCCTCACCCCTCACCATCACATGGTGACTGGCCCCAGTGAGCAGAGAGACCATGCCACCCTTTGATGGAAATGCTCTGCCCTCCAGCCCTCATGCTCATGCACCTGTAAGATGAAGGCTCCACTGGCATTAGCAAGGATGCCATAGTGGCAGAGGTGTCATATGGAGTCACTAGTGTGCAGCCATGCAGGATGATGCCTTCACTTGCTCCCATGACCAGGTGAGAAACTGGCACAGAGCAGGAAGGGGAATGCAAGAACTCATCATAGGGTGATTCAGATGTGAGCAAGGTGAGCCCAGAGGTGCAGATGTTAGCTCAAGGGTGATGAAGAAGTCTTGACATCCCTTTCCAGGTCACTGTTTCATGGGTGGGCACCTGCAAATCCCAAGCCTTAGACTTACACCTCACATTCTCCCCCATCTTGTGCTTTCACCACACCATGACGTATGGCCTGAGCTGTGCAATTCATCACCATGCCACAACTGCTCCATGGGGTCATAGAAAGCTGTACCTAGCAAAGAGTAATGGGGCATACAGATATTTTAAAATCAGTGAAGAGACAAGGCACAGATGACAAGAATCTGTCCAAGAGCTTCAACTCCATCTAACACTGCAGCTGGGATCCATCTAAAGAAGCAGAGGGGTTTAGGGGTACACTTCCACAGGTGAGCAGGCAGGCTGGCTACTCAATTAAGGTAAAGATGGAGCTCCTTTGTCTAGACTGATTGGAGAGCATTGTTGCCCATCTCAAAGTGGAAAAAAGGCATTTTGCTCTTTGGGGTCAGCTGTCCTGTTCCTCTTCTGTGTGGGCTTGAGTTAAAGGTTTTTTGAGGACACTTGGTTTCACGCTGATGTGGCTGGTGCACTCATTGGTACAAAGTTTCCTGGAGGCCTCATCAGCTTTTTCATGTCCCCATGTCCCATGAGAGTCTCAGGAGAAGGAGCTTCCAGCTGCTGCCTGATGTGGTGGTCTCTCCCTTGTCCTGGGTTAAGCTGCAGATACATTGAGTGGCAAACATGGATTTACTCCAGCCATGTGAAAATGAATAAACCCTGACTGTATGATTCAGATCATGCAGATGCTGTGTGATCTGAGTGAGGATGCAGGGGCTGATGCATAGTTTGGAAGGCAGTGGAAGAACCTGCAAACTGGTGTCCTCCTTGTCAGGCAAGAAGGCACAGCTGTGGCTTCTCTGCTTTATACTGCCTGTGCCCTCAAGCTTGTGATCTGCTTCAGGAGACATACAGTGATTCAGGTTTCACAGCAATCACATTTGAATTCAGCAGTGTGTGCCAGGCGTGTGCCAGTGAGAAAGACGGGATGGGTCTTGACTAAGTCCTACAAGAACAGCAGATTTAGATACAAAAAAAGAAATGTCAAGGAAGGCCGTGAAATTATTTTAACTGTTTATGGATTCCCTGGTGAATTTTGGCAGATGTATTCAATAGTCCCCCATAGCAAAAGACACGTTCTGAGCGTAGGGTAGAAACGCCATTGCTGCCTGGTTGGGATGAGCACTCTTTCACTGTGGAGGGCCAAACGCTACAGCTTGGTTGTGGAGAAGGCACTTTGGGAGGCAGAGAACATGTGCCTGCTCATAGGCAGAGGATGTGAAATGATAGCGTGGCTCACTGCCATTGGACCCTAGTTGTAGCTATTACTGCAGATAATTTCAGGTGTTGCAATTTTATCAGCATGCTTTTTCCAGAACTGTGTATCTTAGCACATTTCAAAAGAAGCAAGCAACCCACAAAAAGCATGCTAATTAGCAAGCAGAGCTGGTAAGAGAGACCAAAGAGAGATGCTGGGGGAAAAAATGCCACAAATCGTTCATAGGACCGGGCATTGCAGCTCTCAGCCAAACTCAGGTCCTGCAGTCTGTCTCCTGGCTTTGTGGGGTGACATGTCTAGCCTTTGAAGTCACATTTTCTTTTGCACCTTTGTATGCTGAAGATGAGCCCACACTGCAATCCCTGATGTGCAGAAACAGATGCAGATGGTCTAGGACAAATCATTCCTGCGGCAGAGCAGAGCCGAGTCGAGCACAGCTTGCAAAGCTTTTACACCCTGCGGCAGGCAGGCACCAGCTGGGGATGCAAGCAGCCCGCTGTGCTGCTGGGGCTGCCTGTGCTGCTGGCCCAGCCTGGGAAGGCTCGCTTTGAGCAAAGGTGTCCTTGGGCAAGCCAGGTCAGGCACATGCTCTGCACAGCAGGTCTTGGTTGGAAACCTGACTCCTGGGAATGCCAGGACTGCTTCTGACTGAAGGAAATGGCACCTCACTTCAGAAACGAATCACAAAGTTGTGTCTTTCACATTCCCATGAACCACACAAAATTTGTCCTTTTTTTCCTTACTCTTTTTCTGGTCTCTCTCCCAAGTGCTTTCCCAGAATTTCCGTGATAACTAACTCACAGCATAATGGAAATAGAATTAAAAAATACATTATTATTTTTTCTTGCTGGACTCAGCTTTTTTAAGGTGAGAATGTCACAATGGATGAATGGGGAAGTTCATTTCCATTTTAATTTTAAACTGCAATGGAGTGGGTCACCCACTTCGTTCTCTGAATGAGGCACCATGTGCTGAAAGCTGTTATGTCTAGGCTCAGCTGTATTAAGAAGTGCATTATATTAACTTCAAATCTCTTCATGTTGTAATTAAACTCTAGGTGTCCCTACTGGGTGGATTTGTAAAGGTTACTCTTGGCCTACCAAAGCCAATCTCTCTCCAGGAGCTGCCCCTGTAGCCAAAGGTGAAAGAAGCTCTTCAATATTCTGTTTAAAATGCTGGAGATCAAGGCCCTGACTGGGACTGGGTGAAAGAGACTTCTTCTTAGTGTGCCTTTTCAGTGGGGTAAATACTGGGCAAGGTAGAGGGGATTGTTTGGGTCAAACGGAAGGAGAAAGTTTTAATTATATTTTTCCCAACAAAAACATGTAAAAACATGAAAAATAGTGTTTTAGCTCATCCTGAAGCCTCTTTGCTTAGGCCAGGAGAAAACACTTCACAGTTGTCTTGTGAATCTTCTGCAAATCTTCTTTTTTTTAAAAAAAAAAACAAAAACAAAATGCTAGTCAACTATTCAATCAAAATATGCTGTTTTGAAATTCAGTGGTTAGAATGCTGTTTGAAAGTCTGAAGTCACTCTGAAAACTTGATGGAATTTAGGCTTTTCCAAAATGAAACATTTCATTTTTCATATGTCTAAGTGACATTGCATGACATTTTCAAAATTCCTTCTTCTCTTCACACTTTTTCTTTTCCAGCCAAAATTATTTGCGGATTTTGACCCAATTTTGCAAGTAGTTCTATTTAGTGCTTGTCAAAAAATTTTCCAGATTATCTAGTTGTGCTGGGGTGAGAGGCCAGAAGACATAGGCTGCAGTAACAAGGGCTGTGCGAGGAAGGAACGAAGGAGCAAGGATGGGGATGGTTGAGCAGGGGCACAGCTGCTAAGGGTCCTGGCCACCATCCTCACTGGGGATGCCTAAATTCAGCAAATGGTGTGTCACAACAAGGGCATCACTCAGGGAACAAGAAGTGGGAGGAAAACCTGGAGTGCAGACGGCTCCAGAAGAAGTACTGAGGGGAAACAGAGAGACAGTTAACTGGAACAACCAAAATAAACCACGAGTGTATCCTCTGGTGACAGTAAAGCTGCACTAATTCATTCCAGCTCAGTAAAGAACTGAATGCAACGAAACTGATTTAAAGCAGACTCAGAGTCTATTAAGATGGTTGCACAGAGGGTTAAGCTCAACCAGCTGAGCAATATATCTTTGTCTCAGCTGGCCCAAATGGGAATGGGGAGAGGGTGGAGTCCCAACTGCAGGCTCAGGGATGCTTCACAGGTAGAGGGCAAAGCTGGCAGACAAATTTGTTACCCATTAGCCTGCCACTCTTAAGACTGTGAGCTCTCAACCTCACTAGCAATAAACTGGGCTCTGCATGACTATCCCTGTATTGGTGGCAGAAGCCAAGCCCCCCCAGACACATCCTGAAGTGGGTGATGAGAAGTGCTGTGCTCTCTGTACGGTGTGAGGTGAACAACATACTAAAAGCATAGACAATAACACCCCAAATCAGCCCCTCCTGGATAACACAGTGCTTCTTGAAGGTAAAGCCTCTGCGTTCAGACACTGGCTGGGTTTCTTCACAGCCGGGTATCTAAGCCAGCCTCCTGTGGTGAGGTAGCTGAGCCAGACCCATGGCATGCAGCAGAGCAGACCTGTGGAGGACAATAGGGGTTGCCTCTGCAGACAGTAAAGAAAAGCAGAGGCAGGAGCATGCTAAAACATAAAGATCAGAATATCTAGGAAAGAGTTCCAGCAAACAGCATCTTAAAAAACTGGCAGTGAGTTTTCCTCTCTTCCCTTTTTTCTGGCTGCCCATCCCTCTATGCTAGCCAGGGGTGGAAGTGTCTGGTAGGGCTACACAGCACTGAGATGACACAGCAAGTGGATCCTCTGGGCCCACAGGGACCTGTCCTCCCTCCTACTATTTACATGTTGGGCTGGTTCCATGGTAAATGACTGTAGATCTGTTTCTTTTCATGTCTGTGTTGTTCTGTGATATTTAAGCAGAAGAGACATCCATGGGAAAGAGGACTTGCCCACAGGGCTGGGGGAAGCCCACATATTTTAAGTATTCCTCAAGGGTACAGAAGATATCGAGGACAAAGGAATCCTGGCAGCTTCAGACTTGTGCAAGCAGTGGTGGAGGGAGGCAGGACAATAGACCCTGGTGATTAAAAAATGAAACTCATAATTGCCTCACTTTCCCTTGCTTCAGGCTGGCTATCCTATGTCTTGTGTGCAGGACATCATACTCTGGCTTCCTCCTTTGCCACAGCCCCCTTGGGCCAGATGGAGCTGGACATCCTGGGTGTCTTCTGGTCCACAGTGCCTGGATGGGAGACATGCTGCAGTACCACACTGCCGCAGGGAGTACACCAGCCTCCACAGCTGCTGCTTCCCGTTGCAGCCCTTCCCCATCCTCCCTGATACGCTGGATATGTTTTTCATCACATAATGCGATCCCTCAAGCATTACACAGGAGGATGCTTGAGAGATATGGGCAAGCAAAACAGGGCCTTTTACAGAAAGGAGGGGGGGAAATGGTACTGGTCTCTCCAAGGGTTAATTGGACAGAGTTATTGCAAGCTCTGGTTTCTTCTCTGCATAGAGGAGTAATGGGGTTGATCCTTAGCTGGAGTAAATCTGCATTGCTGCACAGCCAAATGATTATCCCTCAGCACACATAGCAAGTTGTTCTCATGCAGTCTCCTCTGTCAGTAAATCGAGAGCATCCTTCTCAGTTCAACATGAGATCAAAATCTATAAATCCCTGATGATGCCATTGCTCCAGCAGCTCTCTCTGGCTTTAGCTATGTCCTATATACTCTGCCTTTAGTTCCCTGTTTCTCACAGATCACTTTTCATTTTATGAATGCTTTTCCAGTGGAAACAACAAATCAGGTAAACAGAGAGCTCTCAGGTATGCTCAGAAAGGAAGAATGACTCCACAGTGAGGGCCACAGCTTGGCCACACCATGGTCAAATCTCTGCTCTAGGCTTCCCAGGCAAGTCCCCTACTTTTTAATCCATGAAAATAATCTCCTGTAAAAATAGCAGCTGGAATCACAGAAGCCAATGCTGTGGTATGTTAGAGAGTCTTATCACCTTCACTCAGTTTCCACCTCATCCTACAAGTATTTAAGTGCAGTTCTGCCCTGCTTGCATGGAGCCCCATGTGCAGGAAAGTACTTTTAGGAGCCTCTCAGAAGCACCAGCTGGAACAATGAGACAGGCTGTGCCGAGATTGGTGTTGTACAAGGCTGATCTCTTAAGGAGGAGGAAGCAGCACTTGGCCAGATTTCTTGGCTTAGGGTGATTATAGAACACCATTGCCTCAGTAGAAGGGGACAGTATAGACACCAGCCTGACCTACAGTTGCTTGGAAATGTAGAATTGAAGAAGGATTAAATAGCACCGCATTCTGTATTTACAAGAAGGGGATGACAGAAAAAAAAAAAAAAGCTGATAGAAACATGTCAAGGTTAAAATGAAATATCTGAGCAATGTGTTTGTAAACAAAGTGCAAAGATCTGGTGAAAAAGGTAGAAAAGTTTTAATTCTAAAAAACTAATGCTGAAAGCTAGGTTACCTGATTTCTTGGTCTAATCCCTTAGTTTAAATTCACAAAAGCACTTTCTGTCATGACAGCAGCTGCAGGCACAAGCCCAGCACTGCTATATAGTGGATCCAGGGTATCCCTTTTGCTGAAATGGGAAAGCCATACCCCCCTATAGCCTCTCATGCATACCTCTGGCATGCTTGGACTCCTTGCTTTGCTGATTTGACTCACTAAGTTAGCAGAAAATTAGTTCAACCACAAAATAAAAATGGTTGGCCTCCTGCTAAGCTACTGAGCTGAACTGAGTGAATGGACTGGGTTTTGGTCCAGAAGAGGATGGGACAAGGACACTAAGGAGCACAGGAATCTCTGGGACATGGCTTTGGGGGAGGATGAGCGAGCAGAGGTCTAATGTATAAAAGCACATTGTACAAGGGGTTTGATTCCACCCAAACACCTGTATCCAGGACCTTCATGTATATGAGGACATACATTCAAGGCCCCCTTCCCCTCTTCACACAAGGCTTCTGCTGTCCTTCATCCTTCACACATGCCTTCCCCCTCCAGCTACAGTACATGGCTTCAAGCTATTCTGCCTGACTTGGTTGTATCCCCTCCAGAAATATCCCCTGCCATCCTGCATTATTTCTGCCAGTGCTGTTATCGGTGGGTATTAAGACCTATTTTCAATGGCAGACTGGAGGAATTTTTCTGTCAGTCCCTGACTGACTGTTGACTCAAGACCTTGACATGGTGCTTTCCATTCCTCTTACCCATGCATCTCCTTGACAGTCTCACTTTCCTCAGAGTAACAAAGAAATGCTTCTCCCTGACTTACTGTAGAGCCACTATAGCTAAACTTATCAGATAGAAATGCCCTTAGAGCAGTTCCACAAGCTTTTAAAATCCAAGGACCACCTTTCCTTTCTGAAAGGGCTCCAAGGACATCCTGTGCTGTGTCACCATGGAGTTTTTCATTCACAATCCAATAACAATTAATCCATTAGAAATGCATCTATTAGTTTTGTTTATTCTATCTGTGTGTATATTTTCCAGCTTCTACAATAGGAGAATGGTGAGTGAGAGGAGGTTAGGAAAGAAGGGGTTTTGTAGTCATTTGCCTGGTCACAAGATGATCTTTCTCAAGTACCATCCAAGGATACCATGCTGTAAGGCCTGTTTCTATCTTTCTCTCTACCGACAGCTGCCATCTCCCCTCCTCTCCTTCCCAATGGGATTGGGCCTTTTTTGACCCTTCAGTACACTTGTTCAGAGACCAAAACCTTTGGAGAACTAATAATTTATTTTTTCTGTGACCTAGCCCTGTGCTCTGGGTTACTCTGCGGACAGAGGATCACCAGTGTCAGGGCAAGGGAAGGGCACCTGGCTAGGGAGAGGGTGAAGGACAAGCTTGCCAGAGACAGCTGGCCACTGGATTTGAAACCACACATGTCAGACCATACTGGTTCAGTGTATGGGGAACACTGCCCAAGGACCTTGATGCTGGCCTAGATGCTGAACTGCTAGTGTCTTCCATTTGCCTAAAACTGCTGAGGCTCCCTGACATATTTCTTCCCTCACTATAGATATTCACTAAAAATAGTCATATTAAAAATGAAGATTTGTCTTTAGAATGCAAGAGATTACAGGTTTAAGAGAGTCCTTACAAAAAGGATGAAATTAGGAAGTGCTAATACTTTCCCCTGCCAGTCACTCATTCAATCCCAGCCTTGGTCATTAGTAACTGGAAGTGGTTCCTGCCTGCTGGATTTTTCATTGAGCCTCATAAAAAGAGGTGAAATTGAAAGGACACTTAACGCAATGGCCAGATGCCAACATCACAGCGCCCCGATACCATTTTCAATGGAATTGAATGGATCAAATGGATTATGAAGAGCACCTTTTTCACATGGTCTAAGTATTTTCCTCCATGGTCCTCTCCTGGTGGTGAGTAGCTTGCCTTACTACTATCACAGCTGTAGCTTTTTTGTGGATAAGTGGAAGATTTCACTCTTCTGGGCTGTCAGTTAGGTGGCTTTCACCAGTTAGAGCCAGAGTGATGATTAAAATAAAGTGCAGCCTTTTGTCCTGCCCTTTGCAAAAGAGATTCTCAGCCATTGCAAATGAGAATAGACTTCTCCCACCTCTTGCAGTCCAAAAGGTGGAACAGAATAACTTTCAAAATGTTAGAAATATATGTTGATTCATCACAATTCTTGTTTCCCATTTAAAGAAACAACTTGTCTTTTTTGTATGACCCCTGGCATTTTATTTTAGTGTTTTGGCTTTTCCCTGGACCTCTGCTTACAATATTAGGGCAAGTTAGTGACCAGTTTTAGACTAGCTCTTACTCACTAAATAGACTTTTCTTTTCCTGCTACTTGGCATAACTGTACAATTTTCTGCTCTCAAAAATGTAATATCTTTAATAGGAAACTGACATTCAGGTATCAAAAGACTCTCTAAATTCTGATCAGACAAGAACCCCAGGCTATTCACCATTTATGGTCATCTGCAAACAAAAAGCACTTTCTCAAGGAGCAGCGGTCAGATCCCCAGTCTGGCAAACTTTAATTGCCATTTGGGATGGAATAGTTTTTTTCACTCCCAACCCTAAAGCTTTCTCCAGGCTGTTAAACAGATGCCACAGTTTCATATCAGATGTGTATTTCATAAAGTAATTCCTGCTGTATATAGAGAGGATTAATCCAAAGCCTTTGAAGTAGTAAGACCTGCTGTTGACTTTGGATCACATATGTATGGGCTGTAAAGATATTTGCAAGTTCTTTGGGATAAGAAGACCACATAGATGCAGAACACTACAGGCCAGTAGAAGAGTCTGTGATTCATTTAAGATGGGAATCTGCCTGCTGTGCTCAATATATATATATTTCAGACTAAATATGGACAGTAAATGTATTTCTCCATCTTTAAAAGTTTTTGGAATAACAAATATTCTTCTATTCCTACACTGATATGAATCTACTGGAGGGTGTCTCTCTTCAGTTTCAACAATGACAAAAAATACACAACAAGGTGCTGAATGACAATTACCCTCCTCCAAGGACAGTTTCATCCCAGATGGCATATCCCTAAAAAAAATCCTCAGTTTCAGTGGATAGGCATGGCAACATTAAAAAAATGTTTCTTTGGAAAATTCCTGACAGGGAATTGTGTTACAGACAGTTCTAAGCAGAAGCTGCTACTGAGAAGGAGACTCAGCGGTATTTGGCTCCTTCCAGGCATTGTTTCTCTGTTTGATTAAGCTCTTAATCTTGTGTTTCCTCTGTGGGTATCAAGCTCCAGGAAACTGCCTTATTCAGATACCTAAAGGGAAATAAGATTCAACTTCGAACAAACAACAATCACCACACCATTTTTGATCATAATCTGGGGGGAAATGTATCATGAAGCACCGCAGCTCAATACCTCCAAAAATCAACTTTGGGATTCAGAATTTAAGAATCTGTCAGAGCTAATCACTTCAAATAATGCTGCAATAGAACGTTGGACTCGCCACAAGAAGCAATTGCAGCACGAGATAAAAAGATTACATGCCGAATGATCTGATGTGAATAGGAAAGATGCTATTCTTAAAGCCCTGAGCTCCCATGATGCAGTATTTCAGCTTTGGGTTGAAATGGTAAAGCTAAACTAGAATTGTGCACTGATAACGTCAGAACAATCAGCTGCTGGGATGGGAGGAGAACTTCTACTTCAAAAAAGGGTTTTTTTGTTGAATTGCAGTTATTAATATTTAAAACAGCAGCCACTGGAGTCACTGAATCTGATCTGCACAGTGCTAGGCTTTATTCCATACATTATAATACACAGCCATTGACCCAAGGACTGTAAATGTGTAAACAGACAAAACAGACATATGGTTGGAGGCAACATGGAGAAGAAATGATCTGCCTAACACTTAATATCATATCAGCATCAGAGCTGAAAATACAATACAGGGTCCTAGCATGCTACCTGCTAGAGCCAAGCATCTGCCAAAGCCCTCTCCCCTGAGGTTTCACATTTTGCATTAAAAGAATCTCATCTTGATGAGACTTTACCCTGGTGGAAATGGGGAGGGAAATGACAGCAGCTGTGATAAGGTAAATCCCATGGGTTAGTTACCTGTTCTGCTTTTCACCTATGAAATGAAAAGCCTTTTGGAATAAAGCATGGGAAGAGACATTCCTAAGGGAACAGGGATTGAGTCCAGGTCTTCATGTGGGTCCAGGGATTGAGTCCAGGATACACGTGGGCACCTTTTCAGGGAATTAAAAATGGGTCCACAGATGCTCAAACATCTGAAGAACAGTGGGTATTAGCTGGGGTGAAACTTAGTCTGGCAGGCTGCATTCAACCCTAGTCAAGCCATGTTCAGGAAAGGTGAATTCAACAGACAGATCTGTTTCTTGGGAAGATTAAGGGAATGCTGTCATATGAAGAGAGACTACAAGAGCCTATCTGTTGAGTATGACTCCAGCTAAACACAGCAGAAGGAGAATATCAGGTTGGGACAGAAGAGTTCATAACAGACATATTTATAGCAATCTTTTGTCCCCTCTCAAGATAATTCATTTTTCAAGGAAGTTTGAAGTTTGCCTTTAAAGGCTATTTTCACTACCACATACACCCATATCTGTTGCTTCTGGGGAAAAATAAATTATAATACACTGAGTTGGTATTGGTATATAAATCACATATATGTGATTATTATTATTCTTGATAATGCAGCATAACAATACAATACAGCATTAAGGTAGAGGTCTGATTACATGTCATGCAGCAAGGGTTGAGCCACTATATTTAGATGTTGACTTATTTGGGAGAGCACTTACCCATCTTCCTGAGGGATTTCTGCAGCTCCCCTTCCTGAGGTATCTGAAGACTTCACAGCCACCTGGGCATTTCACTCCTAGTGCTCCTGCAAGGTTGGAAAGTGCTGACCTCCCCTCCCCAAACCTGCCTCCCAGGGCTCCCTGCCTCTGCTTGGGGAGGATTCCTTCTCCTGGCTCTCCCTGGGGCAGCAAAGCCCTGGATGCTTTGCCCTTGCTCACTGGTGTCACCTGGACAGGGATGAACTGAAGGACATGTCCCAAGAAAACTGTATCTGTGATCATGCGGATCTGATTTTGCTGGTACAGCATCACCATATGTCCTAAAATACTGGTTTGACTTAACTGAGCCTGATTCTGGGTTAAAATCCAGGCACTTTACTTTTCTCCCACAATGTATGTAGGAGGGGAGTAGAGAGTTCTTGAGTAGTGTAAATGCTCTCCTTCAGATTCCCCTTAACAGTGCCCCAGAGTGTATCTGAAGTGCAGGGCACTGTGTTCATCTACAAGGTAGCTCTAAAGAAGCATCCTTACCTAGGGGACATGAGGTCCCCATGTCTGCACTGCTGCTGAGACAAGTTTGCTGGGGCCTAGAAAAAAACACTGCTCATGTCTAAGATGAAGAGCCACAGTTACAGAGCCCTCAGGGACAGCAGAAGTCAGCTCAGCAGTGACTTTCTCAGATTGAAAAAGCTCCATGTCTGGCAGCCTTTTTAGGAGTCTGAACTGACAGTACAGGCAGACCCATCAGTGGCAAAAGCTGGAGGAGGCAGCAAAAGTCTGGCAGAGAGGTTGGCAAGGAGAGGCTGTGAAAGTGAAGCTAGCCGGGGAGAGCCAGGAATCACCCATCACTCAGCCCAGAGCTATAGCAACATGGAAGGACAAGACAATCAATCTTTCTAAGTTACTTGGCTACATGATCAAGCAACATTAAGCACTGCATCATAAGGTTGCTGTACTTGGAAAGGTATTTCGAATCCACAGTGTACTGAACTGGAGCGTACTGAGCGAGACTAGATGGGAGGTTATTGATTGATTCTTACAGAGACAACTAACTCCTTGACGTAGCAAGAAAAGACCACACATAAAGATCACGCACACTCCTTTAATCAGGCCCCAGGATCCAGGCAACGAAGAACATCTGAATGTCTCTGGCAAGAACATGATCTCACAGAGCTCAAAGACAGCGTGGTGCACACAAGGTTAGACATGGCTGAGCCAGAGGACATGGGAACTCAATCTCACTTCAGCATAGGGACCTGTCTATCCCTGCTTTGTAACACGTGGATGACCAAGTAACAGGATCATATTTGATAGCTGCCCTCAGAAATGTCAGGTCACCACTCGCAAGGGCAACTGGGTGAAATGAATTTGATTTTACAATCACCACATTTAGCTGTGATTAAAGCTAGCAAACAAGAAAATTTAATTTATTATTATTATTATTCATGGAGGGTTTTTTGCATGTTTGCTTTTAAATTGCTTCTCTGGAAAAAAAAGGACTTCTTTTTGGCTACTTGACAGTCAGATTTTTAACTAGTTACAACCTGAAGAGTAAATAAGGTATTTCTTTTTGCTAATCAAGAGAATAATCTGTGCACACATTAAACATTCAATATATTGGAACTGCCATTCACAAATCTCTAATTTTTTAATTGCTAATTAAAAAGGGTTATTTTTTTTTTTTCCTAATCTATATAAAGATCACTTTGGACAAAGATTAGGAAACAGCCAAGAATCCGGAAAACTAACATTTAAACTGATAATGTTAGCTAAGTCAAATGACATTACATGTGCTGGATAGAAGACACTTATCAAAATATTTTACATTAAAACATATGGTTTGTTCTGAAAAGAAAGCATGCTAATGGAAATTATTTTTCTCTTGAAGTTCATCAGGATTGTATAGCTAGTAGATCTCAGCCTAATTGTTAGTCCTGACTTTGAAAAGAAAAACAAATGTTCCTTTTTCAATGTCTATTCTGCTTCTTAGCTTTGGGTGGGTTAACAGTTGGACAGATGTAAACTGCAAACAAAAGCAGAGAAAATGTTATTCAGCTGCAAAAGGGGCTCTCAGTTGTCAAAGTGATCCACCACTTCGGTAAACTCTCACTCCTGGCGATTAGCCAGTTCAGCCAGTTTTTAAAATTTAAAGCAGTTCATCTCTCTTGACAACTGTTATTTTTAAACCTTGGTCCTTCATTTTTCTTATCCCCCAGAGGAAACAGCCCAGATCTTTAAAGCTAATAACAGCCTCTGCAGCCCATCCCAGCTATGTCCCCCTGCTTCCCTCAAGCTGCAAAGGCAGATGGCTAAGGTACAGCCAGGTACAGCTGGCACCTCTTGCATGGGGAGGGGGAAGGGAAAGAGGCAGAAGATGCTACAGGCAGATGCTATAGGAGAGGACATAACTGCCCAGCTGGCCCACCCTGAGTTAGATGCCTAGGCAATTCATTGGCAGAATTAGGGTTTGCAATTGTCTAAGTCTAAGACAGTGCCTAAACTAGCCAATATGCACCTGAAAAGAGAGTTACAGCTAAATCCCATTCCTATCAGGTGCTTTGCTGACTGAGTTGCTGGGTAAATACTGCAAAAGATCAAGGTGCTTGAATACTCGAGGCCGCACCTCGATTACTGTGTTCAGTTTTGGGCCCCTCACTCCAAAAAGGACATTGAATTACTCGAGCGTGTCCAAAGAAGGGCAACGAAGCTGGTGCAGGGTCTGGAGCACATGTCGTACGAGGAACGGCTGAGGGAACTGGGGGTATTTAGTCTGGAGAAGAGGAGGCTGAGGGGAGACCTCATCGCCCTCTACAACTACCTGAAAGGAGGTTGCAGAGAGCTGGGGATGAGCCTCTTTAACCAAGTAATAAGCGATAGGACAAGAGGTAATGGCCTCAAGTTGCGCCAGGGAAGGTTTAGACTGGATATTAGGAAGCATTTCTTTACAGAATGGGTTGTTAGGTGTTGGAATGGGCTGCCCAGGGAAGTGGTGGAGTCCCCATCCCTGGAGGTGTTTAAGAGTCGGGTTGACATAGCGCTGAGGGATATGGTGTAGTTGGGAACTGTCAGTGTTGGGTTAATGGTTGGACTAGGTGATCTTCAAGGTCTTTTCCAACCTAGATGATTCTGTGATTCTGTGAAGTTATTGGCTATCTCTCCACCAATGGGGTGGAGCAAGCTGGCCCAGAATCACAACAGCCCTGTCCTACAGCTGGTGTGTAAGACACACGGAGTTCATACCCAAAGCAGGAGACTATTCTCCTGTTCAGGTCTTGGAGTCTCTTGAAACGTCTCTTAATATTAAAAATGGATTTTTTTTTTTCCCCTTGCCTCTGGCATTGCCTTGGGTGTTGTTAGGGCAGGGCCTTAATCTGTTCCCAGCACAGGATGGCTATTAGTACTTATACTACTGCAGGCTGGCTGAGTGAGCATCGTTCCACCATCCAGGTGGAAATCACAACGTAATGCTGCCCTAGCCCATGAACTCCCCAGTGTACTCTTCTCCCAGGTAAGCTGTATGCCAAAGTATCTTCTGCACAAAGCCAACGTGCTGCACAGTGTTTGGGAGATGTCGAGTCCCATCTCCCCCCACATGCATACACAGCTCTCAGATTGCTAGCACTGAACAGAGCTATTCAATCCATCAGCCCCTGGTATTTATTTTCATCTGTCAGAAAAAAAAATCCAAGCCTGAAGGCTTCCAGGAAGATCCTGGAGTCTGGATCGAGGCTTCAGTCAAATGGAGTAAAAGTCACACATATTTATATTGACATGTACAGTTTTGTGCATGTGGAAAACATTTTAAGCAAGACAGAATTATCAAATATGCAGCAGATTCTTACTGTATCTTTAATGTTTAACTCTATATCCATGTTCATGTTCAGGCTGGCTAACGTGTTTTGCAACCATATGGAGATGCCATATTTTGGTCCTGGAGTAAAAAATATGGCATCAGTAAAATGCCATATTTCAGTAAAAAAAGTCTGAAAGAATAGTCTGATCTACCAGTAATGAATACAGAGAGGGGAAATTACACCTAACAGGCTTTATCAGTAAGAAAGAGATGGAAACTGGGGAGGACTGCCTGATTCCCATGTCCCATCTAGAACTGGGCTCGGAATGGCAGGTTTGAATCACTTCCAAATTCTCCCTGAGCAAATGTAAAAGGCACCCTCTGGAATGGACTCCAACCAGTGTCTCTGATGGTTCCGTGTATCCATGATATGTGTTTATGCTTAAACCCTCCCATTTGAAGAATAGTGAATAGTATTTTTCTGTACTGATGACTATAGCAATGCACAGACCATTCATGAGCCAGGCTCTGACAGTGATGCCAGGCTGCCATACAAGGCTGAGACCATGGACATGGGTTATCTCGATGGAAACCACAGCAACATCACCGCTGAGCAGCTAATTACCCATGATGTGCTGGGATGCTTCGCAGGTACAGCTGGGGGCAGAACTGGCTTCTATAAGTAAATTGCGTTAGTCTGTCTGTAAAAGTCCTGCATCCTGACTCTAACAGTAGAAAGACAACCTCTTAGTCTCTTTCAGTTAAGGTCTAGTGTAAACTGTGATTTACAAGATTGGATATCTCTTCCAGAGTGGATTAATAGGCTCTGACTCTACCCTCTTCTTTTAACTCAGATGGGGATTTGCAGTTGTGTAAACGAAATGAGAATTGCATTTATATCTGTGCCAAGAATATACAAATAGACTGAACTGAGTATGATTTAATCTGCAAAGCAGACACGTTTTGAAGGATTTAATTTCCTTTCCATTCTAAAAGTCAAGCTCTTGCTGTAAGCAGAAAGATATTGTTTGCAGGGACCCACTAGCCCTTCCTTTGGCTTAGGGAATACAGTGACCCACACCAGGTAAGGTAAGGAGCAGCCTCTGTCTCAAGGCCCTAATAAAGAGTGGGGAAAGCTCAGATGAGCTTGTTGGGCAATTTTATCCCCTATCTCTTTAAATATGTACCCAGGACTAGAAGAAGAGTCATAAACCAGATTCACTTTCAGCTAAGGAAAGACAATTGGTTGTAAGAAATCAGTAGGTTGTAATGAGCTTCCCTCTTGCTGGTTATTATGGCAAAAAATGTGGAAGAGGCATAAGCCTACACGGTGTTCATGAGGAGGTGCATACCCAGTGGTAAATTGATAGATGACTGCTATCAAACACTTATCTGTGGCTTGCCAGCAAAATGAAAATCTACCTGGGCAGGATGAGAGGAGGAAATCCTTTCAGTGGGTGGCAGAGTGCAAAGGGATGTTGCCACTTTGGAAGTGGACTCATAACCAAAATATTTGCAAGACAGTACTCCTCAGATGAATCACATGGAGGGAGTCTTAGGACAAGGTTTCACCTGCCCAGCCTGGACTAGCTCTGTGACAAGGATGCCTGTTTCTCTGCACTATGGAGCTTCACTTTCAAGAAGCCAGAGAGGCCATGGCTCTGTCAGCCATGTGCTGGTGGCCTTTGCAGAGACATGCCGGAACTGGGCTTTGGGCCATTCTGGAAGCGTTGGTGGCTTCGGTTAAATGCACCTGTTTGTTAAGGTGACGTTTGTCCAAACAGCCTCCTGAGCTCTGCCATCCCTGACTACACAGATGGTGTCTTTTAGCCGCTATAGCTCCGGCAGACGGCTCTGCAGCTCTTCTGCTACATAACTTACCACAACAAACCTTCCCCAATGGTGATCCTCTGGTCTATTGTGCTGAGACTCCAGTCAGCACCACAGCTGTCAATCACCTCCATCCCCTCTGAGGTGGAGATGTTTCTGATAAGCTTAGAAGGATTTTGGAGCATAGTGCTGCTTTTCAGAGAGCAAAGGGGAGAAAACTGTGTTCTGGGAAACATTTCTGCGTTTTTGCTGTCTAACAAAGATTTTCATTCAGGAATGTCCTTGGTTTGTTTTACTGTTGCTAAAAATGCACAAGGAATTGCTGTGACGGACTCATCTGAGGCCCACCAAAGTTGTTCCCTGTGCTGAGAGTTTCCTGTAAGTATGCATATGGATGCATGTGTAGGTGCAGCTTGGTGAGTAAGACTGAGAGGAAAGAAGCAGAGAAGGTTATATCCATATGTGTCAATAACACACTCTGGGGAGGTGGGATGAGCGGGCATGAGAGGGCTATCACCCTCCTTCTAAAGTAAATGGGAGCCCAGCCCACCTGGGATATGTCATTTAGGGGAGTTTCTGCCACCTATGAGTTTGCACAGGGACTGTTTCACATCAGGTGTATGGTTTGATGAGAGGGATCTACCTTCCCTTGCAATAGGCTGGGGCACTCACTGGCTGAGCTGGGAAGACTGGGCTGCAAAGCTGTGGCAAGGCAGTCATTTATTGTGGGCTGCCCAGACCCTGGCATGAGCAGGGGGTCCGGCTGGAGACAGCAAATATCTATTTCTTGTATTAAGGAAAAAAAGGAAGCAAGAAAAGAGGTTAATGCTGCTTACTCTTGCTAAAGCTTTTAGCTGCAAAATGTCACATTTTTCAAACCCAATCAGCCAGTCATGCTCTAGGCTTTAACAGCTGTAACTCTGATTGGACCAAGATAATTAGTTGTTCTGCAACATGAAAACACAAAACACAGCAAAAAACCTGAGTTTGCATGGTGGAAGGGTCTGCACTACATGGGTGTTGACTGTCCCCACTTCATTGCCATTGTGGCCTTTCCAGCCTCCCCCAGATGACAGAGCCCACTCCGAACTCTGTCTCCAAAATGCACAAGCTCCTGAAATGCAGCAATCACACCAAGTTGCCCCATAAAGAAATGCAATTTTAATTACTGCTGTCAATCAGCCTGCAAGCAGCGGAACAACCAGCTCACCTGGATGATTAGCATTTCTGCTGCTGGAAGAGTGTGAGTCTAGCCTCCACAAGGGAGGCAAAAGTTGACTAACATCTTCCCACCCTCTTTGTGCTGCTATTTCCTTCCCTGGGAAGAGGGCATGCTCCCCTTTGTCCATGTCTGACAGCATCTCCTCTCAGCCTCCTGTAATATTCATCCAGTGACACCAACAAGAATAGCTCCAGGCCTCAGGACAGGGAGGGGGCTTCCCAGGGTCAGATTTTAGAAGCAAAGAAAATTCTTTCAAGAGATAGTCAGATGGGCAGCTTTCCATTTTAAGCTGTGTATTCCCGATTTATTTATCTGCGCTACCTCTCAACTGTCTTTGCAATGGCAGACTAGACCTGGATTTCTGCTTGCAAGAGTTCCCTGCAGTGCTCTGTCTGAAGGCTGAGATGTGCTGCAGCCTGCCCTGGGAGGACTCCTGGGACTCTTGTCACAGGGTTGTTCATGAAAGGCAGGGCTATGCATGCCTCTTGGATTATTTAGGGGTAAGAAAGGCTGGTGTTCATTGCAATGGTGTGTCCTAGCAGAGTTCTAGAGATGAAAGAGGATCTGAGATGGTAGCTCCTTGCCAGAAGAGGACTGCTCCCTACAGGGCAGTTCCCAGCATCTGAGTCAGTCAAGTAACACAAGCAACAAAAAGCAACACAGCTTTCACCACTTCCCCTGGAGATTTGTCCAAAGCCAGCCAGATCCCAGTATTCAGAGACTGTCATGGCATCGGACTAAATGTTCCACTCCTCAACTCATGCCAAACAGGTCTCTCTTCTCCTTGACGTCTGCATCCTTGGGGTGTTTTTGGACTATGGTTATATCCTCTATTAATCTCCCTGTTTAAGGTGTCTCCCACGTGAAAAGGTCTTACCACTTACAGAGGGATAGATATACAGCTGCTATTTCTTTCATCAGGCAAATTTTCATCAGGCAAAGAAATT
This sequence comes from Strix aluco, assembly GCF_031877795.1. NCBI lineage: Eukaryota > Metazoa > Chordata > Aves > Strigiformes > Strigidae > Strix > Strix aluco. The sequence goes on from NC_133935.1 coordinate 29,521,197, forward strand.
GTTAATGCAGTTGGGGATTTTTGACATGGTCCTGTATATTTACCAAGGAGGTATGAAATCCTGCTTCTGTGCACATAACAGGCTTCTTTCCTTCTGGGTTCCAAATCTTTTAAAGAGCATATAGCACAGAAGCCTCTTTTTCCAGGCCCTCATCAGGGCCACTCTCCCATGCATTTCCTTCTCCATATGTTGCTGCCTGTTTTTCACAGGCACCCAGACCTTCACAGAACAGTAATAGGCAAAAGCCTTTCAGCTGCCTTTAATTTGGGCAGAAAAATCTATCTATATTTGAGGTAGCAGATGCTGTTGTTTTAGTTACTCACTTCACAAAGGAGCTTATCTACTCTCTTATAGGAAAGGCTTTATGGGTATCTTATACATAAAGCTGCATAATTCCTTGATTTGCTGAGGTGTCACAAAGATCATCACTGTATCAGCATGAGCATCATAAAAGGCCAGAGAGGAGTGAAAGGCATTGTTCCAGGATCCGTGGGAGAGTGTCATTGCCATCGCCGCTTTCAGCAGTACCCATTTTTTTTAAAAGAGGATTAGCCCCAGCAGAACTTGGGGGTCCCAACTCTTGAATCATCAGGGATGTGACGGTCAGGTCATGCTCCCAGAGGTTTGGGTTTAGTCCCTGCTCTAAATAAGGCAAAACAGGGATGTCAAAAGCAGTTTTCTCCCTTTACAGGTTTCTGTGGTGGATTCTGGCAGGGTGTGACTGAGAGGACAGGGAGATGCGACCCTCTGGGAAAAGAGGGTGATCTAAGCTGGACTCTAGGCAAGGAGTCACAGGACACTCCACCATTCCTCAGGATCCTTCTGGTAAAGGACCAAACTCAAGCTCATTATTCCAAAAGATGGCTGGCCAGAGTCACATAAATAGTAGGTATTGCCTTTCAAGGCTGTGACAGAAACCAACGCAGGCCAAACTGTTTGTGTTTAGTTTTCTGGCTGACATATATGGCCTGCATAGCCAAGATCAATTTGCTGCCCGCTATTTCTCTCGAGTGTCTCTTTAGCCACTGTTGCTTTGCTTTTCTCCCTCCCAGTGAGCATCTGTGGTTTTTGCTGTTTTCAAGAGCTAGCATTTTACACAACTTGATCTTACTGTCTTCTCTACATATACCTTCTCTCTTTAGGCTGCTGGTGCAACCATGGTTGATGTTTTTGAACCTGGACTGATGTGCATATCTCAGGTTACTTGTGACTGCAGGTTGGGTTTCAGAAATCAGGTGTTTTGTTGGGGTCCTTTCTGAAAACTGGAGAAGGGCCAAGTGTGTCCACTTCACTATGTAGCCATCCATCTCCCTGGAGTTTCATAATAATATCCACCTGTTCTTTAGCTTGCTTACGAGAAAGGATCATGGGGTTACAGTGGTACCAATTAGCACATCTTGTTGAGACTGTGTTTAAAAATATTCACTGCCAATCTGTGTGGAGAGAAAAATCCATTTCTGTTAACAAGGTTGTTTTCCTTCTGACGCTTGCTGTCTGCAGTACCCAACTTGGTACAATGAGCGCTGGGAGATGGGGAATGCTTTACAGCAAGTGGACTAGTGCCTAACTTTGAAAGGGACTGGCCAGAGTCAATTCTGGAGAGTGAGAGGAAAGTTTTGGGTGCATGCAAGTGGCAGAAAAGCACAAAGCAGGGGAAGTATTTGTAATGTTCCCCCTCCCCACCCCCAGATCCCACTGGAGACAAAGCCTACAATGGTACCGTGCTACACTTAGGGTGCACTATCTAACAGGACTCTGTTAAGTGCATGCCCACTTGCATCTTACTGGCCAAAGAGGGACCACAAAGGGTGGTTTTACAGAGCACAAGCACTGCACTGACCACAAACTGGGATCTGCTTGTCTTACAGAGGTCCTTAAAGGTCTCACGGCAAGAGTGCAGCTGCTCCCCACAGCCACTGACTCCAACTCCATCGTGCTTGGGTGCTGTATCCGTGATTGTCTTTTACTCTCCCTGACAACAGCAGACAACAGAAAGCAGCAGACATGTGAAAGAATTTGGCTGTCCTCTTGTTTGAGGGCGGCTTTGGTCATCAGGCCAAATTCAAGAAAATGACTGGCATGGAGTGCTTGTAAATCCCTGCATGAGCAGAGGGATTGAGGGGAGTAGCCACCAGGGAGGAGAACAACGAACAACTAGCTCTCCACTATCCCTCTGCCATCCCCTCAAGGCACCCTCTCCAAGACCCACTCAGCTCATTTTTAAATTTATCTCATGTCAACTTCCTTCTCTGAGCTGGCACTTTCCTCCAGCACCCTCAAACACCTGGGATTTAGCTTCCTAACAGTGTCTGTATGTTGGGTTAGGATTGCTGCTGGTGACATGGCAGGGAGAAATGCAAAGTGACTGTGGTTATAGAGACATTTGAGAGAAATAGCAGGCAGAAAATCATGCTTGGCTGTGTGGTCCATGTATGCTGGCCAGAAAACGAAATGTAAACTTGGCCTAAGTTATGCATCTGTCACTGCCACAGGCTCAAAAGGCAATACCCCCTATATATAACTCTGGCCTGCTGTGTCAGACTGTCTCTCAGGATAGATAGTGGTTGGTGAGGAAGGTGGATGCTGTCTGTGTGTGATAGCAAGGTCTGACAGCTTGAATAAAGCTGAGGGATGTCTCCATCACCACACGCAGATGCAGGTGATATTCCAGGACCTCTCTGCATTGCAGCTATGGGACAGTTAGGGAATGTAAAACCTTTAGCTCAAGCAAGAGTTAAAAACTGTGCTATAACATATTTCTTGGCTGTTTATGACTTTGTGGGATCTCAGTGGAGTTGGGACTGGCCCGCTGCAGTCTTAGGTCTGCTTAGCTTCCTTGCCCAATAACCAGAGGGGAAGTGACAGTACCTGACATTTCATTCTTATGGCTACCCACAATTTTCATCTTAGTGTCATAACCTTGGGTTGATTGGAAAGGTAGCCTGAAGGGACCTTACAGACTCAAGCCACCAAAAGTGAGGACCTTTCAGTTCAGGCTGGCTTGTATGCAAGGGTTAGATCACGCAGCTGCTGGTGAACAGACGATAACCTTCTTCCTAATTGTAAGCCCAGAAAGTCTGGGCTTGCTCTGGGCAGGCTCTAGCAGGAGCAACATTCTCCTCCGGAGGTGGTGGCACAAGGTGTGACTGTCCATCCCTCCCTCCCTTCCTTTTGCATTTCCATTTTCATGATTCCTGTGGGCCACACACAGGACAGCTGTGAGACAGGAGCTGGGGCAGGGGGCTGGAAGAGCTTTCCACAAGTACATCCACCTTCAGAATAGCTGGGATGAGCTTGCCAACTCCCTCTGTCACCTTCCCCTGCTCCCTCCTGTCCAGAGGATGAAAATGCCTGGAAGTACCCCAGAAGAATGTGTATACATTCGCTTTGCTCCAGCAACCCATATAATAAATGCCATGAAGCTCAGTGTCTGGAGTGCTGGAAAACTGCACCCTGGCTAGTGATTATTTCTGTAAAGAAAAAAGCTGTACAGCCACAGAGCAGGTAGTGAACTGGCTAAGCTTTGCCCAGCCAAATGTTCCTCATTCTCTCTGCTGATCCATGATTAAAGAAGCTTGCACAGGTTCACTGAGAATCATAGCAGGAAATGCTTGGCAGACTAAGAACTGGAGGGATATCAAAACGTTAATATCTGGGCAGCCAAGGCTTTTTGCTTATGTGGCAGCTATGTAGGAAGTCCTAGCACCTCTGACTAGGTGCTAATGGGTACAAAGAAGGTGTTTGTAGTCAGCAGTGCCTCGCCAAGCATTTTGAAGCATGAGTCACCTCTTACCGAATCATGAGACTGGCTTGCATGTTATTAATATTAATTTTCTGACTGAAAATAGGAATAACCTGCCTTTACTCCCAAATCTTTGAATCTGTAGGGTTAATTCAAATGATGCCTACCGAATTTTCTATGCATGCATGAAAACTTTGGTTTGTTGTCTTTGTGTTGCTTTCCCTGCTTTAAAATAAAAATAAAACTGAGATTTTTTTTGTCTCTCATCACACAGATCTAAATCTGGGAGGACTTGAATCTCATCAGCTCTTAGGAGATTTACCATAAAACCACAAGGATTTGCACCAGTTATTGAGCAGCCATATGCTCTGCTCAGTGCAGTGCCCTTTTGCACCTCTGACCAAGCTGCCTATCTGTCCACTTTAAAGCTCTCCCTGCTGGCAAGAGTTTACATTAGCTTAGATAGAGTGAGGACATCACATTTATTCTCTATTTGCCCTTTTCAGTATTCACAAATAAAATTTGTCTAGCATGATATATAGCAGTTGCTAGTGGTGTCTGAAAAACTCATAACTGAGGATGCAATGAGCCAAGATGAAAGAGATCAACCCCATGAACTGCTATATGCTGGAAGAGCCTCTTGGAAATTCATTCTGCAAACAAACCCCTTGGCTTCTCTTCACCTTTCCCCTTTGCTTATAGGGGGAGGACAGAAAAGCTGCTTAGCTGTTACTGATTTGTTATTAATCTGAGCTGATTTTAATGATTTTTGGTGATTTGGATTTAAATAAGGAATGATTTAGAATAACCATACAACCAGTTATGCTGCTACAAAGTCCTTTGTAAAGTCCTAGGCTAAGGCCACGTAGTCTGGTAATAATCATTAACCAGATTTCTATTCAAAGAATAAGATTCATGACCAGCTACTATTGTTAGGCTGTTCAGGTAAGGACAATTTATTGCCCTATAGACCAGGTGTTCTAAAAGATACGTTGTGAAAGGGCCTCGAAGCATCTTAAAATTGCAATGTGAGCCAAAGTCCTTGAGTCAAGGACACTGGGGGGGTCTTTCTTTTGAGTCAGTAGTCTGTGGTGGTCATAAAAGCAGCCCCCTGACTCATTTCAGGACTCGGGTGCGCATGACCAGGAAGAGGTGGGAATATGAAAATGAGTTACGGGAATAATCATGTTTATGTATGAGAACTTGATTAATATGTGTTACTGTATCCAATATAGTCAGCATGTTACACGAGTTAGGTGTGCGTTGTTGGTGAGATGACTCCCCTGCGCACCCGGCCGTTAATAAAGGAGTGTCTGCTTATCTACATCACATTGGTGTCGATAAGTTCTTTTATCCCATTTTGGTGACAGTTTCTGGCAACCCAGATGGGACCTTGCTGAAAGAGACCGGAGGAGTCGGGGACCTGATTGGTTCCAGCCGACACCAAGGAATTCTCGGGGATACCCATCGATCCCCGATCCATAAGGCTCTTTGCGACATCCCCTGGAATTGGTAAGACACTTCTTACTTGGTTTGGTTTGGGAAGTCTGCCCGTCAGATGCAGCAAAAGCTGCGCAGGGTTGGACAAAGGGTACCCATTTGGATTGGGAGCCTAGGTATCTGCTCGTAAGACATAAGCGAAAGCTATTGCAGGGTTGGACAAATTCGGTATTGGAAAAACGTATATGCTGTAGGTTTTTGTTGGTATTTGTATATTTTGGTATCAAAAAAAAAAAAAAGAAAAAAGGAAAAAAAATCGGTCGTGTTTGCGTGAGTTTGAGATGTACAAATAAGTACGAAGCGAGAGTGGAGTTCGGATCCGCGGTTCTGTTATCCCACGAGGGGTGCAGCCGGAGAAGAACAAAGCAAAAGATTGAGTGATTGTGTGTGTGTGAATTTTAAAATATTTTGAAATGGCATCTAAACTAACCTATTTGTTCAAGAGTAAGAGTGTTGGTAATTTGTTTTTTGATGAAAAGGTACTGAAGCACACTGGGGAGAAATAGATGATGACTTACATAAAAGTCAAATGGAAAAGTGGCCTACCAACGGAACTTTGGAGGAGGATTTGTGAATTCTGGGAACCGAGATTTTCATGCACCCCTAGGAATAAATCAGTGTGCTTATTGTAGAGAAGAAGGGCATTGGAAACGAGAATGTCCAAAGATGAGGGGTGGTCAGCAAGAAGCAGCAGGAATAATGATCCTAGATGAATGAAGGGGACTGGAGGGGAACCCAGCTGAACCTCTGGTTGTAATTAAGCTGGGAGAAAAAGAGGTTAAATTTTTAGTAGATACAGGAGCAACATTTTCAGTATTGAATACCTGCACCTAGTCAAGCCATTGTATGAAGCTCAAAAGAACTTCCCCTTTGTATGGGGCCCACATTAGCAACAGGCCTTTAAAGATTTAAAACGAGCTCTAATGGCTGCACCTGCCCTTGAGACTTCCAGATTTAACCAAAGATTTTCAGTTGTTTGTTCATGAAAGACAACATCTTGCACCGGGGGTGCTGACCCAGAGAATGGGAAGTTGGAAAAGACCAGTTGGATACTTTTTCAAACAGTTGGATAGTGTAAGTAAAGGATGGCCTGCTTGCCCTCAAGCAGTTGCTGCTACATAATGCTTATTCAAGAGTCCCGAAAATTGACTTTGAGAAGAACAATAACAGTATATGTCCCACATATGGTGATAACTGTTTTAGAACAAAAGGGGGGACACTGGTTGTCCCCGAGCAGAATGATGAACAATGAGGTGGTCTTGACCGAACAAGATGATGTGATTTTAAAAACAACTAACCTGGTAAACCCTGCAGTTTTTCTAAGTTCTACACAGGAAGAAGGGCAGCTGGAGCATGACTGCCTGACTACCATTGAACATGTGTACTCCAGTTGAGAGGACTTGAAGGACACACCATTGGAAGATCCCGACTGGGAGTTATACACAGATGGCAGCAGCTTTGTGGAACATGGAGTTCGATACTCTGGATATGCGGTAACAACAGAAAACTCAATCATAGAAGCAAATGCATTGTCTGGCACCACTTCAGCTCAAAAGGCAGAACTCATTGCCTTAACTAGAGCTCTTGAATTAAGTGAAAAGAAGAAAGTAAATATTTGAACTGACTTAAAGTATGCTTTTGGGGTAGTACATGTCCATGGAGTCTTGTAGAAAGAACAAGGATTATTGTCCTCCCAGGGATCAAATATTAAACATCAGGATGAAATTTTGCAATTATTGCAAGCAGTTCAGAAACCAACTCAGGTGGCAATCATGCACTGTAAAGCACATCAGGTTGGGAATACAAAAGAAATTGGAGGAAATCACTTAGCAGATAGGGCTGCCAGAAAAGCAGCAAAAGAAACAACATTACAAATGGCATTGATTCCAACCAAAACAGTAGTTCTCCCAAGGGAGAAACCTAAATATTCAGAAGAAGATGATAAATTGGGGCAATTATTGAATGCTAGGAAAAATTTAGTGGGATGGTGGGTGACGTCTAATCGACAAGTAATAGTACCACCTCTTCTAACAAGAGAAATAATTCAAGTAAAACATCAGGAATGTCATTGGGGTGTAGAGGCTTTGGTAACCCTTTTAAAAAGACAAGTAGTATCAGTTAAGATGCTAGGAACTGTCAAAAGGATAACTGCAAAATGCAAAGTGCGCTTGAAAAATAATCCAGTAGTGAAGAAAAGGGTTCAAATGGGTAAACTCAAATCTGGAACTGAACCAGGATACTATTGGCAAGTAGACTTTTCAGAGTTGCCTAGACAAAATGGGTATCGATACATTCTGGTGGGGGTTGATACTTTTACAGGATGGCCAGAAGCCTTTCCTTGTTGTACCACTCAGGCAAAAGAGGTTGTAAAATGGTTACTACAAGAAATAATTCAGAGATTTGGAGTCCCTATTGAGATCTCTTCAGATAGAGGCCCACACTTTGTTGCTGAAGTAGTACAAAGTGTATGTAAAACTCTGGGAATTACTTGGGATTTACATACACCATGGAGGCCACAATCCAGCGGAAAGGTAGAAAAAATGACCCTAAAATGACAAATTAGCAAAATATGTCAAGAAACTAATTTAAAGTGGCCTCAGACACTTCTATTGGCATTGTTGCGAATCAGGGTACAACCAAAAAGTGGCACATCAGTTAGTCCTTATGAATTACTATATGGGAATCCATATGAATCTCTGGAACCAAATCCGAATATGCATGTGAAAGGAAAACAAGATGTGTATAATTATTTACTCTCCTTAGGAAAAACCCTGATTGCAATCCGAAATGCAATAGTGTGGAACAGACCTCTATCCCTGGAAAATCCAGTACATGACTTTCAACCTGGAGACTATGTCTATGTGAAGACATGGACTTCTGAACCCTTGCAAGAATGCTGAAAGGACCCTTTCAAATACTGCTGATGACCTTTACAGCTATCAAAATTGCAGAATCAGATGCGTGGATACACTATACTAGAGTGAAGAAGGCACCCTCTTCCTGGAATATCGTCAGTAGGGATCCGGGAACTTCAACATTGACTCTAAAATATGTCTAACTTTATATATTAATTGGAAATTGTTTTAGAATTGATTTTAATCTGGAAACTGATGCTGTTGGAATTCCGGTTTGAGGTAACAATCAAAAGACAAAATGAGACTGAGAATTATGAGGAAATATTCACAGAATCACAGAATCATCTAGGTTGGAAAAGACCTTGAAGATCACCTAGTCCAACCATTAACCTAACATTGATGGTTCTCAACTACAGTTGAATTAGACCTGAAGGTGAGGAATAGAAGGCAGGTAGAAACAGAACAGCTAATATACCTCCCAAAGAAAACACCAGAAGAAAATTCAATGTTAGGATTAATTAAGGAATTTGTCGATTTTCAGAATGTAACACAAATTTGTTTACCGATACCAAGAGCAGTAGGTGAATCTGTTCCATGGGGAATTTTAACAATGAATTTGACCAATTTAAGACACAAAAATGAGACTACTTATTGCAAACAAAAACCCTGTTGTTCAGTGGTATGAACAACTGAAAATTATCAGGAAACAATGGAAGTCCCCAGGAAATAAAGCAGATGATTGTGAAAAATTGTTAAATTGTGTTTTCACAAAAATAGGAAGATATCGAACTGTTGGGTGGTGTTCTTATGATGAACAAATTAGAAACAATGTAAGTAGAAACAGCATGGACTGGAAGTGTGACAAAACCAATCACACTAGACAAGAGGAAGTGGTGCAATGGGATTCTATATGGTCCATTACTATATTTTCTCAGTTTCAATATACAGATAGAACTCCTTGGTGTTTTACTTGGGATGGGACAATTTTTGCAGCCTTTCCATCAGTAAATGATAAAAGAAGTACACTGAGAGAAAAGGAAAATTTAGTGTCTTGGTGGCAATGTGAGGAGGTATATAACTGCAGCAATGTAGACCTAATAATTCAGAGAATTCCTCCTTTGGCTGCTGCCTTAAGACATGGGTGTCTTTGCCAAGGACTTAAAAATGGTCTTAATTTAACGAAAACCTATACACCCAAAGGAAGAGTAATATTTAGCTGTAGAAAATCTACAATTCAGAGTCCAGGAAACTTAGTTTGGGCAATGAGTGACGGAACATGGACAACGTATCTGCCCCTGGATGGAAAAGTAAAACAGATTACTTTAGTTATGCCAATGTTGTGACCAATTTGGAAGAAATCTCCCTTTAAAGACTCCTTAGAAAATTTAAAATTAAAGCAGGTTAAAAAATCAGAGACAGATGAAACAAAGAATGAACCCTCAATGGGAGTAAAAATTGGCTGGGGTCTAGAACCCCTTTTGAATCCCATAGCATCATATAGAAACAGGGAATGGTTGTATCGACTGACTGGACAAGTAGAAAGACTGGCAAATGTCACAAGGAAAGGATTTGAGGAATTAAATTTACAATTACAGGCAACCTCAAGAATGACTTTACAAAACAGAATGACACTAGACATGCTATTGCTCAAAAATAGAGTAGGTCATTGCTGTATACATATCCCAAATGTGATACAAGACATAGAACATGACCTAGATTTACTAGGAAAAATTAAGGAAGATACTGAAAAGGTCCGAGAAGGTATGTCAGAAGATTGGATAGACAACATTTTTAGAGAAATAGGTTGGAATTTAAGTTCATGAATAAAATCGTTAATTGGCACATTATTTATCTTGCTGGTTGTTTTCTTGATGATGATGTTGATTTACTCCTGCTTGAAGAAACAAATTAAGAGAAAAATTGTATTCAATCACATGATCATAAGAGAAATCCCAAGACTCCCACCAGCATACAGTGAGACAGAAATGTAATAGTCTCTGGTATGAAACTATTGAAATGATTTTCAAAACTTTCAAAGCGGGGAAATGTTACTGAGTTGTTATCAATCTGAGCTGATTTTAATGATTTTTTTGGTGATTTGGATTTAAATAAGGAATGATTTAGAATAACCATGCAACCAGTTATGCTGCTACAAAGTCCTTTGTAAAGTTCCAGGCTAAGGCCACGTAGGCTGGTAATAATTGTTAACCAGATTTCTATTCAAAGAATAAGATTCATAACCAGCTACTATTGTTAGGCTGTTCAGGTAAGGACAATTTATTGCCCTGTAGATCATACATTGTGAAAGGGCCTCGAAGCATCTTAAAATTGCAATGTGAGCCAAAGTCCTTGAGTCAAGGACATTGAGGGGTCTTTCTGTTGAGTCCGTAGTCCGTGGTAGTCACAAAAGCAGCCCCGCGACTCATTTCAGGACTCGGGTGCGCCTGACAGAAAAGCGGTGGGAATAAGAAAATGAGTTACAGGAATTATCATGTTTATGTATGAGAACTTGATTAATATGTGTTACTGTATCCAATATAGTCAGCATGTTACACGAGTTAGATGTGCGTTGTTGGTGAATTGACTCCCCTGCGCACCCGGCCGTTAATAAAGGAGTGTCTGCTTATCTACATCACATTGGTGTCGATAAGTTCTTTTATCCCATTTGGTGACACAGCTGTTCACCTGAAAATGCTTAGTGCCTAAAACCTCCATGCTTCCTATTGGCGATGAGAGCAAAAATCTGTCATACACCCTCTTCATCTTGTCCTTGGAGGTGAAGGATTGTGTTTCTGTGGTGAAGGCCTGGAGCACAGGGTTTGGTAAGGCTGGGTGTGCTGAGGCTCACCGAGGGCTACAGCATAGCAGTCAGGGGGTCATACATGCTATTTTTAGGCACTGTGTACCTGAAACACCCCTGTTTGGCTGCTGGTGATGGGCAAAAACACTGAGCCAGTAACCTTTCTCAGGGTATACTCTGATGGGTGATGGATGGGACGAAGGGTGCTTTGGAGGCTCCCACTGTTGCCCAAAAGGAAGCTTTTTGAAGGCTTGTGAAGCCTCCAAAGGAAATGCAAGGCAAGGGGGAGGCTTTTCAGGAAGCATAAAGCTCTGGCAGATTGTTGATTTCTGCCAAGGGTGTGAAGCATTGGTTGACAGGCTTTGTGTGTACAAAAGGAGGGAAGTGCCCTTTCGTGCCTTCCCAACCTGCTTGCAGTTGCATAAGCCTGAAAGCGTGGAGCCTGAGGTTGCTATGCCAACTTGTGTCCCTAATTCCTCCCATCCATCTGACATAGGCCTGAAGGAGTGGGAGCCCACCCTAGAACGATCCACCAGCTCTGTCGGTGGAGCAGGCTGAAGGACTCTGGGAGGTGTGTGTACCCACGGCCCTTGTGCCACCAATGAAGGACTGCACCAGAGCCACTAGTTTGCAGTGCCTCTGCTTCGTTATCCCAAGTGCTTTACCTTTGCTGCTGAATTTGGTTTCAAGTCCTCCCTGGCAGCACTAAGCCTGCACTGTCAGTCATTAAAGGATTCACAAGTGCAGCATGAATCTCTGTGCCTGGTTTCCTTGCTGTAACATTAAAATAGCGTAAAGTGCCTTTCAAAGACACTGAGAAGGAGGAATAGCTATTTCTGGGTGCTTACATAAACTGTCTTCAAGTGCAAAAGTGGAAAAAATTGAACTCCTGATGTTCTTCCCCTACCCCCTCCCTTAAGAAGGGCACTATTATAGAATTAGGTTGTATGGAAAAAGGTCAAATCCTAGAAACAGAACAAAAATTCAATGTGGCTTAGGTCTGTACTGCATGGAAGAGGCTGGCAGATGAAGCAGCTCCAAGTTTTTGCATCCTATCCTAATTAGCAGCGATTTCCAGCACAAATTTTTATGGTTATTCCCTTCCCTTTCTTTGTTCAACCTGCCACATAAATCACAGACCCTTTTCTCTACACTACAGCACTATCAGGAGTGGAAATCCTGATGGGTGAGTTTGCCAGTAATTAAATTTGTCCCTTCTGTTCATTTCACAGATGCAGTTGCCCTCTCCGTCAAAGCAAAGTGCAGGTTAGAGCCAATGGGAGTCTTTGATAATCTGGTAGTCTCATCCAGCACTGAAGATGGAAAGTTTTCTTACTAATTGGATTGTTGCGAGATTATCTGAAGAGAAACAAGTTCCTCTGGACAGAGGGAGGCTGGGAGCATGCAGAGTGATGGAGAAGGTAGTGGGTAAATTTATACTCCTGTAAACGTCCTCCAAGCCTTCAGCCAGAACAAACACATAGAAAACACCTTAGATCTGATTGTCTTTGACTCAGCAGCTTGCTTAGTAATTTACACCGGAGTGAAAGCCACTTTGATAGGCTTTCATGTCAGAATCATAGTTTTTTACATTGCTAAAACTGGGGTGCCAGGCTAGCACAGTTTGCAACTTGAGCAGATGAAACAGGCTTGTGGCAAGGAAAGGCTGGTGCTGCCTTACTGCTTCTGCTGGGCAGGGCATCTGGGCGGACACTCAGGGTGAATCACCCCAGCCTTGAAATTTTGCCCCTGAGGAGGCAGGCAGTGGCACTGCTGGTGCCATAGAAACAAGAATTGCTCATAGCTGTCACTGAAAAATAAGATTTTTTCTGATTCCAGATCATCAGAGATATTTGCAGGCAGAGGAACCAGGCTTGTTCACAAAAATTCTCAAATTCACATTAACTAAAGGGACCCATTCAAATTTGGCCCCTGTCAGTAAATATGTGCAAATACAGAAGCTTTAGTCAGAGCTCTGATTTTTTACTTAAAAATAAGATGCTAGTCATTTCCACTGCAGAGAAAAACCTGAACCTGCAGCACCCAGAGGGTGTCTTTCCTCTTATCTAGTTTGTTTTGATCTTGCAGTTTTTAAGCCTGTTTCATGATTTTGAGGACCTGACATATATTTGTGGAGAGATTGTAGCAGGCAACACTGCTTCTTGAAAACCGGGCCAAAGTAGTTTTGTGCTCTGGTTCCTTTCAAGGATGCAGATGAGGTTATCGACATGTCCATTAACTATACTTCCCTGGAAGGTTTTGGTACTCCGCAGTGAGTGTTTGTTATGCACACATCTCTGTATGCTGTGTCATCTCCTGGCCATACAACTGATGCCTGGGACTGGGGACGAGAAGATGAGGGCTCTATTTCCAGTCCTGCAGACTGGAAGCTATTATTTGAGTGGCCCTTTGCAGACAGATACAACTCATTCTGCTTGTGTTCTGAACAGGCCAAAAGGTATATAATATTTCAACATGACCAATTAACTCATGCTCAACAGCTCATTAGTGATGGCTGCTCAGTTTCCAGTTAGTTTGAAGTGTGCGCAGGGTAAGCTCCTGTCTGGAGACCTCACCCTGAGTCACCTGGGAGTAACTACTTAAAACCTATATGCACATTCAGTTTTTCCATTTGTAAACTGCTAAAATATTTATGTTCCTGTTCCATAGAAGGGACTGAGCCTAGCTTCCTAGATATTTGCAGAAGATGTAGAGATATTAGCAAAAAAGTTACACTAAGAGTACATAGTATTACCATTATTATTACAATGGTTTCACTTTGGATCTTGAGTACATGATTGCAGTTATCTGAGAGGGGACAACAGAACAAGAACAAAAAGAAATATAAGAGAACAATCTGTCATTCTCACCTGTTCTTCTCTCTGGAATTATTCCCATTCACTGGCTTCCTTTGATTATAAACAATGGTGTATAATGTCTTTCAAATCAAAGGAATGAGGCATTTTTCAACCCCTAAAATTTTCTTATTTTCTTAATGAAAGGAACAGTAAAAAAAGAAAAGTGCTGTAATTGCTAAGGCTCTAGCATGGCACTGGTCCTTTAGATAGAGGAGGGCACAGAAACAATTAACACAGTATGAGGACACAGTGCCCTAATTCACACTGATCATCACCATGTTGCTGTTGTTCTTCTTGTAAGTAACCACAATGAAACCAAGTGCCAAATAAAACCTGCGCAGAATCATGCAGATGTAGAGCCAGAGTCACCATGAAGCTTCAGGGTGGCAACCCAAGAAGATCACTTAGTACTAGACAGCTTCCGTGCTCAGGCTCTGGCTCCAGGAAAACAACCACGGGAATCATCTGAGCAATCAGCTTGAGGTTGCACAGTCCACCCGCATGGCTTTAGGGAGCAGCAGTGGTTTTAGAGAAGCCTGTCTCCCAGGCATAAAAAGACAACGGTATTGGCAGAGTTGCCCTAGAAGGACGTACTTGTAAAGATCGTCAGATTTCACAGGTGAATTAACCCCTGTTTTCTGGAGGCACAGGTGTTGGTGGAATATGAATGAATGTGAGAAACCAGATCCTTAGAAATGCAATATTTTGCACTTGACAGCTTGCAAGGCAAGGAGGGCTTCTGAACAGGAGTGTTTATATGGACCCAGCTGATCCCACGTATAGTGGCCAGACCCAGACTTCTAATTGCCACTTCTTAATGGAGGCCAAAACAGAACAGGTGGTCACAGGCAGCATCACATGTGCTGCAGAGGGCTCTGGCTTGTCAGACTGTTTCGCGCATCTCCTCTTGCTCATATGTTATTTGTTTTGTCTTTGTTTTCAGCTCTATCTAATGAGCCTTCATTGTGCTTTTGATCAGAGTTTTTTCTGTGAAGACTTACAAGGCTCTACTCCCCAGTCCTCTTCATCTTCTCCCAAACTCTCCTTCCCCTCTGCTCTCCCTAATTGTTCATATTCCCATCGCAGGTAAAAATCTTCCAGAGAAGAAGATCGGGCCTGCTAAGAGGGTCAGAATGGATGGTAAAAGAGAACAAATAAGGGCATATCTTGGGGAGCCAAGTAACAGCAGTGGGGACACAGCTATAGAAATGGCCCAAAAGAGATCATTCCCTCTTTGTGTTTTAGAAGCACTGGGATGGTGTCACACAGAGGACACCATCTTTTTTTGAATGAACTCCTTCTTCCCAGCATCATTCAGCAGGAGAGCCTTGCACTGGCTCCCTCCCAGGCATGCAGTTATCTATCTGGACACATGACCCAGGAGCAGCTAGGGAAATGAGATACTGAACAGAGACTGAAAGTCGTGATGTGTACCTGCACCCACTCCTTCCTGAAAGGCTGACACAGCACTCCAGCGTCACTGTCAGGTGAGATCATAGGCTATGTGAATGGATATGGTGGGGGTCTCTCTTCCTCCATCAGGACTTGGGAGACTATAAACCAACCTTCCTTGGTATTCACTGAGGGTAAAGAAATTATTTGTACACTTTGGGGTTTTCTCCCCTCCATGTTCTTCCCTGAAGCTTTTTTGAATAATGGGGGGGTTTTAAGCTTTAATTTTGCTTCTTAGTAATTTTCAAAGATAGGGAAAGTTTTTAAAAGTTTCAACAATGGAATGAAAATGAAAGGATGCAGGCGTGTTGGGTGAGGAAATCTGGACATGCTGTGTCAGTGGCAAAAGGAAAGGAGGAGGACTAGAAATGCAGTCTTTTCTCAAAAATATTTCATTAAAATGTAATTTAAAAAATTATGCACAGCAAATGAAGAAAATAAGAGGTGACTCGGATGTTTTGCACAGCAAAGCAATGCTTTTCCATTTTGCAGGGATCTCAGTAAATATTAATCCATTTTACACCCTGGGACACTGAGAAATTATAGTCATACACAAATCCTGTTGACAGGACCAGGAATATAAGTCAGACTGCCACTTTCTCAAATGCATGCCTTCTCCAGCTGTATTCTCCCAAGTATTACTGTTTTGACTTGTAACCGATGATCATTGTTTATTTTCCCGGTCATTTTAACACCCCTGGAGAGCCCTTCACGGAGTTTAAATGCCCCGGGGGGTACAGGTAGTTCAGGGGCAGTAATACTTGTGGCTGCTCATCTACTTGCTGTTCAGACTATGACTTGGTACCTGCAGTTTACTGACTCCTGAACACTAACTTTTCAGCATTACTTGAAGGGAGGGGCACTAAGCAGGAAAAATGAAGGGAAGAAAGGTGAGGGGGTGGAAAAATGAGCCTGCTTTTCTGAATAATGAGGGCAGTGAAAATAAATGGGGAAAGAGAGAGAAAAGCTGGTTTAAATATTTAATCTCTGTTGCATTTGCTTTTGAAGAAGAGACAAAAGCCTTGGAACATCTTTTGTCTTGAACTCTGACCAGAGCTGAGCACATGCGATTGTCACTTCTGCCATTTGCCTTAAGGTGGAGAGAAACAGATTGGTCCTGGTGCATCAGCCCATCGCAACAGTCTCTGTCTCCAGCAGTGACTGGTACCTGGAGCTGCAGAAGGTATAAATTACTCATGACAGTAACAGCTCTGCCCCATGAGCCCACACTGCCCCAGATACTGGTGCAGGGGTAGTCAGTGTGTGTGCTGCCTGGGATCTGCACCTTTCTTCAGAGAGAAGGAAGCTGCTCTGAGAAGAAGCTGCCTGCTTGTGTGTCCCACCATAGAGAAAGTCACTTCAATTTAGGTCTTCACCACCATTTGGAGCCAGGTGGTTAGCGCAACACACGACAGCAGCTTGTCTCTCCCCATTCCTCTGTACATGTTTTTACCCAGCTTCTCCCTGCAACATTTCTCTTCCTCTTCCCTTGACTTGCCCTCTCAAGTCCTCCATCTCCGTTCACTGATGGTCTAGACAGAATCAAAATAAGCACAGCTGTCTTGTCTACTGGCCACAGCTGCACCATCTGCAGCACCTTCCACAGCTGAGGCAGCCCCATGGATGAGCTGGCAGGACCTACACACCAGCTTCAGAGACAACAGTTATCTGTGCTGATGAGCTGCTGCATCAACAAGGTCATTTGCTTTCAGTTAGTCCTATATAAACCATGTTGTTCAGTTGATATAGCTCATCCATCACACGTTCTGTTTCTCTTGTCTTTCACACTGGACACCCAGACTCGAGGACAAGCCATGGCCAGTGTCACCCACTGAGGCAGGCACAGCCCTTCATAGCAGTGGTGGTTCCCTGCAGCCACAGCCTGTCATCCTCTGAGACAGCCTTAGCCAGATAAAAACCTCATTTAGGCTTTCTTTATAGACTGGAGGAGTAAGAGGGAGAAATGCCTCCAGAGGGTAATTCATCGTAAGCCTGGCTTTTAAACTGGTAAATATCTGTAAGCTCTAAGAAAGGCTGATGGTCTCTGACTAACCAGAGGAAACTGCTGAGACTATGAGCTTTTTCTCATGTTTTGGCAGTGGCTTTGTCTCTCTGATCCACTTATTCCCTTTATAACCCTAAAAGCAAAGAGATGCTGCTATCCCTACTTCTCAGATGGGGGCAGATATAACTGTCTTCTCTATCAGAACCCCTCAGGATGTCTTTGGAAAAGCAGGGGGTTTTTGAGCTTTGGTCTCCTGAGCCCTGAGGGAAGGCATGGAAGCCTAGCCTTTTGTCAACTCCTTAACTGGGAACACACCAGAAAAAATGAAGCAAAAAAAAACAACCCAAAAAGCTACAGCACTTTTGAGCCTCTGAAGGCTCATAGTTAGCAATTATCTTTCAAGGCTTACTTCAGAAGTAATTTACTAGCTGTTTGCTAAGAGATCAAATAAAGCCAAGGTGCCTAGTCAAGTATGTTCCTATTTTATTTTGATATAATTTGAGGAACTCAACTGGCTACTTTAAATGCTGGAGGAGACAGCTGAGTGGGAGTTTGGGCTGGTTGAGAAGCCAGCTAGGAAAGAGTTTTGCATTTGGTTTACAAGAGAGCTTGCTTGAGTAGGCTGATTCCAGGCTGATAATGGTCTCCACGATGACTATACTTCTCTTTTTTGGCAGAGAACCCGTACACTCGACATGTGAGCTATAGGGATGAAAGAGGAGTTTATTCTCTGTAGCACTACAGGTCTTGACTTTGCTGATTTTTGCAGCAATTCCTCCCATGGCAATGATACAAGGATTCTGGTCACTCTGTTTGGACCTAAGCTACATAAATCATTGACCAGACACCAAAAATGGCAGCTTTTGACCTAAGTTTGATCTGAACTAATGACTTAGGAAAGGAAAGCATCATATCTTATTTTAAAAATTTGCCTGAGCCATAAAAATACTCCTCCACTTTTTGCCAAAGAGAAAAGACTCAGGAACTGACAAAGGAGTCCTGGTATTGTGGTCTAAAGAGCTGAGTTCAGGTCATGACCCATTACCAGAAGCCAGTGGTGTTTCAACAGTGCTGTGCCAAGCCATGGTCTTCCTTCTCAAATTTAAAGTTGTCTGCACCAGGAGGAAGCCAGGAGCTGCTGCTTCACAATTTGATCAATGGTGTTTTGCCTTTGTGTTAGCCTGGGGGCCCCAAATCTACCTCCTGCTCAGGCCTGACCTTAGTGGGAGCTGCTGCCTTTTGCAGATGGTTACAGCAGGATGCAACTCATGGCCTGTGTTGTGGTCTTCAAAGTCCATTGGCACAAAGAGATGTACGGGTGTGTCAGACTACATGTCGGCATCGGCCAGGGCACCCTCCTCAGTGGCTGTTGATGGCTGCTGTGCAGCGCCAGGAGCATGGGCAAGGGAGGGAATCATTATTCTGAGGGTGACAACAGAAACGTCCTTGTGCTCTGAGGAGAGGGAGGAGAAAAAGCAAAGCATCTCAGGAATTCCTCAAAAGCAGCAGGAATTGTTGGGGAGTTCTGGAGATGAAACAGACAATGTAGTTGGAGGAATCTTTGAGCTCAACAAAAGGTAAATTTTCTCAAAGAAAAAGAGAGAGAATTGTGGGAGACCTGAAACTATATTTGGATTTGGGAGATCATGCCTCCCTTCCGTTGTCTTATTGTCAAAATATCTTGAAAAATCTCAGTGTTTTTCTTCCTCTTTTTTTTCCCCCCTCTGATTAGGAGTTTTAAGTGGAAAATGCTGAAATACTTAATTTCAAATCTTTCAAAATCAATGTTTTTGACATCTTTTAAAATAGACTTGTAGGTCTAAACTATTACTTCAGCTCAAAAAGGAGAAAAAATTATAGTCAATAAACAGTTGAAATAAACTGCAAACATGATTTTTCACTTGGGGTTGAACAAATTCCTTGAATTCACCCTAATTTTTCTTTGTTTCTCTTCTTTTTCTGACCCTCAGTCCCTGACACTTTCTGTTTGTTTGACCTCTTTTTTACATTTTTATTACCCAGCCATAGTTTAGTTTTTAATTTATTTAAATATTAATGAAAGAACAGCAGTTACACATTATTCTTATTTCTTAATCAAATCAACTAACAATCCTAACGTAATGTCTTGAAGGTTGAGGGAACAGGAGAAAGTATTCCACATGGCAGAAGAATTACAGGAATTACGGACAGAAAGCCCCTACTTGGGAAATGAGTCAGTCCACTTCTGTCTAGCAGAAAAGATCAGCACAGAAGTATACAGCCTTTATAAACAGCTTATGAATTTACAGCTTGCAAAGCAAGTGAAGGCTCTTTGTCTCTTGTACACACACGCTAACTCACTCTCCACACATGCACACATACAGGTCTCTGGTGGAAAGACAGGGAATGTGCAGCCTGCAATGCATATGAACTTTCTGTTTAGAGGAGAAAAGATTTCTTCAATAGGCACAAAATCCCACCCCCTCAGCACCCCTCCCTCCCCAGTGTCTAACACTGACTTCAAGGGAGGAGTTGAGCCAATTATCTGTGAGTCTTACAGAAGGAAAATCTGCAATTTGCCAGTGGTTGTGAGAGCGAGAGGGAGAAAGCCAGGGAGGGAAGAAGAAAGGCTTAATCAGCAAATGTAAAAAAAGCCACTTCTGTCCTAGAAAGATAATATTTTAAAGCAAATCTCAGACCAGAAGCTCGTGAGGGAGGCAGTGCCAGGCAAGACCTGTGGAAGCACAGTTTCACCATAGACAACTTCCATGCCACCCTTGATTTTTCCCCATAGCGTCTGAGGCAGCATAGAGGCAGGGTGGCCCAGCCGTGTGCACCCACGACCCTGTACAACTAGGTGTCGCTCCAGAGGCCCTTTCCCCCACAGCAGAGCCTACAAGGCACAACTTGCAAGAAAAGCCAGTGGGAGTGGGAAAGACTCTGCCTAACCTTCTCTCAAACTGAGGCTATGAGGAGAAGAGCTTATCTTACCAAAGGGAAAAGCTATCACTGGTTCTAAGACCCTTCTTTAGCCCACGTCAGTGGCCTGATCCAGTATTTACCATCCATGGGGGAACACCCTCTGGAGCCCTGCGGTCCTTCCCAATCCTGCTAAATTCCTGGGAAATACTGGTGAAGAACTGAGCCCAGAGAAAGCAACGTGGGATCCACAGAACAACAGCCTTTTACAGCAGCAGCCACTTCTGATTAAATTTATCAGCTTCATCAGACTGCACCAAGACGCAGGATTGCTCCTCCAAGGAAAGAGAGGTAAGAAAGCAGCATGGAGTTTGGGATGAAAGTAGGAAACAAATATCCCACAGGAGTGATTTTGGTGTGCATGAAAATTACAGGTATACTAGTAGTGATTAACAAATGATAGGTCCGTTATGCATGATACACTTTGTGTCTGCCTATGTCTTTTTTAGCTGGGTGCAGTGAATTACATTGGGATGGCAAACAGAGACACAGACAGTAACTGAAGAACATGGAGTGCAAAGAGAGAGAGTTTAGAAGACTGTTCATGGAATGGGAGTAGTAGGCAGCATACCCCCTGATGGGAGGATGGAAAACTAAGGTGCAAAAACTCTAGGCAGGTTGAATGATGTCCTCCTTAGACACCTCTCTCCGGGTGCTCAGGATCAAATTGTCAGCACCTCACTGGAATTCAGACAAGGGCTCTTCAGAGCATACAAAAGCAGGTTCATTGTCCTTCAATTCAATGTCTGACTATGAAACAAGCAGTGGTGGTTAGCAGGTAGAAGATGACACAGGGAATCAAAAGAAATGGAGTTTAATGTTGATTTTGGACATCTGTTTCAGCTCTCTCTGGGCGTAGGAGCTTTTCCCTTTATTATGTGGAGATAACACTCATTGCCTACATTTGTATGACATTTTTAAATCCCTGTGCTGTATAAAATACTAATATAAAGTTTTTAGCATCAAGCCAGTGCATAAAGCAGAAGGTACAACTGGAAATTAATCTATGCTTAAGCATTTAACAAACTGGAAGGAAAAGATGTAGATTAAAGCCAGCTGGAGGTTGTTTGTCTCCTCATTCTCTTCTGATTGATTTTGCTTTACTTAGTATATGAACATGTGGTATCTTTCTGTTTCCTTTCTTCTGCCTTTAATCATTTTCAGTGTATGAGTCCCTGTGCTTCCCCCCACCCCTGGGTGTGAAGGCTGAAGTTTCATTCCTTTTCTGAGGAAAGAAGGCAGATTGTATTGAACTGGAGAAAAGCTGGAGGAGGGGGATAAGAAGAGAGAGCACAAAACACAGATAAAACTTCCCAGTTCAGTGGTACGCCCTGAGTCAGATTTGCAGCAGAGGTGATGAGCAGCAACTCCGTAAATCAAAGTGCTGAAAAGCATCTTTAGACTTCGTGTGAAATTATATGTAGTCAGGAAAGAAGCACAAGAGTCCTCTCAACTGAATGCCTTGACATGTGGAACAAGGACAGCATAAAGTGACTATTTACATTAGAATATGCATGTCTTCACATCCCTTCTTCCCCTTCAGTGCATCTACATTCTTGGGGCAAAGTGTCCTGAAATGAGCACATGTCTGCACATAGGATTTTGCCTTTGATGGGGGTGTGAAGCAGTGTGATTTAATGACCAGAGATGCAAGGTGAGGAAAGGTGGGAGGGAGAAAGAGTTTGAAAGGTAGGAGTCCCAGAGTCTGTTCACGTTTCTCATTTGTTGGACCTTGGTTGGTCACTCAGTTTCCTTGTGCCTTAATCTTCCCCGTCTGTGGGTAGTTGTGGTGGCAATTCCTTCTCCAAGTTGTTCAGTGTACAGTGGCAATAACTGTGGTCCAAAGCAGTGGAATTAATTTCAAAGTGGAGGACAGAAGTGCCTCTTGCACTAAAGGTGCAAAATTAAACCTCCAAGCAGCTGCAGTGACGCAGTCCACCTCCTTTGTTGTGTGATGGGAGTTTCTCTAATCACCAGCAGCTCAGTGGTTACCTGTCAGTCAGCAGTATAATTTGTCAGATTTGGGCTTATAAAGCTGCTGGCCAGGATCAGGTCCCTCTGCATGCATGTTCTGTACAGGATGTATAAGGCATTTGCTTAAAAAGCATAGCTGTGCTCACTCCAAGATGCTGCCACACCAAGTTGTACAAAACTGATCTTCAGCAGGTGTGAATCAACATGGTCCACTTGCCCTCATGCAGCTACACTGGTCCGTGCCGGTCTGAAGAACTGACTCATTTCTATACACTGATCCTGGGCTGTAGAGAAGTTTGTAGTTTTTCTCACAAAATCTATCTCCTTGCTTTTCTCTGCCAGCTAAATAAAGCCTTAGAGGGTGAAAGGAGCATCCCAATGCAGCTCAGTTACCATTTGTCTGCCCATGGATGCAGGACAGTACTGGACTGGCTACATAGGAAAGGGCAGAGACAGTGTACATGGCAGTGTTGTTTCAGAGATTGAATATCATGTTTCTGCACTCCTGGAGATAGGTCCTGTTCTAAAAACACAGAGTCCAGTTCAAATACCATGTGTGCTCCTTGCTGTCATTCCTGCCACAGTAATCCCAACAGCACCATAACTCTGCATGTGTGTGTCCATCCAAAGTTATGTTCTGACATTACTGTCTGGCTCTAATATTATGCTGTCCTACCTGCTGAATATAATTCAGAATGTAAGCTACTCTGAGGAAAGCATTGCGTTTTCTTCTGTGCTTTATCTAGGGCTGAATGTGCTGTTGGCGTGCAGCAAATTATAGCAATAATAACTAGTAGTGTGTTTTGCTGTTGCCTTGGGCTACAGCACAGCACCTGTAATGATGCTGGATAAGAATTCCAGAGACTTCTTTATTTAGCAGTGACTGTATCTTCACTGCTGCTTTGGTGCTTAGCACATGTTAAAGTAAAAGATTTTAAGTTTTTGACTGAGATAAGCGTGAGCTACATAAAAGCTTGGGAGATAAAATTCGCTCAAGGGAAAGATAGGAATCCAGATCTGGACCCAGAAATGATCTTTCAGTGTACATAAAGTACTTGTGTTGTAATATTAAATAAACAACACCTAGGTTAAATAAACAGCACAGTGGGAACTTGATTATTCTTTAATAAGATCTTAGTAACAAAATAAACTCTGTCAAAAATGTGCCTTCTTTGCTCTAACAGTTAGCTAACCCCCATATGGGGTTATATTTTTCCTTTCAGCACACAGTTAATTTGAACTGCTACATGAAAAATGTCTGATCAACACTCTTTTTTTTTCCTATCAAAGTTTTCTGCATCTGAGTGCTATGTCAAAATGTGATCTCCAAGGTCTCGAGACTCATTTTAGTTGCTGGGGTTGGAAATGTCATCTATTAGCTATTTAAGATGGCTGTCCTTCATCTTTTTTCCTGCTTGTACTTAGCACCCACAAAGACTGTGACATCCACAACAGCTGTGTATGTATAAAGACTGAAACTCCTATGAAATCTGTTTCTGCAGTTCCACCCATTGCCAGCCACCCTGCTGTAATGCTGATAGTTTGTTGATAGGGATTTCTCACACTACCAGTCCAAACAGCAGGATTAAAATCTCTTTTCTAAAAGGTCATTGAAGGCACAGATCTTTGAAGTTATCATCAGCCGGTGCTATTCTGTGGCTCAAACTCCCTGCAAGAGCAATGAAGGTTGTATGGGACCAGCGATTTAATGTTACGGAGATGTCTAACTTCCACTGATGTTAAGCATGATTCTTGTTTTTGTCTGACTTTTGGTTGATCTCAGAAAATAAGTGAAGCTATCTAGGTCCTAATGGCAGCTGCAGTGGATTCAGTATATTGGGAAATCTGACCTCTGTGTTTATGTACCTAAATGAGAATCAAGCTCTACTGAAAAATCTGGTAATGTCTGACACAGATGGTGGGAAGGAACCTGGTGTCTAAGCTGAAGCACAGCTGATAAAATTAGCCCTTAATGTTTAAATGAAATAGCAGATTACAATTCAAAACCATGCTATTTTCAGTGTAAACACCTTCATTTTTATGTGACTTGAAAAGAAAAGAAAAAACACGGCCAAAAAAACCCCCAAAACCCCCAACAAGCCACTCCCTGGAAATGAGATTGAAAAGATTAAGCATTTCCAGTGACAAGATTTCTGTATGGACCATTGATCTACTAACGAGGTCTGTGCTCCAGAGTACTCTTAGACAAGCTTGTGGTAAGGAGATGCCCTGCTCCATCCTCCATCTAGTTTCTGGTCTTTCCTCCAACTCTTACTATTTACTCTTTCAGGACCAAGCCATGATGAAGACCATGTCTGGTGGAAACTGCACCCTGAATGTGCCAGCCAAGAACTCATACCGTATGGTAGTGCTGGGAGCCGCCAGAGTGGGGAAAAGCTCCATTGTCTCACGCTTTCTCAATGGCCGGTTTGAGGACCAGTACACTCCCACCATTGAGGATTTTCATCGCAAGGTCTACAACATCCGGGGAGACCTGTATCAGCTGGACATCCTGGACACCTCTGGGAATCACCCTTTCCCTGCTATGAGGAGGCTTTCCATCCTGACAGGTGAGAAAGCGGGGGGAAGTTTGCAGATGGGGAATGGTGGGTGAAAGATCACAAGGATAGATACTAGCTTGAAAACTGTAGACAGGAGATGACTGTTTCTTGGGAGGTAGCTAAAGGGACTGCTTGATTTTGTTGCAAGATGCACTTCTCTAGAGAGAGATTTCCTGGCCGGGATGTTCCAGGCACTACAGGGAGTGTGTTAGCCACAGAAGAGAAGTCTACTGGGTGAAGATCTGAAATTATGATTTCCCCCTAGTTTATTTCCCTTCCACCTTCCCCTCCTGCTCCAATTTTTTTTATTGCAATCACAGACAAATGGCTGAATAAAATCTTGTGGGCATAAAGAGCATCAAGGGACAAAATAAGCATGTCATCATAAGACACAAGCAGTGAAAACCAAATGTAAAATGCACAGGAAGTGAACTCTAACCAAAAAAATATCAGGATTTTTTTAAATCCTAAAATTTCCAGCCCGATTCCCTTGATTTGATATTCCAGTAAAAGGATAGCTCTGCTTTTACGCTTTCTCCTTAGTCTATGGTTAATCAAATGCATTAAAGGGAAAAAAGGGAAAATGGTGGGCTCATTTTGTACATTCTCATTGTCAAGCAGTTCCTGTTGTGAGCTAAGATGTATTCTTTAATTGTGAAAGTGACAGTGGAGATCTATTCAGCCACAGCTCACAACAAAGCTACTTTCTGGATTTGCTATCTACCCTTCTAGCTAACCAGTGGAACATGATGTTCACATCTGACCAGGCTAGCATCCACATTCAGTTTCTGGGATGCGGATGTGAACTTTTGTCCCTGAAAGCTCTCTTAGCACGTTCCACATGAATGTCATTCAACAGGCAATGATTTGTGTTTTTTTATATTTGCAAAAGGAACTGTAAGTCAGGAAATGTCAAACGGAAATGTCAGGGGATCTGTGTCATTTATGTATTTCTTTTTTTCCATGGTCTGTTTCTCTTGAGCAAATGAAATGATAGCAGAGCTCTGTGCACTGGGAAACCTCTCATTCCTGACTTAGGTGTTCAGGACTGACTAGCTGTAAATCTTCAGTTCAGGTGTTGCTTCGTGTATTGTGTAATCAAAAGGCCAAGGCTGAGTGGCTACTAGCTCTCCACTCTTCAGTGGTGTCAGAACAGGCTGTGTTTTACACAGAGATACAAATGAAAGGAAGAAAAAAGAAAAGCAATGCAGCAGAGCTGAGATAGAAACATGTTTACAAAAGAGAGTAAAATGGGCAATAACTTGCAAGTCCAGTGCAACACAGGAACATAATCAGATATGGCTGAAGTAACATCATAGCCAAAAGTCTTTTCCATAGCACTACAGAAAGGTGTGGGGAGTTGAATTAGAAGGACTTGAATTAAAGTACAGTTCAGTTAATAGATTCAAAAGGACCAAACAAAAAATATGGGGGGGAGATGGCAGATAAACCTATTGCCTTTTTAAAATTAGCTCCTCTGACACAGGCTGTGACCAACAAGCATTTACAGTATCTTTTTCTAATTGCAGGAGATGTTTTCATCCTGGTATTCAGCCTGGACAACAGGGAATCCTTTGATGAGGTCAAGAGGCTCCAGAAACAGATCCTTGAGGTCAAATCCTGCCTGAAGAACAAGACCAAGGAATCATCTGATCTCCCTATGGTGATCTGCGGCAATAAAAATGACCACAGTGAAATCCTCCGCAAGGTACGCTCAGATGAAGGCGAGAACCTTGTCTCCAGTGATGAAAACTGTGCTTACTTTGAAGTTTCAGCCAAGAAGAATACCAATGTGGATGAGATGTTCTATGTCCTCTTCAGCATGGCCAAGCTACCTCATGAGATGAGCCCTTCCCTCCACAGGAAAATCTCCATCCAGTATGGTGACACTTTCCAACAGAAATCCTTCCAGATGCGCCGAGTCAAGGACATGGATGCCTACGGCATGATCTCTCCCTTTGCTCGCCGGCCAAGCGTCAACAGTGACCTGAAGTATATCAAATCGAAAGTTCTCAGGGAAGGTCAGTCCAGGGAAAGGGAGAAATGTACGATCCAATGAAGGCGGCTTGCACTTCTGTCTGAAGTCGTCATCCACATGCAGTGCCTTAAAGAAAAATGGTCTGTGGCAGCACAGAATGGGCTCATGGGTTCACTGAGAAAACCCAGCATGGAGAAAGAATAACTCTTCCTGTGGATTATGCTGAGTCACAAATGTAAATAACATCGTCCTTGTAAACGACTGGGAAAAATCATACGCCTGAGATACGAGTGCAATTCTCTGTCTTTGTACTGTAGTTCCCCTTCATTCCCTTTTTTGTTTAAAGAATACAGACCTGAGAAGACATTTCAACCTCATCCTTACAAAGAAAGTAGGTCAAAAATGCACAGGAGGCACTAACAGTTACCCAGCATGCAGCTCTTGCTAAGAGAGAGGAGTGTGTGTGTCTCTGTACGTATGTGTGCATGCATGTGTGGAGCACTCCTTTAAAAAACTGGGACTTGCATTTCAAAGGGCAGCAGTCTTAACGGAGGTTTCCCAGATTGGGAGTGGACTCTACATAAGAACACATGACTCTAACTCGCTTCCGAGGGGACCTGCATTAAGATGGTCTTTATTTTATGTTTGTGGGGACAGTTACCATTTGACATCGACATGAATGTTTTTCTGTATTATAGATTTTATTTGGGATTTGTTTTTTTATTGTCTGGGGTGGGTTCTTAGCAAAATCAGATGGCAAGTGCATTTGATATCAAAACAGTGTCTAATTTCTAGCAGTGAAAGGTGTTTTTCATCTGTAAAACTATATAATATGTACATTGATTGAAAGTGAAATTGTTCTGCAAGAAGCCAATACATTTGACTGCTTTGCAAGCCTGGTGTGATATTGTTTCTCAAAGCAGCCACACTGACTCTGAATACCATAGTACAAATGTCACTCTTTGCCTTGCTGGCCACTAGAGCAATGGTTCCTTCCTCTGCCTGTATCAGCTGAGACTGACCAGATTCATATGTAGCCTTAGACCACTTCAGAGGCAGGATTGGGTTTTCCTTCAAAATTAAGAACTGAACAGTGGTAGGGCCAGCTCCATCATATTTCTTCTGTTTACATGCCTCTAGTCATTTCGTTCATGGTTTTCCCTGTTGTCTGATAAAGGTTGCCTTGATAGAAACCTGTGCACTGCAGAAGTCCTTCAGAATAGAAGTTTTGTGCTGACTGTCCAAACAGGGCTGAACTGGCTGGCCAGATAAATCTGGGGCTATGCATTCACTTCTTCCCTTTCTCAGCCCAGTCCAGGCTTCCTTGTCTTCAGTTCTCTCCTTGTTCTGCTCTGGCTTTGTTGTTCTATGTGCTCCTGTATGCCCTCAAAGCCCCATATATTCTCT
Source organism: Strix aluco (assembly GCF_031877795.1). Lineage (NCBI taxonomy): Eukaryota > Metazoa > Chordata > Aves > Strigiformes > Strigidae > Strix > Strix aluco. The sequence continues at coordinate 29,549,287 of NC_133935.1, forward strand.
CAGATGTGAGCTTGCCACTCTCACTGACTGGAATGAGATGTGTGCACACATAACTGTGGGCAAAGCATGGCTCCAAGACTGTACGCAACTGTAGAGTTAGTTATACATACCTCAGAACTATCTTCAGATACCTTGTCCTTCCCTCACTCTCAAATTCTGTTCTTGGCTGTATCTGCCTTGCTGTGTCCTGGACAGAGCTGTGAGCTAGTTCATGCTATAATTTGAGAGGAAACCAAGAATGATGGTTGTCTGTAAAACTTAGCCTCTGGGACTCAAAATCCCATATTCATTTATCAGCTCCACTCTTCAATAGTACTGTATATTGACTGGTAAAATACACTGTTCTTTTATTCCTGTTGCCAGGGCAGCACCTTTCAGACCACATCTCTCTCCCTATCTATAAATCTGTACATGGTTTATGATTAAACCTGTTGTATTTATTAGCTGTGTCCTGGTTCTTTTTACTTTCTCCAAGAATAATGAAGAAGGTCCTATTTTTCTGTTGTGCAGGTGCAGCTAGGCAAGTGAATTGTGGGTTGAGAGCCCTGATGAGATCTCCAGTAAGAAGAGCCTTTTATGTCCTCCAGACACCAGTTGCTGTTTGGAGTGGAACTGTGTCTATATATACATCTCCTTCCTCCTTTCTTCCTTTCCTCCCTCCCCCCCTCCCTCCCCCCCTCCTTCCCCCCCTCCTTCCTTCCTTCCTTCCTTCCTTCCTTCCTTCCTTCCTTCCTTCCTTCCTTCCTTCCTTCCTTCCTTCCTTCCTTCCTTCCTTCCTTCCTTCCTTCCTTCCTTCCTTCCTTCCTTCCTTCCTTCCTTCCTTCCTTCCTTCCTTCCTTCCCATTAACTTATATATACACAGATATCCTCACAAGCAGAACCAGCCAGTTACTCTTCCCCATGCTGCCTCCAACACAAGAGAGCAACAACTCTGTCCTTCATGCACAGAACTGGCATGCTCATGCCTGCTGCAATTTAATGTGGTCTCTGCAGAGACATCACTGTTGCTCTCAGCAGCCTTTCCATCTTAGCATCTACATTTCTCAACTGTATGAGTCTTGGTCCCCCTGAGCACATGCCCACCTCTCTACAGACTCTCCACCCACATACATGACTACTGAATGTACCAGTGATCAAGCTCTGGGACTCATGTGCCGCAGGAACATGGTGGGGTTGAAGATGGAGTGAGAAAGGCATGAGCACCGGCCATTGATTGTGTTAAGGGCCTCCAGGAAGCTAAAGGAGAATGCCTTGCACTACAGACCAAGTGTTGCCTTACTGAGCCTATGTCCCTTCTCCCTGGCCTGCTGGATAAAGCTGAATTTTAAGAGCCTTCATAATCAAGTCTCTGCCTTTGTCTTACAACACTGACCTTACAATTATTTTCTCTACTGTCCTTCCATCTCCACAAAGACAACAGCTTTCCTCACCCTTCCATGGCTTCCCATTCCTGCTTTTTGCACCATGGCTATGAAGCCACAGGGCATGGAAAAACAACATTGCAGTGACAAGGGTGCAAGAGTAGGGGAAGCTGAAGACCAAGGAGCAGGTGCTCACAGAGATACACTGGATCCCACAGGAAGGCCAGTGAGCCCCAGCTTCACAGTCCAGCTTGACCTGCCAATGCTCACGGTGAGAAGCATCTGAGAAACTAGCTGGGAATGAAGGTGAAGCAGCATTACAGTCACCCACAGAAATAAATGGCAATAAGCAGGTAATCTTATTAAAGTAATCCTAGTCTTCTCTCTGCATTTTGTTACTGATGGTAACTGCTTTTGAAGTTAGATTATCATGCTCCTAAGGACATTTATTTTTTTGCTTTTATTATACCATTACAGTCATTCTATTAATATTCATATATTATTTGGGCTCTAGAAGTGCTTACAGCCCCTAAACCAGACCATATGTATATGTTCATTCACAGTTAGCAGCCATTATGTTCTGTGAAAAGGGCTGGGACTGGAAAACAGAGACAAGGCTACCTGTCTACACAGGGGGCAGGGGCATAAGGTAAGGCAGGAAGAGGAAACAGGAATTGTTTTTTCCCTGCTAAACACTGAATATGTCTGGCTGTAAGACAGAGCAGGGAAGGGCTGTATGGGAAACTATTATGTGTGTGCAGAAACTGCAAGACCCTGAAAGAAGCAAAGAGCAGACTTACAGCCAGGCCTTGGAGGCAATGGAAAGAAAAAGGATTCTTTTACTTTTCCCCTTGGGATTCAAAGGACCTAAACAGAACATACTGTAGCCCAAGAAGTCATGAAAATGCACGGGACTAAGGTCAAGTCTGGAGGAAGGGATCCGTCCAGCAAAGATGCTATGAGCAGGTGTACCCTTACTTGGTCTTACCTAGTGTAATTAAGTTGCTTTATTCCACCAGCTAACTTGTCCTGCGTTGCAGTATACAAAACCTAGCATTAGTGATACAAAGCTTCACTGATGTTTTTCATGTACTTTTAGGACAACGAGCAGGGACATATACCTGACTGAGGCTCAGTCACAGGCTTGGAACAAGGCAGGGCTGAGATTTATTTTGTACATTGCTCTACACAGCAAGAAAGTCCTCGTCCTGAAGAAATTACAAGTCAACACATTATAGGAGCTACTATAAATAATGACAAAAACCTAATTAAGCCACAGGGTCAGTACAAATCAGGAAGGAAATCGTGGACATGGTGAATTAAGTAAATAAATTGAGGGTGGGAAGGGCAGAGCGAATGCCTGTTTTGACATCCAGAGGACTAAATTAGGCTTCTGTTCTGAAGGATCCCCAGGAGGACTGTTGCCACCAGGCCAGCCTGGTGCTAGAGAGAGGCTTTCACGGTGCAGCCTCACAAAGAGCATTGTCTCCTTGAGACCCCAGGGTGCAATAGATCTCATTGTCTGGGAGGCCAAAGGGCTTGTTATTATCACAAAGGCAAGTGGGAAAATGTGGTATAATTTTTAAAAGGGCAGCAGAAAAGAGCTTCAGAAGAGGGCTCACAAAGGTAGGATGGCAATAGGAGGTTGGGTGGGTAAAGAAAAGATAGGCTAGAGTGTATGCTACAAAATGTACCTTTCACCTTTATTTCATCCTTCTCTACCTGAAGACATTTTATTTAGCTTTTTTGTCCTTCCTCAAATGCTAATTGCCACTTACTGCTGTGTAGGACCCACCCCCCACCTCTCATCACACCTTTTGCTGCCTGAGATTAACCCTCCTGTCACATACCATATTGTGGGCTGCCTTACTATCCCTGTCCCAGTGTCTTGGCTATGGTAGAAGGTTACAGACAGAGGTGTTTTTGAAGTAAGTGATTATTATTTGACTTGAAATCACTATTACCCTTAGGGGTTTCATTATCTTTATAGTTTCTGTAAAATTACACAGTGGCAGGCTCAGATTAAAGGGTCTCCTTGGAAAAATATATAAAACGTGACATAATGTACATTTTCCCCACCGGTTTCTATAGCAACAGCCTTTTCTCTGCACTCAGAAAGAGCAGAGAATTTGCAGGGAGGAGATGAGTAGCAGTGGCTCTGCCCTAGATCTTTCACCTCTGAGTCTTCACGGGAAGTTCTCCTCTCTTCAGTTTCTGTTATGTGAAGAAACAAAGGCCAGCAGCAGACCCACCTTGTAGACCACTCAGTATGTCTGGTAAAGCTGTGAGATGGATATGTTATCATTGATAAGAAAGTAATTCCCATAATGCGATTGTAAAATGGGGTATTGCCCCTGGCACAGTCCCTGACATCACAAACACATTGCAAAGTGTTATAAACCCAACTTCTGGACTCATGTTTGGTTACAGCTAGCTATGAGCCTTGCCCAACTTCTCTATTCCCTGTGTCTTTACAGGCTGCCATCTGGTGCAGTCAGAGCCTGAGACTTCCCAGAGAAACATTTCCTTTTGCTCTCTTGACATCAGCCAAAGACCTCTCTTTGCCCCTACCATCATTGGCCATCCATAGCATGCAGAACTGCCTTAAATCCAAGGCATAACATTCCTAGAAAGTTATTGACAGTTTGGAAGGAGGCCAAGAACTCACAAGAAAAAACACTTTATGAGCCTAGAGAGATTGACTTGAGCAAGCCTTAAGAAAACTCCAAAAGGGATAATTCTGTGCCATGTAGGTAAACAAAGTCTGAGAGAGGCTGGCTGAAAACCTCTAGATGTATTTAAAAGGTGAAGATGACAACTGAGACAGCACTTTAAATAAAAATTGGACAGTGGGATATCTCAGTGGGAGCAAGCATTAAGCAGGAAATTATAGGCAAAAGAACAGGGCAGACTGGCTGCTTGAGGCTTAGATGATCACACGCTTTGCTGGGTAAAAAACTGGCTGGGTGGCCGGGCCCAGAGAGTTGTGGTGAATGGAGTTAAATCCAGTTGGTGACTGGTCACGAGTGGTGTCCCCCAGGGCTCGGTTTTGGGGCCACTCCTGTTTAACATCTTTATTGATGATCTAGACAAGGGGATCGAATGCACCCTCAGTAGGTTTGCAGACGACACCAAGTTGGGTGGGAGTGTTGATGTGCTCGAGGGTAGGGAGGCTCTGCAGAGAGACCTGGACAGGCTGGAGTGATGGGCTAAGGCCAACTGTATGAGCTTCAATAAGGCCAAATGCCAGGTGCTGCACTTCGGCCACAACAACCCCCAGCAGCGCTACAGGCTTGGGGAGGAGTGGCTGGAGAGCTGCCAGTCAGAGAGGGACCTGGGGGTGTTGACTGACAGCCGGCTGAACATGAGCCAGCAGTGTGCCCAGGTGGCCAAGAAGGCCAATGGTATCCTGGCTTGTATCAGAAATAGCATGGCCAGCAGGGACAGGGAAGTGATCTTACCCCTGTACTCGGCACTGGTGAGACCACACCTCGATTACTGTGTTCAGTTTTGGGCCTCTCACTCCAAAAAGGACATTGAATTACTCGAGCGTGTCCAGAGAAGGGCAACGAAGCTGGTGAAGGGTCTGGAGCACATGTCGTATGAGGAGCGGCTGAGGGAACTGGGGGGTTGTTTAGTCTGGAGAAGAGGAGGCTGAGGGGAGACCTCATCGTCCTCTACAACTACCTGAAAGGAGGTTGCAGAGAGCTGGGGATGAGTCTCTTTAACCAAGTAACAAGCGATAGGACAAGAGGGCATGGCCTCAAGTTGCACCAGGGAAGGTTTAGACTAGATGTCAGGAAGTATTTCTTTACAGAACGGGTTATTAGGCAGTGGAATGGATTGCCCAGGGAGGTGGTGGAGTCCCCATCCCTGGAGGTGTTTAAGAGTAGGGTAAACATACCACTGAGGGATATGGTGTAGATGGGAACTGGCAGTGTTAGATTAATGGTTGGACTAGGTGATCTTCAAGGTCCTTTCCAACCTAGTTGATTCTGTGATTCTGTGACTTTAGGGCAGTGGAATCTATTGGAAAATTTTCTAAGGGATGTCATGAAAGTCCCATTAGGAAAACACTGGTAAAAACATTGAAATCTATATAGTCAACAGGGGTAATTTGGTATTGTCAGTGAGCTAGACTGGCTGAGCCAGTAGGCTATTTTGATCCCCCACACTTGTTTCTGTGATGGAGCCTGATCCCAAATCTGCTTCAAAGAAATTTCCTCAGACTGCCTATCCTCACTGCATGCTCTCGACCCCCCAAGTGGAGGGTTGGTAGTTCACTGGTCCCCTCCAGTCAGACCACTAACAATAGAGACAGGATGCTTACGTCAGACCCTGCTTTTTAGACCATTTCCACAAAGATCCCTGGACTGTTTGCAGCAAACAGCTCCTTTGGTGAATTGTCCATGAACAGTGTCTTGTGCATTTTTTATTGTTCAGAAGTACTTGATGAATGGTTTATGCAAACGTGTCCTGTGCTTTGGCTGGGATGGATAACTAAGATTAATTCAGATTAAACATGAAGACACGGAGGGATGAGGTCACTGTGTTTCAGGACATCTTGTAGCAAAGTAAAAGAATATAAATGAAAAAAAAAAATCAACTTAAATATGTGTCCTCACATGACTCTGACCTAGAGGGAAGCAAATTCCCTCTCTCCAGCCCATTCCTCCCCTCCGGGCTCTTGAAGGAGGGATTTCAGATGGACTGTATTTATTCAAGAGTGTCCTCTCCCAAGCATTTGGCTTTCAGCACTTCGTATATAGAAGGCCAACTCACACATGAAAGCACTAAATATTTTAGTTTGGTTTCAGTGATAAGACTTGAGTCCATATTTTGATGTTTAAAAAAAAAAAAAAAGAGAGAAAAGGAAAATAACTTCTATAGTTGTGGTGAGTGAAATGGGGAGAGGGGGGAGGGAGGGAAAGGAAAAAAAAATTTTTGGCTCCAAGAAACAATTCCTTCACACATTGAGACCTTATGTGGAAAACTGCACAACTCTATTAAACTGGGACTTGTGGTCTTTCTGTGTTAGACTGGGAACCAAAGCAATATAGAAACACAAGAAACACACTCCCAGCAGTGAAGCCGTATCTTGCATTTCAGATCCCACTAACATCAGGACTGTGTCAGATCTGACCTAGTTCCTCAACATTTTTGCAAAGCTCCCAGGAGCTTCAGAGTTAAAATCAGTTAAAGTTGCTAACTGGGTACCTAACTGGGTGTTAGGTACCATGGGTTTCTGTCTTACTCTTCAGGTCAGACATCTAACAGCCCCACTAGTTTCCAAACTCATCGCATAAATCAGCATCTTGGTTTCCCATCCCTGACGGAGGGCCAATAGCACTCACGGGAGAGCTGAGAGAGGATAAACACCACCTAGATTGAGAGGCACTTGGGTACCACAATGATGGATAAACATGCTAAAAGGTGAAGAGGCAGACCAGAAACAAGTATCACCTCAATCAGGAGCTGAGCTGCTGCAGTGCCAGCTACACAGGAGAGCAATTACATTTTGCGTAATCCCTGATTTCTGCACTACCTACAGTCTTGTTCTCCTCAGCACCTGCTGAACTGGCAAGTCCCAGGAACCTCAGGGTTAAAATTACACACTGGCTACCCCCTGCTCTTCAGTCACTACATACCTGTGTGGTAAACAGTAGTATGCTGCAGAAAGGTTTTCACTCACTTTAGTGGATGCTCAGCATAACCTCTCCATTCACCCTCTCTCTACTGGAGAAAGAAGTGCCGCAGGGAAACACAGCCTTGTTAAACACAACCTAGGGGGTTAGAGGACGGCATAGGGAAGATCAGTGGCATTGCTTTGGGCTGGGCTAGGGCAGAATGTCTCATCTTTTCTGTCAGAAAACAGTTTGCTGCTTGCTGGGTGGCTCATTGCCAAGGTAATAAATACAAGTTTCTAAAAAGAAATAAAATAAAAAGGAAAAATAAACACAGAGCAACAACTTGTTCTGCAAACTGACAGGAGACTTGCCTGAGGCGATGGATAAGGGATGACAGGGATGAACAGCTCTCTCATGGAGTCTTATTAAAGAGTGGACCTGAGCTCTTCCCAGATACTCTTTATGAGATGCTGCCATCTGGGAGAAATCCAGATTGGCAATTATCAGAGAGAACAATTCCAGCTGGCCACAACACTGCCAAAGCAGAAATTGTCCCTTTACACAATGGCACTGACTCAGACTGCTTGCAAATTTTGTCAAGTTTGGGGCAGTTACACAAGGTCTGTCATTAGTCATGGTGGTATTTATTTGTATTATGAAGCCCTGCCCACAGACCAGGACCCAGTTATACCAGACAATGTGCAAATGCACAACAAATAGAAAGTCCCCATGTATGCAAAGGCCAGGGCAGAATCTCAGTCATTAACTACATCTGCCATATCCACCCTGTGCCTCACAGCATCTGTCTTATCCTATGATCACTATCTACCTGTTTCCTAACAGCGTCCTACTGGTATCCTAAAGTGAGAAGAAGCTGCTGTATGGAATATTAATCAACCACTTTCCTTATTAACATCTGAGAGCTAATTATTTCTGTAGAGACCTTGTAACTACTACATTGTTGCAGTAGCAGCACCAAGATCTAGTATAATTTAGTAGTGCTCTTTCTTTAGCTGGACTTACTGAAACAGAGAAAGGAGATGTAAGGGTTATGCACTGTTTCCAAAATGCTCATGGGATGGGTAAATTCTTTATTATTCTTGCACTTGACGTGCGCAGTAATAACTTTACAACCAGTAAGGTTATAAAGAAGGTATGTTTATTCAGCGCTGGGTGCATGGGGGATCGCTCCTCCACAAACGTGCACATTTTGGAGCGAAAAGCAGCTCCTTTCTATAGCGTAAAGTGTTTACATATTCATGATAATCCCGAGAATAGGGAGAGATATTACAATTAGTTTTGAGGAATCATTATCATAAATCCCGCCCCAAGTCCCTCCCCATTGCACCTGCGCAGTGGCTCCTGGTGGTCTTGGGCGGGGGTCTTCAGGATGAAGATTGAAGATGCCTCCTCTTCCTCTCGTGACTTTTCACCCAAATAGGTCTCTTCAGCATGTCAATTTAGCATTCTTTGAATCCCCGTTCCTTATCTTGGGACTCAGTAGTTGCAGCTCCTCCCTTATCTCAAGAGCCCATCCTGCTGAGAGCCCACCCTGCTGAGAGGCCTGCATCTATTTTGTTAAGGTTTCTCACTTCACACTTGTTCCTTGCACTGGTTCCTAGCAGTCTTGCCAAGGAGAGATCTCTTACGTAGAGAGAGCATCTTTGTTCTGTGTTGGTGGTCCTGTGGCTGTGCAAGCCCCAAGCCAGCTGTGGCACATGGTAGTTCAGACCTAACTCCAAACTGTGTCCTGTGACAGGCAGCAGAGCTGGGGGGGTTTCACAAGGGCAAGGAAGTGAGGCAGCCATGCTGGCATTGCCAAGTCATGGCAAAGGCTTGTGACTGCTCTTTCCTTTCATGACCACGTGATGCCTCAAGGGATGCCTGTTCCTCTCCTGCCTGTGAGCCATGCCAGGACCTCCCATAGCTCTCAGTGGAAAGAATCATAGAATGGTTTGGTTTGGGAGAGACCTTAAAGATCATCTAGTTCCACTCCCCCTGCCATGGGCAGGGACACCTTCCACTAGACCAGGTTGCTCAAAGCCCCATCCAACCTGGCCTTGAACACTTCCAGGGAGGGGGCAGCCACAACTTCTCTGGGCAACCTGTGCCAGTGTCTCACCACCTTCACAGTGAAGAACTTTCATTTGATCTAAATCTACCTTCTTTCAGTTTAAAGCCATTATCCTTTGTCCTATCACTACATGCCCTCTCCATCTTTCCTGTAGGCCCCCTTTAGGTGCTGGAAGGCTACTATAAAATCTCACCAGAGCTTTCTCTTCTCCAGGCTGAACAGCCCTAACCCTCTCAGCGTTTCTTCACAGGAGAGGTGCTCCAGCCCTCTGATCATCCTCTGGACTCGCTCCAATAAGTCCATGTTCTTCTTATGTTGGGGGCATGTCCTGGTTTAGCCAGGATAGGGTTAAGTTTCCCCAGCAGTTGGGGGGAAGCTCTAGCCGGGTTATTCATATACCATGCTGACGTCACCTCCTGGCGCCCAAGCGTGGCAGCACAGGAGAATCGGTGAGCGTGTGGTTTTCATGCGATCGGTCTCCACATTGCTATATCGGTATATATATATATTCTTACTCTGTTCATTGTTATTACTGTTATTGTTATTGTTGTTGTTTGTTTTGTTGCTGTTGCACTGTTGTATTAAACCTCTCCTTATCTCAGCCCCGGGGCTTTGTATTTCACTCCCTTTGTGGGGGAGGGGCAGCGGCCGCATGGTCTCAGACCCCGGCAGGGACTAAACCACCACAGGGGCCCCAGAGCTGGACAGAGTATTCCAGGTGGGGTCTCATGAGAGCGGAGTAGAGGGGGAGGATCACCTCCCTTGACCTGCTGGTCGTGCTTCTTTTGATGCAACCCAGGATATGGTTGGCTTTCTGGGCTGTGAGTGTACATTGCCAGGTCATGTTGAGCTTCTCATCAACCAACACCCCTAAGTCCTCTTCAAGGCTATTCTCAATCCACTCTCTGTCCAGCCTGTATTTGTGCTTGGGATTGCCCTGACCCATGTGCAGGACCTTGGCAGGACCTTGCACTTGGCCTAGTTGAACTTCATGAGGTTTGAATGGGCCCACCCCTCAAGCCTCTCAAGGTCACTCTGGATGATGTCTCTTCCCTCCAGCATGTCACCCACACCACAGACCTTGGTGTCATCAACAAACTTGCTGAGGGTGCGCTCAATCCCACTGTCCTTGTCACTGACAAAGATGTCAGACAGTGCTGTTCCTAATACCAGCCCCTGAGGAACACCACGCATCACTGGTCTCCACATGGACATCAAGCCATTGACCACAACTATCAGTCATATACTGCTAGGAGCAGGGTGTCTACCCACCTCTGAAATACAAACTGATGGAACAGAAGACATTTTTAACCACTTATGGAATTTAAAGTTGAAAGCACTGAAAAAGCATGGAGATGACTGAGATTCTCCTCAGTGGCCCCTTTGTACTGCTGTACCCCATGCAAGAGCTGTTATTTGCCCTTGATCTTCCAAAGAATACTTCTGGCACAGACTTTGGCAAAACAGTTCACAGTATCCTAAAACTTTGTTTCCTCCCTCCACAGCATGATCATTGGAGAAAGGTCTGACCTCAGATGGATGGTAAAACCCTCCCGGCTGATACAGAGCCCAGCTAATAGAGAGCAGGGGGACATTTACTGTGCTAGACACCAAGCAGATGCATAAGAAGTGTATGTCCTTGGTGGAAGGGAGAGCCTTAGGGATGTTTTCTGTCCCTTATTCTTGGGGCTTGACACATCTTCCCCAGTGCATTTTCTCTTTTCAGACAAGAATTCTGCCAAAGAGGAAAATGTCTGAAAGCACCTCATTAATTAAGAAGCCTTGAGTTTTGCTGATTTTCCATGAGACTTCAGGCTCTGAATTGACTTCTGAAAATGAGAAGCGCTTAGGCTCACTTAAGCACTTTCTCAACTTTATCCAAATTGATTGCATGAAGAGGGAGCCTTTAAGGACTGAGATTTATCAGGAGGAAACATTATTCTGAACCAAATTTTCACTGAAAGAGAAAACCAAAAAGATAAGTGATTTTGTATGAGAGTTGCTTGAGTATTGAGGATTTTCTTAGTAAAACAAGAACTGTCTGAGAGGCCCTTCTGCTTTCCCACTCATTTACATTAGAAAAAAAGAGAAGCTTGCTGTTTCTTAAAAGAACTGAGAAAAGGAATGTATTCCAGAGTGAAATGTTTTTGCATTTTTTTCCCATGGTATCTTTTTGTCAACCAGGAATTAAACCAAAAGAGACACTGGAGGCCCAAACATAATCTGTCATCTGTGCCCCAACCTGGGTTTGGCTAGGTCTGTGTTCCTTACCTCTATCTTTTCCCTCACTGACTAAAGGAGAATCTGAAGTAAGAACAGGTAAAAGAGCCAGTTTTGTTTTGACTAGAGGTATGTGGGGTGCTCCAAGACTTTGAGGCAGTAGGAAGAACAGCATTAGCAAGTGAGTGGGAAAATTATCTCTAAATTAGCTCTAAGTCTTGTGTCAGCTGCTATTCTTCTCTAGAAATGTCCTGTCCTCTTCTGTTCCCCTCCAGCTTTTCACAAAAAGTCCAGACAGGGAAAGATAGCACCTGCTATTTCTAGCCCTCCTAAACTTCAGGGGAAAGCTTCCTCTTTTTTCTGCTTAGCTAGAATCAAAAGGAAACCAAATGGCTCTGTTGAGCTGTGTCTGTACTGCCAGGTATTCCCCATTTGGCATGTCAGCCCTTGTGCTCTGACTGCCCTTACCACCTGCATGTTGCTGCGTACTGCAGCGTGATGTTTGTGCCTGCTTGAAGGCTTTTAGTCCATGCATGTATGCTCAAGCCTGCTACCAGTGTCTCCACAGACGTCATTTCCAGAGCCTATTGCCTTTTGGCACTTCTAGGGAGATGACTGAGGAGACGAGGGCTTTTCATACACGTGGCACAGTGACTCTTCTCTGCAACATGTTGTGTCCCATCTCATAAAGCCATCAGATGTCATTTCATGCCATGGCAACAATGCGGAGAGTGACAAATGACTGATGGAACTGAAGGTCTTCTCCTGGCTTGTCCTTCACACAAGTAAGCACTGGTGCCAGGCAAAGCATCAGAAACTATACTGTAAAGAGTAAGCCTAGATTACAGTGCTTATCTTGCCTGTGTCCCACACCAGACATGACACACTGTTTTGGCCTGTAGAGAAAGGAAACCTGGCTGAATACCCTAAAAAGGGACTTGTGGTATGCTCCAGCAGATGCATGGCGTGCTCTAACAAGTCCTTTGTGGGGCATAGACACAGACCATCCCAGAAATAGGTGTACAGCCAGCCAAAATCACTTTAACTTCAGAAGTGAAAAGTCAAAAAGATAGCACTTGGGGAAGCTTTGCAGTGCTATGCAAGACCAGTTATGTAAGGCTGTGCCACATTCAAACAGCTTGATCTTGGGGTGCTTACAGAAAAGCACAGCTGAGCCCAGAGCTTGCAGGCAGTACCCTCAGAGGGACCTGAGTATGTTGGCACCATACTAAGAAGATAGCAGGGTAACTTTAGGGACATACCAGTCTTTGACACCATGCCAGCAAGGCAGCAACCTCACGAAGGCCTGACACATGTGCAACAGTTGTCCACTGTGACAGGAAACATCAAAGTGGCCTATGCCTTGACATGACTCCAGCTGAATATGCACATTTAGCCAAAAATTGCTCTGTGGTGGGATATACTGCCTGCCTTTTTGCAGGGAGGGACAGAGACGGAGAAGCTGAGTATATCAAAAAAGGTCAGGCCAAGAGGTGGAAAGAGTCAATCTTCAGGTTCCTCCAAAACAGCTTGTCCTGGTTTAGCCAGGATAGGGTTAAGTTTCCCCAGCAGTGGGGGGGAAGCTCTAGCCGGGTTATTCATATGCCATGCTGACGTCACATCCTGGAGTGAGCGCGGGAAGAATCGGTGATCGCGTGGGTTGGCGCAGCCAGTTCTCTCACTGCTGTATCGGTATATACTTTGCTCTGTTCATTGTTATCACTGTTATTGTTTGTTGTGTTGCTGTTGCTCTGTTGTATTAAACCTCTCCTTATCTCAGCCCCGGGGCTTTGTATTTCACTCCCTTTGTGGGGGAGGGGCAGTGGCCGCGTGGTCTCAGACCCTGGCAGGAATTAAACCACCACACAGCTAGAGTCAATTTACTTTCTGGAACCTGGAAGGGGCAGAGACGAGAACGCACAAAAAAGGGTGCAGGAACTGGGAAAAATTAAGCAGACAGAGCCATCATTGGGTGAAGTCTGTCCTGGGGACAGGAAATGTTTCTTTGGGATAGTTTTAAAAGTTTCATTTTCTGCCTCTGCTCCAGAGGCCAGAGACAAGAAGCCTGACTATTTTTAAAGATAAGTTTGATGCATTATGAAGGAGCTTGTGTGACATGATATAGGCTGCTGCAGTCAGGAAATGGACACCCTGACCCAGGAGAGGCATTCCAGTGCTGCGCTCCTGAGCTTGGGTTCTGCAGCCTTCACTCCTTCTCAGCAGGAGACAGGAAGAGAAAAAAAAAGCCTTCAGTTTCAACTCAAGCAGAAGCAATTCTGAGGAAAACAAACTCAGATGAACCAAAAAATGTCTAAGGAGATGAGTACGTCAGATGTCCCCTTTAACTAACTGTCTAGTAGTGCTATTCCTGGGGTCTGGGGTTTGACATCAGACCAGCAGTAGTAGTTGGGCGCCAATGGCCTATGACTTTCTTGGCTGACGTGAAAACACCAGCCCATGTGAGGTATCACAAATGTCTGTGCCTCCAAATTAGCTGTGAGAATATGTTGCCAGGGTGAGCCCATACTAACATGTAATCTGATGCAAACCCAAAAAGCTGGAGGTGTTGATCTTGAGTGTTAACCAAAGACAATGGAAACTAATATCCCAAAGATGTGCTCTTCTATATCCAACCAGAAAATCTGAGAAGCTGAACAGTGGTTAAAGCGGCAACTTATCTGTTGGAAGTACAGGTCTCACCCTTGTCTAGAAGTCTTGTCTTCTTCCCCCAGCCTGGGGAGCGCAGCTTCCCAGCTCCTGCCTCCTCACAGAAACAGCAAATATACACTCAGGCAGGGGGAGACTAAGAAACAGAAGCCATCAAGAAAGCTGGAAAGCTGGGAGGGTTTCCCACTTGGGCAATTACAGTCTCTGGTGTTCTCCTGCTAGGAGGTGGAGCAACACGAGTCTCTGCCCTACAGAGAAGGAAATACTGTATGGGAGATTCTCACCTGCTGCTGCTTTTTGCTCCCCCTCCAGCAGGGTTTATGCTGCCTCCACCTTCCCTTCTTCTCAGGTCCACTGTCACCTCTCGCTCTGACACAGAGAAAAGGGCTTTGATGGTGGCAACTGTGTTAGAGGGTTCACAAATCAAAGGCTCAAAGGCAAGAAGCAACTTGGCCATGACTATGTTAATAAATTAAATGGTGTCAGGGCATGTTCCTGGACTCTAGAACTGAATCCCCCACTCTGTTAAATTGTTTTTACATTTCCTGTCATAGTTTTGACCTGGACCAAGGAGCGGTCCCCCAGACAATCCCTTCAAGCAGCCTGTGACTTAGCCCAGGCTAGGAACAATTCTTCATAAGGAGTTTTCAGGCAGCCACCCACTTCTGGAGGGTAATGAGGTTTAATGAAGTGAATGCAGACCTTTCTATTCCAGTCCGTTTCAGTGCCGGAGAAAGATCTTACATTTAATTTTCTAGTACAGATGTAGCCTACAGCAACATTCAAGGAGCAGGGTACAAAAGGTTACAGGGTTTGGAATATCTCTGGTGTAACCTTCTCATAGTCTGAAACATCATCCTTCACAAAAAAAGACATTCTTTAATGTGAGTGTGGTGAGACACTGGAACAGGTTGCCCAGTGTGAGAGACTGTCCTGGTTTAGCTAGGATAGGGTTAAGTTTCCCCAGCAGTGGGGGGAAGCTCTAGCCGGGTTATTCAATACCATGCTGATGTCACCTCTTGGCACCAAGCGCAGGAGCGTGGAGAATCGGTGAGCGCGGGTGTTATTGCGATCTCTCTGCTCTCACTGCTGTATCGGTACATATCTTGCCCTGTTCATTGTTATTACTGTTATTCTTATTGTTATTGTTGTTGTTTGTTGTGTTGCAGTTGCACTGTTGTATTAAACCTCTCCTTATCTCAGCCCCGGGGCTTTGTATTTCACTCCCTTTGTGGGGCAGTGGCAGTGGCAGCGGCCACGTGGTCTCAAACCCCGGCAGGGATTAAACCACCACAAGAGACGAGAAACCAGGCCTGCGAGAAACTAAGAAAAACGGCCTGAGAAAGCAAAAGTTGAGTCTGATCAAATGAATGCCCCAAACACTCGCAAGACAAAACTATGAGTCACTGAGTGGATAGTGTGGAGGTCGAAGCTGATAAGGCTGCCCAAATAACACAGGATGCAGCTGAAGGAGGGAGCCCTGTGGAGACAGGACGGCTCTGCTCTGGTGCACCTGGACAAATTTCAAGGGCCATCTGTCTGGTGAATGAACTTTGCTTCATTATCCACGAAATGCACATTAAAGTTAACACCCCTCAATATGCTAATGAAGACTAACATGATCATGCTAATTACATCATCCCATGAAACACCTTACCCCTCCCCTAACATGGGATACGTAGGTATGTGTGTTGACCGAGGGGACGGACCCAAGGAAAGTGTGTATAAATTAAGGGGGAGGAAGAAAGGGGCGGGGCGGGGGGGGGGGGGGGGGGGGGAGGGCAGCCTGGAGAGTGCAGTGAAGCGAAGAAGATGGATGCAAGCGAAAAAGATGGATGCCTCCTGAGACCCTCACTGGCAGGATCAGCGCAGAAACCCGGACCGGTGTTCTGTATTTCCCCATTCCCTCTATCTCCCTCTTTTCCCTTTCCCATTAAGCAATGCAAGGCATATTGTATTGCTTGCCACAACTTGCTATATACTTAGTCAATTACCGTGTGTTCAATTAGTACATTGTGGGTAGTTAATAAATGTTTGGACTTGGAGACTTCTTGTCCACTCCATTGGGGATTTGCGAATCTGAGTCACTTGTCTCTCTCGTCTGAGCGGGACGTGACACCCAGAGAAGTTGTGGCTGTCCCCTCCCTGGCAGTGTTCAAGCCAGGCTGGATGGGGCTTTGAGCAACCTGGTCTAGCAGAAGATGTCCCTGCCCATGGCAGGGGAGTGGAACTAGATGATCTTTAAGGTCCCTCCCAACCCAAACCGTTCTATGACTCTGTGATTCACTTCTCTTTGATAAACAGAGCTGTGGCTGCTTCCTTCAGCTCTATCTCTTGTTTACACAATGTCCCACTGGCAAACTCATGGAAATAAACTAGAACATGCATGAACCTCACCCTTTTGGAAGGTACTGCAGAGAAATAGCAGTATATTTCTACATCTAGGTCTCTGGAGTGGCAAAAAAAAATGTGGTGGGGAGGAGGGAAGAAAGAGTGCTCAAAAAGAAAAGAGAATGAGGTGTGAGGGCAGGTCATACAGGACTAGGTTGCTGACTCTAAACATGCTTCAAGGGTTTCATGCCAATATACACTGCCCTGCTGATGCTATTCAAAAAAAACCTAAATGTAGTTGCAAGTCAAGTTACAAACCTTCAGCTCCATTCATCTTTTGCATCAGAAGTACTTGGAGCACAACAGCAGTAAATTAGTGCCAGCTCTCCTGCTGCGATAATTCAAAGTATCTTTCCCTGCCCAGCAGGGCCTGATTTTTCATGTCGATTACATATTGTGATTAATATGGAGGCATTTGCTCATTTACCAGGGGAAAATAAACCCAAGCCCTAAACCATTCACCAAATAGGGCTTTTGGGGGGAAAACATGCTTTGTTTATTTTTCTCCACTCAGTGAACTATTCATTTCAACGAAGAAATATGCCAGTGATGGGCAATGATATGGAGATTGATAGATCCACTCTATTTCACCCTCACATGGGGTACATGTACACTCTGAGTGAGGCTTGTCAATCACCTCAATGCTTGATATTGTCCCTACCTCCCACACCACTCACTGAATGAGCAGAGAGGGCGTGGAGGCAGATTCTGCCAGCAGTAAGAAACTTACTTCAAATCAAACCTGTGAAATACAGCCTAAGATTCATGCCATGTAGGTGGAGAGGGGAGGAGAGGAAAACATCTTTCCCTTGAAGGACTCATGGCTGCTTTTATTTCTTGTAAAAAAGAAATGGTCTAGTTCTAGAGGAGAAGAGAGAAGGTAGGTTGATTTTAGGAGCACTGTGTGATGTCTTGGCAATGAAATGTTTCAGAATCAGTGGGTGGGGGAATATACCAGGAAATTATGCTACTTGCAGAGGGTCCCTGTGAAGGCAGGTGATCAATATCCATCTGCCAGAGATAGCTAGATTGTCTTTATGGGATTAGCTCCACATGGCAGGAGCCCAAGAGACTTTGCAGAGGTAGGGAAGGAAGAGGGAGGGAGGTGGGAGTCTGGTTTTCATGTCTGCATGTTGACGCCAACATCTTGGAAGCTCAGTGCAGAAGGCTTTTGCTTAAAGGCTGGTCTAAGGAGAGGTGACATGTGGTAGCTAGAAATTGTGCTGAGCTGCAAGATCTGAGCTGGAATATCTCCAAAGCTTGAGTATGCCTGGGAATTGGAGCTGTGGTCACCATCCAGTGAAGGGTTAATTTGGATGTTACAAAATTGCAAAGGGGGGTTGGAGGGTTTCAAATAAATCTGGCTGAAGATGAAGAACAGGAATTTATGTCTCAGACTGGGGTGTGACAGAAATATCTGTGTTGCTTAGTGGTTATTCAGTGCATTGGAGCCAGGAGTTTTGGAGCAGAAGGAGAGAAAGTCCTGTCTGCAGTGAGACAGAGATTTAATTGTATGGTATGAGTTCCATCTTCTGCAAAATGAGGTTGATAATATTGCTGAGACAGACACTGTGAGGCTTAGGAACGCTTGCAAATGGGTACGGGGAGCCCAAATACCCATCCCAAGAGATACCTGGAAGTATGATGCTGAGCACCCACCACTTCCACTGATGGCAGTGAGATCAGAGCAGTGAGGAGAGGATGGGGGAAGCTTGTGGTCTGGTTGGACTGGGCTTTTGAAAGACCTTAGAGTCTTATGAGCTTTGGCATGTGCAGGATGAGGAGCCTGGACAGGTCAACTTTGCTGTGGGAAGAGTTAAGGAGAGAGGCTGTAAAAGGAGATGGAGGGCTAGGAGAGCGGGTCTTAAGGGTAGAGGTAGATGCTCCTGCAGTCATTTAGGGGAAAGAGAATACCGGGCAGGTGCAGCGGCTGCTCTTCCCAACATTGGTCATCAGCCCCCCGCGCCACCCCCCCCCCCCCCCCCCCCCCCCCCCCCCAAAGTCTGTCAGGAGCCTCAGCCAGACTCAAGGATCCTGGTGGAGGCTGAGGTCAGCTGCAGGAGCAGGGCTGCCTTATGTCTGTCCAGCAGACTGCTGCTCAAGGCAGCTGCCTGTCCTGCCTAAACAGACCCTGTGCTATACCAGCCCTTTGCAGCACCTAGCACATGGAAGTCCACCCCCTCCTTGGGGCTCTAACTACAACCCACAAAGCCATCACTACCATTAAAAGCCCCTTATGTGATGATACAATTAGGGGTTACAACACACCTTGATTCTGCACCCTCTGACATTGATGACAAGCCCTGCTAAGGCAGGAGTCCTTTTTAGGGCAGTGATGAGGTTCTCCACATGGCATTCACACTTTGAGGAACTGATCATTTCACTGTCAAAAGCCATACGGCTGGATTCCACACACAAATAACTCCATCTAGAAATAGATGTCCAATTAAGGGAAAATATGTTTCCAAAAATAATTTTGTTTCCTGGAGTTTATAAGCTTTCTGTTGTGGTTTTTTTTTTTTTTTAACTGACATTTCATGTCAGTCAGTTTGGGGTTGGTTTATTTTTAACTGGGTTAATAAACTCCTATGCACCAAACCCATTATAAAGAAAGAACGGTCTCTGTTATTTGTTTTTGGTTTTTTAATCACAAAACAGCTATCACATTTTCCACTCCATCTTTTGCCCCAAAGCCTTTCATGCCATTGTAATTCAATGGATCTAAGATCTGTTTTTCAGGGAAGCTGCAGAGGCTCAGAAGACCCAAAACCAGGCCCTGTGAACTTTCAAGTGCTCTTAATCATGATAAAGAGAAGCAAAATGTTTTAAGATGAGATTAGTGCAATGATGTAGTTTACACCCCTGAGAAAGTCCATCCAACAGTCTTGGCATCAAATAAATGACCTCTAATGAGGAAAAAAGGCTGAGAGTTCACAAAGCAGATCCTTCTTCCCAGCAGAGATCCCTGCACACCTCACACATAATCATTCCTTGGAGGTGGTGAAGACAATAGGACACTTGTAGAGAGGATGGGAAAGCTGCTTGGAGCAGGTGCATTCTAGGCAGGTCTGGTTGCTTGGGGTGTTTGTGTGCCACATCAATTCTTCTGGACTTGTCCATCTTCAGTGGCTCAGGATTACTGTTCTTCAGCAAGTGCTGGGGTCGGATGGAGGTAAGGGTCCCCGTCCTTCCCAGGCCTCCAGCAGGAACTGAGAAGCCTCCTGCAGAAGTGTGCTTTGCAGGAGTGCTGAGCTAGAGTTGTCCAGTTGGTTTAATAGCAGGTTTCACCAGGATTTCAACCCTCTCATGTTTCTTTGTTCTGCATCCCTCAGCATGTGAGCCGTTGTTACAGGGCAGTCACAAACGCAGGAGAGGCCAGCGGTGCAGGCAGAGTTGACAGTGGGGACCAGAGGATGGGAAGGAGGAGAGGGGAGATTCAATTTGCCTTCACCACGCTTAACACAGATTTGAGCCACTCCGGATATCAGCGTGTGATCGGGGGTCTGCTGACCCTCACTGTGTGTGCTCTCCAGCTGTCTGGGGGCCACCTTGTGATTACTGAGAGACAGGTAAGGGAAAAGTATGCTGCCAGTAACAGACTTAGGATCATTAAACCAGTGGGAAGCCATTATCCTAAAGTCAACCAGCCTCTTAAAATCTTTGTTGGGTTTCTGTTTCACCAGAGCCGCTCCGCAGGGGTTATGGTGCGGGAGAACGGCTCCAGCTGCGCCCCGCAGCCGGTGGGGATCTGTGGGCAGCAGAAGGATGGGGCAGCGCGTTTTCCCTGCCGGGGGCTGTCCAGAGACCGTCTTTCACACACCTCCACCACTGCTGGCTGCTGGGATCGCACCGCAGCGCTGCGCAGCGCCCCCCTCACCCAGAGACCGCTGCATAGCTCCCCAGCCTGTCTCCAGGAGAGGTTGGGGGGGGGGGGGAAGAGGCTAAAAAATAAGAAAAAAAAAGGGAGGAAAAAAATCCCACAGAAAACTGCGGTGACAGCCGAGCCTCATACCCGCCGCGGCTTCTCGCCGGGGCGACTGTGGGGGGTGGGCGCGAGGCGCCAGGACGCCATCTTGTGGCGCCTCCCCACCAGCGACCGTCCACCGACGCAGGGAAATGGCCTCTGCCCTGCGGCGCGCCTGCTGGCCCCCGGCGGGCCCCGCGCACCTCGTCCCCGGTCCCCGGACAGCGGCTGTCCCCTTTCGTGCGAGGCAGGCAGGAGGGGCAAGTCCCCAGCGCCATCGTCGCCCCAGGGTGCAACCAAAATGCGAATTTCCTCACTGAGGGACCGAATTATTTGTGGGGAGAGCGGAAACACTAGGGAAGGACTTTTCATCTTTTTAGCGATGGCACAAAAAGTTGTCGTGACCCTAATGCAGCTGGGTTGAAAGCGGTCCCCTGAAATAAAGCACCTCAACACCACACAGAGGTGCCTTCCTCCCATCCTTCGCGCACCCCAAGCCAGGGGAGCACAGCTGTGCAAACGTGGCGGCTCCCGGGGCAGCTGGTCCACCAGCTCCACTCACCCAAACCATGTTTCTCCCCCCAAGGCCGAGCATGGCATGCAGCTCCCAGCAGCCCAGCTTTCCCAGTGGACCAGGGAGGAATTTTCTGACAAAAATGGTTCAAATTAGCAAATGTTGATTTGTTAAACCTCATGCTTTTCAAAGAAAACCGCTTTAACCACTGTGAAGCCTGGTGGTATGCTAAAAGCCTGAGTAACTGTTCCTTCGCTGTGTATGCCAGGCAGGCAAATTCTCAACTGGGAAATTAGATAGCAGTAAGGTCTTCACCTATGGGCAGCTTGCCTTGGCAGTGTTACAGGAAGGTTTCTATGGCTCATCATGGAAATTCTAGCCAAAGCAAGAGGGAAGGCAAAATAAAAGTCCCTATGAGCAGTCATCAGGCAGATATTGATCTCTGTGCTCACCTCAGAGTGCTCAGCCAACATTTGGAGAAATGATCCCAAAGCTCAGGAAGAAAAGATGGTGAAAATGAGTTCTCAAGCTTTATTCCAAGCATAGTCCTGAAGTGCAGCAGCAGAACTGAAAAGTTTGGTACCTTCATTTCTGAATGAATTGATTTTGACCTTCTTAGTCATTGGACTCAATGCAATGAGTCAAGGCTGAGAGCGTAAGAGCACCTGCATTTGAAAGTTTCTCCTCCCAGATAATGGTTTGATGCTGTTTGGCTTGACTGCAAATGTGGCAATCCAACCCATCATATCTACTAAGTGGAGGGAAGACTGTTGTGACAGTATTGACCACAATATCGTATGTATAACTCAGCACCCCTCACACAACATTCGTGTTTGCCCCAGCATCTTTGGTGTACCTTACAAGTGCAATTATCGTCTTTGGATTTTTTTTTCTGGTTCATTTCTTCAAAGATTACAATGTAGTTAAGTCAAATTTGGCAAAGGAATTGCTTCTGTACTCTGAAATAAACATGAAAGAGGTAAAGACCTATGGAAAAGAAACCCTTGCATGCAGTTTTCTTTCAGCTGATCTCCTTAGAAGTTTGTTTCAAATTCTTTAGGGAAGGCAAATTCCTTCCTGCCTGTAAGGTTCGCAGGTGGTGCTGCGGTTTCTGCCAAAGAAAAGTCTACTTTAGACCAAAGAGCAGCCTCCTATCAAACTAGGAACCAAGTCTGGGTTTGAGTTTGTCTGAGAGGTTACAAGTCTCCTAGCCCAATGTTGCAATATGGGCTGCCATATGGGATGACATCAGGTGTGGTACTTTCTAGAGAAGATATCTGTCCTTCTGTTGCCTCTCCATCCCCATCAAAAATTCACATAAAAACCTTTCCTTAAAACCTGAGACAATGAAGGGAATTCAAAATTTGCTCCAAAATTCCACATAGAAGCCTTTGAACTTCCCATTTCTGTTCTTTATGACATCAGTGCAAATGTGGGCTGGACAAGTCCTGGTAAAACCTTTTATAGGAACTCTTGCACTCTGTGTGCTGCATAGTGATACACAGACATACATATACACACTGGCAGAGCTAGGTATGAACCTCATGTCTTTGAATATCACATCTCTTTTTTTTCTTTTCCTGTACCTTGAAATTATCACATCCCATAGATATGCGCATGTGTGGAAAACATAAGGAGCTGTTCCACATCTCCTGCTTTGTCTGCATTCAGTGCTCTGTCCTCTTCAGGTTAATTCTAACGACAGTCACCAGAAGTGCTATAGCGGCCCTTCTCATCTTGAACTAGAAAAATAGATTTGCTTTTTCTTTAGAAAGTAGTAGAGATATGTAACATCTGAGGTAATTTTGTCTGTCCTTCAATACAGCAGGGCTAAAGAATTTCCCTCTCTAAACTTTGGGTTGAGCTCATAATTAAGCTAACGTTCAGTGTGTCATACCTTTTAAATCTGCAGCTAAATTCAGTTTTCTTGCAATCTTCATCTCCTTTCCCTGGTTGCTCTGTAGCCAAGCCAAGCTGCCTCTTACCCTGACACCTTCTACCTGCTTGAATCACCCTTTGAAAGTCCGTTGTGTCATGGTGCCTATTCCTACAGATACGCTATGTTGTCTTTCAGGACCACGCAAAGGAGTTCTGTGGAGAACAAACAGATCCATTTGACTGTATTTTCTGTCTGAGTGGTGTTGCTTTTGTACAGTTTAAAGCTGTGTTGAGTCTATGAGGTCATGTAATGAAATAATGTCACATTACCTTGTGCAACAGGACATAATGTTTGGAAGCAAATGAGCCAAAGTCTGTCTTTTGTTGAAGTGAATAGACTTTTCTGGAGCAGGTTACACCTAGAAGAGGAACAGCAGGAGTCAACAACTGCATTTCGGGCAGGCTATACTTACACTCAGCTTTTCATGAGGAACATTAGAAGTTGCTCTACAAAATTGGACATGGCCTTCTGTAACACTTATGTCAATGCAAAGGTGAACCTCCTGCAAAAACCAAGCAGATAGCCTAAGGAATGATAGCCATGCTCATCTTATTTTTTCATGTTCATGTGGAGTGAAGCAGAATACTTTTACCTAATTGGAAAATGGTCATGGTGCAACCCTCACTGGCAAGAAGAAGCCAGCTCAGCAAGGTTGTCTAGGTCTCTGTGGAGCAGGAACTACCAGATGTCCAACATCTGGCTAGATGTTGCTGTGTGAGCAGCTGTCTCACACCTGAGACATTGGGCAGCAACAGGTTATCTGAGTGGGAGAAGATAGTCTGAACCAGTCATTCAGCTCCCTTGACTGGCCACGCTTCTTTTGATGCAGCCCAGGATACAATTGGCTTTCTGGGCTGCGAGCTGATTTTGCTGGCTCACATCCAATTTTTCATCCATCAGTATCCCCAAGTCCTTTGCAGCACAGCTCTCAATCAGTTCTTCACTCAGTTGGTACTGACACTGGGGATTGCCCCAACTCAGGTAGAAGATCTTGTCCTTGGCCTTGCTGAACTTCGTTAGGTTCACATGGACCTACCTCTCAAGCCTGTCAAGGTCCCTCTGGATGGCGTCCCTTCCCACTAGTGTATCAGCTGCACCACTCAGTTTGGTGTCATCTGCAAACTTGCTGAGGATGCACTCAATCCCACTACCTGTGCCATTAATATTAAATAGTATTAATATTAAATAGTATCAGCCCCAGTATGGATCCTTGATGGACACCACTCATTAGATGGTCAGGACACACCACGGGGACACCACTCTGCCTCCACAGAGTGCATACCTAGTGCCACTTTTGCTCTTTTCTCCATTTGCTCCAGTCTCACCCCAATGAGAACAGCCTAACAGGGAACAAGTGTGATGAATATGAGCCTTGGTTTACATAGGAATTTGTAGCCAAACCTTTACTATCCAGAATTCTTAGTAGCCCTCTATGGGATCCCAGTAGGCTATTGTCCAAGCAGAGAAACCCTGCACTTGGCCAGCTCTGACACCAATCAGTCTAGTGCAGAGGGTGAGAGTTAAATAAAATGGTTAGTAAAGAAAAGAAAAACCAAAACAACTCAGCAGCTTCTCCTGTAAAAGGATCTGGTTGAGCCCTTCTGGTTTCCCGCAACACTTACCCACCCATGCAGTTTTAAAGTTCATGTTTAAGGATCAACTGCTGAGTTGAGAATGAATTTGCTGCTGTTAAATAGGATGGAGGCTGGCAGTCATGCTACATGGATTTAGCCATGACATCTTTGAAGATGCAGAGCGAGGCCACGAGAACAGCAGTGTCTTCTTCTCCTTGAATGCCCTGTAAGGGGGAGAAATGAAAGATGGTGAATATGAAGCAGGGAATATAAATTGCAGCATGACTTCCCCAAGAAACCTAGCCTCCCTCCAAGCCCCAAACCACCAAGAAGGAGCCAAAGCCCATCTTCACGTGGCAGGAGTTGGGTAACTGTCGCTGACTGGGATGGAGCCCGGCCTTTGAGCAGCAACACAACGAGTTCATTTTGACTCACTTACATGGACATCTGCTTCTACTACATCTGCTGCAGGGAACTGCAGTTTGAAGGCTTAGCACTTTAAATAGCTCACAGCTATTGCCACAAAAGGCACTAATAAAAGGGGCTCATACTACAGCTGATGAATAGATGCAGAGCTGGTTTCCAAGTTTCTACTGCATCATGAGCAGAATGAAATGAGTTGTCCCAAGCCTGTGGCAGAAAAATTTTGCTGTATGAATCCAGGTCTTTGAAAGGTCTCACACCCACTGAAATTAATGAGTGTTGAGAGGCTACGTACTTTTGAGGCTCCGGAACAAAACATTTAGTTCTGTGTACTAACTATAGGCTTTGTGCTGTACATACATACACACACCCACACACAGAGTCTCTCCTCACAGACTTAATTGTAAGCTAAGCACTCCCAACAGGAGTGAAATTAAATGCATGAAGAAATGTTATTCCTTAAATTTATTTCTAAGATGCTTTGCCCTCATGATACACGCAATGTATGTTCAATCGTTCTCTCTCTCAACATATACTCTCTAGTATGTATCTCATCTCACCAACACCACTACTTGAAAGGATGACATACTCTGCATCACTTACTTATGCTGTTTAACGTTGAAAGGTTCTAACACATTTCTTCACAGATACAGTTAACCCCTTTACTGAGGTGGATGCAGTTGTCCATCTCCAACCTGCCTGTAGGTGGAAAGAAAAACCATTGCTTCCATTTCTATCTATTTTTTCCCACTGTATGTTGCCAGAAGGACTGGAACTGAAGACTTCCCAGTTATGAGCCACTATGTGTACAAGCACGGACATGATGAAGTTAGGAGAGGAAATGTTTCTTGACTATCATACATGAGATCTGTAAATTCCTTCCAGTCAGGCACAGCTGCAAGCTATCCTCAAAACAGATCAATGAGTAAAGAAAACCTTTCTCCTGTTGCACTAGCTCTCTTCCGTAGAGAATTGTGAGTGCGGGTAGATCCAGATGTTACTGTCAATGAGGTCAGAGGGGAAGTTGCAAACATAGCTCTCAGGATAAAAAAACCCCAAACTCTCTGAACACCATATAGCAGACTCTCACATAGCCTGTTGTTCCCAAACAGATCCTTCATGCTTTGCAGTATGTCATTTAATGCTAGGCACTGAAATATTTTCTTCCTCTTCTCTCCATTTTACTTTTCAAAGACACTTCCATTGAGAAGGGGTGGTCCCATCAAGATAGTAACAGCCTCAAACATGTATGAAGGCTTTTAGACAGCTCTGGTTGCTGGAGAAGAATATGAAGGCTGAGCTACTTTCCCAGGACTCCAGCACACCACTAGAGAGTTTGGTGGTTCAAAAAGGATTCAGCCAGCCATGTGTTGAGCGGAGAGAGCTATATAAGCACAGCCAGTATGAAATGCAGATCTGTTTGGTTGGGTTTTTTTTCTTTTAAAGCCTACTCCTTTAGAGCCTAGGCACCCAAGTCAGGCAGGAATTCATCACCCAAGCCCTGAAGGCAAGCCCTTTCCAAAATGGACTGCAAGGCACAGCTCATTTCTGAAAGACCAGAGGAGTAAGAGCTGAATAATCTACATGATAACAGTCATTTACCTGAACCTTGTTCACTAACCACACTGTTGAATGGAAGTGGCTGGAACTGCATTTTTTGGAGGTCAGATGTAGGCAAAGTATGACTGGTTTCTGCCAGATTAGGCAGAGGAAGGTCACTTCTGAGGATTATAAATGAATTTAGGCAGATGAATACTCGTTGGTTTAGACCCACACAAGCTGGTGGGAGATCAGGGCATAGCAGAGGCTGAATGTCAGAAATCAAGGAGGGGGTTACAGATGAAAACGTAAGCATATAAAGAATTACACAGGAGGATTTGAGGTTTGTACACTTGGATGTGGGGGGACCTCACTTCTGCCAGTAACCTGTTTTAGATATTTACATCCTTTATTATCTCAGTCCAAGGCCTTTTTCTTTGGAGGTGAGAAGATTAGCAGTGTCCCAAGTGATACCATAGTTCTTTAATCTCCAGAGCACTTCATTCCAAGTTCAGCCCAAAGGTCTTTTTTGCTTTGTATGTAGCATCTGTAATCTATCTGGGTATTTACACCACACTACTGTTTCAACTGAACCTCTACATACAGGATGTCCTTTGACAACTGCTGAAATGCAACCACATCAAAGCAAGAACTGCTTACTGGCAGATGGCACAACTTCACATGTCTTCCTACACAAGAAGTTTACAAACATCCTCTGTCATGCAGTCAGCAGCCTGGCCTAGTGGACAGCTGAATGACCAAAGCATGAAACAATGGATGTGCTGGTGCCTGGCTCTGCCTCATTTTACCCTCTGTAAAATGGGGCTAATTGCACAGTGCCATAGATGGAAAGCACAAATAGGTCTCTAACTAAGGTTTAGGGTAAAAACAGTATAGCAGATAACTCAGGCATATCGTAAGAAGGATGCTGTTTCAGTTAGTGCATTTTATAGATTGAGAGTTTTAAACTGGATGAAACAGAGTTCTTAATTACCATTAAACATCAGAACAGAGCTTGTCCCAGATGACACTCACAGTCAACTAGTTTCTGAACTAAAACAGACAAGAAAGCTACAGCACAGCTGAACTAGAAAAAATATAGTAGGAAATATGTTAAAGATTATTTTCTAATCATTCTTCTTGTTATGAACTAGCAATTTGTGATGGTTACAAAGAGCTCCATTTCAGGACAGAGAATTTTGACGGGAAAGAAAAAAAATTATGACTGTGCACTGAGGGATTATTTCAGTTGTAGAGGGAACATAGCAGAAGACGTAGGGACAGCATCTTAAATGTGACATGCAGAAATTATCTGGGGGATTATCAGAGTTAGCAATACATGCTATTATCAAGGCATGCATAAAAAGTTTTGTTCCATGATTTATGGGCCAGCTTTGTGAAAGCATCACATCCATAGTGCTAGCACCATGAGAAAACTCAAAATCCATCTTTCCTCCCATACAAAAGCACACAGACTACCAGTTTGTGTTAGGAAACTCCTTCCATCACGTTACAGAAGAGTGATTGTCAGAATGATTCTATTGCTCTTCAGAAGGCACTGATAGCAGTAAATAGCCTTTGCGGGGGAGGCAGTTGTGCCTCCGTTTCCCACCTGCATTTCATTTTTCATTCTTCCTTACCAACATACAGATACATACCCCCCTCAGAGGGGGGTAACTGCAAGCGTGGCCCGTGGCAAGCCCTGTTTGCTTTTCCTCCATCTCTGTACAGCTTGTTTGAGCATGTCTGGTACAAACCCCATGCTCAGTGCAGGCTCTCCCACGGACTCTGCAGGGACACAGTATGACTGGTTTAGGCAAAGCTTTGGTTTTTTTCTCCTTTCTCCCCAACCAACTCACAGTTAATCCATGACATACTACATCCATCAAAGGGCACCAGGCTATTCATCCAGCTGAGAGGTGAGTGAAAAAATACAGGCCCACTTTGACGCCATATCAGCTAACGCTCCAGATAACCCAAAAGCTCACCAAGAGCCAAGAGGACAAGCCTGCTGTCATGCAAGCCCTGGGCAGAGCAATCCCAGATTTTAATAGGGTATCAGCTCCAGGAATTTTTCACCCCTTTGGTGAGAGCTTGGATGCTGAAATTTAGCTTGAAGAAGGAAACAGATAGATGTGTTGGGGGGGGACAGAAGATATGAAAACTTCAATGAATAAAAGCACCATTACTTATACACACCGGGAAGTAACAGGAAGGCCACAGGTTAAGCATGGAGACAGGGAGAATTAAGTGCTAATTATCCAGAAGGTCTTCCACCCAAAGCTATTTGGTCACTGGAACATTTGAACCTGCTTTAAGGATGATCTAAAATAAGATCAGGGACCCAGCAGCTGTATTCATACCAAGCTTTCCTTGGAGAGGGGAAACAGGAAATGGGCATAATTTTCTTTAAGTTCTACTCCAGACATAAGGCTGCAGCTAAGATATACATGCCAGTATTAGCTTGAAAGCCTTCTTGGATACCAATAACAGCATAACTACAGCCCCCTTTTCAGCCCTACAACCTGGGGAAATTAATAAATTCCTAGACAAGGCTATCTGTGTTGTATTCATTTTTAATACCTGAGATAGTTAACTGGAAAACTGTTTTGGGCTCGTGTACATCTGGATTGCTGGGTAGCCATACCAGCAGCAGCCTCCTGTCACCAGCTCTGGGCAAATCCAGTAAACCAGCCCCACAGCCCCATGACATGTATCGAGCCATTGCCTTAAAAGTGGAATAACTTCACATCCAGGCTGTCCCCACTGACCTCACAACACTTGCATTTGTATTTGCATGGTCATAACCCAAGTGGCCAGCTTAGGGCCGCTGAACTGCTGTTTCTCTCAGCGTGAGATGCTTTTATTGGGATGTGGGGGTAGGGACGGAGACTCCAATACCCTCCCCATCCCAAATCCACATTGCCTTGCCCACCCAGCTACGCTGTTATGCCCTGTGGCAGACCTTGCCTTGCCTTGCCCAGCAGAGCCCTAGACCTGCCTCTGTCTGACATAGATTCCCACAGGTGGTCTCTACAGGGCTACAGGGTAAGGTGGAGGCAGCCTGTTCTGTTTGTATATTTACAGGGGATGACAGACAAACTGGGAAAGAACTTTGGTGCAGTGCAGCCAAGTGACTATAAAGTACTGCTTTAAAAAGCCACAAGGTCACCCTTACTGACATTTGGATAAGGATTTTATAGAAGTCACAGGACTGGGAGATTGGCTTGCTGTGCCTACATTCACAGGGAATGGAGGGATTTATGTGCTGGTCGGGAAGGCTGCATTGTTATGACTCTTTCATGTTCCTAAATGCTCATTTATTAGCCTGTTGGATAAAAGAGGATGACTGGGATTTCTCTTCTCACTTACTGTAGTTCCAGGTGGCTTCCTTGACTCTGCCAGCACACCTTCATGAAATTAACAGCCCGCTGCTTACCAGTACTCTCCAGATACCATGTCCTTGCATAGTCTGTCTTCTCACTTGGTTAGACCTTAGCAAAACTTGTTTTCACAGACATAATTCATTTAAGCACAATGTGAGAACTAATATTTATCATCCTCTCAAATGAAGAACCAACACACAACCATGCTGGAATCTGAAGAATTTGGACAGAGGGGCTATGTTAATGATGTGTGTTGTGAACCTGGTGCTTGTGTATAGATATCCATATGTGTTTGTGCTCAGTCTGAGAAGCAGCACAGGCTCTGTTTGTTAAGCCCTGTGCAGCCTGAACAAGCAAGGATGCAGCCTTGAGCAAACCTGAGAGGAATGAGTCCAGGAAGGAGGAGAACACGGTCTGATGCCATGCACCTTCTGGAAAAAATGTTACGGGCAAGCAAATCTACATCAAAGAAACACCTGGCTCCACAACTGGTTTCTTTTCCTCAGTTCCATAACATATGGGACAGGTTTTGGCTAGGTGGTAGAGAACTTGGGATCATGACAAAAATAATCCTCATCTGCAAGTATGTGATATAGGTGAGCATTTGAGTCTCCTTATTAAATTACAGTGTCATATAGACATTAGAGTCTTTAGGCACTGTCTGTGCTTCAATACCCAGAAACCAGACCTACACCCATTCAGTGACTGTGATGTAGACTGGAAACTTCTCTGCCCTTTTCTCACGTTAGCCCTCCAGGGATATGCAAACATGAGGAATGCCACAAGATTCATGTTAATGTGCTAAATATTTAACATTATAGTCACTGGAGCCCCATCCCTTTCTCCCACTGAGGTGACCAAGAGACAGATCACAGGATGGTGACAGCATGGTCCCCAGCATGGTCCCCAGCACTTGCTCCTTGATGTTACTTGATGTGGGCAGGTGTATTTGAGCCAGGCAGGATCAGCAGGCGGAAGTAAAGACAAGAGGGACAGGCAGCACAGCCTGCAGTATTGCTGCACCCTGGCTGGGGCTGACTGGCTCATTTGCACAGCACGTGGGGAGGGCCTGCTCCCCATATCTGATATCCTGATGAGCTGCTGGCATCTGACACCAAAGCCCAAGAGAATGCAGACAGGTCACTGGCTCGGTGCCATGGGGAGCTCTGCCATGCAATGGAAACGGCAGCACTGGGAGAAGAATAGTATGTCAGGTGCAAAGCAGCAAGGATGTTTTTCAACCTAAGGATACAGGTGCATAACCCATTTGCTGCCAGAATGAGCATTGTTAGCATAAAAGAAATTGCAGGAGTGCATGGAAAACATAGGACAGCCATAAGCCTGACCTGGGTGTAGTCAGTGTTTATGTGCTGGAGCAAGGACACTGGCAGCCACACAATCCACATCCCATCATGTGATCAGGAATGTGTACGTGACACCAAATGGTGCTAACAGGGAGGGGGGCTAGGCACAACTCTCTGGGGCCCATCCTCTTTATGTAAAGCTATTACTGGAAAGGAGGCAGGAAAATTTCTGGGCTTATGCTGATATGGTTTATCTCTACTAAGGGACTTTGTCTCTTACCTGAGCCAGAAGAGTGGAAAGGGTGACTCCAACAAAGGTGCTGAATCAATATAGCATGGAGCTGAAAAATCCTTTCTCCGTCATCCCCTTTCCTCTAGGAAACTTCCCCTGTCACTAAAGCAGGGGCTGTAGCAGGAACTTTAGAGACTCACTGTGTGGAAATTACATATATCGCTACACTACTGTTGTGGATGAGTGTTTTAGATTACTTAAAGAATTACTGTCAAAGGTTTTAGCAAAAGGGATTTTTAATGTGAATTTATAAAAGTGCAACTTAGCAAAGTTTGATGGCAAGGTTCACTCTATTACTTACTACATGAAGGAAACATACAAAGGAAAATCAGGTTAGAATCGATTTAAAGTGATTTGTACAGAGACCAAAGATGTAAAAACATAAGGGAGACCCTCCCATTGAATCACGAGGTTCAGACTGGACCCCCTTGCTTTCTAAACTCCTCAGAGAGGAGTCTAGGTGTGGCTAGATCCAAACTTTGTCTCAGACTTGGTCAATGGTTATGGCTAATGGAATTACTATAAAGGGTAAGGAAAATATCGTATTGAGTTATTACATTAATTTGTCGGGGAATGAGTGATTATGGATCCTACACAATTTTGAGGTAGCAGCAATTTTAGACTTATGAACACTATTATGATAAACCACAAGATTAGGTTGAATGATTTTTAACAATACTTAATTATCAGCTAATTATAAGAGTGATTTGATAACATTTGTTATACTCAACACTATAAAGTTTCCTAAATCAAATGCACACACACAAAAACACACACGTACACAGATATAGAAAGATATAGAGGTGAACCTATGATAGTAAATTATTGGTAACAAATGATCTTTGAAACCTCATGAAATCTAATTATAGTGAATTACTCACTATTTTCCTTCATCAGCATTCATGAGCAGATGATCTTTGAACACTTTTCCTTTGTTGGCATCTATCAGCGGGTGATCTTGGAAGTCATCGTGAAATCTATTCTTCAAAATCCTCACGAAATCTGCCCTGAGAGGCATCCCAGTGCAGAGGGAAATACTGGGTCTCAGCCTGCTGCAATCCTGGAGAGCTCAAAGGGTCTCATTTAGGGTCACTATTTATAGAATCACAAGATGATTGACTTTGGTCAGTAATTTTTCATTTCGGCCATAATTCTCCTAGGTAATTCTGGTACCTTTGAGAGCTAGCTATGATCCAGGCCGCAGGAGTTATAGATATGGTTCCCAGGCAGCAGAAGTTCCAGGTATGGTTAGGTAGCACCCAATCGTCCTAACTCACTGTCAGGCAGTAGGAGTTTTGGGTATGGTTAGGGAGTGCCTAATCATCCCAACTCACTGCACTTGCATAAAGGACAAGAAAGTGCCAGATTGTCCCAGCTCACTACACTTGTAACCGAGACAATAGCACAACACTGGCTGGACCTGACATTGTAATGTGGCCCAGGGGGTCTGCTCCACCACAGCTATGTCCAGACTGCAGCCAAGGGCATACTCAGTACCCAGAGGAGCAAAGGTGCAGATGTGTGGATTTCACCACAAGCATCCTAACCCAGTGACCCCACTGGAGATAGCTCCACTGCTATTGGTATCTGAACTTTCTGGTTCGTCTCAGCTTGCACATTTTCACTGGGCCATAGGCACAACCAGAAAACCTACATCAGGCCCCACATCTGACCAGCACAGATTTAAGGATGGCCCCTAGAGCACTGACACAGTGGAGTAAGGCAGGCAGAGCGAAGGGTCAGTGCTCCCAGTGGACCAATATTTATTCCAGGTACCTAATAACCAGTAGCTAGGCACAACATATATGCAAACCCTCCCTCCTCCACCACATTGCCCTACATAAAAATATCTAGAGACGATTCCAGCCCCACTCAGACTGACAGAGGCAGCTGCTGTAGCAGAGCTTTTAATCCTAAAGCAGAGCCTGTTGTCACTGGCAGGAAATCTTATTGTGTTGGACAGGCAATTCTAGACCTTAATTAAATAGGCTGCCCTCCGCGCAAAGCCAGGCAGACTAGACTGGAGTCAGACGAAGCAAGTTGCTTAAGCCAGGGACCACCTGGCTGTAACTTCATCTAGGTGACAGCATATGCTTTTGTGACCCTCTCTGAAAGGTTGAAATCCCAAGCAAGCTCACAGAGGTAAAGTGAGGATTTGTAAAGAGCAAGAAATCAGAGATGTTCTGTTCTGGGAAGGAATTCATTCCTTCTCCTTTCAGAGACTGAAATTTTGTGGCCAAAGACACAGCAGATCACGCTGGTTCAGGATTGATTTTTAAGGGATCTGGTGGCTCCTCCTCTTTCTTCATTGCACACAGTGTAGCAGGGGGTGCTTTGAACCAGACCCTACTAGTAGCTCCTAACACTGAGCACCTCATTTTTCTTTCTCATGCTTGCCCTCCCACTGTCTCTGGCATTACTTTCTCCATACCAGAAAAAAGCAGCCGTGTCAACTCCATGAATCTCCTCTAGCCATGACCCAGATTCTTGCCTCTCTGTAGCATCCCACTGCTGTGCCAAGATAAAACCCTGCCATGAATGCTTTTGACCCTGTGCAAATATACAGCATGCTGCTCATCCACCTTGCTATTTGCATGGAGACAGCTTGAGTGCATATGCCAGAAGAGACTGCAGCACCCTACTACTGAGGTCCTGAGCTGGATGATGGGGATGGATGAAGAGGAGGGAATGAACACCCCGGTGCTCACTGTGGGGTATAACTGCATCTCTGACTAGGTCCAGCCAGAGACACTGCACAATTCCCAAAGAGTCAGCTAGTCCTCTGGGGTGTCAGGTCAAGACTTTGCACTCAAAAACTCTTTTCAGGCCCCAGCCATTTCTGACTAACCCTTGGGCAGCCTTAGGTACAATGTGGCCCTCAGCCTCTCCCCCACCTCAGTAATATTAGGTCACTTGTACCTCACTGTGGTACCAGGATGGGGAGAGGGCAATGGGCAAAGGTAAGTGCCTTGTCACTGTGCCTGTCCCTTAAGCTCCCCCCACAGGACATGGGTATATATCTGTAAACACAGTGCAGCATGCACTAAGAGACACCTCAGAAAAAATGCAAAACCATACAGAGACCAAAGCTTGGGTCTTAAGACCATACACTGCCATTGCAACCTTCCTCCTGGGCTAATCAGCCCTGCTTTCCATTGTCTGGAGGGAGCAACGCACAGTGCTGCTGCTGGGACCAGAGGCCACTTGCATGTGCTACCTCCCCATAAATAAGCAAAGGGCCTTTCCTTATTACGGTCACCCCAACACAGCAGTGGCCATGGCCTTTAGTCAGGGAGCACTTCTCTCAGCTCTGAGGCACTGAGTCTAGGCTGCTGTTTCATGTTGTGAAGTCCAGTAACCAGGTCATGACCCCATGGTGACATCTGAGTGCTCCGAGTCCCCTGGCTGAGAGAGATGTTATGTGCTGCTCAAGTCATGGACTGACACCACAGAATGTGGTGCAGCTGGATACATATACAAAACACCTCTCCGCTTTCTGCATCTCCCCCACTTCTCACTGGAGTGCCTGTAAAGCCAGGAACAAACACACAACACTGGTGCAGGAATTTTTATTTTCTGAGAAACACGTACTTTACTTCCCGGTGCAACAGAACTTCAGATGCGCAGCAGCAGTTACCAGAAACCTATAGAATGCAGGGAGTACTGCTCTTTACAGTTTTGCTAATATGAGTTTAGCAACTAATGCAAGTTTCTGAGCTGACAGACCTAGAGACTGACTGGCTGCATTCACCCCCACAAAGCAAGGTAATACTATGCTGGAAGCTCTCCACAGTAACCTGCTAACAGTCTCACCTGTGGGAGGAACGGGATGCTGTAACCCTGCTTCCCATCCTGACATCCTTCTCATACTATTTGAGTCAACCCTTCACTCTCTCCTTTACCACACTCCTCAACATTCCCCTTGTTCCTCCACATTCCTTCATTTCTGGCCATGCCATTTGCCTCCCAGATGAGACTGGGTTTCAGAGAGGGAGAAAGAAAAAGGGGATAGGATAGGCAGAAGCTCACAGATAATCCCTTACGTTATTTTTCCTAAGAAAGCAAATTATTTCTCTTGTATACATGAAGCCAGGAAACAACAGTTTATCATGGATATCACTCTGAGTGCTTCTATGCTGCCTGGAGTGATTCTTGGCCTCTCATCAAAGCTTTCCCACACATCTTGGATGGCCAATTGTGAGATGTCCAAAACAGTGCTGGGGAAGCTACTCTAAGGTGCATGGCCAGGCCTCCACCATGGTGTTTCTCTGTGCATATGTGCTAACCCTGGAAACCAAACTCCTTGTACTTGCTGGCCATATCATTTCGGAACAGCTCCAGGGCCTTCTTCATCGCAGCCTGGGTATCAGCCCCAAAGTCTGCAGAGTGCTTTTCAGCAATGACCTTGATAATGACTTCAGAAATGAACTGTGAGGAAGGAAGGAGAGAGAGAAAACTGAACGGACACTCAAGGTATATTTTCAGAAAAAACAGGTTAATAAATAGGTTGCAGAGCCTGGAAATATCTCTGAGCTAATTCAGTAGCCCTTCCCACAGTCTCTGGAGGGGCAGGGAGGTCTCTAGCATGCAAGGAGTCTGGGCTGGGCAGAACAACTGGGCTCTATTCCTAGCTCTGATGCTTATCTGCTTCATGACCTTGAGTAGACCATGGCCCTTCCCAGTCTTTGTCTGCCTCATCCCTTAAGGTCAAAAACTCATGCCCTGTGTTTGTGCAACACTTAGTTTTGTGGGTCTTGGTCTCCAATGGATCCTCCAGGGCTTACTCTAAAATTGTATGTCCCTCGTGTCCAGCCACTGACAGTTGTTATGTAATGTAGTTTCCCAGGCATGCAGAGGCTGCCTGGGCTGGTTTATTATTGTCAAGGGTTGCTCAGACTGCATGTGGTGTTAGGAATGGGAAATCTAAACTTGGATATTCACATACCATTCGCATACCATGAGCCCTTTCTGTGTCTCCTCCTGCCTGTACAGAGAGACCTTGGACTTGAGGGAGAGCTCACTGAAGTCCAACTAGCCATCAGTAAATAAAAGCACAGCTCTCACATAGCTGTCTTGCACACATTCACTACACATCAGGCAGCAGGATTCCCTGCCCTTTTCCATACCTCCAGATATTTGACAGGGATTTTGTGCTTGGTTGCATGGGTTTGAGCCAGGGGCTTCAACTCTGACTCATGATGACCCTTCTGCTTCAGGATTTTGCCCAGCTGGGTAAGGACAGTAACTCCATGTTTCTTCAGATCTTCAGAGCCCTTCATCTGATCAGGGGTCTTCAGGCCTTTGAACTTTTCAAAGCGCTCCAAGGTCTCAGGGTGGTCCTGAAAGAGTCTGTGGACAAAAGTAGAGGGACTTGTGAGACTTGAGAGAGCTGTCATCCAGGCCAGAGCTGAGGTCCAGCTGGTCCAGGTATTTCAGAGTATGTGAACAGGCAAAGGTGTGATAACCCACTTCCCTCCCCAAAGCAAGCTGTTAGCTAGTCCCTGCTAGCAGAGACTACTTCAGCCTGGGAACTCAGACATTTTAGATCCTTTCCAAGTTACCACCATTCACAATCATTCCTTTTAGCATGTATATAAACCAGGGAAGCATCTGACCCTACTCTGATTCTGGTTTATGTGGTTTTCATCCTTCCTCTGGTAGGTTGTTCCACAACCTGATGACACTGTGTGCAGAAGTTGCCTTTCTATTTAATTCATACAGGCTGCTTTTTATCATTAACAAATGATAAAAAGCCTCTTGTCTTTGGAGAACAGAAACTCCTGGCATACCTCCCTTTGCGTGTTGTATCTACTTTAATCCCATCCTCTTACACATGTCCTAACACAATCACTGCTGTCTTTTTCCATTCCCTCTGGCTGTGACAGAGACACTGCCCTAAACACGTCAAACTAGAGCAACATAGCAAGTGTCCATATTTTTTTTATATAGCTCTGCTAACTTTTTGGCACCAGTCCCCTGGGTTATGTCAACTGTATTAAGATAGAGACAAGAGACAAGGCTGGTCATGGTACTGAGAAGTGAGTTCTTGCATTCATCTGAAGGAAAAACAAAACCAAACAAAACCACCTGTCTTCATGGACTTACTATTGCTTAGGAGCCAACCTGTAGATCCCTGGGTCTCACCAGGACCCTCTTCCCAGGCCATCTCTGAATTAACCAGGAAAGGAGAGTTCCAGAGGCTTCTCATACACAAAAAAAAAGGGATCAGCCCCCAGCCTCAGGTCCCTCACAACTGGAGCTCAGGTGTTCTTGAACATCAGCTGGATGGGACAGCTTAATGTGCCCCCACTCTGTGATTGCAGACACAGAGGACTTTGGTTTCTTCCCTTTTTTCCCACTCCCCAGCTCAGCCCAGCTGCCAGCAGTGTGGTTCCTCCATTGGGAACTGCGGCACCTCAGAAAGTCCTTGGGAGCAAATGGATAAGCGTCCCATCTAGAACTGGACATTCCTCCTAAGTATGTTGCCATAAGGGCCAGACTCTTCACTGTATGGTGTAAGTATAGGTTAACCTACACTAACAAATCACAGAAATCACAGAATCATCAAGGTTGGAAAAGACCTTGAAGATCATCTAGTCCAACCATTAACCTAACATTGACAGTTCCCAACTACACCATATCCCTCAGCGCTATGTCAACCCGACTCTTAAACACCTCCAGGGATGGGGACTCCACCACCTCCCCGGGCAGCCCATTCCAACACCTAACAACCCGTTCTGTAAAGAAATACTTCCTAATATCCAGTCTAAACCTTCCCTGGCACAACTTGAGGCCATTCCCCCTTGTCCTATCACTTATTACTTAGTTAAAGAGGCTCATCCCCAGCTCTCTGCAACCTCCTTTCAGGTAGTTGTAGAGGGCGATGAGGTCTCCCCTCAGCCTCCTCTTCTCCAGACTAAATACCCCCAGTTCCCTCAGCTGCTTCTCATAAGACATGTTCTCCAGACCCTTCACCAGCTTTGTTGCCCTTCTCTAGACATGCTCGAGTAATTCAATGTCCTTTTTGTAGTGAGGAGCCCAAAACTGAACACGGTAAATTCATCCCTTTCCACAACCGGGAACCAAAGGGCTGACTGCCGGGCCCAGCTCAGCAGTCCCACTTGGGGAAAACCGGCTTTAGCGTCAGGATTTTGTCCCTCCCGCCTGCCCACTCTAGTCTCTTTGGCCCAGTGCCCTGCCCCGCACCCATGAGGTGAGCAGCCCTCGGGGGGAGTCCCCCAGGGCAAAGGAGCACTGAGCCCTCTGTCAGAGCAAAACACACTGAACCAAGGTTTCTGCACATCTCACTGCACAGTTCCTGCTGAACCAGAGTGAAAAATTTTCCTCCTCTTCCCCCCGTAGAGCAGAGGCCAAGCAGAGCACGCAGAAACCCTTATGAGATACTACAGCACTTGCAATGACAAAGATTTGTGATTGGCACAGTCACCCAGAGCTGCAAATGATTTGCCTCCAAAACAATACCTCAAGCACATGGAAAACACAAGCTGTTTTGTGGCAAAATATTCTGTAGATGAGTGACCAGTCTTTGCTGACGTTTCATTTCAAAGGTCTCTCAAGGATTTCTGTACTCTACCAGGTGCTGAGTACACCACTATCGGCCTTTCCTTTTTTCCTGTAACCTTCCATGGTTGTGTCCCACCCAGAGAGATGAAAAAACCTTGCACCTTGAAATGGGATGGAGTTATTTCTAAAAATCTCCCTCCATCGTGTCTGGCTGAGGTTAAATCATATCTGCCAAAGATGTTATACTCCCAAGACACTTGAAAATTATTCTGAGGAGTATTTTGTTGTTTCCTTTGGAAAATATCCAGTTGAATCAGTATTTTCTAAACATATTCCCAGGATGTGACATCTACCTTAGAAGTCTTTAACAATGCACATGTGGGTACATGTCTAAACTATGAGCTGCTGGGCTTCCCCTGCCCCTCTCCTCCCTCAGAAACCCCTTGAAGGAACAAGAAATGACCTGGGTTGGCTGGGGAGCACGAAGTCACAGGGGTGTCATCTATTTATTTAATGCTCTGCCCTACAATACCTGTGAGAAAAATGGTATTACCTTTCCAGTTGGAAACTGCTTTTACTGCCTAGTGGCATTTCCAGAAGTAAAGTAGCCACCTCACAGAGCTGGACTGGTGGGGAGTGCTCAGGTCCTGCTACCTCTCCAGCATGCCTGCTCTGGACCACATGAGGGGAGAGCCATCATGTGGCCACCCAGCTGCCCCCATCTCTCCTTTCCCTTCAAATGGTAACTGAACTGGGCCATGATAAAGAAGGTAAATAGAACTGTCCCCTGCTTTGGGTCATCTTTGAAAAAGCTTTTCAAAGATTTCAGTGTTCAGTGGACTTGCCTGGTGGGGTGGGGTCCTTTAGCCGTGCTTAGGCTAGGAAATCCCTCAAGCAGGTGCCGTATCCCCCACCACTCTCCTCAGCATCTGTACCCTTCCAGCACATTGTACTGCGCACAGGCTGAGGGAGAGATCGGGAGAGAGCCTCCTCAAAGTCTCCATCCCTGATGGTCTTTAAGGACAGACTAGGATCCAGTGCCCACCCAATGTTGTTTCCCACTCTGCAGCCCTGAGATCCCTTTCAGATTGCATTTCCATGACTTGCTGCTGGCACCAGGGGTGTTCCCCTCTTAAGGACAGCAAGGGGGCGGCGGGTCCTCTCAGATGGAGACCACACAAGCACTCCCGCTCTGACACCAGGATCATGGAGGAGGGAAGCAAGGGGAAGAATGTGCCTTGTTTCACACCCAGACTTCAAATTCATCATCAGGAAGTGGACAATTGTAACCACCCAGATTTCTGGCCAAAAAGCAGGATGGACAGGGCTCTTCCAGGTGAGACTGAGGTGAGGAGAGGTACTTCAAAGTTAATTTTACTGAAATCATAGATTCCGAGAAGATTGTCACAGAGGTGGTTTTCCTCTCCCGTCCTTCCCTGCCTCCCCACATCCTTGCTGCAGAGCATCTGAAGGCCCAGGATACACAATTCACTCCAGCATTTCTTGCCATGGTGCTTGGGCAATGAGGATCTGAAGCAGAGCTTTGACAGCAGAGGCACAGGGGGTGACAAAGTCCCACCATCTTTTGAAAGCAGCACTGGCCTGCTCCTGCACCCACAGACAGATGGAGAGACAGGAGAACAGCCACTCTGCCAGTGAGTAACTTTTAACCCAGAAGCCATAGCAATGGTAAAAACCACCACCCTACCAGAAAGAAAACAGCCTGTTGAAAGAAACATTGACAAACAGAAGTCCCCCTACTAAATATACACCTTCCTTGGTCTCATCAAAAGCTCTTCAGCTTTACACTTAGGACTGACATTTCTTGCCTACCTGATTAAAACTGCATGCCCGTGGCCAGGGAGGTCAGACTCCACCTTTCCCCAGATGGTCAGGACGTGCTGCCATTCCTGATCACTGAGCCCCATGGTTCACTGAAAGCAGGTCCCGAGTGCTCCCCGCAGCTGTTTGTCTTTCCCCAAAGGGTGGTTGGAGAGCTCACCCGTGGGATTTATAGCCCCTGCTCACAGACTTACACCTGTCAATCGTCAGCTGGACATCTTTCTCTCTTTCAGGCTTGTCTAACCTAATCAGCCTCCCTGTTTTTTTCTAGGAAGCTATTTTGGGTCAGGTGCTATTGTGGGTGCCACTGATGGCATCGTTTCTGCTTTTCGTATTGGACTGGCACATGTCCCACTCTAGACAGAAAGGGCACTGCCGAAACACAGTGCCAGGAGCCTGTCCCAGGTTCCCAAGGACCCAGAGACAGTGTCAAGCTGTATGTCAGGAGATTCCTGAAGAGCACTGTCATCTGCAAGGCCACCCCACCTCCCTCTCCCCTGGCCTGCCAAGGGCAGGCAGGAGAAAAGGCTGGGACAGCCGGTAGCATCGGCTCCACTGCTCCAAAGGCTCTTCCTTTCCCATGCTGATCTCAGTCTCCTTTTCCCCTGGAGTAACACACACCATTTACTAATAGAGAAGAGCACAGTGTTAGAAGAGACACGTCCTTAAGAGCTAAGCATATTCAAAGTGGTCCAGTCATCTCCCCAGCCTCTGCAGCACGGAGGAAGGGGATAAGAGCCATATGGGAGCCAGTTACCCTGCACCTGCCTGCTGGGGTCCTTCTGCTTGCCTCTCCGGGGAGCACTCAGGGTTAGCCACTGGCTGAGCCTGGATATTGGAGCCAACAGATGTAAAGCTGAGCCAGGAGGATAATTTGCAGCAGGCCAGAGACACAAGGACACAGTAGGGCTTCACTCAACATGTACCCAGGCAGCAGTTAAGGTTTCTGGCTACCTCTGTCAAGCTAAATATCAGTGTTGGGAGGAAAAGCCAATGGGCTGACAAACAACATGGGTATGCTCTGGGATACATCCCAGCCTTTCTCCTCCTGCCCCATCAAGACCAATAACAGCCTGTCACACCAGTGGGGTGATTAGTCCCTTCCAGGGGGTGACTGCAGTCAGAGCCCAGACTGATAACAAAGACCAGCTAATGCTGATGTTCCAAAGCATACATCCACGTCTGGACATTTCCAAAGGGGCACACGCCACAGGCTTTGGCAGGTGAGAAATGTCAACCGAGGGCTGAAGACACCTGCCTTGGAGCTTAGGAGAAGAGCGTGCAACCCCGCTGTCCCTACCACAGTGCTGCAGGACCTGAGGTGCATCTCTGCCTCTGCACCCATCCACTCTCTGCATCGTGGGAACAGTCTCCCTGATCCAGACTTGCAAGGGGAGAGAAGTGCCCATGTACAAGGGTAATCCAGTGAGGAGGATGAAGGCACAGAGCCTCACACCCCTTAGAAACAGGTTTAAAGGGAGTGATTTGGGTAAGAAGGGTGGCAAAAGCCAACTGGAGGTGTCAGCTGGTATCCAAGTGCAGAGGTAAGGGAATTTTGGCCATTACACATTGCAAACCTCTGTCAGCCAAGTCAGCCTGTGACCCTGCAGTCCTCCCCTTCCCTCTCCTCTATGCACCAGTTTGCGTCACATCCAAAAATCCACACCCTAAACACTTTGAGGTGATTTCACCCTGATTTACCTGTGCAAATGCCAGGCCCCTACCAATTACCCAAGCTAAGCTAAACCGATGGAAGATATCTTAGAATCCCTCCAGCTCATTCCTCATGTTGTTTTCCATAGCACAGGGCTGAGATGGGCGAGATCACATACCTGCAGCCTCACTCCCCAAGTACTTAAAGCAGTAAACAAGCATTTGCACCATCCCAGGCTCAGCCTTGGGTAGGATCCTGAATACTGACCTTACTGTTTTACATGCGTTTCAGACATGACAGAAATGTGCTCTTGGTACTTGAGAGTCTACTGCTTATGCACTGAGCTTTGTCATATTCCCCAAGCTGAAACTACTTAGCTGCCATAATAACTTAATTTGAAGTTGGTCAACTCTCTGCTCTCTGTAGCTTTCCCCAGGGTTGTGAAGCCAACAGTCCTGGTATGGACATTAATGTTAAATGGTCAGAAGGCTTAAAAAGAGTATGAGATTCCATATTGCTTTTTTCACAAGTGAAGTAGTAATGAAATTAAATCATAAGATGTTCTCCCTCGAGCTTAAATAAATAGTCTGCAGAAATACTAAAAGCTTTATAGCACACCAGACCATGCCTCAACCCTGCAGCCATGAAAAGGACATAACATTTTCTTATCTACAGGCCTCTCCTCTCCCCCTTAGGGCAAAAATCTATCACTTGCATAATCATCTCAATAAAGGCAAACTACAGGGAGCCAACATAGCGGCTGCCCTCTCTAAAAAGCACTGGGTGATTGAATAACCTATTTTAAACACCACTGGCCACACCATGCTGACGTGTGCTGCCATGCGTCTGCATCCACACCTATGGCGCGCTCACTAAACGAGTGTAAAACGTATCATTAATAACTCTGGCCACGTTTTGGGGTGCATCGCTGGTGCTGGATGCGGAGCTGTCGCCCCGTTGCAACCCCCCCGCGTGGAACGCGACCGCCCGCCGTTCCCCGTGCCCGGGCAGGATGCGCCACAGCAGTCCGGTTCCGTCGGCCAGGACTTGCTACCATCTAGTGGCCACAGGTGACAAAGCCACGGGGACCGGAGGCCACGTCCAAGTCCCTACCAGGGATTTGGAGGCTCAGGGGGGTGGCCAACATGTAGCCCTCAAATTTCAGAGACAGGAGAGTGCCCCGAGGACACGCAGGACTGCAGCATCCTAGTGCTGGCAGCACCACAGGGCTCTCGCTGCGGTTGGGTGGCAGAACTTCTTTAAGGGGCACGTTTTCAGTGCAGGGCATAGACACAGTCTGTTTTCCTCTGAACCGGTCAGGTGTCGGGGTGGCAGGGCCCTGGACTGGCCGGGTGGCTTTGCTCCCAGCCTTGTGGCAGGTCGATGGCACAGGGAGGATGCTGTGCCTTCCCCCCAACCTTGAGTGCTGGAGAGGGTTGGCATGGTGGGATCAGGGCAGAGGAAGATCCCATGGTACAGAAGCAGAGCCACAGTCGAGCCTTGAGGTACTGCCAAGGAAGAAGGCTGTCCTAGGGGCTTCATGGGGATTGTTTCTACCTAAAAATACTACCAAAAGTGCCCCCATCTAACGGGCGCAGCAGACAGGGGAACAGCCGTTTCTGGCAAAATAGTGGATGCAATGTCACCTCTGCCTTGCTCCTCCCTCAACGCTTGAAAAACCTTTCTACAAGCATTAACAAATTTAGACCATGCCACAATGCCACGAGTGGAAAAGCCACTTCTTTTCCCCATTTATGAGGGATCAGAGAAGTTCTACGACTTGCTCGAGCCCACAGACACACCAGTGAAAGAGCAGGGGCTGGCTCTTGGGTATGGTTTTAGAAACACCAGCTGTCTGGTTGTTATTAATACAGGGCACAGCCGCCCAGGCAGAGCTGGGAGGCATGGTAGGAATCGCACACCAGCCACAGGGAGGGATCAGCTCCAAGTCTGTTTGGCCACATTAAATTTTTTTCTT
Source organism: Strix aluco (assembly GCF_031877795.1). Classification (NCBI taxonomy): domain Eukaryota; kingdom Metazoa; phylum Chordata; class Aves; order Strigiformes; family Strigidae; genus Strix; species Strix aluco. Next base: position 29,593,560 of record NC_133935.1, read on the forward strand.
AGAGTATCGCTGTTGTGAAGAGAAAAATTCAGCCCCAGCTTGTAAAGTGAACATTGGAGAGACCAACAGTCCCCCACATTGCCTTGGCAGTTAATATAACAGCTCACCAATGATTTCTTGCCCTGTCTTCTCTGCAGTCAGACCTGCTGCAAGTAGGGAAGTGTGTACCCAAGAGAGAGGCACTAGCAGAAATCATAGATTTTTTTTCATTTGAAGTAAGTTCATGAAATAAACTTTCAAGCAAGGAGGAGAGATATGCTCCAAAAACCAGTCCATTTTCCTCAAGAAACAACCCAAATCATGTTGTGTTCTTACTCAGCAAAACAGCTCAGAGGGACCAAGAGATTTTTTGACCAAATACTTTTTTCTTTCCAATGAGCCTTTTCCCCCACAATACAATTTAAAAAAAAACCCTGAGAGCAGCTGAGGGTCCTGCAGCTGGCGGCGGCAGTGGCGGCAGCCCCAGCTCTGCCATGACCCTGGGATGTATAACGCATGGCATGACATAAGTGTGGTACACGCTGCTCTGTCAGGGGAGCGGTCGAGGGAGGAGATTGGCGCTCAAAAAAAGCCAGGAATATTATATAACACCAACTTACATAATTACCTGTTGCATAATGCTGGGGAAAAGGCCCTCCTTAATGCAGCTGTGGTTTCTATGGCATTTTGCTGATACACGGCTGCTTCTAAAAGATTCATTTGCACTTTGTTTCAGGAGCCTGCAGCTCAGTCCATGCAGACAGGTGAGACCCCACACTCCCAGCAGCGTTAGCTCACGAGGTAAGGGTAGTAGTAACAGGATCTTATAGCTGTAGCAAGGCAAGAGCACTGGTTTTATGCAGCTGAGCCACTGACTTCAGTATTCAGATGATCAGAAGACTGTCACATAAGAGCACTTTATGAAGCTGCATGTATTGCTTAGCCTCCACCGCTTGTAGGAAACAAGGTAGAGTCTAACTGGTGGTGGCGGGGCCAAATCCCTTCCAGTCTCACTCCTCTCTTCCCCTTGCTCTTAAACACTATTATTAGCAGTGCCTCCAGGCAGGGCTTCCTCAAACTGATGGATTTCAGCAGCTGAGAGGTGATCGGAGCCACTTGCTTAAAAGGAACAGGAAGGATTAGGAGGAGGAGATTTCAGCATCAGGACAAGATTTAGGCTGTGAGTTTGCAGGGCTGTGCTATGTACTTACCAGTATCTCGGCATGGATTCTTTCAGGGATCATGCCCTGTGCCATAAAGTCAGAGGTAGCTTTACCTTTGCTTCAGTGCTCACAGGATCCAGACTTTGGTGACTATCAGACAGGCAACTGTATGAGTCAGTCATTTTCTTTTTCCAGAAGGTGCACAAGATAACGCAGGCATGACCCACAGCTCCCATGCAATCATCAAGGCATCTCACCGTGTACGTGACACTGCACAGCACCTCGACCAAACATTTATCTGGGCTAACAGGACACTTATTGCAGGCCAGCACTTGGATTCCGTGGGAGAACAAGCAGGAAAGCAGCAGGGCCGTCCAGGACCAGAATATTTAGCCTCCAATGTAGAAGCTGAAGCTGTCTCCAAGGCTGCATGAGCTTTCTCTGGGGATGCAAATCTCCACCGAAGGGCTGGGAAATGAGAGCACAAAAGGACTGAGGACTTCTGTGGGAAACTGTGAGTGCAGTTAAAGGAAGGAAAAGTATGATTAGAAAACAACAGGCAGATTTTAAAGCCTTGCCCATTCCAGGAGCAAAGAGGAAATTATTTTTTGGAGGTCAGAACTCGAATTATACCTAGCGAGACCCTGGAGATCTCTAGGAGTTGGTGGGAAGACATGAAGGAATCATGGCATACAGCAGTCCCTTCAGGTGGATTAAACTTTATAACATTGTAATGGCACACAGGGATTTGTATACTACCTACTGAAATAATAAAGCAAGAGGGGAATTCCTCCCTCATCCCTCACCACCAACAAAATACTGTATCTAGAGTCTGCCAAGGGACAACTGGAAAAGGCAAGGGCCAAAAAAATACATATGGGCAAAAAAGTCAAGCAATCAGCATTACTTGTGTCTGCCTGACACCCTGAACTCTGTAGCTCAGAGCTATGCATAGGAAGCTGTAACAGAGATGCTTGCAGTGTGGCTGAGGCTGGGATTTCATGATCAGGTTAGACTGAAATCCAGGCAGCTGGAAGGGGTGGCTGTTCTCACACCATGCCTTATGCCAGAGAGGTTCCTCATCCCCATCCTCTTAGTGCCTTGGGAATATGGGTGCAAGGGGCACCTTTCAAGGTGCCTTGCCCTGCAAGAGTGTGGGGTGCGCTCTGGGCATGGCTGAGTGCTGCTGGAGAGGCATTCACATGCCTGCAAAGGCAACAGCAATTGCAGCATGGCCAAGACCAGAACGAGAGCAGCCTCAGAGGTGATAAACCTGAGCCACTGTATAAACAAGCACCCTTTCTGCAGACCACCTTTCGTTGGGACACACATACACACATGCCCGGAGTCAGCAGGGAGCTGGCAGTGCCTGGCTGCTGGTTAAGCTCTCTCAACAATGAAAACTTCTTCCAGTCTGAGCTGCTCCTTGAGGAAGAGGAATTACCCAGGCCACCACGCACAGTGCACAGCTCAGCTGTGGGCTCTCAGACTCCCAAAAAAGGGGTGGGAGAACCCATCACTGCATGGTAAAATTGGGTGATACACCTGCACATTGCCTTACCCAGTTCCAGTGGGCAGGCAAGTAGCCCTCAAGGTACCAGCACTTAATATGAGGCTACGTGTGTTTTTAAGTTGGATTTGGAGGCAATGCCAGCAGAGCCTCCCCCATCCCATGATGCTTGTGAAGCTCTTTAGGAGCGCTTGAAATGAACTAGTCTGAGTTTAAAGTAACTGCTTTTATCTTTTGGTGAGTTTATTTTAAAGCCAGATCAGTTTTTCAGTCTGGTTTGTCACACAGATGACACACGCTGGCAGTGGGGGAAGGGGGAGGCAGAGCTAAGTATGTAGGCATCGCTTGTGAAAGACACACCCCTCAAGCCATCCTCCAAATCCCAGGCAGCACTGTCTAACCAGTGGCACAGCACACACAAATTAGGGTTTCCTTTTGCCTGAGTTTCGTGGGGGTGAAAGGCAAGGAAACAGACACACTTTTTTATTCCCTTTGCCTGCAAAACGGCCTCTCATCCACAAAACACAGAGTTTCTGCAAGATGAAAGCTCGTGGGGAAGCCAAGATCTACCCCTCATTTGTATTGATGTTTACACTTGCCTTTTAATGAGCTCCAACAGGTTCTCACTTCCAGCTGCAGTTGGACCTTTTCAAAGTTCACAGTCTCGTTTTGCATTATTGTTCCAACACCAAATGCTCCCTTAGGAGGGAGAGGTACAACCAGGTCTTTTTCTCTTTCGAGAAGCAGCACCAGTTTAAGCAGTCCCTAATCCAGTAGTGCTTTCTGTGCTCCGCCAGTTTTATGGGGAACGCCTGCAGGGAAACTGATCCCTCTGCAAAAAATACTTGGCAAAAAATAAATGTTTTCTTCAAGCAGATTGACACCACATGGCAGTGAGCAGCCTAAACACAGCCACCTGACCAGAGCACTTACCACTGAACTTGGGATGGGGTGTTTGTTCTGCATCTCTTCCCCATTATTGTCATTCTTGCATTTTCATCTCATTTTCATTGCTGTGCTTGCAATCAGATCTTTTGACTTGTCCAATTTTGGATGCTGCTGGCAAGACAGCCACAGTGATGGGGCTTGATACAGGCTGCAAAATACTGGCCCAAAATCCAAGGACTGGAAGATCTCACCTATGCTGAGAATCCTGGTCCTGCGGTTGCTTTGGTAGCGGTACAAGTATAACACAGCCAAATCCCTGCCCAAATGTTCGGTCTGGCTAGGCCTCTCAGCTATTTGGGTTGCATATATGGATGTCCCAGGCTGGGCACGTTTGGAAAGTTCACCTGTAAACATCGTACATGCACAGGATCCATGGACAGCTAGAAGCTCATTGAGCCTCTTCCCCCAACAGCACTAGAGGCAGATGCCCAGGAAAAGTGTAAGAAGCAGGAACAGTCCTACTCTGTCACAGCAACTTGAGGCTAAAGAAATTCCCAAGGTTATATTTGCATGATTGTGTTTAACAGCCTTAAGCAGAATTCCGCATGAGTTTATAATTTTTTAATCCTCTTATACATGTTCCCCAAAACATATTTTAAACATGTCTGCAGCCTTACTAGGTCAAACTGTTAAAAAAAAAAGCTGACTTGCTGACTCTGCAACAGATTAACCAATGCAAAAAGACAAAAACTGCTAATCACTTTCTAACTATTCACCAATGGCTTCAAGGCATGCCCATTAAAAAAAAAAAAAAAAAAAAAAAAAAAAAAACCCAAACCAAACAATAAAAATGAAGCTCCATTACCCTCCAAGATTTCTGCACCATGCAGGGCTCTCACCTCTGGTGCCTTTTTAATTGTGAGTTCCCCAGACACCATGTTTTTATTTTTTGATCTTCCTCCTTCCGCTAAGTGCTCCAGTGCTGGTGGCTCAGCTGGTTGGATCCAGCTGGTCTGTGGCTGCATCTACCTGGAAATTGCTTATCTTAGCCTGCGGTCCTTTTATTTCCTTGCCTGTCAGCTGCAGCAGAGATCTCGCTGCATGTGGTGGCTCCCTGCTCTAAATAAATCCTTCTCCAGGTTTTGGCGTTAATTTTCTGTCTATCTATAGGTTTACAACAAGGGCCAAATTACACTGGATTTATTATCCTCCTGATCAAAAGGCCAGTGTTTATCTGCTGCTCTTGCAGACCTGCAGCTCATAGAGCTGAGAGAGGTGCACTGGCCCCCGCAGGACAGACTGGCCTCATCAGTTTATTGGAGCAGAAAGGGTCCACATCATAAAAAAGAAAAACAGGCAAGGGACAACACTAGGACCACAGGTCAAAAAGTCAGGAGAAGAAATGGCACTGCAGATGGACCAGAAAAAAACAGGTAGATCTTTTGTGGGACAAAACAGGTATTACAAAAGTCTCACTCACTGAGCATAACTTGGGCTAAGAGACAGTCTTTGGGGCCAGGGGGAGAGTTCAGGTGGAAATTCAGGTGGGGACATGGGCAAGTTTTGGTTTGTTTGGATTTTTTTTAAAAAAAAGACTGACTTGAGCAACATGAGAGGAGAGCAGAAAAATGAAGTCCTGGCCAGTCTGACCTGCAAGGAGTGAACACAGGAAGTCATTGATTCAGTATCTGCTCTTTTTTCAGGACTATGGGTCCTGCTTTCGGGTGTTTAGCTTTACCGACAGAGAAGTGCCTCCCGTCTGCTGAGCAATGAGCCTGATGCCAGGGTGTTCCAGGTGCTGGCTCTTGGCCTAATTCACAGGGATATTTAACACATGAGTTATTATGAACCATCACATCCAACCACCTTATTACAGCTTATGATAAAACCATCAGAGGTTCAAGGCTGCTAGCAGCACCAGCAACTATCAGATACGACACAAAACAGAAGGGAATGTCCACCAGAGGGAGAGTCGGTGCCGGTCTCGACAGTGATTTTGTGCAAACAGCACTTTGCTGCCTGGCAATTGTAAGAGAGCCCTTGCTTCACTTCCCTCAGCAGAAATGTTTCCTTCTCCTAGAGATTCCCCTTTCTACATTATTTTCCCTCCTCCTCTTTCTCCAGATGGCCAGTATTCCATCTTCTTTCCATGGGGCATGCCTAAGGCCACACTATACAGGAACTAGACATAGTGCCATCAGAAGGGCAATGTGATTAAGATGGTTTCTCTGCTCTTACTGCCACTCTGCTCCTCTTTCCTCCCACTTTCATTGTGCCATGCTGGAAGGGCACCCCCCACCAGCCCCAGTATAGGCATCCCCTCCTCTCACCCATCACTCGGTGATGGCACCCCATATCGGCTCCTCTGGGGAACCCTCTTAGCCTCCATGGGCACACACACAGAATACTGGCTGTTCTGCTGGGCTCTGAGCTCAGCCTGAACACCCCAGGCCTAAAACAGACTCCACTGGGACATGGGATTTTCAATCCATTTTCCAAAAATAGTTGATGGCTACCAGCAACAAGACCCTAGATGTCTCTGAGCTTCTGCAGGACAAAGCTTACTGTGAGGAAGCACCAGAAGACACTGATGATGTGGAAGTGACAAAGGATAGGATGGACCGAGAGAGGTGAAGCCAAGAGATTCAGTGGCCAGAAGTTCCTTCATACACAACAATTTTTCTTTGTGGGTCAGGGCCTGTGTATGCAGCCACATCCGAAGAGGGTGGGAGCAAGCCCCCAGATCCTGAGATGACTAATGTGAAGTTTCTTGCACCACAGCTGATTTTCCAGGGAAAAAAAAAAAAAAGAAAACCAGCAGTAAGCTGATATGGGAAATCAGGTGTCCTGGAAGCTACCCGTATGGTTTAGGGTTAGTGGAATTTTTATTGGGTTCACATTGGGTCTGTAAGCATTTGAGTGAGCAGCATCAGCCATGTCCAAAGGAAAGCAGAGCAGCAACTGTTCCCTTCCAGAGCTGTCCCTCCCTAGCTGGAGCAGTGTTTCCTGTAACCTTCTCTCCATCAGATTTTTTTCCAAATGCTATCCTGGTCAAATATCCATATTTATGAACATTTTGGGGTCCCAGTTCTTGCAGAATTAGTAGGATGTGTAATTGTCTATCTTGCCTCATAGTTTCCCTACATTTGTTTTTCTCCTATTTTCTTTGCCCTGCCCTTTTGGTCTTTTCTCTCGATCCCTCTGGAATTGTCTGGAGTTCTGAGTAAAGTAGAGTCAGAAGCACCAGCCCTTCAAAACAATGACCTTCCTCCAGCCCATCCCACCCCAGAGAGATGTGCAGCCTTGGCTTAGTTTCCACAAGTCAGTGTGGGTTGGGGGTACCATAAACTGCTCTGGCAGCAGCTGATCTCTTCCCTACCTCCTTCCAGTTGCTCTCACATCCACACAGGGAGGAGGCATGGACCAGTGGTCAACCAGGTTCAATAGGGTTGAGCACCTGCCAGCTGCAGGTCCACACGCCTCTCCCTTGCCACGGTCCATACACCCTGCACTGTGTAGCCTTTTCCAGCGTGAATCCTTCACCCTGAACGGTCAGGGCTCCATGCCAGCCTCAGCTGATCTCACTCTTCTCTTTTCTTCCCTGCTCTCCCCCACCGGAGTTTTGGTGAGACCTTCTCCACTCTGCAGCCTCTGTGGTTGGAGGTGCTCCTTGGTGCTGGCACAGCATGAGCACCAGCAGGATTTTCCCTGTGGGATCATCCCACCAGCTCCACAAACAGCATCCCTAGACCACCAGGTCCAAAAGCTTTCAAGATACATTTTGATGATTTTGGCTAGTGATGTAGCAGAAATTGTAATGAAGCTCATAGCATTCCTGGGGCAGTTTCCTAACCTGAAAGCTTAGAGAAATGTATCCAGAGGAGATCCATATGAACCACATAGCCAGGGTCACCACAAAAACCCCAAGCGTTAGCTCCCAGCACCTTGGCCACCCTCTGGCCACCGCTAGCCTCTGACTGCCAGAGCAAGCCTTGCTTGTACCCAGCTGGCTGTGGCGTGGTGGCAGCAGCAGCCAATGGTGTTTCTGCAAGTGTGTAGGAGAAAGTCAGCTCTCCAGGGGAAAGGAACAAAGCAGGGGAGCTGCTGGCAGAGAGGTGATGCCAAACAGGGCTGCTGGCTCCCTCTGGGGAGAGGGATTTCCAGCCTGAGAAACAAAGCTAGGGATGCTTCCTCTGAAACACATTTCACCTGCTGGTGTTAACATTTCAGGCATTGTATGCAGAACTGCCCTGGAAAGAAGAATTGACATGCAAGCATATGAGCTCCTAAGTCTAACCACTGGCCAAACAGCTCACCACAGCGGTGAGTGTGGTCCATAGCCCAGCTGGGGGCATTGGGCAAGCAGGGCAAGGAGAGCTCTACTGTGTCCAAAGTAAGATGATTTATCAGCACGCCCCCAGGATCTGCCTTGCAGGACATCCACACTGTTGTGAAAGATGCTGCACATTTGGGGGGAGTTGGGAATGCAAATCTATGGAAAACACTGAGGGAGGAGAGTGAGATGCCAGCTTTATTGTAAGCCAAAGCCTTAATCACTCTGCTCCAAATTATAACTCTAGGACTGGGCGAGCTCATGCACCCAGCTAGCCTTTCAGAGCAGCTTATCACCATCTAGCAGGTTCAGAAACACACAGTGTGAAGAACCAGCACCTAATCCCAGGTCCTGCAGTCAGTCAGAGCATCTCATTCAGCATTACCTGCTCATATAGGGCAACCTGAGCAGATACAATAATACAACACTGTGAGCAGCGGCTTAGCAAATACGACAAACTACTGTAGGCAGCATATTTTAACTAGGCTTTAGGCATGCTGACAGGAAATAATGTAGCCAAAAGCCATCAGAGGTGAGAAGGCAAAGAAGAAAGAGAAGGGCCACCCCTTGGCAGGGGTGAGACAGTGAGGTTATTTACAAAACAGCCGGTGGATATATGTCTTATTTATACAGGATAAGAGAAATAAAAGCCTCTACTGCTACTACAAAGTAATTTTATGTTGAGTGGGATCATTTAATAATATAGAATTACTTCATACAGATTAAGATACAAGTAATTAAAAGTAAGGTGGTGCTCTGAGGCAGAGTTCCCCTGGCACTGAATTCAGGTCCACAGGGAAGCTCTCACTTGTAGACACTCCCAAAATCAAATCCCCAAACTTCAGACCATTTTCCCTAGCAGCTTAGATACCTGCTGTGTCCTTTGAAGTAATATTTTAGGTTTAAATTTGAATATTCATCCTCCTTTCTTACCTTTAACTTCTCTCTAGTTTATTATCCACACAGCTATGAATTGCATAGTTCCCTGCCCTTGTAAACATCCCCTGATGTGTCTGCGTTATACTGTTCTTCACTGGACAGCATGTGAGGTCCAGAGGAGACTCCCCGCGTGCATTGCTGAGAGCCCAGGTTCTCTGTGCTCCCACTGGGCAGGACGAGTGAGCCCCTAGTTGTGCAGGCTCAGGCAAGGAGGAGGCAGCTGCAGTGGACGGTGGATGGTAGCTTGCTCCCTGCCCTGGTGCAGGACTTGAAAATCAGAGTTTGGGAGCATGTTAAGGGTTAGAAGGAGACCTGCCTTGGGACCAGAGCTGGGAACAAGATTGCCTGTGAACCGTTTTCATCTGAAAGCGAAATCAAATCACGTAGACCCCTGATGCAACATACCGCCAGGATGTCAGGAGGCTTTTGACTTGCCAGGAACCTAAAAGAAATATCTTCAGCCTAAGTGAGGTCGACATCAACATTTTCTTTCTTTTTTTCCCCCCTGTGAACTCACAGGTGAGCCAGAAGCCACAGTTTTGGCCATCTCAGGAGTGAAATTACAACAGCAACAAATGTTTTTCAAGTGCCTCAATGAAGTATGAAACCTGCTCCTTCCTTTCTGTCTTTGGCCATGCGTGCATGCATGATCAGCCCCCTTGCGTCTCTGCAAGAGCACAGCTTCCAGTACTCTTGCAGCAGGAAAACATTAAACCATATTTGACCCAGATCTCCATCATTTTTCATACCTGTGCAGCAGGCATGGCCATGCCATGGACAGGGGTGCTGCGTCATGGATGTGTCTCCAGCACTGCCATGGCACACATGGGCTGCATTGCACCCACATCGAGGCGACCTGGACAGCACCCTTGGTCCAGGGCATCAATGGCTCCACAGGAACGAGAGCGCAGCTGGTGAGACAGTGCTGAGGAGCCCAGCCAGCCAGGGAGAGGGTGGGCTTCAGACCTTTCCCTCACCTCCATGCACACAGCTGCAATATCCCTAGCACGTCCTGGCCTAGAAACTAATAGAGCTGATTTCCACAGTGATGAACCCAGGGGAAAAAAGAAATGGAGAGGTATTTTGTGAAGGCTAAACACCCACACCAGCTTTGCAGAAGCATCTTCCTCTTTAGCCTCATATTCCCATCATGCTTAGGCAGCCTAATACTGACTTCTTGTTCATACTTTAAAAAAATAATAATTTGAAACAAACCAATCTAATTACAGAATAAATATTTAGCTTGAAATGAGCAGACAGACATTCAAAACCATTTTCCGACATGACAGATGATCTGAAAGGATCTGCGCTGCAGGCATTGTATGCCGTTCAAACCAATTTAAAAATACATGGCATAGTAGCAAAAATAGACATGACCCTAAGCACAAACATCACCACACAGACAAACGTCTCCTGTAAAATGCCATTGGTGATTTGCATGGCAGCTGAACCTGGCAGCAGTGGAATAGCATCACCCACTTCCCTCAGTGCTGCCATGATAAACCCATGCAAATATCATTGCAGCAACACACGCACATTCCCGTGGCAGGGCTTGCCCAGCTGCTCCAGTTTGGGGTCCCCAAACTGGGTGCCAGCCTTTCCTGAAAACCTAAGGGAAATTTCTGTCCCTTCATGCACATGACCTGACCTCCAACTCTTGGCATGCTGGGAGAGACCCAAAATTACTTGCTACCTTTGCCACATCTAAATTAGTGTGACATCCAAATGACAGGTGAGAGCCAGGTAGTGTGGGAAAAGTAACCTTTTCACCTTTAAACACTGAGGAGCTCATGTCCAAGCATTCACACCCCAGAGATGCTGAGGAACAGAGACACACAGGAGCAGCAGCACCCCCTTAGCAGCTCCAGCTCCATGCCCACATGGCATGCCTGGAGATTGACCCACTCCAAAAGTTTTGGCTCAAACCCTGGTGCTCCTGAGCAACCCTGAGCTTGCAGCAGAAGGGGATGGAGGCACGACCAGCATTGGTGAGTGGGGTTGGGAAACAGGAGCTCTAGGGTCACACACCACCCACATGGGCGAAAACCAGTTCTGAGCCTGGACCCAGCGGCCAGAGCCTGTGCTGGGTCCCTGCGGGAGCAGAGGAGTATGATCAGACATGTGTACAGCTCCACGTGGGAAATACAGCTACAGGCACAACTTGGTGCGGTCTAGAGATGAGAGGCATGAGAGATCTTTGCAGACCCACCTCGCTACCCACCTTCCACACATGGGAAACCAGCAGGGCATTTATGGGGTTAGATACAGAAGGAAAACCCTAAAAGAAGTAGCTCTGGGACTGAAAAACATAAGTGAGCAAATCACACAATACCACTGAGTTGCTGTGCCCACATCCCAGGAAAGACATTAACTAAGCAATGCAGTGTCTCTAGGAGGTCATCCTGATGTCTAATGACCCACACATTTTGATATCAGAAATATGTAAAATTGCAGCACTGGCAATGAAAACATGAACATCAGTGGCTCCTTGCAGAAATGTTGTCTAGAGCACAAATAAGGAAGCCAACTTCAAGCGTGAGGTGCTAGCCCCATTTTTCAAATGGAAGTGATGAACACGAGGCACCGAGTGGTCATGTGGGCAGGAGGAGGTGATGCCCCCACCCAGAGGACACTCCATCAGTCCTTCCACACCACACTCCAGCCTCCTCCCCTCAGCTGTTGCTGAGGCAAAGGGGGCTGTCCTTGCTCTCCTGTGCCTCAGGTTTGGGATGAAACTTCACAGAGCCCCTTCCTTCTGATCCCTCCTGGAGGCCTCAGTGCCAGGATGTCTCCCCAAGGCTACCCTGCCACGCTCTCCAGGCTGTGTGGTCCCTTCATCCTTTGGTCACCCTGTTGACCTAATTTTTAACATTAGGACCACACTAGCAGTCCTTTGGTATTCTAGATTTCCCACCCAGGGGCTTGTTCTGTTTGCATGAAGCTGTAATCGACCACCAGCAGGCCAAGTCTGAGACTGGGTCCTGGATTTGCTGCTCTTCACTGGTTGGTGACTCTTGCAAGGCCAGAGAAGAGGAGAAGCCAGTCCTGTTCCCAGTGTAACTGCAGACCCTCAGTGATGCAGCACAGCTCTGGCTCTGGAAATGGAATTCCTGCACATGGACAGCCAGGAGATCCCTGGGATATCACAGACCCAGGCATCTTACCAGTTTTGGGAGGCAAGGGCTGATAACTCCAACCTCTGGGGCCTCTCCAGACTGTTTGCAAAAACACTAGCAAACGAAAAGATGTGTTGAAAAATAAATTGTAAAATGAAAGGGAGTAATAACTGTTCTGGGTAGAGGAATTCCAGAAACATCAATACCCTGACTGTCCTGGTAGGTAAGACACAGCTCCGAATGTTCAGGATGCTGCCAAGTCCTGCAGTCACATCCAGGCAGGCTAGACCCAGATTTATCGGCCCTGGGTTCTCCTTTTAATTTTCTCTACGTGAGCAAACTATTAAAATACCACCCAAAATCTGCCTTTCTGCTTTTGCTGCCTTGGATCATCCTGTCTGCTCAAGCCCTATCATTCCCATGGGTCATTCCTTTGGGTGTACATTCATGGCACGTGGTTTCTCTGACTTTGACGATGAATTAGCAGTCTTTAAAAGTAGTCCTATTTTCCCCAACGCCTGGAGTGAAACTGAGGCCAGAAACATTTCTGGGCATGAAACTTGGCTCTGGGCATGTTAGGACTTTGTCCTGTGGGGATTGCCTGGCTGCCAGAGGGCAGAAGCAAAGGGTTTGGAAAAGCGAACTCCCCCTCTGCAGCACTCCCCGAGCAGGCACCTGCTAAAGACCCAAGCAGTCGGGGCAGCAGAGCAGAGCTCAAAGCTCAGGACCTGATCATTTGCAAAGCAGAAGAGAGGAGGTTCACCCATTGCCTCTTCTCTCCTCCTGGCAACTCTCATTGTATTTTGGGCACAGATGCTGACTCGGTGCTGGTAAGTGATCTAGAAACACGTGGCCCCCAGGAGTCCTATGTAGCTGCAGCTGCAGGGAGGGAATGGGGTGGATCCACGTGGTGAGCAAAATCTCCAGGGTTTGCTTCAGGGAGGTACTGTACCAGGACCTGGCTGTTTTTCAAGATATGCTTTCTGCATGGCTTGGCAGTGCCCATAAGGATGCTCCTCTGTGCCTCTGGGGCCTCGCAGTTGTGAGGGTCCCCAGTTAAGGGAACACGAAACCACACAAGGGCACCGGAGAATCAAGTATCTCACATCTTCCCAAGGAGACCCGAGTATATATCCACCGTGCATCTGCCCAGCTTCAAGTAGGGCCAGGCACTGCTGCCTCACAGGGACAACCTAGCTCTGCACCGCAGCCGCACAGGACTTGCCCCCAGTACCATCAGCCGCCAGCAGGGAGAGGGATGCTCAGCCAAGGTGTTTCCCACAGGACCCCATTATCTTTGTCAAGGTGTTTCATTTCTAGTGAAGAGGCCTGGGGAAAAACAGCTGCCAGGGACTTGCAAGAAGAATGAGAGCACACCAAAGATGGGCAAGGCTCCAAGAACACTCGAACACTCATTTATTTTTCTACAAGTGGGTTTACTGCCCACATGGTAGGGAAGCAAGTTGTTGCCTTTTCCCATACAAGAAACTGAGGGAGGCTTGCTGCTCACCCCCAGCCACAACTCAAACACTTGAATGCTTTTTCTCCCCAAAATGAGAAACATTGAAATATGTGGGCAAAGGAAAATGGTGAACAAATCTCCCTGCACACTGAGCAGCAATTCACCACCACCAAGATAAAATCTCCCTGGTTCCCTGCTGCCGTGCCAGGTCATACCTAGCCTTCAAGTCACAGGGGGCTTTCTGCAGGTGCCGGCGTGTCCCACCTGAGGCACCTCCCAGGAGGGCTGGCGTGGCTCTGAGCACCCTGGGGCATTGCTGGGACCCATCAGACAGTCACCACTCCCACAACCTGAGCAGCTCTGGTCAGGCACAAACGTGTACATCCCCCGGAGTGAAATTTGGCTTCAACCTTGTTTTTTGTTTCGAGGGCACTGTTCCTCTGTGAAACGCAATGTGCTTGAGCACTTGAAGGCTCCCGGCTCAGCCAGTGCAAAACCAGGAGGTCTGGCATCCCATCCTTATGATTATTTATGATCCCCTCAGTGCTAGGGCTGCCTTACAGCCACCTCCCACGTGCTGCTCCCTGCAGGGATGACCAGAGCAAGCTCCCTTAGCTCTACGCACAGGGTTTTTGCCCAGTTTCAGCGTGAGAACACTGTCTGATGGCAAGGAAGTGTTTCACCGTGCCCCATAGCTCCCCAGTAATGGTGGGGACCAGCGACTTGCCAGCATTCATGCCACTCAGCAGAAAGGCCTCTGATACTTAATTCATGCTGGTGTTGACAGGTCCCAACTCCATATTGCAAGAGGTATTTAATGTCACTAACAAGCCTGTGGGAATGGCATGTTTCACTCATCCCTACGGTTAGTACAGGTATTTGCTCAAGTCAAAGCTATTTGTGAGAGCCCAGGGCTGAAAAGTATTTTGCACAGCCACTCAGTGACCTGAATTGCTGAGCCAGGCTCTGCCTGCCCTCCCCGCCAGAGCTAACAGCCCTCTCAAGCACAGCAGGACCTGGATCTTAACCAGGAATGAGTCAGCTTCACCACTAGCTGTCATCTCTGTTGCTTCAGGACTGTTTTATCCAGTTTGACCCTGAGGAGTGTGTTAGACTAATTTCTCCAGACCTCTGGCTTCACCAGCTCTCAGCTAGGTGCCAGTCATGCCATGGTGTTAATGGTGAGCAAGGGTGGGTCAGATCCACTCCCACACCACAAACCCCATCACCAGCCACAGACAAGAAATAAGAGTGTTATCCCCAGGTCACAGCCCTGCAGCCAGCTCAGCCCTCACCCCCTAAGGCAAGTGTGCAAGCTCAGCAGCCACCAGCTTTTCCCCAAACCTGAACTTTTCTTTTTCCCCCTCAAACTCTTCGTTCAGCCCCCCATGACACAGGCATGAAGCTTCCTACCACCTGTGCAAAGCTTTGCACGGGATGGCACCAGTTTTCCCTTTTCCTTTCTCACCCCCCAAGCCCCACAGTTGAGCAGGACAGCGGAACGGGCAGCTCACCCGTGTCTGCCCACATTTGTACCAGGGTGAGCTGAAAGCCCTCCCTAGCCTCCCGCTCCCAGGGCACAGGTGTCTGTGACCACCCTTCACTGGGGGGAGACCTGCCTCTGTGCTCAGAGTAGCGTGGTGACAGTCAGCAGCATCTCACCCCTCTGAGCTGTACTCAGACAAAAGCAGGAGCTATTTCTGGAGAGCAGCTTCTCTTGGAGCAGAGGTGGCAGAACCAGGGTGCACTGACCGAAAAAGAAGAGCCCTGGTGTTTCAAAGGCAAAGCGAGGTTTCCCAGCTTCCCGCCGGGGAGGATGGGCAATATCCTTGCAAAAATAAGAGAGGAATGCAGCACTCTGCATCAGGAGGGCTCCAGATGAGCGCAAAGACTATTTCAATAAAACTGTAAACACGCCAGATCTGCTGTTGTTGCTCCGTGAAATTGGTGATTTCTGAGTGGAGTTCAGCTGGAGAGTGCTGGTGCTGTAAAAAAAACAATGTGACTTTGGGCTTTGATGCTTCCTCCTTACACACAAAAAGGTGATTTGTGATTCAAAAGAAGGAATTTATCATCAAAAGGAGCTGGGACAGAGCTCAGTGTTTACACATGGAATAACAAGACAGGCACCGAAAGCAGATATATTTATACCAATCCATTAATAAAAGAAGGCAAGTCAACCATACCTTTGTGCTAAAGTTAGAGCACAGTACCCAGCATGTCCTTAAAAAGGCAAGAAAGTTTCCGCAAACTGGGACAGCTGTTCCCAGTGCCAGCCCTGTGCATCCCCTCCCTGGCACACAGGGGCTCCCGGCATCGGCGCGCTGCAGCAAGGAAGGAGCCAAACGCAGCGAGGCTTCTCCAAGCGAGAAGGCTGACACCTGGAGTGTGGTCATGGCTGGTGGCCACTGCATCTCAGGAGCCAAACAGTCCCTGCTGCACCTTCAGAGACCTGCAGAAGACAACTACCTTTTCCAGAAAAGAAAATCCTCCGTTTTCAAGTCCAGTACGCTCTTTGCTTCCCTGGTCATAGGGCTCACAGAAGCCAGAAGCCTCTGCTGCAGGATAGGACACGAGGGCGTGCTGGTCGCAGCACACTCAGCCTGGCCCCGTGGATGAGGACTTGGTTTGCGGAGCTGTCACCATCAGCCGGCAGAGGGAAGAGGAGACAAGGGTTACAGGTTTGGGCTGTTGCTGGAGGGTCAAGTGCGAGCCCAGGGTGAACAGACCACCCAGGACAGTAGATGGTTCATCCCCGATGAGTTTAGCAATAGGGCTGACCAGCACAAGTCACTGGAAGCTCTCGGATTAGGATTTGACATTTAGAAATGCTTCAGAAATAACTAATTGCAGCAAGTCCCTTAACCCACAGGTTAAGACTGGAGTTGTCTGGCTTCACCTCCCAAGCGCTGGGGCATGTTACAACACTGATTGGTAGGAAAGGCCTAGAAAAGTCAGGTTTCCTTGCAAGGTGCTTCCAGAAAGCAATTAATTGTCCTCCTTCTTGACAAATAAACAGAGAAGCTCTTGCAGTTGTTTCTCTGTTTCCCCTGCACTCCCCCCTCCCCCAGCTTCAGCCCTCAAACCACGCTGGAAGCTCTTTGCTGAACTGCTCCCAGTCATCTGGAGCCGCAGGAGCCGACACCGGACGTGCTATGCCAGAAATGATCACGCTTCAGGCAAACTGAGAGCAACCACGAAAAATACATCTTGTCTGAATCAAAAAGTGCATTGCAGTTTTTCTTCTCCCCACTCCAGTTAAACAGCCACAAGTGACAACCAAGCCTGGCCCATGCAGGGAAGGAAACAGGGCTGTGGGCACGCACAGGAGGCCATGGGTCACCTCTCACCTCCCAGGACGTGATGTAGTTGACACTCCAGGTTGCATTTCACCTCCAAGCTCGTGCTGAAGATGCTACAGTTACATGAACTGAACCAACCTTTGAGCAAGACGTGGGGATAGATGACCTCCACAGGTCTCTTCCAACCTGAATTATTCTATCACTTTGTAATTTTCTGTGTAAAGACAGAAAGGAAGCATGCAAATAACTCTCCCGCCCACACCAGCTGCTAAGCTCTCCTGTCAGAGGGACGCTCAGGCCATTCCTGAGCCAGTATAGTCAGCAGCAGGCCAGCAGCAAAATCCCGAGAACAAATCAGCTTCGCCACTGGCATGGGGACAGGGGCTTCTCTGCAGCTTTTGGGCCCAAATCTCCTGACGCAGTTTGTCAGTGCCAGACTAAGACACAGCCTTACCAGGCAGTCACACTAACCTCACCCTTGAGCTCTTCTGCAATTTGAATTCATAAATCATTTCAATATGATCCAAACACTTCCCTACAAACGTCATCATTTATTGACTAGATCCCCACCACGCAGCTGCCAAACACAGCCGCATGGCCCAGGGATTCTCACTCAGCAACCACGTTGCTGGACCTCAGGCTGACACCAAGTCCCATGGCCTGGAGCCCACGTTCAAGTTGTCACCAAACCCTCTTCCAAGCTACTTCCTGTCGTAACAGTGGTACCCTCAGCAGATGCCACCTACAAACGCTGACACAGGCACTGCAGCTTGCGATCAGCTGTGACTTGTGATTTGTCTATTACTTACAATTATTTACAGCTTATAGAAAGGGAATGAATTAAATCAGCAGTGTTCATTTCCTTAGCCAACTTGCAGTGCAAAGAACCTGTATCCGTTTCCTTTGACAAGCTCTATTTTTGATAAACTCACGTTGAGCAATGCATATTACAACACTTAATGACTTATTTATTAGTGAACTCCAGGATCAGCCATTTTATGGCTTTGCCTTGAAACAAAGGTAGGCTGGAAGACCTTCCCTTGTGAAGCATGCCTCTGCCTTACCTTTCTCCCAACGCAGCAGAGCTTTGTTTCAAGACCTCTCCCAGTCTCACCAGTGCAGAATCCCTTAACCAGCTCTTCCACAAGAATTATTCAGCCCTGATTTCCAGGCACCTAATTTTAGCAGTTTTTGTTGAACATCCTGTTGAGTTATTGTTAGAACCAAATGAGGATCATCTGACAGGAACACATTGCAGCTCCTTGGTAAAAATTGGGAAAGAATGCTTAAGGAGCTCACGTGCCTTCCTGCATCATTATCAACAATCCTACCACCCAGGGACACACCTTATCCCACCCCCCTTTTGGTCCTGGTACCTTGCATTTCCAAAAGCAATAAAATACTGTACCAGCCTCAACTGTACTAGGCATATTTTGCTGTATCATTTTGCTCAGTTATCAGCTTCCATAATTACTTGCAAATTGGCCACAGGGATTTATTGTTATTTTTAGGACCATTTCAGCAGAAAAGGCATCTGATTGTATGGATATATATTTGCATGACATCTTTCACTTGAGGATCTCTGAGCACTTTGTAGAATATGAATGAATTTCTCTGCTTGTCTGCAATGATACTCTTTATAGGCAGGACAACAGAGGCAGTGATTAAAAGACATGTCCAAACTCCCAGAGGAAATTTATGCCAAGCACAAGAACACCGGCTTCCAGTTGTGTGTGTTAACTATTAAACCCGTGCTAACACAGACAGCGGGAGGTTGGCTACACAGGCATTAAAGAAAATGCTGATACCATAATTTGAAATGGTTGTGTCTCCTTCCACACTAACAGGTTCAAACACAGATTAGGCTTGGAGACAAAAAAAAAGGCTCCTTATCAAATACCAAACAATGGCCCTTTTCTGCTAATAAGCAGCAACGGGAAAGAATGGCAGGGAAAGGCGTGGGGTTATGGAGAACTTGGTGTACAAACACACAGAACTGGGTTTTACCAGCGTGACTTGCCAAGGCTTCGCCCTTTATCACTGTTAAGAAGATCTTATCTCCCAAGCTCATTCTTCAAAGCAGCTTCCCTTCTTTGCATTTTACCTGCCAGGGAGGTGCACCAGTGAAATTCATCCAGATGCACTGAAAAACAGACAACACATGGGAGCCAGCAGACTGGTGTTTCTCTCTTTTATTTAAAAACAGTGCTTCATTACCATTTGCAAAGGGTTAGGAAGAGTTTCCCCCCCTTGCTTAGAGTTTATAAAAGCCAGCAACATGATCAATAATTTATACACATGGATAGTAATACAAAAAAAAAAGGAATAAAAGCTAAAGATCTAACTACTCCGACCTTCACAATTCCAGCTACTTGATAATAATAGGAATAACCCAATGAATACTGTATGGTCTGAAAGCTACTATACAATATGATACTTAACGAGGGAGGGTGGGAAGTTAGAGACTGTCACAAAGCCCTGGGATGCAGATACTGCTTCTCCAGAGTCAGCAGGGAAATGGGACCCTGGGCAAGCAGCTCGGGCATCCTAGGAAATGATCCAGGGGAAGGGAAGGCATCCCACTTGGGACACATCCTGTTCCCCGGTGGTACCTGGCAATGGGAGGTGCTGGGGAGGCCGCATGAAGGGGCAAGTCCATCACTGCCACTGAAGGTGCTGCAGCATCTCAGCCTTGCACTGAAAATCTCCAAGTCTCAAGTAGACCAGCCTGTGAGGTCAGTAAAATACTCCACCAGCTCTGTATCGCTCTACAGCCCTGGTTCTCATTTGCTATCAGCCCCAGGTTTTAGCTCCAGCTATTTACAAGCAGGATTTATCATATTAAAAAAAAAGAAAAGAAAAAACCCAAAACCAAATCATATCCCCTGGGGTAAAAGAGGATTATTTCGTCATTTGACAATGCAGCCAAATCAAGCTGCCAAAACTACAACACGCGCGCACACACAAAATACTGTGAACAGAAAAAAATAGAAAAACCATGACCAAAACTGAGACTACTAATGTGGGAGGCCCAATTTCTGTAAGGAATTCACTCCTTGAGGAAGCAACAAGCCCCTCCACCAGCAGAGAACTGGGAATCTGGCAAGAGATTTACTGACCCACTTCAGAACAAGCACCCCTCCACACCCCACCCCACCCCAAAAAAGGAGTAAGAAAGAAAAACCATTCCCATGATTAACCAACATTTTGCTGTCTGCCAGCCAAATGACTATTCAGGTGGACGGCTTTAGACACTAGTAATCTCCTGGCGAAATCAGGCAAGATTTCTGGCTGATGCATTCTTGCTCTACCATGAGTCGAGAGGCAGCGTGAGGAGCTTGTCTCCTGCACAAGCCTGGACCAGCTGCAGCCTGCTACCCAGTGAGGACAACCACTGGCAGTGCTTTCAACCACCGGCAAAAAGTTGCCTTCCAGGGTTAGCAGTGGCAAGGGAGGCTGCCATCGATGCATATGCTGCAGAGGGACGGGGGCTATCCTGCCAACTCCTGGCTAGAGCAAAGCATACCAGGGAGAAACCCTAGAGCCTACTTGAAAAGGGCCCCATTTCATACTCTGGCTGTCAGACTCCTGCTTGCCTTGTTGACTGGAGTTTTCACTGTAGAAGAGAAGTTTAGCAGGGTTGGAGGGCGGAGAGGACAATCAGTAAGGTGGGGGTGGAGGGAAGGGGCTTTTCAGACATTAACATCACCAAAAATAGTGTTTTATGCAACAAAGAATCAAGTCTCACTGGTGTATACTACAAAATGTTTGACATTTTCCAAGAGCATGACAAAATAAAAACACAAAGAAGTTTACATTGGATGTTCATCTTGTTCACTAGGTTGGGGGGTTTTCTTCCCCCCTCCTATTTTAAAACAGTGCAAACAGGTAACACACTTTAAAAAAATCACCCCTCTGCACCAAGGACAGCATTCCCCCAACCCTGCCAGGCTGGAGGGCCACAGGGAGCAAGCAGGCTGTCTGCCACGCTGCCCATCTGCTTTCCCTTTGGAGCTAGACTCAGCAAAAGCACTCCCCAGAACTGTTGTCTGGGTTTCCCTTTATTCAATTCGTAAGTGCTCCCCAAACCTGTTCTCCACATGCCTCCTTCTTCAGGGCCAGGATGGGAAGATACAGACAGGGATGGGTTGGGGAAAAGCGTGGGTAGGAACTGGGAGGCTCTGCTTTGTATTCCCGGCTGCTGGGTGCTGGAATTGAAACCCCAGCAGCCGGCATCTCTTTTTGGGCAAGGAAATGGTTTTGTTAACCATTTCACAACTAGCACTCAAGACAGCTATTCAGATAACCCTCCTCAGCTCTTGCTGTGCACTTCACATCCATAGATCTCAAAACAGGTGAGAATGGGATAAACTTTCACTTCACTTTAGGGATGGGGAAGCAAAGTCTAGAGTAGCAACATACCTGCTCCACAGTGACCCTCCAGGATCACTGACAGAGCCCTGCCCAAAACACAGGTCTCAGACTCCTGAGCTAGTGCTCTTTCTCACTGGGCACATCTGCTCTCTCTCAGGCACTGAAACAGCCAAGCCACAGCTATTTTAATACATGGCTTTGTCTAGCTGAACTCACAACACAGGATCCACGTAACTGCTTAACCTGGGAAAAGCTGGCTATAGCAGGCTCATACTGAGCTCCCTGTTGTCTCCAGGTCCCATTATGGCTTTTCTTAGAAAAGCTAATCCACATACAACAGTGCAGCCTCCCTAGCATGGGGACAGTGACAACAGTTTGTTAATGTGCTGGGCATCAATATAACTTGTCCCAGTAGAGAATGTGCTATACCAGTAGAAGTCACCTTGGTACCAGCACAACTGTACCCACAAGGAAAGACAGACCAGCACATTAAGTAAATCAACTCTTCAATCCAAAATTTTATCAATATATCATGTGCTGGCCAGACCTATTGCAAGACAGTACAAACAGCAACACTTAAAAGAAATATCTTTTCCTCTACATCAAGAGGAATCCCCGATGCCACCAGACTAGAAGGTGACAAACAGCAAGCTATTTGCCAGGCTGCCTGCACGGTTTCCCTTGGAAAGCCAAGCCCTACTTTGTGAGGGACCTGTGACTGCACACCCATCTGGGAACAAGCACTAGCTGCTGTCGGTCAAATAAGCCAGGACCCAGTTTAATTCATTAAGTGTGATTCATTTTGCATAGGGAGATATAGGCTTTGTCCTTACTTCTTCAGAAGATGGATACAGCCATGGCTTGGCTACCCTGAATGCATCTCAAGCCAGTTCATAACACTTCTGAGTGAAACCAGAGCTGTTGTTTGCCAAGAGGGAAGAAAGGCCAAAGAGCTCTCCCACCATGGCACAACACTCACTCGAGAAACCTCACTGCAAAATTCCAGCTGGCGTCCAAGTTATTGGGAGATATGGTGCTCCGGAGACCTGGAATCTGCGAGCTACCTCCAGCCCCCAGCTGTGCAAGCATCCCGCTGTCCCCTCTGCAGCTCACTGCTGAGAACAGGAAGCCGGGCTATCAGTGAGCTGCCTCAGCAGGCATCTTGCAGCATTAACTACGGAGTCAAGGAGCTTGCCAGGGAGCAACCGGAGCAGACCGAGCTCAGATACATGAGGAATCAGGCTGGATGGTCTAGAGCAGGTATTACTCGGAGATCATACAGCAGGGGACCACGGCCCCACAAAGGTTGGGAGCTTCTGCACTAAACCCCTCACACTCCTAATATACTCGGGTGGGCTGAAGCTGCCATGCATAGACTCTGCTCAGAGGCAGAAATGGGGCTGGCCTCCCTACTCCCAGAGAAGCCAAGTGGCAGGGGGGGATTGCAGGTGACACTGCCAGGGCAGGGGAGGGCACTCGGGGAAGGAGAACCCAGCTTTTCAGGAGCTGCAGTCAGAACCAGCTGAACTGAAACGTAGGAAAGGGGCAGAGGGGCTAGCAGTTGCCCCTGCCGGGCTCTGCAAGCTGCGCTCCTCTTGCTCACAGCCTGCAGACCTGCTGCATGAGGAACTGCCTGTGGGTGAAGGAAGGGATGGACTCAGCCCCTATGCCCACAGGTGGGTAGAGCCAAGTCCAGTAGAGGCTTTTGCTGCATCTCAGCTCCAGAAGTCCCCTGGCTGCCCTGTGGTCAAAATGGCTCCCCCTGAATATGACAATTTCTACCACCAGTCCTCCCTCCCCTACCCCAACTCAGACAGTAAAAGCCCCAAACACCCCAAGTGCCCCTCATTTCCTAGATTTTGTGAAAGCCCCAACACCCTGTGCCCCCCTCCCCATTTTCAAGCTAGCTAAAATATTTATATACAAACAACAAAAAAATTGTCATAACAGCAACAAACCAAACTTTGGCTTGGGAAAATAAAAGTTAAAAACCAACAATAAAACCAGAAAAAAAAAAAACAGGTGGCCAACAGGCTGACAGTTTGGTGTCCCCTTTATCTAGCTATTCCTTCAGAGAATCAATAGCTTCAGGGTCTCTAGCTTAACTAATGGCTTCCCCATCCTTCCCATCTGAGGTGCCTCCTTCTCTGCTGCGCAGAGAGGCTACGGCTACGCGTATCCCTGGGGAAGAACAAAAAGAAAAAAGATGCGTGGCTGTGTGTGTCTGGGCCAGGACACCTCCCTGGGAGCTCTGCTTGTAGATATCGCTTAGTGTTAAACACAGAAGGTTTCCTATTCAGGTATCATTGGTGGATGGAGAAGCAGGTGTAGGACAGGAGTTGGAGAGGCTCCACCAACAAACCCACTGCAAACAGCCCTTCTGGGGGTGGTGAGCTCACCCCAGTACCAGTCGAGGGAATCAAGGCAGCCTAATAAAACTACACTTCTGCATTTCTCTACCACATGGTTAGAGACTCTGCCTTTGATCACTGGGGTTATTGGGAGCACTCTAGGAGCCAGCAGCTGAGCGGGGAGGTCTGGAGAGCAGCAATACCCCATCACAGCTCACGCATTGCAGCATCTAAAAATGCTGACTTTGAAACACTGCGGAATCACTGTACATGACAGCAGAAGGGAGATGGTCTTGGGAGTCACGGAGCCTTTCCCTGAACAGTCTCACTGCTTCCAAGTCTTCCAATATGTAGTGTCTATATGGACTCAGCAGACCAGGTGCACAACTTTATGAGAGGCTGGGCAAAACAGACCCAGGGGCTCCAACACAACTATGTAAGGGCCTGAAATAGTTTATGGTGGGAAGTTCCTATGAATTCAGAGCTTGCGCTAACTGCTTCTGCCTCCCCTTAAACTCTTGACAGAAACAAAATTATTTCAGAATCATGTTTAGATATAAAAGACCCTCTTCCCCCACACAAGCCCACATGCCTGCCCCTCACCTCAAGCAGCTTATACATGATATGTTTTTCCTCACTCATGTTATTTGAAACAGATTACTTGCAGAAGCACCTAAGCAGCTCAGAATGAGTAGGAGAAGAGACCTTGCATGCTGGACCTTGGAGCACCCAAGCATGGCACTGATGCAGGATTCTTCTGCTAGCTTTCTTCCTCTGCAAGGCTGCATGTGCTTCACCTCTGCAAGTTTAACTGCTTGCTGTCCGCAACAGAGGTACTGTGTGATGCTGTGCTGCATCTGCACTCCTTGAGGGATGAAGGGGAGGAGAGGGACAGCAAGGGAGGAAGATCTTGAGAAGGAGGAAGAAAAACTAAGATAACTACAGCCACCAGCAATGGACAACAATCAGCTAGAATAAGTTGGGGGGGAAAGACCATCCTCATCAAAAACTCCTTTCAAAGTCTTGTCCCCTACACAGCATATAACAGCCAAAATTTTTGGGCAGGTTGAAGAAATCTTCTCTTGCCAAGTCTAAAATCCTGACACTGCTGAAACTGTCACAAACCCGTGCACATCAGATGGTTATAAAAACGAGGAAAGTCTCTGGATTTCCCCCCATTTCCAAATGTAAATGAGTATTTCACACCAGCGTTTAGGTCCCAGCCACAGCAAAAGAGTGCTTCCTTCTGCAGACCACACAGCAGGTGGAGACTTCTCCCTCACATCCTCCTGTCTCACAGGCACCAAGCACCAGACCCAGGGAAGTAACTCTGTCTGCGTGTTCTGATTAATTGCATGATAGCAGTTTCTAACAGCTTTCCTTATCGCTGATCGCCTTTTCCGTGATTGGTAGGATAAGCTATGCACCAACATACAGACACGGAAATGCATTATTTTTACCACAGTTAAAAAAACCCAAAAACAAAAAACAAAAAAAAATGCACAATCTTTGGAACAAAAGAATTAAAGGCAGAAATTTAAAGGAAAAAAAATACATATTCAAAGAACATAGTGAGGTATAAAAAAGTATTTTCTCTTTTGTTTTTTTTGTTTTTCCTCCTCGTCTTGCTATAGAGTTCCTCTACTAGTAAATATTGCAATAGCCAGGCCTCATGAACTGGGGGGGCTGTCTCACTTGCACGGGGCTCACGTCACTTCAGTAGGGGGCGAATCGGCTGTAGCCACCTCGGTATAAACTCGCCTGTAGAAATGAAATGAGAGAAGAAGTTGTTAGGAGAACTGTGGAAAAAATACTCAGGACAGCACCCGAATGCTCTCAGAAGGACTATCAGACATGTCCGCGCACTGACCCACCACCATCAGCACCTCCAAGAAGCAAGAGAGGAGAACCTTGCCTGCAAAACCAGAGACATGGCTTAGGAGGACATGTTCATGGCCCACCAGTTAGAAGTGAAGTTTGGCAAGTGTCAGTCAAAGGGAGTTCAGTACCAGAGAGTGGACTCATGAGTCCTAATCTCTGAGCCAGCTGTCTAGGCTATCTTTAGAGATAGCAGAGACCAGGACTTCTAGGATGCTCTTCATCTCACCTTAAGGTAAAGGTCTAAAATAGACACAATGACCTGGTATCCTAGAAGTACCTGCATTTCCTTCATCAGTCCTAAAGAGAATCCACATGATGAGCTGAGGCTCAAACGGGAGGTGCCACACTGCAGATATCTATATTTAGATGTCTTTTTCTCTGAACGCATTTGTATTCCAGCCTTTGCAACAACACAAATACTGCGGTGGCTAGCAGATGGGCGGGCATGTGTTTTCAGCAAGCTGCTCCACTCCCCTCCAATGCCAGCATACCTCATTGCTGTCCTTGTGTAACTACTGCTGGCAGGCAAGACACCACATCCTTCCACTAGTGGAAGCGGGAACCAAGTGGAGCAGCTTTGTTGCAAGATGCCACAAGGACAGCTTATTCCCTTGTCTCCTAGAACTGATTTCTCAACATGCAACATGAGCCTTCAAAGTCAATGAAAATGGCAAGAAGGGGTGTCTTGCATCTCTAACTACTGCTGATTTTTGCTCTATGTATCACCTTGATACAGTTCTACTGATTCACCAACAATGTTCTGGCTCCTGTAATTTCTGGTCATTCTTTTACCATCTCCTTTGTACTAGGTGATGTGCAAGACCAAGTAATAACTGGTCTACAACCTGGCTCCTTTCCTAGTACACACACACAAACATATGAATGCAGAATAACCTGGAACCCAGCACTGCAGCCAAGGACCTCCTCCCTCAACAAAGTTTTTCTGGCTGAAGTTTCATTACCTGATACCCAGTGTACAGCTGCTCCCCATGCTAGAAATGAGAAACAGCACAAGAAAGAAAATCCCACTTACCACAGCGCCAACTCCGTAGCTAGCGGCAGGGGCAAGGGCATGGTAAGGATCTGCTGTGTACACCCTGCCATAACTGAAGAGAAGGAGAAAAGATATAGAAACAAAAAAGAAAAAAAAAAAAAAGACAGTCACTTCAGAGGGGCACTAAACAGCTGTCTGACCACAGGCAATGGAAGCAGCATACATTCTAAACACATGTATGCATACATGCCCACACATGCACGCAGGCAGCCCCTCTCTGAAAAGATCCTATGGACATGCTGCCATGCATCGTTATGAGATGGGCAATAGAATGGCCTGCAAGGAGGAATGTGGCAGAAACTGTAAGCTCAACCTGTAGGAAAGAGGTCAGCACCTTTGAAATGACAGCTGGTGCATCCCTTACCTCACCTGATGCAATTTGGGAGGAGAGTGACTGCTGGTGCTAGCGCTACTGGCAAGGCAACAGCTACTAAATGGAAAGCAGTAAGGGATCCTCTAGAATGAGAAGGGAGCATAAACCCGGTCTCGCACGTGCTAGGATTAAAACACGGCCTCACTGCACAGGAGATGAAAAATCTTAAGGCAAGCACTCTGATGATGACAATCCTTTGCATCTGCACAGAGCTGCACATTAAAGCATCCTAGAGTACTGTACAAGCTGAGCAATTTTTACTTTATAGATGGGGGAAAGAAATGCACTCAGTGATTAAACCACCTGCCCAGAGATACAGAGCAAGGAGCTAGCAAGACAATCCAGGTCTTCTGACTCCTGAGGCCGTAACCACACTGCCTCCCTTTGTGCAGAGAATCACAAGGATAGGGAAGAGGCCAGGATCTGTGTCGGTTCACATACACCGGAGGGCAATACTGCCCGTGAGCAGAGAGACAAACCGTGCAAACCATCTTTCATGTTGGGGTTGTGCATGCATGTGTGCACGTGCGAGTGCAAGTAAGACAAAAAAACAGGGCAAGAAGTACTGTAATGGATCAATTCTCCTTAAATCCCTACGCACAGCAAGCTAGCCCCCATGGCCACCTCCCCCTTACATACCCATCGCTGTAAGCTGCTGCAGCGGCTGCAGCGGCCGTGGCTGCTGTTGCAGTAGCAGGCTGTGCATATCTGTAGGCTGCGTATCCACCCTGCAGGAGAGAAGAGAACTGACTTTACAGATACCTGTCCACCCACGCAGAGCATAAAAAATAAAATTTAAAAAAAAAGTCACACACATCACAAGGAGAGGAAGTGTTTCAAACTGCATCAGCTCCCATGTCATGCCTATTACAAGCATCACCCACTAACTCATGTATATTCCCTTCCTCAGAAGGACCAGGGAGACTCTTCCATTATCCCATTTAGGAGAAAGAATAAACTAAAAGCAGGCCTGAGCATGGTTATATCCCTGCAGGAAGTTAAATTTGGCATGGAGGAACTTAAAACCAGAAGACTGCTGAAATCTTTCATAAAATGTAATTTTTACATCCCCTTCCTCTTACACTTGAGGAAATCAGAGGTGGGCACTTTCTGTAGAAAGGAGACCTTTTTAGAGAAGGGGACCATTCAGAGAAATTCCTGATTTTCACCCCTCTATCTCTTGTTAAGCCTGGGAAACCCAAAAAACTATAATTTCATTTGGTCCAGATGCATAAAGTATCGATAGCTAGAGAAGCCAAAAAGCAATCAGGAAAAGATGGTCAGAAAAGACAATCCCTGGTGGTCTCAGGGCTGGCAACAAGCAAACTGACAGTGATGCCAACCAGACTGTTCTCCCCTCCCTCCATGTAAGAAGGAAATAGGGCATGGGAAATTATGCCGGAACAGTCCTGTACTGCCCACACTACACACCTGTAGTAAAGGTCTTTAAAACGCTTACACTCGTAAGAAGTAGTTACTAAAAACATACTTACAGCTGGGTTGGCAAAATGTGACTCCTGACCCAGAGGAGGACCTGTAAGTCGCCTCCTAGAATTCCCACAAGGAGCTCTTAGGGCAGAGGAAGACCTGGCTCAGACAAGTGGCTCTGCAGACCCTGCAGTAATGAAGGACGGAGGCCAACCATCTTTCGGACCAGGTGCAAAGGCTGCATGGCAGGCAGCACAGGGGGCTCTGAAGCCCAGGTTACATCTGTCTTTATTGTACACTTCCGAACATATTTTTCTCAACTTGGTGGGGAGGGGGGGCAATGATAAATGAACCATCGCTTTAATTTACTAGAAACACAATGAACCAGAAACAACATCAGAAAATTCCAGATGGCTTCTGGCTTCCCCACCCCCCACCCCTGCCATTAACAGTTCAGAGTTTGAAGAACCAGCAGGCAGACTTATGTTTCTTGACCTCCAGAACAAGCTCAGCATACCTCTACCTCTTCTTCCCTAAAAATCTTCTGCATATACATAACTAAAAGTACAAAATCAGCTCTACTACATGACTGTATGTTTGGTCAGCTGTACTCAAAGAGTTTTGGGCTAGTTGCCTTTTAAATTAGAAGTAATGACTTCAAATTAATTTTGGTTGCTTTTGTGGGGCCTGCGTTAGCTCCACTAAGGCTAACACGCTATCCAAAACACGCCTGGGGACCCTTTCCTACTCCAGAGGAGAGGGACTTCCAGTCTCTTCAATCTAGCTAACAGAAGAAAAAGCAACATAAATCTACACCTCTGAGACATCCCCACATTGCCTAAAACAGATGTCATGTTACAGTTTTGCCCTTTTAATCCCATCTAGCACTTTCAATCCCTGCGTTTTGGATGATGGTTTGGGGAGGTTTAGCTTGGCTTTGGCATGCTATCATTGCACCACCATTACTCCTGCTTCCAAAACATGACAGAGACAAGAGGAATGAGGTGCAGCCTTAATCCAAATCAAACCTCCACTGACCTCACCAAATTAAGACAAAACTTCGTAACAATGTCATTATGGTATTCCCTTAAGTTTACGAGCTTCCGGAACTCTTGATGGGGTCTGTCACTTGGGCATGGCATACAAGGCATTTTTGCTTGGCTCTTAACCTCTGCAGGGCAGCCAGCTTCAGCACACACCCAGATTCCCACTCTGTCCCACACCTGCCAGCCACATTTCAGATCAGAAGCCATTTCAAATGTGCCTGGCACATACTCTGAACATGACAGCAAGATGCAGTTTGAAACCAAAAAGGGTTATCATGTAATTCTCTTTTAATTCATGTCTCTCGTAAAAGAAAACAAAACAAAACCAAAACAAAACAAAAAAAAAAGAAGAAAAGAAAAGAAGGGTTGGAATCAGGTGTGGGAGGGGGAATGGCGTAACATTTATTAATCAAAATTAAAAACTAAGCATGCTGACATCTGGAGCTAGAACAACCAGCAAAGTCACCACGTTCAGACTCATATTGGCTAGTTCTATCCATCCCAGCATTCTCTTGGGACAGCAGTTCGCCCTAGGCTCTACCACAAGCTCAGTGAAGTACACAGCCTCAAGTACTAGAGCGTGCAGCCACAACAACCTGCTATTACGGAAACAGTCAGTCACCACTGGAGTTAACATTCCAACCTTAATAACTCCCAGCAGCCTCCCGCCCTCGCCCCCCAAAATGGCTCCCACCCTAGCCCTGTCCCACACCACAATGTTAATAATTATAACAAGCAATAACCCATCTGTTATATCAGAGAAGGGAACAGAGACTCCACTGAGAGATTTAGAGCGGGATGTTAACATTTCTTCAGTCAACTGCACAACAAACAAAAAAAACAGGAGAAATAATTCATTGGAGAAATGAAGTTAAGAAATAGCTGACATGTGTATTGCTTTTTAACCATGCACTGATGCAAAATTGAAGCTACTGTTAATTTAAGAGGTACACACACACAGGCAGACCCACTCTGTTCAAAGCGATCTGCAAATTCTACTTGTGTGTACTTCAAATAAAACCAAAAATGGGGATTATAATGGCCATGGTACATTCCTGTCATAGGAGCAATGAGTGTGGACAGCTGGGGGATTTCTGACACAGGGATGTATTTAGCATGACCAGCAGGTCCAAATACACCAAAACAGGGTGAAGAAAAGAAAAGGAAAGTTGCAACTATTACTCATTATTTCGTAAATGCTTTCACCAAGCTCTGGGACCAGTATAGAGCAAAGCTTTTTTACTGTGCAGGTTGCCTTACCCAGCTGATGCTCCTAATCTCCATAACCCAGGACCCACCTATAATTCCATCAACATGTCTAAAGCCCTGCTCAGCTTGTCCAATGCACCAGTTACTTTCTCCTGCTATTCCTGTTCCCACACAGCTTTAACTGGTATGCAGACCTCATCTGTCACCTCGGCTACATGGTCCTACCAACCCTAGTGACTTCTGATGCCACTCACTTCAGGTACTCTAGTAAATATAAACTGTAACAGAGTAGAGCATGTTCAACAAACATGAACAATCGTGTTTCACAATAAAAGAAATAATAAAAAAAAGGCCCTGGCTAGCTGCACCACACTCCTCCAGTGCCACAGCCAAACTGCAACGAAGACAACATTGAGTGGCATAGTCCCTGAAACCCAGGACAGCCATGCAAACTCCCACTCCATCTATTTAAGTGAAGTGATTCTACACGGACAGGTTTACCCATGTAGGTTCAGTTTTTAAGATCTTTAGCCTCACCTCAAAAGAAATGAGTGTGGCTGAGGTTCTTGTGAAGATGTTAAATCAGAGACATTTCTATCAAAGGGACAGTTTAAACACTGCCTCAACAAGGAAATAGGGGAACTAAGAAAAAGGCTTATGCATTTTTACTAGGCAGTAAGTAACAACCAAAAGGACTGTCTATATCAAGATTGGTCCTTTCTGGCACAGTCTTTTGGACCATCTGGGGAGCATGCGAGAGAGATGAACACAACCCTAAATGTCGCTTATCTTAATTCAAGCTCTCTTTCTGTGAATATCCTGCCAGTGTTGCTGCAGCTGTGCTAAACCCCTTTCCCCATGTGAATGTGTAGCACTTGAGCCTATAGATCTCAACTGTCAAACAACAGTATTTGCTCAGGTATTC
The DNA here is from genome assembly GCF_031877795.1 of Strix aluco. Taxonomy (NCBI): domain Eukaryota; kingdom Metazoa; phylum Chordata; class Aves; order Strigiformes; family Strigidae; genus Strix; species Strix aluco. Next base: position 29,624,893 of record NC_133935.1, read on the forward strand.
ATAAAAGCCCAAATTTAAAATTACTTTTCTGTGATGTTATCGTCCTTGGCTCATCGATGAAGCAAGAAAGTTATTTCTTTAAAATGCTTTAACATTAAATGATAGCTTTTTCAATATTGTAATGTATTCTCTGAAATAACATAAACATGGCAAAACAACATATACAAGAAGCTGCAATCCCAACTAAAGCAGCATTCCAATTACTGAACATGTTAATGTAGATAAATGAGCACTTTAAGACTACACAGTTCAGCTCAAAGTAAGTCCATCTTCTCTTCCACTCTTCAGGTCCGTATTAGGTGATCAATCCAACGAGAACATGAGGAAATCCAAAATCCCTTCTCTTTTTCCCTTGCTGCCTTGGATTGGCACACAAAGTGTTTTGCAGCCCCTCTTAACTCCAAAGAGTCTTAATGCCACTAAAACACAAGCGTTCCCATGCCCCTGGAGAAATGTGTAACTCATGGTACCAGTTAGATACATTTGACCACGTGCCAGGTTTAGGCAGTGAGCACAATTTTAGGATGTTTTATTTGTCATATCTCAAATGTGTCTTCTCCACCCTCAAACTGCACTATAACAGAAGTTAAGAAGCAGAAAGGGCTAGAACCGTTTCCAGTATTTCTGTATTAGAAGGGTGGCATATGTGCACCAGGAATGAGCATGAATGAATTAAAAGAGATGACAGGACAACAGTGTCCATTGCAGCAGGTGCTTCTACATGGTAATGGGACAAGCATGACCTTGTTAACCCTTCCATTGAATTTACATTATTTATTTATTTTTTTAAAATGAAATGCCACTCGGTGTGAAATCTGGACACACGCCACCCTGCTACAGCGGGGGCTTGGATCACACGTGAGTCTGCGCTGCCCTAAAAAAAGCCTCTGTTCCCATCTCTAATGTGGTGCTGGAATGGTTAGTATAATTCAGTTTTTTCCACTGCAATCCACAATCTGATCGGTTGGCAGGTCACACTGGCACTCCTACCTGAGGTATTTTAGCGCTAATGATTGGTTCCTGTAAGACTATTCTATAACAGAACACAGGAAGAGCAGTTCAAAAAAACACAGCTGTGGAAAGAAACAATCATACAAACAGCCCGCAGCGGGGCTCACCAGCCTTTTCTTTCCAGTGGATGCAAGCACGCTTTTCACAGGCAGGAGCGGTCTTCGCACGGGTGGGTTTGTTTGGGTTTCCCCCCCGCCGCCCAGATTGACCCCATTGTAGAAGAAAGATAACCTTTCTTATGATCCAAAATGAAGCCCTCTGCGTCCTGGGGCAGGTTGTTTTATGAATTCAGGTGTCTTGCCAGAGTGGGACGCATCCAACAAGAGATGGAATGCTTTCTTCACAGAAGAAATGGCTAGCAGGATGGTTGCCCCAGGAAAGAAAAAAGGAGTGAGGAAGAGGAGGAGGAGGTAAATGAGAAATCAATGCATAGCATTGATCAATGCAGAAAAAGCAGCCCAAACTTGGGACACTTTCGCTTCATCTTGCCTACCACTAACAACTCCCTGCCAGCTCAGCTTCCCTCCCTTCCTTGACACAACCCTACAGACTTAGAAGATGTAAGGGAACCGCAATTTAACTTTCCCCCCAGTCCTAACTGAAGTACCCTCTGCCATCCTTTCCACAATCTGGACAAGCCTTTCACAGCAACCAGAAGGATGGAAGCACTGCATGGAAAGGCACGACAAATCAGTGGGGCACAGTGGGATGCTGTAATCATTCCACCCATGCCAAGCAAATTATTTGGAAGGATAACTTCATGTTTGGATTATGACAACTTTTTCCTGAGCTCCATCGGAGTTGGGCAGCAGTAACATAGGAAAAAGCACTATCATCTACCTGGATGAGTCCCTAGTTCTCTCGTCCTGCTGACAGTGAGACCAGGGCCACCAACAGCAATGTCCTCAGAAGTCCACCTAATGGTTCTAAGCTGTCTTGGGGGCTTGGTTTTGTGTTACATGATGCTACTGCACTGTAGCACCAAGTGGTTATGGGGATTCTTTATTACTAAAGTCCTTAAAACATGTTAAATAAGCCTCTCCTACCCACCTGCAATAGAAGCTCTGAAGGAGCTTTCTCAAAAGAAATAGGGAGAAATCCTGGCCAGTCTTCCCTTTCAGCATGACAGCCTCTTATATGCCAGACTCTGAGGGAAGAGGCACAAAGCATTGCTCATTTGCTTGCTTCCTTGCTGTAGCAAAGCCAGTGGTCTGTAAAGCTGGTGTTTTAGGAACGAGGCAGGAAAACCCAGAACACTGTAATCCTTGACACAGTTTTATAAAGGAACACTTGACTAGGCAGATCAATTTTTAAAGGACTGCGCACATGACAGTATATGTAAGAATGAAGAAATGCACCCAGTATCTCTATGCTCAGAGAGCACATCTTCCAACTGCTGTAACTGTGCTGGGAAAAGCACCTTTACAAGACTTGACCCTCCATATAAACCAACAAAATCCAAAAGCTAATTCCATCCATTATCTGGAGTCTAACCCCAGGGACCTCTTCACAAAGTAGCACCTTCAAAGGAGCAGGGATGTGAAATCCATGCTGACAACTGTGCCAGTACTCAACTACAAAACTTCCCCAGCTCCAAGGAGCTATTATCTACAACACCACGGAAGGGAACTCTGCTAAAGCTAGACAGGCCACAAGTTGCGATGGCAGTAGTGGACGTGAACATTTTGGCTTTGAAAGCCATATTCTGACCATAGCTGCTCTGCAACAGTTCTCCATCAGAGAGGAAACCACTTTTCTCACTGGCCAGTCAGAATCCCTCCATCCACGACCCACCTACATATACACAGATGCCTGGAGATTTGCAATACAACTGGCTGGGTACGACAAAGACAATGACAGGACAAACTCTCTCATGGTATCAGAGCTAATTCCCAGACAGGAGAAGGCTGCTGACTCTTCTAACTGAACATCTCCACATATTTGTACTTTACAATTCCCCAGAGAGGCAAGAGAATCTAGCCTATTTAAGTACCATTTCTGCCAGCAAAATGAGATGTCAGTTTTCACTCTAGCATCTCAGTCTCCATTTTTAATCAGTCCCAGTGTCTTCCCCAAAGGGATAATCTCCACATCCCAGTGGCACATGAACATTTTTAAACATACAGCTCGCTCAGTTTAGTGTGGGCTGCACAAATCAAACCTGAAAGGGCCCCAAGAGGGAAGAGAAAGGGGAGGGCAGAGGGGGAGAAGGAAAGGGAAGGTCTGAGGCTAAACCAGTCCTGTTATTTTTATATCCAAATTATGTAAATGAGAGAAGTATTGAGAGAAATTTTAATTTGCTAATCATCTCTCGGGTTGATTAGTAGCAGTGTGCATGTGGGGGACAGGACACCCAGTAAACTGACCCTGGCAATGATCAGGAAACCCAAAGGCTTAGGTCTTGCACCCAGGGGCAAGCGCAGTGACAGAGAAGCATGCTTGCATTCCTAAATATATAAATATATATATATCCACAAGGAAGAATAAAATTAAAGTAAATGATATTTTAAAAAAAACAAACCAAACCAACCAAACAAACCAAAAAAAAAAAAAAAAAAAAGGCTGGCTTGTCAGGGGTTGGGGACAAGAAGGCTCCGGTGTGTGTACTTACATAGAGGTCAGCACCGTAAAATCCGTCCTGGTAAACCACACTGCAGAAAATCCACACAAAAACAAAAAAAACAAAAAACAAAAAACAAAAGAACAGAAAACACATTCCGGTTATTGAGGACGGCAGCATGCACATGCGTTTTACACAGGCAGGTGATGTATGAATCCACAACCTGGGCTTTTGGCAGGAGCAAATCAGCGAGAGAATGTGTGTGCGCACGCACGCTAGACGGCTCCAAATCATCTTCCATGGCATGCAAAGGGGGAAGGGGTGGGCAGAGGGGGAGACAGTATGCAAAGGAGAGAGGGAGGGGAACCACCATCTTGTACAATAAAAATAGACTCAAAAAGATCTGATGTCCTGAAGAAGAGAAACAAGGGTTTAGGAACCTCCACTCTGGTTATTCTCCTGGAATGATTTTAGTTACCCCCTAAACACATGGAAATATTGGCTTCATGAAGTGGGGTTGTGAAATCGAGGAGCCCCTCAGAAGGCACCCCACAGGGGCTGGAGTCACCTATGTCAGAAGCACGTTTCAGAAAGTTATGTATGATTACATATTTTGAGCTTCACAGGGCTGCATGACTTTGTTTCTGACATCCATACATCACCTGCTTTTACCCTGCACATTAGACATGCGATAAGATTTGGCTGATCACACAAGCATGCAAAGTATTATTATTCAGCATCTTAAAGAACTGATGCAACACCTCAGGAAAACAAGTCAATCAACTCTGATCAAAGTAAACATAGAGAAATGTAATTAAAAAGAAAAAACCAAAAATACCCACAATGCATTGCTTTCACAAGCAGAGATAATGAGCTAAAAAGGTTAGGTGACTGGTCCAAGGTCCGAGAATTGAGAGGTGAAGTGGGAGTCCCTGGTAGTAACGACCTATTCCATAGCAGAGAGGAGCAACTGAAAGGGTTTCCATGGGATGGTGCATTTTCTGCTTTAGGACATAGTTTTCTTTCTCTCAGAACTTCAAGCAGGAAAACTGTTAAACCAGAGCCTGGGGTTCCCAAAGAGCCACTCTTACCAGAGTATTCGCTAGCATAGAACTACGAAGCTCGCTTTGGGGACAGGGGTTGGGGAAGGATGAGGAAGGAAGAGAGGGGATGCCCCCCACCCGTTTGAGTTCAGCGTGTGCTTCATACTGAGGAATTTCCTCCTGCTTTGTCCTCTGAATAGCTCTGCACAAACTCACTCAAGGCTTTAAAAGGTATTAGACCCATCATCTGTGATGTTCGTGGATCTGATGTGCATGACTTACCAGTAGCATTAAGGAAAAAGAAGGTATGGAACACTAGCTTTTCTTTTGATTATCATTTTTTACTCATCAGATGGAATGTGAAATGCTGCCAAGAGCCTGCCACCATCAGACACCCACCTATTATAAGGCACGCACACACAAAAAAAGCCCAGCAGATCTTGCCAAAATTCTGCATGCTATTACTAAAAAATAAAATAAAATTAAAAAACAAAATTCTGTTGCAGTGTTAGCTACTGCTTGAATAATTTAGTCTTGCTGTCTTCCCCAGGAAAAGTACACTCCATTCCCAACGGACAAAGTTACTATGGTCTCCAAGAGCACTGGGAGCAGATATGTAGAGACCCTTGTTAGAGGAAGAGGGGAGCCACTTCAGCAGGGAGAAGCAGGCCATAAGATCATGTTTGTTGAAGCTAAATTTTTACAACCACATAACAAAGAATTTGGCTCCTGGGGCAGTGACTTACATTGCTGGGTTCTCTATCTAGGACCAGGAGTGTTTTGGCAGTGATATTCCACCTGCTCCTGCAGGAAAGGCAAACGCATGACAGAGGAAGTGACTGTTGGTTTATGAACAGGTTAGCAGTTTTAACAGTTACTCCGAGCACAATCAGTTGGATGAATATAAGCATTACCACATTGGATCAGGCCACTATTACTGTAACTTAGAATCCTGTCATCAAGAGATGCTAGTATCAGCTCTCCAGAGAAAACTGCAAGGAACACTAGTAACAGGTAAGACTAAGACTTCCAGGGTCCAAACAACCAGGCACAAGTGCATCCTCCATCTCTCCTTCAGTTAGGACTTGACTAACACCAACTGTCAGGGCTGAAATTTAGCAAGGATTATTTATATGCTAGAATATACATATTTATGCTTCTTAATGCTAGCAAAAACTGCGAGAATTCATTTGAGAACCACAGAGACCATTCTGGTTATGTAGACTGACCAGAAGCACAAAGCAGCCCAGCAGCCCATCAAATCTCAGTGGCATCTACAAAAATCCCACTAGCTGAGCTAAAACACATCCACATCAAAAAGAAATATGCTGGTTTTGTAAAGCAGCCATCGTATCATCTAGGTGTTCCAACAGTCGACTGTGTTGTAAAAGGAATCAAAAACCCACTCCAAACCCACAAAGCTCCCTACAGCCTTATATCTAGTCTGACTTATCTACTTCTGCTTCGAGTCATTGAACCCTCTATACATTTACATTCCTAGACTAAATTATTCTTTACTATGGCAAGCCTACTCTTCATATAGGTACTTAATGACCATGAACAAGTCAATGCCTAAGCCATAGTTTGAGAAATAAAATTGATAAAGCTTACTTAGTTTTGAGAGTTTTACAGCAGGCAAGTTTTTTTCAGCCTTAGTTCTTACAGCTTTTGGTCTGAAGTGTAATTTGTCAGCATTCTTGTTTAGAAAGCATGGCTGCTGCAAATCAGAGCAATATTCCAGTACAGGTTTTACTCATGCTATATATCAGAGGTTATAATGTCTCCTTACTTCTACTGAATGCCACCTTGCTTATAAATTGAAGGTTGCATTTGTATTCTGAGGTCAGGCTCAGGTGACTATCTAACATCCTCTCCCATGGTCTGAGCAATTGCTTTCTAAGGTATGAATAGCCTTCCCTGGATAAACATCCATGTCCATACATAAGTATGTACATTCCAGGTTGAGTTCTTGAAATAATGTTAAAACTATTAAGAATGACATGATTTCTTGCACCTTCCTCTGGAGTATCTAGCACTAGACACTGTCAAAACTTACTCTAACCTGAATGGCCCTCAGGTCTGATCCAGTATGGCAATTCCAATGACCTTTTATTACTCTACATTCTGTATTTTTAAAATTCTGCTAAGCTCTCCAACGCAGTGATACCATTGTTTTGTAACTTAAACACCACTGAGGTTTGTGAAAATCAACTCCTCCTACCAGGTTTGAGTTAACCTGCAGCTTACTTTACTGTCCTCTTCCACATTACGCACTATGTCTTGTTCACTCATGTGTTGCTGACTGACCGTATGGTGTCATCTTTCCACTGGCCAGGAAGAAACCAACTGATGCAGGGTAAGGTGTCAGGAATGTGTGCTGGCCCGTGACTCCATGGAAGTCAACTGTTCCACATGGAGCAGTGGCTGTCCTACAGGTTACTGCAACATGGAACTGAATAGCACATTTTTTATTATTCCACAAGGAATCAGATTCCCGCTACAAAATATCTTGTAGAGATTAGACTGATGACAATAAACACCTGAATTAGTTAATTACATCCCGGTGTTTGGGACTAGGGACAGTTCTGGGCCATCTGTGAACCTGCCTTGTTTACTGCTGCCCTGCAAATGTTTACTGGATAGTACACTGCCCATGAAGACGTGAAATCAGTCAGCAGGGTCAGAAAAACTCAATGTAATGTAAGTAAACACAGTCACAAGACAGTATTTGGAAGGTATAATCATTGGAGCCTGGCCCATATTCCAAATGGAAATAAACATTTTATATGGGACTCAGGCTGGATTTATATCAAAGACAAGCCTAGAGTCCCTCCCAGTGCGCCACTAGTGACAGCCTCTTGCTAGGAATGCTCCAGCTGTTACTCCCAGAGATGAGGAGCACATTCCCCCTTCCCTGGTGCAAGTTATTTCATATTCTGCTAGACGGCAGCACTTAGCTCAGCTTTGCTTCTGTGTTTCACTGTGAAGCACTTCCTAATAAAACCAGACTGGGTCATTTTTAGAGCAACATACAGATAAGTTGCAGGTCAGAGGCTATGGTTAGAAGATACAGAGTATGAACTAGGAGTGGTGGCAAAAATAGGTGGATCTGAAAACCCAGAAGAAACACTCTGTTTGGAAGGCCAATGTGTTCAGACAAGAGGTTTCATTTGAAATCTTTCAGTGAATTAAATACAAACATTGTGAGATTTGCCAGAGAGCAAAGCTAGATACATACGTGACCACTGCAGCTTGCTTCTTCGAGCTCTACTTTAAATATCAGACTGGACTCTAAAAAGAAAGGGCCACAGTAGCTCTCACAACTTCAGTCTGCTACAAAAGGTACCATAAACTTATCTAGCATATATCAGGCCAGCTCCTTGCACTGATGTGTGTGGCTTCCACCTCCCTTTTTAATAAAAGATTTAGAATTTATTTTCTTCCCTTTTGGGGCTAGTCTAAAGGAAAAAGGGTCAGTCCACTGCTGTGTCGGACGATTTGTTCCTACTCCCTATTCTTTCTGAAAACGTTGCCCAGAAAATATGGCAAGTAAAATTCCAGAGACAGGCAACATGAGTAAAGCATCCCCAAAATCAGAAACAAAAAAAAGACAGTTTGGAAGGGATTTGCTGATTCATCTGTCATTCCATCACACTTAAACAAACAAAACCCCAAAACAAAACTCACATACAAACCTAGTTCCCTCTATTTTTAAACAGCAGAATACTCTTTTGTAACAGCATCTATTCCACTGCATTACTAGTGAAAAGTCAAGGGGCAAAGAATGCTAATTGCTTCATACAAGTTAGAAGAATGCTGTACTTTCATTCTCCCTATATCCCAAACACTCCCAGCTTCAAATTAATGGACTTGATTAATCTTTGTTTTAAACCTTTTTAAACCGTCTCCAACAAAGAAAGCAAATCCATTGTGGGTAACTGGCTCTTCTGTGTCCTACTGCCAGATGGTGAGGCATGAAGGTAATGGATAATATTCCTCATTCCTGGATATGAAAATGTAAATGGAGTGCAAAGAACAGAACCTTTTCAGAAATTTTAGACCTCTTATGTGTCCTTCTCAGAAGCACTATAACATATTAGGTCAAGGGATGATGAATACCATGTAGACAAATTGAGAAATTATGAGAAGGAATCTGTCAGCACTTTACGCTGTTGCAAGAACTGAAAATTGTTTCAGTCAAGTACTTAACACAGAAAAATTTAGATTTGCCCCCACTGGATGCCATCATGTGCAGAATGCTCTGTCACTAGCAATACCCTGACTCTCACCATCCAGACAATTTTAGTTATGTTTTGGTTAACCGATTAGCTATTTGACACAGCTGTGCAGAGCACTCTGCTCTCGTGACCAGTGCTTACCCTGGGTAGGCAGGGATGGCTGTGGGAGGTACCGCCCGGACTGCCCCATACACTGTCCTTCCTCGGCCCCTCAGATGGGCTCCCCGAAACGCGGCTGCTGTGGTGGCTGCAGTTGGATAGGGGAAGCCTGGAACTGTAAAGACAGACAAGGTGGAGGGTGAAAAGGATCCAAGCTCCTGCCCAGAGAACAACCATCTGCTTCAAATGAAGTGACACAATAGCTCCACAGCGGTGGGACATTTTGCATCAGTCCTGCAGAGGGGCATGCTTACAATCCAGCAAGCATCCGATACGTACTTCCTGCTACACCATGGCCTTTGGGGGAAGAAGGGTTGCAGGGAGGTTTGGCATGCAAGAGGTTAATGCTTTGGCATGCCTCACCCACCACAAACAGGGTACAAATCCCCCCCCGTCTTTTGACACCGCCATGCAGTCTGGTTAGAGTCTGAGAAGCGCAGAGAGTTACTATCAATATAGCAGGCGGCTCTTCCAAAACTGCAGAGGCTCTTTAAAATAATTTGTCAAGAGGCCCTTAAAGTCAACCAACTTACATCAGTCTCTTCCCTCCTTTCCCCTCCCACTCTTTGCCACCCAATCCTCTGTATGTTCATTTTACAGCCTGAAAGACAAGATAGCCCATATAACAGCAGCAGCAATTTCCCATAGCGCCAGTTTACTGAAAGCCCACCTTCATTTAACAAGTGTGACCAATAACTGGCTCCGTGAATAGTGGGGCCTGCTTTATTATGCTTTACCCTGGAGTAAACTGGCTCGTGATGAAATGATTGATGTAAAACCTCAGAGGCATCTGCAAATACGTAATAAACAGATACCGAGAGGGAAGGAGTCCCAGGGCACAAACCCAACCCACTGTGCGTCCAGGTGCATGCCACTAGGGGCCCTGAAGACTCGCAGCTTAGCAGCTTGTATAATATGTACTTTAGGGATTTGTCTGTGTGGTTTCTTTGATTTCAAAATGGGGAGAGGGGCAAGGGAATGGCCTATTCCTCACACACACCCTCCCCTTGTTCTGCAGCCTCCTCATCGCTCAGAAAGACCCATTCACCAGTACAGAAACACACTGCAGATGAACAAGTTACAGCAGCTGCACAGTATACTTTGGCTCAAGGTAAACTCATTCCCAGCGAGACCCATCCTTTCAAGTATATATTATACAGACTGGAGAGAAGGGTAACAGGTCATTGTTAACTCAAGCACAGAAACAATACAGGGGCCAACAGGGGCTACTTACTGATTAAAGGAATGTAAGTGTTAATACCCCCCCTTCCTGACAGGGGCACTGCGGCGTCATTGCCCAGCGAGACATCTGCTTGAAAGCTGGATGCTAATTTAATTTAAAAAATAAAAAAAACACAAAAACGTAAAAAGGTTATAAAGAAACAGCAGATTGAGAACGTAAACAAACACCACTGCAGTTAAATGGCAGAAGTAGAAGTGTCTACTTAAGCTCTACCTGCATATAACTCAGGGCCGTACACCGCTCCAACCACAGGACTCAACTTCCAACCTGAAACAACAAAGACTGCAGTGAATGCCAAAATCTACACCAAGAGAAGGAGCGGGCAGTGTGGGTAGGGGGAACAGCCTCTTGCATGCGTCCCAGCTTCACATGCACAGCTCTTTCCAATTTCTGCTTCGCCTCAATCCCCCTTGGTGTAGATGGAGGCCAACTGCCTTGTTCTAATATCAAGTTCTAGGTACAGGTCGCTGTATCGGAGAGAACAGCAAAGTATCAGCTGATCCACAGCACGGCAGAGGCGCCGCTGAGGGAATGCCAACTACCTTATATGCATATTCACCACAAGCACCATGCGACCCTGCGGTCCCTGCATGAACCTTGCTGCCAGCTCCTCCAGCTCCTCCCTGACTTCACAGGGAATGCTGCAGATCCAAAACCTCTCTAAAGCCACTGGCCCAGACTGTCATCCAGGCAAGTCTATTTATAGCCTTAAATTCTCAAAACACCCTTCTGTCTTATTTACTAGAGATCTGCTAAAAAGCAACGTCTGAATTACACAACTATGGTGCAGAAAAGCAATTCAGTCTGTTCATCTCACATTTTCTCCTGTTATTTTAGTACTTCCTGTCTTCTTTATGCTGCTTTTCAGGTGAAAGCCTTCCCAGAGAACCAATTTTAATATCATCTGGATAACTGTCAAGAACTGCAAATCATCAGCATAAAACCTACAAGAGAATAGTGCTTAAAGAAGTCACCACTGGGGTACGAGGAGGAACACAATTCCAGCCAGATCTAGAAACCTATCTGTCTTCCCCCCTGACCTTTCCACTGGGGGAAAGAAGGGGTGTAAATCTAACAAATATGATCTGGCCTGGCTTCCACAATGCATTCCTTTCAGGAAAGATCTCAGCTGTTCAGCTAGCAATTACACATGTATTTTTATTTAAATAAATCTATACCCTTCCTCTGTCTTGGAGTCTTGATACACTCTCTGCACTTTACCACCTCTAACCAGCCTAGAAACCATATGAACAACTTTGTGAACTGCAGCATATCAACACCACCCCTTCATCTGCTGGCAGAGTATCAATGAGAGATGCAATGCACACTACCTCCACAACACTGGGCACGCTGCTGCTGCCCTGCCCACCGTGATGGCAAAATACTCAAGTGAGTGGTGGCAATGAGAGAACTGAGATCCACCTTCAAGTTTAGTAACAGTTGTATGACCACTTGTCAGTATGCCTTAAGCCTAGCCTAATACTAAATACCTTGGCATAGCTTTAAAGCTGGCTTTAAATTGTTGGCTGCAAAAGCAAAATATTCCTGCCCGTTATCAGAGTTCCACAAATAAGCCAAGTTTTGTTACCAAATAGTCATATGTATTTTCTACCCTTGTTTTCAGGACAACGTAACATAGCTGTGTTGCCTTTTCTTACAAAATCTCCTGGTTCCTTTCAAACACTGAGACTCAGAATCTGCCTGGCCCTCTTTCCCTAGATCCGTAACCAAAGTAAGATTTATTTGCCAAGAGCCACATAAGTCAGTAGCAGAGCCACAGATAAAATCCATATCTTCTGACTTCTGAGTCTTATGTTGCAACCAAAATGGATTCTCACACTAGCAACTACCTGTATGCAGCTTCTTGCCTTGTTAAAGCTGCTTGGGAACATTTTCAGACCAAAAAACTTTTTTGCCTGTTTCAGGACAAAGACTCAGATTCAAAATCTCTGTCAAAGCAGCATTCAGTTCCGTTGGGAGAAGAACAACTTTTTATGCTATATATGCCTACACAATAAAATTACTGCACAGACAGAACCACCAAGATTAAACAGGACTCTTCATTACGCAGACAACTTGGTCTTTCTCTATTCAGGTTCACCGGAAAATGACCGAACACAGGCACAGTCTGTAACAAAAAGCGAGCAAACAACCAGCACAATGCCTGTGTTTTGCCAGCTGCTTGGGGACAGCTGTACTTTTACAGTTAGAACCTAAACTGAGATATATCCAATTATGTATCTTAAGTTATGCTGCTGCATTCGTATTTAGGTATCTACATGATGGCAATCAGACTCAGGAATACTGCACATCCCACTGTACAGCATCAGCTTGCAGTAGTGGCAGGACACCCATCAGTCCTTGGCTTCTTTACCCAGCTTGGCCATGTTGGGCTTGTCACTACTCCTCTGTCCCCACTTCTCCATCTGTAAAATGGTGTTCCTCCACAAACGCTTAAGGGTTATACTGAAGAATAATTCGGGGTTGTGGGTTTTTTTGGTCCTGAGGAGAGGTCATGACTTTTTCCTTTTGTCTGTCTTCAAAACTTTCAGCTCATCATTAGTACAAACAGTCTCTCTTACCATTTGCATAAGGTGTGACCATCTTCTTATTGGTCATCACTCTCGCAGTGGCGTTGTTAACCTAAAAGTAAGAAAGGGGAGGGGGAGGAGAGGGAAGGAAGCATAGGACATTAGGGAAAATGGTGGAAAACTCATAGATACCACACACACACACACACTATACTTCTCTGAGCAAAAAAAAATTAACTAATTTTACAAGAATGCAATCTTTAAATTATTTTTAACAGTTGCCATTTAATTATAAAAGTTACAGCTAAACATGGCACTTTAAAATTATGCATTAAACAAAAGGCCAATGAGAGTAAAGTGCAGATTCTCCACAGCTCCGCCACTCCCTGGTGCGTGCTTATTTTCAGTAAAACTTTGTCCAGGTTCTGTTTGAGGCACCAGTAATTTCTCAGAGCAGGGGAACTGAACCAGGTGATGCACAAGCTGACTTGTTTCTCAAGCTCACCATTGGGATTGGGGCCCAGCAGGTCGCTGGCAGGCATACTTTTTGGATAGAAAAAGGTAGCCTGGAGTCCATCAGCTTTAGATTTGAACTCCCAAGGCTCAAGGAGATTTCTGGAATGCCACTAAGTGTTTGGACAGTCTACATTCACCGATTTCCTCCCCATCATTTTCAAATCTTTTTCCAGATTATTTTTTCCTTGTCACAAATCTCATGGAGCAAAAAAGAAATACATAGCAGTAGACCTAGGTCTTTTCCTGGTTTATTGTGCCCTCCACCCTCTTTACAGAGCTCTGCATAGTTCCAAGCAGTTTGATTGCTCAAGCAAGTGGGGTGTTACCACAGAGATGGTGCTGATAAAGAAAAGATGAACCCGTTTGGAAGCCAAGTTACTGCAGCCCCGTGTCAGACAGCCTCAAAGTTCTTGCAAGGAGGGTGAAGTTTTTATACAACACTAGTAACTTATCAAAACCCATGCCAAATGGGAATTGAGGCCAGGGTGAAAAAGGAAAAGGATGTAAAAATAAAAGCTGCCTCAGGTCCTTGAGACTTATGGATGTGAGCGTACACAGGGTGGGGAGTCTGGAGCTACATTTTACTCTCGTTTCAGCCCCAAAACAATAGAAACATTACACATTTAAAAAGAAAGAATGGGAAACAACAATGATGAGACTGAGAGCATGCAGTTAAACACACACTGATAAAAGAAAGAAAAAAAAAACCAACCACAATTGATTCAGAGGGTGGGGAGGGGAGGAGGGAGGAGATAGGGTCTCACAGACAATCATTAAGACGGAGTGAGTGCCTGAAATCAGCTGCTACAGCAAAGTGCAACACAAGCACTTAAAGGAAAAAATTGCCAGAACCAATCAGAAACCACCAGTCAGCAAAGAGACCAACAGCTGCATTTAACTGAGTAAAAAAATAAATCAGGGAAGAGGGGAGAGAGAGAAACAAAAGAGAGAAAACAAACAGCAACAGCTACAAACAGTCTCAGAAAGAGAGAGCAGCAGAAAGAAGGGACAGGAGAGAGAGTAGGAAATGGGTGCATTAATAAAAACCAGCCAAACTGGAGTTCAGTAACTCTGAGTAAGATGTGCAAGGGGAAATCACCATGAAGTCAGTAATCAAACAGCTCAGACTGCTACAAAACAATATGTACATCCAAAGTCCAGGCGGCATTACTCAACAGCATTGAAAATAAAAGGGGAAGAAGGGGGAAGGAGGTGGGTGGGGACAACAAGTCAAATCACATTTTGTAGTGTTAATGTGAGATGGCAGATGGATTTTTTTCTTTCTTATTTAATTTTGTTTTTTTGTGATTTTAAGAAAAATTTTTTAAAAAAAAGCTTCTTCTCTAGTGCTTTTGTTTCACTTACCGCCAACTCGTACCATCGCCAGCATTGTGTATAGTTACCATGGAAAGAGTGAGTCAAGTGAAGGGCCCTAAACGCTAAACCATCGAAAAGGGAAATAAAAAAAACAAAACAAAAAAAGGCAAAATATGCAGACATCTTACTCAAAAATGGCGGCTTTTTTTTTTTTTTAATATTTGTACTTTTTGTTTTTCATTTTTTTGTTTGTTTAAAGAAAGAAGGAGAGAGGGAAGACGCCAGTTAGCCTTCAACACAGTGGAACACCAAACTGGTCAACACCGGGCATGCCTGATATACGGCCATGTTGGCCAGCCAACATTAACCCTTCACTCCCCTGCTGGTGAAAGCTAGAAACTTTAAGTATTAGCTTTCACCAAGCTGACTCTTGACCTTGGGCACATCAAGAAACCAGCAGTGTGTATAGCACAGCCTACCTGGGGCTTCTGTCCCATGTCTGCCCTCCCCTCCCACCACAGGCATCATCTCACACTTGGGTGGAGGAGAACTGGCCTCAGAGGAAAGAGAGGATACTGGTTGGCCCCCTGCTTTCTTTTTTTGGACACAGAGTTAGAAGTCGGACAGTACTCTTTCAGTTAGTTTTGTTCAGGCCTAGTAACAGGAAATCAGAGCCTCGCAAACTGAAGCAAAGGAAAAATCAAGACAGCAGAAGGGCAAAAATTTGGAGTGGGTGGGAAAAAACCAATAAAAGAAGAAAGAAAAGAAAAAATACACAAAACAACAATAAAAATATTCTGCAAGGGGTGTAAACTTTTATACATTTCAGTGCAGGGAGGTGAAGGACACAGACACAAACACACACGCACACACGAGACTGGGATCCAAATGTGAAATAAGTGAGGCAAGACACAAAAAGAAATCAAAAGAATAAATATAAAGAAGAAATTGAATTACTGAAGACATGCACCTCGATTTTACGGCCCTCTACCACGGTGCCGTGTAATTTCTCCCTGGCCCTGTCTGCATCAGCACTATTCTCGAAAGTTACGAACCCGAATCCCTGCATGCAGCGGGAGAAGGGGGGAAAACATGCACATCGTTATATATTGAAATACTGATCTCTAGGTAAATAGAGAAAAAATATCACAGTATGAAATCGACATCAGCACAACTCAGCAATAACCTCCTAGAGTCACATTGTTGGTTCATGCATGTTTCATAAATGAAAGAAATTAAATTTGATAAAATAAAGGAACTATAATCATAATAAGAATAATAAGAGTAATTAAAAAAAGAAAACATCAAAGCAATTGAGGCCAGACCAAAAAAGATGTACAAAGTTACTCGAGACAATTATTTGTTTTGTTTTGTGAGTTTGTTTAAAAACACTAAACCCTACTCTGACATAGGCAAGCTGGTCAAGCCCAAGTGGGGCTTCTCTCCCCTCTGCTAATTAACACACATGCTTTGCAGGACCCCCCGCCCACCCCAGACACAGTACAGGACATCGACACTGAGCAGCGCTTCGTTCTCTTGAGAAACTGCTACGAGAGCAAGCAGCGATCTGAGTTCATGCCTGGCATCAGGAATTCTGCGAAGCTTTGGGCAAATCAAACACTGAACCTTGCTTTTCCCACCTGTAAAATGGAGACAATAATAATTACCTACCTTAGAAAACTGTTGAGAGGAAGGGCTGTTTGTAAGGCATCCCTTGTAAGCTCTTCGGGGCACAGCTCATGTCTACTCCTATGCCTGTAACTTCCCTAATAACGCATGGGGCCCTGAAATTAAGCAGGGCTTCTAGGTGGCACCATCAAATAAACATTACTGAACGTGAATATTTAGAGTATCACATACTCTTAATTTCAGAATTTTCCTGTAAGTATTGTGTTGGACTTGAGTGTAAATCTGAACACCTACATACCAATTCATTGGTAAAGGCAGGTTTCGTCTGACACTGCTGACCCACTGCTACCTCCCTCCCACTCTGCTACCCATCTTACTTGGCTTTGTTCTGAGATGGCAATCTCTGCACCGTGGACAGCAACAAATGTCTGCCTAATTAGACCATGAAGTTTGAGAAAAATTGACATGCCCTGCTTAGAGCAGCCACAAAGGATCAAGGACTACTAAAATGTCTCTTCAGATGAATTCAGGTTTACCGCATCTATGAAGGCACATGCAACATGCCTGTCCTACATGCTCATACTGCTGCCAACTCATGCAGTTGCATAACGGGGCAGGGTAAGAGATCATGCTTCCTTCCATGGAGATGAGTGCACTGAATACAGAGTCAACGTGACTAAGTGAATTAGGATTTTAACTAGTAACAAATAATATCTTACTACATACAACTGTGATGAGATATTCTTCATGCCATTACAGAGTGGGGCCAAACAAAAAAACTTTGCTGCCTTCTGTTTTTAGGGTATCTTAAGAACTGGAGTAATTGGCTCCTGTGGTTTGGTATAAAGCAAATACTGGTTTAATGTACAGAGAGTAATCTCTGCTGGCTCTAACACTCTCAGGAGCGGAAGAACAAAGCTTGCATTTGATGCAATGGAAACTCCAGATATTAACTGGAGAGTGAGGTGATGTAAGTGACCTATAGCTATGCCTTGCCAGGGAAATGGCATGCTAGCCTCGTGGCCCCCTCCATGCAGCTTGAGGTCAATATGTATGGACTGGACCCAAAGAAAAAAAGCAGCATCTTGATTTCTAAGCACTGTTAGCAACAAGACACAAGCCATCATTCTTCAAGTGCTTTTTAAAGGTCTTTACAATACTAATCTTAAAAAGCCCAAGCTGTTTGCACATGCTGGCCTTTATCATCCACAGCTAGGTTTCCAGCACAAAACTGTTACACACTTGTAAAACACAGGTTTTTTGGTTTGGGTTGGTTTTTTTGTTTGGTGTTTTTTGTGTTTTTTTTTTTTTTTTTTAACTTTTTTTCCCCTGAATAGCAGTAATAAAAGAACTTAGCTGAGTACTGCAATGTTGAGATCAACAAGAGTGCTCCTTTGGGCTCCAACCCAATAATCTAAGGCTTCAGATAATTTCGTTTCTCCAGCTATAAATAAAAAGCTATATAAATAACAAACTGATGCCTTTGTCAGAAAAGCATAAAAGTTTTCTGTTTAAATGAGTTAAATTTGAGCTACAAGAGATGTGGGCTAATAAAACAGGCCAACCATATATAACTCTCAAATATGTTGAAGGGAATTTTGGGGGGGGGGAAATGTGGGGGATATAATAGCAAAGCTGATTATGAAGGGAAAGGGTATCATGTCTGCTTCAAAGAACCCCCACAGAGAAAGGCAAGACTAAGAAATAGAGCAACACCTTTCCCTCTGGTTCTATATAATGGGGAAAAAACATCTTTAAAAGGTTGGGGGAGGAGGGGAGGTAAAGACTGCAACAGGAATCTATTTCCCTCTTCTCTTTTTACATTAAAATTTCTGTTTGTTCTAGACAAGCCTGTGGAGACCGAATGAAAGTTATGTCTTCGGTGATGATGTGAACTGAAAGCTGGAGAGCAGAGGGAAGGTAATTTTTTAGACATTAATCTGTGCAGGCTAGAACCAAATGAAGACTATTTTAATTCACTTTTGTTTGCAATTAGTGAAGTCTGTATGGGATTTTAAAAACCACATTATCATTAAATATCTTTAAACTGATTAGGAATTTTCAGTATTTTTAATAAATTAACTCAAGGTAGGGTACAATCCACATGCAGACTATATGAAAATAATTAACAATGTGAATTACAACAGAATCAATCTGATTCTGAACAACATAACTAATTAACCACAATTTTTGTTTGACAGATCAGTCCTTAGCTTGTGCAACTCTGTTGAGAACCATTTAATGTCAACACTGAATTAATACTTTATATAGGTGACTATGGCAGAGTCAGTATTTGTGCCCCCTTGGTTTGTCGTCTTAATGCATCTCTTAGACATTCAAATTTTCATCAGGAAAATAGGTGAGTCATGCTTGACATTTTTGTTATTTCTAAGTTTAAAAACTAACAATTATATACACACATTTTTGATGTGGCAGAGAAAAAAAAAGCACATACATATATTTTTAATTCCTTCTCACAGATGACCTGTAAAGAATAGGGATTAATTTGTACCTAAATACATATACCACAATTCTCAGTTTTCCCTCCCAAGGTTGTCTTGCCCTTGAAATAAAAGGAAAAAAAAAAAGACATGACAGATGTCCAATATTTACTAGCTTAGCTTTACAGCAGGTACTGGTTTGCTCCATAGTAGTAGGTATGGAGCCAGAGGAAGGGAAGATACAATCCTGGGTAAAAAAAGGCTCAAGGTTTCTAAAATTTAGATTATAGAAATAGCTTGGGTTTAATAATGCTGTTGTTATAACAAGGCTGAAGTTTTCAACAGTTCTTCTCCACCAGCCGCTACCAGGAACTTCTCCCAAGCAGAAATTAAGTTTAAGCCCCAAGTGTACTCAGCGAACACTAAATAACCCCAGCAAACATTTTTAGGACTGGTGAGTAATTTGCAGTGCCAGACTAATTGCTTTTTACCCAAAGGTTTATTCAAAGGGCCTGAAGAGACCGAGTAACTGCCACCCTTTTAGTCTGGCCTCAGACTCTGCAATAAATAACAAGCAACATGATGAGCAGTAAAAAAAAATAAATGTATATATATAGTATTTGAATGTTTCCATCTCTGAAGAATGAGAAAGAAAATTTACCATGTAACCGTAAAGGGAGAAATCAAAAGCAGACGGTTCTCCTGGGTGTGGCCAGAACACAGAAATTAAACAAAAAACAACAACAAAAAAAGTAAAATAAAAAAAAGAAAATAAAATCAAAGGAAACTGAACAGAGCCCCTTGAAATCCATGCATTGTTAACCCTTCATTTGTCACGGAGCTTAGACCAGTCACCTCAGCAGCAGCGTCTTTGCCTTGTACCACTGGAGCACACAGCCAGCAACCAGCCTTGCTGTCATCTGCTGCTGTGCTTGTTTTAACCAAGTTTTTGCTTCCCACCCCGCCTTATCTCCATAATAAACAAACTTTTAGGAGCCTGAAAAAATGGCCAAGGAGACAGCAGTTTAGGCTACCTGTTTCCAAGGCATTTGGAGAGAGTAGGAGGGTTTCAGCTATAATCCACCTGGGATGAACAGGACTGAATGCACCGACAGAAACACAGCATGAAATTCAGAAACACATTATTGAAGTTACACACACAAACACACACTTTAAACTGGTGAGGGAATTGGCATAAACCAAGCTGCCACCATTTCATCAGCTCTTCCAGCTCCTCCCTGCCCCCGTGCCGCACTCTGAGTGCATTAAGGGACATATGCATAAAGCACCCATGCGCGTACCTGTGCAAGCTGGTGAATCAGGTGCAGGAATTAATCTGGCTAAAAAAAACATAAATGTGTCTTCAGAAAAACCTGCAGGGCTATTTTTAAGCCAGATCATTTTCCCCGTCCAGCTTGTTGTGTTGCTCCACTGCCAATCCCTCCTGTAAAACCAAGGAGGGGAGAGAGGCTGGGAGCGAAGAGCAGGAGCCCAGCCAGCACTGCTGCGCAGCAAGAGCTTAGGGCTTCAGAGCAGCTACAGATAACTCGGGTCAGGGGCTTCACGGCCCCACGTTGTCCCCAGTTGTGTGCTCCTCCTCCTGCCCTTGACCGATCGTGGATCTTACTGTGTGGCCTGTGAGTTCAACTAGCTAAACTGGCAGAAGACAAGTTCATTTCTCTCTCTCACTCCCTCCCTGCTGCATCAGGTTTTTGCTAATTTAGCACCCCGGATTCAACTCCCTACACAGTGAAACGAGCGCTGCTGGGAAGGCGCTCCCAAAGGAGTGGTAAATCAGCTTATACTATCAAGCCATCAAATTCAGCCTTAATTATTCACGTTTAAATAAACCAGTTCAGTGTATGGACTAATTTTAACTCATTAGTTGAGTATTGCAGAGTTGAAGGCATAAAACTGTACTTCGCTGAACTAGGATAAAGGGACACAGGTCATGTCTCCTTCATGCCATTGACATTATAAAGGGATTTGGTGACCTGAGGAAGCAACGCTGGTCGCTGATACTTAATATGTTATTAAGCCTCCTTGTGTTAATAACACTATTTGTATTTCTGGCTCAACTGATGACATCTGAACAAAAATTATAAAAATAGAACTAAAATGAAAACAAGACCTCTGATTTATTTTATGCAGTAGGGGTCTGTATCTATTTCACTGAGTGGAAACTAAGTCCAGAACAAGAGTGGCTCAACTCAAAGCACCTAATCCATTCAGAGAAGAAATAAATGCTCATGCAAACATACAGCCTTTTAGGCACAGTTATCAAAACCTAAATTCCGTTCTTATCTTAACCTATGGTTAACTGCAAATATAAAAAACCCCTAAGTGTTTCCACACAGCTTTCTGCACAAGTTTTTAGTTAGCACAGGTTTACTTGGAGAACTCTACTCATCAATAGATGCAATTTCTTTGTGAAGACAAGATGTAAGCTACTATACAACCAATTATTTAATTAAATACAAAGAGCTTCTAGACACTTCAGAGACACTCCAAGAACTTGGAGATCCAGGTCTCCCAAGTGGAAGGCAGTGAGGGACGTAAATTTACACTATGAACTCTTTTTTTTTTTTTTTTAGATTTTTAAATGATTAAAAAAACCCCTCCCACTTCAGCCAAGATTTTGCTGTGTGCTTATGCATTCTTGGTCTCTGAATGTCATCGAGGGAACATCTTGGAATGCCACACACACAGTACTCAGCTGATGAGCAAAGAGCCTGGATTCCCTTCCCCTACAGCTTTACAAATGCCACAGGGTACTTGTTACACAGGCAGACTGCATTAATTCTGCAAATATGTCCACTTGTTTGGTTCAGCACAACGGTGCCAAAATATGCATATAGAGGATGCATCTCCACTAACAAAAGGAGCAGGAATCCTCTCTCTCTACTTCCTCTGGAGGCGTTTTATTCACGGTTCAGTGAAGCGCATGGTAAACTGCAACCATGAGTGGAATGCTATTTAAAGGCACTTATACAGGTCAGAACTAGAAATGTAATGGTAAACAGGATAAATGAAACAAACAGCTAGTTTCCTGGAAGCAAGCAAAAAAACCAAACACATCAAGGGATGACTAACGTCATTCTATTAAACATGAATAGAACAAAATTAAATTCAAGGGATGTTTCAAGTTTGCATCTCTCATACATAGCAAAGCAGTATCAGTGTGAAGTCTACCAGGACCTATATAATCCTACTAAACAGATTGGATCTGGGCAGAAATCGACTTGGGAAACAAGAATTCAGATTGATTTGAATCAGCAAAACTAATTATTAACTGCCTCCTACTCTGCTGTGATACAAGAAAGTCAACAAACAACATATCCTAAGCCAAATGCAAGAACCTGAGGTGCAAGGTGGCTGTGATGGACACACGGACACGCTGCTCTCTCTTTCGTCACCAAAATTTCTAAATACATAAGAGATCCTGAAGATGCAGCCAGTTTGATATAGTTCTCCCCAGGCTGTAGAAGAAAACTGCCTGGTCATCTCAGGTGGATTCAAAAGGAAGAATGCAACCCACATGCTTCCTCCAGTCCCTCCTACTGACCAGCACTGGAGCGATCCCATCAGAGATCTCCCACCACAGCTCGGCAGGGACAAAGCGCTGCTCAACCCCATCATACACTGGGTGGGGGTGAACCCAGGGCAGTTTGGGATTTACCACTGTATTTTTTAAATATTTACAAAACATATAGACAAAACTCTACAACCCTTAGGAACCCGGGGAAGGGAAGGGAAGGGAGCATTGAGAACACAGCACAAGGCAGGCAGCAGGAGCTTCTGCTTTCGGATTCCCAAGAGAGAGGAGGAGGAAAAGAGAGAGAGAGGTTTCATATCATTAGATTAGAATGGAAACCACAGGGCAGGAAAATGCATTCAGATTTTTTTTTCCTAAGGTGGAGGAAGAACCCAAGAGTGAGTGAGTGGCCTCCAGAAAGATCCATTTCCTTTGCTTCACCATCAGATCACCAAACTGTTGTTTTTCCATTATTATGTGAATACCAGGTGCTTCGTGCAGCCACACCCCACTCAAACACTGGGGCCTCCCATTTTCATGCTAAGCAGGAATAATCTTGCATTCTTTTTAAAACAGGAATTATTTTGTGTAGAGAAGGATGCAAAGATACCACAAAATTACTCTTTGAGTGTTTTCTCATTCTGTTCAGATTCTGCCACATTGCTCATACAGGCTATCAGTTTTGCAACTGCTTTTTGCTGTAAGATGACAAAAAAGCAGTAGAAAACTGCATGGTCAAGGACTGGAAGAACATCTCTTTGGATCACAATCTTTTTTCATATATTTATTAAGGGTTGAGGATAAAATTCATCAAGGAACTCTTCAGCAATAATTTTTGTTTTAACTGAAAACCAGAAGCCTTGGGCTTTAACAACTGCACAAGAAGGTACTTTTCATTGTCATAAATCAAGTCTTCACAGAAAGCCTCCAACATTAGTGTGGCCTAAAAGGGAAAGGGCAGCCGTAGGCATTTAATACAGGGCTGTATGGATGGGAGAGAGAGAGAGCGAAGTTCATGTGTGGAGAGGAAAACACTGCTCTGGGAAGCACTGGCAGTGGGGGTGAAGGGCAGAGCTCAACACTTGCCAAGGCCAGTTATTTTTGTTCTTTCTTTTGCAATTACATCCAAACAAGTAGGGATCTGATAGAGGCCAGGAGGCTACTCCCAAAGCCAAACAGAAATTACTAAAATCAGGACTAATTCACAGATAGCTCTGGCCTATAAATATCAGAAGAACAGCAGAGAGCAGAATAAATATTTACAAACTCAGCATAGCTGATTGTTTTGGTAAAGCATATAGATTTTTATCCACACAGGGAAGTAAAACTCCCTAAGCAAGCCATATAGACATTTACTTGTTCAGACTGTCTTATTTAAAAAAAAAAACAACAACAAACAAACATGGTATTAAGCACCAACAAACAACTGAGAAAGGGCTAAAACTCATTTCTTTTGTATACAGATCAACAGCTTTCTGGTTTCCAGCTAATACAGAGACTGAAGAATTTCAGAATGCATCTTGGGCAACATGGGTGGAAATTTGCAGAAGGCTCTGAACATACCCCAGAATATATGTGAAGCAAAGAGGCCACCTTAAGACTGTGAACCTCAAATCCAAGCAAAAGGCATAGACTCTAGACCAAGACTGCTTAGCTGAATTGCAACTTTGAAATCTGTTGTGTGCATGCACACATGTGCACACACGTGTGTGTGGGGGAAGGAGGGAAATTTTGTTTTAATTGAAAATGGGAATCTTAGCATTGATTAAGTCAAGCAGAGTATAGACATGCACTGTGCAAAAGCTTCCCCCATAGAGCTTTGGCAATGCACCTCGCTCCTGACCTGCAAAACTCCCTGCTATTCCAGTGCTGAACCTCCTGGGCAGAGAGAGAATCACATCAATTTGTCATTGTGGTGATACTGGTTACGTGATGAGAACCAATTGCCAATTATGACAAAGATCACTGAATCTCTCTGCAGCTGACCTGAGCAACATTTGAAATCTCATTTCCAGAGAAATAAATTACCATTAACCCTCAACAAAACCTCCCTCTCAACATATCTGTAAGATGAAAATAGGTGTGTGAATGCAAATTCAGTGGGGAGAGATCCACATGGGGCAGGGCAAGTGGAATGAGGCTGCTTACATTAAGCATCAAATATCTCAAACATGAAAGGTCAGTATCTCAGAAATGTCAAGTCTGCAAAATAGAGTAAATAAAATCCTTTCACATATGAGATACGACAGTTTTTCAATGCAATGAAAATGCAGTTGGGGGGGTGGGTGGGTTAGGCTTTGTTCTTACAGTCTCCCATCACACAAAGCTGTTTTACCTTATCTTGCCTTCCCCAGAGGGCGCCCGTTGCTAGTGCAATGGGAACAGGTTGGTATGAGGGCTCAAGTGACTGACTCCCTGTTTGTTCAAAAGGCTGGGGAACCTGATCCCACATTACAGACGGGAGTGTCTAGAAGCATTTGTACATGCTACCCAGAAATGACCATGCTCAGAATCTGGAGTCAGAGGGAACAGGAGAGAGTCCCCAAAATAGCTTTTCCCTTCCCCCATCACACTAATTCCTGCTGATCTCTACAGAGTATATTCTCTAGGCAATGAACTGCCTTTTACTCTGCAATCAAAACAAGAGAAGCAGGTACAGGAACAGGACTTACCTTCGAGCCACGCTCATTAAAGATTATCTCTACATCAAGGATTTTGCCGAATTGCTGCAAAGAGACAAGGGGGGGGAAAAAATATTTATTTTTGGCAATCCATTTTTCCTACCTTTTGGGGGATGGCTTAGTGCAAGAAGGGAGGTGAGAATATTTCCATTTCGAGCACACAGGCAAAGGCATAAAATCCTAGTGATATGACCCAGTTCTCTCAGGTTAGGACATGAGGATCAGATCCTCTTGGTCACACATCCCAGATTTTCTCACAAAAGTCTAAAGGAAGAAGAACAATCTCCAGAAGAGTTTTAGGGATTTGAGGTAGCTTTTCTTTTCCCCCTTTTAATCTAAACAATTCTTCCTTCCCTCATTCTACTATTTCATCTAAGACATGGTTGTATGATTTCATCTCAGACCTCTAACATTTCTCAAATGTAATTCAGCATTTCATCTTCCTCCTGAAGTGACTAGCACAGAGAGAAACTTAACAGTGATGATGTTTTTCTGGAGGGGATAGTCACATAAGACTCCCAACTTCAGGGATTCCAAACCCTAATTCTCCTCCCCTCCCCCCGCTTTACCTTCGCAAACTCTAAGCCTTCAAAAGAATTGATGGGAAATTCAGAAACCATGAAAATGGCTAACCCCCAACAAGTCATTCAACTTCAGCCTGTGACAGACATCAGGCTGTCTATAACCTATGCAACTTTATCACGTATGATACAATCCTGAGCTCTGTCTCAGCCTGGAGGCCCCGAGGAGAGCAGGACCCCACTACACCGTGCTGTTTCAACAACTGGTTCCAATGAGCTCCCTACTTAGCACAGAGCAAAAATGGGAAATGAGAGCTACAAGTTAGAAAAGGAGATTTACCACACCCTGTGGAACCATATATGGATCACATCCCTCACCTTAGAACGTATTAAAATATTTTTATTGAACTGACCAGATTCAATCCAGTAACCTATCGATAAAAGCATCACCACTTCACCAAGAGCCCTGCAATGCTCTGTCCTCTAGAAGTGTCAGTGTTGTATTTCCAAACTCGAGGTCTGCTCTCCAGAAAGTCAGGTCTAAGATCTCATTTTCAGGAGCATATATATGGAGCAGTCTTCATTCTAGAGACGCAGATTGTGCTCAGACAAATGCTATATCTGAGTGTTTTTCCTACCCCATTATTTACGAAAGCTTCCATCAACATGGTTTGATCTCACTGCTTGCAGACAACTTACAGGTGGTAACAAATGAAGGAAGGGTCAAGAAGAAAAGAAAGGATGGTTTTACAGTTACAAAAGATGACCACCACAGCCTCTGGGCACTAGGACACTCTCCACTTTGCCACAGTGCTCTTAATACTTGCCTTTTTTTTTTTTTTTAAATTAACATTTCCATTCAGAGTCAAATGGTTATAATGCTCATTTTGTGGGTGCCCCACTTAAAGACTCGTGGCCAGATTTGCAAACATGGAATGTTTACAACACTGAGCCACGATGGCTGAGAAAAAGCTCTGAATATGTAAAGCAATAAAAAGTTATTAAGTCCCTAGAACAAGTCTTTCACAACTGTCTTTAAGCAAACAAAACGCTTCCAACAATTTTAGCTATAGTTTCTGTCTGCTTCCATTCTCCATTCTTAAAAAGGAGATAGTTGTATTCTTTTACAAATGTTGGTTCACAGATGTTGTTTTTACTGTTCTGTTGTTTAAGGACAATACTTGATCTTCTATTCATCCCAAGAACAATTGAATTCACAATATCCCACGTTACACAAAGTTTGAATAATGGTAATGTAAACATGCATCTTCCTTGAAACCTCAACATCTCAACAGCTTAAGCTTGATCCATGCTGGATCCTCTTTTGACCACTGCTGTGCTAATCACAGCTAAAATGCATTTTCTATTTCTATCCCACACTTGGTGTGGGCTTGTCTATAAAGGAGATTAGCCGTTGATTGCTTTTTGTTGTCTTTGTTGCATATGGCTTGGGCACTGCCATGAAAGAAATCAGTCATGATTGCTTTCTTGGTAGACAATTTCAGTGTTGTTACACGGCAGGGGCTGAACCAATTTAATAGCTCACGGCTGCTGAAGGGCTGTCCCTGCTCCCTTGTCCTTCCTTGTTTGGTCTCACCAGCTTCCTGAAGCTGGACCCAGTTTTCATTCTCAGCTGTAGTTAAACTGATACAGCTCACCAATCCTGCAAAAAACTAGCCCAGCAAAAGGAATAAATACAAAGTTTTTGACGATTTACTGAAGTGGCTTCAAAGGGTCAGGTGAGCATTAGGGCTCCGAGAAGCAAAAAGAAGTGGAAAGCAGCACACCCTGCCCGAGAGCAGGACCCATCCCTGCCAGATGAGCTCAGCTGCCTAGCCTTGCCACACACACTGAAACAGCCGGGCTCTCGACAAATGCAAATGCTAGAATTATTTTCAGAATCTTCAAAGCCATCAAAAAAATCACTGTTTTCCACCTCATATAGAATCATCGTGAAAGAGAACAAACTGTGCAGCTTCTGGTGCACAATTATGCTGTACCATCTTCCCCTTTCTCCACACCCAGCTGGGCCTGGATCCTAGGGTATTACTGCCAGCACTGCCTGCCAGCCCTGTTCGGCTGAGCTCACCGTGCAGTTTCCACACCAACAGGAAATCCTGTCTTGTGTGTTTAATTTCTTGTGGCTGACAAAAAGCTCGCGGTAACACTGAATGTAAATGATCTGACCTAGCTCCATGAGAGGTGTCAGGGCTGCCTCCCTGATGGAGGCTGATGATGGAGGTATGTCATTTCCTAGATGACAGAATTAAGATCACCAAATCATGTGGTTGCAGTGAGCACAGGTTTGATGTCTTCTGCCATGGGCTACGTCCACGCATGCAAACTGTCCCAATCTCTTTTCTACCTAGGAGTTGTGGGTGTTTGAAGAGGCAGGAGGGAAGGACCTGCTTGCGAGAGAAGGAACAGAGACAACAGGGGCTAACTGCTGAACTGAGGTTTGCTGGGGCGGGGTTTCCTGCTCTACGAAATTCCCTGGAAGCAAGCAGCACGGCCTCGAGGCAAGAGGTCGTGTGCTGGGCTCTTCAACACTGCTGCAACCGTTGCCACAGCTGCTCTGGACAGGTGCTAACACCACAGCTCTTGTCCTCACTGCTGCAACAGTTAGAGCAGGTCCAGCACTAGAGGCAAATTATTTTTGGTAGCATGCCAGAATTTTCCTGAAGCATGAAAGCAGGAAAAAAGAACTAGTTCATTTTAACAGTTTATATCTCCTTCAAAGCTGAATCTAATTTAGTGGAACATAAAAAGGCACTTTGTTCTCTGATGGTGCTTCCCATACTAAATGTTAACAGCCTCCTGCAAACAATGGAAGTTTTAAGAGCTCCTTAGCGAAAGGTCACAATTTTTGTATGGAAAATGCTAGGCCATCTAAATACAAGGGTCAACACCAAATGCCCCCATAGTAATTTTTTTAAATCACGTATACAGGCATGTTTGTATTTTCCAGCAGACAGAGGGTCTGGCCAAATAAAACAAGATCCATGCTTAGGTCATCCATGAAGACTAACCCTCTAATCTCTGACCTTGAAGACAGAAGTCACTGTACTCACAGACCTGATTCGTTCACTCAACGATTAACAAGAACATCTACTTACAACCCTGCACAGTAGCAGGGGGAAAAAAATCCTCAGCAGAGTTCACAGCCTCTGAAGAAGGCATTGCAGGACTACACATCTCAAATGCTCAGGTCAGACAAGAAGCCTCCTCCATGAACTGCTCACGCATACCCCATATGATGGCTATACATACACACACACACTTCCAGTCATGCCATGGCATAGGAGCTACAGCATCTTGTCCTATCTTAGTCCTCCATTCCCTGGAGTGACCTTGTACCAGCTTTTAGTTATTTTTCTGTAAAGCTGGTAAATGAGAATCATCTCCTCTGCAGTGGTAGCAAGGGCTGTTGGAAGTAACAGTTTTAAGAGGCATAAAGATATTAACAGACATCAGCTACGACCAGAACCCAATTTTCTTGCTTGAACATGATGTACCTTATCATAGAGGCAAGGACATTGTGCAAGGAAGGGTATAGGCATGCTGTGTGTTTCTTTCCACCCAGATGACATGAAGGCAGCAGATTTTTCCAGCAGAGGCCATAACTACATTATATATAATGAATTTGAGAGAACTGGCACCAGAGAGCCTTCCAAGGCACTGACAGTTTGGTAGTGCCCCTCCTGTATGCTCTGTTACAGCTGGCCCCACCTCCTCTCCCTGTCCAGAGCTTTCAAAATCAGCTCCAAAATGTGCCAGACAAATAACCCTAAAGATGCAAACAACAGGGAATTCTCTAGAAATCATGGAACAACAAAGGGTAACATGAGCCACCATTCAGCAACATCACATCCCTACAAGGAAACTGTATGCCCAAGCAGCTTTGCATCGGCTCTATAAAATTCACTTAGATACGAGTGCAGTAAAGTAACTAAACCTCAAAGGTGCCAAACAGTCCACTCTCAAACATGGTAGAAATTCAAAATAGCCAGGAAACCAACCCTCTATGTAGGAAACCATTTCAGGCTCTCAGGCTTGAGGTGCATGCACAAGAGCATTTTATATGCAGGATAAGTCCATGCTGCTGAGAATGTCCTTACCCTATCTCCCAGCTCCATGGGATATACTTTCAGTTGAGAACAGCTGGTTCCATCGTAGCATGTATTAGTGCTTAGTTACAGCAGCATGGGGTCTGCTAGAGCCACACTGCTATCAGTACATGAACCTCCTCACCTAAAGCTGGGTCACATCTTTTCAAAATAGCGAGGCCAACCCTGCTACAGCCAACCCTGTTCAGCCAAGTGAGACCAGTATGCTTTGCTGACAGGAAGATGGAAACATCAAGGATTTATAAACCAAAGCACTATCATAGTTTACCAACTGAACAGACAGTAAACAGGTACCAACGAGCCCTTATTAGGATTGACCTGCTGCCCAGCAAAACACAAATTTTCTAAGAAACCGGACTTTAAAAGGAAGCAAACACAAAGAGTACAGATTTCTAATCAGATTTACACAACGCAGCCATCCCAGCAAACAAAGTTATGAGGAGCATAGTTTCTCAACCATTTGTTATCCTCTGACTCACAAATAAAAGATTTTCACATGAAACAGTGAGATGGGTGTGAACAGTACCACAGGGATCTTAACACCAGGCTAGCTTCCAGGTCTACACTTCCAACTCCTTGTTCTTGCCTTGTGCCATCCCCACAGGTGTGACTGCACCATAACCTGGTCCTGCTGCCACAGAAAAGGTACTTGGACCCATGCCCACAAAAGCAGCATACATTCGAAGCTCAGTCTGAGAGAACTCTCACAATGTAGACTGAACCCATATAAAACTGGGTTATAAAAGACAACGCCATCTAATTTTACACAGGTCTTTTATGTAAGTAAATCCAGCTACAGCACAGCACTGTTTCCCAGATGATATTCAGACCACTCTCACTGCAAACTTTCAGTAACATTTATTAAAACCTAAACAAATCTTAGATAAAAGTGTGATCCAACCATCGCTGCCTTCCACCAGAGTCACTACAGAAGTTTCTATGTCCTGTGGCATCAGCACAGCTTTCACAGAGCAAGACAGACAGTACAATAGCTGCTGACAGCTGCAGCAGCACAAGTACCCCTGCACAGAAGTACCATGGTCCCCAGCATAACCATGCAGACAAAGCAGAATGGATGCTCAAGCAGCACTGAGTGCACAAGTCACTTCAAAAGGTGACTCCAGAAATCATACTGGTAAAACATATCAGGATAAATGGCAAGTGCCCCTTCTAACTCTACCCAACATCAACAGGAACAAAGTCCTGCCCTGTGACAGGGCTGGAGTGCTCTCTCAAAGCTTAGGAACAAGAATCGTCACAAACTGGCAACCTTGTGTCAGAACATTTGGTCTGCAATACTGGCACGTAGGTCCTGTTATGTGTCATCGGTGGCCAGTACTATTTGGAGATGAAAAAACTAAAATACATCTTGATACCCAGAAGACAGGATTTCCTCCTTCAGATGTCCAATCCACTCAGAAAGCAGAGTCCCTTTTGACAACTTTCCCACTGCTGTACTTCAGGCCTCACTGCATCAACACCTGCAGGTCAGAGCTTCTTGGTCGATTGTATTATTTACCTACTTAATATTTAATGAGTAGTTTTCTGCCATTGGCAATACTTGTGTATCATGAATTACTTGTGTATTTGAATTTATCTACTGACAAATACAGATTCAAAATTCTACCAAATTCTTGGTGAGAAAGAGCTGTAGTCTAGCTTGTTATTGCTTTAGCCTCAGACCATAGGCTCATGGAGGTGTTTTGCAGTCTTAACACCAGAATGAAGTTTGATGAGAAATTATATCCACTGAGATATTTTTGGATGCGTAGAGTGTCAAATGTTTCCCCAGAGGCCGAGATCTGAAGGTTGCAAGAGCTTCCAAAAATATCTGAGCTCCCAAAGCTGTGTTGCTTGGGTCATACAAAGCAGTGGTCTACCCACAAACATACTCCATAAAGAACCTCACAATAGAGGTACAAATTATGCTTAGAGAAGGAAAAGGGTAACAACATTACCTGCCTTAAAATCCCATGTTAAATAAAAGTACCTACTATTCTGCCACCTTTAATAACTTAACTTATTAATAACTTCATTAACTGAAAGTTATTAAAGGTGACTGAATGGTCACCTTTGTATAAAACAGCTATGCATTATTACTGCTGTAGCTGATAACACACAAAAACCCTTTATCAACTGAGCTGATTACGTTCCCCACCACAAGCAGTTAACAGCCTACAAGCAGTAGCCATAAAGCCAGCATGCTGTAAAAAAGGCAATGCCTCCAACTGAAGCCAGAGCTTGAGAGAATTCACACCCTGTACTGTGCTATCCCACCTACATCTACAGTAATCATCAATGTAGTCCTTATTTTTATCTTACGCTACCTCCTTTTTAAAAATAGCTGGAGATTCTCAAGCAAAGAGCATTTCACCACGGTAAATTCTGAGAAACATCAATTCTAACTCTCCATACTGTTGCTCTCACAACAGATAAGAATTTAGTGCACAGACATCCCTATGAACTACCAAAACAATCCGCTTTGCTTGTTTTTGTGGAGACAATTAATGAATCAGCTTGAGAACAGATGGGCTTTCCTCTTGCAGGCAGTCCGACCTAGCCTCCATCTTCCCCAGGAGACTCTGAAGTCCATCTGACTCCTAAGTCCAGAACTGACCAGAGTATCCCAGCCAATTTTATACTGGGACAAAACCTGCTTCTTGAAGCCTAAGGTATCAGCTATGAGGTACAAGCACAGACACTATCACAGCCCAAAGCTGAAAGGACTGGAAACACATTGAGGGAAACATGAGCTTTCTTTCTGCCTACATAGTCCAGTAAGGAAGGAGACAGCTTGCCAGCAGTTAAGGAGAAGATTACTACCATCATGTCAGAGTCCTTAACACACACTAGCCAAAGAATGTTCCTCAGAAACTGTTTGAAAAGAGTTGCTAACTTGTTTTTAACATCCTTCTACTTGGCTCATTGAGAGAGCTTTAAACTAGATTTGAAGGGGGAAGGGGACAAAACATCAGCCCATCTGAAGTGCATGTGTACCAATGCAGACAGCATGGGTAACAAACAGGAGGAGCTTGAAGCCCTGATGAAACTGGAAAATTATGATGTTGTGGCTATTACAGAAACATGGTGGGATGTCTCCCATGACTGGAGTGCGCCTGTTGATGGCTACAAGCTCTTTAGAAGGGACAGACAAGGAAGGAGAGGTGGTGGGGTGGCGCTGTATGTTAGGGACTGTTATGATGGCTTTGAGCACAAGTGTAGCAAAGACAGGGTAGAGTGTCTTTGCGTCAGAATCAGGGGGAAGGCCAACAGGGCAAATGTTGTAGTAGGAGTCTACTATAGGCCACACAACCAGGACAGAGAGGTGGATGAAATATTCTGTAGGCATTTAGGAGAAATCTCACGATCGCTTGCCCTTGTTCTTGTGGGAGACTTTAACTTCCCAGACTTCTGCTGGAAATACAGCACAGCAGAGCAGGACCAGTCCTGGAGATTCCTGGAATGTGTGGGAGAAACTTCCTGACACAACTGGTGACAGAACCAACCAGGGAAGGTGCCCTGCTGGACGTCCTCTTTGTGAACAGAGAAGGACTGGTGGGTGATGTGGCGGTTGGAGGATGACTAGGGCACAGCGATCATGAAATAATAGAGTTCTCTATTCTTAGAGAGGCCAGGAGAGGGCTAAGCAGAACTGACATCCTGGACTTCAAAAGGGCTGACTTTGTCAAGCACCTGCTTGAAAGGATATCTTGGGAGACGATCCTGAAGCATATAGGGGTCCAGGAAGGCTGGGCACTCTTTAAGGAGGAAGTGTTAATGGCTCAGGAACAGGCAGTCCCCAGGTGCTGTAAGAGAAGCCGGAGACAGAGAAGACCACCCTGGCTGAACAGAGAGCTTTGGCTGCAACTCAGGGAGAAAAGGAAAGTTTACAGCCTTTGGAAGAAGGGACTAGCCACTCACAGTGATTACAAAGAGGCTGTGAGGCTATGCAGGGCAGAAATCAGGAGGTCTAAAGCCCAGCTGGAAATTAATCTGGCTTCAGCAGTCAAGGATAACAAGAAATGTTTCTATGTCAGTAGCAAAAGAGAGACCAGGGAGAGTATCCACCCCCTGCTAGATGCAAGAGGAAACATGGTAACAAGTGATGAGGAGAAGGCTGAAGTCCTTAATGCCTTCTTTGCCTCAGTCTTTAATAACAAGACTAGTTGTATTGAGGGAATTCAGGCTCCTCAGCCAGAGGACAGAGACTGGGAGAATGACCCCCCCACAATCCAGGAGGAGATAGTCAGTGACCTACTGCATCACATAGACACACACAAGTCTATGGGACCGGATGGGATACACCCGAGGGTGCTGAAGGAGATGGCTGGGGTGCTCGCCAAGTCACTTTCCATCATTTACCAGCAGTCCTGGCTGACCGGGGAGGTCCCGACAGATCGGAAACTAGCCAATGTGACGCCCATATATAAGAAGGGTCAGAAGGATGATCTGGGAAATTACAGGCCTGTCAGCTTGACTTCAGTGCCCGGGAAGCTGATGGAGCAGCTCATCCAGAGTACCATCACACAACACATGCAGGACAACCAGATGATCAGGCCCAGTCAGCATGGGTTTATGAAAGGCAGGTCCTGCTTGACAAACCTGATCTCCTTCTACGACAGGGTGACCTGTTTATTGGATGAGGGAAAGGCTGTGGATGTTGTCTACCTTGACTTTAGTAAGGCCTTTGACACCATTTCCCACAGCATTCTCCTGGTGAAACTGGCTGCTCACGGCTTGGATGGGCACACGCTTCACTGGGTAAAAAACTGGCTGGATGGCCGGGCCCAAAGAGTTGTGGTGAATGGAGTTAAATCCAGTTGGCGGCCGGTCACGAGTGGTGTCCCCCAGGGCTCGGTTTTGGGGCCACTCCTGTTTAACATCTTTATTGATGATCTAGACGAGGGGATCGAGTGCACCCTCAGTAAGTTTGCAGACGACACCAAGTTGGGTGGGAGTGTTGATCTGCTCGAGGGTAGGGAGGCTCTGCAGAGAGACCTGGACAGGCTGGAGCGATGGGCTAAGGCCAACTGTAGGAGTTTCAATAAGGCCAAATGCCGGGTGCTGCACTTCGGCCACAACAACCCCCAACAGCGCTACAGGCTTGGGGAGGAGTGGCTGGAGAGCTGCCAGTCAGAGAGGGACCTGGGGGTGTTGACTGACAGCCGGCTGAACACGAGCCAGCAGTGTGCCCAGGTGGCCAAGAAGGCCAATGGCATCCTGGCTTGTACCAGAAATAGCACGGCCAGCAGGGACAGGGAAGTGATCTTACCCCTGTACTTGGCACTGGTGAGGCCACACCTCGATTACTGTGTTCAGTTTTGGGCCCCTCACTACAAAAAGGACATTGAATTACTCGAGCGTGTCCAAAGAAGGGCAACGAAGCTGGTGCAGGGTCTGGAGCACATGTCGTATGAGGAGCGGCTGAGGGAACTGGGGGGTTGTTTAGTCTGGAGAAGAGGAGGCTGAGGGGAGACCTCATCGCCCTCTACAGCTACCTGAAAGGAGGTTGCAGAAAGCTGGGGATGAGCCTCTTTAACTAAGTAATAAGTGACAGGACAAGAGGGAATGGCCTCAAGTTGCACCAGGGAAGGTTTAGACTGGATATTAGGAAGCATTTCTTTACAGAACGGGTAGTCAGGCGTTGGAATGGGCTGCCCAGGGAGGTGGTGGAGTCCCCATCCCTGGAGGTGTTCAAGAGGCGGGTTGACATAGCGCTTAGGGATATGGTGTAGTTGGGAACTGTCAATGCTAGGTTAACGGTTGGACTAGATGATCTTCAAGGTCCCTTCCAACCTAGATGATTCTGTGATTCTGTGAAGCTGTTCCATTGTTTAAATTAGCCTAAATGACTAAGAATTTTTCTCTTATTTGAAGGTTAATTGTGTTAAATCTTAGCTTCCAACTGGAAAATCTTATTATGACTGTAAACAAGACCTAAAACCCCTATTAGTATGTATCATCCATGCATGAGCACCTGTACAGAACAGACTTGTCATCTCCCAACCTCTCTTTAATAAGCTGAATAAATCATGCACCCAAAATCTTACACACAGTTAAAAAAACCCACTTATCTTCCAAGCCCTAGATATTTTTTTTGATCCTAAACTGATCTTAGAACTGAACAAAATTATGCAGTCACCATCTTTTCAACTTCGAATGAGATCACATCCCTCCTTCAATCTGATAGGTCTCTTTGCACTGTTGAAGTAACTATCTTCAATGATCACTAGTTCTCCCCCAAATTCCAAAGAAAGCTTTCCATCCTACAGGCACAGCCTGTTCTCACATACTCAGTACTCTGCAATGAGCTGCATCAAACACGTTTTTGTTGGATTTATTGTCAGTTAACCAGGCATTTCAAGTAATTCTCTAAGAGTTACCTTACCTTTCTCTTTCCTCCTCCTTAAATAGTTTTTTAACTGCAAGTCTTACTGGCAAGGTTTTAACAGTACTGTCTCTGTGGGTTGATACAGATACTGAACAGGACTAACTGAAACAGATCCCTGGGGAAACTGACACCAGAAACAGTCTTCACCACTAATGTCTCCCCAATAACTATTATTATCTTTATTACTTTATTACTTATCATTAAATAGGGTTTTAATCCCTCTAATGTATGCTGTGTTTGAGATAAGTATTCTTTTTCTTAAAAATCAGAATTGGTCACTTGGACGAATTCAATTGGTTGAGCCATGTTCAACTACATCAGTATTGCTTTGTACAATCTTGTCAAAATAGACAAGACAGTATTTGTCTGAAAAGATGTATATTACCTTATAGAAAGCCACACTGAATAGATATTAAACCATTTCTTCAGATTCTAATGTTTTTAAAACCTTCCAAAATTATTTTTATCTTGGATCAACATATGGAACATATGGTTCATAGCTCTTTGGGTCATCCTTTTCAATTTTTTCAATAGTGAATTCTGGTGGGCAGTGTTCGAGCCTTCTGCAACTCCTCTAGCTTACAAGAACTGGCTAAAAATTAACATTAATGAATAAAAGAGCTCCTCGCTTTGGCTATTATCTTTCAACATACCTTACCTAGATCTGTTGTTTTTTAAATATTAGTGAGCATCCTCCTTTGTTAAAAATTACATATAAAACCAGGTACAAATACCTCCTGTTACATCATAAGCAAAGCAAGCTGGGGGGTTTTGTTGGTTTTTCTGGTTTGTTATGTTTTATTAGGGTTTTTTTCCCCCCCAAACACACAAATATTTCTAATTTTATATTGGACCTACATCTAGATCTTTTCTCTTTGGATCTAAAAAACCTGACACCTTTTCTGAATCTACATCACTGATATCTCCATGATTAGCATATTTCCTTTCTCACCTGCTTCTTTAAGTTTGCAACTATATTCACTGTCATTTACTTCCTCCTCCTCTTCATCCTTCCTGCCTAATGCGCAGAATGCTTTGTGTTTTATTAACACAGTTTCAGTGACTGTGGAATCATGCCTTTTTGGCCATCCGTATGATTTTGTTGAATACTTCATAGCTTCCATTAACACTTCCCTTTTAAAGATACCTTCCCAGGCATTAAAGAAAAGCCTCCTCTAAAGCTCCATTACTGCCTGATGCCATATTCTGTTTGCACAAAGTAAATACAGACAAATAACAATCACTGGTACCTAGGCAACTGTGGGATTTCAGGTCAGCTATTAACTCTTCTTTATCTGCTAGAACAAGGTCAACTATTGATTTATTCCACAGTGGGTGCAGAACTGCGTGCATTAAAAAATGACCTGTTCCTTCTAGAAGCCTTCTGGAGGTCTTTTTATTGGCATCATGAAATGCCAAGTAAATATTACCTGTTTTAAGCAGCCTATTTTATTTGCCTCCCTATAAGAGCATATACATAAGGAAATGTTTGTTCCATTCCTGAGGATATCTCAGGGACCTGTTAGAAACACGTAATAGGTGAGAGATGGTTTGAAACCTGAGTAACTTGAATTTGTCAGGAGATCCTTATATCTGCAGGTCTCACAAATCGTAAAGGTTTAGAAAGTATTATGTAATATCCATTTAATCACACATGAGACAACACGCTGGAAGTCCACCTCTACTCAAGTCTGGACGAACATTAGTTCTGTGCCCCAGGGTTGGGCTGACTTCTAGCATGCTGTTCCATCCTCAGGGGACTACTTTACTCTCTTCCCTACCATCACATTTATTTCTTCCTCCATGGCTTTGCTGTCTACACAATTTCTCTCTTTGCACAGTAGCTTCAGAAAAAAATCACTCCAGGCTAGGATTTTGAGTCTCTCAGATATGACATTGAGGAGATGTGGCCTGACACATAGAAGGGAGAAGGAAAAGATGGGGGTTACAAGCTAGCCATAGCTGAAGACTCAGACAACTATGAGTCCCCTGTAGGAGAAAGGGCTGGTTTCAGTGAGACACCCAAGGGAAAGCATCCTGATACTGAAAAAGAAATAGGAGCAAGGAGGATTCAGAGAGAAATGCTCTCCTGCTTGAGGCTCTGAGCATGCTGAGAAACAGCACTGAGACAAAAAGGGAGATGTGCAAGAACCACTGATTATTTCCTTGGCAAAGTAGCTAAGTTCTCTATTACAGGAAAACGGCACTTTTTTTTTTGTGCCCCAAAAGATGAATGCTCTTCTGGTAGGCATACCTCTCATCAAACACAGGGCCAAGTGAACTATCAAAAGGTTTTATACAGAATATATCGTTTACCCCAGTTAAAATCACATCACTCTGCTGGAGCTTCAGATGATGTTTAGAGAAAAATAAACAAACAACAAATAACTTGCGAAATATCAGAAACCAACACATAGAGCATATTTCCTCACCACTTCTATGTACAACAAGTGATACCATACGGGCCCAAAAAAGTATAGGAAACCTTAATGCAAACAGTTAGGGTGCATTTTCTACAAGTCACTTCTCAGGACAGCAGTTCATTCAAATTGCCTGGGTCTCCCAATCTGCAAGGCAGAGGCAAGAGTCACCAGGACAGGGGTACGGATGTTCTTGTCATTTCCACCTCATCCACGTCCCACACACCAGGAGCACAGAGAGGATCAGCATCAAGGTGAACCAGCATGAAAGGGGCCAGTCATCTAGCCAAGCACCGGTCCCAAGGGAAGGGGCAGCAACAACATGGAACAATTTCTCTAAGTGATGCAGCTCCCAGGAGAGGGGAGCAGCAGTAGCACAGAGCAGGATGTGCTAAATACAGATTGTAGCAGGTGGTCCAAGAACTGGCTGTGATTTCAGCAACCAGTTTATCCAAACCGGATGGAACTGCCTACCGCACAGCCCTGCAACAGCAAAAACTAAGCTGAAAAACACAAAAGCAGAACAGGCAACTGAGAAGATCCAGCAATCACAGATTGCCAGGAGGTGAGTTTCACCCTGAAAACAGACGTTGAGAGTGTGACAATCTAATGTATGAACACGGAAGCAAACCCAGGCCTCTTGCAACAGAATCACAGAATCATAATTTTGGCTGGGGTTACCTCCAGAGGTCATTTAGTGCAAGCCCTACTCAAAGCAGGTCTAATGAGATCTGGTTGGCCAGGCTGTGTCCAGTCAAGTAAATACCTTCAAGGATGGAGGTTCCACAACCTCTTTGGGCAATATGTTCCACTATTTAACTACCCTCACAGTAAAAAAAAAAAAAAAAAGAAAAAGATCAAACACAGTATTTCCCCGATATCTTTTTGAAATTTCCCATGTTCCAGCTTGTGTTTGTTGTCTCTCATCTCATCATTACACACAACAAGAAAGAATCTGACTACATCTTTTCTGTATACTCTGATCAGGTAGTTGCAGACAACAAAAATATTCCCCCCTCTGCCTTCTCTTCTCAAAGGTGAACAGGCCCAGGTCTCAGACTCTGCTCACATGCCATGTTCTCCAGCCCCCTGACCACCTCAGTGGTGCCCACTGGGCTTGATCCAGTATTTCACTTAGATGAGGTGCATTTCTTGCCCTGGAGAGCCCAAACTGGACACAGTATTCCAGACGCAGTCAAACTACTGCTGAAGACAGCGGGGATCACTTCCCTGGGCCTGCTGGCTACACTCACTAATACAGCCCACGATATGGTCAGCCACCTTTGCCGCAAGGGCACGCTGCTGCTTGTGTTCAATGCGTTGTCCATCAGGACCCCCAAATCTTTTATTGCAGAGCACCTTCCTAGACAACTGAGACCCAGCCTGTATTGCTGCAGGGGTTATTCCCTCCCAGATGGAAGGCTTGAAACTTGCTCTAAGTATCTTAAGACTCCTGTCAGCCCATTTCTCCATCCTGGCCAGGTCCCTTTGAGAAGCAGCCTTGCCCTCCTGCATTTTAATCACTCTTCTCCATTTGGTCTCATCCACAGAATAGCTTCTTATGGACACAAAAAGCTTCAGGAACAAAGAGCAAAGATCTCTCACAATATAAAGCAATTGGGACTCTTGCTGAAAACCATCAGTAAAATTTTTAACATTTCTGAACACTTTGTACTGTCCAAGCTATGAACAGATAAGCCCAATTCTTCTCTCATTTATAGCAGCCTAAGCCTGAAGTCCATGAATTTGACACATTTACATACTCTCCTTGTGAGACAGTATGTCTATGTGCATGCATACACACCCACACAGGTGGCTCAAGAGATGCAACAACTGAAACAGGAACACTGTAAGACTTTGGAGGAGCAGCTGGCTATGCACTTCAGACCAAGGTATACACTCAAAGCCTAAGGTGGTAAGAGGAACCTTAGCTTCGGTCTTTCCTGACTTGAGTCCTCTGCACTGCATCTTAAACAAGCAGCAACATTTAAAGTCTGTTAACTTTATAAATAATAAGAAATATTTCTGAAGACTTTAAAACATGCCCTCAACCAAGGATGTTACTATCATATCAACAAGTCAAGGATTCCTGATGATGACGATGATATATAGATAACTTCACCTGAAGGTTAGGTCATGAAGCATCTAACTCATTTACCTCCATGTCCACACAGAATGAGTCACCACCTATACTCATGTGAACAAACTCTTCCTCAAAAAGCTTATAAAATGAGAATGATGAATAGCACACAAAGATTAGAGAAGACAAACTATTTCATCAAAAGAAACAGAATGCATATCATACACAGTGTAAAATACCATCTGACTTGCACTAGGCTTTTCCACATTCAGTGGCCAGTTCCTTGCAGCAATTTTTCATCACAGAGGTGGATCATGAGGAAAGATATAAATATTTCAACAAGTTTCTAAGCAACTGAAAAACAGTGCTTTGCAAGGGATAGATCAATGTTTAATCCTAGTCTTTACTGGAAAATAAGGTGAAGATTTATTTTGTTTTGTTTTCTTTCCCAAACAAATTGTTACGTTATGCTCAACATCTTGGTATGTATCTAGCAGCTGAGGAAACACTACCAATTGTCCTAGTCCTGCAAATATTGTACAGTGTGCTGACCAAATTGAGAGGAAAGGGCTTTTCCTTCACATTAATACACTAGCATCATGTGTCCCATCTGTGGGGAAGAAGAATCTGCTGTGCCTTAAAAGGTGATGGTAACTTACCCCAAACATCTGCCGAAGGTCGGGATCTCGAAAGCGGAAGGGAATGTTAGACACATGAAGTCGTTTTGGAGTGGATTTGCTCTCGGTATTCTCACTGCTCTGTGTCTGTGATTGCTGTCCATCTGTCTGTGCCCCTCCTTCTGTCTGCTGAAATGAGAAAGAGGAAAGTGTATGCATGAATAGAAAAAACCACAAAAATTCCTTTAACGTACTTTGTTGATCTCTTTTTAGGTATTAGTACTACATTTGCAATTGAGGTATCTGAGCACTTGACAATTATTTTGATAAAGCCAGTAATGCTTAACAATTGATCTGTTGTTCTTCCCCTCCCTTTCCATGAGTGAAGAGTAATGAGATCTCGGCCTCCCTCCCCTCAGATCACCTTTTAGCTTAGTACATTTGCCTTTGGTTTTCTTAAATTGCTTCTCTCTTTTTACTTGTTCTTTCTCCGTTCAGCTGCCACCATATGAAAGCTCTAATGAAGAGGCGGATCCTTCATATGCTGAAGCTGGGAGATAGTACCGCCACTCTAATCTCATGTGGCAGGACGTTCATGCAATCATCGAAATCCCACAGCTCTTCACTGGGCCAATACCA
Organism: Strix aluco; assembly: GCF_031877795.1. Lineage (NCBI taxonomy): Eukaryota > Metazoa > Chordata > Aves > Strigiformes > Strigidae > Strix > Strix aluco. The sequence goes on from NC_133935.1 coordinate 29,666,592, forward strand.
GGAATGCATCCCCAGGCAAATGGCATCTGCTCTGTCAAGCTCCCTTCAGAGAAACATTACGCCAAAAGAAGATCTATAATTAAATGGTAATATCCATATATGAACAGCTCATGGATGTCTTTGATTAACTTTTCTCGTACATTTAAAAGTCAGTCCAGGGACAGGAAACAGTCATTACCACGGCAGGATTTATAAAAATTTCAAGTGCTACTTTCTGCTACCAATTCCACAGCTAAAACAAGGGAATCTGTTACAGTGTTTCCAAACACTGACTGGTACAGTGAACGCAGGTCAAGGGGTGTGCCAAGCATACTTGTGCACAGATAAAGTACAGCAAGAATGAAAAGGAGTAAGGGAGACCAGTGTGCCAGAGGAGAGGCCTAATGCCCCCACAGAGATGATGAGCAGGGGAGAGAAAAGGAAGAGAACCTCAGACACTTGTGTTGGGCTTGGACTAAGAAGCAGTAAAATGTGAGCACAGCACTAAATATAAAGGCAAGGACCCTTTGCACAATAGCTTGATGAGAAAATGGGTTTTTTTGTACTTTAGTCAGAAAAATTACCTCAAAAACTCAAGAGCTACAGAACAAAGTAGACTACAATTTCTTTGGTTTTACTGCTCTGCCCCTTTCCAAGGCAAGCATTGACAGACCAAGGTATTCAAAAAGCACCCACCCACCCACTCCATCTCCTGCTGCTTGCCTCAGCCTCCTATGAGTCATGCTTTGACCACCTGTGTGATGCACTTTTACGTGTAATTTCATTTCTTTAAATGCCAACCTGACTACTTCTTTAACCCATCAAGTGAAAAGAAGTTCTACAAGAAGGCAAGGACTGTGTAATTGCTAGACTCACCCTTTTTTAGGCATCTTCAAGAACACACACTATCCTTAAAACTAAAGAGTAGGGGGGTTTTTTATTGTTTTGGGGTCTTTTTTCCCCCATTTTAAATACACAATTTGTGTACCAAAGAGGAAAGAAATCTCAGGGGAGTTGCCCACACTGACTCAACTTGCTCTGCACATCATTCAATATACAACACGTCATGAGTATTTGGAAAGAAACAACTCTTCACAGATGAACTAAACTGGCAGCATTAAGAGAGCTTCTTCTGGACAGAAATGTCTCTTACAGACATGACCTTGAACTTATATATTGGTTATAAAACACTAACAAGTGCAAGCAAACAGTAAGCACTGGGGTCTTGTCATGTTGAACAAAGCAGTGGCAGCTTTCTATTTCGTTTCAGTAGGGCTGTGCAGGCAGCACAAACTACATTTGATCTGATTAATATAAATTAAGCTGTGATAGGAAGAACAGAGATACTGCCCTGCAAGTACCTCTGCTCTCCAGAGCCACGCAAGTCTCTGGAGAAGCCTAACAGGATGAAGCATTTTTATTTGGCTAAGACTCATCCGTCCCTCAAACATCAAATTTTCAGGAACAACCTCTGAAACTTCCGTTTGATTGTATCTAAAAAGATGCCTTCAAGTTTCTCCTCTTCTCCTATCCCCACTCCTATGACAAAATCCGTCTCCAAACATACACAGAGTGCACCCTAGGGGAAGAATCAATGCAGCTGGCTTACGATTAAATCACACTATGCTTTTTGGTGCTTTTATTTTTATGACTCCATCAGAGTCTTTTGCTCCTCAGGGCACATCTGTCCAAAAAGTACAAGACACAGGGGTAGCCCATCCATCACCATTGCACACAATGCCTGCAAGTGCTCCAAAATAACTCCTCAAAAATCATCAACACTCCTGCTAAAACAGATCTCTACAAACCATTTGTGGGCTCTGCTACTGCAATTTGCCAAATTCCATCATTTTTATGACTTTGTGTGGAACTGGCAAGTGGGCAAACACCCATGCACACATGTGCATCCTCAAACATGCACACTAGTGCATCTTCTGCAGCATGAATGAGGAAAGGCACAGATTCTGAACGGTGATGACAAAAATAGTTTAGTCTTTAAATTCACATATAAGTTGCACAGGACTGGATCTGCCGCTTCCACAGGGGAGGAAGCCAGGAGGTCATTCGCACTCCTCTCCCATCCATTTGTTTGCAGGCAGAGGGCAGAACTCCTTTCTTACCAAGGGTGCAATATATCATGTACAGCGGCCTGCTCAGAAACATTCACAGCTGTTCCTGCATATGGCAGAGTGCTGCCGCCATACAGGAGTCATTTTGCAGCATGTGTGATGTGTACAATAAGACAAAACCTTCAAAGAGGAGAAACAACCGTAGGAACAGGGAATCTCAGTCCACTCTTACCTTTCTGACTACACTGAGAATCCTAGATGCTTTTCAGGCTTTCACATATCCTGTTTTTCAGCAGTAGTTTAACATTAAATACCTTCTCTCTCTGGATGCTGTAGCTCCCTCATTTCTACCATCCATGGCCCTAAGGTAAGATTTGAACTTTCAGCCATTATAACATTATCTCAATACATTTGTCTAGTGCCACACATTCAACTACAACATAAATGAAAGAAATAGTCTCGTCAGATCTTGCCTCCCCACCCCCACCCCCCCTTATAGTTACTCCATGTCTTAATTCATTAGGAAGGAGATGAAAGGAAGGACCTGGAGCCAGTTCTTCGGCAGCACATAATGGAGACTGGCAACAGCACTACCCTGACCAAGTCAGATGATAAAAGCCTGCATTTCACCAAGTGCCCACTCCCCACCCTGACTCCCTCCCTACACTGAGTTTCAGCTCCTTCCTTCTAGCATCACATCAACACTTTACAGCAAAGAACCGGCCCTCTCCACTCTGCTGCAGATAGCTGTTCAGCTCAGAAGGGAGCTAATACATTGTTGCCTAGGTCTCAATGTCTGTCATCAGGCAACACAGAGACATGCTGCAGCAAAGATCCTGTGTTTAGAAACAGTATTGGATCCACCTTACCTCCTCAGCGATAGGTGTAACATACTTTTGCAGGTGATAATGTCATTCACGCTTGCACATACAAGCTTTGAGCTCTGCTCAAGGTCACTGAGAAATGCATCAGAGCTCAGGACAACCGCAATATGTGCTTCACTTTTAACTACTTGCTGCCTGTGGCCCTGTGCCAGCTCCTCCCTTGCAGTAAGGAAACCCTAAGTAAGAAGAGGTAGTTGCAAAAAGCAGCATGGATGTATACATGTGCACGTATGTATGTAGAAGGGGAGAAGAACACCTGGCAACACAAAGCTGTACTGAAAGGTTTGGGGGCAGCTCTGCAACCATCTTCCCACCTCTCGACTAGACTCTCCTGTCCTAAAGCAGCCGATGAACAAGCAATTGCTGAGGATTTCTCCTCAGAAGGAAGGAGGCAGGGGCTCCAGTGCCACCTGAGCTCCAAGCAGATCTCCATCTGCGTGGCGAGACAGAGGGCTACCTCCCTGACAAGCCAGACAAACACCAATGCGACAGGCCAGCACAGACACTATTAATACACAGCACATTCCGTTTCCATCTCCCACTTGCTTCGAGAACTGGAACCGCTTCAGGTCCAAGTTATAGAAAAGCAAAAAACAACCCCCCATCCTCTCCCTCAGGAAGCAGGCAGTCCAAAATGTTGTGAATCATAATGAGGAGGTTAAAAGCCATAAATCACTACAAAGAAAATATTTACAAAATACAAACTGTAACTAATAACTATATTTAAAAAGGGACTTGAGTGGTTTACAAAATCTGGGAGACAGACTGTGCTCACTCCACTGCTTCTAGATCAGTCTCGGATCCCAAAAAAACCCAACACCCCACAAAAAATCTTGTTTGGATCAAGAGCTCAAGGAATTGTGCAGAGACAAGGACTGAAAGCTATGCCTGGCAGAAGGCAACCTTCCCACCGCAAAGGAGAGTGCAGACGATGTGGGAAGATCTCTGCAACTTCTAATGAAGAACCCATCAAAACCACTAGTCACCCACCAATAAACAGATACCCACTGAGCAGGTTTAGTGGAAAAATGAGTGAAGAATTAGGCACTAGATACAAAACCCCTCTCCTGCCCCTAGGACTGCGCTCCTACACATCCAAGAGCAAAGGGCATGGGAACTTCTGATGCTTAAACAACACTTGTTTAGCTAACAGAAAACTGCAGGACTAGTAATCACCTTTCAACAGCAGTAAATATAATTTTAGAATTATATCCATGTACTTGATTTTTCAGAGATGCCAGAAGTGTTACATTAAAAAAAAAATTGGACTACACTACAGACACAATTAACAATGTGTCCAAGTACTCTGTATGCCAAAAACCAGACAAAAAAATTGCTAAGGATGTACCAAATAACTTCTGCTAGGCTTTTAACTATTTTCAATATAGTCAAGATTAATTCAGGGCATCTATTTTCTGATTGTTAGTTACCTGTTTTCAGACATACTGAAGCTTAAGTAATTTTGTTCACTTTCCTCATTAAATAAAGATATACCCCACCTGAAGTAAGAATACAATCCTAGCATAGGAAAGCACATAGGAAATTCTGCTACTTATTCTGCACAATGAAGACATCTCTGATGTGTCAGATAACATTTTCCACGCAGTGATGTTTAAAATTACTTTGTTTTTCTGAGCAGTATTTCATTATGGGATTCTTTAGTGTCCTTCCCCCCTGCGCCCCCAAAGTGGTGAAATGAAGCCCCCTGAAAGGCCTGCTCTGCTGGTCACAATGTCAAACTCTTTGTGAGCCCATTCCTCACAAAACAGGGATGCCCTGACAAGGTGAAGGAGGCAGCAAGACTTCCTGAGCTAGTGGTCAGCCCTGGACCACTCCATGGACAGTGGCAGAACAGCCACCACAAACTGACAGACTAAGGTCCATCCTGCCCACTGTCTTCTTTCTGACAGCGGCCAAATCTGTGGCATCTTTGGAAGGATGTGAGAACAGGGCATACGTTCAGTGACTTCTCTCGAGCACAGCCTCCAGCAAACTGAGCCAGCTGATGTCTCAACTTCCAAAACACCCTATGGACAAAAGTTTCAATGCTAAATTCTTCATTCTATGAAAAAAAACCAAGAAACAAAACCCTGGTTTTTTTCATACATGGCACACAATTATTTCCTGTGTGCATCCTAATAAGTGAAAATGGGAAAGTTCCCCATTTTATTTCCCATACCATGCAATACTCTATGTACTTGTCATATGCCTTCATTCCTGTCAGCTCTTTTCGTAAGTAAAGATTTCATTTCTTCTCATAAAGAACCTGCTACATCCCTTTCATCATCACTATTATCCTTCCCTGTACCACTTCCAGATCTGCTATAACCTGATATGCAGAATTACCACAGCTATATACTCTAACATAATGATATCTGCCAATTTATTTTCTATTTCTTTCAAAATAATTTTTAAATCTGCCTCACTAGACACAAGTCTACAAGTTCTGACAATAATCTGTCTCATACTCAAAATAATAAAATAATCTGCCTCATACTCAAAGCAAATTCCTGATGTTAAATGTCAGAGTTTGCTGCCTCAAGACAGAAATTTCCAAGCTGAGGTGGCCAAACAACTGGCAGCTAGCAACTCATTTGAAGCTAGTCCTTCCTTGTGTCTACCTGCTCAGCAGTATCAGAAGACAAGTGAGGATACTCATTAAACATATTCTTCACCTGAAATACCTCACATGAGCAATTGCTTTAATTACTAAAGTGATGAAAAATAATTACAGAGGAAAATTCTGCAATCTCAGACTAGGCAAGAAATACCCAAGGGAGAGTCATCATTATAACATCATCCATGTGTTACAGAAGTCAGCCACCAGCTCCCTTCTTTCCAAACCCTTGCTAGATGTATATGGCACAGCCTGATGACCAAGCAGCTTCCTCATCTTGCTTCTGAACGCAACACGTAGGGGTCCCCCACCACAGATGTGTCTCCTTTAACAAATCAGAAAGTCAACATCCCTTTATGGTATAGCAGACGAATTAAAGATATTTCAATATGGCACATCAAGAAGCCAAGAGACACGATGCTCTGTAATTAAATAATGCTTTATATTGGTTCATGACAACCTAACACCAAGGTGACAGCACCTGCCATTTTCATGCAAAGTAATTTACATAAACTTATTCCTCTACTTCTATACCTCCAGCTGCATTCCATAATTTATACAGACACACAAATTCTTCCCTCTGACATTAACAAGAGAAATGAGTTGAATCATCAGCTCACAGTATTAAGTGCATTGCATTTACTATCAAGCAACCTTTTTTAGTTCAGGGGATGATTAATCTTCCCTCCACAGTAGAGTACCAGGAGATGCAGAGAGCTGACAATTGCTCTCAGCTTCTGGCCATGCACTCCATACGCTCACCTTGCAACAACAGCATTTTCTGGATCCCTCCAAGAGCTGCTCTAATTCATTAACCCAGCAAAAGAATTGGACAGCTTTCTGCCAGGTCAGTGAATTAAAGCGGCTCACATAAGGAATGCCAGAGCCAGTAAACAGGAGTGGGAGTTTGCGCTTAGAGCCAGATCTCTCCTTTCTGGCAGCAGTGAATCTTTAGATCACCTCAGCTGCCAGAGGTACTGAAAGCCTAATTAGCATCTCCACTTGCAGCTATCTGTGCTGGGTGTCTCCATTAGGGATAAGCGCACTAATGTAAACTAAGAAGGGGGGAAGAGGGGAGAAACCAGGCGACCCAGTACTACAGGAAGTGAAATGCAGAGTGTCAACGGTTTAAGAGACTGGCTGCAACAGGCAGACCAAGTAGGCCAAATATGGTCTGGTACCTCAGTCTATTTTTAATCTGGGTCTTTCAGCTGTGCTTTGGGACAGTATCAAGAGAAAGGACAGATGCTTGGAGATGAAGACCAGGAGACCCACGTGCCAAGCAAGAAACAAAGCCCCACAGATGAGGCTTGATCCTAAAATAAAAAAAGATTCCAAAATATTAAGCTGTTTGTATTACACCACCTATTGTGCCAATTTCTTTTCCATGTCCCTGCTCTGAGAGCTTTGAATGCTTTCCACTACACTCAGACCTCCAGAACAAAGCTCGTCCTTAGCTGATGACACTATCAGTCATGTCCCATTGCTCAGAGCTCTTAGACTACATAGGAAGGCATAGACTTTGACTCTCAAAGTTTATTTTACTTGAGTTCACTGCTGATGCTTGATCTCAGGCTTCCAGACCACTGTCTATTAACTCAGACACCACCACTAATCTCAGATCATTTAATCTGACTTGCCTGCCAAACTCTGCCAAGTTTCTATGAAAAGGTGCTCCCACAGTGTGTTAGGGACTCTGCTATAAACCCCATTACGTTGCTGCATAACATCTTTCCAACCAGATGAAACTCACCTTTCCATGAGGGACCTTTAAGCCACCCCATATTCTCTCTTACTTTTGCAATTATCCTAAAGGCTACCAGCCTGAAAAACAGGAAAGCCCCACCACCTGAGCACACCTTTTGCTATCTCACTCTGTCCTGCCAAGTGGACCAAGCACAGGCCTTGTTCTTAAAAGCAAAGAGAGACCTTATCTGTCTGGGTGAAGGAATTTCTGAATCATCCCATGGGAGCACAGGCTTCAAGTCAGCAGCTAAAAAATCCACCAGCTGTTCGGTCTGGGGTATCACCTTCACGCACATGACAGCAGTTGTGCTTGTCAGTTGCAATATTGGGAGGGAAAGATCATACATCACCCACAACGACTTTTTGCTCTATTAAAGTTAGCACTGTTGTTTGAGCAAGACAACAAAATGGTGAAAGGAAAAGATGCCTTAAAGTACAGCAGTCTAGTCCACATGGACTGAACATGTATGTCAAACAAGTAATAACCAGCATATGTTATGGACAAGATTCTTGACATTAGCTGTAGATATTCAAGTGAAATAACTAACCCGCTCTGGTGTATTTTTATAGCACACTTTATCTTAAGTAACTACTGAGCCTTCTTCCTTCCCCTAGTTCCTACATCAATCATCAGTGTACTGAGAAGGAGAAAAGTCACAAGCAACTACATCCCAAGGCAGCCCACAGATTCAAAATAACTTCATACAGGAGTCCTGGACAGAAAGATAAAGGGAATCAGAAGATCCAGGACCCTGTGCATGTGAAAGGCCCTTGGCTGCATGAGGCACCTTCCCCCTCCCCCTGGATTTCTTCAAGTGCCACCATCTGGGATCCTCTGGGTTTGATCAGTCCAGCCATAGCAGCAGCATCGCATTCATCTGTGCCCCTACCCTTTCCTGGCTAGCTATGGTCTGCGAGACCAACTCTGCATGCTCAGCTCGCACATATTTAACCCACATCAAATGGTCAGACCAGACATGCCCACCTGTTTCCAATAGCCAGTACAAGCTTTATGTGCTATTCAGCCTGTTTCTTGGATAACCCCTGGCAGTCAGGCTCCCTCTGCAGCCTCCTGGCAACACTGATGCCTCCCAGCAGTTTCCCAGCAACGCTCCCTCCCCCACAGATGGGCTCCCAGTCCCTCCTTGCAGGCTAGCCAGCCTCCCCACACGCTGTGGGCTCCTCAGAGCCGGCATTAGTTGATGAAACACAGAGCTTGGCCCTGCAGCGCCACGGAGATGGCTCCTAATATGGAAGAGGATCAGGAGGGCTGGCAAGAGCTTACATCCAAGGTCAAGGCTCACATCATTTCCACTAAAAAGAAACGCTCTTAAGCTCTGGGCAAGGATGGGAACAGCAAAAGTAGATGGGGAAAGCCACTGCCCTATTTTATGCCCCATTTCCAGCTTTCCCATCCAACCGGCAGTGCTCGAGATAGCTGTTTGCTGGAGATGGGCAGCCCAGACCTTACAGGTTGGAACAACATCGGACAATCTGGTACTAAAATGATGATTATTTCTGCACACTGCACCAGCTCTAAGTTTTATTTCCAGCATGATCTCTTCTCATCTACATTTGTGCTTGCTGAGTAAGGCACCTGAAGTTCATTTCATGCACTGTGCGCAGTTCATACTCTTGTTCTTCTTCAAGATGCTGAAGTTGCGGTGTTCCCAGGATGAACTCAAAGATATCAAAGTCGTAACCAGCGGTGTCAGCCATGCAGCCACTGCCCACTGCAGAAGAAGCAGAGGCACATGCCGGGAACCATGCCCTCTCAAGCTGGCACTATCAGTTCTTCCAATCATTGGCACTGAATTCACTCAGTACTTACTGGGGGAAAAGAATAACCTCTATGAGCCAAACACTCAACTACAAGTAAAACTGAAAGCATTAACAAATTAAGTCCACCCCTGAGCACCAAAGGCTCTCACCATAAGGCTCTTTATTAGGAAGTTAAGTCTGAACAAGTGGCTTAAGGGATGGATAAGGCTTTTCCTGGATAATCTGTCAGCATGTTGCCTGGTGCCAGTTCCAGGCCATGGGAAGAAGAAAGCAAAAAAATACAAGGTGAAAATCTTTGTCTGGCAAATGGATGCCCAGTAGCTGAGAGGTCCTCTCCTATCTTTACCCCCTGAAGCTCCCTGTAATCTCCAAAAAGTCAAAGAATAGTATTTTTCTGGTCTGCTTGCTTCCTGAAAACAAAACCACATTAGGATTACACCTACAATGTATGGGCGATCCTTCATACAGTCAACCTTCCAGAATTTGCCTCCAACACATTCATTTCAACTGTTTGCCAATTAACACAAGGTAATTAACACTTTTGTAAAGAACTATCTTCGGACAATGCCATGATGGCAAAAACACCATGATGTCAAGTACTACTGCTCTTTGTAGACACCTGTTTATGAGGGGAACACTCACAAGGGGAAAGACAGGAACCTAGTAATGGAAGGTCAGAAGCTCTGTTTTGTTTGTAATTTTCGCCTTTCCAGGTCTATCGCTGATTTGCTGCATACTCTTAAGAAACAGTCAGCAATCCAATCAACAGCTGCTCTTTCCCAAAGCATGGTGCTGCTCTGCTGGCTCTGCACCCTTCTGCACTTACTGCAAGAGATCCATTCTGCGTGCTGGCCGTGTTCGTGCTCTGCTCTCCATGCGGCTGCGTGCTTCCGTAGAGCGTCAGATTGTGCTCGCTGGTCTGGCCTGCATAGTCCTGAGTGTGTGGCACCCCATACTCTGTGGGAATCCCATTCTGTGGGGGTGGCGGAAATGGGATTGTGGTGAATGGCTGCACCATTGCATCAGGAGTTGCTGCTGGCTCCTGGTTACCCTGAAGAGAGGGAAAAGGAGAAAACAGCTTTATACTACAGAAGATGAATCAAAACATCAGCCTGAGAAATGATATGCACACACACACACACCATGTTTCATGTGACTACCCCAGCCACAGCCACCACAATATTGCACAGTTTTCTATTATCTTCTCTGTCAAAAAGAGCATGCATCACTCCTCTGAGCCATGACACTGTTTTCTTAGTCTTTTGGGGGCAACTTTCTCACTACCAGGTGGCAGACAGAGAACAAATTATGGGGCTTGCAAATTGCAAACCCCTGTAATCTCACACAAGGCTTTATGCACAGTAAGGCATTATTTTGGAAGGGGGAACAGGCACTGAAACGGAGAATGAAACACAGACAGAAGAACAGGGTTTTTTAATATGCCTAGAAGTATCATATCTGGGTCCATCTCCTCTAGGCTGGCCCTCACGGCTCTGCTCACAAGCAAGCACATCATGTGGTTCAGAGTACACTCCTCTCTGTTGTGTTACAGTGAGAGAAAATAAGTACTCATTTTAAAACTGTCTGTGCAGCAGCCCCCTCCTTTGCTCTGGCAGCGCTGAGTACTGAGCACGGATGCTCAAGTATCAGTCACTGGAATATCCCATTTGCTTTGTGCTGACTGTGCAGAAGACACCAAAAAGCTGTTGGGATCCGCATTGAGAACACAAGCCTGGAGCACGTTCACTCCCCCACTCCCTCCCCAGTCCTGAGCATCACTACCGTCACACAAGGGATTAATCACCCACTCCTCCCTCAGTTTAGGGTATCCCACAGAGACCTCTACACTAGGACAGTGGACTTTTTAGCAGTTTTTAGCACTGCCTGAGATGTAGTTGACACCAACCAGATGACTCAGACTGCTGACCATGCACAAGATGTCCCTGAAAGACAGCAGAAAACCTACCCCACCATGCCTGAAATCCATCCGAAGCAATCACAAAAGCATGCAGCCCTGCAGGGATCTTGCCAGTGGGGGAGCAGGCAGCTGCATTCAGTCACCTGGGGTGAAGAACAGCCTTGACATTGAAACCCAACCCTGGGAAGCCCAGGCTGCTGCACTGCTCCTACTGCTTCCACTGCAGCAGCAGAAAAAAATCCACAGAAAAGATTTATGATAGGAGGGCTGTTTGATTTATGTGTGTGTCAACAGACTAATCCTGATTTTAAATTCTGGCTGCTGTTCCAGCCCTGGGTCCTCCCCCACAAAGCCCAAAGGTGCTCAAGCCTATTCTGACACCAGCATGCTTAAATCAAGGGAGTAAAAGAGAAGCAGACCTTATTCTGCAGATAGGAAAGGCAGAGTAGGAATTACCAAGCAGCCTTTCAGCAGAGAGCATGCAGGGGCTGACGGACCTCCAGTGAAGCCGGACAAACCTTTCAGTCCCTTTATCAGCCTACCTGCAGCTTTCCCTTCCGGGCAAAGGAAACAATGATAAACGCTGCACACCTCCAGCCAGCACTGGGTCATTCAGACACTGGCTGAATCCCAAATTTGCTCTGACATTAGTCTATCTGGTCTGCCTCCCCTGGGGGCCACGTGGCCATGTGTTCCCACAGCTGGGGAGAAGGAGAGGGAAGGGCATTCAATACCACTTAGGAGAGCTGAGCTGCAGCCTTGGCCTCCACTGGGCGGCTTCATTAACTAAAGTCCAGCTGCTGCAAAGCCTTGCTGTCTGCAGAAACACAAAACTCCACAGCCTTACCTGAGAAAGAAAAATTCAGGCAAGTACGCCATCCACGGCCAGTGCTCGGTTCCTTGCACGCACTCCCCCAACCCACTGCAACCTGTGTTGTAAGCTAGCAGCTCTGAAGAGGTTTTTCACATAGTGACCACATTTTCTGAAAGCAGGACAGGGGTTCACCCCCTGCCCCCGCCAAAGGCAGGCTCCCCTGCCATTCTCGGCTTCAAAGCAAGGAGCTTCTGACTCAAGCTAAACCATGATCAAGATCTGCAGGGAAAACTTTATTACAAACAGGAAGGAGGAGAGGCTAAACAATGGCTATCCCGCTGCAAACCAGGTATTAGCAACCCCATCACTCACCTACTCAAACTATTTATCCCCTGTCATGACCGTTCCACTCCATCTGTCTCCTTTTCAAGCTCTTTCGCTTACAGTATTTCATTATATCCAATTGTGTGTTTCCATACAGTCCATGCTGTCTGCACATTCCTCATGTTTAAAATAGAGCTAAATATGAGACTGATTTCTTTTTTAAGTTTCAAAAATCAGTAGGGTAACCCCAGGAAAGATGCAGTAACAGAAACGATTTCCAATGTTCTTAGAACAAGCTAGGTTTACAAGCCCCTAGTACTCCAGATAGGAGGAAGAGAATGCTAATTAGCCACAAACAAAACCCATTCTGCTGTCCTCTCAACAGTGCAGGGCTGCTCCCCAAAGGACATATTCCAGCATTTCGCTTAATCTCACTCTTAGACTACTTAAAATGACAGCCCATAAACCTTATGTAGTCTTATTTTCAATGTTTTTACTCCTCAGTTAATACTGTTTCTTCCAGTTTAAATGCATTTCAACCTTTTAAATATTTTCTCTCCCTTCTTCAATTATCTACAACGGTTTGAAGGATGAAAAATGCTCTCTCTTCTGTTGCTTGTGGCATTTTGGTAATACATATTTATTGAACTTAATCACATCTCACAAGACAAAAGATCCTGGTAACTTTACTTATTACTTCTCTCTGACGTTCTTAGGATTTTCAAATAAGGGATTTCTGGTGCAGAATGAAGTGCTTTTAATACCATTGTTACTCTCCCCCCAATCGCACCAACATGCAAAAATCGTATCTTTTATTACAAATTTATCCTTAATTTAACGTCTCAGGTTATCTGTAGATCTATCACCACTATGCTTGTCCAGGTTTCATCATCTCATGGAGTATCTGTACCTCAAATTATTTTTCTCTTGATATGATTATATACATGTTTCCCATGTGAATTTTTTTTTGGTAACTTTAATTTCCTTTGGTGCTTTAGAATTACTCTTTTTTCTGTTTCCACTAGTGTGTAAGGAAAAGGACTCCCAATGAGATCTCTACAGGTTTCACAGCATACTGATATGCTCCAAACCCAGAGGAGATTCTACCTCTTCTGTTATTCTACCAAATTTCAACATTTACACAACACTTCATATTTTCAAGAATTAACACAGAAAAAAAATCCCATTTATCTTCAAACATAGAACCTGATCTCCTTTTCCCTACTTGTAACCCAGCAGGGAAAATTCTGCAGGCAGAGGCACTGCTTTTCCAACTTCTCAGGAGGTACAAAGAACATGGAGAAGCCCTGAAGGTCCATATGTAGGAGAGACTCAACTAAAAGTATTTTGTCTATCCAATCTTGACAACATACCTCCCTGAATTGCCAGTCCTGCCTGTTTTAGCTCCTGAAATTCTCTTAAACATAGACTCAAATGCAACAATAGACTGAGATGGTTATGTCCAAGAGTAGTCACCATCCCCAAACACGCACAAGGATGCCATCACAGGAGTCAGAAAGCCTGGCTGCAGCTCCCCACAAAAACTATTGCTGTCTTCAACTTGTGTCATGGCATGAAACAAATGTTAACTAATGTTCAGGAACAGAGACACACTTCTCTCGGCCACAATACAGGGTGGCTGGCAGTCTCCAGGAGAGGAGCTTGAGAGACACTGGGCTGCAGAAATAATTTTGGCAGTTCCAGGTTAACTGATTTCCTCCATGAGTTTATGCTGCCATGCACTGACCATACTATCTGCCATCCCATGCTCACCAAACTGGGAAAGGCTTTTCAGTGCAACTGGAACTCAGGGTAATTAACATATCCCCCCTAAAAAAAAGGAAAAAAACTTAGTACAATATATGGTAACCTATAGCTCAAAGAAAACCAGCAATTCCTATGTTTTCTATTCATGCTGCTGCTCTGCTCCCACAGAAATCACTCATCCAGATCAGGTAGGAATTCAAAGCAGCTCCCCTTTTGCAAAATGTTGACATCTGATTCATCAGCACCCAAGCCCTCAGGGCACAAGAGGGATATGGGATACCCATCTGGACTTCCCTTTCGGGCCCCTATTCTCAGTCCTACAAAAGCCCAGTCATGTCCTTACAGGTGTCAACTTCCTTAAGTGAGGGTTTGGCCTACACAGCTCAGTACAAACCTGTCCCACATTTTGTTTAAAAAACAAGTTAGCTAAAATACTGAAAAATCCCTAATGGGGACACAGATTTAACTTAATTAACAAACCTTCTAGCTCCAAGCTAAGCAGAGGAACAGTAAGTAACTGCACGCAGAGGTACCTTGCAAAAGGGTGGGAGCTGAGGACGATGTCTCAATGAGAAGCAATGTGGTTCAGCAAATGCGACATCGGATGAATTCTTTCAGCAGACAGCAGGTGGTGATCCAAGATCACAGCACTTGAGCACCAAGAGCGAACACCAGAAACACATACAAAGGCCTCTTACTTCCATAAACCTGTCAAAGATCAGTCTATTTTGTGAAGTGCTGGTTTTGTTTTGCTCATTTTAGAAATGGGTGTAATTATAGGGATGTGAAAGGAGCCTCATAGCAATGCAGCTCCAGATCCCTTCTGTATTGGTACGTTATAATATGCATAGATATTAAAGCATAACCAACCAAATAAAAATTATAATCCTGGTAAAGCCAAACCGGTACAATTTCTATATAGACATTTCCATGCGAACTGCCACAAGGTGAACGGTCGGTGCCGTCCATAACCCTGCTGCGAGTCATAAGCATCAGAGAAAGGTGCAGAGAAATGCTACAGCATGTAAACATCAAATAATCTCTTAAATTTGCCTTTCAACTCTAGTAACCTTCAAATTATTGGGACAGATGTGAGTATATGGCTATTAGTGGAATGGGGTTTCTAATAGGTATGCTTTCACTGAACTCATTTATGAAACCTTGAAGCAACTGAGTTGCAGCTAATGGAGGCAATTAACCTGTTTGTGAAGATCAGTGTGTTCCAGGCTACAACTGTTTGCTCTCTGCACTAACCTAAACCCTTTTGTAAGCAGCAAAAATGTTTGTAGCTTGGATCTGAAGAGCCTGGCATGACCATTCAACCTGGAGCCGCTGTCTGCCCTCAGCTTCCACATGAAAGGGATCCTTGTGAGCGAGGGAGATACAGGGACTGGCGCTGTCCCTCCTCCAACCCAGGTCACAGCCTCCTGTCAGGGAGGCAAACGTGACACACAGCTCCAGCAGAAGACACCAAGCCCTGCTCCCCAGCTGTATGCAGACGAGAGAGAAAGGGCCTACCATACAACACTGCTGCCCAGGAGCAAGAGAATAATAAGGAACATGGGCTGGGTTTCCCCCCCTGCCCCTTCTCTCAGCTGAACATAAATTAAGGTTACTGTAGCAGGCTCTCCTTCCCATACCCTTCCAACACAGACTCCCCCTCCCAGGGCTCCTCCGGCAGGAGCCCCAGTGGGACTTGAGCTCTTGGCCAGGGTTCCAGAGGGTCTCTGGCTGGAGCTGCTGCTGTCCTACCTCCAGCTGTGCACACTTCTGCCATCTCTCTCCTGCCAGCCACAGCACTCCATCCACCCTCCACTGAGCAATTTCAGCACATATCCCAGGAAAAAAAACGTCAGGTTAGTTTTGTTCCCAGTTAAGAATGCTGAAATGGCTTGGCACAGAGCTGGAGGAGAACCAGAGCCAGAAAGGAGAGGGGGGTGGAGAAGCTGGGGAGGGAAGGGCCATGAGCACCAGCACTTGGATGAGCTTAGGCTGCCGGGAGCCAGTCTCCAGCATGCATTAACCCTCTCCCCAGGCAATCCCACAATTTGTCCAATGATAACAAACATATCAGCAAGAAATTACTTCACAAATGGAAATGGATACAAAGCAGCATGAGGGATGCTCCAAGACCCACCAGGAATTCAAGCATTATCCCTTCCAGAAAACCACGGGCTGGGGAATTACACAAGAGATAAACCGGTAGTTCTCACACCACGTGGAACCTAAGCCTTGATTTCAAAAACTGTGCTTTTGCTCTTTAGGGTCATGAAGATACTCAAACATGAGGCAAAGTGATGTACAGGATGAAATGATGGCTTTCCAACCCCCCAGTCATGCCAAAAGAGCGACTTGGCCATGTGAACCCTGCAGGTGCCCTCAAACATCATACAAGCTTTTTTTATGAAAATGCAGTAATAACACTTTCTCCGTCACAGCCATTTCATTAGGGATTAGTTTCTGAATGGGAGGAGTGGGTAAAATGCCTATGGAAAGGAAGTTTGTAGGTGAAAAGGATATATGCAAAGGATATAACCATCTTGTATTCTTCATCTTTGTACAAACCTGTTCCTGAATTCAGAGGGGTACGTGACCCTAACTCGACACCCACAGTCCACACTACAAAGGCATTTCTGTTACTCCAGAGAGCAAGACTGGCATGGCTGGCTGGCTGGCGACCCAGACTGATAAAATCACTCTTTTTCTTGATGGGGGTTGATCATAAAAGAACCTTGAAGAGGAACACAGTAATAAGAGCTTTGTATTTCATCTGCACGTCTGGAGCTTGATCTTCATTTGATCTATAACGTATTGGGGTAACAGAAGAGGATGCTGAATTTTGACTCTACCACCACGGGCAAAAAAGCAATTCCTCCTGAATCCTCCCAAAAGCAGTGCTCTACCTATAGGTAATTTTGCAGAAGTTTGGTGGAGTTTTATGCTAGTTTTGTTAAAACAGAGGAAAGTTTATATGTATGAATCCTTTTCTTAATTTAAATTGGATATAAGCATTTTAAGTGATGCTTTTTGCATTAGGTTAACTTAAGCCTAAATAAGCTAACCTTCCACCAGAAAAAAAAAGGAAAGAAAGAAAAAGATGACTGCATTCAAGCTTGCACCTAGCTAACCATTTAAAGGCATGTTTTCTTCATCTTCCTGATGCAAGCCTGCACTAGATTATCTAATCTTGCCCCTCCTTCTTCTAGATATATAAAAAGCAAGGGAAGAACAAGTTATCTTCCAATATACACTGTATCATTCCAGGCCACCAAAAACTGTTCTGTGAAGTGAAACAGCTGGCCTTTTTCTTTTTTTAAAATGCATTTAAGAACTTTATGGAGAAGAAGTTCAAGCCCCTCTTTTGTAGGAAAGGATGAAAGAAAATCATAGTCTTATCTGACTCTTATACACAGGAAGCACTTACTCATCTCCCATGCTGTCATTATTTCCATAATGGTCAACTTTTGCTCTACCCCAATGCACAAACAGAGACTCTCGGTGCTGAATGCATACATGCTTAATTAAGAAGCCCCTGGGCAACCTGCAAAGAGGCTTCCCGTTGGATACAGCCAAAGCTTTAGAGTTACACAACACTAATAAGGCCCAGAGCCACATCTACTTACCAGCCTGAAACATACCTTCCAGATTTTAAAAAAGCACTGTTTTTCTGCTCTTGAAATTTACTTTATTCCCCATTCCAAAAAAAGAAAATGGTTAAATGTTACTGGCACAAAGGCGTCCCAACAAACTCTTTCAATCAATTCACACTCTCTGGGGTTGATTAGAAAGAGAGACTTGTGCTTCAAGAGACTACATTGAGGTCTCAACATCTGTTTCCATTCCATATTAGGAATGAAACTACCTCCGAGAATTATCGGGGAGGAAGGGGTGAGGGTGTGGAACAAAGGAAAAAGTCACCAGGATAGATACATCCTCAGCAGGAAAGCCATCAAGTAAGAGAAAGGTTCAGGCTCAATTTTTTGTTCCAGATCAGTCCTTTAGCACCTACCCTGGCTGTGTTCCTCCCACCTCTGCAATATTCCAAGTGAATATTTTCCACTTCATATTCATAGTCAAACGTTCTTGGGGAAAAAAAATTTCCATAAGACGACTAGCTTTCAACAAATCAGTGTGAAAATAGTCTCAGAATACTATGAATCTAGTCATACGTTAATCAGCAGGCACCCAGAGCGGTAGAAGCATCTCCCACACAATTGAGATTACTGTCAGGCAAAGAGGGTTAAGTTTCTTCTTTTGGCCCAGAATTCAAATGAATCATAGCTAAGAAAACAATGTGCTGCAGATGTGTCATGTATGTTTAAATCCAAGCTAACTGCAGTTAGCTTTTCAGCGGATTAGCAAACTGATCACACTCACAGTTGCGTGACTGTGGATCCTCATGCAAGGAGGCAGCAGGAACCAGAGACCAGTGGTGGGGAAGGAGTGTAGTAACTGCTCTTTCAGGAGTCGTCCATGGTTGCATCAGAGCACCTGGACGCTCATGTGCACGACTCTAAAATGGCACAGGGGACCTGCCTGTGTTGGTTTTCTGCCTTACTCCTGACCAGCGGTTCCTGGTAGCTCAGTAAAAGGTCTGCAGAACATGGAAATATAACAGGGAAGAAAATGCTACCTGGTCCCATGATAACTCTTGACCAGGCTGTCAGGGTAGCGTCACAGCTACTGTCACCTCAGCTAATTCTGCGATCAGATTGTTCATTTCAGATGGCTTTGTTTCAAGAAAGATAGTAACTCTTCAGGTGACATCATATTTCTAAAAACCAGTATCTGCTTCTCCAACCCCAATCAGGTACCTGAGCTGGACTGATAAGCAATTTCTCATCCCATGTTCCTGCTCTGCAAATGGAACTATTGCCCTGTATCTACAAGCACATCACCAAATCTCAGTGAGAGTGGAGTTATTCCTGCAACCTCAAACTGCTTTCCTGAATGTTTAAATCCTCACAAAGCTCATTCAGCCCCTTAGAAAGATTTGTATCTACTTTAGTCACAGGAATTTTTCAAAGCTGTTACTATGTGACACAGCTATCTGTAATAGACTCTTCCAGATCTCTCTATATATCCAGCACTCTTCTAGAAAGGATTTTGAAGATTGCTTTTGGCATCAGGCTTCCTTGTCTCCTCTCTCCCCTGCTGTGAGGGGTATAAGCTGAAGGCGGTACTGAGCTGTGCAGAGGTGCTGCTCTGAGCTGACTTGGCTCCTGGAAGATGGACGAACTTCACAGCCCCATCAGGCAGCTTCACTTATACAGCACTTACACAGGCCCCTTCAGCTCCCCCAGTTTCAGTGGCCAGCAGGAAAGTCCTCCTGCCTGCCTGCGCTAATTCCAGCACCTCACAGGAAAAAAGCAGCCCTGCCTCTGCTGCCAGCGCAGGAGGAGGAAGGGAGAAAGTGCCAGGAAGGGGAGAGCACATCTGGAATCAATTGGAGAGCGTTGAATGCCTCGGAAAGAAATGCAGAGCTGGCAGAAACCACAGTGAGGAGCCGCGCGTTCGGACGTGACTACGGAGCAAAGGTGTGGGACGAGATGTATACAGCATACTTAAACACAAAACCAGAGCTTCTCTTGGGGCTCGGTTTTTTTTTTAACGCAAGCAGCTAAACGTCTCAGCCCTGTCACATTTTCACTGCTACTGGCCTATCCTGCAGTACAGTCAGAATTCAGTACAGAAGATGGGGATGAGACACGCACAGCCCCAGCCGAGGCAAATGGGACTCAGCTGTGACTCGAGGCAAACGGGACTCAGTAACACAGCAACAATATTGTATCAAGCTGCTCTCAGGGTATGCAGCAGAGGAAATCTGTGACTGACTTGGCACATGCTAGAGAACAGAAATTTGACAGTTTAAAAACACAGGTTTCTTCACACAGTTACTTTCCATTCCAGCTATGCATTCTCATATCTCCTGCTACTCATTTGTTCCAGGAGGAGTTTTCCATTTTCAGGGAAGCCTCCACTAGGTGTCCTGGAAAGCAGAGGGTCACGGAGAAGCAACTCACCAGTGCAGCAGCCTGGTACAAAGAGTGACTACAGATGTTTGGATGTATCACCAAGAACTAGGATGCTGGAAGCACTGCTACTTTGGTATGTGGCCTTGGCCAGATGAAAAATAAAATACATGCTTCCACATATGCATTTTGAAAATGGAATTAAAAAACTCAAAAGGGAACATGAAAGAGCCACAAAAATGACCACAAGATTGGAAAAAGCCACATGGCCGTATACTGAAAAACTTGAAAAGCCCAATCTATTTAGCTTATAATTTTAAAAAAATTAAGTGGCAACTGATTATTTTGTGAAAGTATATTAGTGGTGTGGAGTAGGCACTAATAATATTTAATCTAATGAACAAAGGCATCAAGAAAACCAATAGCCAGAAGCCGAGTCTGATAAATTCAGCTCTGGTAAAAGACACCATTTTATTTTGTTTGCTGATTTCTAAATGACAGTCATTAAGTCAGCTGGAGAGGACTCAGTCCTTTCCATCTCTTCATGCTGAAAACATGCAAACAGAGGTACCTGAGTGAGCCATAATGGCCTACAACACACACACAGTCAGAAGAGATGATCTAAAGCCAGATCTATAGGACAATTCTGGAAAGCAAAGAAGAGCTGGTGGAAATCAATGCACATGAATTAAAGCAGATTAAACTAAGCAGCAGACATTTATGAGTAAAAAGACTTCACCTTATGGAGAGGAACAATCTATTGAGAAATACAGATGCAGTTTTGTGCATCACCTCATATGATTAAACTACCAACTGGCCTCAGTAGCAGTGGCTCTGCTCCCCTCCTCAGCTGTTGTGAGATCTAGCCATGCCACAGCCATAGCCAGAAAATTAATCCAAACAACAGTCATCTGTTTGGTCATAAACTGAATGGTCTCACTTTGTATCTGCCTAAGTCCGATGCCCAAAGCAGTGAGGAGGCTGAACATACGTCCAGGGAAGAGACATGAGGGGGACTATTCTTCTCACAGCAGCCCATAGTTACGCTACATTAAGTGCAACTTGAAAATGCACCTGAAAGCCACTTCATCCCAGAACAAGAGGCTACATGGATATTTAGCATATGTCATTCTCACTACCTGCTTCACTTATGCTGAACTTTTAGTGTCCCCATGTAAGCCTGCATAAAGACTATACACAGTGAATTTGTCAAGTATCTCAGGAAATATTTCCCCTTCGTTATAAAATCCTTTTAAAGCCTCTTTCCCCCAGGCCTTCCAGCTAACGTATGTTTACCAAATTCCTGCTGTAACCACAAACCAGCATTGACTTCTCCCCTACACAGGCCATCTGTATGACTCAAAGGTGAAGCCTGAGGTCAGCAGTGCATTTCACCACCTTTCAGATGGCTCCTCCTGGCCTGGGTGCCATTAATTCAGCTCCTACAGCCCCCATGCTGCTCTCCCTTGTCACCACTGCATCAGTGCCTTGGTCACATGCGTGGATTTAACAACAGCGATATACCAAGTAGTCACATTAAACTACTGCATATTACTGGTCGTCCCACTTTTAAGCTGCTCTATTTTACTGAAGCTAAACTGATAAACCTTAAAAGATAAATTGATATAAGAGCGTCTCATTTCAGTGGCATGCCTGTCAGCATCTGCATCTCCATTAATATGTTACTGCATCAGTTCCAGTGAAATTTACCCCTCCATGATTCCCAGCAGACCTCCACCTTCCACAGCCAAGTGCATTAAAGGTCCTTTTTTTCCCCTCCTCACTCTGTTTGTCTGCTCACACCTACAGAAATACAAGAGAACAGGCTACACAACGCTTAAACCCTTTCAGCCAGTCAGTCTCCCCTTCTGTATATCCCCTTTCACGCACACAGTGTCAGGCTAAACAAAGCCGCTCGCTCCAGGATGCAGTCCTGGAAAAAAGCATTGGCATCTGGCAACCAAGAGCAGCAACCCAGCATACGAGCCTGAGAGCAAACACAAGTCTCTGGCACAAAGAGGAAACACCGAGATGTACGCCTGACTGCTCCTGTCAATCTTGCAGTGGGGGAATGCCCAATTATTGTTTTTTTTAAAACATATTTTTATCATATTACTGAAAGGAAATGCCAAGGACTACTGCAGCCCCTGTCCCTTGAGGCTCTGCTGCTGCCATCAGGCTGCACTGCCTTTGCAGCGATGAATATTTAAACAGGGCAATAAATATTTCAGAGCACATTCATCCGGATGAGAAGTCTACTAGGATAAGACAGGCAGGCAACCACACAGGGCTGGGGCCACTCCCTGTTCTGCCCCTCCAGCTCCTGCAACACCCGCCCCTCCCTCGGCCCTCCTTCCCTCCAGCCCTCAACAGGCACCTGAGCACCTCAAATATTCATCACACAGCTCCCATTACTTTCCAAACAAGCAAAAACACTGTTAAAAAGTAAAACGGTGCTCTGCTTTTCAGAGAGGTACAGAATACAGCTACCGCATGCTTTGCTTTCACCTCTTCTGGGGCCTCTGGCTTTTGGGTATAGTGCTCACACCAGGGAGAAAATAATTTGCTTTAAGACCCCACAGGGCCTTAAATCTTTTAATATTGCACCTTGGAAGAGCAAAAAAACCAAGATCACCAAACCCAAAAGCTCGACCAGTGCCTGATCAAGTGAGAAAGTGTGAAAGCCTGTCCTTTCTCCCCACAACTCCTTCCCTTAATTTCAGCAGGTACATTTACTCAGGCATTTCTTGGTTGCTGGCAGCTCTGCTGGGGTCTCTGTGGGATGCTAGCAGATGTATACAACTTGGCCATCACTGGCACAAATAACACTGTCTAGAAAACAGGTTTAAGACATAACAGAAAATGCATTCATTTATTCATCTGTCATCTGCATGTCGTTCATGTACTGGGGGTTATTATGACTTTCATAGTGCTAGAAGCTCATGTTTTTAACTGGGACCTTAGCTATGGTCTCACTTATAAAGAAACTTTTGTTTAAAAAACAATTTCAGGCAGTAATGAAAATTTTGCAGGAAATCAAAATCACATATAAGACACTTTTCAGGAACAAAAATTTATAGGGCCATAAAACCCATGACCATGCTCAAAAATGGACTTTCACACCATCTTCCACTGCATATGTCACTAGATTTAAAAGACAAAGATATCTGCTGGTCACACAATATATGGAGAAGCCTTCAGAAAAGAGTTAAGCCTACTCTGAGTGAAAGGAAGCCAAAAAGACACCCTCATAAAGAGCAGTCAGCAGCCAAAGGGTTATCCTCAGTGACAGGCACAAGCTAGCCTGCACCACCAGGGCATCTCCTTTCCAGGTAAAGGCTGTAATTGATAGTATCTCTGCCTTTCCTGGTGTCCATGTTTTAAAAGATGATGGTAACTAAACTGCAATCTCCGTGTGTCACATGCTCTCAAAGATGCCTCTCATACTGTGCAAGACGACGACACTCCTCATACCTGGATCCTGGCCCAGCTTAAGGTACAAACTGGGCACCAAATGGTTCAGCCCTGTCACGACTGGGCCACGGCAGGGTGCATGCAAGGGTATGCGACAAGTCAGCAAGGTCTGCAGATGCACAGTCTTGGATTAAACTGCTGAATTTCCCTGCAGTCTCATTTCATCTGCTTTTAGACCTTAGAAGGGGAACAGCCGGATCTTTGCTATGCACAGAAAAGGGCCCTGCAGCACATCAAGAGTGAGCTTCCTACAGCAAGCCAGAGCTCCTGCTATTTCATCCATGGTCCTCATGGTCAAGGGAAGAGACCAAGGCAGTATCCGAGTGCTGCACAGCCTGTTCGGGATGGCTGGTTCCCTATTAATGAAATTCTCTCTCATCTCCCTGCTCTATGGCACAAATTGGCTCCAAAGTGAAGTACTGAAGTGTCAAACAGCAAAACCTCTCTCCAGATATCATTTCAAGGAAGAGCAGCTGTATACTGAATACGTGGATCAATCACCTGCTGCCACTCTCTGGCCCTTCTGACCGCAGCCTCCTGCAAGAGCAGCAGCATCCCTCCTTCAAAACTGGCTATCAGTCACAACACCAGAAAGATGCTGTTTGTATTAAAAATATAAAAGCAATCAAGCAGTGTAGTCCAGAGAGTGACAACAATCCTGCTGGTTTATCAGCAGCAAGTCCTGGGATTTTATATCTCTGCTCCTAACCATCACCCCAACTGTCCGAGTATCACTAAAACTAAAGGATCCAGTCAGGAGTCAGATCCAACCTGGCCCAAAAACCACCTTGTACTTTCATATCCTATTAAAAGACCTCATACACTGAAGTAAAATATCCTGCAAGATGAGCAATTACCTCACCAAGTAACTTAGAGCAGGAGCCTCCATTTTGTAGCAGACATCAAAATACTGAGTGCTCCTCTGCTGACTGTGCAGCTCTGTTATTCCCATCATGGGCCACATACCCGGCAGCACAATAACATGGAAAAAAATGGCATCTGATCCCACACAAGAAAGATAATGTTTGCCACAATACAAAAAGTGTTGGGAAGGAAACCAACATTTAACCATGTGACTCCTGAGGACCTCTCATGATTCAGAAAATAAATGCAAACAGATGCAAAAGTTAATTTGGATCATATCAGCCCCACTGGCATGAAAAGGGTAGAGCAGGCACCCTGCGAAGAGGGAGAGAAAGATTTGCCATAGATCAGGTTACTATCACTGACAACTGACCTAAAACACTACAAGATTTCAGAGAGTCTGCCAGTTCTTCTAATTTTCAAAGGTGCAACTGCCTCCTTTAAGAGATAATGTGTGAAACACATAACACTGTAACTGAGGTCAGGGAGGAAGGAGCTCCTACAGCACAAATATATAAGCAGCCAAGATGATAATCCTCACTGCCTTAGAATGAGCACAATTAACTGAAAACAAAAAGAAAGCAAAAGTGAATTGTTCCTTTGAAGATGTAAAAGTTTCAATCTGAAGCAATGAGGACATAAAGAACCAGAATTGTTTCTCATCGGTCTGAAGCTACTGCATGGAACAGGGGGACAGTTGCTCTGTCCTACAAACATGCTCCTTCAAAACAGATGTCCCTCTGCAACCCAACACACTCTCAATTTGGGAAGACAGAGACCCAGCTTGCTGGATGGGCTCCACGCAATCATCTCCCAGATGGGCCAGCACAGCCCACAGACATACTTCATCACTGTCAAACCTGAGAAATTTTCTTTTCAGCACAAGTCCTCAGCACTTGGTTTTAACTTCATCTTGTTTGAAGGGATACGAACTGCTCTGCTTGAAGCAAAGGGTGGGCAACACGGAGAACTTACAGGACTAGCCAGGCGCCAAACACAAGAACAAATCAGTGCTTTGTAACCTGTTTTTTCTATTCTTGGAGATCTTTTCCAACTTCACGCATCCAGGCTCATCACAAACTAAGCACTGTTTCTGTCCTGTTAAATTTGTAGGAAGAGTTAATGTTCTAAAGTGGCCAGTGAAAACACGAGTAGTAGCCCACACCAGCCAATGTATTTATTGTTATCTGAAGTCCCTTTGCTTTATTAGGCCTTCAAAATGCACTAGAAGATTCACAGGAAGAAGGATACATGTGAAAAACTTCCTTTAAATCATTTAAGATGAAAACTGCTCTTATAGCTCCTCCTCACATGTCCAGGACATAAAGCCTTTCCAGAATCCTAGAATTTGGCACCACAGGGTATGAGGACCACCTGCATTTTATAGCTGTGGTCAGTCTTTGTTGATCACAGAGGAAACTGTTTGAGCAACCACCTCTAGCTTTGTGCTCTGTTTCTGCTGGGTACTACCAACATCACACCTAATTAACGGACTCATCTGCATGCACTTCAGCAACAGCAGGACTAATGCACCTGACCTCAGAGGGCTGCAGAGGAGCAGCTCACACAGGCACAGTAACCCCCAGCAGAAAGTTGGGATGGACACAGCTGAGGGCAATTCCCAAACGGCTTCACAGCTGGACTGGCCTGGCCCCACGCTAACACTCTTCTGCTGGGATTGCCAGGATAGTAGCCAGGAGGCTCATCACAGCTCTGCATTTAAATCATGTCAAAAGTGGTTCTTTCCTGCAACCAGCTTCTCTTCTCCTAGATTTAGGCCAGACTATCTCAGAATAATTGTATGATGACACACAGAGCCTCACAGCTAACCTAACTGCCTACTACACTTTTGAAAGCCACTACAGTCCTCCATAAGCCCCCTAGAAGAACTGAATTTATCTTTATGCTCCTCCAAAACATTAAGAAATGCCTATTATTCAGCTCTAGCTATTATTCTCTGTATTACAAGTAACATAGCTCAGAGTTTCCTACCCAACCGCTAAAAAAAGCCCCTTTGGCTTTCTGGATACTTCTGCTTTAAGCAGAGGTCCAGCTGTGAGACACATTCTTGGCCACGTGGCTGAGCTGCCAGGCAGGAGGACCCTGCCCACCCATCAAGCAGGGAGGCTTGGAGATGACAGGCAGGAGGCAGGGCAGGCACAGATCTTAACCAAGAAGCTCGAGTCTGCAGCCTCTAGTGCAGCTTTCTCCTGACTTCTGCGCCACACTTGCAGTAACTCCCGCTGCTCATTGTCAAAAGCAATTAAGAGTATTCTTAATAACAACAAAACAAGTCCTGAGAAATCCCATTTGAGCTGAAAGGGACAGTAACATCACCGCCTCTCTTACCTCCTCACAGCAGGGCTTGTTTCAGGATGACCTTCATTTTGTCTACCGACAAAGTTGCCATTGGGCTGCTCAAAGCTACAGTTTCAGACTTGACGGAAAACATGGCTTGGGGATCTTTAATCTGATTTAACCCAATTTATTTAGATACTTCTCACTGAATAAGACAAGGCATTTAGAAGTCTTGCTTTCTGGCAGAGCATCGAGATCTCTGCCACCACTGAGATCTTTCTACCTTTCTGAAGTCCATGTTACAGATAAATTCATTCTCACACCCCTTGCAGCATTTTGACCAAAAGAAGCTTTGAAGATCTACAGTCCCTCAGAAAATTTCTCTTAGGATGAAGGCTTGCAACTGGCTTTGGATGACCCAAATTCTTTCTGTCATCAAGAGGGTTGGTCCCTCCTCGAC
This sequence comes from Strix aluco, assembly GCF_031877795.1. NCBI lineage: Eukaryota > Metazoa > Chordata > Aves > Strigiformes > Strigidae > Strix > Strix aluco. The sequence goes on from NC_133935.1 coordinate 29,693,560, forward strand.
TACACCTCTTCATCAGTCACATTTAGCGATGCTTATTCACAGTCTGTCACCCATGTCCCTGTGAAGGACACCAGGAGCAGGGAACACACAGCACAGATTGGCTCCATCACATGGTCTAAAATGACCCCAAAAAAGCATCAACACCCCACCACCCACCCCAACTAAACCAAACTTCTGTAAGAGGGACTCCTAGAAGTATTTTTCCTCCTCATCCCACTGCCTCATGACAGAAGAGAGCTCCAACCTGGAACAGGGTGGAGGCAGACCAGAGAATGGCTTTGCAAAGCAAAGGTAACAACATTAAACAGCTTCCTCACACACACAAAAGCAAAGAGAAAAGTTAAAGCAGACTAATGCGCGTTAAATATTTGAACACGAAGCAAAGCTAACATACCACAATACCTTATAGTCCAACCAACAGTCGAATTGACTAATTCACTAATTTCACCAAATTACCACGCTCTTCTTCCTCTACCTCCTGATTCAGGCTGGAAGGATACTTTGTAAGAAAACAAAGATCTAAACCGCTGCCTGTCGAAACTCTGAAATCCCTTCCCCTGCTGCCCTATTTATCTCAACCACATTTTACAAAGGAGGAAGGGACACACGGGAAACCAAAGCTTGTCTTGCTCCTGCTCCCTAATAATCCCAAGTATTTTGCATAATTGTTCAGTTTTGATAACCTCCTTTCATATGCTGGAATAGCAAAAATAAGAAAAACTACAAAGAACAACAAATCAAATTAAAGGTTTCACTCTTCATGGAGGGTACATGAGACAAATGTGGACTAGTACTATCCAAGAAATCCAAACTCCTCTCCAAAGCATTTTTAAATCGGTCTTTTTAAGTAAATTAAAGCAGGTTTTGCTATTAGGACTGAAGGGAGAGCGTAGGCTTCAGATAAGGAGCCTCAGTGAGACCTGATAGGTGAATGATAGTCTATGCACTGCATAGGTCAAACTCTTGATTATCTAAATCTTGGTTAATCATAAGCCAAGCTTGGCGAGTCTGGAACTTATAAGCACACAGAAATCCTAAACTCCACAGGACCACAACTACAGAGACTACAGAGACTATGAATTTTAAGCAGGATAACGGGGAAGACAGTTCAGAGGGGTTTAACCGTACTCAAGACTCCCAGCCCTAGGGCAGTATTCAGAAGCAGCTAGAAGATTACACTCGCAATTATTCGGACATTTTTGGCGTCTCCATACACCCTCAGATTACAGGCTACTTGGAGTGCAATTCCAGTTAGGTATTTAGAGACTACTCAGGGTGAAAGTCTCTGTTACAGGCAGAGTTGGGCCAGCTGATACTTCCCATTGTAAGACCATGTTTTCAGTTGTTCATAATTCTGAGAAACTATTCAAACTAATTTTTTCAGGCTGACTGCATTTGATTTTGAGGTTGGTAATTTTTTTTGTGATTTCAGATGTATCAATCCAAACTGAGAAAGAAGTAGGGGGATATTTTGTCTTGTTTATGATTAAGTGGAAAAAAAAAAAACAACCAACCAACCAAACTCCACCCCCCACACTTTGAAGGGCCTACGAGGACTTCATATTTAACAGAAAAATTTGCATTTCAGGGATCTATATTTAGCAACCATACTAAAAAGCCACCAAAATCTGATGAATATTGTAACAAAACTATGGAAAATGACAGTGCTCGTCTTACATTTTATCAACTAATCTGCTAGTAAAGCTATATATGATGGTCCAAAAATGCTAAAAACAAGAAAAAAAATTCCAGCATGCAAAACCTGCCCAAAAGGACCAATCAGTTCTTCACATTTATCATGGAAAGAACAAATGGTGGCAACAAGCTTTACGTTAAATATTAGGAAAGACTTAGCAATGCTCAGGGAGGAAAGGACTTGGATTGTCAAGCCTAGCAGCGGCATCATAAATGTTTTTAATGCAGGTTACTTGCCATCAGGAATGGTTTAGACAAAGTTTATTCTAACAGGAAATAGAAACACTCCTGAGGGTGGCTAGCAGTACCACTTGCACCCCATTTTCTGTGATTTCATGCTCTCACTCAGGGCTCATCTACAGCTTCAGAGGAGATACCAGTCATGTCAGATCCAGGTCTGGAGATCAATGACAGCAGGGAGATGATCAATCTCCTGTACTTCGCACCATCCCCTTTGCAGAGATCAAGTAAAATGGAGTGGCAGTTACCCACCTCAAATCCAAAAAAACCAAGAAACAGTTCTACAAGTGTAGCAGAAGGAAGGTAAATTGGGACAAGAAGCCTAAGCACCAATAGGACAGACTAGCGATGGGGGAAAAAGGGATAGACAGACAAATTTGACTGCGATAGGAGCAGAAAAATCAAACTAAATGAGGAATGAGGAATGCAAGGAGTGGGTGGAAAAGTTAAAAAAGCATATGACAAGCAGACTGTAGTCAGGGGACAGGGAAGAGGAGGTGGAGAAGAAACAGAGAAAGAATAAGCAGGCCTAAAAATCAGATGAAAAAGAACTGAAATGATCAAGGTAAAGACATAGTGCTCCAAAACAGGATGACACGTAACTGGAGAGGAATGGGGACAGGACATGGACTTTAATGGGACAAGCTGCTGACCAGGGATCATGAGAAGAGAGTGAAAGGAAGAAGACCCATCCATGCATCCATGATGGATGGCAGAGGTGAGACAGAAGTCATATAGGAATGCACGAGAGGGGAAAATGTGCCTACTAGTGTAACCTCCCAAAGCCTAAACCAGAGCCTAATATTGCAAAAAGTCACCATTCCTCTGCTGTCAGCGAATATACAAAACCAACTGGCAAACGCAGATCAAGCTGGCCTGCACAGAAAATGACAGCTAATTACACATTCAGTGTAAGTGGCAGAGGTCTGTGGGATGCATCTGGGACTGCAAACCCTGCTACTGATACTTGCAGAGGTCATCATGGTGCCACATATACTGAAGTTGATGGGGACGGGTGGCGGGTTGTCTGGATTTTCTTTCTTGTGGAAAAAAATAGCATGCAATCATGTGATTAAAGACTATCATAAATAGACACAGAAATAAAGAGAACAAATGAAGGTTTCTTTCCCAACTTAAAATATGGAAATGCCCCAAAACTGAAGTGCCTTCCCATTACCATCTTGATAATTCTCAATTCAGTTTGCTCAATGGCCAGTTTTGCAAAGAAAAAAAAAAAAATCAGATATTTTAGGCAAAGCACACTGTTGAACAGGCCCAGCATTTGTCCTATTTTCTTTTATATAGGCAAAGTGCACTCTATTTATTCAAAAAGCTTTCAGCTGAGCATTAATTGCTCTAGCTTCTGCAAACCCTACAAAACCAGCCTATATATCTCCAGACCTCACTGCTCATTGCACAACCTCCAGCAGCCCAGAAAAAAAACATCCTGCACAGCACAGTATCATAAATAACTCTTCAGGAGCAAACCAAAAATCTTTTGGTAGGGAAGTTAACACTTCTCTACTCTGATTCCAGGGAACATGTCAGATAGGAAGAATATCCAATTACATCCTTTTAAATAATATTTGAGAGCAGACTGAGGCAAATTAACCACCTCCTCCCTGGTACTTAGACATCCAAAGGAGGATTGTTAGTGAATTCTGTGACTTTGCAGCTGGGAGACAAATAGGTTAAGGAACTCATTGCAAAGGGGCGGCTAGCTGCACATATCATCTGCTGAAAATGTATCTGAAACAGGAGCATTGAGCATTTAAGCAGTTAGTAAGACCAAAATCCAGGTCTAAAAAAAATCAGCCCCCCCATTGTAGCCCTCTTTCGCACTGGTGTTAGAATTTTATAGTAGAAGACTGGTCAATGCTAATTAAGTGCAACAGAGCCATCATGAATTAATAACCTGCAGGGAAAGTCACTGTTGGTTTTAAGGGCTTCCCTCCTCAACCTTCAACTTTTAGTTAGTTCACTACAACCTTTTCGCTAATTCAGATTCTTCACAAATTAATAGTTCTTAAAATAACAATAAAACAGTATGTTAAGTTTACACAGCCTTGTCACCCAAATATCACAGTACGTACTGTGGCAAACTTAGGCATCCTCATTTCTCAATTCCCAGGTACCCAGGGATAGTTACCTAGTCACCTGCAGAAGAAATGCATTAGGGAGCAGCGAGGTTATTTCTAGGACAGGGACTTAAGGAAATGGCACCGCTGTATCAAGTTTCCTTTTACATTGCCATCCTGCCTAGGCAACGCTGAATGCGGCTTCTGCCATCCCAAGGCTGCTCTGCAAATGCCTACAGCGGTTTGCTTCTACTCCAACACATCTGAAAGTGCTCAGCAAAGGTGGTAAAGAGAAAAGGACTTCAAAAAAACACTCATCGGGTTCTGACAGGCCCCATTGATTTTTAAGCCCTTAAGAATAAGCCCTTCTCAACCAGCAGTTAAATCTTTAAGTATCACAAGTTAGACACAACCCATAGGCCAACCTCAAGCAGCCATGTCCTTACATCAGGGAAAGTGAGCCGCAGATCCATCTTTCAGTTCCCAAGGGAGCTGAAAAAAGTCAGTGGCCAGGATTCCTCTCGCACAAACCTCTGCTGCTGACATGGTGTGTGCAGTACTAAAACAAAGTTCTAAGACAAACAGTAGAAGAAAAGCAAAAACTAGGGGATAGGCATACGCAGTGTCAGGTACCATGTAAACAAGCACTGCTTTTCAAACGGCAAAGAAAGAGCGCAAGGCTATTGACAGAGAAGAGAGCAATCCCCTTCAGACAGCTCATGCAAGTTTGCAAGAGTAACACCAAACCAAGGAGTAAACAGCAAGGACACCTGGCCTGAAAGGAAAGGCAAATGCAATCCTCAAAGCAAGGAAAGGGGCAGGGTAATAGTGGTAGCTCCTGAGAGAAGTCAGAGAAAAGGGAGCCTTCCACTACGCACAGAAAAAGCTGCTCTTTCTTTAAAAATTATTTCTTTTAGGGGGGCAGTGGAATCCTGCAGCATCCAGCTTGCCTGGAGGGGAACAGATCCTACAGCAGACATAAGGGAAGGGGAAGGCTGTTCTGGGACTCGGTCTCCCTTGCAGTCAGTTCAAACAAAGGAGGAAGGTCTCCTCTAATGGGATGCATTGTACATTTTTAGCTAGCACAAGGTGGCTGTTGTGACAGGGCTCCGTGTCTCCTGTGTTCCCCCCCCCCCCCCCAAATACACACCCCCCTGCATGATCCCAACATGAAGCGCAGACAAAGATCTGTTTTATCACACCATTACTGTAACTAACAGGAGGTAGAGAAAGATAGGAAAAGGGAATGAGGCAGAGGCGCAAAAAGGAGACAGAGAGGCCTTTAATGAGTCAGCCGTTGCTCTGATTTAAATAAGATCTCCATTTAAGGAGCTCTACGTTTTGTTGGGTTTTTTTTAATTAAAAAAAAAAAAATCACTGCCTGAGCGAGCAACTTTTGGCTGCACAAGGTTGTCTCACAGCTACACACAAGATCTGGGAGGAAAAGGGTTATGGAAGGGGGAAGGGAAAGGGAGGAAAACCTCTGGAAAAAATGAGGCTGCTTGCTGGTTCATTTTAACAAGGACATAAATTAGTCTCAAAGCCACAAACGCCATCACCTCCCTGAGCCCTGGGCAGAGCATAGCAAGTCGAACACGTGCCAAGATAAACGGCAGTGGCTGGAGCCTCCGAGGGGTGCTGGGGGGGGACAAGAGGGGGCATGCTGGCACGCAGGGCAGCAAAGATGCTTCAAATGGTGCCACAAAATGGAGACTACAGCTGCACAAAAGGGGACCTTCAGATGTTCCTGTCTACACCCACACCAAAAGCGGGGAACTCAATACGGAAAAAGAGGGAAAACGGGGTGCTGCAGTTGGAAAACAGCAGCTCTCCCCGGTCTGGCTTTAATTACCACGAGCAACGCTTCCTCCCCCTCCTCCTCTTCCCATCTTGGAAGAAGGCCTGCCGGCAAGCAGCAACCCAGGTGAAAGGCTCCATCGCCAGCAGCAGGGAGGGGAGCAGACAATGGCGGGGGGATTCATTACAAAGGCATACATACATATACACGCACACACATGCTCGCTCGGCACTGCCGGCTGCCACATGGGCTGGCAGGACTCCTTAAGGAGGCAGCAGCTCCCTTCCCACTCTCCGAGATGCTCGACACCTTCCCCCTATCCCAGCCCTGATGGGAAACAGATTCGGAGGAAAACGCCAGCAAGGCACTGGGCTGTCCAAGAAAGGGAGGGCTTTGTGCTCCACGCAAGCCAGCAACCTCACCGTGCATCACACAGAGAAAAAAAGCCTTTTAGCATATAATTCCCATCCACTGAAAACTCTCTCTTTTATCTGCAATTAGCACATGATGTACAGGGCCTCGTTTAACACTCATTTTCACTGATTTAGGATTAAGGGGGATAAGACCAGGGTACTTTCTGTTAATGAATCTGAGCTCTTGCTCTCATTAGCAATTTTGGTTTCCTCTTTTTCAAGCCATTTCTACATTCCAGCATCTCCCATTTCTTCCCATTACTTTCTAGTCCTCCCACCCCACACACTCCCGTTTATTTTGTTTTACCAGTTCCTCATGCCTATACAGAAGCTGATCTCACAGATTTCCAAGGAAGATGTGCAAGCTTGCTCCCTAAAACAATAGAACGCAGACCAGGCAGGCAATATTTTCTGGAGACTGAACCAAACAGAGCAAGAGATTGTAGCACTGATGAATTCATTCAGTGGCAATTACCATTTTAACATAGTAACAACATTTATTTCTCATAAATGAGATAGCCCCAGTGAAATACATTCACAGGTTGTATAGGTCACTCCACTGCTTCAAATAGCACTGCAGAATGAGAATAACGTGGCTGGGGATATTGTCCTGGACGTGCTCCTTCAGCCCCACACTCAGCCAAACCTGCAGTGAAGTACCAAGGACCAGCTTAGCAAGCCAAATGCTCCCCCTGCAAGAAGCAGCACTATGCTACAGCTGAACTTACCTTCGCTGTCTTCCTCGACTCTACATAAAAGGGCTATCCATCACTCATTCAGAGACCCTGAGACACAGTCCAAGCTCTCCTCCCCTACTAGTTATTTTAATATGCATCTACTTCAGCATCTGCATGCAAATATGCAATGCAAATCCTGAAAACCTATCCTAGATAGTACATACTCTTAAGAGCCATAATTCAAGGTCAACCATTACTAATAATGCATAGTCTTGATGCCTCCTTTCCTAAGTCAGTAAATTAACAATTTCTATGGAAGACAGATTTCTCTGAAGTCTATTAGGATATCCCAAACCTTTAAATGAGTTTATACCCTCCCTTGTTTCAGCCAGTGCTCCAGCAGAATCCCATCCTTCCCAGCTCCACATGTCTCCAAGCCAACCAGCTCGTGCTTCAGGGTGCTCGGTCCTAAGCACACACAAACTACACACACTTGTGTACTGGTGACTCAGGCACCTTTTTGCACCGCACAGACACAGAGATTATGAGCGTAATGGTTGTGGCAGAGAGCACACTGCAATACAAGGCTGTGCAGAACAACTCTCTGAAATGTGCACAAGCTCATCTGCAGCTTCGGGACATACACCTCCATCTAACCAGACACACTCTGAGCACACAGCAATACACAAATGGACCCTGACTGCAGAGACACAGCTTTTCAACATCATTTGCTAAACTAAATATAGGTACAGAAAGTCTCAGGAGATTTCTGCAGAACTCTCTTCTGCATCAAAAGAGAAAGCCTTGGTCGAGGTAAAAAGGAATCAGTAACGGAAGGGACTAAATAGCAGAAGCAGAAAGTGGGACTTGGGAGCCTGGGAAGATACCTGAAGAGTGGACAGAGACTTATTTTTCAGCCACTGACAACCAATGCAAGATGAGACATGGAAAGGGTCAAAGCGGGTGTTGCTTCTTGCAGCAGATTCATTCTGAGCCAGGCACCCGCGAACAAGGGACACGCAGGATCTCCATAGCAGCTAACGAAGGGGGATTCAGTCAGGCCTAAGGAATGCCAAGAAGACAGTATGCATCTAGTCTAAAAACCTGCAAAGCTCGGCAGAAGAACAGCACTTGTGAAACCCAGATTTGAAGAAAAGTTCCTTCTGAGAGTCCTTCCCTGCAGCCCCTTTGGGAATATCCCCCAAAGGTTTCCAGCTCTGCAAGGCACTGCGGGGGCATTATATAATGCCTAACTCCAAAGGATTCCAGCTCCACGATGCCGCTCTTCTCCTCCTCCCTTTGCACCCTCCCTCGGGTGGCGACTTGCTGATGCCATGCCAAAAAAATTTTTTTTTTTAATCCAAAACCATATAGCAGCCTTAAAAGGCGAGCACTGTCCGATAAAATCCCCTTTGCGAGGCGGGGGAAACACGATGGCCCTGGCAGCTGGGTGCGCTCCCCAGGAAACGTCAGCCGCTTTCCCCCGGGAAGACACGGGCAGCCCCACGCCTAAGGCTACCTACAAGGGCTTCCCAGCCCTCACGGTGACCAGCAGGCAGATGGAGAAACGGCTGGGAAGACGCTTACCTTCGTGCTCGGCCGGGATCGGTAGTTCAAAGGCGGGTTTAGCCTAACTCGGGAGCAGGGGCACACGTGCCCCTCACGCACCTCTTCTCCCTAGAGGGCACTGCGAGACTGCTTCGGGCAGGGGGACTGCAGGGAACCCCTTCCCCAAAGCGCCCAACCCGGGTCCCCGGGGCTCTCTCCCGCCCGCCCCGGCGTCCGGCGGAGAGAGCGCGGAGCCGCGGCCACCCCGGGGGTAAGCGGCAGGGCAGCCCCGCTGCCGGCCGCTCCGCACCGAGTCCCCCGCTCCCCGCCCGCCGCCCAGACAAAGCCGGGCAGGCAGCCGCCGCGGCGCAGCACCGGCAGCCTTACCTGAGTTACCATTTTCTTTTTCTCCATAAACCAAAATGGGTGAGACCGGCCGCGGGGGGGGGGGTGGGGGGAGGGGGGGGTGGGGGGGAAGAGGAAAAAAAAAAAAATTTTTAAAAAAAAAGCAGCAGCCCCGTGGAGGCGGGCGGCGGCGGCGGCGGCGGCGGCGGCGGGTGCCTGCGCTGCGCTGCCTCGCCGGCGCGGTACCCCCCGAGCCCTTTTTCCTCCCTTTCTTCTCCCGTGTTCCTCCCTTTCTTCCCCCTGCCTCCCTCCCTCCCTCCCTCCCTCCCCAGCTGCCGCTCCCCCCGCCGCCCCCCCGGCTCAGCCAGATGGCTGCGGGAAGCACCGCCCCGAATACCGAAGGTAATTAATGCGAGCCGGGACCGCCCCCGCCGCACCCCGCCCGGCCCGGCCATCCCCCGCCCAGGCGCTCCCTCGCCTGCCCGCTGGGACATCCCCCCCCGCCCCGCCCCGGGAACCAAGGGGCTCGACGGCGGCCCAAAGGCGAGCTGGAAACAAAAGGGGCGGTAGCGGACCCGCCGGCCCGGCAGGACCCCCGGGCCTGCCCGCACTGCGCCGCGCCTCCCCTTCCCCGCGGCTGGGGCGCAGCGGCCAGGCCGCCCCCGCCCGCACCCCACGGGGCGGGAGGCGGCATCTCCCCGCAGGAGGATGCTGGGGACACGGCTGTCAGTTTTGCACAGACCTCCCTCCTGCCACAAAGGGGAGAACGCGTGGGTGACACGGTGCGGCGGATGAACCGGAAGCAGTATCTGTGCCAGGATCTGCATTTCTTTCATCATAAAAAACTGGAGACCGCTGGGCTCCTTCCCAGCTTGCTTCCCCCCGCCCCGCACCTCATTTATCTTCAGTAAACATCTGGCCTTTAACACCTGAGCACACCACAGCTGGCAGCATTTGTTCTCCCGGCGACCCCATAAAACAGACCAGTCTACTGCTACCCCATTTGGCAGACAGGATCCGAGACGCTCTAATTGATTTCTCCCAACATTGCACCCACATAAACCCTCAGACAGGGCTGAGCGCAGGTCTGCCAATCCCTCGGTTAGACAAGCGGACTGTGCTGATGCTCCAGCACTCATGACATGGAGATAAAACCAGCTCAGGCACGTTGCCCCTCTTCTTGACACCTAGTACTCAAGGGACTCCCCAGGCTTTAGCAGCAGAAAAGCCAAATTACTGTGCAGTAACACCTTGCATCCCCATGTGTTCTCCTTTGCATGAATATACCCAGTTATAACTTACACTAAAAAAAAAAAAAAAAAGCCTAGCAGTTTTGCTTCATGGGCTTCTGCTACTGCGCTGCTCTCCAGGCAGCCCATGCTGACCCACAGTGCTTTTCAGTTTCCCAATTTCACTCACTGCAAACTGACCTCTGTCTCTCTCCCTCACTTCCCCTTTCTCTAATTCAGCAGAAGGCCAGCAGGAGCGTGCATCCTAGCCCAGTTTGCTTCTCCAGTGTGAAAAGCCTGAGACCAAGCCACCAGGAAGCCCTTATGTCCCACAGGAGCAGGGAGGCAGAGTGCCACAGGCCAGCCACCCCACGAGACCAAAGAGTCAACCCTGGTGTGGGGTCCTCTGCAAAGGAGCCAGCCTCCACAGCTGCAGCCCTCAGGGCTCTGAGTCAGAGTCCACGTTTTTCCAAGTTATCTCATCCTCTCCGCTAACTTGCATCTTACAATACTACAGGTTTACAGGCAGTATTGGAAAACCAAGGAAAACACTGGGGTTTTTTTTCCCCTCTGCCCTATTACAAACCCAAGATTGTGGAGCACGATTCTGGGTCAAGTGTAAATTCCATTTCAAAGCAGCAAAAAACACAGTGACCTCCTTATACCTTTGCCACAACAAAGCACCAGGTTTCAGAAACGTGCATCTCATTCACCAGACCTCTGCAAATCACTCGGGATAATCTCCTTATTCTCTCCATTTAATTTAACTGTTGCATTCAGTCTTCTCTGTGCCATAGGGTGGTAACTTCTTGTCCCAGACTTAGGGCTGTAGCACAGACCTTCAGGACAGAGAAATGACATGCCACCATCACCCAGCACTGTCAACCAGGATAGCATCATTTCTAATCCATTTTGGCCTTCACCTTAGGAACCTCTAGAAATATTTGCCATCAAAAAGAATCCTCTAAGAAAAAAGAGGTGCCCAGTTGCACACTGAACCCTCACTTGCACTGCCTCCCACCACTCAGTTGGTACAACTGCTTTGCTCATGTGCCAGCAGAGCGGGAATTCCCTTCAGTGTGATCTACTGCTGGTCTCCCTCTTTCATCTCCATTGTAGGCCAGAAAGCACCTCCTCCCCCATGCTTGGAATATATCCACCTTTGCTCCTGTTGAGCCAAAGAAAAGCCCAAATTTCCAATGGATGTGCTCAGGCAACAAGAAACACAGGTCTGCAGGAGCTCCAATCTCAGCAAAAACAGCTGAAAGGAACATCTGATACAGAGTTTCAAAAGCATCAAGACTACAGAGGTAAACATGATCAGACTTGATAACACTTGAGGTCTTTGTTGTCTTGGGCTGTAGTGGAGCCTACAAAGCATGGCCAAGTGAAGTAAGTTTGGTGGGCCTCTGCTTCTGCAATGTGCAAATCATGGAACCACTGCCCAATTTACCTTCACCGTTTGCCACCCTCTACTGAGGGAAACCAAAGACTCAAACTGCAGAACATGCTGCTGAAAACAACAGAGAAGCACAAGTAGAGCTGAAGGTTGGAAGCCTGAAGAACATACAGCTCAGAGCCAGGAGAGCATCCCTTCCTACTTACTGCATTTATTCAAAAAGCAACATTCAGAACAGCTCTAGATGCCAATACTTATGAGTTCTCATGCATCACAGGTGCATATACATTGAAATTTCATTACCGTGCTGTAGAAGTAGCGTTCTGAAATAACTATGGGCAAATTCAACTAGTCTGCCTCTGTGGTGCCAGGGCACAGCTTATCATCCTTACCATGCCAAGCAAAGCTCATCACTCCCACCTGAGCACATCTGTGGCACTTTTATACTCTCTTGTGTGTTCACCCAGATGTACATGATAGGTTTTGGTTAGCTCCTATCATTCAAATCCTAGTGGAAAATAAGCTGGAGAACAATGTTTACACAGCAGGCAACAGGACAAAGCCACTGACATCACACTGGTAAGAGCACAGATGAAGAACTAACCTCTAGTTTGACTAAATGGTCTGCATGTACACTTTCAAGTGCTTGGGTTAGTTTAACATTTATAGGACTCATGGAAATGGAGAGAGAAGAGAAATCCACAAGTACTCTGCTTTCAGTGAGCTTCAGGATTTCTCTTCCTTTTTCTTGTGCTACTCCTGTAAATCCCCTTTGCCGCTAGGGTAGAAAGCAAGCACAGCCTTCGATTTTAACATCCCATTACCTGCATTTCTGTGCTGGCTCAAGTTTAGATGGAGTAAACCTGCCAGCTGGATCAAGGCCAGAGGGAGGAAAAAAAAAGTTTTGAGTGCAAAGAACCAATTTATCAGGAACAAATCTTAACAACCGAAAGACACACTTCTGCTGGTGGCTTCTATTCATGTGTGTAATAAAACCCCTGGTACAAGGTAACCTAACAAAATACTCTCTAGTGGCTATCTGATGTATCTCAGGGTAGATAATCTTCAACCACTAGTCTACATTTCACGTTTTCTGGATAAATTTGGTGCCTGTGAGGACAAGGAATGCTGACACTAAATAGCCAAGGACTGTGCAGAGAACATCATCTTTCACTTGGCTCCAAAAGTATTTGAGCCTGACCCACGGCCTCTGGCTTCTCCAAGACTCTACACGCTGGGCCAGCAAATCTCATGTGTGCTCCAAATATAGCCCCCTCCCCCAGCAAAGACTGCAATACAGGCTTTGTCCTGCCTCAGGCGCTCCTCTCAAACCCACCCATTCCTATCGCCCTACAAATCCTTGCTGGACCTCCAAAAGCGAAAAGGTGACAAACAAGACTTTGTTGAAGGTTTTGTGGGTGGCTTCAGAGAAGGGAGGAGGAAAAACATCAGTGAGGAGCTGCTCTGGTGGCTCACCATCCCTGCAGGACAGACTGCAGTCACACGTACAAGTCACATGCGCCCAGACAATGCAGTAAGGCACACACCACCACACTAGTTTGCAGAACATGGCATTGCTGTCAGCTCAATCCCCCCTAAAAAAAAAAAAAAACCAAAAACAAAAACAAAACACCCACCCAAAAATGCAAACCAAAACACACAAGTCTCAAACAAGACAGACCTTGGAGTTAAAGTGTCAAACAGTACTGTTCATGTGCAGGAGCCTCAAAGCCTCCAAGGCTGCCAAGGCCTGGGACACACTAAGCCAATGAGCCCAGCACGGAAGCAGTGTCCTTCTACAAAACCAACACATAAGCTCCAGTTCTGCCCAAAGAATGTATAGGGCAAACACCAAGACTTCTATAAAGTCGCCGCTGTCATATTGCTTACCTGGATGACTGGGTACTGGTAATCCATACAATACACACCATACATAGCCAAAGATCCTCCAGCTAAAGGCCAAATGGACACAGGACTGGAAGCTTCAAGCCTGAGTCTCTCTGTCTTTCAGCCTTGTAGGAAGGACTCTGGCAGCCCTGCGCAGTGCTTAGCTCTGGCCTCTGGGGCCACTCAGGTTGACACTAGCTCAGCTGAAAATAAAAAGGAGCTGCCTGGCTCGGCTGGGCTCAGCCCCTCTCTTCTGGGATCCAGCAAGGCAGCACTCAACCATAGGCGGCAGAGGCTCCTAAAATTAGAAATCCCCTACTGAAAACGGCCCTGCAAGCCTCAACTGAGGAGCGTCCTGCAACTCCCGGGCATCAGAGCAACTGCCGGTAAGAGGGGGACACAGGACCTTCACAGACAGCGTTGCCGGGGAGAGGAGGAAGCAAACAGCATTTAGGATTGGAAAAGAGCATATGTTCTGGGCTCTAGGTGCGTCAGAGGGAACGCTCCCAATCCAGGACAGGGAAAAACATATGGGACTGTTCTTCCCCCACCCCCATACCCTTCTTGCTGTCCTCGGCAGGGACAGGTGCTGGGATTAGCATAGCAAAACCCTTTGGTGTCACGGAGGGAGAGAGATCGGAGAAGCCACACTGATATCTCACGCTGAAGGGATCTCTTTCACGAGGGAGTATGCACCCGTATCATTTAGCGTCTCTCCCTCCCTCCACACTTGAGGCTGGCAGGGACAGCTGCCGGAACTGGGGCTGGTGGGGGGAGCTGGGCCCCACGATGGCCCCCACCACCCCAACCTTGGGCTGGTGGGTTGCCCCCCTCAGCTGTTCCAGTCAAACTGGGGGTGGAGGGCAGAGGATTAACTCTGCCACAGGGGACAGAGAGCAGTGGGGAGAAGGGGGCAAGGCTGGGCAGGGCCAGTTGTGACCGTTTTAGGAAGCCTGTCCTCCCTGGGAACAGGGAGGAATTCGCTCCCTGACTGATGGGGACAGATGGGGAGCTGCCCAGACAGAGGCCAGCAGGTTCACCCCACTGGCCCCGCGTGCCGGACGTGTTACTGTACACCCGAGAGCCTGCTGCTGATTCTTAGAAGACACACTGCGGCCAGGGGGCACTGGGGGGGCCTGACCACACATAGCAAATCACATGAGGTTTCACCCATCACTACACCAAACTCCAAACTGTACCAGGTTGACACCAACCCAAACCCAGGCTCTCAAAGAGTTAACAGCCCAAACCCACAAAAGATTCCTACCTTCCTCCAAAGGACAGCGGTGATAAAAACCCTCCCTCCAAGGTTTCAAAAAATAAGGATGTTACAGTGATCAAACCCAAGACAGGCAATCCAAATTCTGACCTCCCCACTTTAAATGCATACAGTCAGGGTTTTTTGCATTTCTAATCCTTAATTTTTCTGTAGCACTGCTGTGCACCACTAAACATCTACTTCAGCCTAGCTCTGGGGTAACTGCCTTTCCATCATTACTGACAATCTTCTCCCCCTCATAAAGAGTTAAATTTAATATTTTTTTCTTCCAAGAGCTTAAATGGGTGGATCATTACCTACCACAATTTGCAAAGTGTGCACATTGTAATTGAGGTAAGAGGTGCCTAACCTGCAGCTCTTTGACCCACCCAGCCCCTCTTGGCTCATCCTCTGCTCCTGCTGCCCTTTCTTTCTGAGACGCCTCAGAAAAGGACAGCAAGGAGCTGGGTGAGTGGTTACAGTAGCTGCCGTCCACTCTCATCATCTTTCCTACGGCAACAGGGCTGCTTCTTCCTTACAAAAGGAGCATGGCCCATTTAGGGAGTATAAAGCATGACACTTTCTACATCTAAAAAAAAAAAGCTTCTATACCCATTGTTCCTATGTGAAGATTTGCAGAGAGACAAATTAATTGCCCATAAATGGGAAAGCAGCTATGCTTCTAGATCTCTTCACTGGGGAAAAAGGATGAGGCTCCCACAACGAGCTTCCATCTCATTCTGCCTTTGGCCAGTTTATTTCGCCCCAGACCCAAACTAGCTTTCTGGAGCTCACATTATGCCCTCCTCCTCCTGACCTTCTGAGGGCTGTTCGGCCATCTCTCAGCACTCCCCTGCAAGACCGCTTTGGAGCACAGATAGTATCTGGCATCCTATAAATGACCAATACTTCCCCCCCCCTTCCCCTTTCTGTAACTACACATTCAATAGGTGCCTGCCCTTCATTCTTTTGCAAAGCTCATTACTATGCACTCAGGCAATTTAGTATCTCCAATAACATCATTTTATGAAAAGGCATTAATTTATAAAAACCCAAAGTCTTTTCCTCAGCCTGTTCTTGCTACCCCATATTACTGCCCCAGGTTTTAAAACCAAATCCCTAAGTTAAAAAGCTGACATTTATTTCACAATCCAATTCTTGCCGTTTCCTAGTGCAGATATCTTACTACATATAAATAACCATCAAATGGGCAAAACAAAGCAAGGAGGGGAAGCAGGGAGCATTACCTAAGCTCCTCTGTTGTTTTAACTACAGATCCAGATAGAACTGCCATGCTTTAAAGTTTTTGATACAGATTTAACCAGCATTAAGATACTTGGGTGACAGTTCAGTAACAAAGCATCACACCCCCCGTGTCCCACAGAAAATTAAATTACAAAACCTAGTTTTAACTTGTATGCGCCAAGATGGATACAGCAGGACTTTATTGACTAGTAATAAACTACTGAATTTTCTGCAAGGCTGGGGATAATGGCTGGTTTACTACTGCACACTGATGTACAACAAATATTAGTCAAATATAAGATGGCGCTGTACTCCATAATTTTATTTTGATATAAAAGCCCACTACATTACCATATAACCTGCTATGCACATGCATTTCCAGTAACACCAGTTAGGTAACTGTTATAAAATCATAGTCTTGTTCCTGCAAATGCTTAGCCATATGAATAGTTTTGAAATTACAGAAATATTAAGACTGGAAAAGACCTCCTGACACACAGGATCAGATAAACTGCTATCATACAACGTCATCTAATCTCTTCATAAAATTTATCATGCTACATCTTAGAACTGGGTTTTGCAGCTACGCTACCCCAGCCAAAAGGCTGCTCTAGAACAGCACTTCCCAGCAGCAGGGATCTGCGTTCGTCTCCAGCTTAACTTTATTCCTGAGCAATTTCTGTTTATTCTTTGTTCTTGTGCCAGTACCATCCTCTGGCTTAACCATATTTTCTCTATCCCTTACAACTAACCTTCCCCATGTATCCCCTCTCTACCTATGTAAACAAGCAGCTGTTCCAGTCTTTCGTCACATAACAGGTTTGCTATTCTCCAATCTCCAGAAGCCCTTTCTTGCACCTGATCTAGCCTGTGCTTTTTTTAATTACTCAGAACAGCATTGTTAGCTCCTAATCCGTTTCACAATTCCAGCACTAAACTGCATCTTCTCTAGCCTCATTAGTACTTTCTTCTGTAGCACCACACCAGACACTGTAAGACCCATCTACAGTAAGACACATCATCCCATTAAGAAAAATGCATGTTACCTAGTTAAGAAAATTGGTTATCTTAAAAACAGATAGGCTGATATGGCATAACCCTATTTTGATGGATTTGTGTTGCCTTTTATCACATTTTTCATTTGTGTCCAAACCTTCAATTAATATTTTTGTATCCACATACAGCTGAGGTTGGACCAACAGGCCTGTACTTACTCAAATCACCCCCCATCACCAATAGGGCTATTATGCTTTCTGTTCTCCAAACATATATCACTCCTGATTTGATAGATTAAGACTTTCATCAGATCTGCAACTTCATGAAACAGTTCTTTGACTTTCAGGAATAGGTATCACCCTTCCCTAGACAATCCTGCCCAGCCTGCATCAACTAGGGTCTTTGAAGTGTCCAACGTGATTGCTTCTACAGTAGGTTCATGTCCCTCACCCATCCTGTCCTCGCTCCCATGATCAATTCTACCTTCAACAGCAAGAAAAAAAGATTTGTTCAATTCTGTGATCACAACAAGAGTATCCTCATCAACTACCCTAACCCCAACACATAGTGGTTATCTTCCCTTCTCTCTAATTGTATTTTGAGAAACTGTCACCCATTCCCTTAGCAACATTTGTAAGGTTTAACTCAGCCTGATTTTCAGCAGTTCTCATTTTATCCCTTCTGACTTTAAAGGCACAGCAATCTTTGCTAATAAATTCTCTTTTTGCACCTAACAGCCTTTATAAGGTGATTATGCCTCCAGTTAGGCTGAAGTTTCTTCTTACAATTTTTTTCCTCTTTGCTTGTATCATCAAGAATTTGCATCCAAAGTACTTCTAACAAAAAAAACCACCAGCAAAAAAACCCCCAAACCCAAGACACACACTTCAACATTCAAGTCTGAGTTTTTGATCCATTTCACTGACCTCATTAAATATTTTGCTTCATGTATCAAAACTTGTATTATGATTACCCCACCTTTGGGTGGAGACATGGAGGGTTCTAAACCACTTGTTTTCCTGTAATTCACTCACTGTATCAACAACAGGTTGCTACAGTGATGAAATCTTTTGACCCTATTATTATTAGCAGCATTTGTTCTCCAAGCTATACCTGAGAAATTAAAAGTTTCTCATACTAATATTTGTCTCTCTAATGGCACTGGGAATAATATAATTTCAGAGCCGCAAGTTTGTAT
Organism: Strix aluco; assembly: GCF_031877795.1. Classification (NCBI taxonomy): domain Eukaryota; kingdom Metazoa; phylum Chordata; class Aves; order Strigiformes; family Strigidae; genus Strix; species Strix aluco. Next base: position 29,711,566 of record NC_133935.1, read on the forward strand.
CCAAATCCAATCCTATGAGGGATTACAGCAGACTCACAGTACTCCCTCTGGGACCTCTTTTACCATTCTTCCCCACAGCAATTTTGACCAGAAACAGATCCTGCGTTATCGGTATTACTCTTCTTTCTTCTTGACAGTCTATTGCATACAATACAGCCTATCACCTTTTACATCTACCCTTATCTGAACCACACATAATCTTGAATGCATGTTAAAGCCATGATTACTATTCTTGCAGATTGATATTATCCCTATAATATCCAGTTTCATGTTCTGCACCAGTAGCTCTGGTTCCTCTGCTTGTTATTTCTAATGCCAGCAGCCTGACAAAAACCCTGATATATTTGTGCATTTACGAATCACACAGCTCCCAGCTCCCTCAACTAAAAGTATCACCCATCTAGTTACTGCTGAATTTTATTATTCTTTTCATAACATTGAATTTTATTGTTTTCCATCTCCTACCTACACATTGCTTTGCCCAGAGATACTGTTTTACATGCTAGCAGCATTTACCTAATTTTCCTCTTTCGGTATACTAAGCAAGGCATGGAGACTACACAAGTTTTTGCCAATGTTCTCAAAACCCAGTATTTTGCTTCACATGCACTACTCTTTGATGTCTGCAGACTGAGGTACATTTTTGGAAATGCAAGACCACAGCCCTGGGCTTTGCTTTGCCTGCTTTCTTCAGACTGCTTATAACAAGCATGCTAAGTCACAATTACGAGTACAGCTATAAGAACATAAGCTAGCTATAGTCTCCCTATGCTTGACGTGCAACCATGGTAGTTCCAGACATTTTTCATGTACATTTTTTTAAATTGCTAAAAACTGTGGTACTGTGGGGACACAGTAATACAGCATGGAGTCTGAGATATTTCCATACTGCACAGTCATTACACCACATTGATCTTTACTAAGGAAATTACACCAACAGTTTCATTTTATAAACTGAATTTATAAAATCTTTAGTATAATTCTCTGTTCTCCAGACAAATTAATCCAAGCCTTATCTAGTTACTCCCACTAAAGAGCTCTTACCTCCGCTGATTCTAACTCTTCATCGCTAGAAGCCTGGCTGATGCTCTTCCTCTCACCCACCAAAAATGGCATCTTTAACAATTAGCCAATCACTACATCTGCTAAACTGGGTCATCAGGGATCTGATGAGCAGCTTACAATATGTCTCTGCTTTTTAAAGACTGATGTAAATGTAGGAAACATGCCAGCAAGCAAGGATGCATTTTCTGGCTGGGTATGTACTGATTTCCATAGCAGCTAAATAGATCAAGCAGCTCAGCCAGCTCTTACTGGTGTTAGACAAACAGCACACAGTACCAAGATTACACCTTTAGAGCTGCAAGAGATTCTCATTTTGCACCAAAGCAAGTCCCATGTCCTGAGCACAAAGGTGGCTTTCGCTTACTCCAGGTGAGAATTTATACTGGAAAGTCATCATTCCTCTATAGGGCTACATTTTCTGGGCTGTATTGCTTGGTTGGTTTGAATAGGTATAATATTTTTCAAAAAGCTGAATTATATTTTTCTTCCCAGTTTTAATATAAACAACTACTAGAAAAATTATGTATAGTCTAGTTGTTATTTTGACCCTTAAATCATTAGAGATTCAAGTGGGGAGGACACAAACGTAGGCAGAGCATGCACAGGAAAGCTCAATATTCCGAAATGGCAAACAGAAGCAAGGATGATGACAAATAGGTGACTGCATAAATTGTTTTTCCTCACATCTCTGAAACCTCACAGTTTTACATAGCTGTCCTGATCTCAAGAGCAAGAAGATCTAGTGGTGGATCAGATATGCAGGAGAGCGAATAACTCAGCACAAAACCAGTGCGTAAATTTGCGAGTGAAACATGTTAAGCATGCAAATGCTGAAGATCAGGAACAAGATGCATTAAGCAGAAATGGAACCAGCAGTTCTGGGGCATGTGGAGTAGCAGCAGAAGCAAATGAGAGCATTGGATTAGCGTAATAAGGACAACACTGAAATGAATTTGAACACGTTGGTAAAACCATAGGAGTCACTGCTTCCCTGAACTCGGTCTGACTAGTTAGTGCTACTGATTCCTCATGTTCATTAGGATTAATGTTCCTAAAACACATTAGCACAAATGAAATTACCAAAAATACACTTTGAATCCAAGGAAACTAAAATCCCTTTGGCAAAAGGCCTAAGAAGCCCAAAGCCAGAGAATGCAGCAAATACCAGGTTACATGTAGCAGAGAAGATAGCCCCATCACACCCACTGCTTCTGCCAAGGAAATACCTCAGGCAGACAATGGAACCTCAGTCATCATACATTCCAGTTTTCATGGATAAAATTCATGATTTCAAGAAAATTTAAGAGAGAAAAATGCCACAGACAATATTTAATAAAATGGAAGCTCTGAAACAGCTCCTGGTCATGTTCTTTCCCCTCAAAGCACTGGAGATGTCCCTTTTCAATCTTCTTCTGCGACACATTCTCCATTTGCGAGGCAATTTACTTACGAGTGATGAAGTTTGTTTGCATCTGCCTCTACCACTCTAAACACTCCCCAGCCAAGCTCTGTAGCCCTGAAACTGATCTGAAGTGGTTTAACAGCTAGGCACTGTGCACACTCTAAACTATGGACATAAGATACCTGGATCCTGTTACCATCCACAGCTCTTCACTGCATCATCTATGTACAGCTATTAATGGTTTGTCTAGAACAGAAAACTTGCACAGTTTTAAAACACAATTACAAATACACAAATAGCATAAAAGGACAGGTCAGAATTAAGAATAATTATTTCTTAAGTACTTTCAAAGCCCCAACAAATTCTGCTTTAGGGAAGGACACAGAAAAGGGAGGGAGAGCAAGGACACCACATCGGTCTGCTAAAGCAGCATATTGCAAGACCTCTGTTTGCTGGACAACTGGCTTTTTTCTGTTTTGTTGAGCTTTCTTACAGTTACCCAGTAGAACAGTAGCATTAACAAACTCCAGAAACCTACAAGCCAAAACAGGACTCATGAAATCACAAGCCTGTATCTTCCTCAATCAGAAACCAAGCTCTCTGAGCACCCAATCCACACAGTCATGGCTGTCAAGAGACAAAGACTCTTGGTGAAACTGCAGGACAGTAGACCCTTGATCCTGAAGTTAGACCTGTGTAGGCAGAGTCTTCCTGAAGTTGGAAGTACAGATGCTACCCACAGAATTTCAGCTGCTGGACAAGGACCCAGAGTCAATTCAGGCAAAACTCTGTCTGCCTAAAGTCTGTCTCTGAAATTATTACAAAGGAAAAATGTAAGGCAGCGATGAACGCTCATCTGAAGTTTGAAAAATCCTCTGTCAAAAGACTGTGCTCCAGAACCAGGGTTTTATGCACAACGCTAGCTAATGAGCTGGCTCCCAGGAAGGCAGCTTTAACAGAACAATAAGTAACTCACAAAAATATATTAGTGATTAAGTTGCAAAATAAAGCTGGCAACAGTCTGGATATACCACCAGCATACAGAAGACACAACTTCAATTTTCATTTCCATCCCAACACATCGCTTTACATGCACTACAAAACAGGTTTTAATTATGCTATCTTGAGAAAACTTCAACACACCTGAGTACAACACACAAAAAGTCCAAAAGGAGCTTCTAAAACCAGACAGGCTCTATTGTCTTAGTTATTACCAGAGGCAGAGTATAAAGGGGGAAAAGAAAGTATACACAGATTTTCCAGGAAAAAAAAAAAGAATCAATGTGTTCGGTCTGGGCCTTCTTTCAAGGAGAACTCTAAGTGCTTGGCACTGCTTAGGGAAGAAAGTAAGTGTATTTCTGGGCTAAGCCATTTGGCAAAGAAGGTCGTCGTAGCACAGCTTTCTTTTGGAACCACTTGTATATGCACTGATCTTAGTAATGCTACATGTCCATCAAAATGCTTTTTGCCTATTACATGGAGGGGAAAAAAAAAAAAAAAAAAAAGGTGTCCAGATGCTGAATTTCAGTATCAAAGAAGAGAAGGAGTTTTCTCTTGGTAGTTTAGACATTACATGACAGCCATGCTGCCTTTCTATATTCCTTTGGGGTAGTGGAGAAAGGGGAAACAAAGAGAACAGAGTGGAAGCAGTTTTCTTTCATGACAGAGGCTGCTAGATCTATCAGCTAGCTCCAGAACCTCAGTCAGAGAAAAGCTTTGCCCATTTTGTCTCTCATACTCCCACTTGGTTTTTCACTTAACAAGCAGCAGTAGTTCAATTAGCTGATCCTTAAGGGGACAACAGGGAGATCCAAAAAAGAAAGACTTGACTCTTCTATGAAATACAGCAGCTTAACCAGATCTATGCTAAGCCTACAAAAATTAAGGTTAATTCCTTAATTAAATAACTATCTTCCTAAGAATAAATATTATTTAAAGTCACCAGATGGTAGTATCAGAGGTACTCTCACCAAGTATTTTTAATTGAATGAATCACAAACTAGGGCTGGACCACACTGGCAATTTCCCCTGCAGCATAAGTATAGTTACACTGTTATTTCAGCCCCACCAGTGAGTCGCCTCGGCTGTTGGTGACACCACATGCATTTGCAGTCTATCCCAGCAAATGCTTGCAGGATAAAACACTTTCGCCAAGGGTCAGAGCTAACACGTTTTACCTTGCCTTTGTCTTGGACGAAGGGAGCACGTGGTCCACTATCACAAAGGACCTCAGTACCTGGCCATGTCTTACTCATCTAGCTGAGCGCTCATTCCCTAACGGACACAGTTTTTGGTATGGATTTTCCTCCCCACCTCACCTCCCAGCTTATCAAATTGCTTCCACGTGACAAACTAAAATAGAAAAAGGTACTTGTTCCAAGTTAAAGAGTGTCAGCACAATAAATTACGCTAGTATCAACTGAAGTTTATCCCTACCTTAAAGTGGCATGGCTCCCCAGCTACACAAACAAAAGCAGAATCTGGGGGAAAGGTTTCCTTGGGCAGCATTTTGTTCTACTGACACAGGAGCAAAGGCATTCCCTGCCCAACTTGGTTCAACCAGAACAGCAGAGCAGCTGCCCCTACACTGTATCCATGCAAGCCAGAGACAAAACATGTCAAAAATATTAAACTAAACTCTTAATTGAATGGAAGAGAGAAATAAACAGGCAACACAGTCAGCATGAGATAGCTGCATTACTGGCAGTAACTGAGGAATTTGAGAACATCATGCAGGCTGCTGCAACAGCAGGTCACCAAATAAATCTCAGGAAATCATTTGGAAACAGTTCCAGTGTGGCAGTACACAGAATACGACACTTTCAGTGTAAATCTGCAAAGACAATTTCATGATAGAAGAATTACATCTCTCCGTTAAGTTCTGCAGGCCTCAGTTCAAAATCTTGCTCGCCTGATAAGCTTCAGATGATGAATCCTGCTCTTTCCCCCATTCCCATTTAAAAAAAAAAAATAACCCCACACTCCGGCAGCTCGAAAGAGATGCAAGAGCAAAATACCAGAAGTACTGCAGTTAAGAGATCAGTGCATTTGCTGAGTGCACAGAAAGGATCCAGAAATAGCACGCAAAGCTGAGGTTTGGCAAGAACGACGCAGTTTGCCCTGAAAGAGCAAAGTCAGACACGCTAAATGAATGGTGACAGCAGCAAGTCATGCTTTAATGTCGGGAGTGACCCCAGGGACTACTCTTGTTGGGGCAGAGGTGCTAGTTATTGCTGTGTCCCTCCTCCGGTGGTTTTAGTGGAGCAGTAGAAGGCTGTGGTGGAAAACAGAAGTAGTATGTTGAGACTATGAGCTCTTAGGCAAGTAGTCATCCTCACATCGCTTTCTGCTTAAGAGTAAAGACAAAAATAGTAAAAGGCAGCAAACTCCTGGATATTGTTTGGTTGGGGTTTTTTTGAAACCTACCTATTTCTGAGAAAGCAGAAGTGATAGAATTCTGGAAATCTTTTTCTTCTCACAAAGTCCCGAGATGTGGGCACATAAGCTAACTGCTACCCACACTTCTCCCCAAGAGCCAAGAGGACAGAATAAAGCCTTGACATGGCTCAGTTCAAAAGCCTTTCCTTGCAGGCTAGCTTCAACTCCCAGCAACTTCTAAAACAAGCCACAGCAACTGACCCCCAGACAACCACCACCAAGGGCTTTCTCCTGTTGTACCATCTGCACAATCAAGATACCTGCTCCTTTCAGCAGCTTTCTATGACCTCTACAGAAAAATTCACACATGTTCATTCAACCCCAATTTGCCACTATCTGCATCCTCTGTCCCAAAACCAGGAAGCCGTAAAATGACTTCCATGAAAACCCTTATCTCTGTTTTCCGTCACTATCAAGAAATTCCCACCAAAGACTTGGCTCATGTTCTCTGCATGTCTCTCCAGCTACTCTCACTTCATGGTAACAGGACTACCAATGCAAAAATTAACTTCAACACCTCTGCATTATCAGCGTGGATATCAGCAGCACTCAAACTTCAGCCTCTATGGCTTTACGGGTCTCTTAGCATGAATTTAAAAGAACCACTTATCTCAGGCTAGAGATTTGTGCGTAGGCCGGAGTTGAAGTAGGGCAATACTTAAGCTGCATCTCAAACTCACATTGTAATGAAGCAAAAGCTGCAACTTCAAGCTCTGAAGGGACACAGCAGGCACACCTCCTGCAACTGCTCTGAATTAGATAGCTTCTGAGAAACTGGTGTGAGTCTTGAAAATCTAATACAGCTTGACAGTCTGCAACTGAACTGCTTTAGCAGGCAGGTTAAGCTGCAGCATCCTCTTTCATGTACATTACCAGGCCCTCCATATGGTGCTAGGAATAAGACCCTTTTCTGCAGCAGAGAAACATGGTAGATGTGCAAACCCTGCACGAAGCAAACTTCAGAATGGCAGATTGCCAAAAGCATCGCTGGACAAAATGAAGAAAAACCGTCACTGCCACCCAACTGCCCCAGATTGTCTGCAATAGAACAGGAAAATACACAACCGCCATCAAGATGAAAACAAAGAAAATGACAGCCACATAAAAAAACCACCCCACGCTTTCTTCACATTCTGTTCCTGACTTACCTTCTCTACAATTATGGGACAGATCTAATAACAGCCCCTAGAAATCCAGCTGTCACATTTTGATAGTTCACTGATTGCCCACTTAGATCTAATTACCTCAGTCAGTCCACATCCTAAAACCTCACGTGGGCATGGCCATTCCTCAGCCTTGCCCCACTAGAAGTCTGGAGAGTGGAAGCAAGAGCAACACTAGGATGATCAGATTTTTTTGGAGCCACCAAGGTCAAAGTATAGGGACAAGAAGAAGGGAAACAGCTGCTCTAGAGATGGAGACAACAGAATCCTTAAAAACCTAGATAAATAATTAAACGAACTAATGAGCCATAGTTGGCAAAGAAACCACAGGTCAAGGAAGATACAATTCCTCAGTGGGGGGAAGAGGTGAAGAAGGGAAGAAACTCTCCCATGTCAGGGCAGAGAGGGACCAAGTTAGCAGCTCCATATCAGAGCTGTGTCAAGGAAGCTAGAGAGAAAGGGACATACCAAGAGAAGAGGTGATTTATTCTGGAATTTCAAGGCTGGAATAAGCAATAGAAGATGAACAAAAGAGAATGTCTGTGGTGGATCGGAACAGGAGACAGGAGTGGGATGGCAATGCCACAGGGTTTGTTTTGTTATTGAGTTTGTTTGTTTTAAAAGGAAGTTAATAGAAAAACACCAGCAGCTTAAAATGCTCCAAGCATACAGCCTGCCACTCCTCCTAGGTTATGACAAAAATTCCTGCCCTGCAATGAGAAGAGCTTCTTAGGATCCAGCAGCCCTCTGACTTTTCACCCCCAGCTGGGGGGTGGAGGGGGTTCCCATATCAGCAGCTCAGCAGCATGGAGCTCCCCACGCTGGCACCGTCCACCTGCCCAATTCAGACCTGTAATCTCCCTCGACTTTGATTTAATGCAGCAATTACTAGTAATGTGGTTTGAAGGAGATAAATGCCCAGTACAGGGCTGGCTGGCACTGACGCTCATTCCGCTCATGATGCGAGAACAGTTTTAATTAAAATCCCCTTTATGATAAAGGAGCTGCTTGACTGGATGTTTCTGTGCAGCCCTGATACGGAACCTCCTCCAAAGCGGATTAGAAATCAAAGTTTCCCCCTTCTCGCTATTGGCAACACACAAAAATAGGGAACACAGCCACCATGTCACCCCTCTGCAATTTCCTTAACCCTAGAATTGCCAGGGAAATGCCCACATTTCCTTAAAAGCAATTGCCACCTCTTGTCATGGGCCTAAGTATTTTCCAAAAAACTAAGCACGAGGGCTACTTTAATTAGAATAAACGCATCCAGAGGGCTCACCCTCCATGATCCAAAACCATTTTCCCCTCCATCTGGTTTAAAAAGGAATCAGCTTGGTTACTTCTATGGCAGACCCATCCCTACAGCCTGCATTCTGGCAAGGAGGGAAATCAGACCCGTGGTGCTCTGGCAAGGAAGTCAGGATCTGGCTGAAAGGCTGAAAAAGCAGAAGCCTCTGCTGGGGGAGGCAAAGCAGCATGGACAGGGAAGAGGGAAGGAGCAGCACAGCAAGATAAAGGCATAAAATTTGGCAGAGCGGTCAGGATCCCAGCAGAGACATGTTCCAGAAATGATCTGTCAGCTCTTGATCGAGTTACAGCAAACGTAGGTGCAATTTTGGGTTGGTTTTCTTCTTTACAGTATAGGAAATACCACAGATGAATACATTAAGCACAGATCGTTTCTATTATTGCAAGTGCCAGGAGCAGATTGTCACAGTGAGAAATTGGCCTTGTGCATTACACAGAAAAGGCAGCACTAGGTTTGGAGGCAGTGCAATGTGAAGATAAAGAGCCTCAAGTCTGAATGCACATTATTCCTCTCCTTAAGCCACTGAACACACATAAACATAAAAAGGCTGATTCAAGCAGTTGAATTTCTCTGTGACCTTCAGAATCTATCTGTGGACCATGGGACTACCCAAGCCTTGTCTCAGGACCCCCCCTTTTCAGATTGTTTGCCTCATCACCCTAGGAGTGCTCCATATTCCCTGACACCGTCTTCTCCTCAGTGCCAGAGTCAATGGGATTTTGTTCCAAAAAAAACTTTTTCTTATTTTAAAGAAAGCAATTTGAAAGTGGCCCTCATGTTCCATGATTCTCCAGCCCCTTCAGACTGCACAATAGCAAGCAACAGATGAAAAAAATAAAAATCCTGAATGGAACCAGGAGGGATTCGGCACAACAGCATGACTAGCTGACTCCACACAAGTCTGAAGCAGCAGACACCAGACCACCAAACACTGATGTGGCACCACTGTAACAGTGAAACCAGCCTTCAGGAGCACCTTGCTCCTCAACAGGATGAACACAGGGTAAAAACGCCAGGTCAGAGACATCAATAGGAAGATTTAATGTGGTTTTGTTGGTCCACAAGGGAAAAAAGCGAAAGCAAAAAAGGCCTGGTATAATTAACAAGATTAAAGGGGGATTTAGGATCAGGACAGAAAAGCAAACGGGCCAGATTGATCCTTACAGGATTAAAGCTGGAATCCTACTAAGAGTCCAGTGGTTGAGAGATCAACGCAATGTAATGGGATTAAATCAACATCAGCTTTTGTTTTTACACAACTGAACCCCCAGTGCCCATGATTTTACGGCTTTGGATAAGCAGTAGAAAAGTTGACTGGTACCTACAGACAACTGGTGTGCAGGTCAGCTGGGCACTTCCCCCTTCAGCTCTCTCACAGCAGAAGAGCAATAAGTACTGCCACTTTCAGAAACAAAGGACAAAAAAAAGTGGTTTATAACAAATTGTCCAAACAGTCAAAAAAAGCTGAGGATTTACCAAAGTCCATGTTCCAGCCAGCTCTAAATTAACTGGTATCAAGCGTGATGGGATCACCCCAGGACTGACGGATGGGAAAGCCAGGAGGACAGTCCCAGCTGCATCCAGACATGCTGCCGACAGGCAATTGGATTTTGATATTGTCTCTTGCCTGCAAGGAACAAAGGATGCAGTATACTCTGCAGAACACATCAGCAAACACATTTAAGACAAATTGTCGCATGTCCCCATTGCACAACAATATCCAAGAATTACAAAAGTGAAAAAAGCCTCTTTCAGCATGTATCATTTGCATTACAGCTGGTGCAACACATGCAGGCCAGCTGCACCTCTATTCCCCTGCCCCAAAGTTTCCAAAGCTTGCCGGTAATTTGAGTTGCTAGTGGGGGGCGGGGGGAAGAGGGGAAACAGGACAAGGCACTTGGTTCTTTCTAGATATGTATACTATTTTTAAAGTTTTTATTCTTGTATGAGAGAAAAGCATGCATGTCTAAATGAGAGGGTATCCATGACCACCCTGCTTGGCTGAAGAGGAAAGGGGTGTTTATTGCACACCTGTTCGCAACAGCCAAACAGCTGCACTGGAGAGCAACGTTCCCCATGCAAGGAAAAAGCGTTAAAACATCTCACATTTCTACAGCACTTCTGAATCCTAAAGGTGTTTAAAAACAGCAGTTACACATACACTATATACACTCCAGCAAAGTTCCTGCTGCAGAAGAAAAACTTCCCCAACACTACAATTTTAAAATGCAGATACTGCCCTTTTCTTAAGAGATGCCACAATCAATAGCCTCACCTATGCTGAATGTGCTTCTCCTTTTCAGCTGGTTGGATGAAAAAAGGTAATCAGCATTCACTGCTCCTCCTCACTCAAGCAGCAGCCAAAATCTCAGTGTAATAAATCGGGGGGAGGAATAGCTGAAACTACTGCTGGATCCAACAGGCCTGTGAGCAAAGCTGCTCTGCAGTGTTACTGAGATGGTCCTGATGGAGCTACGCACCCCACTTATGCTGCCAAATAGGCTTTGCCACCTTCCCAAGAGATGCTTCGTCTTTACTCAGAAGGCTTCTTCATCCAAAAGGTACGTCATGGATGCAAGCAGACATCACCGCAGTGATTGAGAATGGGATGAAAAAGGAGGCCATTACAAAAGAAATGAAAAGTTAAAAAATAGCAACAGGCAGATCACACTGCACATTTTCTATTTTTTAGCCATGTATACGTATTTGAATTTCAGCATTTTTCTGCATTTAAACTTTGTTTCAACACTAGATGACTTATAAATCAAAAAAAGTAGAGGAGTATTCCAGTATCATCCTATGCCAGCTCCTTAAAGCACAATGAATCATAATCCCTAAGAATATCTAAAAAAAAAAAAAAATGTCATCTGGTCAAAATATTCACTTCATAGTTGTCTTAATGTCCAAGATTCAATTAGAGCCTTGTGTGGGGGACAGCGTGTTTCATTTGAGGCAGGAGAAAAACTGACTGCCTTTGCCCTGGATTCAGCTACAGACCCAAGAACGATCTGGTAAAAAAAAATCAGCCAGAGCATTGTGAAGGCAGTGTATTAGTCACAAGACACAGGACTGAGAACAATGAAACCTAAATTTAAGGGACAGACAAGGGAAACTTAATTACTTGTTTAAGCTTCTTCACAGCTTTGAGAAATCTTTAACACTTTCAGCAAAAGAATTTAGCACCAGAGGGCACAAAGCACATCCTCTACTGATTTCTTAATTTTCTGCAAGCTTGTTTTCACTTCCAGTGTGGAACTATCTGCACTGGTCCATCAGCACACCCCGCCTCTGTGATGCATGGCCACAGGATGCATCTTATCACCCTTGGTACGGAGTACCATCCAGAGACACAGCAATGAGGATACAGACTGCAGATCCTTCTCCAAATTGACAGCTCCCGGAAGAAAACATTTTGTCTGACCCCACAACCTGACTCAAACTCCTGCTGTACCCAGTAGCCCTTGCTGAAGGTCAAAGGGATCTCTTCCAGCTAATCGCATAAGCCATCCAATCATACTTTTGGTTAAGCATGCACACATACACAGTTGATACTCTCGTGACTGCTTAGAGCTGTGGCAAAAATGCCATCTAAATTCAGATCCACTCAAAGACCTTTCCTATACCATTGCTGTAGCCTTGGGGGTTAGGACAAGGGTAAAGTTCTGGCACTGCTGGAATTAAGATTTGCAAGTAAGCACCATGGGAAGTGCAGGAAACACAGATGTTCAGTCTCAAATCACTATTATCTGTGCTCTTCCTCAAGCTTTCAGCTGGAAACCAGGAAGGCTGAGGTTTAGTCTCTTTTTATTCTCTTATGGTTTATTTTTTTCCTTCCAAGATAAACAGGCCGTTTTGTGAAAAACTAACTTAAACAGGACCCAGTCCTAGTCAGTCTCCCAAGACTTGGACAGGCTTACAGCAAACAGAGTCCCCTGTGCTCATCACTGTTTAGACAGGTGGGAATAGAGCGGTCAGGCAGAAGAGCCACTGGAGAAATTCACACAAACTCAGCCAGCCTACATCCATCTAATTCTTTTGTTTAGACTCATCAGGGAAGGAAACTCCTGAATGTGATGGCAACATGCTTGACACTGATTTTACCTGGTTTTATATTAATGAAGTGTAGCCTACAGAATAGATCATTCTGCTCCCGAACCTCCCTTCTCTGAAGCCAGTACCTTAATTTGAAATGCCTTCTCTTTTTGAACTGCACTGGTCTTTCTTGATTCAGTAGTAACCTTGGCATCTTCCAGGATTACAGGCTTGCAGGAACACAGAACTATAAAAGATCACCTGGATTATCAACTCTAGTCCTCTAATAACACAGGTGGCACATTATATAATCTCTTTGATAAACTCTTCTTTCTCTGTTTCCCAAATCTCCAAAGCTTGTCTAAAAACCTAGATGCAAATAGATGTAAGTTGCTTTGTCACACTAACCCACAGGGGAACACAATGCAGACGTCCCCAAAACAGCTGTGCACAGAGCAGCTTGGGTGTGGAAGCAGTATAACCATGTTCATGAGGTGCTGCACCAAAGCTAATAAACCTTATTGAGCAGCAGAACTCATTATCTCAGTTTGCAGTGCTGGACTAACATAACTATATTACTTCTGGATTCAAGCTGCTACATATGCATGCCCCAGTATGGCACCACGGGGACTTGCAGGCTGGGGAATCAGCTTACAGGCTACTAGCTGGGGGATTTGTGCATGAGCTCCATTTTATGATTTTCCAGGGCTTTCCTGCTCTGGAGCAAGAATCAAAAAATCGGTGTTTATATTAACACAAAGTGCCTTTTACCATATTCACAGACATTCACTGAGACCGGACCTCTAACATGCATTCAGGAAAACCTTCCTGCACCCTCACAGCCAGAGTCTTCCAGAGGCTATCACATCTTAACCTCTCAGCACTGACCACACTGTGTGTGCACCTTTCGCACAGAGCAACTGCATGCTCTCCATCCTGTCAGAGCTTCAGTTGATGGATGACATTTTTATTTGCCATTCCTACCAAACAGGTTCCAGCCAAAGACCTACAGGCACAGCCAGACTTCCCCAGCAATAGCTGCACCAGGCTTGGCACCAGAACAGAGCAGGGAGGCCATTTTCCTTGGATAGCCACTTGCTTTGCTGCTATCAAACGCAAGCTTTGAAAACCACACCATAATGACCATGCTTTTCACAGGCAGTAGCTACCTCTCATGAAAAACAACCCCAAACAAATAATAGAAAGACATGGCGTGAGGAAGAGCACGTTGCTAAGATCCAAGTTTGGTAGCAGAGTTGGGTTTCCAGTCCCTTGGTGGTAAAGCTGATGAGCTCAGAGCCTAGAGGGAAAAATTATTCCAGTGAATGCAAAGAGAGGCTTTTAAGTGACAAAAAGGCAAGTAAAAGGTAGGTCAGGAAGAAAACCAACAAAAAATATTTCAAAATTAGCTTGGCAATCTTACTAGCACTATTCTTGCTCGTATGGTAGATAATTAGTAGGTCTAGGTAAGATCTTCACTTTCACAGGGCTCTAGAGAAAAACATCATTTCTAGCTGCAACAGGCAGGCAGCCCTCTCACAAACACTCAGCATGTACTCTGTACATGGCTGTGAGAAATGAGGAAATTATCTATACCCGCTATAATCTAAGATCAGAGTGATGAATCCAGTGCTTTCCTACCAGAAGCCTAGCAACAGCATGGACCTCCCCTACCTTGGTCCCTCCTGCCTTTGACAGTTTCAGCTGTCTTTGAGCACAGGAGAAGGATCATTGATAAATTGCTTGCTAGGGCTGCTGCCCCTTCCTTTCAACCTTTCTTGTAACAACAGACCTCCAACAAGGCAACATTCATACATGCAACTCTCAGAACACATCATGCTCTTTAGAAAATACTTGGAATGAAATGACTCTAGATTGTATCTTATGACTCACGGTACACAAAGATTCATCTGCTCATAGATGAAAAAAACAGGGCTTTCTTATCCAGAAAAGAGTCGAACACTTTTCCCACACTCAAACTACTCTGCTTCTGGCTGTCACCAGCAGAACATCTGCCCCCGTGTTGTCAGTATACACCTCCCTCCAAGCAAATACCCTCTCTTGCCTTCGTAGCCCAAATTACCCCATGTCACATCCAGAGAACTGATGGCTAGAACCCCTCTCGAGCAATTCAGGAGCCCAGACAGCTACAGGCAAATGGGGATGAGTGGGAGAAGAGACAAAAGTAGATTTAGATGGTCCCCTATAAACAAAATACTTGTCTGCAAAAACAGAACTCCTATATGTCAGGCAAAGTACCTACCTCGAGTTTCAACACTGATGATCAGATGTATACACTCAAAACAGTTTGCAACATCAGAAAGACTATCATACTGTCTCTGCTTCAGAAAGACTTTATACAACTGCATCCTACACAATAAAAGTGTTAAGATAAATAGTCTCTCTTGATATTTAATGGCACAGCTAGTCTGCTGCCTTCACTTCCCTCACAATGCCAAGCATTAGGTCACCACGACAGATATTGAAGTTTCCCACTCTCCAGTTCTCCACAACCCACAATCCCCTGCAGTCTACAAGGCCCTCATTTAAGAGTATCCTGCAACAAGTTTCACCCGAGGGAATACAGTTCAGCAAGCAGGAATGTCAGTCTGAACCAAGGCTACACCACCACTTCATTTCAGAGACAGCATTATAATCAGGGACTGTGATGCTGCAGGTAGCCTGTACTTTTGGGTTCAGTACCCACACCATACTACAGTTGCAGAGGAAGCTGCATTCTCCTTTTTATTTTATTATTTGTCAAATGTGACAGCATTCAATATTGCACAATCTCTTCAAGGAAGATAATTCTGTAACATGCACCCCTGGGGGGTGGGGGGAGAAACATTATAGTTGCTGTGGGAACCTTAATTCTGGATTTTGGGACTTGCATATTTAAAACCTCAAAAGTAACATTGCATTAATGTAGCTTCATGCATTGAATTAAGGAATGACTCAGTACAAATCTCCATGCATCTACTGAAGTCCTGACATTCCAAGGACAAGAGGCACAGAACAGAAAAAAAGCAGCACGGGGAACACAGAGGGAACAGGGGGGGAACCTGTGAGCAGAGAAGCAAGAAACCAGCACAGCCGAGGTACAGCAAACACCACACCAAACCAGCTCTGTCACTTGGGGCTTCTTGTTCTCACTGCTAGAAGTTATGCAGCCCATCAGGATAAAAAGAGCTTAAAGCAGAAACGCAAATGGGCACAGAGAAAAAGGTTCCTGAAAGGACTAAGGAGGGGAAGATTCCCCGAAAGTAATAGGATAACCTGTACTGAGAAGGGAAAGATCATATCCAGATAGCACAAATTCACTAATTTTTTTAATTGTCATGGCACGATGCCTGGATGATGCCCTTAAAACCCCTTCAGCTATTCAAGCATTTAACACTTCTCTTCCCCACTCCTCTGAAGTTTAACTGCAATGCAAAGCACAGCAACAGTGCTGCCCAAAGTTTAGGGAGCAGGCAGAAGCAGCAGCCCACGGAGGGGTGCCAGTCTTTGTCCATTGGCAAGCATTCCAAAACTCAACCCTCCCTTAAGAATCCAGGACAGCACTTCACCTTTTGGGCCGAAGCTGGTCTTTACGCAGGGTAACACCTCTGCTTTATACTACAGTGCTCAAGCACCCCTCTCCAGTGGCAAGACATGAGACGGCAGGGCAACTCTCTTCAGCTCCCACACTTGCCGGCATCCTCCAAGTTTCAGCCGGGTAAGGAACATCTCCTCCATTGTTTACTGCTTATCTAAAATCAGCAACAGCATGGCTAAATTACTTCTCCTCTTACCCCACCCACCAAACCAAGAACAAATCTTAGCTGAGCCACGGGGCCTCCCCAGCCTTCCTCACTAAAAACTGGCACTCCAATTTGGGGTCCCGCAGGCCAGGCTGCGAGGTGGAGGGGAAGAGCAGAGAAGGTGGACGTGCCTGCCAGCAGGGCCTGCTGGACAAAACTAGGCAAGTGTGCATACCTCAGTGCAGAATCAAGTTACCCTGCAACAAAGATAGTGTGTATGTGCAAAGGAGGGAAGTAAAATCCTTCTGCCTGGGTTCCAAGGCTCACTTTGTTGCTAAAATAAACCAGTGTTTGTTCCTGGGAGTGATGGGGAGCCGGACTCTAAAAGCAGCAGCAGTGAGAGCCCCTACCTTCAGAGTTACAACAGATTTAAAAGAAAAAACAAAACAAAGCAAACAAAATCTTGGGAACTGATTGCTCTTCACCTCACATATCTAGGTAAGGAACCCAAGGGCAAACTGCTGATCTCAAGGGTGCCCAGGAGCAGACAAAACTACATGTAGATGACTGAGCAGCCTAACAGCTGACTGCTCCAGAGGAAATTCCAGTTCTTGCTCAAAGGCTGAAAATATATATGCTTTTATATATGCTTTTACTTTGCTTGCTGGATCTATATAATGCTTTACACATGTTTTTCCTTACATTATTTTCCATACTCCACCAGAAACTCGAGTAACCATGCCACTTCTGGAAAAAACATCCTTGCATCCAACTTTTGTTGAAACAGCTTCTCCTGCCACCCCCAAAGCCCCGAATTTCAAAACTATCTGTTCGCTTCCTGCTCCTCTCCTAACCTCCAGTGACTACAGATCCCTTGCAGCAGCACTCCTCCACTACCTGGGACGTCTCTCAGTAACACCAAAATCCCATAAAGCAGAGGCACATGGGAACAGTCTTATGCATGGGGAAAAAAAAAAAAAAAATCTACATATACAGGTCTCACAGACGGCAGACAGTGAGCAGCATTATACCAAAAATTTTGTCTCTGAGGCACCTGCCCAAAACTTCTCTCCAGAGGAACTTATAACCGCAGGAAAAGCCTGCTTGATACCCAGTTAACAGTACTCACTCTAAATATTATTTTTTACAAGGGAAAACTACAGCCCACTGTGTGTAGAGGCTGGAGAGAGCTAAGCCCAACAGCAAAGGCCGCTCATATTAGTGCAGAGTCCTTCGAGTCCTTCAGCTTTCCACTCCTTATATGTGCAAAGTGTGCAAGCCCTCACACACGCTTCTCTACTCACCCAGAGGTACATCATGTTAGCCTGGGTCCTTCAAACCCAGCAGTGAGATGATCCAGCAAGGCGATAGGCACTTCAGTAACACTGCCGAGACTGAGGTTGGTTGGTTGTTGGATTTTTGGGTTTTTTTTAAAGAAAAAAAAAAATCCGAACGGCTCAATTTGAGGCTTAGAAAGCGTCTCGCCTCCTCCACCCCCCTCCTCCAGCTCTGGCTGCTCTGCGCTCTTCTCTCGCACTTAATCTCTCCCTGGGAGTTCCCAGCCCCGTGTGTCTGTACTGGCGTGCACAGCACACACTCTGCATTCGCCTCCAGGGAATTTCTCTCTGTCATTCTGCTTCTAAAAACACAATCTCGGCCTCACAAGATTCTTGCAAGAGGCAGGGATGGGTGGGGTTAGTAATAAATGCAGCCCAGCTCCCATCGCCAGAGCCTGCTTACTTTAGAAAAGGGATCTTTAGACATGAATGAGGGAGAGCATTGCCCTCCAAAGTCACAGTGAGGAGGACCCGTTTCCCCCCCAACCACTAATTGCTTCTCCAGGAATCATCTGCAGATGCAGGTGTCATGCACGGTGCCATAAGCAGGTTCTGCATGTCTTCATCTACCCCATTAGTCAACACCCAAAATTTCGTAGTTAATGATTAAATTCAGTAGCTGTATTAATCATTAACCACTGACAGGCACTGAGGAGCACAACTACAGGGATCCTGAAGCTAAGGAGAGAATCGGTGGCGTGCCAGCTACCCTGGAGCTCCCACAGGAGAAACAACCACTGTTGGCATGAGCTGGGGAAGAGAAGCGACTCACAGATAAAGGGGTTAATCTGCTTTCACAGGTGGCTCTGCAGGAGTATTTTACAGACTTGCATATTGCTAAAGGGAAAGCAGCAGCTGGCTCACCTTCCTCCAAGTGTATCGGGTTTCCACTTGCCCAGAGGCAGCTTCCCCCCAAATATGACTGGGGCAAGCGCCCTCGCAGCCTTGCACTCCCAACCCGCTGCAATTTCAGGTTCGCAAAGCTCTGCCAGTGGGGCTGCAGCCCCAGCAAAGGCACGCTGAGCAAAAGACACTCTCACCCCAACTACCTCGACAAGCTCCAGCAAGCCCTTCCCCGCACGAGCAAATCCTCGTCCCATCCCCCATGCCCGATGCCACAGGACAAGTGTCACCTCTCATCTCATTAATCAGTTAAACTGCTCTTCCAAACTAGGAAAACGGGTTTCTCGCCCCCTTCCCTTCCCACCTCAAAATGAAGAATTGACTTCCCTCGCTGAGCTCCAAATGCTAAGTTAAAATTGGCCTCTTCTCAAAAGGAAGAAAAAAAAAATAATTTAAAAACCATGTTTTTATTGAGGCACTGGTCTCCTTGGAAATGAGTTTTGAATAAATATTTTTATCTCAGCCAAAGATATAGAAATGGTGTTCCTTCACATATCACCTCTACCTCCTTTATTTATAGATGACTTAAACACAGTCCAGGAGGTTCCGAGCAAAGCAAACAGCCATGTGGCCTGCCATGCTCCACCCACAAGTCAAGCCCTATCTACCTGGGACAACAAACCGATGTGCCTGCCATCACAGCAAGCGCAGGCATCCCAGGCGTGCTCCACGCTCCTCAGGCTCCCCTCACCTTCAACAAGCCACAAACTCACCCCGGGACAGGACTGTCCCAGGTACAGACACAAACACATGGGATGCCAGCGGGCTCTAAGGAAATACACGACTGTCATTGCAGTCCCTCATAAAAACCTGGAGAAAAGGCTTATCACCGTGACCAGGATATAGCAGCCACAGGGATGCACTCATCAGAGACAGGCAGGATGCCGTGCAGTTTTCCAGCCAGGAAAACCCAAGCCCTCCTGCTCAGGGGAAGGAGCAGAAGCCACAATTCAGGAAACTTGGATGTCATAGGGTAGTTCAGCTGCAGCATGGCTTGGGCCTCCCATCTGCTCTCACCTTTTGGCATGACAGGTCAGGTCGAGAGGGTGAAAAGCAATGTTCTTAAAAATCGCTTACTGCACCAAAGCCTATGCACCACAATCTCCAAAGAACAAAGCATGTGATCCATAAACCTGTTCTCAAATGCTCTGAGAGCAGCAGAACAGTGGCAGTGCTGACATCTGCATCATGGTTAGTTACTTCAGTTAACATTTCAGCAGCAGGGTCACACCAGCAGTAGCTACTAGTTCAGCCAGGCTGCAGACTCAGGCAGACCTTTCTGCACCAAATAACCTTGATAGCATTTTCAAGGTTTTCTTCTGATCCAGAATCCCGATCCAAAAATTATCTTACTATCATTTTAACAAAAGCTGAGATTCCTTGTGTGCAGAGGAGAAAGTGAGATGACACATTGACCAGGTGAGCAAACCCAAATAAATCCTACTTTGTATATATTTCCATAAAGGACTTGAAAAAGATGAGTGCTTAAAACTAAGCTGAAGAGTGACCAACAGCTCCCTAATAAAAAAAAAAAAAATATTAATAAGGAAAAAAATTCTCCCCCTTCTTCCCCAGGCTCTCTCATCCTTTAGGCCACTCTTCCATGGGAGACAAAATAAAAACTGTCAGAATAAGGCTGTTACTTAATTTCAACAGCTGAGACTCATTACAAATCATCCCAGCAACTCCACAGTTGGACAGATGACATTCAACCTCCAAAGCGAAACAAGACCTATGAACCCTCCTCAAATCATCCAAATACTGGCTCGAAATTCATTTGCCACTGTTGACCAATATAATTATGCAGGGAGGGAAAAGAACTAGTTGAGCTATGAGGCCTTCTTTAAGCTTTTATTCAGATTATATAGATTTTCAACTACATTAGCTGGTACGTAAAAGATACCAAATAGAAGACGTTATATTTTCTGGAAAATTTATCCTAAAAACCCACAAAATATTCTGTAAGTAGCAAGAGGACAACAGTATGTTAATGAGTCAAATTCCAGAAAAACAAAGACAGACATGACTAAGACAGGCTTCTGAAACAGGTAGCTAGGATCCTCTGCAAATGCTGTCCTAATCCTAACAGGGCTTTACAGAATACATGTCAAGGAACTTGGAAGGCTGCTGTGTGTGGAAATACACATGATCTCTCAGGGATCTTTCATGTCTCAAAAAGGATTAAAAGCAGAAATAAGAAGATTTTAAAATATATACCAAGTTAAGAGAAAAAAATGTTCAGAGAGCTGTAGCCTAGTGAACCATTGGTCCGTCTTCTCTGATGAGAGGCTGTTGTGCAAATCAAAGTGAAAGGGGAAGAAAGCAATCTGCAAAGGTATTAATGCTTGTTAGAGAGGTAAGGAAGGTCTTAGCAAGCAACAAAAGGGGAAGAGAAAAAAGGGAGCAAGTAACTACCTATTTAATATTATATCAATATACTTGGCAACATAAGAGGCACTGGTAAAACAGAAAATCTACTTGCTTCTGTACCAGTATCAAAAGCCATAATTACATATAAGAATTGTGGCTGTTCGGTTATGTGCATAAATTCAATCCAAAAATACTGCTAGTATGTAAATTTCAAATAAGCCAAATGCTTAAAAAAAAATCCTTCACAAAAAGTTCTAGCCTATTTAGGAAAGATCTGAGTGGGCAAACGGGGAATAGGTACAGCACAGTTTCAAACTGACATTATCTGTTTCTAGCCGATTGTGTCTCAGAGGCATATGATTTCAAATGCTCATGGATTAACATTCTAACAGATAAAGCTCAAGACAGGGTACGAGCTGCTGTGTCTGCTACACACTACTGAAATCACATTAGATAGCATGCAGGATGAGTGGCTAGCTAAGCACCTCATCATAACAGAGGGAAAAAACCCCTCTGATCACCAGGAATTTCAAACGCAATGACACTCACAGGAGGCGTCAGGGGGCTAATGCCAAAGAACACCCTCGAAATTTCTAAATTACAGAAAACAATTTCTTAATTCAAGAAGTGTTACACTGAAAATGAGCAATTCGATATTAGATTCCATCTTGACAGAAAAGAGCAATCAATCATAAAAATAGAAATTAGCGGTAGCTTACATAAAAATGATTGTGACAATTGCATTTGGATATATGGAAGGAAAACAGAGGCCACACCAGTGTATCTACGTACATATTCAGCACTTAAGTGGGACCAGAGGTACACTGGCATATTTTTTCTGGACAGACAGATTGCTTATTGGGCTTCCCTGTCACATCCCCACACTTGAACAGTTGTGTATATTCTGGCAAGTGAAAAAAAATAAAAGCTGAGAGAAGGAAATAGAAAGGAAATTAGGAAAGGAAAAAATACAATTTACAAGGGAATCCTAATGACAGGAGGCAAAATCCACAGCCAAAGCTGGAAGGTGATAATGAGTTTTTCAAAGCTTCTTAAGAATGGCAACCCCAGCAATTGTATCAACCTGCAGGGAAAAGGTAGAAACATTCGCAGTACTGAAGAGCCAAAGCATTCAATACGTATTTCTGTTCTATATTTGGAGAAAAGTCAGCTGTTGCAGTCTGTGATAACAAAATGCTTTCCATTCCAACAGTAACTAAGGAAGATGTTCCAACAGCTACCCAACAAACAGCACTGTTGTTGTCTTATCTAGCTTGAGCTTACAAACAGAAGGGATGTAACCAGATAACAAATGGGTTTTAACCAAACTACAGCTGTGAACATACTCAGATGTGGACACTCAGGAAGGCCTGCAGTCTGCATTGAACTGCATGACCTGCATTTGCAGCTCTAATAAGCCCTAACTACAGCACTAACATTAAACCTGCTGCAAGGCCAAAAGTACAACTGTGATGCAACGACATCCCCAAATGCTGGTGTTTGTTGGAGCCCATCTTATTAAAGCCCTGCTGCTGTTAGCTAAGCTAGACCAAAAGATTACACCTCTCTCAACACCAGAAGACTGCATCAGGAAAGCAGTGCTACCAGTGAAGGCACCAATACCAATTTTCACAGCATCTGAATTTTCCTAGAAGCATTCAGGTTGGAACTCTTCCACTAATGAGAGCTAAAATAACATCCCAATGCTGAGCAAAAGTGAAAAACGAAGTGGGCTCTGATAACGGGAGGTTTGCAGAACAAAGATGCAAGTGGAAGGCCTCAGGTAGGGGAGAGCACATTAAATTGTGCATCTGAACGCATCTGAGAGATACATGAATGAAAAACACTGATCATAAAAATATCTACTCCTGATGTTTAAGACAACTTCTTGACAATCTCTCCTGTAAAACAAAACTGTAAAATAATTTTTAAAACCAGCCTGAACTCTAAAATAAGATTAAATTATTTTACAGTTAATAAGTGCTATTGAATCTTTGTGTTCCTCTTCACTATGCAGTTTTCCTCGGCTGAAAAGTGGGAGGGGAGGTACTCTGTGTTTGGGCAGGTTGAAGAGGGAAATTTCACTTCAAACCAAAGGAAAACAACTGCTCTCACACCCAAGTGTCAGACCGAACTTTCACATTTTATACAGAAGTTGGATTCAGACTGAGGATGAAGACTTGATCATTGTCCCACCACAATACACACTTCAAGAACCATCTGCAAAAGGTCTGACTAGAGATGGGAAGGGAGACATGCTCTGTGATGCTCAGAGGGAAGTTTCTCCAGTGCAATGGCTGCTTTCCACAGCTTATCTGACTCTGGCAGAACATCCCAGCAAGCGAACAGGGGAATCAGACTCCCACTAGTTGCAGGATTTGGGCATGCCTTGTGTCTTGGTTTTTTATTTGGTTTGGTTTGTCAATTTTTGTTTTGTTTGTTGCTTGTTTGGGTTTTTTTTTTTTAAATAAGAGTAGAGATGGGGCTGGGAGCTATCTGGGGAGAGGCACAGAAGGCAGCCCTGGACACACATGCAGTTCCTATGGAGATAAGAGGATCTTCTTTGAGGTTGGTTTACTCCTTTGGGTGCCACTGGAGACTACCCTGGTGGCAGAGTACTGCTCATTTGCAAAGACTCCCTCTGCTCAGGATTCTGGCATTATCTCTGATTATCAGAATTTCTGAACCACAAGGTAGATTTCCTCTCAACATCCAAAAGGACTCCAGGAAGCCTCTTTCTGCATTATCCTGTTTGTGAAAGGAGGCAAGAATACAAAGCACATACAATAAATCACACAGAAAAACACCACAATCCCTTTTAGATGTTTTGCCAAGCAAATAAGCCAAACATTGGCATATTAGAAGAAAAAAAGCCATTTTGTTATACAGAGCAGCCCATTTCATTACTGGAAAACTGGATTCCCTATTCTCTCTCCTGCAGGTATGGTTCAGCTATGCGGCAAGAAGCTTCTGAAAAGAGATTACTTATTTAAAAGCAACCTATCAAGGGCTAGTTTATCTTCCACAGAAAGCAAAAAGCCCGAAACAATGAAACACCCTGACATGCAAACAAAACCAACAACTTTCAGGAACTGTCCTGCTACTGACTTCACACAGTAATTAAATTTAAGTCCTTAAATAAACTGCAGAAGGTCTCAATTCACAGGCTTATTGTTCAAGTAGGTAGCAATTAAAAAAAAAAAAAAGAAACAGGTACCAAGAAAAGCTTTTTAGACTTTGTTTGGGATTTTCCTCTCCTCACAAGTACACTCAAGAGCACTATTCTGGAAGGCACTGTCAACCCTTCAAGAGAACCACAATAAGCTCAGTAACCAGGAAAGGTACTTTGCTGAAAATGTGTTCCCAGCCAAAAATACACTTTTAAATTAAAACTGAGAACACCCACGTCAACAGAAGTAAACTGTGAAGCCAGAGAATTCAAAGTTAAACATTCAAGAGCATGCAAACGTTTAGATGTAAGGAATTCTTACAGCTGCAGTATACAGGTTTGGGCATTCATCTGCAGAAACAAAATGGTGATGCAACAGCTCTAAGGATATAGCAAACATGCTATACCTTCTGAGGAGAAGCTAGCAAGCTTAAGGTCTGCAGAAGTATCTCTGCAGCTGTGCTGCCACCCCAGGCTTGATTTTCAAGCTGTATCTTCTCCATTCTAACACACCTGGACCTAGTCTTAAGTCCATACTGAACTGGCATATATCAAATACATTTAGATACTTGCAAAAAGGGGATCACAATAAGCTCTAACACCGGTATTTACATATCTATTATTTTTTAAAGTTTAGTTAACTAATAGCTGCCTTAATATCTTCACTAGTAATGTCCAGAGAACAAAGTTTGATCTCCCTTCAATTTTTCCATGAAGTAGCAGAAAGTATTACATAGCAAACTCCAGCAAAAGTCTGGTTTTAGTGTCAAATCAGGAGTACAATATCCAGTTGAACCGATAAAGGACAGAAAGATTCTCTATGCTCTAGACTTATTTGTCAGTGCTAAAGAGGGTATTTATTTGGTTGCTGATTTTGAAGGGAAAGTCATAAATAAAAAAATGCAACTCAGCTCCTACATCAACAACTCATCTCTTTATAGTCCACAAAGGAAGCTATACCAACTATAGTGATGGTATCCAAGTGTTATCCTATTCAAGGTATGAGACTTCAGGTGGCAAGAGAGAACCTTGCCAAATGACTCATCAATGGAGCTACAGCATCATTACACCATTTTTTGTCTCCATGCTTACCATGTGAAGTGGGTGTACGACATCGGCGATTCATCAGCACGGCAACAACCCAGCAAATTAAGAAAGGATATGAAGATGAGAGTATTGCAACAGTGGGGAAAGGAGAAGACAGGGCGTAGTTCTCTTCCCTGAACCACACAGGGCTTTATTAATATACTGAAACTTTGGCTCAGGTCTGCTGCTGATAAAGGAGAACACAGATGGAGAACAATACTATCCTACAGAAAGGGACTCCTCCTGGCTTGTTCTCGCAAAGGAAGGTTAACAATGTTAGCGAGTTATTCAGGAAGTAATGGATACCCTCTTGCCCTGAGCAAATTCCTTTTCAATAACAGTAGTAATTTCCTAGGCAATACAACTGTATCAAGCTATAATGGCTACTATATTTATCTACAGAGGCCCTGTACTGCTGGGATCTAATTTACTACGGCATAGAAAGCAGTTTACAAATCCTGGGATAGTAAAGTTGCTAGAGACAGGAATAAAATTCTATCCTGTATCACCTGGTTTGAAAAGTGGGTTTTAACATCCCTTTTTAGGAGTATAAAATGCATTCTCTCCAACTTAGAAAGACTCAAAGACTAATAAACCCCAGAAGCAGACTGCAAATACACCTATGAGAGGGGAGAAATCAGCTTAACAAATACTATGTTGTACACATTTCTTTTTATCCTTACTGTCCCAGCTGCTTTATTTCTTTTATTGAAATAACATTCTTTCATTTGACACACTGAGAAGAAAAATAATCCATGACATTACCTAGAAGCTTTATGTACCTAATGAAGACAAAACAGCTGAATGCCTGAAATATAGCTTCAGTATGAGAAATGGCACAAGTATACAATCAATAAAGAAAGAAATGACTCCAGCTAATGAAGAGGTAACACTGATAAACACTGAATGACGTCTCCCAAGAAACAACAAAACTAAATTGCTAAAAGACTTTGGTGGAACACAGCATCAACCTGTGATAAGTAAGGGTGGGTGGAAAGAGACCAAATACAGATGTCAAGAGACTGCACATACTTCCATTACGTAATGCTAGTAAGAAAATCCAGGCGAAATCACCATTAACAGAACTAAAAGCAAAATATTTCAACAGGGGTATTGGCAGTTGTCAAACCACATGAAGGAACAGCAGACTGTTCAAATGTAAAAGGCATTAATAAAGCATAAGACAAGAGGCATAAATAGATCTACAATACAGAGGAAGATTTCTAGAGGACAGAAATGCTACTGGAAAAATTCAGTTATAGAATACAATATCCCCAACTTCAATTCACAATGATCAGCAAAGGTCAGTTGTCAGAAAAGCAATTCTGCTTCTGATCTCATTTTGAGCAAAGCTGTCCTTAACCATACCTGTGCCATCACCATCTAGCTGGATTAGGTTCGTGGCTGCAAACAGCAACCTCCATCTGCCTGGTTCCTCAGGGAATTATGAGAATAAAACAATTTAGAAAAGCATGTTATGTAAAGACTAACTGTCCTACCTGTTTTCTGCTTTATAAGCAAAAGAGAGTCCATTCTTCAAAGTCTTTTTAGTGCATATATTTAATATGGGACTTCCAAGAAGGCAGCAGATAATACACCTACCTCTATCTCTTAAGAGAGAATTTTGCCATTCTGCAGATCTCACATGCCATGAGTACTGGAAACACCCAGAGTTTGTAACATGGGATGTTCCAACAAATTCAGATGTATTTCTTGGCACTTGTGTCAGCTGATGTACTTGAATCAGGAGGATCTTGGCTCTCATAGGAGTAGACCAGCTATAAATCTGGTTTTCAGCATCACTGCAATCTGTGGGGTACAAACATACTGTGACCCTCAAACACCTTCAGCTGAGCTCGTATTAAGGCTGTTGCACCTTCCCTTCTTTTCCCCATACCTGCCATAACAAAAAACCCAAAACCAACCCACAAACAACAAAATAAACCAACAGTACTGTAAATTCCATTCCGATGCCTTGTCTGATCAAATCCTGGCAAAACCAGACTCCTCCATTAGAGATTGACTACAACTTCCTTAATCTTCCAATCCCTAAAACAGACAAATTGAATGAGTAGCAGCTCCCTTACATTTAGTTTAGATGAGATGAATGGTATGAAGTTAACTATGGCCAGTCAACATGTGCAGTTATTGTGCCCTAGGTCCTATATTCTCATCTTAATCCATATTTAAGCTTTGAAACGTAGCCATACTGTCTAACAACTACTGTACCTGCTAGAGAAGCTACTCGCTTTGATAACAAAGCGACCAGCAACAATATATTAGATTCCTACCTGTTCTCAAATTCCCAGAAAGCAACAGTGACCAGAACAATCTTTTTTCAGCCTTGTGTGACCTGAAGAATGCATGTTTCCTTTCAGATAAAGGCCTCACTATGGTTATCTAATGCTAATGTCACTACAAACTGGATTAGAGACGCCCAGAAACCTCAAAATATGTACATGGATAGTCAGCTGTATCCTAATTCTAAGTCTGAAGGAAATCAAATGCTCCAAATTGTGCCTAATGTAGTTAAGTTTGCCCTTTAGGTAGGATAGACCAGTAAGAACATATTACACAGTGATTAGATTAATTCTTGAGTGAAATTCAGAGGGCTGGCTCTATCTGTCTATTGTGCCAGTATATTTCAAATTATTTCAGAGACTACCACTCTTCCTGTGCTCTGCTCCACAGCAGCAGCTGCTCAAGAAATACAGCAGTTCTCTGTCTGGGGTGAAGTTGGCAGCAACTGGGGACAGCGCTGCTGTCAAGAGTTCAGCTCCCAGTTCTGAAATGCCATTCTACTGGAAATACCAAAGAGCCTAAATCCGGCTACATATACCGCGGGATGTAAAATATCTCTATCTCAGCTTTCAACAGAAAGCTCCAGAGTCTCATGACATTTACTCCTTTGGCCCCTGTCAGTCTTTCTCCAGACCCTGAAAAGGATTGGAGCTAGCTGCCATAAATGGTTGGAAAACAAGATGTTCTCCAAGCACTTGGAACTAAGGAGCACTGTTTTAGCTTAGGGAGACCATGGCAAGGAGACACAGTGACAGGTGCCCCAGAAATAAAGATGACGATCAAACCACTGCCAACATTAGCCACTGCTGTCCTCTTGACCTTGTAAGAAAGTGCAGGCCATGCTCTCCCGGTGTGTCAGGAACAGTGGACCAGAAAAGGTGTGGATGTGTTTGATGGCAGTACCTGAAGTCTCTCCTCAATAAAATCCAACTGTGAAGGAATTTCAAGGGGTCTCATCAGATCCAATACTACTGGTAAACCTTTATTAGGCCCAGCAGCAAGCACAGCTCAGTGCTGCCGTGACATCAGAGCGCAGCTCATCACAATCCACAGGCACCAAAAGAGTTAAAAACGTAGTTTCCTGCTAAAACTGCCAAGAGCTACAAACCTTCTCCTGTGTGTTCAACTAAACCCACTCCCCAACAATCGGCTGGCCTGAGGAAAGAGAGGCGAGAAGCGGGAAGAGAGAGGTCATGGGGGACAGCCCTCCAAGTACATAGCAGCACAGGATCTGCTCAGGTTTTCAGCTAAAATTGGTGAGAGAGTTCTCTTCATTTTATTGCCAGCCTCTGGAGACAGCAGTCTCTGACCTTTATCAGGAAGAGGACCCTTGTCCTCTAATCACAGACTTCCTGGAAAACGCAATCTAGCCAGCAATTAATATAGAATGAAGTTTCTTTTAAAACAAAAAAAGCTTCATAACATCAAATTACCACTGCAAGATTTTGAAATACATCCCCCCCCACCAAAATGGCAGAAGAATTCAAGCATGTTCTCACAAAGCAACTTGCTTCCACTAGCATTATTTAGCAGTACTTACTAAAAAGATTTTCTCACTTCTCCCCCCACCAAAAAAACCTGCCCCCCGCCCCCACCTTGTTTTGCAGACATGGCCTGCAGCAGCATAGCTTCTTGCTGTGAAAGCTTCAACACAGGTGTGCAGAGCATGACCTGGGCAGAATTACATGTGCCATTTCTACTGGGAAATCTAAGAGACTTATTAAGCCAGGACAGTGCCGATTAATCTACTAATGGAATGAATCAAAAGTGCGTTCCTGGCCCTTTCCCTTTCACATCCCAAAGCCTCGGGGGAGCTGAAACCATCTGGCAAAAGCCTGCTCCTAGCAACATTATTCTACTGCTGGAAATACCTCTCCCTTAACATTGAGAAGAATGAAACCATCTTCTATCCACCAGCTATTCTCGGGAGCATCTGCATAGCTTGCTGAGGTAGTCTGCTCGCACGCAGCATCCTTCCCCAGCCGATGCAGAGCTGCTCACTCACCATGCAGGAGAAGTCAGCAGAACAGAAAGCCATCCCATTCATTTACTCAGGGTCCTGCTGCAGCGGCCGGCACGAGCAGGGCAGTGAAGCAGTAACCGTACTCAGTGTAGCGAACACAGGCTGCCCTCCCACAGCAGATCCCAACCACAGGCAGGCAGAAGCACACTCCCTGCCCAGACTGAGGAAATGCTCCTGCTGAATTCTCTCAATCCTTTCTTCATGCAGCCGGAGTTGCAGATAGGGTAGCAAGGAGGTGTTTATGTTAATTTAAAAAAAAAACCAAAACCAAAAAAAAAAACCAAAACACACATACACAAAAAAAACCCGAACAAAAAAATCTCCTCTAATCAAGTTTGAAATGGAGATCTGGCCAGAGAGCTTAAGGGGAAAATCAAGATATCAAACAGCTCCAAGGTTCATACATGATACACGTTATTACTGTGAGACAGAGGGAAGGACTGACTCAGAGATGCTGAACACCCTGCACCCTTTGAGTAATAAGCAAGCTCAGGAAGAAACAGAGCTATGATGCAGCTGTCACAAAGAAAGGATCTCTGGCACTCTTAAGATCATAAAGCAGCAGAGGAGCCTCCTATCTTACAATTTAGACACACCAAAAAAAGAAGAGAAGGACCGGAGACAACAGCAGTCATGTGGCTGTAGAATTATGTAGAGGGTAACAACTGGCTTTTGACTGTCACAGAATAACAGAAGTACAGGGCAGGGGAGACAAGAAGTCCTCCGTGCTCAAAGGCAGCACAGAGCATGTTTAGACAAACATCCATCAGGAATTGCCTAACTTGTTATTACAGACTCCTAGAAACAGGAATTCTGATCCCCTAAATTGCTGTTCCAGTGCTTCAATACATTCAATCAGAAAATGTTGTTTTACCCCATAATACCCAATTTAAGCCTTCCTCGATTAAGCTGCCTTCAATGGACATAGTAAATAATCAATCCCCATCCTCCCTACTTCTTTACTCTTTTTTAAAAAAAAAAAAACAAAAAACCAAGCTCAATTTTTTCCTCCTATGTCAGGCTCTCTGAGCATCCTTTTCTTGTTGTTCCCTGGACTTTTTCCAGATTCTGCCTGTACCTCTCCTGAAGTGCCTAAAACTAGGTACGCTGCTCCACTTGCTGTGCTCAGCTGTGAAGGATAAATACCTTCTACAGTTACTCGACACACCTGGAAATGCATTCCAGGTTTTCAAGATCACAAAAAACCAGCACCACATACTCATATTCCTTCGATATTACTGCTTAGCCAGGTACTCTCTATTTTATACTGTCTACACAGTTCCTTTTGTTAATACACCTTGGATTTGTTTAATTTGTGGATTTCAGGCTGTTTCTGCAATTTACTATGATCTTTCTGACATCTAATCCTACCTTTCAAAGGCTGCCAGCCCCTCCACGTATATACATTCAGTCATTATTTCATTACCCTGATGTTTGATGAACAGTACAGAAGAGCAGAGCAACCAGGGTAGACCATGTTAAGACTCCAGATCACACACACAGAGAAAAGCATGGTATAATTACTCCAAACATGGTCTTCCGATGAGGTGCTCAGCCCCTTCTTAATTTCACCTTTTATTTGTCTAGTTTATGTAAAGGTCATGCAGGACTAGGTCCAAAGCCAGTAGCTTTCTCCATCTGCCAGGCCTGCTGCCATGTCAGAGGAGAAAATTGAACTGATCTGACATGATCAATCCTTAAAAGTCAGCAATGTATGTCTGTTGTTACCTTAATTTCCTTTAGTAAAGGATCTGACCATAAGCATCTAATCTTTTTCAGCATCCTTCCAGGTTCTGTAACTACACTGACCAGTTGTATTTCTTGGGATCTCTAGCCTCCTTTAAAAAAAAATTAGGATGGAAGAATAGTATTTATTCACACACACTCCCTTCATTCACTTGAAAGCTGTGAGATTTCATGAGATGCAGAATACACACTGGAGACAAAGGATGACTCAAGCACAGCCTTTACAGGCCTGAAGGAGGACATCCCTGAGCCCTCACCATTGGTGTGCATCCATCTTGCACTGCCCTCTGAGCAGAAGCAGTGCTGTGCAGCACACGTGCCTTTTGATAGAACAAGTTCAGGCCAGAAGCCTTCTCAAGCCAGGAAAGCACTAGAGATTGCCCGCTCAGACTCCCCTCTAAGAGCAACTCTATTATCAGCACTCCTCCTCAAACATCCCTCCTGTATTTTCCCCTCTGCTCACCCCTGAGACATTTTGGAACAGCGAAGACTTGCAGTACAAAAACCTTTCCCTCCGTGCCTCTTCAAAGAATCAAATGCCTAAGCAGGCCCCATGGAGGGCCAGCAGGGCCTTTCTCAGCCCTCCCTGGATGCTCCCTGTACCGGGTTCAGGCAGTGACACATCCTCTCCCCAGCCCTCCAAACAAAACTTCCCTCGTCGAGGACGGCCGTTCTTGTGCCTGCGGGACACAAGAGGCCGAACCCTCTTTCCCCTCCCTCCCTACGGCTTTATCCCTTTCCGCCCTAGGGCCACGGCCAGAGGCTTATGCCAAGGGACAGCCCAAGAGGGACGCTGCGGGTAGGAAGAGGAGGCGGTCGCCCCGCACCGCGCCTCCAGCCGGGCCCCAGCGCCGGCGGGGCGGGGCGGCGAGCACTGGCCGTGCGCCGGCTGCCCTCTCCTGGCAGCCCGCCGCCAGAGCGTCCCGGGCCCGGCGGCCCCAGAGGCTCCCGGCGGGCCGCTCCGCGCAGCCACGCTTACCCTGCGCCCCCCGCCGCCGCCTCTCCGCGCTCTCCCGGTTACACACCAGGGCAGGACCCGAAGGCCAATGCGGAGAGCTGAGCCCCTGCCACGCTGCAGCAGCGCGTTCCAAGAACCCCACCTGTCCATCGGCAACTTGCATGGGTACTTATGGGTGTACAGAAACACATTTTGCAAAGGTATTACAATCCTTCAGGAAAAAAAAAAAACCTGAATGCACACAAACTACTTCAATATTCTTCTGGCTTTTTGTTCGTTTTGGTTTTGGTTTTTTGGTTGGCTTTTTTTCCCTTCCAGTTAAGATGAAAATCCTCACTTGTGCAATGACAGCACAACATGCAAGCTGAGGACCCCAAGGCCCTCCCTCACCCGAGGGCTTTAAACCCACTTTGGTTTCAAGTTCATTTTGCACAGAAGAACTTTTTCCTCATAAAACATACCTAAAGCAGGGGACACGCCACAGGATGTTGCAGATGACAAAGATTCAGACAGGCTCAAAAACCATTTAGACAAATTCAATAAAGAATCTATCGCAGGTGACTTTCAAAAAAAAAAAAAATCTACAGCCAGGAAATCCCAAAGCCACAGGATTGCTTCAAGAGTACGGAGGAGGGGAAGTATCACCAAATCTTGGCAGTGCTCCCTCTCCTTTAAGTACTTGCTATTAGACACTGTCAAAGCCAGAACACTGGAAGGCAGAGACCTTCTGCCTGACCCAAAAGAGCCATTTTCATGTCCTCAATAGGATATATAATATCCATCAACAGGCTGTTTTCTCTACACCATTTGGTTTTGGTCTTTCAATCGATCATTCTACAGACTACTTCTATACAAATGCTAGGGAGTGTGGCATGTTTGTTAATCACTGAGAAGGGGAAACCTAAACAAGATGCTGTCCCTCTTGCCAAAGTAACTGGGGGACTTGGGAGCCAAGACTCTTCCAGACTTCAGGTAACACTTCAACAGTCAAAATATACATCACAGAAGAAAAAGTGGTCTCCTGGTCCTCTCCCAAGGATGACTCACATCTCCTCTCTTTAACCCCAAGCAGAGATGAGAAATTGCTTGAATCAGAGGACGCAAACATGAAAGGAATTCGCATTACATCATCCAGCCCATTTCCTGCCAACGCCTTACAACCCCAGAGCTTTGGCCAGGCTATTCATCAGCAAGGTAATCGGTATTTCCCTTGAGAAGCTGTTTATAGGACTGAAGGAGCTTATTGTCAGGAAGTCTTCCCAGGTATCTGAATTAGATGCGCTCTTTAACTACTTCTTCTCATAGAACTTTTCTCCAAGTGGTTATTTTTTCTCTTGTTACTCAGTAACAGCATGGCATGCATTGGTATGGAGCTCACTGGAGGTGTTTGTGAAAGGTATTCAAGGTTCTGTAAGGCAATGATTCCCTCCCTTGTATTCGGAGAGACTAGAAAGGCAGCAGACATGAGGGAAAAGGGAAATAAATATACGGCCTAAGTGATCTGTTTGCAAGACTTGTGTCAACTGCAAGACACCATGCTTCCTGTATTATTTAAGGGGTTTGATGGTAGGAAATTAGCTAAACAGAAAGGAAAGGAGAGATTTGGGGGAATGTGGCCAATATAAGCACAGCAACTTGGTTCAGAGTGAAATTTCAGAAAGCAGGTTTATAACAAGCTTGGTTATTTACTGGTGTGTGCATTACAATTTTTTCTAATCCCCATTCCCGAACCTTTCCTGCAGTTTCTTAGTGATGTAGTATGGGCTTGAGGAAATAAGGAACCACTTCTTTGCACTTCAAGTGATCAACCAAGTGTCTTACCAGGACAGTTCTGGATTCAGGGGAGAAGTATAACTAGCTTAGTCTCAGTGGATCTTACCTCACCTCTTCCAACTCATCCTTGACGGTTTGAATTTCAGTCTGTAACCAACTCCATCTTCAATTTTTAGCTAAACACTCTGCTCTAATTTCCTTCTCAGATATCATGATTTACATCACTTTTAACTCAACTCTCTCCACTCTATCAACACTTTTTTACCTTCTGAATGTGCTGAGTTATAAGCAGTGTTAGACGAAATCAGATTTCTCAGACTCCTCCCCTCCTGCAGTGTTAAATGCCTTTTCATAACACATCTTAACTGTCCCACACCCTTCACAGCTTAAATGCTAAGCAGTAACCCCCCCAGCAGTTATCCCACCACACACCCTTGAACACCACACCTCTGTTTGCGGCTGCCTCACAAGATGCTTCCCATTTCCTAAATATGTTGGACATTTTTGCCCAGACTGCATTCTCTGAAGTGAAGCTCATTATTTTCTATGGGACACTGCAGTTAGGACCAAAAGGATTTTCTGTTACTGACCTATCTCGTACACAGTGGAAACATTTCACTGCTTGCCTGAAGAGAGGCTGTCGAAGCCAGGAAGCAGTAGGTTTGGCAGTCTTAACCCTAATCCACCTCATTTTAAACATAAGGAAGATGTTTAGAACAGTTTGCCCTCATTAGCTTAGTCCCATCCCAAATTTTCGGTTGTTTGCTTTCAAGCAAAGAGGCACTCCTCAGAAGCACCAGGACACCAAGCCTGGTCGGTCTTCTCCATTTCACATGGAGGATCTCAGACCTTCCTGACCTTTGTCCTGGCTATTCATTCAAGAAGGTGCCAAAAAACTTTATTTAAGGCCTTCCTAGAATCTCCCTCTGTCCCTCAGTTTAAGCATTTGTATTAAACACACTCTATTCAAACCAAAAGTGTAAGCAACAAACAAACCAAAAACCCACAAAACAACCCTCCTTTCTAGCTCCCGAATAACTTAACACTTCCACTGCCACAATCTCACCAGTTACTGAACCAGTTAGCATACACACTGGAGGGTTTATTTTCACGGTCAGTTACAAGCAGGAAAATTAAAAACCAAAATGCTTTTCAGGAACACTACTTACAGATTTAAACTCTTAAGAAAGGGAATCTTTGTTCCAAGACTGATGAAGTCAGGCACTGGAGAGACTGCGGCTGGTGCTATCATGGTACAAATAAAAACAAACAAGTGGCCAAACCATTTTTCTCCAAAGGTCACTTTTTATTTGTTTTATGACAAGAGCATCTCAGTCTGTTAATACTAAATCAAGAGATTTTTGTGGATATCCTAATCCATACTGAACCACTCAGTTGCTAATCAAGTTGGGGCAATATCCCCAAATTCATGCTCCATCCACATGACTGAGAAGATGATAGGCGAAGGAACCTCAGACCACACAGATGAGAGAACAGAGGTTTCCCCCTCCGAACTCTCTGCTGAGATCCCTGCTGCTCGCTACAGAGAGACCCCTGACGGGAGCAGCGGTGCTTCTGCACAACCAGCTCCGACAGGAAGCCCAGTGAGCTGCTGTCCTGCCTCCCCATGGGAGCTCACACACACCCTTCACATCTCAGGATGAAGGGCTTCCTTGCCGAACTCCCCACATCAGGAGGGACTGGGCAAAGAAAACAAACAAGGTAAAAAAAGCAACAGGGGAGGCTTCCTGTTCTCACAGACTGCCACCACTGCTGTTCAGTTCACCCAGACCAGCCTGCAGCCCTGGGGAGGGGAGTGCACACAGATGGAAAACCAGACACCAAAATTAAGCTCTTGAAGGAAGTGTCACTTGTGATAGGTGACGATGTTTCCACCACATTAGTACCGAGCCAATGGCCCAGTTTGATTTAGGAATTGTACTCACGGAAGTACAAGCTTTTAAAAGAGGCTTCAAACCAACATCCTAACCCGTTGTGATAGCTGAGAATCACTTTCCATAACAGAAGAGGTGTAATAGGTCCAACATCCTGACCCAGTTCTGGTGTGTACAATTACCTCCTGCTTCCATAAACTCCTCTCTTTCATTCAGTGGCAGCTAAACAAGGTGTTCTTGCTCATTTTGCTTCCTGTTGGGGAAGAAAATTATTCTGTGCAGCTGCCAAATTCTGCCACAGAAGCACCAGTGTTCAGCACTCAAATGTCAGATATCATGTCTAATACACTTGGACATGAAAAGCACTACAGCAATATGACATGGGCCTTGGCCATATATAAGATGAGCCGGCACAGTTTGCACAGAATAGCTTTCTGGAAGCAGAGTATTTATTCTTGATGAGTTTATCTATATGTAAAAGTTGTATCAGTATAGCTGTACCAGTCATTTTCCATGTTGAGACCAACTCATAGTACCTCAGAGCTGTTTGTCACAGCTTGGGAAACGAAGCAAGGAAGTCTTGGTTCACTGCATTTTAGGCAGGCGCTCACGTTACAAAAAAAGAAACACCATTTTGTTGGCAGACCCAACAGAGGAAGAAAGAACTGAATAGTCCCCAGGGAATAAGCTCTCCTCACAAAAAGACTTGGTTCTCATCTCTGTTAACAACGTTACACTAATGCTTTCCTTATTTTCCCCTCTACTGAGGGCTTCATCCCTGCCATCAGCCTCGCTCTGGGGAGAAGGAGGGGCATCCTGCCATTCCTGTATGTGCATTAGACATCCACAGAGCAAACCTTGGATTCTTGAGAACAGTCCCAGAGAGCTCTCCAGCTCCTTACATGGCTGTAAGGTAGACCCAGTAGTGCAACACTTCAGCACAGAAAGCCTTCTCTTTTCAGGCAAACTTACACCGTAATGACTTAGCACACATGCTCCCTGGGCCCTGTCATCACAAAGAGTTCAGTAAGCCAGCGCTCTGGCAGGGCAGGTGAGGGGGCTGCATAACAACTCAAAGCTCTGGGTTATCATAAAGCAATCACACAACACCAGAATTAAGAGGAACATGGGCCCAACATGAACCCATCTCATTTGCCTCGCTGCCGCTGCCCATGAATGACAGGATGCTTAAATATTTGGGAAAGGATACAAAATAAACTTCGTACTGTAGACCTAAGCATTCCCAAATGGCCAAAGTGAGGACTCAAACCAATCACACGTTTCCACTGGCAGAAAGAAAAACTACAATAATCTGAAACATCTGGGTATGATTTAACCACTAGAGGGTGTAAAAACAACATAGTGAGAAAGGTTTGCAGCCAGCAATTAATGGCACTTGGAGCTTGAAGGAGCAAAAAGGCCATACAAACAAGTGAAGGAGTAGGATGCTACATAAGGTGAAAGAAAGGGCAAGTTACATCCACAGAATTTCTAGCAGGACTACTGGGGTCACACGATGAGAAGCCCTAAAAATAAAGCTCTGCTTTGCTACTTCTGCTACGGAAAACATTGTGGTACAAAGCACAGTATTTACAATAAAGAACTGCAATGGGAAAGAGCAAGATACAGAGATTTACACTGACCAGCTCAATCCAGCTCCTAATCTGAGGAAATCCAACACAATTGCTTCTGCATCTCATAATTACTTTGCTACAGGGTCAGGATTGCCACACATATTCCCACACCACTTCCTTCCTCCTTCCCCAGTGGAGAAAGGCAGGTGATGGATCAGCCATTGCCATCTCTCCCACACCAGCCCCAGTCTGTGGCAGCAGAAGACTTCTTTCTCTGCTGCTATCATGTTAGAGGCTCCCAATCAGATTAGCTAAAAGCCTTGAAACCTCATTAGTGAAAACCAGACCTGAATTTAAGCTGCTTCACAGCCAGAAGCAAGACAGAAGGACAAACACTTACCACAGATCAAGATACTACGGGGGGGGGGGGGGGGGGGGGGGAACAAACACAGCCAAAAAAGACTTTTACAAGTATTTGCTAAAATGAAAACACCCGAGTTAAACTAAAGTTGTTTGTCCACTAAGAAACTTCCATAAAGCCATCTGCTATTTGAAATACATATGCACACTTGCTAATACACAGTACTTCTTGTGCTCACTGGTACAAAGCCCTTCAGGGCTGCCCAGGCTGCAATTCTCATTTCTCACCCTGGCTGCTGTACAGCTTCCCGTGCCCATCTCTGCTGATCTGGTGACCTGCCAGCAACAGAAGTGCTGGACTTTCAGATCAGAAGAGTTATTAAGGGATGAGAAAGAAGAAACCTGTGAAGTGGGACATAGTGGTAGTCACCAAAATGAAACACCCAAAGACACCCAAAACCACACCCAAATGGAGAGGTACAGTGAAGTACAAAATAGGGTGCAGAGGGTGCCACCAGAATGGAAAAGCTGAAAGCAGGTATGAACCACTTCAAGGATCCAGGGCTGGCTCTGCCTCTCAACCTAGCATACCTTACTTAGAACACAAGTCTCACAGCATCCCATGTGTAATATTTATTTGTGCTGGTTAACAGTTTAATGGATCCCAGTAGACATTCTGAATAATTTTGTCCTATATGGAAATTCATACACACATTACAAGAACCAAAGATTCAACCTCTTCAATCGCTGGGGCTGCACTATGCTGCATTTCCTTCATAAAAACATCTCCCGTTAAGCTGTTGCTACATATACCCAGGCTCATCAAGATATGATGAAAATCACTTTCTTTATATAGCAGTACCTGAGAGTATTAAAAAATTTGATTTTGGGTTTGTTATTTGCTCATTACTGAAATGTGCTGCATTATTGATTTTCTGTGCATATTAATTTCCTGTTACACTAGTTCATACTCTGCTTTGCAGTAGCACTGCAGAACACTGAAAAAACCTTCATTCTAAGAAGGGAGATTTAACGGGTGGCAGTTGTATATTACAACCCATTAAGTTTCATTTGTTCCAAAACATCTCTTCCTTCCGTCGCACAAATTCATCAACTGGGATTTCTCTGTCTTCTGCTAAGAGGCAAGAGAATGCTTACATATGCAATGCACTGAACAGTATAATTTTTACCACTATAGAAAGAGAACATCCTAAGAGCAAGGGGCAGGGGCTCTGCAGGACTTGAAAGGAATACAAGACAAGTTCACAGATACTAGAAACAACCCAAACAGACATGTCATTCCCTACACCACCACGAAGCAGACTCACAAAACTCAATGTTGTTTTGCTCCCCAGATGCTAGAATTACAGCAATAAGAATAAAAACAGGGCCAAGCATGCACTGCTACTTGAACATCTACATTCATTAATACTGAGGAGATACAATGGGAGCTTAGGACAGGGATTTTAAGTTGTAACATTTTTAAGAATAAAGAATTTCCTGAGCTGTTGGTAATGTGGATCATGTTTAACCCCTTACCAGGCACATTGCCATATACTGATGGAGGCCATAAAAACCATTCAATTTACCACATATATCTTCACAAGCATTCCACAATAGAACAAAACAATTTCCACTCCATAGCAAGACAGCCAGGAAGCCGTCAAACAAAACATCCATAAGTGTACAGAGACGCGTGCATGCACATTTACTGCAATCAGACTCTTACTTGATTGTCTCTTGCTGGGTATCCATGATAACCTGAAGTCAGAGGCTCGTTCTGCAAGACAAGAAAATAAAGAGTGAATGTAGCGGTTACAAGGAATAGAAACCAAGGAATTATACATCTGTCTTAACTCAGCCAAAGACAAGAACCTGCATGAAATGGGGGAAGAATGAACTAAGATTAAAGTATTCTGCTAACTTCCCATTTTCCATGTAAGCCAATACACCTAAAATTCATTTTCAACTGTGTATGCCAAATTGTGCAGAAAGAAAAAAGAAATCAAAGCCATAAAATAAGCATAAAATAATCCTACCTTACTCTCTGTAATTTCAGTTGTGTATGATTTCTGTAATTTTCCAAAGAGTTTTTATATGCAAGCTTCATTTACCATCATGAAAACTGAACAGAACAGAATTTAAAATTACAGAAGTCACTGCCCACCTTGACCAGTCCTGAAGAAATGTTATTACTAATGTTTAGGGAAAAAGTGCCAATTTTCTCCTTTTCAAAACTATACTAACAATATGAATTTAAAAAGCAGTCAGTGTAACTTCAAACACCCCGGTAAGCCTGAACAATACCTCACACACTCCCAACAGGAAATCAATCCTCTAGACTTTCTTCCTTCACCCCAGAAGGGACTCCGAGCCTACAGATGTTGTGTTACCGGCAACCCCATCACCCTGCTCTGCAGAAATATACAAACCTCCAACACATCCGGAACTTCTCCATGAAATTCCCAGATTCATCTCTATTTTAGCAGTGTGGTGGGAATTAACATACTTCACTATACTTCCTAAATGTTTATTTCTGTTTCTTAATTTGTTTTCTGTTACTCTCCCTCCACCGACTCCTATTCAAAATGGGGAGAGGGCACTCATACATACCCCATGCGTGCATCTTTCTCTCTCGGTGGAGGATAAACTAAACTAGACAAAGCCTATATCAATTCCACCCTGGTACCCCTGTGCATTCACAAGCAACTCCCAGCCTAACGCTAGGAGAAGGAAAGGAGGCAGCTGCCCTCCATGATCAGTTTTTAAGTCTATCTCTCATTATGACTTGTGAGGAAGAACTCCTAAGTCAGCCCTTGCAGCAGCTCTTGGAGAAGGGAGGGGAGAGAGATGCCCAAAGGGAAGACCCTGACAAAGCACAGCAAAACAATCCCAAATTGTCAAAAGCAAAGATATTCTGGGCATGAAGCTGACCATGATCGATATCAGAAAGAGCTTTTGTTGAAATATTTTGGGCTTTGTGCTGGGATATTTGGGTTAAACAGGCCAGCTCCTACCAGAGAGAGGTCTTCTGCCCTACACAGGTTATACAGCCCCGGCACAGTTTCACAGTTCACACAAGAACACTTTTAACACAACTCCTGCTAAAAAGCAAGGTGCTAATATTTCGATACAGGGACTAGCAATGCTATTTTAAGTTTGTATTCATCCTCCCTCTCTTTCTCTTTACCTCAAACCTGCCCATGGGACTCTCCATGGAAACTTGTCACAAAACATCCAGCCTCTCCTCAGGCTCTCACACTAAAGCTACAGTAGCACACACAGTATGAGAGCTTCAAGGACAACAAAACTTCTGGCAGCCAGTTTTTGGGGATTAAGAGTAATTAATTAGGTTGACCACCCTGCAAGTACATTATTCTCAAATACTAATAGCCAGCAAAGCAGGTAAGGCACAAAACTCCACAAATACAGAAACAGAGGGAAAGACACAGAAGTTGGAATCAGCAAGTGGAGACCGACAGCTACAGCACCACCCGATGCTTTTGGGTTTTAACAGTGAACTTGATTTAAAAGCAAGTAACCTCAAGATGAAAATGCACAGCTAGTACTTTTCTCCCCCAGTGTAAGTACACATTTTAAGAAAGTGCTGTGATTGTTTCCCCAACACAGTACAGTTTACCAACTTATATCTAAGTGCCATAAATCTCCACCTTGTATCAGGAGCTATGGTGTTCTCCTGAAAGACCATTCCAGATACACTTTTAACAGTACTTGTTACACACACCTGTGAGGTCAGTACCTCAAACATGCTTGTGTGCCAGTCTCTCTCAACACCCTGGAAACCAGAAAGATTTCCACACAGAGAATAAGGAATAAATGAAGATATTAAAGACATGAGCAGTGAACACAAGCAGAAAGTTATAATGAAGAAAGGAAAAAGAAATCATTATTTTGAGGATAATGTCCTTCACACCAGGGACTAACTAAAGGGACAGTCACTACAAGGCTGTGGCAGAAAAGAGGCAAAACCGAACCTTGTGGGATTTCCGGAAGTCAAAGGACCTGGATGCCCAGAAATCACCTCTAGAAACAGAATGGTTTCATAAGTAGAAGCAAATCACAAGAGTGTGAAAAGGAAGAGAAAGACGATTACAGAAATCTGAGCACAGTCCACAGTATGTAAGAGGTCTGAAAGAAACAAAAAAATTGAGTGGAGGGGGAAAAAAAAAAACCCACAGCCAGCAATCTCCACTTTGTTTTTTGAAAGACAAACTCCACAGACTGCAAACTAAAAATGTCTGAAGAATATGATTGCATCAGAAAGTAAAAGAAGAGGTGAAAGAAGGTTACATTAGGAGAGCGAGAGTTTGGAGAAAGCAGAGGTTAGAAAGAGGTTAGCAGTTGGAGCATTAGGGTCACAAAAAGGCCAAAGATATCTCTGCCTTTCATACAGCAGCACTTCCACCAAGTACTGAACTCTTTGCAAAATCCCCGCTGTGCGTATCATTACTCTAATTGAACGTAACTCTCCAAGAAAAGGCAGGAAGCATCTAGGGAAACCGTCTCCCGCCAATAATCTCCACTGCTGCCAATTTTACAGGTCACTAATGGTGAATCTGGGGCCTGCTGCATGATTATTCCATACGGAGTTTGCTTTTGTCGAAAATTAAACAGAGCAAGAATTGAAAGTGTTAAACTCTTGCAGCTGGAACAGGACAGTCAAGCAACATCCAGACAGAAAACCCCTGTTAGTAGTGGGTGATTTAAGGCAGCTGAGACTAGAGATACAGCTCAATCTCCTAATCTGCCTGCACAGCACAGAACTATTCTCACAAAATGGAAGTGAAAAGAGAGAGGGAAGGTTTGACACAGATAAATACCCTGCCCACAAACACGGAGGGATCCTGCCTTCTGGCAGCAGCCTGGTGGGAGAGGGAATCCTCAGATAACTCCATCTCTCTCGTGGCTCCCTCCTGCCAATTACATTTCTCTTTCAATATCAACATGCAACCAGACATTCGGAAAGAAATTGAGTTAGGCAGCGCTAGCCTGCAAAATCAAATCAGGCTGACACTGCAATGTTTCATTATTTTGTTTACCACTGAAAGGCATTTCTCATGTACTTGTGATTTGCTTTAGAGTTGGGAGAAAAAAACCTAGAAGCTAATATAGTACA
Organism: Strix aluco; assembly: GCF_031877795.1. Classification (NCBI taxonomy): domain Eukaryota; kingdom Metazoa; phylum Chordata; class Aves; order Strigiformes; family Strigidae; genus Strix; species Strix aluco. The sequence goes on from NC_133935.1 coordinate 29,754,353, forward strand.
TCAGCTTTCTGCAACACACATTGTGATTTTATGCAAACTGTATTGATGATCTCACACATGGGCTTCCACACTTCCACAGGATGTGTGAGCATTGTGGTTGTACCCCAGTCATAGTGTCTGTGCCAGACAACTGGATTTAACAGGATGAAAGTCACAACTCAGTCAAATTCACTAAGCCTTTAACCCCTTATCTTTACTTCAAATTTTTCCCCTTCTTTAATTTCCCAGCCTTACTAACACAAGTTCTTTTCCATTGGCATTTGCAATAGTAAGGTCTGCCACACACTGCAAGCTACCAATACCGTCTCAGGTCACAAGGTAAACAGAGTACAGTCATTTGCAGATCACGAAAGAGCAAAGGTGACACTCCTGCACTAGCAGAACAGCCAGGCTTCAGGGTTGTTGGGTTTTTTGACACCTCTCAACTTGATAAATTTTGAAAGTTGCTGAACTAGACACATCTTAAAGACACAAGGAATTGTCAATAAACCAGGACACCAGTAAGAAGCGATCAGCTCTGCAGGTGCTATTAACTTACAAAAGGTCACAGAGGACTGGAGTAGAGTCAGTCCTCTGGAGGAAGTGTCACAGCTGTAACATATTATGGAAGGTCTAAAAGTTCTCTTACCCTTTTCTTAAAAATAAAACTAAATTTAAGCTTAAAGAGCCAATAATTCTTTTTGATCTAACCTGACCCCAGAACAAATTAATTTTACATCACAGACTCGCCATTTTGCCACACACAACAATCAGTGAGGCCTGATTAGCAATTGTTTCTTGACAGCCAAACTAAACCTAAAGCCTGCAGATTAAAACTCTGCTGGTAGGAACTGTTAGCTTAGTGAGTTCATCTGTACTTCCCCAGCTGGAGAATATATTCCTGCTGAATCCAAGCTTCAATCTGAAGTGTTGAGTCCTTTCAGTTGCAAAGATAACCTCAGAAACATGAACAAGCAGTCTTTTCCCTGGATCTGCAGCGTGCCTGTTTTCCTGATGATGCTGGGAAAAGTGGAGCAAAATTAATGCAATTCTTTCGAGTTTCACAACTGCCTCCTGGGTTCTGAGCAACAGCAGCAAAACTGACACGAGAACAGCTCATCTGTCTCTGCTCCAGCGGTCCTAAGAGTTACCAGCAGCAGAGCAGCCTGGTGGCTTGGGCAGAAGTGGCAAGGAGAGCCCCAGCTCCAGAAAGGCAGAAACCCCTGGACCCAGAGCAATGAAATAAAGGCAACAAGAAACTACTTGTTTCTCCTGAAAGCAAAATGGGATTTTGAAGTGGTGAGACAGCACAAGCTACACATTTATCAGGCTTGTGCTATGCAAACAGAAGCTACTTTTCTAGAACACAGAATGTTTACTCAAAAAAAGGCTGAAAACTCTGGCAACTAAACTATTAATCTGAAAGTGACAGTTGCAAAAAAGTAACGCTCATGAGCCAGACAGAAATCACAGCACTGTTCACCACAGCCCAGTGGTTTCACCATCTTTTTTTGCTTTATTGCTTGCATAGCAGGAAAGGCAGAAACCCTGTGCCAGGGGAGTGGAGTCTTGAAAAAGGTTTTTTAGTACTTTAACTGTGGCAGAGCACCCATAAAACTGTAAATGCCTTGACCTTATTATCAGCTACCAAGACACTAGGTAATTCTTCATTAGACCCTTACTTGCACAAATTATTGCCTATAAACAAAAAAGAAGTATCCCTTCCTTTGTCCAAGTGTATCTGATGCATTCAGTCTGCCTTATCAACTGTGCATGCCATCTTCCTACCCCAAATTGTCTGTGGATAAAATTAATGGGAAATGCAGCATCTAAGGCTGAATTACCAATTATTAATGAAAAATTGAAGTCGTTTTTAAATGGATCTTAACGTCACCCTTCTCCCTTGATACCTACCCTAATTTGATATATAGCTCTTGCTAATCACTCTGCAGTTCCAATAACTGCATCTATAGTGTGGGATGCTTCCCTTCAGCTGTCTTCACTTTCAATTAAACTTGCTTCTCAGTTTTGGCCAGTTTCCAGACACACAGATATCATCTAGCAAAGGACTTCCATTTATTTGCTTCCTTGTTAGTGTCCTGACATCAACAACCTGTATGATTTTCTGGACGCAAGTAACAGGACTTACATTTCACTCCTTGCCTATCCCTTTTTTTTTTTTTTTTTTTTTAAAGTGTATTTGGAGACTAAAAGCCTGAGATTTTGCTAAAAGGCACCACACCAAGTACTTTGCACACCGCTGCCTTTGATGGCTGGGAAGATGCATGCCAGCTAGCATGGCCCTGGCTTACCACACCCACCCAAATTACTGAGGCCACTTCTCGAGGGACGGAAAACCAGAGGTGCTGCCACCAGCACAGTGCTCCAGCCACAGTGGGCCTAATTCTGGGCAGCTGCCCCCACTGGAGCCAGGAAGTGCCCACAGGCTCCCCACTCTGGGGCCTGGAGGCCGGGGCCTAGTGGAGGCCAGGATGGAGGCCCATCCGGCCTCCCTTCCTTCCTGGAATTCTGGCCCAGTTGCCTCAGCGACAGCAGCCTCCAGCCTGCCCACCCCCACCCTGCTCCAGGTTTCTCCTTCTCTTAATAACATCGTGCTTCCAGCGGAAGCCGCACAACATCTGACGCATGGGACAGGAGAGCTCCTGTGCCAGGTCCCCGCTGCCTCACAGGGCTCCATATCCCCCGGGGGGTGGGGGGTGGTCCACAGGGTTCCCCACCTCCAGCCTGTCACCCGTTCCAGCCCCCCAGCATTAGGGGGGTGTCCCAGTCCTGGGTGCCCACACCAGCCTCACAGCTTTGCAAGCCCACAGCTCTCCAAAGCCAGATGCCCACCTCTGTAGCGGGGACACGGTACCCCGCAGCCCCAGGTAGCCCGTAACTTGCCGTGGGGCCTGCAGGCCCTCCTCTCGGCCATCATTCACAGGCAGGACCCCGGCAGGGCCTGGCTGGAAGGAGGCCAGGCCTGCCAGAGGCTCCCGGGCGGGAAGCCCAGTGACACAATAAAGATGAGAAAGGAAGGTGATGTCAGATTAATAAAAATAGCCTCCTGTCCTGACCGGAGTTTGAATAGTTTGGAGCAATTAGCTAGGGAAGCCCACAAGGTGGCCAGCAAGGCAGAACAGGGTGACTTTGGGGGAGGCTGCAACCCGGTTGAACACCCAGTGAAACCACCCAAATGCGTTGGTGCAATTTTTTGTATTTGAAATATGTATTTTCTTAACTCCAACCTCCTGACACCTCTGTTCCGTGAAACCCTATATATACACACCACAGGAACTGGTTGGTACAACAGAAACTGCAGAACAGAATACACACAAATATACATCTGACCAAACCACATAGAAAGATGGTATTTAAACTTTCAATTCTGTTAAAAAATTCAGTATGCAACAGGTTTACAAATGCACACTCATGTTTTAAGCTGACAGCATCTGTATGAAGTTACAATACAGATGTCTAAATTTGCAGAAAGAAGGGAGACTTTCATACACAGAAAGCACTTCCACAGATAAAATGGAAGCACTGAAATGGAAGTATTTTACAGAGATTCTGTACAATAAGGCAGATTTTTTCCTGATTTTTTTTTTTTTTTTTAAAATAATCAAAATAGCTTCCTGGAGGTCAGGAGCAGCTTTCCACCAGCCGGGTTTTTCATTTTTCAGATCAGCCATGAGGTGTTTTCAGCTCCTCAAAGAGATGAGATTTCATTAATTTAGTGTAATTTAAATGTGCAAAACATACTTTTTTTTTTTTTTTAAATTTCCTATGGCAGCATCCTCATACTGCTCCGGGCATAAAGGAAATACAGCCTGCCTCTGCTGGTCCATGGCCTCCGTTGGCAACAATAGATCCAGTGTGAGTTAAAGCCCTGGGAATACTGCACACAGTGTGACATCTATGATCCCACAAATACAAGGACATTCTGCATGCACAGAAGTCAACAGCACAGAATATTGATTTCCCTCCTCTTTTACTAGGCAGAAGCATTTTAAAATGGCAGCTCATCTTCACTTCCACTTTTACTCAACAGGAACAGGACAGGGCTCATAAAAAGTCTTTAAAATCCTGCACTGGGGGCACCTTTGGATGCAGTAATTGTTACATGGGGATGAGGAAGCATTTCACACATAATTCATGCTAAGCCACTCATTACAGGGCAACATGTTCACGGCATGAAAATCTGGCTTGCTCAAACACGACTGCTACAAGCTTTCACAAGGTGAAGAGGACTATAGAGTTTTGCTTTAGGAGACGGCTTCATTGCTTCTGCTTTCTCAAAAATCAGCATGGAGAATATCGGAGAGAACAGGACGAGGGAGCTGACAGTCCTCAGATCCAGAAAGGAAGTCAGTTGATCACAAGTTTCTTGGCTGATTTTACAGATATTCAGAGGTTGTTCCTCAAAGGCTAAAAGGAAAGATGAGTACTCCTGCTTTCCACAACAACATTATAGCTGTTGTATTTATTACCTGCAGAAGAGCAGGCTGAACTAATTTGGTGGTTGGGTGTGAAGAGGCTGTGATATAAAATTAATCCTGCCTTGCTTTTAGGGAAATTGGCACAAAAGAAGAGAGAGAGGCACAACAGCACAAGATTCAGGCAAAATCATGCTATAGACCAAGTGCTGTAGGCAAATAGGTGCAAGAGAAATTTTCTGTGCCCTGGACATGCTGGCCTGATTGCATAAGCTGCCCTAGTTACAGAAATTATTTTTCCAGGTTCATGTTACAAACCAGATTCCCTTTCCCGACAGACATAATTTCTTCAAGCAGTCTAGTCAAATGCAGTTTCATCTCCAGGGTACTGCAAGTGCCCACAGCCAGCCTGAGAAAGGGGAGAAGCGAGGCAAGCAGGCTGACAGGACAGAGCTGTAATGGCAAGGGGTTAAAAAGCCCGGAAGAGGGAGAAAACACACGGCTTGGGGCACAGGGTGAAGAAAAGGCAGGCTTCAGGAGGCCTAGGCAGCCAGGGCTGTTTCTGATTAAGCCTGCAGGACTGTGGAGCTGCACAGGAAGCGCCGCGAGGGGAGGGGGGGCTAGGGGTCTTGGCCACCGCCATCCCAAACACACTAGAAATCTTTGTGTTTTAGCAGTACCATCTGGAAACAGTTAGAGAGAAAAAACTCCCAGGCCTTCCCTCCCAAAATAAGAAAAAAAAAAAATAAATCCACTCTTAAGACCATTAAGCTTGGCCTCTTCGTCCCCCTCCTGGAAAGCTCCTCTCCCTGCAACAGCGGGGAACAAAAGGGCATCTATAACAGAGAACAAACCCCCTCAAGCGCTGCGAGGGCAACTTGCAGAGCGTGGCAGCTCCCTCTGCTCACAAGGGGCATCCCAAACCGCCATCACAAGGGACAAAGACCAAACCCTCCATCTCCCGGGCAGCACACTACTTGAGATGCAGCACTGGTGAGCATCCAGGACACTAATTGCACCTAATAACAAAACGTGGGGAAAACATGGACAGGGAGTCATTCCACAGCTAGAATAACCCCAAATGGGAGCCACACACGTTGAGGGTTCACGCTGAATTTTGATCCCTTGGAAGCTTTCAATTTTGTGCCATAAATCAGCGTATGGATGTGAGAGAACCAACTCCAGCAGAGACAAATATTCCAGACGCATGCAAGAGATTTAATTCTGTTCTTAAGAGGACGAAAGGATGGTGACGCGAAGCACATCGTGGTGATGCTCCCCTCCTGCCTCAGAGGTACCAAGAATCAGAAGGTGTCAGAGACTGATCCAGAACATTTCCAACCCTTGAAGCGCTCCTTCCGATTAGGAGTGGGACAGTCTGTTAGTGCCTCAGAACATGTTCTGGAGACAAAGAGGGTGTCTGTCTCCAAAATGCCGTTCATTAGTATTTTAAAAGGGAAAAGGAGAGGTCATGACTGTTGAATTTTACCAGAATAAATCCCCATGTAACAGTTTATTACAGAGGTACTCCCCTTGCAAGGGTTGCTATCTCCACAATGTAATAAAACACGCAGGGCTTTTACCCTGCCCTCCTTGCTTTTACTTTTATTCACCTCTCCCCCACACATCAGTATTTTTCAGGGTTTTGCTTCTAATTAGACAGCTGAGTGCTCCACACTTGCCTACAAAAATGTAAAAACATACCAAAACAAAATCAAAGCTAACCTTTCAACATCCCAATTAAGTAATTACATATGGAAAATAACATGAGTGATTCCTGCTATAACGCAATGCCATTCCACTACAGAAAACACACCTTTGCTTTTCTTCTTACATCCACCATGTAACTGAGTGCCATCTCTTTATGGGCCACAGACAGCCTGGATGGGATGTGGCCACATGCCAAGGTCCTCTATAACCAAAGTGCAATTCATAAAAATAACATTAAAAACATCTTAAAATAACAGGTTTTCTCAGCCATTAACCAAGGACTCCTTGGAATCCCCTTCTGTTATACAAACCTCCCCACTGCTCCTATGAAGCTAACTATTGCTAAACACAATCGCCCCGAGATGCCAGCATGGTAGCTGTGGTCACACCTCTCTACTGAGTACATGAAAAGACAGAAATCCTGCCTGAGCTACCAGAAATACCCACTCTAGACACACCGTCTGATATGGCAGGCTATAGCTAATGCCCCAACCTAGACAAATAACGTATGCTGGAGGAATGAAGCATCCCCATGCATTTAACGGTCACAGCTAGAAAGGGGTTAAAACAGGGAGGAGGGAAGCACTAATCAAAGAATCTCCTTCCCTCCCAAAGGAGGAACACCTCCTCTCTGGAATAGTTTAGAGAGGAGTTTCAGCGCGTGCTTTGTTTCGAAATTTTAAGAGAAAGGAAGAAAGAGCTGCCCTTCAGTTGGAAGGCTGTATCCAAAAAGTCAGGAGAGTGTTGTGTAGAGAGAGGAAGATTCAAAACAAAACACCACCCAACCCAGCTATGGGGACAAAACAAGGCATTTACAGTAAGTTACTGTTTCCATTTTGTTGCACACAGAAGCAAGGCAAGCCACTGAAGGTGTTTCTAAGAAAGGTCACGTTACTGCAGAGAGCAAAATTATCCAGCAAGGTATCTGTAAGTGGTCTGAATCCTTCAGTTTGGCCCAGATGGGAGTGCTTGCCCTGCTTATAAGGGAAAAGCTGCTGCTGCTGCCTGTATTCTACCCAAAAGGGCCAAGAACTTTATGTATTAATGGGAAAATGAAGTGAGACACTGCCAGCAATCTCAGGCATTGAATATTCTTATGCTATTATCGTACATCCCGTGTTTAAATATGGCCATCAACAAAAAAAAAAAATTGCAGTTAAACAGCTAGAGGTCATAGGAACAAATCCAGCCTGTGAAAGGTCAGAGATCTTTGTGGTGACTGCAGCATTAAGGCACCCAGGCTGCTTGCATCCCTGGCACCCAAAAGGCTGCAACACCTGGGTCTGCCAAACAGGCAGGAGACAGACAGTTCTTACCTGCAGCCTGCAATGCATTTCTCTCTTTTTACCAGCTTTAGATTTAGTTAAAGCCCAGGAAGCCCTCAGAAACAGTAGACAACCTCCTTACAGAGCCTCAGTTCCACCCTACTGTCTTTACAGACAGTCTGAAGCCACAGGAAAAAAAAGACACACACACACACCCCCCGGAGGTCTCAAAACCCCCGGATTGCACATTCCTGTCAGCACCACACTAAAGCAGCAAAGTCCCCTCTCTTCCCTGCCTGCAAGACAATGTAATAAATCAGCCGCTCTACGAGCGGTGGAACCAACTGAAACTAGTTCCTCACAGATTTGTGGGTACAGAGGGTTCTGTCCCCCAGCTGCTTCCCTACAGCTATAACCACAGCCCCCCTCGCCATGTCCCCTGCCATGGTCCCTCCAGGCAGAAGGTAGCACACACCACAGCATGGCCAGACCGATCTGTCCACCTGCTCCATATGGAGCGTATAATCCTCAAGTCCTGACCGCCTTGCACTCTGTGGGACATTTGTTTGCATCCCTCCCCACCCCCACCCCGTCACTATTTTGCACAAAGCTTTTAGGAAGGCGATAGCATTTACAATTCTATCAACTTTTAAACGTGATTGAAATTACCACTTAGTTTGTAAGTGTGCACGCGTGGGAAGGGATTGTCACAGCACATTCACCTAAAGCTTGTTTCCTTCATGATTTAGTCTAAAAACCTGCCTGCAATCCCTGGAGACTTCTTTGCATTAAGAACTTATATTTCCCTCCCTGAGCCTACAGATGAAATGCAGAACAGAAGAGATCTAAAAACACTCAGCTCTTGAAATTACAGCATCGTGCATCTTCTTATACAGCACATTCAGATGAAGGAAACAAAAAAAGGTAGCCACCCTTTCACTGAATACAAAGCATCTCAAATTAGGTACAGAGAAACTGGCAGCATAGCAAACTCCTGAACTGGAGCACACTGGAGGCTCCGGGGCAAAGAGCAGACGAGAGGGCCAGTCAAAGCTTCAAACCATGCCCAAACACCACTTGCCTTTTTTATTTCTCAAGGTTTCTTTGTAAATATAGCCAACATTTCTATTCAAAGCTCTAGACAGTTGCAACCCTATAAATTTCTACTTGCTCCTTCCTTCTGCACAGTTGGTAACAACTGTTCGGCCCAAGCACAAAGAGATTAAAACTCAACTCCTTTGAGCTACACAGTGATACAAACCTTTTAAGAGCATGGTTTTTATAGTCAGATTAAGTCAGCCTCAAAAATCACACTACCAAGAAAGGGAATCACCCTGTTTTTCTCCACCCTGCTCTCAAGTGTGCATCCCTACCTCACCTCTTATATGCACAGTAGGGATCACAGAAGAACATGGCAAATCAGATCAGCTTGCTGATCCTCCTGGAAACTAATCCCTCAAAAAGGAGATGGATTAGCTTCATGAACAAAGGTGGTTACGGGCCATGGGCCACGTAATCCGGAACACCTGTATGTGGGAGGGTGTAGGACCACATGATTGGAGTCAAGGAGAAGGCAGGGCTCCTCTTTTCAATAAAAGCACAGTCTTAGATAAGCTTAAATCAGTGATGAAACTTCAACATGAGCTTTGCTGACAAGCCTCCTTCTTAGAAACTACCAATCCTTGACCTCCATGCATTTCAGAGCCTTTTACACAGGCATCTTTAACACTGCTTTAAGATTCAGGGGTTTTACTCCCTCGAAAAATTGATCAAAAGAAACATCAAGCAGTCATCTGAAAGAAAGTTTTATTTCTGATCACATTTCATGGCTTCCCTTCCTCATGCCAAAACATCTCCAATACTGTATGGCCCAACCAGATATGGGTGATGTTTGCTCATACTTTTCTCCTTTCTTCATTCCTCAGAAGCAGGGAGCAACTCAAGTCTGCTGCTGCTCTACCAAAGACTGAAGCTGCTTAAGTAAGTTTTCATGAGCAAAATGATGCTCTATAGATAGTAGTCATGCTCGGTCTGTTAATTATTTACAGAGTTGTGAGAATCCAGGAGGGAAAACGCATTTTCATCAATAAAATCTACCCACACTTGGTAGCTAGTTTTCAGATCAGTAATTGAAACATATAAAAATAAAATAATTAAAGCCTATAAAAACAGATGCTAATATTTTTTTTCCCCACTGAATTTGCAAGAACACATATAGACCCCTTCTGCTTTCCGTGCTTTGGATTTGTGACCTCCATGACTTTCAGACAAAAAGCACTGCTCTCTTCACTACAAGTCCATACACCACTGTCATAAAGACATGCCAAGGATCTGACAAGACCAACTGCAGAAGTACTGGCTGACACTGATTTCAAGGAGGGTGTTGATGGTAGGATAAGGCACTAAGAAGACTTCACTATTAAGCATGCTAAAAGTATGCATCCTCTGTCATCAGACCTATCCATATTTTAGAAATGTTCCTGCTTCTCAGCCTGATGCTACAGCATTCCATAACAAGATCTGAACACATTCAAGAGCTGAGAGACTCTACCCCAGCTTGGAATATGACCTGGCTTCAACAATTAATGCTTTCATTACCTCTCAGCTGGACTACAGTATGGTGACAGTGGCAGCACAAGACTTCAGCTTTTAGGAAACTCCAAATCACACAGAGACTGGAGCTGACATTTTCATGCCTTGAACCACTGCAGTTCTCCATACAAATGGCTAAGCAGATTGAACATTTATACAGGTCATACTGCAAAACACGCTACTTTTGAAGCCAAGGAGCATCGCAAACCATCATTTTCCAGGAGTGGTAGGCACATGCTTACTTCAAATCCCTTCAAAGAAAAAAAAGCAAAACTTTTCTCTTACATTAAAAAAGTAAACTAAAATCTTCAAAAACAAATCTTGAAGGAGCATATATTGCTTTTCCTAAAGAAGTCAGGAACAAACAACATCTCATTATATTAGTCACATTGCTTAACGCATTACAAGACAGCACCTAAACTATGACTGCAGAAGACAATGTTGTATGTGTATATAAAAATATACATTTGTGCACATATGTTACACATATCTATATATGAACCTGACCGAAACTGAAATATAAACAGACCCCCAAACTTTCTAGGTATCAACCAACACCAGTGGGGATTTCAGAGCACTAAACTGTCACAGAAAGGAAGAAAGTTGCTGGATTTGCAGTGCATCTTCCTAGTGCCAAAAATCAAGTCTTGAGGCACCAACACTACCACCTGCAGTGTATAAATATTTGTGTCAAAATGCAGCTTGAAATCCTCCCTGGTGAAAAACCAAACCTCCCAAATACCATCCCACATGAAGACAGCATTGCATCAGTCAGAGTCTATTGAAAGATAGTGCTGGTGCCTGAAGTATTATTTGCAGCTTTAAAGCAGCAGCAGAAAAAGGAAGAGAAAAGAAATGCTGGAATTTCACACAGATGCTGCTGTATGGGAAAGCTGTTATCAGCTGCACAGAAGGGCACTGTACAGAGTCAGGACAGAATGGCTGAACACATGCAAATCACCAACTGAATGAGACTACCTCTCTCCCCCACTGCTCTTCAATCAGATCAGCAGAATAAGGGAAGGAGCTGGAAATCTGCTCCCTTCTGGAAACAGTCAAAAATGTCCTGGAGGAAGAAAAAAGGGAAGGAAGAAGAAAAAGTTTACCCTCTCTCCTGTTGGCATTACTAATGGCAAATGGGTATAAATGAGAAGCTCCAAAACTTAAAATTGCTATTACACAAAGATAAAATAAAAGCGTACAGCCCCAAACTCTGGTGATGGCAATTCTAGCTCTTTCCTGCATCCTAGAAGCCACGTATTACAATAAGGCCAGGCTTCTCAACCAACTACATGTAGGCCGCGCCATTCACGAGTCCCAGTACATCAGCTTTTGTATTTACTTCTGGAGGGGCTGAATGCTTTTGCCCACAGCAAAAACACATTTGCAAGCCCTGTGTGCTATTGGGGAAGCGTAGCCCCGGACTTTCTCCCGATTGCTGCCTGAACACCACTGCAGACTTCACACCTTTGCAACTTGTTGTCTCCCTTCCACTCATTCAACTTCAAAAGCAATAGGAGGAAGTTTGTTTCTGACATTTCTCTCTCCTCTGTTGACAGGGAATACTACACCTCTCCATTCCTGTCTGTATGAAGGACAAAACGGGTGACTTTACCCTCTGTTCCCTTCATTCTAGCCCTTTTTGATTCAATAACTGGTCCATGCTCATGTACGCATGCAATGATCTAGGCTTTCCTGGGGTTTGCCTTGCTTCTCTCTCTGCTGAATCACTTCAGGTCCCCTCTATTGCTTGCTGCAGAGAAGCCACAGCAAATGATATTGCAGTCATCACTTCAGAGGTAACAGCATACTCCACTGCACCAGGCACAAGAGTCAAAGGTGGGAAAAAGAAGGACAGCACATCCTCCCACCCTAGGTTGCCCATCACAGCCACACAATGCAAACTGAGGCCAGGAAGATGATCAGTGACTCTGAAAGACTTTGCCTTTGACTGAGGGGACGATGTTCAGCAGGAAAAGCTTTCCCACCGGCCAGCAGAAAGGTGCACTCCTCCAGCATTCAGCATTTGCACAGGCTTGAAAGGACTGGGTTTCTGTCTGGAAGGGAGCTCTGTTCTCTCCAGCATCTTGCAGACCCGTGGGATGCCTTAGCACTTTATCAAACACTAAAGTCCCAGAGGGCTGTTAACAGCACAGGATTTAAAAACAAAACAAAAAAACACAAAAGAAAACCAACCAACCAAACAAAAAAAACCGAAAAACCAACCAGCCAGTCCCTGCCACTTCATATTCAATTGTTTACATATCACCTCTACTACAGAAATTAGGGAAATTATTTGTCACAATTCTCATTATTACCCCTCTTTTGCTCCTCAGATATACTAGTTTTTAAATATCAACATAACTACTAAACAAAAATTCAATCCAATGTCAATGCTGATTTATTCATTAAAATCACCAGGAGGAGATTCTGGACAAAGAGGATGAGACAAAGAAAGAGCTGATTTACATGATCCAATTAGAGGTGAAAAAACACTCCTCTGTGCAGCCACGAGGAGGACCTGAAACTCCATCCAACCCGTCAACCAGCACCAGAGATCACTCTGGTCAAAGGAAGCTTCCCCCCAGGGACCAGCCACCTGCTGTAATTGCTTAAAAGAAAAAATACAGAGGAACAAAGCAGAGGATCAACACAATGAAGATGGTACCAAACATACACCCAGTTCTTGCAAAGAGAAGTGATAAACTCCTCCAGAATTATAAAATGTGCCCTCGGTAGCTTTTATGAGTTGCGACAATGTGAACAGTAGAGATCTTTTAAACATTTAACAAAAAAAGTATTCAGATTAGTAAGACTAACATCATATGCAAATGGTTTCCATTAGAACAAAAAAGGAAACATTTCTTCTCAGAAAATGTGAAACGTTATTGCTTTTTAGCACAACCATTCCTGAAAACTCCGGATGCGGAAAAGAGGAGAACTTAAAATTGCACGTAAAAAATAAGGATGTGGTTTGCAGAGAAATCCACACCACAAAGACGAAATACAGATAGGATACAATACCAGATACCACATACGGAGAGATGGTAGAGAAAGATTAGGACCCGGGAGCCCAGGCAGACTTCAGCACAGCTGCAAGGCAGAGACAGATATAAACACATGCAAACCTGCCAACAACCCTTCCAGCAGTGAAAGGGCTGGCGCCCACCTACGCCAGGGACAGAAAGACCACAGGGGAACCCAGTCTCACCAACCTGCGGCTACAAAACTCCAGGGCAAGCCTGATGCAGGCAGCCGCCCCCCCTAGCCCCACTCCCCCGAACGCACACGGTGCAGGGTGCCCCTGGCAGGCACAGCAATGAATTCATCACCGACCGCTGGCAGGGTGCCCCGACACGGGGAATTCAATAGGAACAGCAGGCCAAGGAAGAGTGAATAATTCAGGCACTCCGCTCGCTTACACCACATCGAGGAAAGACGAAGCCAGCTCACATCACCTTCAGCCACCCCACGCGCTTACGTTCAGGGTCAAAACATGAAGCCAGTGGGCAAGTGGCACATGGGTGGGCAAGCCCCACGCTGCCTGGAAAAGCTGCCGGCTTGCTGAACTGTGCCACGCCGGCAGAAGCTGGCGAGCCCTGCCTGCCCTTGCCACCAGTGGGAGAAGAGCATCGACACTACACAGCACCGCTTGTTCCCCTCACACACAGCTCCCTGTGTCCCGCCAGGAAGAAAAAGCCACCGGGTCATGTGCTCTCCATCAGCCCAGCTCCCAAAGCTTAAAGCACAAGAGGAGAGAGGCTAATCTCTCAGCCACCACTCTGCCCTAGGAAAGGCTAGCATTAGACCAGTCTATCAACATAGGAAAAGCTGAGGGGTAAAAAAGGGATAAGGGAAGACAATAAAAATGTGTTGGGGATATGAAAAATTTTAACTTTCAAAGCGGCAGGGTTACTGACTCAACATTGCATCATGCAGCAGAGGAAGGAGCTTCCGGGAAAATCCTCTGTGCCGGTCAGTAATGTCTACCGATGACCAGGAGCACACAGAAACACTGGAGAGAGTCTGCATCTCCTCCTACAAGGCTGAGAACAGACACTGATTACAACTCAACACACTCCAGAAACAGTTTCTTCTTGCCACCTCTAGGAATGGGAAAATCTCACGACGAACAGAAAGTATCTCTGGATTTCTCTCCTCCTCCTTCCACAAAAACACATGTAATGCTGAAACTGTTATGCCAGACCTTGAGTCTCGAGGCCAGAAGAGACCTGGCAGATGAACCCAATGTTCTGGGTGCTCTCATTTTTAAGGCATGCCTTCCCCAGCACATGCTGCAACACAGCAAAAATGCTTCCAGCACATAATGAGCATGCTCCCTCCTCCTCCAGCCCAGCAGCTAGCTTTGCCCTGAGACCAGGTGCCCCACATTATCCCACCAGCCAGAACAAACGCATGCTGAATCGGCCAGGGGATGAACAAACAGCAGTTACAGCAGCCAATGGCAAGATGCAGAGCTTCACCACATACCGGGCAGCTGATAACAGCACTGAGTCAGTCTTCACCATGAGGAATTGTCCCCATTGTTCCTGCTCTCAAGGACTTTCCAAGGGACTGATTCGCAGCCGAGCACTTCACACAGCGGCAGCACCAGCACTATCCCAGGGAGATGTACTTCCCAGGCATCACGCTACACCTCACGGACATGCTCCAGCAAACAGCATGTGCTAAGGCACTGTACAAGGCTAAGCAAATGGAGGTAGACCAGGTCCACTGTGCTCAGTAGGAGCCCCAGGGGGAAAAAAAAAACAAACAAAAACCCCCCTCATTTTGCTACCTACTTCTTTTCCTGCACAGGCAGATGGACAGGGCATGCTATCTCAAGCACAGATGTCTGTCCTGTTACAGATCTCCCTGGGGCCTGCCAGGACTTAGACTGTAGTTCAGCAGACAAAGAATCCCAAACCAAACAGAAGTCCCAAGTAAATCCTCAGAAGCCTGGGCTCCAGCAGCAGCTTCCTTATCGTCACTGTATTTTTTATATTTTTAAACATTTTTTTATCACTCATCACAAAGGTAATGTTTGGAATGTACAAATCTGCACCAAAAATGGTGCAGAGGGAAAACCTTAACAACTGTATTTTAGCTGAACACAAACTTAGTACACAGCATAGTCAGATCAAGCCTTTTGACACCTCAGATCATACTGTACAAAAACCTGCAAACCAGTAACTCTTCCTTTGTAAACAGAGGTGGGACAAGAGAGAGGGGGGGAAAAGAGCATCTAGTCTCTCTCAATCTAAATCTCTCATTCCTTTTAACAGGAATTACTGCATCATTAGATTTAGTGGCAGTACTTAAAAACAAATCAGATTTGGTGAGAGGAAAATAAAGCTATTGACTCCTGACATTTGCAACTTCGAGTATATTACACCAGTTCTCCATTTATATTTAGTACACCAGTAAAGAAAGCAGCAGTCTCTAATTAAACAGACGCAGCACAATCTTTTCCGAGGGATCAAATGCACCAGAAACCTTCCTCTTCCTGGTGCCATGGCTCCCTGGGAAGCCGGGCTCTTGCATGCTACGGAAACCATCACAGCTGAGTGAGTCACCACTGCTATCCCAATGGGGCACAATCCAGAGGGCAGTTGGAAACAGCTGCTGGGAGATCAATCAAAACAGGGAGAGAAATTCAGACAAGGTCCCAATTTTGCCTGCTCCAAGACGATTGTTTTAGCCTTTTCACTTTGTCTGGACCACAGGCCTCCCCCTCAATGCCTCCTCGGACTGTATCCTCATTGAAGGGGACAACAACCATCATTTTAGCTTCATTAACACCATGATGGACTCCAGAAGCCATAAGAAACTTATATGACAAGCCTCTTGCTGGCCATGTAGGGCCTCCTGGAAGAGCTCCTGTGCAGCGACATCTCAAGCCATTTCCTACCACAAAGAAAAAGGAAAGCAGCACAAATTGGAGGGGACAAAGGGTTGCAATTTGGGGTGCAGGGCTCTGTCAAACACTCCCAAAGCAGTTTTTGGTATCCCTGAGTTTTTACAGAAGCTGCAGACTTGCAGCTCTCACCTACTTCCCCAACTCAAATCTTTCAAGGAATTTATTGACTTCCTACAAGCTCCTCTCTATAACTGTTCCCTGTTTTTCTCATGTTTGCACTGGGCACAAACAGTGCTGGCACTGCTTGGGCACAAGCTGCCCAAATTCAGTGAAAAAAGATGAAGGATGCAATTTCCCTTTAGCTCTACATTCACTATGAAAAGCGTGAAAACACAGCATCTGCCATATGACCACACAACACCTGCAGATATACAGGAGTGTACACAGGTCCACAATCAAAACGTTTTGGCCTTCTACTGACACAGTAGCACACAAGAACCAGTGATGCATCCTGAAACATAATTGATCTCGGTTTTCACTACCAATCCTCCCCATTCCAAGAAAATTGGAATTATTTTATATCATGACCTTCAACCTACAGGAAATGGCAAAGTAAGAGCCAAGGAGGAATATTTACAGAGAGGAAACAGCTGGAAAGGGGCCAGATGAGTATCTCCAATGTGTATAAAGTTTTCCAGCTCCCTGTTTCAGTTTCTGGGCCAGCTGAGAGTCACCTAGCAGCACTGCGCTGCGCCCAGCTGCAAATGTGAATCTCAACCCCAAGACTCCCCTTGACAATCAAAGGAAGGGTGGGAATCTCTCAATGAGCCTGCCCAGGAGGTGGAAATACAGCATATTTGGCCAAGCCTCATTACAGGGCATCTCTGGCCTTTCTCTCCTCTGCTGCTTGTCCACTATGACTGCAGATCATCAGTCACACAGCTCATCAGCATGCAGTCACCTGTCCCCTCCTGCCCACACCCTCCCTGTACACTCCCCAGCATGCAGCGGTAATTGCCTTTCCTATTAGCCTACAGCAACAACAGCTGCCATGGCAACTAGCAATGATTTTAATAAGTTTGGTCTGTTTTCAAGGGCAGCATGCACGTGCCGGCACATGAGTGCGTTGCGGATACAGGCTGAGGGGAAGGAGGGCCTGCCATCAGCTACAAAGGCAGAGTTGAAAAGGCAGTTAATCGGACAAACCGCAGATGAACAAATGTTTATCCCCCTCCTCTGCAGGAGGAGAGGACAACTGCTCACTCCTAAAGCAGTGTGGGTGTGAGAGGTTGATGGTGGCATTGTAGTATTACACATGCAAAGGGCTCTCCCTGAAAGAGCTACAGATGCTGTCCAGGTGACAGAAGTGACATGCAGCTGCACTGTGGGTACAGTGTGTCATGTCAACGTACGCCGCTGCTGCTCTTGGCACTGGAGGGACAGGCACAGCAAGCGCTCAACACCACCTTCCCCCTCGAAGGGGCAGCAGAGGCAACTCAGCTTCTTCAACAGCTTTTCTTTCTACAACGCTACCAGTCTCCTCTCAGGTCATTCCCTGAGTCTCCTGGGCTCCAGAAAGTCAACATGAAGTTACTTGTTAAAGAAAAAAAAAAAAAAAAAAAAAGAGATCAGTATTAAGGAGAAAAGTTTTGCCATCATTGCTGCACACACACACACAGAAAAATCCTGCTGATCTACTGCTTTACTTTAGCCCCTCATCATCTGGGGTTACCCATCATGGTCTCAGCTACAAGCATCTCCCCTCTTACCAACTGCACCCACAGGCAGGACCTTCCTGGCACTCGCACCCTTCCAGCATGCCACAGCCCCGCCAGGACACCCTGACTCCCCAAGCAGCTGCTGCTGTCCTGTGCCCCTTGCTCCCAACACCACTGCACAGAGGTCAGGCCTGCAGTACCTCAGGCTAATCTGCAGATCAGTTTAAACTGCCACGGAAGATGCAGTTGCTGCACATACGGGTAAACTACTCCAACACCTGGCGGGATCTAAAAGGCACAGTCCCACACATTTCCCAAACAAGCTGCCCCCTCTTTTTAAACATGACCTAGCAGGCAGACAGCCACAACACCTACCACAGTGAAGTCGGATGGATTTAGTGATAAACTTCTCTTTGGCATTAATCATTTTCTATGAGATCACAAAAAAGAAACTCGGAGCCAAATGGTGAGCAGAGGGAAAGGATCACTTCTTTCAGCAGTTGTTTACCATCAGGTCAGCTTAGCCTTGAGGTGAGGTTTCACACCATGCACCCCAACACAGGGAGTCACTACACTGGGGCTGTGCCTACTGTACACACCCCACAAACACAAGTCCTTGGTGGCCCAGAGCAAAGGGGTGTTATCAATCAGACCAACCTACATCAAGCAGCCTAACACTGCTTAACCCAGTAGTACCGATACAACATTTGCAAAGCATAAATTTAGTAGTACTAGTTTTTTCCAAAAGACTTTTGAAGGTTTGGCTTGATCAGCTGTTTGTCATACATCCTCAGCTGCTACAAAGGGACACTGTCTGCTATGAAAACTGCACCAATATCTGTAAACTCCACATAAAAAACTTGAAGCAAGCAGGCAAGAAAAGCAAGCATGGCATGGTGAAGCCCAGATTTCCAAATCAGCTGCAAGGCTAAGCACACAGTATCATCCCCATCTCACAAGCTACACAGACTCATGGGAAAGGGCATTAAAAAAAAAAAAAAAGATAAGTCTGTCCAACATTTTCCACCATACCACATATTTTGCACAAGCCTAAAGAAAATATGAAACATCTCTAACAACAGGATGCAGATCCATATACGGATTTAATTTTATGTGAATTTTGGTGCTAGGGAAAGATGCTGTAATTAAAATGCTGCAGTGTACCTTCTGTTAACACAGCAAGCTGATGCAGCACAAGATGGTAGCAGTGTGCAGCTCACCATGAGTTCCCAACACCCTCCAAAGACCATCCTTAGATGGAGTGGGCACCAATTAAGTGAGGAAGCCACCTAGTTCAAACTAGGGGAGGAGGAGTGGCCCACTGAACCCAGTGCTCTGAGATTTTGGCTCCTCCACAGGTGACCTGGTGGAGTTGTTTCATTCCTCTGTGCATTACCTCACATCACGCTTTTCTTCCTAACACGAATGCTATGCATTTACATGCATTGGGATTTAAGAGGGTTCAAATCCATGATAACGGAGGCTAGGCTAAAGAATACAGGGATATTTAACTGCTAAAAACAAAGGATTAAATCTATAAGCAGGAACCAAGAGATCTGTTTTGATTCCTGTAATGCTATCTGCCTTGAACAAACTCTGCGGATACACGAGTCTCTGTCTAACCCATACATGACAAAAAACCTCACACTACCTAACTCACTGAAGTGACTAAGCCACACTGGAAGTGGTGGAGAAAAAGGTCTTCTGGGAACCTTCTCTATTCCCTTCGTCTGACATCTGAACTGTGACTGTGAACCTCTCTCCCAAGCAGTAATACTACATTTTGCTGTACATCCTCCCTTTCCAAGCAGCACGTGAAAACAATGCTCCATCACTGCCAGATTCATTGCCGCCCAGGGGGTTAAATACAGCAGCAATGAATTGACCAGTCTTGTTAATTTAATTCAGCTACATGGGAAATCTGTAAACAGAAGCAGAAGCCATGACAATACTATCAGAGGGCTCTGAACACAGCACTGTATAATTTGCTTTTGGTTATCGCTGCTAACCGTGCAAGGAAGAAATTTTCCTACCAGACATTTTACATTTTTATTGTTTAAGCTCATCCAGGTAAGAAGAAAGTTTCCTGTAGGCCCATCTTTTTTCTATCCTGTCAATTAGCTTCACACATAACATGCTGAATTAGCATTTGACAAGGCACACTTCCAGCAACTCCAACCCAGGGCTAATTTCACAGCAGCCCCAGTGAAGGCAGCACCACCTGCCCTGGCTCTGCTGGAACAGAGCAGCCTTTGGGAGATGAGTGGTACCACATCCAGTCCTCCCCTCCCACTGCAATCTTATTTCCACAGTGCATCTGTTCAAATGCAACCTGTACAAAATTCATCATAATTTTTTCTAGCAACTTCATGGAGATAGTTGCCTCCATGACAAGCACTATGCAGTAACCATCTGTAGATAAGCAGATCATCCAGAGAGTGAAACTAACCACAGCCCAGAAAAATCCATACAAGACAGAAAAATACTTACCTAGGAATTAAAAGTTGAGAAGTGACCTATTAAGAAGTTCTCCACTACTTAGTGTGACTGTATTCATCATCAAAATCCTGCCCAGAAAGTCAAGAGGCAGAGAAAGCCTTACAAAGGTAGAAATTCACCCATGGAAGGGGTACAATGCCACATGTTTACTCCTGCCCAAAGACCCCAGAGATTTAGGGACTGTCTTTAAAATCCTATTCTGGAAACAAAAGTAAAAATTGTTAATCCCAGAACCAACCAAACAAATCTACAAACCTCTGAAGCTTAATTGCAAACTCCCAAAAATTCAGGCATAAAGGAATTGGTGACCCAGAATAAGAAACTACTCAGGAGAATGGACATAAAAATTGTATTTCAGACTAACCCTGACAATCAATTAAACCACACAAGCCAAACAAAACACTTGATACTACTGTGCCATGAAGGCTGGTCAGTTTGTCCACTGCACTACACCTTTTCCCAAGTATTTGCATCAACTCTTTATCAAGCACCAAATCCAAGAGAAGCAATCCCACCTAATACCTCACAACAGACATGGGAGCCCAAGCATACAGATTTTATGCTTGTTTAGAAACAAACATAAGACTACAAAGTTCATAGAGGAGCTTGCTAACACCTCGTCAGCAACAGTAACAGAATAGCTGAGAACAAGTGTCTTGGAAATTTTCAGTGCACACAGAAGTCAAACACACTCATCTCCTGCTACACCTCCCCAGGATGGTCAGGGACAGGCACTACTTCAGGCAGACCATCACCATGTTCACATCATAGCCAGAGGGTTCCTCGTTCCAAGGGAGACAGGAGCACTCTCCCCACCTTGCCTGCAACCCCCACACCAACAAATACTAAAACCCAACAGAAACATGTTTACCACAGGATGAACCAGACCTATAGAAGGTCTCCATACTCCATCTACATGTTAAAATATGCAGGCTGGCTAGTCTTTTCACTATACATAGAGATGCCCCAGATTTTCAGATTCCAGCATGGTAAGAAAGGAGAACCAGAGCACCAAAGGTGAAAAATAGTGGCTGGTACAGAAAGGATGGAACAAATGCTGTATTGAATGCTGCACTGCAAAGCAAGCCAATCTCCCTATCAAAGTCCAACAGAGCTGCCAAACCCTGCCCCACAAAGCTCCCAAGACTGTGAGCTACTTCTATGGTAAATGCCTGCAGTAATCATGTGTTCCAAAAATGAAACAAACGCCAAGTTCAAAAAAAAAAAAAAAACCCACGCAAAAACTATCTTCCTGTTTTCAATGGAAAGGTCATGCCTATTTAAGGAAAACTTCCCAAGCAACATGGACATGCTCCATCTACACCCATCAACTAACAGCCCAGAGTTAAGTGTAATCACCCACCAAAAAATTCCCAGTTCTTAAAGCAGTCATGGTCCAAGCTATGAATTCAACCCATGCTCCTCCTGGCATGCAAAGCAGTCATGAATACCTGATACCAGTCAAGACAAAAACATCAACTCACTAACCAGCAGAGGAGGAATCCTTATTCGCCCCTTTAAGCACTGAATAATAGGAGGAAAGCACACACAAAAAAGTGTCACAGCACCTCCATCTATTCTAGTCAACACCTTCTCCATGGGAAACACTCATCCCCAGGAGAACCTATACATTGGTCACAACCTGGCTGAAAGAGATATGCTCAGATACATTCTCAACCCCATAGACAGGTTTCAGGACAGAACATGAACCATCAAGAATTCTTAGCGGTGCTAATTTGTGATTTATCAACAGAGAAAAGCTGTTTTTCTGAATCTGTCATATCTGGCACTGACCGCACGATGCCCCTGTTGAAAGAAGACTGAAGAGATCAGGCAAGATGGTGAAACGGAGCAAGTCTTTTCTGGAAGGATGCAATCAGTGGACAGAGGCACACACAAAAACACAGACCTAATTACAAGCATCATTTCAATTTCCTGGCATAGCCACACACAGACATATATATAGACACATACCTCAGATAACTGGTCAGATTCAAACGCCAGTCTCCATCTCATTTACCACCTCCAAGTCGATCACAACAGTCCAGTTCTTGGACAAGACTAACTCACAGGTCAGAAGGGGGCACTGGAAGAAGGGATGGACAGATAGTGTGCTGGTTTTGTCTGAGATAGTGTTAATTTTCTTCATAATAGCTGGTACTGGGCAATGCTTTGGATTTGTGCTGAAAACAGTGTTGATAACACAGGGATGTTCTAGTTACTGCTGAGCAGTGCTGACACAGTGAAGGCCTTTTCTGCTTCTCACCCCACCCCACCAGCGAATAGGCTGGGGGTGCACAAGAAGTTGGGAGGGGACACAGCTGACCCCAGCTGACCAAAGGGCTATTCCATACTATATGACATCATGCTAAGCATATAAAACTGGGGAAAGAAGGCGGAAGGGGGGGACATTCGGAATGATGGTGTTTGTCTTCCCAAGTAACCATTACATGCGATGGAGCCCTGCTTTCCTGGAGATGGCTGAGCACCTGCCTGACAATGGGAAGTGGTGAATGAATTCCTTGTTTTGCTTTGCTTGTATGGCTTTTGCTTCCTTATTAAACTGTCTTTATCTCAATCCACGCGTTTTCTCACTTTTACTCTTCTGATTGTCTCCTCCATCCCACTGGGGGTCGGGGGGGAGTGTAGTGAGCGAGCGTCTGTGTGGTGCTTAGTTGCTGCCTGGGGTTAAGCCACGACAGATAGCAACACTACAAAAAGTTAAGTCCCACTGTAACCTTCTTTATTTGAAAATCAAAATCCCCAGTTGAGCCATTTCCTTTTTTCTTTCCCTTCTCCTCTTCTCTGAAACACAGCTCCCATTAGCACTCCAGCTGCCGGTGCTGGGCTGGATATTCAAAGAGAAGGTCCCCTCTACACATCATGCAACTGATGTTACGTGGAGTAATTGGGTTGCATTGATCACACAGCCAGCTGTTGCTAAGTAGCACTTACGCTAAATGAAGGATTTTTTGGTTTCCCATGCTCTGCCAGCAAGCAGGTGCACAAAAAGCTTGGAGGGAGCATATCCACAGGCCACAATGCCTTCAGAGATATACCTGCGCCAGTGTGGCCTTACCCACAGTCACAGTCCCTTCAGAAGTAACTTGCTCCAACATCGCCTTACCCATGGCTGCAGTCCCTCCAGGGGCGCACCTGCTCTGTCTGTGGGCTTATCCATGGCCACACGCTTTGAGGTACCACATGCTTCTCTGGCCCATGGCTGACGTTTAACCATTACACAGACAGCACTGTTCACAAATGCTGCTATCACCTCCTGCTGAATCCATCCCACCCTGGAAAACGATGGCCTTGCCTCCACTGTTTGTGACTGTGACCTCTCAGCCCAGCTCTCACAACATGAAGCATTTGGTATGCAAAACACCACTCTTAGGGAAATCTATCTAGCCCAGAAAGTCAGAAGTTTCCAAGAAGTGCTTAGGTATAAAGGTCATAGAGAGAAAAAGCTGTTAGATGCAGGCTGGTGACATTAGCAGATGCCAGGTCTCCACTGGATTCATGTGAGTGCTGGTGAGGCCTCCAGCCTCATCTCCTCCCCTCACTTCAAGGAAACAAACATTCCTAGAACACATGCCAAGGTACAAAGAAGGCATTGCCAGGATGGTCTTTATCTCCTCTTGGGAAAAAGCAGTGGGATGGGATGTTTTTTCCTCCGCTATAGCTTCCTGCTACTTTCAGTGTCGAAGTCTGACAATCCTGGCAACACGACAGGGCATCCAGTCCAAAATCCTGGTCTTGTTCTCCAGGGCTGTCTGCATATGACAGAGCCCCAGCCATACAGCACCTATCTGATCCCCACCTTTTCTCAGAGCTGCACTCAGCTGAGAACATAACCAAACACCCATTCAGAAGCAATAAAAAGCAGGCAGTGATGGAATGCATCAGGGACATGTCATTCAACATACAAAAGGAAGGAGATAACCAAGTCCATGATCACCCAAGTACTTTTCACCCAGGACACCGGAATCCCAAGGAGCAGAATTGTTTTGCAGCCAAAATGTGTCACAAAGCTTCCCCAGTAAAACCTGCCTGACCTTGCCACCCTCTTCTCCTCGCTAACCCCACAAGCACCCACACTGACCTGTGCCCCCAGGAGGGGTGAGAGCTGCCAGTCCCCCACACAGCCAGCATAGGGAGCAGGTCAGGAGTTGGTTCCTGCCTTTCCTGTCCACACAGCAGCTTTCTACTTGCTAACAGACTGAAACATGCTTTTAACTCCAAAGGCAAGGTAGCTACATTCTCTCCCAAAATAGCATTTCAATTGCAAAAGTCAAGGCTGTGGATTAAAAACCACCAGCTACAGCTACTCATGCAACTTCCACTCTGTTTCCTCATGTGCAAGGATGTTACAAGTTAGGCTTATGTGCTATTTTTTCCTGACTCCCTCTTCGTTGAAGCCTAGGAAGCAGTGCGTTCTGAGCGGGAAAAACAGCGGCAGAGGCCAAAAGGTATGTGGTTTTGTAGTTAAAGACAAGCTATATCCCTTCTACTTAAAAACCTAGATTTTAAACCTCATCTTCCAAGTAAAGTCTTGCTATGACAATGACCAAATTAATTCAAGATTTTCCGCTGTTTTTTAAGATGAAGACATCACTTTACATTTGCCCAACATGACACACTTAAGGATCAGCCTGTGAAAGTGCTAGGTATTTATACATACAATGGAAGTTGCAGAGAGCTGTAGATCAAGGATTTAAACATTACCAAAAGCCCACTAACTACAACAAAAAAAAATACAAATAAAAAATAAATCAGGTTGCGAGTGTCAATGGGACTTTTGCAAAACTGGTCTTATTACCAGTACCTCAATTCCCCATTTCTACAATAAGAGATAATACACCTTTTCTACCTCTCAGGAAAACTGCAAAAATAAGGTCATTAGCATCTGTGAAGCACGCACACTACAGTGGTGAGTACCATAGAAGAGACCATTAAAAATTAATAGTTCTGTATTCAGTGCAAGGTTTAGATTATCTGCAGTAAATTCAGTTTGGGGTCACACATGAGACGAAAAGGAAGAAATGAAATATTCAATATCTCTCAGTCCAAAGCCTGACCTCACACTCATTTCAACTGATAACAAAACTCCCACTAGATTTAATAGAGCCTCAGTGAGCATCATCCATTTGATGCACTTATGGAGATGAAGTAATCTCTAAAAACATAAAATGTACAACCACATAATTAAGACCTCACATACTGCCTTCTTGTCACATCCTCTTACTGGGCACTTGCCAGATACAAGCTTTGGCCCCTACCACGCAGTATGCACCACGCATTAAATCTCCCCCAGTTGCAGCCCACTGCAGCACTGGTTTTCGCTCTAGCACGTTCTCTGTCCTCTCACCCCTTTGCATTGAGGAGACAGCACCCAGCAGCTTCAAACCACTCAGGACAAACATCAACTCCCACAGCACCACTGTGGTAACACACCTCTTCCTAGAACTGGAGCATTGAGGGTACTCTGTGTTTTCACACTTCAACTTCCATTCCTGGACAAAACAAATAACAGGATGGGCACAAGCTTCAGAAGTCAACTGACTGCTCCCACAAGCTGCCCAAGAGACATTCAGATCTCAGCAAACCAGCAGAAGTGATGCGTACACTTTACTGCCTCAGTTTCCTCCATGATCCGGATCATTCCTAAGGCGAAGATCACACAAACTCCTGCTTCTCGCTCTTGTACATTCCATCAGCCCAGGACATCTGCCCATACATGCTGCCAGCTTCCCCCTTCTTCAGCATGCCCCACAGTTCAATCTGCTGCGGCAACACCACAGCCTAAGTTTCCTTCCCTGAACAAACATTTTGGATCTCCCCAGGTTGTGTGGTTGGTCCCACTCATGGGAGTAGAAGCAGCACCACTTAAAGAGACTGGTCTTTAATCCCAGAAACCACCCCAGGTCACTCCACAACTGAGCTTTGAGAAGAACTGGTGCCTACAGGCAAGGAGAAGCACCTACAGAGCATACTTCATCCTAGTCCACCTTCTCTCCAAGGCTACACAGGGCTTTTAACATGAAACAAGGATAGAAAAGAGGCCTCTGATGGACCTTCTCTCCAAGACAGGAGAGTACAAAGGGTAATGGAGAAGCCTTTTAATGCACACACTTCCCCTCATTTCTTGTTCCCACTAAAAGGAAGCAAAACCACGGAACAGAATAAAACCAAAAAGCTGTGCAGAGATGGCTCAGACACACCATCTCACAGCGGCTGCTCCGAGTCATGCCTGGCTATGCTGCTTGCAGAACTGGGGCCCCAGGGAGAAGGCACCCACCCTTGCAGCAGGGCAGAGCCCAGCATTTCCACCCAACTTGCCCGCCCGAGGGGGGCAGGCAGGCTGGAGGAAAGGCAACCTTCCCACCCCTCTCCGGGTAAGGGAACAGCAACCACAAGCAGCAAATTATAAGCCTAGGATTCCAGCTACAGCCTCTCCTCAGCCCACGTAGCACTAAATCAAGGCATTTAAGTGATGCCTTGGTAGGACTTTCTTGCCTGGCATCACCCCCAATGATGACAACCATCCCAAGTGTCTGCAAGAATCTCCTACAGAAATAGCAGGAGAAAAGCTGTGCAGAAAGCCTCAGCTAAAAGAGTACACTCCAGTTCCTTGAATAAACCTGAGCTGGATCCAGATCCCAGGGCCTCAAAGGCCTCTGGGGAGAATATTTTGATATTTGCAACACACATAAGGTTGCTTCTTTAGCCTATTAAGGGAAATTTAGCAATATACAGCCAGAGGGTAAGAAGTGCTGAAGTGTTGGGTTTTTTTTTTTCCCCTCCCCTTAAATGGTGCAGGTTCTTCCCCAACTCTATGCTAATACTTGCTTTATTGCTGAGGCAATTATGAGCAGATAAAACCCAAGAAAGTCATACAGAAAAAGCAACAATTGCTTCTAGCCCATGCTCTTTGAAGCAAGCATCCAATCTTCCTGCACAACAAACTCTCCTAGACAAAGGCAAACAGAGGCAACAGCCCCGGGAACGCACAGACACTTCAAAAACATGCCAGACCAAATCCCACTGTCCTACCCAAGACAGGAAAGTAAAAGATCTCATGACCTCTTTTCTAATCAGTATGAATCACAAGTACACTCTGCCCACACTTCAGAGGTTAGGAGGTAGGAATGGTATAGCTGATTGAACACCAATGTCGCACCAAAGGAGCTGGCAGAAACTGCCAAAGTTTCTTGCTCTGCCTAAACAGATATTGGATCCAGCTCAAGTTCAGCTGTTGCCCCTCATTAAACAAGGGGGCTTTTGTATACAACCTTTCCTACTTTGCGGCTGCTTAAATACGTCACATCATTGCTAAGGAGTTGGTGTCCCATCTCCTTCAGTCCAGCAAGAGAGCTGCTAGGGGTGGTTTTGATCAATGCTGTACGTACACATGACAAGCCAAATGAGAGAGAGACTGGACTAGTTCACAAGCCTCTTCCCAAACACCCTGGAAATCCTCCAGAACTGAGAAGGCAGGTTAGAAACTTCAACCTATGACGGGCCCTTCTCAGTGAAGCCCAGCAGACAGCAAAGCTTTCCTGCAGGAGAGGTACCCTGGCACGGCACGGTGGGGCAGCCTGGCAGAGCCCTGACAAGGAGCGCTGTGGGTCAGGATGGTGGCATGGTCCAAGCCTGGTGAGGACTGTTTCGTACAGCTCCTGCCATCGTTGGGCTTGGCTCCTACAAACATCTCAAGTGCAACCTGGAAAAAAGGAGGTGTGCTCAGGAAAGTGAAACAGAGGGAGGGGGAAGCACGCTGGGGAAAATACATACAGGTATTTCAAACTAGCATTGTCCTGAATTTAGAAAAGATTTCTGGCAAAATTAAATTTACTGGAGGGCAAAGGGAGTTAAGGCCCAAAACGCAGTCAAGCAGCTCTAATCTCTGAACATCGGGATTATCTCATGACAGCTACACTCCAGCATCCACTCAATACCACTGTAAAATGTAGATCAACAGAATGCTTCAATGAACTGGAACTCGTTACCTCTAATTGCTTCTCTCACTTTGCTTCTGGATGTTCCTCTGATCCCCCAGCCACCACATTTCAAAAGCACACACACACACAGAAGGCCAAGTAATATCCGAGATGGGGAAATTAAATAGGAGGTTTCCGGCCAATCAAAAAATTTGCCCTCTTCTTTCGCTTCATATGAAAACTAAGGCTTGCCCCATACCACGAGACAAGTCAGCAGCATAGAGTGCTAGGTTTTAAAACCTCTTCAACTGATGTGACCCCTAACATTTTCCAAAGGGGTAGAGGTTCCTGTGCAGCAAACCAAAGGCTACTAGTGACAGGCTTTATTTTTCCAAGCTAACAGGGGTATGTCCTTCAGCAGCAGTCTCCAGAGAGCTGCAGACCACACACAGAATCCAGTTCAGGTCTGCCTCAGCTTCAGTTTGGCTTCCCTAACACTAGTGCAAACGAGGCAGTTAATTTTTTTTTAATCTTATTTCATTTTACTGCTGCTGCCTCTTTTGCATCTTCTGCTTTCTGGTATTTCTGCTGCCACGAGCCTCACTGCAGCAGAGCTGCTGAAAGCTCTCCCTGCAGCCAGGATAAAGCACCAAGCTAGCACAGCAACCTTCAGTGACCAGCACTTCAAGACAAGTCTTGAAAACAGAGGTGTGAATCCCCGATGCTGAAGGGCAGGAGCCCTGCTTGCTAGGTCATTGTGAGGAAAAGCCAACAGAGACTATTTTACAGGACATGCCTGGGATAGAGGCATGCTGCTCTGAACTCAGCTAGGTGGGCAACCTTTTCAAAATGCAAGGGAGAGCCCAGGCTTTCTGCAAAACTCCAGCACGCTCATGTTTCTAAATTGGCATTCTGAAAAGGAAAAATAAAAAGCATATATCTACAGCTGGTACACATACACAGAAGGAAACCATCTCCAGTAGAGCCAGACCTCTGTTTGGCTTCCAACCTCACAACCGCGGCCATCACCTTTAAACACAAACCTCTGAAATCCAAAGAGAAATACTGACAGAGCCTGGAGGGGTACTAAAGCATCCAGAATACTTTACTTGGGCTTTCCATTTTCCTGAACATGGCAAAAAAAGAGCCAACATTAAAGTGCTCTCAACATCTCTAAAATTCCAACTTTCAGTCTTTGCCAAAAGTTTTCTTTGAACTGGATATTATCTAAGTCTTCCCAGACTGTGTCAGGTCTAACTCATAACACTCAAATATTTAAAAAAAAAAAAAAAAAAGACAAAAGCAAACAGAGAAATAACAACAAACTTAAAGGCAATTAGTTATGTCTCATCACATCAGCAATAGTTATCCAAACAGCATCCCAGAAAACCTCATCCTGGATCCAAGGCAGGGGTCAACTTCTAAAAATTGGAACTTCATTTCTTTTCTAGAATATCTTGTATCCCCTGTATTGCTCTGCATCTCTTTATTAAGATGGCCATGCCATGAATAATAAGAGGGAGGAAAAAGCCAACCTGATTACAGAGCTTTTCCATGATTTACTGGAACTAGATGTTCTCATCTGTAATATTTAAAAATATGGATTTCCATAGGGTCCCCCACAGCACAAAAGCAGTTATTCACTGGCCCCTTCTCAATTAGTCCCACTCAGCCCTCTTACTTGTAAAACCCAAACCTGTCTTTGTATATTATCAGCAGACTGATTTCTTGTCCTCCTCTGGAGCACCACAAACAGGCCATAGTTTGAACGAGGACACTGGTTGTCATGAAGCACCTGCAATGTCCCCATTCTCCCCTTTCTGTGTCACACTGCCATTCAAGTCATCATGCTGGAAGGAGTCAAGCTGGTAGAGGGTGTTACAGACCATCTTCTGGCTTGCGGTAGGAAGAGAAACCACGGACTTTCTTGCGGAGCGAAGACTTATCGTCTATTATGTCATTATTTAGTCACAAGGGACTGATCTCAACACTGCTAGTCATCTTTATGAACCCTAGGCAGACATGCCTGAATGACAACACAAAGTCACCACTCATTGCTGCCACTAAAAATTTACGTGGACTGAATAAGGCATACAGCACAGCTGCACTAACTGTCTTCCCTGACCAGTCAGCCATGCTCATGGTTGCAGAAGAGTAATTCCCCCAAATACTCAGGGATACTGAGAACACAAGTCGTTCGTGAAAGAAGAACAAGGATCAGGTCTGTTCACACCCTGCATCTAATTCCAACCACAATTACCCCTGGGTATAATTTTAATTCACTAACCAGCCTAGACCCCATAAAAAAGTTAAATCAAAATTCAGCTTGGGGACCAAATGAGGAGTTAACTCATTCAACCCCATTCAAAGCAACTGGAAGGTATTTTAATAACTTTCTTCAGCAGTGTAAGCTGGCTGATACACCTCTAGCACCTCGATGGGGAAGACAAACACAGCACCCTGGAATTACACCCTTGTCTGCAGCTCCAAAGAGAAAGAAGGGACACCTCCTAGCTAGCCACAACATTTCTCGTCTTTCATTATGCGAGGAACAGAGAAGAGAGGTTATTGCAATGGTACTTTCTCTTCCATCTGTGCAGCAGTCAACCTCTTCTGACAAGCAGCAAATACAGCTGCATCAACAACTGCATTTCAGTGGAGTTTCACAAGTGACTTAAGCCAATATAACTTTTTTTTTCCCTCCCCTCTGTTAGGGACTATTTTTACCCAGATCAGCAAGCTGATCCAAAAGATTCAACTCATCCAAGCCAACAGAGAGCAAGCTAATTCCTAGCTAGTATTTATACAGTTAAAAAGCAGCAGTACCTTTGGGTCCCTTCACTTCCAAAGCTTACAAACATATCCAAATACTTCCTGGAGACATTCCTGGCTGGTAGCATTTGATTTGTGCCACTTACAGACCAGGGGGAGCTAAAAAGCAGCAGTTCGTGCTATACCTTTTCCTCCCACACCACGATTAACTGTAATATGTCCCAGAAGCAGATAGCAGCCATGATCCGATTTGTCCCAATCCCAACTCAAGCAGCTTTACACCACCCTCCTAACAAGATCAGCATTGGCCAAACACCATTTATCCGGCCTGATCAAAGATGGATTAGATAATGAAACCCTAACTGCATAAGCTGTCTGAGCACGCTGGCCTGAGATAGCAGAAAACAAAGAGCCCACTAAATTTAAGGGCTATTTTAAGCTTTAAGGCACACTTTGTTCCACATTCTTAACAACTAGCTACTATCTTATCTTCCTATATGCTAGTTTTTATATTTGATGTTAACAGACCCAAAAAAAAGCTATTAGCTTTATAGTTGCATTAGTAATTTCTGTAGCTAAATGATTTATTCCAGCATTACAAGCCATATTAGTATCCTGAACCATCGGTAGGTAGGGGTTGTGCAAAGAAGCAGCCGTAGCAAGCACGGCACCCCAGGATTCCTCACTACCAGCCCAGAGACACAAGGTCACCAAGTTTACACAGCAACAGCCTGTGGCTCTGGAACAGGAAGTAGAAAATTGACAGGATCTGCAGGAAAAACAAGGTACAACAGTTGCTGGTATTATTTCCAGCGTCCAGAAAGCCTCTAGTACATATCAGAGGAGGGGAAAAAAGAAAAAAGAAAAAAAAAGCTCTTTATTCCTCTTGTAAGCATTACATAGAGTTAAACATGGAGAATTTACTAAAGAGAACCCGTTATTCTAAAATGAGGTACTTCAAAAGCATACGCTATCTGAACAGAAATTCTCATGAAAGGCAATCTTGTGTTTTGACTTTTAGGTAAAAAGATACTGAATTTCCCAAACATTAAAGACTGCATTTTTCCTAGCTCTGATATTATTTGTAAGTTTGGCTTCAAATTCGGTGTTTCTAGCTTACAACCATGACAAGATTCTCCAAATAAATAGTCATAGAATGGTTTGGGTTGAAAGGGCCCTTGAAGATCCTCTAGTTTCAATCCCCCCCCATAGGCAGGGACACCTTCCACTAAATCAGGTTGTTCAAACCTCCATCCAACTTGGACCTGAACACTTCCAGGGAGGGGGCATCCACAACCTCTCTGGGCAACCTGTTTCAGTGTCTCACCACTCTCACAGTGGAAAAAATAAGCCACACTCCTTAGCAGTAAAAAAAGTCAAGTGAAACTTCTGGACATAATAGTGTGTGTGTGCATATATACATATGTTTGTTTTCATCTTTTGTACTGGAAAGATTGGAAGATCTTTTCCATATATAGACATATGGAAAGGTTAAAGTTACACTAAGAATACCAAGTAACTACAACATGGGAGTCCCAGTCTGAAGAATAGTTATAGACTATAAACACACTTAACTTTAAAATTGGACTCTACTAGTTGTACTTGTCCACCTAATTTCTACACTGTGTGCCAGCATTTGATATGGAAACAAAACCCAACTTTCTGCTAAGATCCACTATTAATCGCTACACCAGTATTACACATTGCTGTGCACGCTCACTGTCATACCCCCATGGTTGAATGCTTCAATCTCACTATCTTGTACTAATCATTGAACAGATAACAAAACACTTTCTTCAATGTAAATATAGAGGGAAGCTTTTTATGTATACAGAAATTGTACTTGTTTGCAATAAAAAAATAAAATTTTAAGACTGTTTTCTTCAAGTCCCTTCCTGGGCAATTTTCAGTTGATTTGCCATTGGTTTACATCAACACCAACCGGTTTAACCACTAACTGCAGGTAAACTGTTGCCTCTCCTGTAGCTACACAGGACTTGTGCGTCAGTTCAACTCCGAAGAGCTGGAAGAATTTCATGTCACCATGTTCACACACTCATTCATAACTCCTAGCAAGACACAACATATAAGCACTCCTTCAATGCTGAGCATCTTTCTCCTTGCGATTATACACATTGTCTGAGTCATACTTGACACCTACATGTGGGAGAAGATACTACTTCAAGGAATAAAAAGAGCATGGCACGGTTTTCACTGGCCCTTGCAGGAGCACAAGTAGCAGCACTTGGGTGTGAAGCTCTAGCCTACACCATCACGCTGGGGAAAAAGTGATGTTGTGAGGTGGAGAGACCACCAGGAAAAGCTGAACATCAAACAGAACCACAAACAAAACCCTCCTGCTGCAAGCAGTTTTTTTAAAAAAAAAAAAAATCTTGCGCATACAAACTGGGGACAGCCTGGGAAATAAAAAAGGAAGATCGTTGTCCAGCATTTGGCATCTAGAGGAGGAGCACGTTGGAGAGGACAGGATGCTCCCCTTGGAAACTATCAGCAGTGCTTACCAAGCCAAGAAAAGGTGAGAAGAGAAACAAGTTCAGAAATCACACTGCTTCCAACGAGCTCTGATAGACCCATCACAAGAAACGGAAGGAAAAAAAAGGCCAGCGCAATTGCTATAAAAAAACCAACCCTGTACAACACCCAGACAAAGGAAAGCAGAAATACCTGGGCAGCATCACCCCACAAACACAAAAGTGAATACACCTGGAAAGACCAGTGTTTTGGGGACGATCAAAACGTGCTGGCAGAAGACGACAGGAGTGTAAGCCCTGTTGGCAGCCCCTGTGCCAAGCCGGAGGATGCCCACCCGACGCCCGACGACCCCTTTTACCCCCTTCCCAGGCAGCACCTGGGATCTCTCCCGACGGGTGACGAGACCCAAAGGCAGCGCGGGCAAACCGCCACCGGCCCCCGAAGCCCTGCTGGTGCCCCCTGCCCAGCCCCGCCGCCCGCGGCCTCCCAAGGGTCCCCGGCTGGCGGCGGGCGGCCAACGGCGGTGCCCGGAGCGCCGGACCCAGCGGCGGCTCCCCGAAGGCCGCGGCCCCACGTGCTGGGCTGCGCCCCGGGAGCCGCCCGCCTCGGCCCAGGGAGCCCCGCGCAGGAGACCTGTTCCCCCGCACGCCCCCTCCCGCGCTGCTCCCGGCGGGGAGAGGGCCGCTCGCCCCTAAGCAACGCGCTGAATCCCACAAACCGAAATCAAACGCGGCGCGGCCCCGTCGACCCCCTCCCGCCGAGCCCCGGTGCGGGAGAGCCGGCGAAGGCCCGGCCGGCCCGGCCCTGCCCGCTACCTGCATGCCGCCGCCGTCGGCCTCCGCCTCCGTCCGCAGCCGCTTGCTGTGGCCGCCCTCGGCGCCGTCCCCGCCGGGCATGGGCTGCTCCAGCTCTGACTCCCGCTTCACGCCGCGGGCGGCCCCCCCGCCGCCGCCGCCGCCGCCGCCGCCGCCGCCGCCGGCCAGGAGCTGCGGCTGTGGCTGCTGCTGCTGCGGGGGCTGACCGCCCTCCGCCATCCGCGCCGCCGGAGCCCCGGCCGCCCCCCGCCGCGATCGTCCCGCTCTGTCACCGCGACGCCCGGCGCTGCCGGAGGAGGAGGAGGAGGAAGATGAGAAGGAGGAGGAGGAGGAGGGCGGGCGGGCGGCGAGCTCCGCGCCGCGGTCAGAGCAGCGGGCGCGGCACGCTCCGACCCACCGGAGCGCCTCGGCCAGGGGCTCGGCGGCAGCCTGGGAGGGGCCGAAGCCCCTCGTCAATCTCCGGAAGCGCCGGCCAGGCCGCCAGAGCCGCGCGACCCCCGCTCGGCAACCTTCGGCGGCGGGCGGGGCGCGGGGCGGGGCGGGGCGCGGGGCGGTGCGGGGCGGCGCGGGGCGGGGCCGCCGTGGGGCACAGGCCGCCCGCTGCCGAGCCGCGCGGGGCGGCGGGAAATGGCCGCCCGCCGGTACGGCTCTGCCGCTGTAGCCGCAGGTCGCTTAAGGCAGTGCCCGCCCATTCCCGCTCCGCACCCGGGCTGCCGCGGCCTGGGCTGAGCCGGGAGCGCACCTCTGCGAGCGGCCGCGGCGGGGGCGGGGCAGGTGGCCGCAGGGTTAAGGCGCGAAGGCGGCCTAGTCTCTGCCTGCTCCTGGCGACGGCTGTTTGCAGCGGGGCTGAGCCAAAGGCGTTGTGGCATGGGCCGGTGTGGCTTTTCGATGGCCCGCGGCAGGTACAAGACCCGGCTCGGCCGGGCTGGAGCAGTCAGGCTGCCGCAGGGGTGCAGAGCGCCCATCCCTCGGGCGGAGCCGTGTCCCCCCAGCCACGGCGCAGCCTTGTTCCGTCCCCGCTCGCTTGCGCAGGGCGGCCTTTTGGGGGGAGGTTTCCGTGGCTCTGCCTGAAGGAGCAGTACTGGTCTGAGGTGAATCTGGGGTGAGGGGCACAGCCTTGATCCCCTGCCTCAGGAGCATCCAGCTTCTGGGGTCGTGCTGCCCAACGCGGTACCTGATGCTGCCCCTGCTCAGCTCAACCTCCCATCACTCATGGCATGTGTCTTTTCTGGCCTTTTCCAGGCTTCCTCTGTGCTGCTCTGGGCAGCTCACCCCAGGGCTCATCTCACGGCCCCAGACTGCATCTGATTTCTTGAGAAAGGGGCTGTTCCGCTTTCCTGTCCCTAATGGACTCCATGGGGTTCTCCTGCATTTTTATATATAACTCCTCATTTGTTCTGCTGCAGATGACTTCCAACCAGATGGAGATAGCAGCCTTCAGAAACCTGAAGGCTGTTCATCAGCACTTTTGTATGTCTCCACATTTTTGATCTTGAGAAACAAATTTAGGATCCTCAACAGAAACGTGAAGTTGATTTTATTATGCAGCTGCTATCTGGCAGCACCAAGGACGACATCTGCTCTAGAACGAGGAATGCACAGGCAGCCTGCACTGTCCTGAAAGTAGTCTGGAAGCCATGACAACTTCAGATGGAGAACTAATCTGCAGATCATAACACAAATCTGCAGTTGGCTTTATTATGGGATGGGAATGGCATTCCTCTGCCTGCCAGCACTCTGGAGGAAAAGCAGAAAACCAGGAATGGTCATTGTGAGTCAATGCACATAGAAGGAAGCCCTTCTTGACTGCGTAACAATGTCCGTGGACCAGTTAGGTTATTCTGGTGTGTCTTTACACATCTGCTGATCTTCATGAAATGATAGAGCCTTTGGTTTTGAGTGACAGTTACAATACGTGACTTCAGTCTTC
This sequence comes from Strix aluco, assembly GCF_031877795.1. NCBI lineage: Eukaryota > Metazoa > Chordata > Aves > Strigiformes > Strigidae > Strix > Strix aluco. The sequence continues at coordinate 29,790,362 of NC_133935.1, forward strand.
CCTTACACCACATTTTTCCTGATCCAAAAATAGTTTTCAAGGCCACATTAAAAGCTATTTTAAGTGGTATGTTTTGTGCTGAGGTGCCAGCTTGTCTCCTCCAGTGACGGGGAAAATTTCTTTTTTCAAAATGATTACAAATCCCCATGGAGTGGCAGGCACCCAGAGGACAATTCCATGCAGCTTTTGTCCACTCACCCACCAAGGGTAAACACATCTTGACTGGGTTTGATAAAATGAGCCAGACTGTCAAACAACATTGAAGGAATGTGTTCAGTCCACTCTTGGCTTGAAAAGAAGATGAGATTCTCATGACTTGGATGCTACTCATTCAGAGAAAAGCAGCATTTCTGCATTTGTCTTCCTCCTAATTTTAATGAGGGGTTCTGGATGAAGAGCACAGGTTAAGATACTGCCCATGAGGCGTTGCAGAAGGCTTCAGCCTGAAGACAAGTTAGGAGTAAGCAGTTTGGAGACAAATCTGTGTGTGCACTTGCGAGCACTCTCTCACTGTGATCTAGGCATCTGCCTGATACTCCCCTCGAGGGATACTGAAAAAAGGAGTTGCTCTACGGTGCCCATACTCTATTTTTCTCTTCCCCTAACCCCATTTCCACCATCTCCTGCCAAAGGTGCTGTCAGTTCCCCCTCGCATCCTGCATTCACATGGTCTGCACCACAGAGCAGTGCCCAGGAGAGCTGGCAGTGCCGTAGGCAGGTCCCTTGGCGAGGTATTTTTGGCTGGCTGTGGTCTGCAGCCTGCCAGCGGAGCGTTGGGACCACCACAGAGCACAGAGCACCCTCAGTTACTGAGTGGGTGAAAAGAGCTGAGGCAGAGTACTGCCTCCTCCCTCCCAAACTGACCTGCAGTTGCCACTGCCATGCTATATGCTGTCATTTGCTTTCTGTCATTACTGCCATGATATTTCATATTATTATTTCTCTAGCTCTTTCCATTTCCTCTTAAAAAAGATTAATGAATTAGTCTTCACAGTATGCTTGTGGGATAGGTATTATCACCATTTAACAGATGGAATATGAGGCATTCCTGAAGTCACAAAAAGCTTTTGAGCTGGGACTATAATCTTGATCCATTGATTTCCTTTCACACAACCCAACTGCCTTTTAGGTATTTGTGTGTGACATCTGAGAGATACTAAACAGAGAGCTGACTCCTCTGTTAACCCTTCCACTGCTGCACAGCGCTCTTGCCAAAGGCTCCGATGTGCCATGGTTTTATGGACAAGCCTGCAGAGCGCTCACCAGTGCTTTGTCTTTAACAGATCAACGAGAGGCAACTATAAGAAATGTTATCCTTCTAGAGAGCTCCCAGAGAAGCTGTTATGAAGAATATATCTTTCTGAACAGCTTTGTATAATTTTAAAGTTTGGGGGGGGGGAGGGTTTGCCCCACCTAGAAAGACACCCTCTGAAGGGATTCCTTGAAGGAACATGTGCTGGTGCTCTCACTGGGCTGGAGATCAGGTGGCATCAGGAAGCCAGGTGCAAAACATCTATGGAAGTACAAAGAGCTAGGTCCCACGAGGTGCTCGGATGGAGCAGAGGCAATGACTCATGTGGGTTCTAGGGCACAGACATGAAGTGAAGCAAAACTCAGCTATTGGTGTTTGATCCAAAGGCACAGAAATCGTTAGGAGACAGTTCAAAGCAAATCTCTCCTCTCCACCACCACAGCTGAGAACAGTTTCATGCTGCTTCTATCATCTACACATGAGGTCTCATCCTGCTGACCAGCTCCCTCCTGCCCTCACAGACTCCTGCAGCTTTGCCCCGCTCCTTCCCAGCAGATTTGGTCTCTCTGCTAAGCAGGTGAGGAGAGGTTTAGTGGCTTGCCCAACCCTGCTCATTCCTGCTGTTTCTACCCTGCCAGCCAAGATCCTGGAGCCAAATGCTCTTCCTCCTGACAGCATTACTCCTGCAGGTAATGAAGTGCCACCAAGGTAAAGTTTCAGCCTGAACTTTGGTCCTGGTTTTGCAGGAAGCAGTGATGGAGCTTTCTGTAGCAACAAGTGTGGGTAAATGTTTCTCCTTGCTTATCTCGGGCCAGCTCTTTGCTACAAAATTTTATTAACAGAGGCTGCCTTTTCTTGTCACCAATTAGCACACAGTCAAAAATACATAACCTAAGTCAACAAAATTCAAAGACCTTGTCACGTGACTTAAACCATCTGCCAGAAGGATGCCAGTCCCCAAGCAGTGGCAGGAGGCCAATATCAATATGTCACTCTGACGCACAGGTACTGGCAGCTGTCAGTCAGTGGGTCAACACCCACAATGCACCCGGTCTTTTTCCAGTGCCACCTCTTGCAGTGAGGACACCTGGCTTCATCAAATGCCACTAAGCACCTTGGCGCTCTGGCAAAGCAGCAATGTCAACAGCTGGGAATCAACCGGAGAGCTCAGAGCAAAACTTTCCTGACTTGTTTTGTTGCTGGCTTTGAACATCACTGCAGCACATTTATCATTGCTAATTGCTCTGTAGTTCTGGGAGGTATTGTCGTGTACAAAAGTTGTGCTGTTTCAGGTATACCAATGCTGCTAAAGCAGTACGACACCTGCAGTGCATATGCACTTATCTGCATATATCCAGTTAGCATAAAAATGCCATCTGCCTGCACTGCTTATGCCTGGAAGGATGAGGAATAAAGTAGGTCCTTCAGTACTTCTAATATGAAGGATCCTCCAACTATATCCCCAAAATGTAAAATAATAGGAAACTGTGTGAAAAGCATGTCTGGGAAACAAAAGATCTTTTGCTTTCCTGTTGAGACAGCGGGGCTGACCAGTTCAAGTTAAATAGCATGAGCCACAGAGCTACCACAGGGAGTGCATGGGGACATAGACCAGAAGAAAAAAAAATATCAGCTCTCCACTACCCTCTCCTCTGAGTGCCAGAGATCAAGAAATGGGGAAATACTTGGCATTTATTCCCCTCGGCTGCCTGTCGTGAGTGAACCAGAGATTGTTGGAGTCTGGAGTCTACAGCAACAGTCCAGCAGTGACGGCTGTTGATGCAGTCCATTGGTAGCCTCGCTGGAGCCACAGCCCCTGCATAAACACATCCGTGTCTCTGAAGTACCTCAGGGCTGTGCCATCCTCTCCTCTCTCAGACACGAGTCTGTAGCAGCGGAGTAGCCATGACATTATTATCCAGCCTACATGGGCACACAGACAAACAGACGGTACAAACCATTATTTGCAACTGCTCATTTCCAAATAGACTGGAGGTTGTGCAGCCCAAGAAGGGCAAATGCAGCGTTCATTCTCGTAACAGGCAGAGTGAAGGACAAAGCAAAACACCCGCTGTGGTGGCTGGGCACATCATGCAAACAGAACAGGTGTTATCACATAACTTCTGTTCATTTTCCTGTTTATTAGGACCCCTTAGCTACAGCTCAACTTACTACATGGCTGATCTCTGGAGTTAAAGCTGTTTCTTTCTCCCTAATTGGTTGATTGAAAAGCATCTGAAAGTGCATTGTTATACGCAAAACGCCAGACTAAGCTGGTCCTTAACTCAACTAGCAAGAGGAGCCATCTCCCAGGGCAGAGAATAGCTTGCAGATATTTTCTACAGTGATCCCTGTATCACCTTTCACTTCTGTGACTGATGCAGGGATAAAGAAAGGGTGTGCAGTTGAAGCAGGCCCACACCCTGATGTTTCCCAGCTGTTCAAGCCTTCCCTTGAGACAGCCGCCATCTGTGCGAATTACAACAGCATGAATTACGCCTCGGGATCCAAGCCACAGGAGTGTTTCCAGGATTGCTCCAGCTTCTTGCTATTCCAAACATTCTGCAGGCCCCTCCTCTTCTGCTGCTAAAGTTTTAGCTCTTCATGTCCTCTGCGCTCACAGAGTTTTCCAGTTCCACTCCTCATATTTTCCTTGGTCTCAACTTTCAACTGAAATTTCCACGTGTCCAGTCATACTTATCCAACTTTCCAGATCACAACACATCCATTATAGATGACTCCACCTGCTGGCTATTCAGTAATCCAGCATTCGTATCAGAGGAACTATGAGATGCATACTACTTACTTATATAAATATGATCACAAAATCGTGCCCTTAGATTGTATGTTTGCTGCAAAAGATTATCAGTTTTCCTTTGCACAGAAAAGTGCTATGTGAATTTCTGATAACATCATATCAATAATCACTTGAAATCTGATTTTACACTTTCACGAGGCTATTTGTGGCTGATACACATTTCAAGTAAGATTTGCAAAAATACTTCTTTTTTTTCAATGTGATTTCTGCACTCCAGAAACAGTTACTGCCTCTTTGGCTTCAGATCCAAATTAGAAAACGGCGATAAAGCACAATAAATACTCTACATACAAGCCAAGAGGATATTTTTAAAGTTAGGCAAACCCCAGTTTGTAAAGAAAATTCCCTGTATGTGCTACATCTGCATAAAATACTAAACATTCACATAAAAACCCAACGTGTGCACAAACACAGAGGCAGCTAGGTCAGGAGAACTGACTCTGCAAGAGCGCGAAGAAATCCTTTTCTTGTGATTCAGCTTGACATTTAAGCACTTGCTTAACTTTAAGCATGAGAAATATCATTGCAATCAATGAGGTTATTGACATGCTTCTGGACAAGGCAAGTACTCTGGTGCCGGGCTGAGTCAGGGCTGTGCCTTGCATGCACGGCCAGAGCAGCTGTGCAAGTTGCAGGCAGGGGAAGGTGCCTACATCTGTCTCGGAACATGTCCATCTGCCCTGCCAATTGCCAGTGCTCTCTTATCTCCAAGAAAATTAAATTATTTCAACTGCAATTTGTAGCCCCCACTTAAAAAAAAGGCTAACCCTCTCTCCCGGAATCATCCAAAATCCAGACAACACATAATCCACTACAGGAAATGTAAACGCCTAATGCAGTTTTATAGGTGGCTGAAGGGTGCCAAGTTTGCTAGCCCACACAATAAGTTGCAGATTTCTCTATGGAAAACAAAAAAAAAAGGAAAAAAAAGGGGGGGAGGTGCTGGATTGCAGCTCTTCTCGGTGCTCCTCAAACCTTGGGAACTTCAGCTGTGGCTGCTGGCAAGAAGGGGCCGCTAATCCCTGCAGCAATCAGAAACACAGCCATATTTAGTCATGTTTTCCAGCCCCTTCTCCTATTCCTGCCTGCTGAACAGCCATTTGGAAGGCAAGCAGGGCTACAAATTCAAACCAAAATAAAACGTTACCAGCCCATGCAAAATTCAGAAGGGGACATCCACAGCCCTGCGAAGCCAATGATAAAACCGTGGTGGAAATCCCTGCCTGAGTGACACTAGAGCTGACCGGGACACCAGACCTGCGCCATAGGGTCCGGCTGGCCCAGAAATCAGCCATATGACTCAGGATTACCACCGCCGTGCTGGCCCCACTCCCTCCAGAGGCTTGCCTCCAACTTTATTAATACCACTTTTCTTCACAGAAGTTGCTCTCAGATGGAGTTAAGACGGTTTGGGTAACAGGGGTTAAATATAGAACAGGGAAATTGCCGTAGCGTCCCGAGTACGTGCTATAAATTCAGGCAATTTAGGGCGGAGGGGAAAGCTGGAAGCAATCTGAGCATATTCTTCAGAAGTGGAAAGGCACAGGTAGGGCACCTAAATAAATGTTATTGTGCTACCAGCCTATAACCATGTCATTCTGGAGACGTCACTTTAGTTTTATCTCTTGGACTTGTTTACACTGATTTTTAAAGACACAGTATCTTTTTCTCCCCTTGATTTCTATTCTCCAGCCATCAACCTGTTTGGGTGCCTCAGCTATCTCTTACCCTAATACACTTACCAAATACACTTTGTATTTTACCTCAACACTGAGTTTCCTCAGTTTGCAGTATGTATTTAGAGGTTAATTACAATATTCATGCATGGACTTTACCCTGGGTAACATCCACATTCTACTTGGTGCAAACTTAGATACATGCATCTGTTTACAGCTGTGTATAAGCTTGTATGTACATGCATGCATACACACAAACATCCACATGCACACACATACATGTGAGGGTTCAAGAAAGCCTCAGCACTGCTCTCTTCTACTCCTTCAGGGGGCTTGCTTCAGGCAGGCAGGCTGTTCACCCCTCACTGGTGCCTCTCCCCGGGCCTCCGACTCCTCCAGCTGCCCATCCCACCTGGAGGGGGATGCTCTGCCCCCCCTCCATGCATGGCACCAGACACTGGGTCCCAAGGGAGCCCCTGCTGTTAGAAGGTCGCTGGGGATCTGGGGGCACGTCCTCAACTTGCACCCTCCTGTGTGGCTCCCTGCTGGCCTGGAACAATGGAAACCCAAGACTGGATGTGGGGGGGGTGGGTGGTGTCTGCCCCCACTCCCTCGCCAACATCCCTGTGTCTGCTCCAGCTGGCTGGCCCCTTGGAGGTTGCTTCCCTCCCTGCATCCCTCAGCCCTCTGCTTTTGTGGTTTTTCTTTTCCTCTTCTTGTCTACAGCAGGAACTTTCCCTTGGGAGCCATTAGTAGGGGAAGGGAAACAAGAAGAAACAAGAACCAGAGGTTCAGATTGTGACCAGGCACAAACTCATCCCTCCACTGCCAAAACCTCATTGAAGGCTCCAGAGCTACAAGGAGCATAAGCCTACAGGCCAAGGGCTCACTGCCCTGCCTCTACTCAGCCCTCTTCTTCCCCAGCACCCACTGAGGTCTCTGCAGCATACCCAAAATCCCTGCTTTTGCTGCCTATGACCATCCTGTGTCCCAGGTAATCCTTTTCAAAAATTGCTCAAGCTCCAACTAAAACCACTCTTAAAGCATTTTTCAGCTCCTCTACTTCTGTGGGGCGGCTGCTTTAGAATTAGTTTATATCAAAGCTCTTCATTTAATATAAAACTATTATCGAGCTGTTGCTTGGTTTTGAAAAAGATCACCTCATGCTATCAGCTCTGTGCTGTGATGAAACACCAATTTAGGTGTCATGGCACCAAACCAGTCAGAAACAGGCCAAAAAAATTACCAGCTGGAATAAACTTCCTCCGTGTGTTTTAGCACTCATAGGCTAGCTGAGAGGCATGGGATCCCCAACCCTCAGAATCCAGCCCCTGCTGCAGTGTACAGCCGGTAATCACATTTCATCCCGGCACAGACAAATTCCTTTTGCACTTCCTCCATGCCGCTGAGCACAGCATGCCCGCCTGGGAGAGCAGATTGTAATCAAGCTCAGCAGGGCTCATAATCAACACAGGTAAGTATACATCATGTCTTGCTGTGCTTCGGAAATAAATAAGGCAACACCTTTTCACCTGCTGTATCGTTGATAATTCATCCCCTTCCTCCAGTTTTTGACCCACAAGAAATTTCCTCAGCTGAAATCATTCTTTATTAGTTTTCTGAGATACTTAGTTTTTAAACACATCCCAGTTGGTATTCTCCATCCACAATTTCCACGTCATCCTCTAAGGTTGTAATTTAGCAATAGGACTCTACCAGATCCACACACCCAAATTTTACCCGACAGCTTCTGCCAAAGCCTAGGCCCAGCTGCAGACACAGGTGTGAGCATTCGCTAAAGGCAGGTTTTATATTTTCACCACTGGTCTTTCTCCCATCAATGTTTGTCTCTTTTTTGTTTTTTAAAGAGGACAGAAGTTCAAATTGCAGAGCAGGAATTGCCACGAGCACTTCTCAGTTTCTGTGAAATGTGCTGTGACTGGTTCTGGCATCAAAGCATTTGCTGAGTAGTTTGGAGAGGGGAAAAAAAAAAAAAGAAAAAAAAAAGAAGAAAAAAAGAAAAGACAGCACATATTTTATCTCTTCACTGCTCAGCAAAACCAAAAAGCAGTAGCATCAAAACCACATGAGAGCAGTCACTATCCTGGTGCAGTAGCTGCCCAAGTTAGTGAGAAGGGCTGTGCCGGTTGCAGCCAGGGAGAAGAAAAGGCAGCACTTGAAATCTAAGCAAGTAAGGGAACAAATTATGTCGAACCAGAATTTTCCTGTCTTTGCAACCCATCACTGCTGCTTGCTTCGCTCTCACCCAGTGACTTAAAAATGACGGGTTCACCCTGCTCCATGTGCAGATGGTTTCAGTTTCGGTCATGCAAGGAGCGATGCAGGACTGGTAGACCTGGGAACAGGGTGGCTGGGATCATCCCTGGTGAAGGTACTCAGGTGGCTGCAATCAAGCCTTTACCCCCAGTCTAAGTGCCTCATTTTTAGTCGCGGTAGGGGGATTACCTGCCCATGTAGAGTCAGGGGCCCCATTGAGCAGGCAGGAGGGTTGCTGGGATCAGCTGGAGGGATATCAGGGAGTCTCTAACCTGTGCTGGAGGAAACTGAGTGCAGAAGGGAGCTGTGGGCACTTCTGGTGGGCCCAGGGGTGGGTGAAAGTCCTACCAGCCTGCTACAGTTCACAAGGAGCACTCTCTGCCTTAGTGGGGCAGGGCTGTTCAAAATTCAACTTAAGGCCAGAGAAAGTGCACGTCCAGGGTGCAAACATGGCCCCTGGGGCTGTAGGTGCTCAGGAACACCCAGCCAGGCACCCGGCCATGTGGCGGACCTCAGCCACATATTTTGCCTTCTGTAGGCAATACCGGGAAGCGTGGCTAAATTCATGTTGACCCTGCAAGAGCCAGGCAGGGGGGTTTCCTGCCTCTGAAATACACCTACCCCGGAGACACCAGCACGGAGCTCAAGCCCATGCCCCGGGAAGCTGGACCGCAGCCAAGCGGTGTCCTGTGCGCTCCCACCCCAGCGCCTCTCACCCCCCTGCAGCACAGCCACGGCTCTGTCATAGCTGGGGGGACAGCACTGGCCTTTCCAGCCCCAGCTCTTCCCGCCACAGGGCCTGATGCGGCGTGTTTCCTTCCTCCACCCCAGCGGCCAGGAAAGGCTTTGTTCGACAGGGGAAACTGGAGTCAGCTGCCCACAGCCATGCTCCTCCCACACACCGCTTGCTGATGGAGAAGTGAGTCTGGGGAGCCTCCCACCAGCACTGCCTGACCACCTCGCGACTTCAGAGCATCTCTCTTGCCTGCAAATACAGATTAACTTTCCTAGGAAGGGAGGGAGTCCAGCTCACGCTTTTTGTTTGGTATGAATGTCCCATGACAGTTTATTTTAATCATCTTGCTGCTTTTAATAGTTCACGGCAGTGTCATGAGGCAGCCTCTCCCGCTGAGCGAGCTGTAGGTACCGTGGCCCTATGGAGAGCGGTTGTCCTGTAGCACAGCTCGCAGAGGTGCTGGGGTGATGCCGAGGGAGTATTTTGGGGTACTGCTCTGTCAGATCCTGGACAGCAGAGCAGGGACCAAGACCTTGAAACCTCGCTTTGGAAAGAGTCTATTTGCAGATGATGCTGCATGATAATCCTGTATGCAACTTCGCCCGTGCTGTGCCCCATGTCTATGAAGTGGGTGCTCCCCTTCTCTCTCCATCACATCCCTCTTTGCTCCCGGGTTATGAGAGAAGAGCCACAGATAAACTGCAATCCAGTCTCCATGATTTTCACCCTAACCCTCATTCATCTGCTGCCCAAAGCAAACATGTCGTGCCCCTTCACGGGGACGTGGTGCCAGGCTTTTCTGATCCTCAGTGTCCCCCCAAAGCTACACCAGGGCCGTGCTATGCCCTGCGAGGAGAGGACCAGCCCTGCAGGCCACGCTGCACCTAGCGCTGCGTCCTCAGCTGCTGGAGCACCTGCGCTGGTCCCATCCGTGCCCTGACGCTTCCATCAGTGGCAGCAGGGATGCGTGCCCTGCACCAGACAGCCCCACAAATTCAGGCGCTTGTCCCCAGCCACTGCACCAGCTTTTCTATTCAAACAGCTCTGGTTTTCTCACCTTTTGCCTGGGGAAGCAGTGCAGGCAAATGACCTCTAGGGTAGGTGAGGTTTTACTCTCGGTGTAGATTTCCTCCTACACTGTAGATATGCTGTACGTTACCCTTCAGCGGAACAGGCCTGCCAGCTCCGCTGGCCATCTCTCCTCTGAACCAAACTGCCTGGCTGCAGCAGAGAGGTGAGCACTTCCCTTAGCAAAGGAGAGGGGTTGTGGAGCAGATAAACTCTGTTCAGCTTCACAGCAAGGGCCCCAGTAAACATGGACAGTGCAAACCTGGCACCTTTCCTTATGTGGGGTCCCACTGCAGTTCCTAAACTGCAGATCCTTGCTGGTGCATAAACCATGTGCTTGAAGTCGCCTCCCAGAAACTTCCCAGGTGAGAAGGAAAGGGTGAGCTGGGCCTCAAGCAAAAGCTGATCAAGAGTTTTATCCACGCCTTACCCACAAGGACACATCAGGGCAAGACAGCTGGGTGCCTTGTCCTTCCAAAAACGATGAGCCGGCTCACTGCAAGCTGTGCAACACAATCACATCAACAGCAGAAAGGATCAAAAGCCTGCACAGCAAATTGGGCTGTGTGTTACCTCATTAAAACCTCCACTGCAAAACCTGCTGCAGTTCCTAGCGATGACATTAGCACTTCTTATGCAAGTCAAGAACCTTTCCTGAGACTGGAACTGATCTCTCCTCCAGAGATGAGCTCCTCACACCTACACCAGCTGCAGGGGAGGCTTTGGGAGGCAGAAACAGGGCCTGAAAGAGCCGGCTCCAATGCAGGATGAATTTTGCAGCATGGGCAAAATGCACGCAGCCCCCAAGCCCCTCTCAGCTCCCAGTGGGGAAGTGCTGAGAAGGAAACGAAACAAGCTTTTGATATGTGCCCGCTGGCCACAGGGCAGCCTAGGGAGGCTGCATCCATTCAGCAGCCTGCAGGGCTGGGAAGTTTTGCCAGGGTCCTCTCAAGCCCCAAGGACAGCCCAGGATTGAGAGAAGAGTTCCGGGAAGGAAGGGCCTGGGCTAGGAGGAAGGATGTTTCCCTTGCTGTCGCACCAGGAGCGCTCAGCGACAGGAGTTTGGGGGAGGAAAAGTGAAAGGTGGGCTCAGCTCTGGTGCAATGCTGTTCCTTTATAAGGCAACACAGGGACAAGTTTCCCTGGATACAGTGGGAATGAAGAGCAGGAAGCAAAATTCTTTGATCACAGCTCAAAGAAGGGTTTGGTTTTTTTTTTACCCCTCCTTTTTTTTTCCTCCATCAAGTTATCACTTCACCCACAAGGATGGTGTAGGCTGCCCTACAGGGCCAGCTGGTCAGTGCATCTCTTGGCTACACAAGTCAGCATCTTGCTGCTTCTAGGCAAATCTCTCAGGTGACCACCACCAGTCACTCCACTGGTACTTTGTCTCCAGTGAGACCTCCTCTGGCCACAGAGCCCCACTTTAGCCTCAGCCTTACACAAGGTCAGGGATTTGAATGATGGCTCCTCTCCTAAAAAGGAGCCTAAGGAAGCGATCCATTTATCCTGCCATAACACCCTCTTCCATGAGGTTCTGCACAATTTCCATCAAAAGTCAATTAAGGCTGTGAATGAAGCCATTCACAGCATAATTCCAGATTAATTAGCAGCATACAACCACATTATGAGTAACACAGCATTGTGAGGCCAGCCACTCCATCATCATCAGTTCTCCATTTCCTCCTTCATTCTTCCTTAGGGCTGAGAGAGCTGAGCAATAGCAAAACCTCCAGGGCAGAGCTCTCCCGCAGGGCATGTGTGCATCCAGGCAGCACCGCATCCCGCAGACTTCTGCCGCCTGCACACATCCTCAGCTGCCACAGGCGAGTGGAGAAGGCAGCCTGTCTTAAATGCTCCTCATGCACGACTAAGTGACTGCCCAGTCCAAAAAGTGACCGTACTTGTACCTAATGGACTTTTACAGTGCCCTTGTCTGCACGTTTTATCCGAATTGAAAGTGCCATAGCCTAGCCCTCCCCCATCTTGGTGAGGGCAGCTGCCCCACTGCAGGGAGCTGGCTTGAGCAGGGACTCCAGCACCTCTCCTCTCACATACCAGACCATCATCGCTTGAGGCATTTCACATGTTTCTTTTCTTCTTGCTGCACTGCTGCTCAGCTGTTTGTTTTGCTCGGCCATGTTGGCTCAAAATGGTAGCGAGGACAGGAGAGTCACAAATCTAGGACTGGAGCAGTTTGTTTGGGGTTTTTTTAACTCCTTTTCCTTCTGCTTTTGCTCCCACTGCTGGAGCATCAGGAGAAGGAAAAACTAGGTCTAGTCAGCAGTTATCTACTAGTATTAACTATCTGTCCTGGAACTGGGAATATCTCTGGCTGTGCTCAGAGACAAGGTTCAAAAGGACATGCCCCCAGCAAAGTTTGCATCTGGGCTCTTCAGGGAAAGCAACACAGCTGGGATCCTGCTGGCAGCATTGGGACAAAGCCTCTCCAGACCAGTCTGAGCAGCTTTCAGGACTGGGCTGGGCTTCCAGACAAGCCTTGTAGCCAGCCAGGATGGGTGATCCACACCACCTCCAGTGCTTCCTGCCCTCACCAAGTACCACGAAGCAGGCTGTGCATCTGCACAGATGGATGCTCCTGGACAGCACAGGCCAACAAGTAATGCTTTAAATGCCCCTGGGGCCTGTTGCTTGCTGGTCTCCAGCTGGGTGGCAGCAGCCTGCATTTTAGTTTCAGATCACTCAAACCTGCTCTGAGGCCTCCCTCAGCCTCCAGGCAGGGAAGGTTGCAGTTTCCCCACCATAGCTCCCTCTGTCCAGTCACTGTCACTGAGGCATCCCAGCTCCACAGCCATTTGATCTGCACCCTTGGCTTTGACGAAGTGGTTCTCAATTTACATTAAGTGGTACTTGAGACAATTTGGGGAGGAAATGGAAGAGGTCTAAATCCCTGTCCTAAACATGACAGGTCAGTGCTGCTGCACCCAGGAACCCAGCTGGAACTAGCTCTAATGGCCACTGTCTTCACTCTGTCCTGTAGCAAGAACAAGCAGCTCTCCTCCACAGCAGGACTAGATGCTGTGGGATTAGCAATGTGCCTTCACCTCCTTGGGGCTGTGAGGGCTGATTGCTCTGCGCCTCGATTCTGATCTTAAAACAGCCTGTGAGTGCCATGCCGTAACCTGCATCACTATGATTGGGGTTTTTTTAACCAGGGTGATTAGATTTAATGATCTAGTTTACAGATCCTTTGTGCCAGCACAATGGTCCAGTGCAGGGACAGGAATGTTTGAAATCAATTTTACCATTGGCTCTTGCATCTTTTGAAACTATATCTACATGCCCCCTCTCATTCAGGCCCTTCTGATGGAATCAGCTCCAAGGTTGGATCTTGCAGGGAACTGACAGAGCTCCAGCACCAACTTCCAGGAACAACTCTCTTGCAGGGCCCATCTCCTGGCCACTCTTGATCATTACAGCATTTGTAACCACTCACCTACTCAGACCATCCCTGAAATCACAGGGAAACCTGTGCAAGGCATTTAGCAGCTCTGGAGATCCATAGAAGAGCAACTAGCCTGGAGGCACGAGAACTTGCTAGCTCAAGGTTACACTCTGCAAAGTGGAAAAAGTTGTGGGAAACTAATTTTGGCCCTTCCATGGGGAGGTGGAAAGTTGAAGGAAAGTACTGTGCCAGTGGAAAAAAAGACACAAGTCTCTTTCCATCTTGCAGAGGACAGAGCTGTATCCAAGCTGCACCTCAGCTCACACACAGCAATGCAAAGGGCACAAAGAGCAGCCTGAGCTAAAAAGGGTCAGCACACCAGTGTTACGGCAGTTCTGTTCTGTATCACAGCAGTGCCTGGCTAGCTGGTGTTATTTCAGGATGATCCTATGATAGGAAAGCAATTTTAATGTATTTAAAGTGCATACTGTTCACAAAGATACCCTATGCGTTTCTGCAAAATGCTTTGGAAAAATATCTAAGTATCCAAACCAGTAAACTCCCAGACAAGAGCAACCCCAGTCCTGTTTGACATCAGCACAGCAGTGCCTGTATTCCAGGCACCAATGCGCCTCCATCCCTTCACGCATTAATCCCTGTCCAGGCTTTCAAAAGCTGCAGCCTGTGTAACATAACATCAAAAGTTGTTCATGCTCCCACTGACCCCTTAACGTGAGTACAGCCACTCGCACCGCAGTGTATGGCAATTCTTCATGCTTCCTCCTTCTGCACATCCCTGCACCCCCCCCCGCCTTTTTTTTTTTAACTTCTACCTACACTTGTTTCTTAATGAGAAGACTTGTTCCGCTTTCAACATTTGCTTAGACAGAAATCCCACCCTTCGGGTAGACACGTGTGCTCCCCTGAGAGGGGCTTAACTGCAAGCTGCACCCTCCCTGATCCCTGTTTGCCAGCACTGGCCTTGCTGCAGCACTTGCCAGCTGCACATAGCCCCTCAGGGTGAACCCCAGCACCTCCTGCCCTGTCGCTGCTACCCAGGGTCTGACCCAGCCCCAACTGCAACTTCTAACTCAGAAGCAGGTTTAAACTCTGCCAACCTGGGATGCCAGGGATGAGGGTACAGTTATCAGGTGCTGGTGTCACACTCTAGCTTTGTATGCCATGGCTGTAGCACCAGAACACAGGAGCACCTGGGGCAGCTTAAGGGGCCACAGACCAAGAGACGAATACAACCACAACTTCCTTACTCAATTTCTAGCAAAAATGTAATGAAAAGTAGGTTTCCTGGGAACAAGTTGGAAGATGAGTAAAAGGCAAGTTTTGCCAATCTATTGCTAGACATATCTATCACCTCCTCCACTAACCTTACCTTCCAGTGACTCCAGAGACTGGAAATAAAAGCAAAGACAGTTTGTTTGCACAGTTGTTAGTTACAGACTTGAAAATACCATCTTCGGGCCAAGAAGAGAACTAGCTCGGCTCAAATTCCCAGCCTCATGTTTTGAATAGGTAACTCTCTGAAAGCACACAAACAAGGTACATTATCTTCCTCCAAAATCCCCAGTGTTGGCCATGGCCAGCCACCCCGGTGATACACCAAGGGTACTGTAACACTCAATTTCAGCTACAGAGAGTCACCCCGCATCGGGGGGGTCTGCAGCGCTGCTGACAGGAACGGCTGATGCTCTGACACCACAGGAGCTACCTTTAGAGAAGACACGTACGGTCTTCACTGCACCGAGGGAAGGAGGGAATGGCAACACACGCACATGGACTGCAGCACATGGATAACCTTTATTGGTAACATCAGTGGAGCACCAGTAAACCATTACTGACTGTAGTGGTGACACACAGCTGAGGCATATGCTAAGGCACTTTTATTATATAAAAAAAAAATTAATTTTTTTTGTGACAGCAATTGGGACATGAGGCTCCTGCATTTAGAGCGCTTCAGGCATACAGTATGGTGCTTCATATTTAATTATTTTTACTTTGCTCATAAGTAGGTCTAAATGCAGCATATACAATATGGTTAAGAATACAGGTAAATCCAGCAACCAGTGTATGGTGTAGAAAAGTAAAGACTATCTATATATAACCATGGTCCCAATAGAAAGGCAGTGATAAAGACCTTTATTTTTTTCTTAATTACTTATTACGAGAAATACAAAGGCCTTACATATATCTGTGCAGATTAAAGGGTTTTTGATATACTCTTAGTCAATGGTGCACAATAACTAATCCCAACCCCTGGTTACAGAGCAGGTGCAAGAGGCTTGGACATGTCAATAAAAGAGGGATTTCCCTTCTGTTATACCCCCCCTCTGCCCATTACCCTATTAAATTCCCCTAGATTCTGTCTATTACCATTAAATATATTTGGTCCCCCAGAGATTCTCAGACAAGCACAAGGACATTGCTCTGCTTCCCCAGCCTGTCATTAACTACTGGTCCACACTACCTTAGATGAAACCGCTCAGAGGCAGAGACACTAACAGGACATCATTGCACTTCAGAGATCTGTCCAGACAGTAAGAATAAGAGGAAAAAAGAAAAAAAAGACAACTTTGGCAAGTCCTCCAGGTAACTGGTCCTGAGAGGAGCTTCCCACTTCACCCCTCCCTGGAAACATGCAAAAGAAGAAAGGGCAAATTGCCATGGCCAAAGCACACCGTTTTTCCTGAAACTGCTCCCAAACCTTGTGGGTGGGCAGATTGAAAGAGGCAGAAGTCTGAGGTCACTGAACATGATTGCCAAAAGCAAACAAAGAGAGAGGGGCAAGAATACAGGAAGGAGCTTCCCTGCAGCTAGAATTGAAGACAAAAGGAGATTTACAGAGAAAATAATCTTTCCCTAACCCCACTCCCTCCAAACTGTGTAAGGATTCACCAGCAGACATGGCACAGACAGTTCTACAGGCCTTTGTAGAGGCCAAACTGCTGGTCAGATTTCAGAGCCCCGACTCTTTGGCATTAAATACAAAGAGGATTAGGAAAGAGGAGGAAACTAGGACCACAGATGCCCAATGGCTCCGGATACACAGAGCTGGGCTTGCTCTGCAGATCCCCAGTCAATTTAGGAGGAGAGGGTTTGCTGAAAGTCCAGTGGAAGAGGGGAGGGTGGATGGGTCACTCCATCACGTGTAACCTGGGCCAAATGGGAGGACTTATTCAGTAGCTTTGGCATCACCAGCATCTGCCTTGCCGTCCACTTCCTCATCGGAGCACTCTCCTGTACCCTTCCTGACCATTCGACGTGTCACGACAAACGGCAGGTCCCCGCGCCTAGGGAAGGACAGACAGTAAATCAGGAACACAAGGTTTCACTGAACTCAGACAGGGCAGGCTCTGGAAAGAAGTAGGGAAGTACCCGGCCACACTGTTTGCTCTGGTAAGCTGCTGCTGAGGGCAGTTACAGCAAGACTATGCTGGACTGGCTGCCAAGGTATTGCACAAAATGCTCCACCTTACCTGAGTTTGCTCTTCAGAGAGCTGACTTCTCTATTCATTGCATCAGCTGTTTCAGTGGCATCCTCCAGCTCACGCTGGAGCTTCCTACGGGATGCATTGGCTCGCTGGGCCTCCTCTTCTGCTTCCTCAAGCTGACGTTTCAGCTGCTTCAAGCGCATGTTTGCCTTGTCCGCCTGAGCATGGAAGGGGGTGAAGAAGAGATCGATGTTTCTCCAGAGCTACAGCACAGTAGTTAGCATAACAAAAAGCAGAGTTTCTGAAGCCCCCTCTTCCCTTTCTGAAGGGAGCTGTCTAGGACTTGACAGCTCCAAGCTTTTCCTTAGAAGCATTACATTTTCACCTGTGTCATCTTATAATTATTACAGTGAGGGAAAAGAAGAGATATCCATAGGAATGTAATGCTAGAGCCCTCTTACATTCAGATGATGCCTTGATCATAGAAGGGAAATCCTCCCACCAGAAAGCTCACCAATGCCGCAGGTAACGATACACACCTGATCTTTGAATTGCTCAGCATTACGCCTCTCATCATCCACCTGCAGCAAGATGTCTTTCAGCTTCTTCTCAGCACGGCGTACCTGCTTGCTGGCAGCCTGGCGCTCCCTAGACAGAAATACAGTGATGCTCAGACAAGAATTTATCTCCCATTGTCCCCAGCAAGATGACCTGACTTGGGCAAGTTAGAAACAAGGAAGAGAGCAAAAGTCCTCCTAACTCAGAAAAAAGGGGATGGGAGGCAACGTTTCCCAGAAATGACCAAAAGGCACTGATACTACACAGATATGACCCTCTTGAAGCTACAGAGTGGCAGCAAGTGTATCACAGCTGCATTTTTAGGAGTGGTTAAATCTGGAAGAAGCTAGAAGTTGCTGCAGTAAAAAACAAGAGAGGTTTGCCAAGATCTTACTTCTGTACTACCCAGTACACATAGGATGAAGCCCTCACTTGGACAAATCAGAATTTGTTCAGAAGAGCTTAAAATGCCAGAGTGGGTGGAGGCTTGTAAAACAGATGGAGTTTCTCCTAGGACATACTTTGTCTCCATGTCCAACTGCTCTTCCAGCTGTGCTATCTTTGCTTCCAAGGCCGTGATGGTAGCCTTGTACTTGGACTTTACCGCACTCTCCATCTCCTGCAGTTTAAGCTTAAGCTCCTTGTTCTGACGCTCCATCTGCTGGCGAGCGTTCTCATTCTTCTGTGCGTTGCTGCGCTCAGCATTCAGGTCGGCATTCATCTGATCAATCTGCAGAGACAAGTACTCAGCATATCGAGCGCTCCAGCCTGAAAGGCTGATTTATTCCTCAGAGACATGCTGACATGCAAAGAAGGACCCTCAGGGTGAGCTGAATACCTGGAATAACTCTGATGCAGAGGGAGCTGGATATAGGCAGGGCACTTCTCAAAGTATCTTAGTTTACCCTGATTTTCAGAGTAATTCCTTGAATAACAGGTTTATCAACTGCCTCTTAGGGCTAAATTTGCCAATCATGTACAATGCTCTCTGGGGTGAAGGCCATGGTTTGGCATTTAACACAGTAATTATCAGTCTTAGTGAATTACAAAAATCCTGAGGCAAGTGGATCCAATATGTGTGCTTTACTGATTTATCATTTATTTGCTGTCTACTTCCACTACAAAGAAGCAGCTTAAAAATACTGACTTTCGAAGATGAAAGGGTAAGAACTCAGTCCGCTTTCAAGCCAGGGACAGTCAACCAAGTAGAGAACTATGCTCTCATCCACCAGAGTGAACAAGCCATTTGGAAAAGCACCAGCCTAGCTCCTTGGCTTTGGAGAGCTAAGAAAACAACAAGCCTGCCTCTCAAAGTCAGGCAGATAAAATATGGCAGAGAACAGGCAGATTAAGATCATGATTTCTATAGCAGCCTAACAAATTCCATATGGTCAGTCCATTTGAAGAAGCATAGAACCGGCAGAAACATCATTTTCCAAACATATTGTGGCACTGTTCACCATGCCAAGTTGGAGCAGCATGCTAAAGATCATCTTTCTCATAATCCCTTAAAACACGAAAAAAACCCCTCTCTCAGTCCCTTTTTTATAAACTTGGGAGACTGTTCCATGTACCCAATGATTTAAATGATCAAAACTAGTGAGTTAACATGAGCCCACGTGACTGCCCACCCTATTTTCCTCTAGTGTGGTATTGAGGTGTTTCATCTTGCTCGCATCTACAGACTTTTGAGGGACTGCACTGTGCACAAAGCAGCAGCTGGCATTACTCAGAGCGCAGTTTGACAATTTACAGACTAGAGAGCCCCTACTGGCACATGCAGCCTGAATAAGTACCTGAAGATTTGCCTTCTTGAGCCGATCATTGATTATCTCTGTGTTGCCCTGTTCTTCTTCTAACTCCTCCTCCAGCTGAGCTATCCGGGCCTCCAGGCGTCTCTTTTCCTCCATGGCCAATGCTCTATAGGACACAGAAGTATTAAAGTAACGTTGGTGCCATTAATGCTTTGGGGAAAACTCACTACTTCTAATTTTACAAAATAAGCTCAGTTTTTCAAGAGCAGAGAGGATACAGCACATGCTGCAGTCTACGTAAGAACAACAGCCTGCAAAGTATTTTCTCAAACCAGCTCCTCCACCCTTAAACAGGGAACATTACTCACCCTTTACCACTGTTGTTGGCAATCTCATCAGCCAGCTCATCTCTTTCTTGCTGGGCCTGGCGCTTGGCACGCTCAGCGGCTGCAAGTTCCTGGAATGAAAATGAGACAGTCATTGATCCAATGGGAAGCTACCAATTAATGCAGCATAGAAAAAAGTAGTTACTGGTAATGGGTGGTATGGTCTCTAGTTAGATACAGACTTAATTGTAAGTCATGGTCTGTTCCCCTCCCACCCCACAGTTTCCTTTGTTTTGCACAGTCCTGTCTCAGCTGTCAAGAAAGGGCTAAATTCTGCATTTTGAAGTGGACTTTGTATCTGAGCAGAGCAAAAAGTACAAAGGAAAGGAAATAACCACTCCAGCTTACACGGCTACACTTAGTTCTTGGCCAAAGAAAATGAACAAACCCTTGACTTGTAAGCATATTCCATTACCTCCTGCAATTGGATCATCTCTGCCTCCATGCTCTTCAACTTCTTCTCATTTTCTTTGGCCTGTGCCAAGATCTCTTCTCTGGAAGTACGTGTGTCCTCCAGTTCCCGCATGTAATCCTTCATTTGTGCCTGAAAAGGGAGAACAAAAAAAATGATGAATTTCAGAGCATCCAAACTGGGTTTTGTTTATCTTACAGGAAGTATGGAGAGGGAAAATGCAACTGGGATTCATTAATCTTCAGCTACCAAAAAGGTTGCTGTAGAAAGGAAAGGAACCATCCTTTTCCCATTTCACAAGTAAGCAGGAGAAAGAGTAATGGAAGCAAACAGGAACACTTAAATTGCAGGAAAAAAGAAAATCTTGTCAGGGGGAAGGGAGGGTCCAGGAACCTTTCTAGTGAAGCAGTGGAATGGACAACCTAGGCAGAAACTGGAGTTTTACCTAAGCACAGATCAGACAAAATATCTGCAGGAATTACAGAGGCATAACAGACCTGTCTTGGGGCAGGAGAAGGCCTAAGTGATATTTAAGTCCCTCTAGCTTTACAGCTCCATAATCCTTTCCAAAACCACCGACATGAGGCAAGCACTAGAGTAGACTTTCCCTACAGCTTGTCTCCCAGTGAGTTAAATAGGCAGATAGGGTTAGAAAGGTATTTGAAATGCCAAGAAATCTTTCACAGTAAAATGCTACAAGGTTCTCCTGCTCTTCTGACACTGATGCATGGTTCTCATGAGGTGAAATTTTGTATCCCATTTTGCTGGGTAAATGCTCTACACTGACAGCTAAAACAGTTGCAGCATCTCACCTGCAGTTTGCGGAGCTGCTTGATGGCTTCTTCACGATTCTTGTTAGCAGTATCTATATGGCTTTCCAAATCCTTCAGGTCCATCTCTAGCTTCTTCCTGGCAGCCACAGCCATAGAGCGCTGTTTTCGTTCGTCTTCCAATTCCACCTCCATCTCCCGCACCTGTATGGAGAAATACAGGCATCAGCATTTCAGCTTCTTGGTTTCCCAACAGCCAGTTTTCGCATCCCCCTTTCAAACTATACATAAATGCAAGCATGTGACTTGTTTTCATTCTTCCTGGCAGGGGACAGGGCTAACATTCCTCACTAATAAAGCTACACAGGTTCATTTGATAGACATAGGCTGTTTGAACAATCATGCACACAAGGGGGAAAGTCTCTCACAGCTTTGCAGAGCTGCCTGGAGAGTTACCATTAACAAGAATCTGTGGATTGGCACTATCTGCCTAACCATCTTTGAACACAAGTGCCTTTGTGCACAGAACACTTTCAGGATTTACAGAGCAGTTCTTACTTGTCTAATCAGCTGTTTCTTCTTCTCTTCATTCTGTTCATCACGTCCCTGGAGGTCCCGGTCAAACTGTGCCTTCATGGCCTGTTGGTTCACTTCTAGCCGCAGTTTGGCATCCTCTGTGGCCTGCAGTTCATCCTCCAACTCTTCCAGCTGTGTCTTCATCTCCTCCACCTGCTGCTCCAGGGCTCGCTTAGCCTTCTCCAGCTCATGGACCTACAGCACAGTACCACACATGAGGTTTCCTCAAAGAGTGCAGACACTTTCACCTATCCTAAGAGCAAACAAGTCTAAGAACAGCCACTCACATAAGATGGAGTACAAGAACACTGCATCTGTCCCCTGTATTAGGGCAGAGATACCCGTCAAAGCCAGCTGCTCACATACCTGCAAGCTGCCAGTATGAATCACAATTACCTATTAGTTCTGGTCATCTAGGTGTGGTGGTGAGGAGAAAGAGAAAAGCATTTGTTAGCCCAGTCCTGGCCTACTGCAGACTTACCAGAGCTGGACACCTCTGGTTCTGACAGAATTCAAGAAAATACATTTCGCCTCTGAATTTTTTCATTTCCTTCCTGCTTATCCTAAAATTCTTTGTCTTGAAATATTGGGGTTACTGTCTTCCATTGCCTGGCTAGTGCCTGTATTTTACACATCAAGCTCACATCATACCTTCATCTCTGTCACAACAACACCAGTTAATTTTCAGTTTGCCACTACTTTGTTTGGGTCATTTCCAGGTTTTTCCAACCCATCTTTCCTGCTTACTAATGTAATACAAACATAACATTCACAAACTCACAATGTGTCCAGTACCCTCTATTACATATCTCTGTGTTCACAGTAGCATAAGCTTTTTGCAGTATTAAACT
Organism: Strix aluco; assembly: GCF_031877795.1. Classification (NCBI taxonomy): domain Eukaryota; kingdom Metazoa; phylum Chordata; class Aves; order Strigiformes; family Strigidae; genus Strix; species Strix aluco. Next base: position 29,812,348 of record NC_133935.1, read on the forward strand.
AACAGTATCACCTGGGTGACATTTCCTGCCCAGGTATTTTAACTTCATACTTACACTTTTCCCAACATCATCCTTGGAACTCATCAGGTCTTCCATCTCTGCACGGAACTGCTTATTGATTCGTTCCAGCTCAGCTTTCTGCTCTATGGCTTCTTCCAGGGCTCTGGCCAGGGAGAGGGCCTTAGTCTCCTTCTCACGGGCTTCTGCCTCAGCACGGTCCCTTTCTTCTGCATACTTGGCAGAGATGTTCTTCTCCTCTGCCAAAAGCTACAAGAGCACAGCAACAGTATTCTGAGAAATTACTGACAATTTTCTAACAAGGTAAACATGCATCTGTTCATTACTGCCATCTTAATAGTGTTCTGCCATGGATAGAAGGAACCAAGAAAATGCAGCTTCAAAGAATGAAGCACACCATCCCACCTTTAAAAACCGCTGATGTCAAATGAACGAACTTCTGATTCCCTAGGCCTCCAGCCCATTACTTCTAACTTTCTCTCAAAGATGATCTACAAACAATGCTTTGAACTTGATCTTGGTCCTGATATAAATGTTATCTCTTTGGGAAAAAGAGCATCTCTAAACTTCTTATGCATGGAACAGAATTAATTTACTTCTGTGAAAGCTTATTTCTCCACTCTATATGCTATGCCTTAGTTAGAAATAAATATACATTCTCCAAGCAGCATTGCTTGGGTATTCTTAAAGCAGACCTGTCAACAAGGCCAGGTTGGATGGGGCTTTGAGCAACCTGGTCTAGTGGAAGGTGTCCCTGCCCATGGCAGGAGGGTTGGAACTTTAAGGTCCCTTCCAACCCAAACCATTCTGTGATTCTATAATAAGATGCACCTACTGAATGCCCAGTGACTGAAGTCATACCTGATCAAACTTCTTCTGTTTCTTCTCTAGGTTGGAAACAATCTGCCGCTGATGATCCAGGTCCACAGTGAGGTCATCCAGCTCTTGCTGCAGGCGGGTCTTCGTTTTTTCCAGTTTGTCATACGCAGCTGTCTTCTCTTCATAACGCTGGTTCAAGCCCTCCAAGTCCTTCTGCAGCTTCTTCCTGGCTTCCTCTGCTGACTCAAGGCAGCCCAGACCATCATCCATCTTCTTCTTTGCATCTGTTGCCTGAAGGAGGGAAAAGATTGCATGTGAAGCCACGCCACAAATAATGCTATACGTAGTTTACCAGCACCAGAAGTTGAGGGAATAAGTCTGTTTATTTCCGAAGATATACTCCCCCCTCAAATAATAATATATGACTGAATTCCCAAAGGAATTCCTGGATAGAAATCTACAAGCAATTCATATGATTATCATCAGATACTTCTTCATTTCATCTCTCACCAAATCGACAGGATCACCCTTTCCCAGAAAGGTTCTGTTATTACAAGTCAATTCTGCATTTAGATTTTACTCCCCTCAAGACAGACCTGCACTTACTCTCAAAAGTCATTGGTTTATGGGATGCAGACTCTGTACCTGTTGCTGAAGAATAGAGATCTGCTTCTCCAGGTTTCTCTTTGTCTCCTCTTCTTCTTCCAGTTGCTCTTTGAAACTGTTCTTCTCATCCTCCATTTGCTTCAGCTTAGTGCTGAGGCTTAGTTTTAGGCGAGTCTCCTCCTGCAGCAGCTCCTATAAAGCAAACACCTCAGTGGAATTCAGCACTGCTCCTTGGCTTTAAAGGCTCACAATCCTCACCCACTCTCTCCAGAATGAGTACTTTAGAAATTGAGTTTAAGTATGCAACTTATTTCACAGATAAGACAACCAAAGATAGAATTTAAATAATTGTCTTCCAGTGAGTCAGTATAGAACAAAATATTCAGAAGGATCCTATTCTCTCATACACTCTAATGACTAAAGTATACTACTTCACAAGCCATCCACAGTCCTTTCTGGAGTCCTCCGAGTAGCACACAAAGCATTAAAACCTTTCCCAACAACAGCGTGACTGTACTCTGCTATGTGACTTTCTCCTATTCGGGTATCAAAGAAACAGACAACAGGCTAAAATGATTTAGCATGGTTAAAAACAACATCGGTCTTAACAGAATTGTAAGACACTGGTCATTTACCAACAATATTTATTGACTTATGCTGCCAGTGCTTGAGCTGACGGATCTGTAGAGACTAGTAAGACCAGTCTTCAAACTAGTGCATAGTTTTTCTGTATTGTTCACTATCTTTGAGTCTGCTTTTTAAAAAACTAATAAGTAGACAGAACATCAATGACTGTTCAAGGTTACTTGGTATCTGAGGTTTGGCATGCTCTTCCTTTCCCTTCCAACCTTTTGCTTGGTACTCCATACTTTACTGGAAGAGTCATACTCTATTAACTGTAAATGGTTGTTTTATCCCAAAGTATAAGACTAAGCATGATTTTTTCCTAAAAAAATACCAAATTATTTGAATCTATCACTTTCCCAACATCCACTGGGAAATAAAATTTTCTGTTTAACTTTACAAATTCACTGGATATCAGACACAAAACCCCTGTCAAATACTGACTATGAAGACCTCAAACAAGAACCTAGCATTCCAATGCAGTTCTAGGATTAAAGAGCTCTCAAGCAGAAAGGTGACAGAGGAAGACTCTAAACGTAAATGTAAGACAGGGAAAGTTACATATGTTCCACATACTGAGGAAGCAGAAGGAAGATAAACAGCTTGTTTCTGCAGAAGTGCTCTCAATACCACGCAATATAACCCCTTAGCAAAAACCAGCCAGACCCAATCCTTTGAAGTGTTGCATACCCAGTATTTAATGATGTCCAGAGTGATTTCTCACTTTAAGAATTTGTAACTGACACTGGCTGCACCACACACGGATGCCTTGGATTCCAAAGCTCTCACCTGTGTATCCTGAAGCTGTGATTCCAGAGCAGAGAAGTCTTTTGCTAATTTGATTGATTTGCTGTCAGACTGGTTCAAAAGACCTGTGACATTGTCCAGCTCAACCTGAAGGAAAGATCAGAGTACCAAATGCATCAGCAAAAACAAAGCCAGGAACAGGTGAGCAACTACGAGACCCAAAAGTGAAAACTGAGGCACCTCTCAACAGTAAGGCATGTGTGTAGTCTCTCAGGGGAATGAATGCATAATTTCCAAAGTCCCAGGAATGAAATACGAGAAGTCAAAAAGAGATTTTTACCTGGGATCACCTCTGTTGCAACAGTCTTCTGGTTTTGGTTGTTTTGGTTTTTTTAAGGCCTATATGAGATTTTAGACAGCTGGCAAGAATTTTAAAAGCTTCTATTAAACTAACTCTCTTTGATTTTATACTATCTGCTTCAGGACTATATCCAGAGTCTCAAAATTACATTTTCACGCTCCAAAAGATAGTGCACATACCGGCAGTGCTCAACTTTTAATGACAACCTTCCATAAAGGAGAAGGCAGAAGACAATGCTCCGTTGTCCCCTTGAAGAAAGGAGGAGAAAACCCCAAATTTCAACATCATCCTTGAGCCACCCCTCATCACCATCAACCACGTTAAAAAGATTCAAGATGCTGTCTTCCAAATTAGTTACACAATCATCAGCCTGTCAGTGCCACTCTAGGTCCACAAGCAGCTGCATGTTTACACAACGGTACTGTATGAGCTGCTGCATGTTGAAGGGGAGCAGACATACTAATACTTTAAGGCTTATAAAATTCACATGGCAACTTCACGTTCTCAGGGCTGCTCATGATAACAGACATCAATCCAAATGTCCTGCCCTGGCAAAGAGTGAAGGAGTTTGCATACTCCTTGGGAAGCAAACTATGGATTTGCTTTTTGTAGGAACTTTATCCTCAGGAGGAAGAAGATTTTTGAACTAGCTATGTGGAGGTACCATCCTACAACCTCTTCTCTCCAGCCCTGGGCTGAATCAGAACCTAAAGAAAACCCATGCAACTCACCTGCAATTTGTTAACCCTCTCAGCCAGTTCGGTCTTTACTCTTTCGCCTTCTGTAAATTTCACCTGCAGTTCTTGGAGCTGAGCATCTACTTTTTTCCGCTTGTGCTCAGCATCCCCTTTGCCCTGCAGAAGAACCTTCACCTCATTGGACAGTTCAGCCCTCTCACTTTCCAGTGCTTGTTTTGCTTTTTCAAGATTTGCTTTCACCTGAAGAGGAAAAAAAAAAAACCACAGCAAAACCCCTTAGACTTTAGATATGGCAGGATCCTTCCACTGAGTACATTTTTTTTTCCAACAAGCAAGCTAATGTTGCATGTTTAGCAGCTAAGTAGTAGACTGTTTACTCAGAAAAAAACCAATTTGAACAGCCTATTACTGATAAGCAGGAGACAACTGAACAGAGAAGAAAACAATACAGGAGATAGTCTTGCACCATCAGATTTCCAAATTAAAGATTGTACAAGTCAACAAGTGCTAGAAGTGAAAAGAATGTCTTGGCTATGCAGTCTGATGTGCCTGATGGGCAAAAAGAATGAATGCAACTATTTAAAACAACTTCATACATGCTTCATAGTGAAAATTGATCTACCAAGGGAAGAAGAGCACGTGTATCAGAAGCCTTGTATTATGAACACTTCATGTTTTTTCTGCAGCTTTAAGACACTCATAAAGCAGCCACCATTTCAGGGAGATTGACTGCTTTGGCCTTGTGTTTTCTGTTCCACATACCCGTTTGGTTTGTTCTAACTGCTCTGCCAGCTCTTCAATAGCTTGTGAATGTTTTTGCCTCATCTCTTGGATCTGAGCCTCATGAGTCTTTGCTTCATCTTCAAGGGTCTTCTTCAAAACCGTTACTTCTTGTTCTCTCTTTGACCTGCAAAATTCACGAATTCCATTTAGATGCCAAGAAAATAAGCAAACAGATGTGTATATCCACCAACAGCATCACTAACGCAGAAAAATGCCAAGGTCTGTTTAGCCCTACAAGCTATAAAGACACCTTTCCAAGTTAGAACTTAGCATTGCACTCTTCTTAGGTGCAAACTAGTAGCATTACTTTCAGGCTAAGTAGTAATAGCCCAAAAGTATGAATGTTTCAGGGGTATCACTAACACTATGGTTAGGGAGCAAATTAACTTTCTTACATCAGGTGAGGTAATGCAGTCTTGACTACTGCTTGCACACTACTTGCTTCTGTAGTCACTGGGGCTGCTAACCAGCCTACCCTGATAAAGGCAAAGACTTGCTTTGGTAAGAGACTGCTTGTGGCAACACATATTAAAGGAGTCAAAACTAAAACCAAGTAAGCAAGTTGGAGTTACCTGAGCTCTTGCTGAGCAGCTGTAGAATCTAGCGTATCTTCTAGCTCTGTTTTCAATGCTTCCAGCTCTTCTCCCAGATCCCGCTTCTGTTTTTCGGCTTTATTCCTGAATGCTCTCTCTGACTCCAGGTCTTCCTGCAACTCAGTGATCTGGGATTCGAGTTCCCTGATCTTTTTCAGGGCCATGTTCTTCTGAGCTGCCTCTTCTTCCACCCTGTGTTCAACATAGGGTTTTGGTCAGAGCCAGATTTAAACCACATGTAAATTGAAACCACCTGTCCTATCAAGAATAATCAAGAAAAAAGCTGGTATTGGTCAGCTCTACAATATTACATTTAAAGTTTGATCCATATATCATGTACAAATTCTAAGTTCTATTTCCCAGTACTTTAGAGAGGATGATTAAAGAAGGGGACAGCGAGAGACTGACAACAAAATAAAGCAGAAGAGAAAGCACCATTTTACATTGAAAATTGGACACTTTACTGAATAGATGAACATAGCAACTACCAGACAGTGTGTTGCCACTACTTTTTAACCCCTTCTGAAATCGTACTGCTCCAGTGAGAAATGTGCTGTGCACAGTACATTCACAGTCTAGCTCTGTACAGAGAATGTGGCAATGAGCAGCAGTCAAAGAACTCTGATGCCAAGGACGTGGATCTTAACAATCCACAGGCTGAAATACAACAGCCACAGATTCCATTTAGTCCCTATTCCAAAGTAACACAAGACAAGAAATACTTCCCCCAGCCTGTGGTCTCTGAATACCGCTGGTCAGGTTCTCACCTAGCTAAGGCTGCCTGCAGCTCCTCTTCCTTCTTGGCCAGCTGCATTTTGAGTTCTGCAATCTGAGCCTGCAGCTCAGCAATCTGGTCATGCAGATCACTGGAGTCCCCTTCAAGCTTTCGACGAGTCTTTTCCAATTCTTGTCTCTGCTTTTCTTCACGTCGCAGACGTTCTGATGGAGATTGGGACACATTAAGTTACACGAACAACACGTGCTCAAAGAACATTGTATGAGCAGAGAAAATAAAGCTAAGCAATAGTTTCTTTCCTAATAATACAACTGTCCAAACTGGAGCTGGAGTGCATTATTCTGTCAGGACCTATACGTGCAACTGCCCCTGCATTTTGCCCTCAAAACATGACTGGGCAATTTTCCTTTTTCTCATCTCACAGCCAAACCTCCTTCCCTCCTTTCACTGTAGTAAATAATGCCAGCACAATGCCACTCTCTCCCAACACCCACACCACCCAGGCATCAGCATCACTTAATGAGTGCTCAACACAAGGTCTGCTCTCCCTTTACCGAAACTAAATCACCTGGCTCCTGCTGTGTTAACCTGGGCAGTCTCCAGATGAAGAGCCTCTAGCTTGAACTCTGAAGAACTTGTGCAAACAGTATACCAGAAACAGCACTAACCCTGACAGATTGATGCTGCTGGAAGTAGAGAAGTGGAGACACTTCCACAGCAGGTGAAGAAAGAAAACCAGCCTCTCTTCTCCATTGGCCTGCTACTTTGGAGAGGATTTTATTTAGATCAAGGGCTCAGCTGACAAGGCACATAACCTTAAGGCACATAACCTTCAACCAGACACTGAACAGCTCTATCAAACTGATCAATAGCATACACACTATAGACTAATTTTTAACCCCTCAGAAACTGGAGCAGACTAGAGCTCTAGAAATGAAACTGAAGTTCAACAAATTTTTACAAGAAACCACCTAAAGCTAAACAGGTAAGTCCTCTGCAGGATCTGCCTTTTAAAAAAAAAAAACCAAAACAAACCAACAAATGAAAACCACCTTCAAGGTCTGTGATCATGGCCTCATGCTTATTCTTGAGTTTGGCTAAACTCTTAGACTTTTCCTCTTCCTCTGTCAGGTTTGTTGTAAATTCAGACATTCTGTCTTCCAACAGTTTCTTCTCCTGCAGAATTGAGAAGGTAGTGTGAAAGCAGTTACTGGAATTACAGGAGATGTTTCCAGAGCTGACTATGCTTCAAGATGTCAATGTCATGAGTGCTTACTCCTGCTACAAGGAAACTTGGAATGAAAGATATCCTTTCACAATTACAGGTAGTGTTCAATTAAATAAAGATCTGTCTTTGACAGCCCTTCCAAAGGTGAAAGGGAAGTCTGTTTATGAAATATATTGCTATGCCAAACAGTATCAAGTCATCAGAAAACGTTTGCTCATAGATTGTTATTTAGTCGAGGCTATTTAAGTATCACACAATACTGACTTGTAAAGAATACAGGCAAGCAGCTAATTTCAAAAATTCAGGTCAGGCTTGTCAAAGACAAGACTGAATTAATTCATAAATTTCCCCGCAATATGGGAAAGGTCAGCCTTTGGTGAGTGGCTCCAGGAGAAACACCTGTGCATATTTAGCCTGTGTAAAAAGCTGCAGGAGTCCTACCTTAGCCAGTTTGAGATTCTGATCTTCCAGAACTATCACATCTTCTTCCAGTTTCTTCAATTTGGCCTCTGTAGTCACTTTTTCTAGTTGCAACTTCTGCCTTGCACTTTCCTCTTCTTCAAGCTGCTCTTCTAGTTCCTTCAAAATACCCACAGAAAAGCAAGGCATTTGTCAGTGCTGCTCACTAATCAATGTAACAGCACAGTAACAATACTAGAACTTGGAAGGTTTCTTTACCCTTCTTTCAAGACATTATTAGTACTTTCCAGAAGTGACACCTCTATCATGACTTAGTGCAACACACTGCATTCTAACAGACAAGTTTTCTAACAGAATAAACAATGCTATTTTGCAAAGAAGAATGCTACCATTCCTAAAACACCTGGTTTAAGCAAAGACTTGTCTAATTATTTAACAAGTGGCCATCATCTTCAAGAACGAAACAGCTCATGCCAGATGACTGACTGAACCCCTCAGGCTCAGCACCAGAATCCCAGTGATCGCTGTGTTCTATTGATATTTCCACAGATAGATTTTTCTATGCCTTTTTTTTTTATTGTTCTCTTTTTCCTGTTTCCCTCCAAGCTGAGACAAAAGAACCACCCTAACCCTTACTATCTTCTTTACTGACAAGAGGCAGCATTCCTAAGGCATTACCTGGATGTTCTGCTGCATTTTCTTCTTTTCAGCCTGCAGATGTTGACACCGTTCTTCCTCTTCCTCCACCCTTGCTTCCAGGTCATGACATATCTCCTCCAGTTCTTGTTTCTTTGCTGTCAGGCGGGCTCTTATCTCCTCAGCTTCAGCACAGAGTTCAGTTTCTGCTTGCAACTGTTCCTGCAGCTGCATCTTCTCTGCCATTAGCTACATTGGACACAAAGGCAGAAATAAAACAAGCTCCAATTTACCAAAGCACTTAGCAGTCCGTGTTAAGTGAAGTTATGTGCTCCAGTGTTCCACAGTTACAGTCTTAAACATTGCAGCAGTCTCCTGCTGCTAATCAAAAGCTAAATATCAAAACATAGCTTTTAAGTGTTTGTTCTCCTACACAAACCATGCACTGCAACCACATTAGCCTTAACAGATTTCTCAAGACCATTTGAAATAAGGACAGTGCCTAGTTTTCCCCTACAAAAGTAACACAAACAATTATCAGCCCTACAGAAGAACAATCCTGCTGCCACCTTCTGTGTGCCAAACAAAAAGGGTTCCATCAATGATGAGGGTGAATTCAACCAGCTCGCTATAATACTCAGCCAAAGGAGACTTTGCATAACAGCTATATAGAAGGGCAATAGACAGTCACCATACAAAATGCTGGAGGAACGGAGGTGGGAGGAAGGGCAAGGGAAATTGAACAAGATGGCAGCCAAGTCACATTTTTCAACAAGTTGGAATCCTGCAGCTTGTCCATTAGACCAATAAAGCAAAGGAGATGCTCCCAAGCAGTTGGCCAGGTCAGAGAAAATAACTTTTACACATATTTGCAAACTCACCTGGGCCTGGAAGGTCTCCATCTCACTCAGTCTATTTTCTGCAGCTAGCTGCTTCTCCTTGACCTTTATTAGTTCTTCTTCCTTGGCCATCATCTCCTCTTCCTGTCTGCTTACTTGCAGAAGGGGCTTCACCTGAAAGGGAAACCAAGGGAATGAGATGTGCATAAGGAACAAAGAAAACACAAAGAAATGATCTATACTTGATAACCATTGAATAAAACAACATTTTAGAGAAGTGTCATATTTGAAGGACTGACCAGTTGTTTTGTTGTGAACACTGGGAGGATCATAGAGGACTAGATATCACCTACTCTGCCAATAACACACTTTCTGCCTGCCCAACTTTTCCTCTAGAATGGGATGCATCAGAAAAAGGATGGGTAAATTCCAGACCCTCAAGGGCTAAGTAGTAATAACAGAAGAATAAAAAAGTTGCCATACAGTAGGGAAATTCACAGGTAGGTCAAAATAAACATAAAACAACACCTGTCTCTGTGCTCTCCCATCAAAAACCCTTAGAAGCCATTTCATAGTAAAAAGTTTAAACTCTGCTCTCAACTCTCATTTAGCTGCAAAGTCTCATGGCTAAAAGCAAGAAATCCCATACATTTAGAAGAAAAACCATTTCTTCATGTGCTCATTTTTATAAAGGTAAAGTATCTACAAGTCTAACATCAAGATCAGACCTCAGTGCTTTTCCTTTGCTTTTACAACTGTGGAGAAAGAGATAAGCCATCCCCATATTAACAATTTTTGGCTAGCTAAATTGACTAGCCATGTTGACTCTTTGAAGTGTCATACCACCAAAGCAAGTGATCCTCTTACTCCTCTCAGGTGTAAAGCATTAAAAGATGACTTCTGCTTTTCTACAACATTACTTGGATATAGTCTTGCACTTGGTTTATGCAGGCATACTGTGTAGCTACAAAATATGCTATGATATTCTCTGCCTAAATGAATCAAGGTGTAGTTGTAAGCCAGCCCAATGGTAGAGGAAGTGATTTTTGTGGTCTGGTTCAACCTGAGAAGTTGAAATTGCAACCGAACTGTCAAAATTGCAAAGGGAAAAAAATATTACCTTGGTGAACAACCTCCACCATTGCCAGTTCCGCAGTTTCAAATAGGCAGCACAGTTCCTCTGAAGCACTTTCATGGCTGTCAATTGCTGCTGGCGTTTGGCAAAGGCTCTGCAAGGTAAGTGGAGGTCAGACAAAGGAACCCACAGCAGCACACAATTCTCTCCACCAAGCCCTTTCTTAGATACCTCTAAATTTTTACTTTAGACGGTTTCCTCCTAGAAAACCAGCAACATTTCTAGTAAACTTTCTCTATTTTTTCTAGTCTTCTCTGCTCAGGTAAGAGCGGTTATCCTTTCCTTTATTCAATTTCCTATTTAATTAAGTTTTTCCCTAATGTCTTCTAATCTGAAAAGCCTCACCATTTTAACTTCAAAAAAGGAAGATATGAAACAGAGGTGTGTTTTCCTGCCAATCTGACTGATACTGCTTTTATTTTTAGAACTGTACCTAATACCTTAAGAGAAATCCTACACCTCCTGGATCAGTATTGTACTAAGACCTTTTCATTTTCACATTTGCAGGTTGCAGCACTTCTGTCAAAATCTTTGCCTGGCGCATAGTATTTCTATAGAGAGGAATACACTTTACTGCTCTGGTAGTACATGGGATAGAAACACACAGAGTTTCTCACAGGTGCCAGAAGTCCAGCATTGCAGAGATCAGAAAAACCTAAACCACCATCAACGTTATATACAACAAATAAATCGTGGCCTTCCTGACAAAAAATAATTTCTAGTCAGCTTTTTCTGAAGAGAAACTTATACCTGAATGGGAGAAATACACGTTTATAATGTACTTTACAAAATATGGTCCTTACTTTCTAGCCAGGTAGCCTCTGCAGCATGCTTGGAAGCCAATAATGACATCTGTGATCTTCAGGTCTCTCTCTTCTTCAAGATGAGCAAGGACTCCAGCTCTGAAAAACACTTTACTCTGTCCAATTCGGTAAAGGTTGGAATCCAGCTCCAATGCTTTGATCTAAAATGAGAGAGAGAAGAATTCATCTCCTGCAAAGACTGCTTCATGTGAAAAATCACGAAACATATTTGTGTGTCATGCCTGTAAGATAACCCTTCCCTACAATGAGCCACTCAGACCAAAGTTGCTAGTTCCCAATAAAGTCCTGTCCCAATTAGAGGAGTTGGAGCTCAGCCAAGCACAGCATGAAACAGAGGTGACCAGAGACAGAAAATATGACAGAAAGCATTGTTTAATACACCACCACATCAAGTACCCAGAACTACAAGGATACTGTGAGGAACATATGCCTAGTCCCAATAGCCCTCTTCCTTTCCAAAAGGAATCACATCTGTTGATCCCCTCTATTTATTTTTTCCCAGGCCTAATCTTTGTCAGAAAAAGGCACTCCAACCAACTTTCCTGTCCTTTAAAGAATTTGCTGTCAACACTTATAATAGTTAAGAGGAATAAGGTAGAAAGACAGAAGAAAAGGGAATCCCTCACAGTCGAATTCAATTCAGTCTCTCCTAGCCTTCAAGCTACAGAGCCACAGATTTCCCTTTGAAGCAAGCAATTCTGCAGAAATGCCTTCACTCGCATTTTTCATCAGCAAGCCATTACAAAAAGTTTGTTGAAGCTCATACTTTAAGCATGTGCTAAAGGTAACATAAGCATTTTGATTCCAAAATGCTTCTAAGCATTTTGATTATATGAATACTGCTGGCATCGCAAAGTGGTAACAGAAAGATCTTCTGCCCAGGATTATCAAACCTCATGCTAGTCAAAAGCCTCCATCTCCGAAGTCAAGACAAAGGTTTTGCACCCTCCTTCTCTCAGATAAAACATCTGACTTTGGAATTTTGGTCTGTGAGTATAAGATATTTAACATGCACAACTCCAATTTCCAAATCACACCCATAAAGTTTATTCTATTCAAGTAGAGTTTATGGGATGTCTTACCATCAGCACACAAGCCTGCTTTCCATCCATAAATCCTTTGGGAATTGCATTTGGAGTTAAGATTTCATATCTGAAAAGGAGAAAACATTAGACTAGTTACACAAGTATATTTGAAAACAACAAACAAAAAAATCAGTAATGCGTTCCTACGCCATCATGACTTTGACAGTTTATGGTCTTGTTAGAAGGAAAAAATTGCACTTCTAGACAGATTATGAAGCAGCAGTCTTAGATGGGGTCCTCTACGCCTCACCTTAACTACATGCTTACTAGAGAAGTCAAAGATGCTTTTGGGAGGCTTTGTGATAGAGAATACTGAGGGACAGATGTGCTGCCTTTGAAAACAGTGACAATCTAGTTGCAATAAAATACTTCCATTTTTGTGCTTATGTCTTAACTTTGCCAGGATAAAGACTGCTTCAGATTCTTTTCTAGGCCTTACCTTTGCCTGAATTCCTGGAATACAACTCTGTTGGGGAAACCCTGACGACAAATACGGATTCCTTCCAGCACTCCATTACAGCGAAGCTGGTCGAGGACCAAGTGGGGATCTAGTTTTCCAGCCTAGTGAGGAAAAGTATATTTTATAAATACCACAAAGCTTTTATAAGAGGGGCTTACCCCTTGCCTCCTCTTTTTTGTAAAGCAGCCAGTTCTCTCTTTTCCAGTTAGAAGCAACAAGAACTGCAAGGACCTGTCTCCAAAATTTTTGTAAGTATACAATTATTTAGGATGACCTAAATAAAACAGGACGTCTATAAAATCTCTTGCAAAACCTGACAAAAGGTAGCAACCCAGCCACATGCCCCAGGAAGCCCAGGTAAGACTGCATGGGCTGCACTGTTAGAACTGTCTTTACCTTTTTCTCATGGTTGGGGATAATGCAACGGACAAAGTTGGGGTTGGTGTTCCTCAAGGTAGCCATCAGTTTAGCCAGCTGTTCTTTATAGAGTTGTCCCACTGTTCGGAACATACCCTTCCTGGTTTTAAAGGCCCCTGGCAATGCTGTATCTGACATACCAGCTACCTGATCCAGTCCAACAATACGGTCAACTAGAGAGAGCACAAGAAAGAGTGTTAAAATTCTGCCACAAACAAAGGAAGCATTGGAACATACAAAGAACATCTGGGTAGAACAGGATAAATGAGAGGAGCTGCAGGATCCTTTTTGCTTCATCTTTACATAGATGTCGATTCCTGTACAGATTTTGTGCAGGGATAGGAGCAGGAAGGAAAGGAAAAAAAGCAACAGCTCACTACAGGAAGTTTGAGTGATGGAGTCAAACTTACTCCCAAACATATTCTACTGATGCTCTGGAAGTGCAATCTAGAGGTGAGTTTCAGATGCTTCTGCTTGCTTAGGTTACAATGAAAAACAACAAACCAAGAGTTCTAGCTGCTAGCCCAGCAGAGTCAACTACTGGTTTACTCTGACCCAAAAGGGGCTGCAGTTAGAGAAAAAGCCCAGCTTCACTCTTGCATTAGAAGCAGAATTGCCATGACCAGTGATCAGAAAAGCTGTATCTACTTGTAAACTCAGCAAACATGGTAAAAGGCATGATAGAAACCAAACCTCAAGATACCAGTTTGAGTTATTTTTGGAGTACAAGTATTCTATGACAGAGACATGGACAATACCACTAGGAGAAAGTCAAAACTTCCTGCCCCAACAGTTTCTCCATTATGCCACGGTGACATGCAAGCACTGATGAAGCTATCGCCCTGATGGGTGCACTCCACAGATCCCTTTTTTCAACAGAAGTCGGTCAGATCTGAGAGTAGCAGGGGCAAGAAGAAACTAAAGCATCACTTTTTCCCATTGCTCTTCTACATGGAGATAAAAATTCACCCACCCAACCAAAACCAACTGTACTGCTGTAAATTTCCACACCCTCAGTACATTTTTACTAAAGGCTTCAAGCTACTACTTCGCTTTATCTTTAGTGGTTGGCTGATGACTACACTCAGGCTCCCAATCTTCACTTCAGAAAATACATCAATTTGTGCTCAACTGGCTTCTGATTAAAAAAAACTGCTAAGAGAAACACTTACCAAAGAAGAAACAATAAAGGATGCTCTGATTTACAGCTAATATTTGTTTAGAACTGCTCACTTCTAGAGCAGCTGTTAGAATAGGGTCAAGGTTGTCTTATCAGAAAGAAAAGAAGGTTATGTTACTATATGACATCACAGGGAAATCCACAGAAGAGTGTCCCAGATTGCAGATGGAACAATCCTCTTACAAATCTTGAGCCCTGCAATCTACATCAAGATAGCAAAAAGGACAGTCACTTGCAACAGAAGATCCAGCTAAGAATAACAAATGAGAACTTATGAGATGTGGTTCAGTTGACATTTCAAGTCCAAAAGGAGTCTCACACAACAAAGGCCTTGTAAGGCACAAGTTGCTGACAGCCATTTTTCATACAGCACAAGTTCCTTTGCCAAACTAACTTTCTTTTAAATGATCAGCAGCTGAAGTCAAATCTCAATACTAGAATCAATGTTAAACTGGATTTCAGTTTAAACGCAGTCTCAGAAATCTTCCTTCCAAATCTTGCAAGAAATAGAGCCTTAATAGCTCTACGTTCAAGCAGTTGACAGGGATTTACTTTTAGCTATTCCTATGCAAGTCTTGCAAGAGCAACCTTTAGCACCTGAATATGTCCATATTTTTCTTGTATCCACTTGCAAGGTGAGTTTTGCTTTTGTTTTAAAGTCCGTGAGGAGCTACTAGCACAAAGCAGAGGAAATGAACGAGACAGACAAGCAGGTATGACAAAAAGACAAAGAGAAGTTAACGGAAGCATTTCTTGCATGGTTCTAGGATGCATTACACACATGACAACAGCTGGGTTTCTCAGTCACCTGGTTCTAGATGAAGAATAGGAAAGTGTTGATAGAAATAGGCTCTCTGAACGTTCTGCATCTCTGCAACAGACAGAGACGTCAAAGAAAACCCACCACAGAAAGTGACAGCAACAGTAAGACTCAAAAGCAAATAAACCCAGAGAAGATAGAGTAAAATATTCAACAACACTGCAGAAAGAACAGACTAGTTGCAGGACTGAAAACATAGATTCAACCTCAGATCTTGTGTTTGAGTATAGCAGCTGTGCAAGCTGCTGGGACATAATGGTGCACTCGTACTTTACCCTGGCATTCTTGGTTTCAGGAAAGAATTGCCATCTTTGCAGCAAGCTTAACATATGCTGATGCAAGTGAACTTTTCTCTAGAGTTACAGTGAACTTTTAATGAAATACCATGATCTAAGCAAAGGATGTTCCAGATAATCCTCATCTTGGTGGCTTAGTCTTCAGGGGAAAAAGCAACACAGCTCACAGACTTTTGATGATCAAACTCTTCCACATAAAACATGAGAAAACAAATGAGATTAAGTTTAATTACATACCATCTTTCCACAGCTCAGAGACAAACTTATCCGATGACTGGTGGAGAAGAGTTGCAATGTTATCATTCAGTGGATCCATGTTCTTCATCAGCCATTCATCTGCTTTATAATCCACCTGGAGAAGATAAGCACATCAAGAAACTTGGGGGGATTTTCTGCAGCACAAGGTGCAACAAGATCCTGTAAAGTCTACAAAAGTAGCACTGAGGTTTACACAATCAACAACAGGTTACCTAATCATTCTTGGATTTGCCATCTAAGCAAGCATACCTACAAATTTCAAACCCTAACAAACAGCTGCATGTTCTGTTCTGTCAGTAAAGGGAATGGATCTGCAATACTAGTTTGCACCACCCAGAGTGTGACACAAAAACCAACTGCATCATCATTTTTGGTGATGAAGTCTCGATGCAAGTTTCTGAAAAGTATCTCCAATCTCACCAAGTCACTGAGAACAAATTAAAATTGGTGTCAGTTTGACATGTCTTCAACTATACATGTATTACTTGCAGGCAAATTCCCTTAGGCCCTGTAAGGTCCACAGCAATGGAACAACTTCGTGAAATCTTCCACTGGATTCCCATAGGCAGACATTTTGATAAGTAGCCATTTCTAAGAAGCAGTGGTTATGCATTAGAAAATACAGCAGATATTCCAATGTTCACATTTTAGCTACTAATTCTTTACCTTGCCAGCATAATGTATGATACAGAAGTCAGCTTTGTCTTTCAGCTGTTTTGGCTTCTGAAATTTGGGGTGGGTGCCTTGCTCTTGTACAACTTTTTCCACAAAACTTTTGTCTGTTGCTTTTGGGAACCAGCACTCTTCATCCAGCAGGGCCAGTATACCAGGAGGCCCAGCCTTAAAGAAGGGAAACATCAAAACATCATTACATACATGACTACACCAAAAATTAACACCTTTAGATGGCTAAAAAAAAAAAAACAAACCAAAAAAAACCAAAAGCTACCAAACAGGACACCTAGGCCTGATCCCCATCACATTCACCTGTTGTGTGGTATCAGTTCAACTACTTCCATACTAATAGAAATCACTAAAAATTCTTCAAAATCCTCATCTGAATTCTGAACATTTTTATGAGAAGGTCTCTTCCATGACATTTGTCTAGGTTGTTTTATATGGAAAAAAAAAATCTTTTTAATAGAAAGAACACTATCACACTGTTCTCCAAATATCCAGGTGTCTAAACACAGAAGACCATAGAATATTTCATAAACTAGTCCTTACTATTGGAACATCTAGTATTAAATTTACAAATTTCCAAGTTTCATTAGAGCGGAATGAAAGCAAGAGAGATTCACAGCTTCTCATCACACTTACAGTTAAGTAAGGAAGTTCACACTACTTATAGTAAGCCACACATACATCTAGCACTATGCAGATCTACACAAATGAAGACAATTTTGCGAGAGGAAAAAGTGGCTGACTAGGTCTGCTTTCATGCAATATTTCCTACAGAACTGATACCAACAGATTTATTGGTGACATACTTTCAGACAAAGAGGAAACTGTTCACTTCTGCTTCTAAGCATACCACAGTGTCAGTAGAGGATTACAAAAATCTAGAAAGCTAGTTCCAGTCTATGGGTAGGGGTTATGTGCTCAATGACAAAATTAGCGCAGCCATTTCTTCCTTGCTGCTCGATGGTAGAAGAACAAGCTTACCGGCTTCTCTATGAGATCAATGCAGGGCTGCAGATCCAGGCCAAAGTCAATGAAATTCCACTCTATGCCCTCCCTCTGGTACTCCTCTTGCTCCAGAATGAACATGGTGTGGTTAAAGAGCTGCTGCAACTTTTCGTTTGTGTAGTTAATACACAACTGCTCAAAGGAGTTCAACTAATGAAGAAAAAGGTAGAAAGATGTTCGAACAGTTGCTTTTGAAGACACACCTACTATCCTCTTAGCACAAAAGATCACATCTATAGTTCAGGAATTTAAGCTAGTGTTCTGTATGGGCTGGACAGCCCTTCATGAATAGCCCTATTTGCTTATGAACTGCCTTTTATGTCACATGACACTGCATCAGTGTTGCAATCCCTAGGGAAGTTCATACACACTGCTCCTCAGACTTTGCAAAAGAATGTTTAGTTGTGAACAGCAGAACTACTGCAGCTACTTAACCCAGGAAAGAAAAGACTCTGGTTTTCTCACAAACTCAAAGCTGGCAAGTCATTTTCATAGGAAGATGAAGCAACAAAGCCTGAAGACAAATTCCTAAAAGCATGTGGACTGGAAAGTCCTTATTTAAATCCTCATATATAAAATCAGAGCAAGAAAAGGTAAGGGAAATTTCTTCAACATCTCCAAATTTCTTCAAATTGTAAGGACAAGGTAAATAACCCACAGTGCATTTTCATGTTAGATCACACTAAATATAATGCAGCTGCTAAAGAGAATGGTCCTGTTCTTCCTCCATGTTTCAGTAACTCCTAACCATGTATTTCCATTCCCCTCCTTTACATGAGATCCAGCAACCATGAAACCAAAGGTAGACTGATCAGAGATGGGGAAGGAGAAATAAAATAAAAAAACAACTTTTCTGTGTCTACGTTCTTTATTTCATGGATTGTTCCATTTCACTTTGCAGCTGCACATGAACTAGATCCAACATAACACAGGTTGATAGGAGGTGCCTGGCTGGGATAATGGCAGGATAGTTTGGCAGGATCTTTTCTGATGGCAGCCTGTGGTTGCTTCAGACTAAGTATAATGCAAAGCCACATTCTAAAATCATTGTTTCATACACATCATGGTTTGGCCTAACAGTTCACTGCCACCTGTAGAGGGAGTTCCCACTTCCCCTCTTTTCCATCTCTCCCTCAACTTTCCTTCAGCTCTTCCTTGTCTACATTTATCTTGCATCAGTTTTTATGCTCAGATTCCCCTTTGCAGACTGATTCAATTATAAAACACCCTAAGAAAATATTTTCCACAGGGCTAACGAGGTGAACAGTACAAGCAATTGCAGCCAGGAGCAGCAAAGGGGAAAGGACCAAGTTCACTCTTTGTCCACACCACGGAGCCACCATTAAATTCGTTTAGCTGTATGTGAAACCACACTCTGATCCCAAATTTTCAGACTTTTTGCAAAAAGGAGCATACAAAGGTCAGAATTTATGTTGGATCTGATTTGGTCTACCCTGTCTTTGTCTTTCCAAAACTCATCAGCAGGAAGAAACCATTTCTAACAATTTTTAATGACACTAATAGGTTTCAGTGGGTCATCCCTTAAATGTTGTGGGACAGACTAACGGGACATAAAATTTTAAGTGCAATGATGATCCATAATTCTACATGACATTTTAAAAGACTCTTTTGCAGGTTAGCAAACTCTTAAGGTGTGAGCTATAAAGAATCAAGAACACCCGGAACTGTGAAATTAAAATAACTTTAACACACGTACCAAAAAGTATGTAAGCACCAGAATACACAGCAATAAGATAAAACATTTGCAGAATACATAATACACTACGGCAATGAACCACTGAAGTTACTAACTAACTTATCTGGCAGTTCACATCAGCAAAGATCTCAAACAACAGAAGTGGAATATACATCCTTTCCAAAACTATAGTGTTCTTTTCCAGTTTTAAACAGATTTCCTTCAGCAGTCTTTGCTCCATGGTAACTATGCTGAGTGCAAGGACCTGACATCTCCTTACCTCAAAAATCTCAAAGCCAGCAATGTCAAGGATTCCAATGAAGGATGCACCCTGTCGCTTGGTCTTATCCAATGCTTTGTTGATACGCATAACCAGCCACCGGAACATACGTTCATAAGTGGCTTTAGCTAGTGCTTCAATGGCAAAGTCAGCCTAAACAGAAAAAAAGACAAAAATCAGGAGTTACATTATAATCCAAAGGAAGGCACAGGTTACACTGTTTCGGCATCTAATGGCCCAAACTCACTGAACAAGGCTCATTGCAGAAGTTATTCTCAATGAGAAGAAGATGGCACAGCAATACTCCATAAAGAAGACCAAAGAATTTGTCTTAAATTAGTGTGTCAAAGCCACATTTCAGGATCCTGCCTGTTGGAGAAATCAAGGCCTGGTATTCAAGAAAGAAAAATGATGCCCAGTCACCTCCACTATAGTAACATAGCATGTTTCACAGGCCCAAAGAAAAGCATTTAAATTATTTTGTAATTTAGGATTTGTGAAGCCAAATCCCTCCCTCCCGTGCCATTACCCTACCTGTGATTGACACAAAAATACTACGTATAGCAAGAAATTAAATATCAGAATGGAAAGGTAGCACAGAAAGGTAGCTCGTGACTATTTCTAGACTTCACTCTTCCTAACCCCTTCCATGTTATGGGGGCTTGTTTATTTACACTGAGAATAAGGATGCGTTCATAAAGAAGCCACGCAGTGGACAAGCACAGGGACTTTGCTCCATTCAGGAGGGCACTAGCTCCTAGGTCAGGTCTCATTTAGAGGACAACCTGATTCAAGAATGTTACAAAATTTACAATCAGTTTCAAGGGTCAGCAGCAAATTCTTCCACCCTAGTAGTTGACCTATTCAAAAATTACAGCAACCTGAAAATGTCATCCTTGCATACAGCACTAAAGGAACGTACTTCCTTGGGACAGCCAGTCACCAAAATTAAGGGACTTGCATTCTCTTTTGGCTTTTTTTCTCCTTTCAGATGAGAAAGTGCTACAGGGGCAGGGTGATTTCAATCTTTATACAGATCAAGTGAGCAAATACTAGGAGCAATATGTATGCTGCATTATTCAAGTGTGGTTGCCATACAGTGCAGTCATAAAGATGGTTATTAAACACTACAGAAACCTCTAATACATGTTAGCTTTGTGGCAGCAAGATTAAAGACTAAAGTACTTGTTCATTTTTAGAGAATGCACACCTGCTCTTTGGTCTGAGCTTTCTGGACATAATCTCGTCCAACTTTGATGCGAGGAGTCAGGATACCTCTAGTGAAATCCGTCACATTGATACCCAAAAGGTGAGACACTTTCTGAGCAGCTAAAGACGGTAAGAGGAAACAACAAAGAGATTAATGTTCTTTTGTTTTTCTTACAGTAATACGCAAACGTAAAACATTCCTGCAACTGCCTTCCCAAGAGAGTCATGAAACAGCTTACAGAAAATGTTAAATTAAGAACAGGTTGACGAGACAAAGAAAGGTATCTTCAAAACAAAAAAATCCCCAAAAAACCTCTTGCAACCCATACTACAGGTTATTGAGTTTCTCCAGAAGCCATGAGAGTCAATCTGAAGCAATACTCTCATACCATTAAGTCACAACACGGAAGTTTTAGAAAGTTCATAGTCTGTACTCAATTTAAAGATACATCAAGTAACAGATTTGTTAATCAAGCTAATGGTTCTGTCTTCATTTACAGATTAGTCTTTGAGGCAACTCTGTATTTCAGATTCAAGATCCAAAACCCAAATGGCTTACTCTCCTCCCCAAAATGCCATTTAGAGCATATTTTCCATAATAATAATAGCCAAAAATATAAACACTTAAAGATAAATTAGCAACCTCTTGTATTTCTGCAGTACATCTGTAATGAAGGTCTAAGAGTTAAGTCTTCCAACAGATAGCCTTCCATCATGTGAAACATTGTACGAATGCATCAATGGGCAGTGCACTTAGAATAGTACACATACTTTATACCCTCCACATAACTATCCACCTTACTCTGAGTTACAAGTCTACCTACAAAGTCAGCAAAGAACATTCCTTAAACTCTGATAATAGAGGTTTGTAGGAGCAATCATTCCTAGCTTGGTTAAAACACACACACACTACATATTCCAGTAGAGTAATTCTTTTCATCTGGTCATCACACATTCTTTCTGCCTAGCCCTGTCACAAGAACAGTGCCACATTCCTGCCCATGGGTGGCTGTAAACACACGCCTAGCAAAACAGCATGCATTTGTACGAAGGAGCACATCAGCTTCTTTGACAAATAATTCACCTTACAGAAAAAACAGGACTCCAGCACTCCCCACATACTGTATTATTCTAGTTGCAAGAACCTCCTGTAGGCCTTCTTCTGCATTTTAGTTTGGGAGGTGAGCGGGGGATGGGAGGAGGGTTACCTGTATTGTCTGGCATAGAGGCTTGGTCTGTATTACGCTCCTTCTTGAAGACTATGTTTCCAAGTTGAAGAACACCTGAGATAACCTTCAGCAGACCTTTTAAAATAATAATAGCTTAGTGTTAGGCATCACCAAAAGCCCTGATATGACCCAGTTAGCTTTCCTGACATGATTAAGAGGCCCTTCTCAACATTCTGAAGATCTTTCTGGAATCTGGAGAAAAGCACCACAGATAACTCCTCTGTATGACTCCTATTCAGGACACAGGACTGACTTTCTCTGTCCCTCCTATGCATGACTACACAGCCTGGAAATGTACCCATTCCCAACACCACTATAAGTAAAGCAGGAGACAGGACTGAGGGTAATGCGTCACACTATTACATCTGTATAAAACATTCGTTCTCTGTTACAGGGCCAAAATTTCACTATTTTCCCCAATGACTACTGTTAGACACAGGAAAGAGACAGTTATTAAGAGTACAAACCAATTAAGAGAAGTAAGATTTTGTTCCTTTAGCCCCGTATCACTTTCAGCTCCCTGACCAAGGCCTGTAGTCCATACAGCATACATTATAATGTATGGGCAGCAGGATGTGGGCGAAAGTGCCTCTACCATAACTGTTACTTATTACACACTGAAGCACCCCACCCATTGCTAACGATATATTCATACTCTTCAAATGATGCACATCACAAAAGCATCATCAGATGCCAGGGCAGGAAATAAATTTTTCAATGCTGTAGCATCAATTCAGTTTTCACTGTGTATCAGTTGAAGCTCATTGCATCATAGCTTCCAGTTGCCTTAAGCAAAGTAAACTGCCAGTCACATGCAAAGGGGATCTTGTACCAAAGATTTTTTTTTTTTTGTCCGCTAATTTCTACCTGTTACAGAAACGTTTGTTTTAAAACAATATCCCTTTGATAGCAGAGCAAACAAAGGCTCCATATATGCTATATCAGGACCAACAGAAACATGTATGTTCCTAGTGGCATGTTATGAAATTCAGTGGTTTGACAGCTGAATCTGGAGTCCTGGCACTTGGACAGACAGCTTATTTTGACGTTGTCTCATATATGAAGATAGTGTTTAGACTTTACATCCCAACTAATCAAGCTACTCTATGCATTATTCTTCTAAGACTGTAACGCACATTAATGCACTTTGAACAGCAAGTGCAAAACACTAAAGCTATCTTTGCTGTAGTGGCTGGAACCAATAGCTCATCTGTGTGACAGCAAAGACATGCCCTAGAGCATACATTAAAAACCCAACTCAAAAACACTAGCATAGCAGGACATCCCAGTAGTAAATTAGGCTGCCAATTCTTTCATTCAGTTTAGGCAAATTTTTCTTCACCTCCATACAGCAGTTTCAGATGACTCAGGATATTGAGAAGTATATTAAACTGTGGATAACAACAGCGTGGATTTATAGCAGACTGGACTGTGAAGAGCAATAGTTAAGGCACAGGCACATATTCCCTACAGCCACAAGAGCTGCAGACTCCAGCAGAGGAGGTGATGACATCAAACCACCACAGATGCTTGCTTTAGGTAGAGGAAAAACAGTCCTAGTTTTAGAAGACCTTATACATTTAGAAACTGAGATTTTGCAGAACACTGGTTCCCAACCAGTAAGGCAGATCCCGAATGAGACAGCACAGAGCTCTGGTGAATATGTATCACTGCACTTTGTGCTGGCTGCATGCAATTCTAGCTTCACTGTCATGGTACTGTGCTCCCAGAATCAGACAATATTAATTTCTGATCAGCAGTTCAGTGTTAAGCTGGAAAGAAAGGCACTATGACCAGGCCATTCTCAAAGTACTAATCCAGCAGTGGTTGGATTAGATACTTTAAAGCCACTGCTTAGGTATAGGGGGAGCACACAAGCTGTGCATTGCCCAAGAGAATGAGGGGATTCTTGTATCTTGGATGTGTTATTCATAAACTGGATATACAGCCCTCAGATTGGGAACAAAAACAGCAAGCAGAAGCATGTTTTCATTCGCTGCTTGACTTCTAACATTAACTGTATAAACAGAAACTGTGCTAGTAGTTCCTGAGGTGGGTCACTCCAAAGCCACTGAGTTTATTACTTGTATACTATTCACTTGGGGGAGCCGGGGGAGAGGGGAAAATGGACACCAGACAAAACAAAACCAACAAAAAACACCCCAACCCAAAAACAAGCAAACAAAAAAAAAGAACCCCAGAACAAAAAAGCTCCAGAGAGATATGATCTGTTTCCTCTTTCATTTCCTTGCATTTCAAGCCCTTCAGAGGATTCATACCTATCTGCTCCTCATCTGGGATGCCCATGATCTTCATCGCCTCCATGGTCTCCTGAAACATATCTTTGTCTTGCTGACCCGGGATCGTAACATGCCCATTGGAAAGGAAGCGATATTTATTGTAAGGCTCCAGCAGCAGGTCAGCTTAGGAAAGAATTGAGAAAGAAGTTACTACGGCTTTTCTAGTTTTTTGGGTTTTGTTTGTTTGGGTTTTTTTCTTTTCTTAAAGAGACAAAAAGCTACCACTGAGATCAAATTTCTGACTTGCATATGCTAGCAGGTGCTGGATGAATCTGGGATTAAGCCCAGTTTTACCACAGGCTGAACATTTCATGTATTTTAGATAAAATTGGAGAGTTTTTCTGCTTTATTTCTTTCTATTCCCTCCTCTGGACTACTCCACTAAAGCAATGTCAATCATTATTATGCCCTAAGTCTATAAGAAGCAGGGATTAACTTGAAAGTAAATTTGCCTTTCATTTCAGACACCTCATTTGTTTCAAGTCAGGTGAAAGTTAATATATAGCTCTTCAAACAGCAGCAACTATGAGAAAAGTCCTCTCCTCCTGTCCTTCCTCCAGATCAATTTGCAGCTCTCGGACAACATGTGCTCTGATTACTAGGCTGAGGTATTACAGATAGTTGTGCTAGGATCCTAGACTTCTAGAGCTGCTTATGTGCTAGCAGCTTTGCTCCATTCAGTTAAACGCTGAGTACACCACAGTAGGACCATTCCTGCACTAGAAGGGTTTACATCATGCAAGACGAGACTAAACATGGGACAGTGATTTAGATAAGGAAGGATGTAGAGTCATTGCTGGCAAGGAGACAAGTGCAGAAAGGAACCAGAGAAGCAAGTTTTCAGGAACTAAGTAGTACAGGGAGATGGCAGAGGGATCTATAAGTGTATGGAAGAAATGGAGGAGAGGCAGCCACATCTAAAAGGCTGAGCCAAGAAACTATGAAGGAACAGGCCCCAGCCTACAAGTGTTTTGGACCTTCTGTTGTTGTGATGAGGGAACCTCATAACTACAACACAATCATACTTACTCTTCAAATGCTCCCCTGCCCCAGATAGCAGGTAGTAAAAGATGTGGAAGGTTCTCTCCTCTTTGGCTTGACGAATTGCACGTGACTTCTCCAGTAGATCTTCAGAGAGTCAAGGTATATGGCACAACATACAAATCACTTCCTATTCTACAGCAGGACAAAAAAACTCATACTACCTGATGGTCTCCTTGTGCCAATTATCTGGGATATTGATTTAGCAATCATTATCAGCCAACAACCCACTGAGCTTCTGGTCTCTGTTCTGCCAGCCTCTGAATGATGGTGATGATAAGAGAGACTTAACTGATAAAAAGCAGACTTAACTGGAAAAAAACAGCCAGCCAGCCATCTCTATTTACCCTGGACAGAAGTGAGAATGACTTATGAAATTCCACAGCTATTCACCTTATCACAGTTTATGCTTCCATTTCAACCTCCTAAGATTAGAACTAATTCATTCAGAAAAGACACCATGATCACAAAAGTCACAAAATATTATATGAAAAAACAGGAGACCCCAACAGTAATCTTGCTAGCATAAATTTAAGTGCTTCCTACTACTTTCTCAACCTGACAAACGGAAAGTCAGTTGTGAAAAGTTTGCTAGGTACCATTACTGTCACCTCTATAGCCTTTAACGTCTCCTTTTAAGTTACAGAAAGGATACAGGTCTCGATATTAGCTCCAACAATGTAGCCATTGACATCAAAGTTGATTCTGATGAACTTCCCCTAAGAGGAATGTAATAGAATGAATACTAATTTTAATGCTATCTGGTGACAGCAGTAAACAGTAAAGGTAAACCTTCTCTTTTTAATACAAGAAAGGAAATTCAGAACAGGTCAGGCAGGTTTTAGGCAAAACATAAGGTCAGTCAGTAGGCAATGCCTGCTGATCATACAGCGATTTAACAAACAAGACACCAATCACTTTCAGACACTTCTGACATTCAGCCAGCCTAAAATTCAAATTCAATAGGTTTCAGCCTAGATTGCCCACAACCAGGGTCCCTTACAGTTTTATGTGCTATATGATCTAAGCAGTCCCACCTCCCTCAATGTTAGCTTCAATCATTTTCATTTAGTTCCAGCTCCCCCACCTACCTCTCAGATGCTGTCCATTGCTCTCCAGAGCAAGCAAAATAAGGACCAGTATTTGTTTTCCAGGATAAAATTGACTGTCATAAACTTACAATAAAAATCAGCATACGTAATCCTGTCACAGGGTCAGGCTCCTTCATTCCAGAGACTTATCAGGCCTATTCTGGATAATTCACTGAATGAAATTCACTTCCCAGATTAATTTGAAGGAAGTCACTCAGACAACTGTCTTATACCTGATAGCAATTCACCCAAAAGCAGACCAAGCCTTCCCTCTGGAAAGTGTAGAATACTAGCACCCATGCCAAATAGTAATACTCACAAATCTTGAGGAGTTGTCATTCTTTACTGTCTTGGCATTTCCAAAGGCCTCCAGGATGGGATTAGCCTGGAGCAACTGTCTCTCCAGTTCTCCCTGGAGAGAAATCAGAAATTAATAAAGTGGTAGCAGTTCACTGCACTAACCTTGGGTCAAACCAGCGCTGAAGTTTCAATTCACACTAGCTTGGCATCTGTTGTAGAGAAGCCATGTTAAACCTTAGGAGATCATCCCTTAAGCCTTCAAAGGAGACTCATTAGTTATCTGGGTAAGACAGAAACATTCCACAAATATGCCTTATTCCCTTCCTCAACACTAGGGCATCCCCGTGCTACCCTTCTGTTAACAAGAAGCCCTTCAAAGCCACTTGGCCATAACATCCCACAGACTTCCCAGGATTGAAGCAAAACACCATACCATCCAAGATCAGGACCTCATCCCAGAAGTGTCTTGCCACCTAGGCTGGAAGAGTGAGGAAAATTCTGTCTTGCTACTGCAAGACAGCCCTGAATTCTGCTAGTAGTAGGTTAAGAAGTTAGTCTGAAAAGATCCAGTGTTTTAAACCAAACAAAAACGACCCAAAAAGCTTGCACTAAGAGTCTACATCTTTCAAAATACAAACAAGCAAAAACCTCCTTTGTAAGAAGGCACACAAAAAAAAGAGAATTAGTGGTATCCCACAAACTGCATGATTGCTTGCATTCTGCTGCCATATTTGCACACTCCTCCCCTCAAGGAACATAAAATGCTGGAGCTGTAGAAAAAGAAAAATTCGAAACCTTTATCCCTGCCAAGTACTAGACCATTGGAGCATATACACCTTTCCCCGCAGGCTCTAGATATATCCCTGGCTGCTTTTAAAAATTAATTGTCCTCTGTGTTAAAAGCATAGAGTTCTATGTATTTCAAGATTACCTAAAAAGCTTCTAGAGCCAGAAAATGACAGTTTAGATTAATGTTTCTCTTTTTAGAAGTTATAGTAAGTACTCAAGACTTCCTGTGCATAATGGTTGGAAATGAAGTTTGATTCACGACAACTAGAATTTATGGGCAAATTATTTAAGGGTATTTCTAAAGGAAAATTGTCCCCATTCATTCTCAAAGTGCATTATAGAACAGATTAGTCCTTACACAGTCTCTCTAAAAATACATGCTATAAAAAAAAAGGAAGATACATGAGAAACTGTACAAAGAACTACAAGTCCTTCTTACTTGTACAATCACCTCACTTCAAGCTTGCAAAAGTGCAAGGCCAAACAAGACCCTCAGTCCCTGTAGAACTCTATGTATACAGAAGGGGCAGCTGCTGCAAATGCTTTCATTCACTTTCAAGTATATATAACAAGGGGGTTAGCCCTGGGAAAGGAACTTGAGCTGGGACATCTGCTCTCTCACAACAGAGCCAGCACATGGCTTTGTAAGGAGAAAACCTTGAAACTGGGTTTAGTCCTTGAAACTGTGTGGCAGTCATATTTCCCCTCCTATTCTGGCACATGTACTGAAGTTGGAACACTCTTCCCTCACCCCATTCCTCCTCCCCATCCTGCAGTAAAGTCCTAGGCCTTTGTTTGACTGCAATCTGTTACTATGCAAGATAGAGATGCCAGCAACATAGCCTTTCAACCCAACTATGGAACAAGGGAAGAGATTAAAGAAAGCCCATTTGTTCCTCTACACAGAAGTCAGGCTTTGACATCAAATCTATTTTAATTATTTAGCTAAAAATAAAACTAAGGACATGCTTAGCTACACAAAGAGCAAATTTATAGAAATCCATACTATAGACCCTTCTACTCAGTACCTCAGGAAGAAAGTGTCATTAGTGTCAAGTAGGTGTTGGTAAACTGTAGTTTAGAGGTGATTATGTCTCTTCAATCACCAAGGTAGCAATACACATAGAGAACACCAGCTCAGGTTCACAGCAATATAAAGCTGTGGGGAAAGGAAAACATTGAAGAGCTGGTCAAGTCAGTTAGCTCTCATGACTTGCCTCAGCACCATGATACAGTGAGAACATCAAGTTCCCAGCATGCCATGGCAATGACACATAAGATTAAGTGGCTGAGATTACTGCAATGTATCCATTCCTCACTGTACGCTGTCTTTGTTTAAAAAGACAATCCCATTATCTTCAAAATTTTAAAAAAGTTTTGGGTGGAGTTTGTTGGGTTTTTTTACTTAAATGTTGATGGTCACCTTTCACTGAAGGAAAAGACTTTACTATTATTATACAATGCGTAATCCTGCAAAGCAAGAATAGTACAACACAGAGCTGTCCATCACAAGCTTTCTAGAAACTTTAAGATTCCTATCATTAAGATGCTGCCAATTTTCTAACACTCGTAATTGCCATTCCTTGACCTGAAACAAATTTGTTTAATACATGGCATGCATTTGAAGTATGCACAATATTCCTCCTGAAAGCAGAAGCAGTAACAGCCACTAGACCTGTTAGCCTGTGGCTGGGCAGTGCACACTCTTCAGTATGCTCTCCTACTGCTCTGAAGTTACACCACCAATTTAAAGCAACTAAAATCCTTAACATCTATCTTGTATGAGATGCAAAAAATTCAGAGTACACTTTTTGGAATGATATCTAGGCAAGGTGGATGGTTTTGCCAGCCATTTACTCTTCGGGAAGTATGTGAAACGCATCTAGAAATCACAGCTAGCTTTAACAGAATGCATTTAAAAAACCTAAAAGATGGGGGAGGGTGTTTGTGGTTTTGGTTTGTTTTAGTAGGGGCTTTTGTTATTTTGGTTTTTTACACTTTAGGGATTTGCTTTTGTATTATTTTCTGCAGTCATGTGAGATTCTCAAATAACTGAATCCCAACAATCCGGGGAAAGAAGAAGGATCATCAGTAACCTAACCTTCATTACAAATATTTAAGCATTAGCAACTATTACCCATGAATTTCTGATTAGCTGCGAACATTCTCATCTTGAAAAAACTATTACATGAATTAAGTAGTCAGTAGAGAAGCAGAGACTAAACATGGGGAAACATCAACTTCCATAAAATGAAAAAAAAGGGTTTATATAATTAGATTCAGTAGACCCCAAAAGTAGCCTTAACGTGCTCAGTAGTCACACCATGCAGCTAGAAGCTATTTAGCTGAATATACTAAAGCACTGGGATTGGTGGAAGGTGCCACTACCTCAGAAACCAGAGAGCTAGAATTGGAGAATATGCTTTGTAAATCTGATTTTGCTCTGATACTTTGAAAAACGGGGATTTACATCCAAAACTTCTAATAGATGACAGCCAAGAAACCTTCCTCGTAGATAAAGCACCACTGCTTTCTATATTATCATTAAGTTCTGTGCCTAATCTTGCAGCATAAAGGTTCAAGGCTATCATATTCTACCTAAAGAAATCTGCCACAACCAGTATACCTGAGATCCTCAAAAAATTTCATGTATTCATCTTTATAAATCCTTATAATCTGGTTCCAAGCTTAAGGTTTGTAAAGAATTGTGGACAGAGCACTCATTACTAATTAACATTCAAAGACTACAGTTCTAAACCCTCTATGGTAAGGCCAATGCTACTGTTTAGTTACAAAACTGGAGCAAAATATGAGCTGCAGGACTTCTGGGAAGAATCAAAACTTGGCGGGGTGAGGCGGGGTGGGGGTGGGGGGGGCAGAAATACCAAACTTGGGCAAATCACCAACCAGTCCCACTTAGGACTGTTTTACACTCCTAAGCAGACAG
Source organism: Strix aluco (assembly GCF_031877795.1). Classification (NCBI taxonomy): domain Eukaryota; kingdom Metazoa; phylum Chordata; class Aves; order Strigiformes; family Strigidae; genus Strix; species Strix aluco. The sequence goes on from NC_133935.1 coordinate 29,842,502, forward strand.
CCTTTCCTCTTTGGTGGTTGACATTTTGCTCATGGATAAGCAGTGGAAGAATACTTAACCCCATGATTCTATTTTCCACATGTAAAAAAAAAGAAAAAGAAAAAAAAAGGAGAATGTTTCTAAATACAGCTACTGACAGACCATGGAAAAAGCCTTCATATGTCAAACTCTGGCACACAGAATACTTTTTTTTGATTGGATTCCAGAAGTTACTTATTACTATGTGTGTACACACACATAGTATGCCTGCGTGCAGAAATGCCTTCTTATTCATATACTCTACACGCATAAGACATGCCTACACATTAAGCTACTATGGGAAAACTCTTACGTACAGATACAGCAGACACACTTGGCATCTGGCTTTCATTACACAGCTCACCATTTCCAACGTGTTCAGGTCTGGCTAACAAGCTCACAGTCCTGGAACACCCTGTCTGCAGGGCAGCCCTCCCCCAACCTTTCTTTGCAACCTGCAGCCACATCTCACTGCAGAGAATAGAAAGCTAAACACCTAACTATATTTATCTTACTAGGAACACCACACACACAAGACACTTTTAGTTCTAAGGAAGTCCTATTGCCCTGGAGGAATACTTCTCAAATGGTATATCTGGGAAGATCCTGCAAGAAAAACCTTAAATGCAAAACAGTATTGAGTACAGAACACAAGTATTCTTGATATTACTTTAGTCTCCCATTGAACATCCTCACAAAAGGATTACTGTGCACCACACACAAAAAAAAAAATAAATTGTGAATTGTCTATGGATTTGTTTAGCTGCAGAAAGTGATATTGGTGTGGAGTGAAAAGCTGCTCAAAAAAATCACACAATGGGACAGAAAACGCATTCCTGGTGCAGAACGTGCAGTAAACGTGCAGCTCACCTACGAGGATACAACTGACGAATTCGGCAATAGTCCATCGGGGGAGAGGGAGGGGGAAAAAAATATAAGTGAGACATCTTTAAAGTCCTCCCACCATCACCACCACCCTCCTTTCATGTGCTGCTAACACTTGGCTGTTTTCCACCCTTTTAATGTTTTCCTACAATTTCAAAGTTTTCAGCTGATGTCCACTAGCCTGTCACTGTATTCTCCAGTTTTGAGACAGTATATATAATAACCAGACCTAATCTATAAAGGTACAGAAGAAAGGAGACAATTCCTCCACAGAAGGACCAGTTTTAAACTGCCTAGACTGGCTATACGCAATACATCCGTGTGAAAAGTTCAGTAAGAGTAATGCTTCGTTTATAGTGTCTCTTGCCTATGTACTTGCCCACGAATCCAAGAGGTTGTGGATGAGTTTACCCCACTGTAGCTCCACTGAATTCAAAGGAGTTATGACTTAGAACAATGTTGCCTGGCTTGCAATTTTTGTCAAACTTTTATTCATAGTTCACTGTCCTCCTCAGTCTCCTGACGTATGTTAGGATCTAGGCTTTTATTGAGCAATATGGCTTTTACCAACATCAGCCAATATATATTTACTGTCCAAAGTGAGCACAACAATAAAGCATCATTAAACCTAGGTCTTACCTGGTCTTTTTTAGACTTGTGTGAGGAAGCAACATGAGCCAGATACTGAATGACCTTCTTGGTGTTCTCCGTTTTACCAGCTCCCGATTCACCTCTGTAAAGAAAATCTGCAATTCATTCCCAAACAAGACGGAGGGGGACACATGCATATTTCTAACCCCAAAAGGGCTACAGAGCTCCTTAACTGCATCCTGGCCACTGCAGCACCTCCCTCAAAACCAAGAAAAAACAGGTCGCACTGGCAAGCAGTAGCAGTGTGGCTGGACTGCTAGCCCTCAGCCAGTTTGCCGCTGGGTGCAGGTTCCACATGCATGCACAGAGAAGGGAAGGCAATAAAGAACTATGCTTTCTAGTCACTTGGATACAAAGATTGCCAAGTGGCTGAGGAATAATTCGGAAGCTGCTGTAGAGGTAGGGGTGAAAGGTAACGAAGTGAATCTTTCAAAAGGAAGCCTCCCAACTGCAAGAAGAAACATACCAATTCCTTAAGCAGAACTGAGGACCAACCAATTTTGCTGTGTCTGGAAGAGAAACTGCTGTATCAAGAGTACTGTTACTGTATCAGCCTCATCAGTATGAATGTACTTAAACAGAACAGCTGCATCAAATCTGAAGACTTCCCCGAGCCTTTTGCATTGACAAAGCTGTATTTCTTCGAGTTTGAGCACAGGGACTGTTTCAAAACCTCCCTTCTTCCTCTCCACTTATGAAAAGTATTCTGCAGAAAGGATTATTTAGCTTCATCATGGGCTCAACTTAAATGTCTATATGCAAACGCACATAGCATGGGGGATGAACAAGAGGAGCTAGAGATGTGTACACGCCTGCAGGGCTAAGATCTTATTGGCATCACGGAGTCATGGTGGGATGGCTCCTATGACTGGAGTGTTGGAATGGAAGGATACAGGCTCTTTAGGAAGGACAGGCAGGGGAGATAGGGAGGGCGTGTCGCCCTCTATGTCAATGACCAGCTGGAGTGCATGGAGCTCCGCCTGGGGATGGATGACAAGCCAACCAGAGCTTATGGGCCAGAACTAAAGGGAAGGACAGGACAGGAGACATTATAGTGAGGGTCTACTACAGGCCACCCAACTAGGAAGAGCAAGTGGATGAGGCCCTCTACAGACAGATAGGAGCAGCCTCATGTTCACAAGCCCTAGTCCTCATGGGGGACTTCAACCATCCCGATATCTGTTGGAGGTACAACACAGAGGAGATAAGCAATCCAGGAGGTTCCTGGAATGCACTGATGATAACCTCCTTCTCCAAGTAACAGAGGAACCAATGAGGAGAGCTGCTATGCTAGGCCTTGTTCTCACCAACAAGGATGGACTGGTGGGGAATGTAGAGCTCAAGGGCAGCCTTGGCTGCAGTGACCACGAAATGGTGTTCAAGATCCTTACGGCAGCGAAGAGGAAGCACAGCAAGCTTGCTACCCTGGACTTCAGGAGAGCAGACTTTGGCCTCTTCAGGGATCTTCTTGGTAGAGTAGCATGAGGTAAAGCCCTGGAGGGAAGAGGGGCCCAAGGAAGTTGGTTAATATTCAAGGATCACCTCCTCCAAGCTCATGAGCTTGCCTGAGTCTTCACTGGCAAGTGCTCCAGCCACACCGTCCAAGTCACAGAAGGGAAAGGCAGAGACTGGAAGAATGAAGAACCATCCACTGTAGGAGAAGCTCAGATTTGAGACCATCCAAGGAACTTGAAGGTGCACAAGTCCATGGGTCCTGATGAGATGCATCTGCCTGTCCTGAGGGAACTGAAGGATTAAGTGGGTAAACTACTATCCATCATATCTGAGCAGTCAGTCCCTCTGTCTGGAAAAGGGGAAACATAATGCCCATTTTTAAAAAGGAAGACCCAGGGAACTACAGGCCAGTCAGTCTCACTTCTGTGCCTGGCAAGATCATGGAACAGATCCTCCTGGAAACTATGCTAGGGTGCATGGAAAATAAGGAGGTGATTGGTGACAACCAACATGGTTTCACTAAGGGCAAATAGTGCCTGATAAATTTGGTGGCCTTCTACAATGGGGTCACAGCGTTGGTGGATAAGGGAACAGCAACTGATGTCATCTACCTGGACTTGTACAAAGGATGTCCCACATAACACTCTTGTCTCTAAGTTGGAGACACATGGATTTGATGGATGGACCACTCAGTGGGTAAGGAATTGGCTGGACGGTCACACTCAGAGTTGCGGTCAACAGCTTGATATCCAAGTGGAGAGCAGTGACACATGGCGCTCCTCAGGGGTCGGTATCGGGACCGGCACCGTTTAACATCTTCGTTGGCGACATGGACGGTGGGATTGAGTGCACTCTCAGCAAGTTTGTCAACAGCACAAAGCTGTGTGGTGCGGTTCACACGCTGTAGGGAAGGGATGTGCCACCCAGAGGGACCTCAGCAGACTTAAGAGGTGGGCCTGTGCAAACCTCATGAAGTTCAAGGTCCTGCACATGGGTCGAGGCAACCCCAAGCACAAATACAGGCTGGGCAAAGAGTGGATTGAGAGCAGCCCTAGAGAGAAGGACTTTGGGGTAGCAGTGCGTGGAAACTGAATAAGCCATCAATGTGCGCTCGCAGTCCAGAAAGCCAACTGTATCCTAGGCTGCATCGAGAGAAATGCGGCCAGCAGGCCGAGGGAGGTGATTCTTCCCCTCTACTCTGCTCTCATGAGACCCCACCTGGAGTATTGTGTTCAGATCTGGTGCCCCCAACATAAGGACATGGACCTGCTTGAGCGGGTCCAGAGGAGGCCACAAAGATGATCAGGGGTCTGGAGCACCTCCCTTATGAGGACAGGCTGAGAGAGTTGGGGTTGTTCAGCCTGGAGAAGAGAAGGCTCCAGGGAGACCTTATAGTGGCCTTCCAGTACTTAAAGGGGGCCTACAGGAAAGATGAGGAGGGACTCTTGATCAGGGAGTGTAGTGATAGGACGAGGGGTAATGGTTTTAAACTGAAAGAGGTATATTTAGATTAGATATAATGAAGAAATTCTTTACTGTGAGGGCGGTGAGACACTGGAACAAATTGCTCAGAGAGGTTGTGGATGTGTTCCTGGAAGTGTTCAAGGCCAGGCTGGACGGGGCTTTGAGAAACCTGGTCTAGTGGAAGGTGTCCCTGCCCATGGCAGGGGGGGCAGAACTAGATGATCTTTAAGGTCCCTTCCAACCCAAACTATTCTGTGATTCTATGATTAAATATATATTGGAAGAATTGTAGTGGGACCTTCCTTGACTCTCCATTATTACCTGATTTACTGAGCCTACCCCCAGCATTTACAATTAAGACAGTCCTCCAATCAAGAATTTAAATACACAGACTTTGACAACCAGACAAGCTGACAGCTGTAAATACTCACGTGCAAAGGATGGACTGATCCTCTCGATCTAGAATAAAATTTTAAAAAAGTAGTCAGACTAAGACTCTAAAATTAAATTTCTGTGATGTAATGAAATCAACACCAGAAACAAAACCAAGAACTAGTAAAACTCTGACAAGCATCTTCAGAAATATGGCCAGGAAACCCTTCTACAGCAACAGACCCCAACCTCCCACCATATGCCAAAGTATAACGGCACCATAGCAATTTAGTTCTCTTCATCCAGAAAAAACATTGTTTACATTACAATTTTTCTACAAACAATACAGAAGTCTCCCACTGAACATCTCTTTATCACAGAGCTACAGTTTGATGTATATCTACTTGTTCTTCAGCCCTCTCCCCCCTATTATACTGGGCCCATACTGACTTACAAAAGTTATCAGCAGAGCAATGGAAATGGGAGGGGGAGGAGGGCCTAATACATCAGAGACTTTCATCCCCAAAACAAACACTGGAAGCTCAGTGAGAAATTTTTGTTACTTGTTTTGTACAGAATAGACTTGAAAACTACAAGACTGAGCAGCGGCCTAAGTCCTATACAGCTAATTTGTTGTGGCACCATCCCTTATTGTATTAATACAGCAGCTGGTAACAGTAGAAACCTTTTCTTTTTCATGCTGACATACCAGTAGACACACTAATTCCTGGGTTCAATTCATAGCTGTGGATGACAGTATCTTTCCAGATACAGAACTTACTTCACCCAGCCTATCCACCACTATCTTCTCCCACATCTTTAACCTCCTTTCAGCTTTCACCTATGATTCCACTTCCTCATACGCAGTCCTGACTAGTCCTTCCACCATGCCTTCATCCCACTACTCCACCACTTCTGTATGAACACATTCCCCTGATTCTGCCTTGGTTTCACCTTTCATCCACTTCTCCACCCTGTGCCTGCCCCCCAGTCTGCAACCCATTCCTCCCCCATGCCACCAGGAACCAGCTGGAAGCACTGGGCAGACTGGAGAGAGTGCCTGTGCCTACACCACAACAGCCTTTGTAGCTTATAGCAATCACAGGGGCAGTGAGACCTGTTCAGGCACAGAACAGACTTGGGCACAGAAGGTCATTCACAGACAGTCCACAAGAGCTATTGTGGCACTTACAGAACAGACTGTGTCACCAAACTCAACATCTCCATTAGTTTTTAAGTTACCTATTTGGCTGTGTTTTCTAGGGTTTATTTTAGCTGTTTGGGGGGTTTTTTTTGATTAAGATCAAGACCAGAGGACTATCAAATCATCCAGTCTGAGAACTCCAGTAACACAGCAGTTAGATTTCATCCAGTTATTGTCATTCTTTCCTTTTTGCATGCTGAGCCCCAACTTTGTGTTGTGCTGAAGTCTGATCTCTAAAGTGAGATAAAGCAAGCCGCAAACATCCATGAGAGTATACAATTCACTGGATTGCTCTAATAATTTATTTCAGCAATTAGTAACCTTCATCGCTACGTTTATGAATGTGACTGTCTCCATATTTTAGCTAGTGGTTCTTTCTGTTCCTTTCTCCAGTAGTACCCAAGTGCACTCAGTATTCTCCCCACCAGAGAGTACTTAGACAATATAATTGAGTCATCATTCAAGTTGTTTTACTGAGCTGTAATTAGGGAAGGCTTTATAGTCAGATAGAGTTCAGGTACCTGAAACCACTGTCTATACCCTTAAACACTGCTGCTGCAAGTGAATTTAGCATTGCAGTCCTAACATCATGAATGCCATATTCATCAAGAAAAACTCCTATAAACTCAGTTTATAAAGAGAGAAGTATATCTAGCCTTTGGACACATTTTCATGGAATAAGTAAACCAGGTAGACGTACCAAATTTGAGATTCTATCTTTTCTTAAATGATTCTCAAACCAATAATGAAAACATTAGGTTCACGTGCTACAGATAGGCAACTCCTGCTCTTAAACTTTTTTACTAGAAACTGATTGTATGCAGATGAGCACAAAAAAATAGAGGAAAATAATCTGCTTTATCCCTGTTAATACTGTTGCCAGAAAGAGCTGATCAGCCCTAGGACTGGAAGAAACCAAGCTGAAGAAAATCACGCAAATGCTTTTGGCACAGCAAATTCTTAAGCATTCAAAACCAGATACTGCAGCTTTACTAGCATTGCATATTCATTTTTTTCAGGTTCTGAATTTTATTCATTGCCTTTAAGATACGCACCCCTTTTGCTGAGGGACAGGCTAAGACTAGATGTTAGACAGCTCTGAAGGCCCCACCCATTCAAGGTTCCCAGTGGGTCAAGGGCTCAGCAGGCACAGCCAGCCCTCTTCATGACTGGGCATTTTGGGGGTGGATCAGGGGAATCACTAATGACTCATTTACGGATTGCCTAAGGAAATGTATTCTTTCGTAGTCGGATACCTGCGTGCAATTCTATCACAAAGCAGCTATGTGCCTCCAAATAACATCTGACTTTGGAAAGCTTGACTATAAACAAGCAGCCCACTTGTCCTAGAAAAGGTTATGCTCAACATTCAGGTACCACATAGGTTCTTCTAAGAGACCAATTTGAGAGAAAGAAAAAAAAAAAAAAAAGATAACCCTAAGGAAGGTGCTTCCTTATTCCTGGTAGCCAGCTCTGGTCTTGGACTTATGCACTGGGGCTCCTCAAACTGGAGCCCCAACTGGAGCTTAAACACGGAGCCCCAAGCACCTGAATAGCACATGCCTTCCCATTCCCTCTCCTCCAGGAGAAGATCCTTATACCAGCAAAAAACATTGGTAAGAGAGAGATAAACCAGCTGCTCCATAGAAAAAGAGACTATCAACATCAGATAATACTAAGAAGCTCTTTGGCACTGAACACTTTTTGATTGTGACAAGTTTTGTCACACTTAGTTGAGAAGCTCTTTTCGAGCCTCATTCCAATGAGGCAAGGTAGCAACAGCACCCTGGAGTGACCGGAGGAGGTCCCAAAGGGATTTTTCCACACCTTAACACAGCAAGGTGTTGAAAGGTGCTCAGGCAGGAAAAAGTCACAGGCAGTGTTCAAAATCCTCTCGGGCACTACATTTTCCTCCCCCAACATACTTTCCTGGTGGCCCGCTGCAGCTGCGTTAGTCACCTCTGCTTTAAGCCAGCAGGAACAGTACCTGCAAGTGCAGGCAAGTCACCGGCAGCTCACAGACAGGGCCATAAAAGGCAACATTCCTGTTTGCAATCCGGGGGAAATTCTTTCCCAGGACTGCACAGCAGCAGCCATTGGGATAGTTGGAATTCTTCTAATTGTGTACAGACAGACAACTCAAATAATGTGTTGAGCAACAGGAAACTGGAGCCGACCAAAAGGCCACATACAAAAGCATACCTCTCAGATACACTTCCAATTAAGAATTGCTTTAAATGCCCATATTCATTCTCCTTACAATACTGACCTGTGCCATCAAGAATCAGAATTCAGTTGCCCAGACAAGAGGCCACCTCCACCGCTTTTTTTTTTTTTTTTTTTTTAAAGAATCATTCAACATGGGCATACTTCACAACTTCAGTCAGCACTTGCCTTTACTCCATTGTCAGTTGTGCAAGCAACCTACTCAGCAAAAGAGAATGTGCTGGGTACCATAAACTCAGTTGCTTATAATAACACAACCAAGGAATGCCTGATTAAAAGAAATCTGCATCTGCTTTTCAATCCTAAACAGAGTCACTTACTAAAAACAATCCAGAATAACAACTCATTAGTTAATGATAGCAACAGTTCTGTATTTCAGACCAGATGGTAAGGAAAGCTTTTTGTCTAGGCTCTTCTTTAGCTCTTATCACCACAGTATTCAAGTGATCATAAGAAGCAGCAGCCTCAAGCATCCAGAAATTCAGGAAGTAAAGCATCCTTCAAATTTAAGCTCTACAGCAGTATGGTATAATAAGATCAGTAGATTAGTTTTACTATATAAAAAACATAACATCCAACTCATTCTTGACTTTCTTCAGTCCAAAAATAAAAGACCACATTTTAGACTGCTTCCAGGACCTGGGGCATACATTAAAAACTTAATTAAACAAACATTTCTTTTCACAAGAGAGACATCTTGTACATAAAGTGTCCTCAGCCAAATATTCTACTGCAAAACAACAAATCTGAATAAATATTGAACTGCTGTGGTCACATACATTGGCATAATTGGCAAATTAATAGAGCTCCAAACTCTTGAATTTTGTTTTTAGATGTTTTGGGATGGAAGAAGAAAAAAGTTGGAAGGCTAGAAGAGAACATGCAATTTAAGCTCCACATCTCAGTTACAGAACATCCTAGCAGGCCTTTATCACCCACTTCCTCTGCATGAGTGACTCCAGTTTCAAGCCTGTTCATCTCCATAAAAGGAGAAGTAATATAGCATTCACACAATGGTGACATCATCTCTCCAGCTAAGAGGAAGTGTAGCTGAAAGGCAAAGGCTTGGCTTGCAGTCCCCTGCCTATAGCTGACTCATTAAGGCCAAAAGCTTAACCATAGCTAGATGGTACCACCCACCTCCTAACCACGGTGCGTCTGGCAGAAATGAGCAGCCTGGCCCTCTAGGTCTCCATTACTATACTGCTCCCCTAGCATCGCGGCGAATGCCTGGAGCCCAACCTAAGCAACTGGCTGGCTGACCAAGCTAGAGAGTTGACCTAAAAGCAAGAATTAGTCTTAAATACATTTAAGTGCTTCAACCATGCAGTAGTTTCAGTGCCTCAGTCCCTCCTTGAACTGACCTCAACATAATCTTACAACCAATGTCCTTCCCTCAGGGCTCTAACCCAGGAGGAACCCCAAGCACTTGACACACTGTGCTTCTCTGAACAACACCACTGGCATAAAATCTAATCAAATATGTTCACTGTGGTGCTTTAACCTACATGCTGGTTTGAGCAGGATCAAAAACACTCCAGGGGAACGTCAGAACAGAGCCTGAGAACATGTTTTTGCATTATCATTTAAGGAATGCATTATACAGAAGTTTCAAAGTGCTAATAACTGATCATCAAGTAAAAAAAAAAAATTAAAACAAGGACAAACACAGCATATCCAAGACAGCTCTCAACAACAGAACTTCAAGATGTAAAAAAGGAGAAAAATCACTTGAGTTGGCAGGAACACTCCAATGCCAAGATTCAGCTTCGCATTATCTGAAGTTTGAGGACAGTCATGAGGAGAAAAGTAAGTTTCATTTAAAAAAATGAAATTTATGCTACTGGGTCAAATGCAAACATTTATTTCCCCAAGCCATTTTTGGACTTGAGCCCATACCCCTTTCTCTAGCATTCCTTAACTGAATCTGAAGAGAGCAAAACAGGAAAACAAGTTAGGCTGTAATTTTAGGTTACACAAATGTTTATGAAGTTCTGACAGGAAAGAAAAACTGGTCTACAGCCTGCAAAAGCTCAAGCAGCTCATGATACTAAACTAGTGAACTGCAGGGAGACTGACAGCAAGGGCTGAACCATTACATAAACGACTGCCAGAGAGCTCCTGCTCTGGTTTACAGGAATGAAGCAAAAAGGGTGTGGTAACTACTAAAAAACAAGTGGGCAACAGACTCTTTTTTAGCTCCTTGTTCTATTGAAAACCACATTTCAAGACACAGATTTTGAGAGCTGCATTTAGAAATCTCAAGTAATTCAAAGCATGTAAATATTTCTTTAAAAAATCAGAAACTATATACATGTTTCCTTGCCATTTATATACAAACATGATCAAAATTAACATCCTCCATAGTTAGTATCCAAACTTAACATTGCCCTTTGCATCAGAAATTTGGACAAATCTTGGAAACAAACTAGTGAAACCACAGGCTATATTCTTTTGGGTTTAATGGAAACAGAACTTCACCTTTACATGCAATTTGAAAGAGACATCTGTGCCACTACATAACTTAACAGCTCTGTCAACCAAATATCCCTGAATTGGTAAGCACACACATATTATTGTCTAGAAAATAAAGGTGCGCTTTGGGACAGTGCAATATACACTGCAGCATAGAAGACCGATGCTAGGAAACAAGCCGAGAAAGAAGATTTGAGACCAAGGAAGTTAAACCAGAAGTTTTCTGCTAGCTCGGAAACTTAAGAAATATGTAAACATCCAAGACTTACAAATAAACCACTTCAAGGTCATGTTCTATAGAAGCAGATCTGGAGGACTGGTTCTTGTAAAAATGACAACTGGGCCTGAGGTGCACGTGAAGATCTACAACAGCAAGTGATTTGTCTTACAATAGCTAACACTGTTTTCTCCCTTAACGTAACAAGGCCAATAAAAATAATGAAGTTATTACACTTCAGAACTTTATATTTTAAATGCCAAACCCAGAGACTACCTAACTCACAAGTGAATACCAGCAAGATGCTGGCTGCACAGGCTCCTTTGCAGACAAATCCATCAAGGTCAACAAGGGTTTAATCATTGCACAATGATTTTAAGAGTTTTGTTCAGTGAACCATTAGGAGCCCTACACTAATATGCATAGAAACTGGATGAGAAAGGAGATGGAGTACATTCATTAGCAATGTGCCATCTATTCCCTCTCCTACTGCTCTCTTAGTTGAACAGTTTGAACTTTGGAGACCAGAATAACCATACTGATCTAGCCTATTACACAAGTTTCAGACACTAGCATTATAACAGCCACCATGCTCCAGACACCAATGGAAGTTCTAACTTCTATCAGTATTTGACATAGAAAATTCCCTACATGTGTTCCAAATGGACAAACAGGTGCTCTTTAAAAACTTTAAAATACGTTTTTCTAAATAGATCCCTGAAGGTGAATAACGTAACTCTTCAGTGTACAACTGTTGCATTTGAATAATGATTTGTTTGCTCAAGACACCACTCCACTTGCAGGCACTGTCCTTCAATCATCAGCACCAGAAGAGTAATTTTTCTGAAAGCAGTCAGACCTGAGGCTTCTGGCATCGATTACCCAGGAAACAGGAATATCAAGACAAATGTTGTTTTCTCCAAAACCAAAAATATTACACTTTTTCCAGAGTTCTGCTCTTGAAGCACAGGAAGTCTGTCCAAGCACCATGCAGCAAAATAATATTTTTATCTCATTTCTGAGTCTTAATGTCTTGGGTCGGACAAAGGAGGAAAAAAGAAAAAAAAGTCACTTTGAACACATTCTCCTTCATGTTATTGCTTCAGGGAAGTACTTCTGGTGAAATCTAACAAAAAGTAGTTTAACCTCCTGGAATATATAAATGCCACACAACACTTGTGAATGGAGTAACCAGGGTAGACACAAAAAGAGGACCAAGTCCACCCATAGTCCATCAGCACAGATGGCTGAAAAGGGTTAAACAGTTTCTGGATTAGCAGAGGTTGGAATAGAGTTCTCATCTTCCTCTCCCTTCCCAACTCCTTTCCTAATGAAAGCCCCTTTGAATGACCTGTTTATTAGAATACCATAAATTGACTGAAAACAACAACAACAAAAAAATCAGAGTCCAAATCAACATGCGAGGCTTTTCCACTCTGTCGGCTTAAGAGATAAGTATACCCCAGGCTGACAGAAGTCAGAGTCAACAGCTTGCTATCCTTCTCCAGACCATAAAGGATTCCGGGTCTTCAGGGCTCTGAAAGTAACCTAGGGAAGACAGCCTAAATGCCTCGGGCTCATGTGGAGCATCAGACCCTTTCATCTTCTATTCTCTGTACAGATTCCTGCCATACCACTGGCTGCTGCACCAGGCCTCCCCCACGGCTAAGCAAAACTGAGGAAGTGGAATAGGAATGTTGCTTTCCATTGCCCTAGAGGCTAGACAGGACCAGAGACAGTGCAACCTACTCACCTTCACTCCCAGTAGCAGACATCAGAATGTGACTGTTACCCTTTGCAATAAGGAAATAAGGCAGTAAATAACCCTGAAACGATCTCTAAGGGTTCTTCCTAGCACACATACACACATGTGAAGCAACACGCACACAAGAAGCTTTCCAAACCTAGTTAAGCAGGTCAAAGCAGGCTAGTTCAAAAGTTAACTGGGAATGATATTCACATCCAACAAGCATTCCAAAAAGTCAGTGACAAGCTATCTCAAACCAGGCAAAGAAGAGCTAGAGTAAACCCCTAGACTGTCAATACTGCTGAGAGCATTGCATAGCTAGAATTGTTGTGGGAAAGGTAAACACTCCAGCAGAACTCATAGCAAGTTCCCTGTGCTAGGAAAACAGAGGCGGGGCTGCCATTCTTCAGCTTTGTACACCAAAGCAATTCAAGTCTGGGATTTCTGATTTTTCCACATCTCTCAAGCAGTGGTCTGACAGAGACACCTTCTCTTTTCAAAAGGAAAGAAGATATCCATGTAGATTAATCACTAGCTCTGAACCACCATCAGACCAGGGAAGGTCACCTGTCCCTTGTTGCAACACTGCAGCTGTCTGGATATCCACTGCCACATAATGATATATCTCGAAGGGATGAAGGACAAGATGCATGCACGTGCAGTTCCAAATGGTTTAACTATTGTCTATAGAAGGAAAAGGACTTATTCAGTGTCCTTACAACAATAACAATGAAACTGTTTCTGATTCTACATAGGAAAGACTTCTTTTTAGGTAACAGTAACTCTGGTAGGATTAAGTCAATAGTTTATTTAAGAAAAATATGTTAGTACTTGAGCTGACAACGAGTGGGCAAGGGAAAGAAGGAAGTAATAAAGGAAGTGAAATAGTGGTAAGAGGTTTATGGATAACCATACTGGCACATATAGTGTAGGCAGTGCATCTGTCCTTGTCCTTCATGGCAGATCCAGTCTTTGTCTGAAGGAAGTGAGGTCCTATATAGGTCCAGGTTCACAGGTTCTTTCCTCTGGATATAGCATTCCTTTCAGACTAACACATCAGTAGTATAGCTGTATTTCTTCAAGAGCTGCCACATCTTCAACACATTCAGTACCCTGCCACCAGTCCACTGCTGCATGTCTGTATGGTTCACCCCTCCCCACCCAAGGCTTTTACAAATATAGTTTAATTGAATCATCATGTTAGCTCTCTCATGTGCTGTGCTTTGCATGGCACCACACTTCAGCAACCTCTCTCAGCATCCTCCACACGTAAAATTTGTTTAAAGCCACTAACACAGGTAAGAAGAAGGAATTTTTCTTGCTTTCTTGCCACTCTGGGCAACCATATTGTTATAGTCCTCCTATGCTTGGAGGTGCAAGTGGTAGTGAGGGCAGGGGAAAAGTAGAACTCTTTAAAACTGAGTCCAATTAGGATTTTAAAGCATGGTTTTATTATATCTGGCCTCTATTCAAAAAAGTGAGGTTAATGACAAAACCTATGAGAGACAAACACCTTAATCATTGCTAGTCATCAGAAAATAAAGAGTAATCAAATTCATACAAGCCATACCAAATCAAACTGTCCGTTATATCCTTTAAACCCTACAAAGCATGCCTCTTTGTATAACCCAGCTACAAACAGGAAGAAAAGCACAAAACATCTCCATACCAGAACACTCTCCAAGCATTCCAAACACAAGCACTGACTGTGAAAGACCTCCTCTCAGAAGGGGGGATATGCACAGGATAGAGCTCCACACTGAAAAGTCCTCAAGTGACAAACAAGCAACGGGTAATATATATGGTTCTTTACTTCTCATTTGTATACATAAGGGGAAAAAAATAGGTCTATCTGCTTGCTTTCTTTTATTCTAGGAAAAGCCAACAGATGTATTCAATATTGCCTGATAGTAAAGTTTTATTCTTAACAGAATAGGAATGTAACCAACAACAAATGATCAGTAAAACTACCACTGACCCTCACACTTCAAAAGGCCGGTTATACTAAGTTTGTCTCACCCAACCAGACTGTATAACTGGTTTTTAGAAGCTTTTAACAAAAGTATTTATCAACCAATACACATACTCGCCCACCTACAGCTATCGTTCCGTAGGCTCATTCCCGAGAGGGAAAGTTCACCACCTCAGTTCTCCCTGCCTGCTTCTCTGAACCTCATACATTCACACAGTCTGCTCTTTACATCAAGTTTAGCTCTTGCCAGACTCTTTGAAAAGTTCTTCAATCCACTAGACCAGGGGAGAAAGCTATTCACCTGAACAACAAAAGCTGGTACCACATTGGTGTCAGTCCTCTGTAAGCAAGGACAGAGGGGGCAACAATACCTTTTGATAGCAGTGAATTGTTGTTCTCCTACAGCGTTTTGACTGCAACCTTGATTTGTGATTTCAACAGGAGTCATTATCTCAGTCAGCACTCACCTTGCATCATACTCCTGTAGGCTGTGTCTGTGATGGCATAGATATGAGGGGGCATCTCATGTCTCTTTTTGCCTTTGTACATCTCCACTATTTCTTCTGAGTATATGGGCAGGTTCTTGTAAGGATTGATTACCACGCAGAACAGGCCTGAGTAGGTCTGGAAAAAAAACACCCCAGCAAATAAAGACAGGAATTTAAAATATTGTATACTTGCACATTTTAACAGTATATTACTTGGAAAAACAAAACAAGCAGTCATTTTTTAAATGCATCTTCCAGTGATGCCATGTGGGATGCTTCCCACTAAGCAATATTAGAATCTGAGCAACAGCTGAAGTCGTATCAGCTTGACTAGTAGTCAACCTTTCCAAGTATGCACAGAGCATCAGTGACATTAGTCACACTGTTAACAAACTAGACTGCTCCCTGGCTCATAACAATCCACTAGGACTGCCTTTTCTTCCTTTCAAAGTTCCTGTATTCATTATAGGAATTCCTATAGTTCATTTCATTATATAAGGTAGGTGCTCAGCTCTTAGAAACATGCATTTTATTATGTTCTAGCTCATGTTTGCTATGGATTTATCCAGCAACTGATCAGCTACAACATAATAAAACTTCAAGTTACTAAAAGAAAAATAAGACCAGTGTACTCCCTAGAGGTTTTCAAGACCACTGGACTAGGCTGAATTCAGTGTTGACCCTGTACTGAATAGGAAGTTGGATTAGATGGCCTCCTAAAGACCCTTCCAGCCTGAACACTTTCATAGTTTATAATGTAACAAGTATAACTAGAACTAGATTCAAAACTGTAAGGTCATTAATGTAGTATAGTTCTGAACTAGTCAATATAGAAAGCAGTTCTAAAGTTTTCCATGCTCAGCAACATTTGCCGAAGTTTACTTCTAATTCATCTCAAATGGTTAATTCATTGGTCTGTGACAGCAAACCTCGATTTCTCAATTGGTTTCCACTGGCTGAAATTCTACAGTTCTAATGGAATACAACTGTCAAAATACTTGTAGTGAAAATATTAAGCTTCTTAAAAGAAAAAAAAAAAAATCTTTGAGATCTGAAAACCAAAAGATACCCTAACAAACATTTTACTTGCAAAGGGAACAGGAGGAGCAGAGACTTCTTAAGTATTTCCTAGATATTTTAAGAATAGCATTCCAAGCCTTGCTCCTGGGGTTTAGAGCTACCCTAGGGAACTGATAGTTCCCTATCAGTTTTAGAGACAGCTGTTTGAAACATCTGGAGAGGAGTAGCTTTCTACAGCAGCTTGCAGTGCTACCAGAAGAGAGTAAATTTAGCACTTTTTTTTCCCATTGCTACCATCTCTTCTATTGTTTGCTCCATGAAGAGTGCTTCATAGTGGTAAAGAGTTCTCCACAATGAGCACAGAGAGTACTTAATCAGATTTAGCCTCTTTACCTAAAGGTAAGGATTAGACTACAGTGATTAGAAGGGTGAAAGTAGCGTCTACTACACAGTTTACAATCTTATATCCAAATTTTCTACGTGCTGGCTTACCATTAAGTAATTAGCCCACTCTTATATGCAGTAGATTCAGATACAACCTTCACCCTATGTCCCCCAGAAAGCAAAATTTTTATAGGTATTTAAAGTTCCTTTTCCATACCCCAGTATAAACTGTCAGGATACGTTTCCAGACCTACTTTTTTAAAATTTTATTTTTTATTTAATATTTGAGGAATATTTGAATAGCTTACAGAAAATACTAAATCTCTTTCCAAAGTGGGAAACGATGAAAGTTGGCTAAAAGTCTTTGCACGTAGGACTTCTAAAGTTCCAGGAAGCTAACCTTCAGGGAGACACTCTAGTCAGGTTAGGTTTGAGGTAGTGCTTGAAAGGAACAGTTTAAGGACTCTGCAGAAACCAGCTTGGCAATACTAGTTCCTTTTGCCTCAGCCTTAGTTCTCCATCATGCCAGACAGTACTTGTTCAGCACAGAAGAGCTGCTGAAAGACTGGGTCATGCTTTCCTGACCTTTGACTACACTAGTGGAAGACAAAGTAGGACCAAGAGGTAGAAAGGAGTGGACTCAAGAGTGGTACGTTCACAGTACATGTAATACACCTTTTCCTTATACTGGCATGGATATAATTGACATTGGAATCAACTAAACTGTTAGAAGAAAAGCTTAATTTTATCGGAGTTCTGGAAAACAAATAAACAAAAGCCCTCTAGGCTGCCAGTTCCAGTTGTCTGCATTAGCAACCATCTTGCCTCAAATCCCATGGCAGCAGGAACATGCACGTAGTAATCAAAAGAAGATGCCCTATATGGTCCCTGTTCACCCCCACAACAAAACTGTAACACGTGCCACAGACCAAACCTACCTCTCCTTTGAAGATGTTAATAAAGCTAAATGCCTGTTTGCTGCTTCTGGGGGATAAAAAGTGAGAGCAAAAGTGGCAGCAAGCACTGTGGTAATATTCCACAAGGAATGTAAAGTTTTCTTGTCTATATTTGTGTGACTTTTTATGGCCATGTTTGCTGACAAATTAGAACTATTGCTTTTCAAGTAAGAATAGTGTAAAGGTCTGAAGCTGGGCTAAAGCAGTCTTACGGATGAGAGCAGCGGTTTAGAAAACGGAAGACATTAATTTCAATTAGGGTGATGAAGCCATGAACGAGGTATGCAGGAACAAGCTATCACCTTCTTCCAGCATTCTGGTTGCCAGGAGAAATACCTAAGGGAAGTTTCCTTGCAATATAATGATCTCAGACAGATGTGTGAGGTGATATTTTTGTCTAATAAAGAGAGGCAACTAATCATGGCTGGGATAGGCAACTATGAGACCACTATATGCCACAACTACTGGTCAAGCACACTGACAGAGTTTTATATAAGAAACAAGTTGAATATACTGAGCAGAAGCTGCCAGCCCTAGCACAGAGAAGACAAGAGTCATCTTCATCTTGTTAAAGTACAAGTAAAGACTTATATGCATAAATCCCTGAATTGAACCCAAGGCTCCAATTGAAAGGCTAATCTATTATAAGCATAGCTGGCTTGGAAATCTGTACTTTGTTTCAGACATTACTATCTCAAAATAGAATTCTGGCATTACCTTTTGCTAACAATTTCAAGTGACACAAGGGCCAAACTGGAACTAGCTTTATTTTTCTAACTGCTAAACTAGCTATGAAGAGCTGAAAGGACCATCTGCATCATGGCACAAAGCCGACAGCATCAGAAAGTTTATTTTCCAGCAACTGTTAACTTCAGCGAAGTAACTGGAACACGTAAGGTTGAGTTTTGAGTTTCACACTGAATACAAAACAATGCAGTTCAGGTAAGCAACAGAGAAGCTGAAAATTATCTTCTGATAAAGCATTCTGGATAGAAAGGGTTAATATGAAAGACAGGCTATCAGCCAGTCACCTCAGTGAAAAACCAATCAGCACATCCCCCAGAAGCAGCAAACTGGTGTCAGACTCAAGCTCTTAGTTCTTGAAATGTTTGACACCCCCTGCTTAAAATTTGTCTGCACAAGCCATAAGATTTCCCCCTTCCTTTTGTAGGATGGGTAGACAAAAAAAATAAAGTTTAAATTAAAAAAGAGAAGAAAAAAGCCACAAAAACACACAGCCCTGCTGGCAAAGGAGAGAGAAAGGACAAAAGCAAAACTAAATTAGGCTTATGATCTTTCCAGAGACATTTATGCTAGACATACATTGCGTGTATTCTCTTTCTTCAAGAGGATTAATGATCAACTAACAGCCACTCCGATGAAAGTATTTTAAGCCTTCCCATTAATCTCCTGACTTGCTGAGAACTGCTGACAGGTGAGATCAGTCCATTTCACAAGTGCACAGAAAGACAGTTTTGGCAAGACTAAGATTCTGTAACAGAGAATTACTATGCCAGGTTTGCTTGGGTGAAGGGCGTGGGGATTTTTTAATACTTCTTACAATCCAATTAGAAGAACTCAATTTATTACAGCCACAGACTATGTCTGAAATTTCAGAGGATATCTTGCAAGATATATGAAACAGCCCATTGCATAGTGTGCGACAAGACTTTGAGATGCTGTTGAATTATTTTCAACAACTTATTACATAACCTAGCAATGCTTCCTGTTCTAAAAATGCTACACGTGATCTTGAACATCCTATTTCATCTCAATACCAAGATTCTTCCCTCTGAGAATACATTCTGATCAATAGTCAAAAAAGTTACTGACTACACAGAGTAATTAACTGCCTCAACCTCTAACCACATTAGCTCTCAAAATTTTGACATCAGACAGTGGGAGTCAAACTAAATTTATATCAGCTTTGCATCCTTCAGATGTTCTCTAATAATCTCTGCAACAGCAGTCTATACGCTTTCGTGCCACTCCAGAAGAGCAGTGGTGACAGCACTAGCCAGAGTCAAGAGTTTCTAGGTCGTATTCATGCTGCTTAACTTAGAAGGCAACAGTTCACAAAGGTTTCTACGCAAGGTGGATAGCTAGGGTGAATTCCTGCTATGTGGTGTCTTAGATACCACCAGCCCCTGTTAGGGCAGAAGAGATCATCTATTGCTTGCCACATAAGATGACTACATAAAAGACTATATCCCTGTGGGTATGACAAAGTAGTAAGCATTCAAAAAAACCTGAAACATACAGACAGATATTGCAAGGAGTTTTTACTTACATTGTCTTTTCCATTTGACAAGAGAGGCAACTTTTGGGTTTTGAGAGCACAAAAAGTGTAGGGAGGGGAAATCTAGACAGACTTTCTTCAAGGACTGTATTAATATATGTTTATGTGTTAAATTTATTCTTTAATACATTTTATTTTAATAGATCTTCTAATCTACTGTGAAGATGATTTCATAGTGCCTAAAAATATTCAACATCCTGCATTTCTACATCCCTCGGGATTCCATCTCAGGCAGTCCCATTTTAATTCTGTAAGCAGAGGCTAGTCTGAGAATAAATAAACCAAGAAACACTGTTTTAACCAGTCACGGCACCCAAATTTTACATTACCGCCGAGTTTAATAATTCGTTCTATGGCTGCAGAGTATTAAGTAGAGGCTATCATGACCAACATCTGCTAGCTAAACAGAGGCCACGTGAAGAGGAAAATCAGAAAGGAACTGAAGAACCAGGTCAAGGTTCCAAATTCTCCTTCCCACCTTTCCCTGTTTATTGCTTTTGGTATTCAGTGAAGTAATTGCTGCATGCTTCGTTGGGTATGACTGTTGATCCCATAAATGCTATCTTTGTCACTTCCACAGCAATAAGAAGCAGGATTCTCTGCTCTTGTCCATTTTGGGGTGGAAAGAAAAGGATATATTTCCTATCTGTAAGCACATGCAGGTAGATATGTGCCTTCTCTAGTAGGACACTCTGAGATCCAGAATTTTTATAACACAAAAAGCTTGGCATTAACACTCATTCCTTCCCTTCTGAAGCTCCAGATGTGGGAAAGTGCAATTCAGATGTTAGGTATATTAGGATTGTGTTTTTTGTTATTTGGTTCAGTTCAGATCCTGTTTACCACTTTCCAATTACTCTCACTTCTTGATAAAAGAAAGTTAAATGGCATTCAAAACATCCTGCAAATGAAGACATTAAAATGTTAAACACAGATTGTACCATAGCATACCCTGAAAGCTTCAACATTAACTAGAGGGGGATTGCCATAGTTTAGTGAAAAAAATTTGAGTAGAGGGAAGAAGCTGTCACATGACAGTTGCGTATAAGGGCAATGAAAGGTTAACATACACATTTTAGAAGCAAAGTGGTTACAGTAAGTTCACATACTATGTAATTATCGTGGAGCCTTACCCCAACAGACAAGATTACTTACATAGATCAGTCCCGAGTAGTATCTCTCCTTCAAGTTGTGAAGTACAGAAGCCTCATTCAGGCATGTCAGCTCTGCCATATCTTCCACTTTAGAGAATTTGGGAGGGTTCATCTTCTGGATATCATCCTTATTTACTTTCACTTTCTTCCCATTCTCTGCCAGTTCCACAATGGCCTCATCTCCTACTTCTTCCTTCAGGCTAGCTGCTTCAAACCCATTCTTCTCTGAGGGAACCCATACCAGCTTCTTAGCTGCCCAGTCAGCCTGAGTCAAGGGGTTATTAATGATGTTTTTGTCCACATAAAGGTACTTATCTGCATCTCTTTGCGACATTGTGTTTTAGAATTGGGGACCTGTGAAAAGAAGGGGGTGGGGGGAAGATATTTTTAAAACTTCAAGTTGCCTTGCAAATTCCTAGAGACAGACAGGCACATGCTAAGTACTCTGAGGCCCTGGTCATCAGAGCATACCTCCCCCTCCTTTAGTTTCATGTTAGTAAGCACTGGTAAGTTGTCAAACTTCCAATAAGGTCAAGGTTTGCTTGCCAAGAGAATGAAAAAAAAAAACCAAACAACAAAACAACCACAAAACCAAACTAGCAAGCAGTTAAAAAAACCCACTACAACAAAACACTGACCATTAAGCATTTGGAAACCATTATTTAGGAGAAAAGAGAAAGTACATTAAAGCGGCAAGCATCAAACAATTTGTAAGATATGTCAATACTCATAGCATCAGATACTGTGTCAGTAACGTTCAGGTCAAGATCAGCCCTTCACTGCTCTGCTTGGTAAAGATATCAACTCAGAAATACAATCATAAATGTTTAATCAACACTTACTTCCTATCTCCTTGTTCTGATAAGCTACAAATCAAATACCACAACTTCTTAGAAATGCCACATACCAGTTTAGACAATACATGAGACACACTTTGCTTCTAAAAGACATCATCAGTAATTTGAGGACACCAGTTAAGACCAACATTAGATACTTTCCATCACCAGCTTAGTAGAAACACCCAGCACACCAGTTTATCTTTTTTCTAGATAACGTTCAGTACCAAAATACCTCCAAGACAGTAACAGAATAAACCTGTGGTCAGGAAGTTTTACAGCCAAAAATCCTCTATTGGGATCCTTCCATGAAGCTGTGGTCAGGTAGAGAAGAGAGTACCGTCCCTACAAGAGGGAGATTTAGGCAGCATGCTCAGAAAATGGCACCCTAGATTTAGTGTTTCATCAAAACCAGAACACTACCACCAGGGATTTTTCCAGTTTATAAGACAGCAATTTTATTGGTGCCATTCAGAAATCCTTTCAATCAGAATAAAGGACTGCATGCGTCAAGGCTCATTAACCATGTAACAGCAGCCTCTTTACAAAGTCCCATGAACATTACTTCTTGGATCCTTCCTCACAAAGATACCAGTGTCCTCAATATATGTTTTTCATAACTTGCATAGAAGCTAGAGCTCTTTACCACCAAAAGAACAGGAAATGAAAATACCAATATTCATGTCATGAAAGGCTGTCAATATCTACAGGAAAAACTTTTCTACAGAACATACCCACATTTACAAACCAATGTGCAAATCAAATAGGTGAAGTCTAGACTGTAGATACCGCAGACAAAAAGGTACTGAGAGCAGGACAGAAGCAGTTCAACTCCCAAAATATGCATGAGACCAACGATAGATGTTGAGTCCTAGCATTAGCAAGGAGTGAACGAAGCCAGAAAAACATCAGCTGTAATAATGATGGGCACAGATGCCCACACCAGCCATTTGCAAGCATGTAGGGAAATTCCTTTCAACAAATGTATCCCTGTAGGTGGCATGCAACTTTGTGCCAGAGACTGTGTGGATAGCTGTACTCTTATATATAATCGCTTCCTTCAGCTTGAGTTTAAAATCTTTGTCTTATGCCTTACAGGATATGCCAAGCAGCTATTCCACACTTTACCTCATCTTTCCTTCCCCACAAGGTCACTGACACTTCCACCACAATTACTGCAATGCTGATTCTCAGAGCAACTCCTCCTCCCTGGTTTTCCATATTTTTATTGAAAATCCAAGATTTTAGTGAGTACATGATGAAGGGATTTGTTGCAGAGATAAGATGTAGCAATCAGTAGACTGCCGTGACAAATCTGAGCTGTCAAGAGAGCTCCAGGACCATCCTATAACAGCTAGCCTGACAGAGTATGTAGGAAATAGAGAAGACTAACAATTGAACAAAAGATATTGAGATTCTATGACATTGCAGAGTATCATCTGCAAGTTGTGGTCAAAGGGTTAAAAAAAAAAAAAAAGGGGGAGTGGAGGGAAGGAGGGGAAAAGGCAAAAAAAAAAAAATTCAATTGTGTTCAGAGTTGTATCAGGTTTGGCAAGGCAACAGCTGTGCTCTACCCTCCATTACACAGTTTCCTGCCGATGCAACTCCCAGAATCTAACCAGTTGCCTTTTTTGGCTATAATCAGGCAGGACACAGAGGCAGTATGCTTCAGCTAAATTCAGTTTCATCATTTCCTCAGGAATCCTAAGTAACCAGCCATCTGAAGTGTCCTACATTACACTGAAACATATTCCTGACTTCCTTACTGTTACAGTACATGCATTCAATATTCAATACACCTTGGAGATTTATTCTGGGGTAAAGAGTGATTATTTTTGGATAAGAAATACATAAGACCACAAGAAATCTTTCAAGGGGTATCCCCAGCCAGTTCTAGTTCTTCTGAAGAGAACTAAGGAAAGAAAATAGAAGTTAATCAAATTCCTCACAGGAGGAAAACCCTGAATTATCTTGCATACAGCAAGACTGCATTCTTCAGCCAGTAAGGCATCATTCTATAGCATCTATCCCTTTTTATTGTCAGGACTGAAAACCACAACTTTCACAGTAAGAAGAGAAATAGCCTAACATGGGTATTCCAAAACCTCACCAAACACTAAGTTTTTTATGCCAGTAATACCAATTAGTGAGGAGATTCAAAGATGGTCTGTACCTCAAACTTTAAACAGACTTGAAAATTACCCTATTGCATGGCAGCAGCAAACAGTCTTACTATCACCATCTCAAACTAATTTTCATATGCTCCAGAACAGAATCATCCGGTACTAGAACTAAAAAAATGGAGGATCATGCTAAGATAACATGGTATTAGTGCTATTCTCAAGGCTGACTTCTAACCCACAGGGCCTCTAAACTAGCAATACCACAAAACCAACCATTAATTTGCCTTCTCCACAAGAACAGTACCAGAGGAATCAGATTCAGCAAGTTCCATCTTATGGGTCTGAAACTTATATTCCTAGCTTACGCTGATTTTCACTGGGCATTTCTAAAAAACCCTTATGTGGTCAAGGAAGTAAGCACAGTAAGCTCTTGCAGCCTTACAGCAACTTGCAACGAGTGCAAGTTATTACCATTTTAGGAGCAAACTAGGAAGCAATTTGTTTGAATTTTGGGTGTAGATAATTATGTGGGGCAAGGACATTTACGTTCACATGGCTACCATGCAACTGTCAGATGAGAATACGGTTAACAGTATTCTTTTTGATGCAACACCAGTCTATAGGTAAAAAGACCAAAGAACACAGAAGGAAGACAGACCATCCTTGTTTTGAGTTTAAATGCCTCCTTCCTAGTATTGTTTCCAAAAATGAAATACTACAGTCATTTCCCTGTTAACCCAGTATGTTCCTTTATTGTGGTTCATAGCAGTCTGAAGAACAGGCTAGTCAAACATTGCTTGTTTTCCATTATTTCAGGTGCCAAAAGACATTCTTTTGCCCTTTAACTAACTACACAGTTGTCACAAAGATGCCACACAGTTACAGATGAAGGCAAAGAGATCTCTACAGTCGTGAATAGGATGGGACCAAGACATTAATAACATGTAGTCCAACCTTAAAAAAAAAAGTCAAGAACCCTTTGCATACGTATTTCCCTGCAGATTCTTTTGACATGAACAAATTAAGCACTGGCTTTAAGTTAAGATGCCATGCATTCCCTTTGAACTAGGCAGAATTACCCAAAACTCTCATTTGAATACAGTCATATGGACATAAGTTTGCCTTAGTCTCCTACAATTCCATAGCTTTAAGGCTTGAGTTATGAGACACTTCACACACTCCTTTCCCTACTTAAAGCATCAAGTGCTTCCCAAAAACTTGAAAACAAACATCTTGTCTGGCTCAGAAGTGTCTAAAAGACGCCTTTGCTATAAGGTTCCTTTCTTTCAATTAGAGTGTTTTGCAACTGCTAAAAGCACAGAACATTATCTGTTTGCAATTTAATTTTCCAGAACTATTTGTATTTCCCCCCCACCCCCAATGTTTACTCTGTCAGCAGCCACAGAATTGTTTCTGGGACTGAGCTACTGCTCAATAAGATGAGCTTGGGCTATGCTAAACTATTGAGGTAATGCTGAAGTAGAAATAAAATTAATATATTCAGAAGAACATTAATGGCAACAGTTAAAGCATCACACTTACCAACAAGTATTAGAGCACTAGCTAGGCAAGGAAAGCACTTCTAGTTTGAGTTATCAAAACTGCCATTAAAGTAGGGATGCTTGCACTGTTCATTTTAGCAAAAATGCATTACTACACTGGAACAGAGAGCTTTAATCACAAACCATTTCCCTACTTTAATTAATTATGAGAAGTTTGTGAAATACTGGGCTATAGAGAACATAAAATAGCCAGCTACATGTACTGTATACTTGCTGATTCAGATTACCATTTCAGAACTTTGCTATAAGACTGAGCCTGCATGAAAAGGGACGTATGTGGGTAATTACCAGTTTTCTTCTGCTTCATATCCACTAGCAAGGCACTGTTATAAAAACTTCCTGTGATTTCACATGAAATGATCCCCCCACATGGTTTGTCTAGTGGCCTTTATACTACCAGTGCAAGAAGAACTACCCTAAAGATCAGGGTGACAAAAAGAATGAACAATAAATAGCAAACACATTTAGACTAAAACAAATTAATTTCCCTTTCTTTATACAGTTCACATTTCAGGAACACAATTCTCATGTCATTTTCCAAACTGGCTTACCTTTAGCAGGTTGTGAGAGAATGGCATAAAAGACAAAAGGCCCTTTCACAGAGCAAAAGTAATGTATGCCATTTCTACAGGCAAGACAAGACTTCTACTCTAGAAAATTACACCACTACTGGTCACTTACAGGCCTTTTTCACTAACAACTAAATTGTCCTCAGTGAAGAAACTTGATTGTTAATACACAGCATTTAAAAAATAATCTGACTTTGAGAGAAGCTAATGATTCAAACTAAGTTTGGTCAGTAACATTCATTTAATGGGAATCCTTGTTAAGCATACAATCTGAACAGCTAATACTTGCATTATTTTTGCAAACTCAACTATTTCACTTTCCCCAGCCAGCTGAATACAGTTTATCAAATCAACAGAAACAGTTGCATTAAGTGTAGCTAGAAAGCACAGTAAGCAGACTTTAGTGGCCAGATTGCCTACAGTCTGGCAACACAGACTGACACCGTTAAAAAACAAAACCTAACCCACCGAAAAACCCTCCCTATAATTCCCTTGTATTCACTAAGAAACTGTTCGGATCTCATCTGTTTAGTACATACTAGGCTGACACTTCACACCTCCATGTGCCAGGATGTTTAAGGGAAAGAAAACTTCTAAGTTTGTTAGCACAAACTGCTCCAATTTGTAAGTAACACCTATATAAAAACTAAAGTCTGAATCACTAAGGGTAAGCAGGGAAGAGGAGAGAAGGGAAGGGGAAGAGCTGGCAGGAGGCTGAACTGACATACTGGTTATATCTGCTCATTTCTCAAGTTCAGTATATTGTGACACACCAGTGCTTGATGCTTCAGACTGAACTCAAGAATCATGAATTTCAGTTATCCCACTAGAGAATACAACATCAGGCAAGTACACGAGTTTGCAATTAATACTCCCTCACAGATAGCCCCTCAAGCTGAAGGCATTCATCTACACTTACCCTTTTTGCTCAGAATGCTGTGCTGCCACAGACTCATTTCTTCTAGTTCAGCTTTATTTGGGATTCATAATGATTGCTATTAGGCTTACTTAGTTCACTGCTTTCCTCTCTAGTCAGTCTGACGCACACAATGCATTGTTGAAAGATTTATTTCACAACTGGAATGCAGATTGCTGGCAATTATTGTTGCATATTCAGTTTGACTGTAGTGCTGCCCAGACTTGCCAGCTACCATGTTTATTACTGTAAGTTAAACTCAAGGTAGAGCACTAAAGCGCCTTCTCTGTATGCACAGGGCTCCAAGAATCAAGAAGGAGGAATCTAATTATCTAATGTATAAATGATACCTGTATTACACAACAGTGATCTACTGACCAGACTACAAGGCAGAAAAAAAGTTGAATGGTATTCTGTATCTTTCAGGTGGCCTAAAGGTACCTGGCATGCATCCTCAGCACAATGAACATGGAAGAAATGTTTCTCAGTTTCTACGTGTCCAGCCCTCTTCATCAGCTGTCAAGCACCACTTTCTGGTATGTATGAAGCAGCACTTGCATATTTTACTGTAACAGCTGACACAGGAGGTTTGCTCTAAAGCTGGGATTTTCCATGGAAAATTAGAAAGGCCACAAAGCCACATACAAGTAAGACACTGTCCTTACATGCCACTTACTAGCTACCTTTTCTCTCCACTGAGTTCAAATGAATGGCAAGATTAGGAGAACAGAAGCTACAAGCACAGCACATGTAGACATAAATTAACACCAACCTGAAGAGGCTAGTTCTGGGTACCAAAGAGTGAAAACAGGATAGTGCAGGCTTCACCACAGGCTATAGAAGCACAGAAACGATTTTGGGCAACCACACTGCATACCGTAAAGAAATTAACCACTACAGGTTATGGGCAAATATGGCCAGGCATAGCTTCCCTAAGTTAAAGCTAGGGAAATTATGCTTGCCCCTACTTTAATTGCACCTTCTCAGTTCATTAAGACACAAAGACACATTACCATGTACATGGCACCAATAAAATTAATCAGTCTATAAAGCCTGTGCACATTGTTTAAACACACCAAACACTGGTTTAGGGATGGGGAGACTAGCCTTCTGTTCATTTCAAGTCCAGTCTTTAGCATGACAAAGCTAGGCTGGCTGCCACCCAACCCCATTCACTTTGAATAAATATTCGAAGTTTACAATCCTGCATAATACACTTTCTGCAACTGTTGTTTCTCATTAGTGTGCGTACAGTACATGCCTTCTCAGCAGAGGAGAGAATTCCTCTTCCAGAGACAGTGTGCCCACAAGGAAAACATTCCAGGGGGAGAACACATTCTTCGTGACCACTCAGCAAAGTAATCCCACTTAAGGAGACAGCTGTAGTTCAAAAAACTGCAGCCCATCCCTGCTGTTCAAGCTGTTTTGCTGGAAGACTTGTTTTCAGTAGGCATAATGAACTGCCAAAGTTCTGATCCAGCATGCAAAATTCCCTACAGTCATTGCATGAGAGAGAGAAGAAGAGCTTGGAAAGTTTCAGCCTGTCCTTATTATCTCAGGGTCACTTTTCATCCCTTTCCTAATATTCTGATTTAAGGCTAGAAAGGTATCTGCCAAGAACTCTCTGGGGCACTGAAGTGTAAGGTAGCTCTTCCAACACACAGTTCTGTATCAATTAGCACTCTGTATCATCTCTGTCAGCTCCAGGTTTTATTTCATCACAAAAGGGAACAAGGAATAAAACAATTACACCTAAATATAGGGAAGAAAAGTACAGTTCTGGTTCACTCTTTTAGAGACAAATACTTAGCATGTATGTGGCTAAGATAAATTCATCTTACAGGAGCAATTATTCTTGCTTACGTTAACTGAGAAATTGCTTTGATCTCAACATCAATAATACTAATTTTCTTCCAGCTCATATTGGAAAGAACGAAGAATCAGTGCAAATACGTATGGCAAACCCTTTTAAAAAAGATTATTTGTACATTGCAGCACGGAACCAAGCTTCTCTAGACACTTACAGCTCAACCTACTGTGCCAAACTACAACCGTGTACTAACAGCTTTCTGCTATATCTCATATTTTTATTCTTGTTTCAAATAGTTCTGCTCCACCATTAACAGCAGCTATGGGGATGGTAGGCAAAAACCCTAGCAGAGAAGTCTACCACCTTTACAGGGTCCAAGTTTGATTCTCAACTCTTCTAGGTATACATACCGATTCATTAAGAGGACCTATCTCTGTTCATGAAGGTGATCTTAGAGGTGGGGGCAGGAGGAGAGTGACTCTTTCTGGACATAAGAACAACAGCAACTCCTACACTGAAGGAAAAGCTACATAGCCTTAAGCTCCAGGATGTATAAGGAGGCCAGGTTGAAAACAACCTCACAGAGCATAAGTATCAAGTTCAGGATGGCCTGAAAAACTTTGAAACATTCCAATTGCAACATTCCTATTGCATCCAAGGTCTTGCACAGCTTCATGGTTCCTTACTTAGCTATCCATTATAAGCAATGTTCTAGAGAAAGCCCCTGGTGCATCAGAGCGCACAAGGAACACTTACCTGGTCTCTACATCTCAGCCTCATGCTTGCTTTCTGGTTAGCTTGTTCCTCTCCTGACCTGTGCTTTCTCCCCAAAATGTCAAATATATCAGTCTTTAAAAAAGAACAGCATCAGGCATCTCTTATTTCAGAATTCACCCAACCATGCCCTCCTGTCTGGATCTCCTGATTTTTGTATTAAAGGAGAAGAAAGGACTCATCTTTCAACCTGAAACAAGTAAAAGCAAGGGCACTTGAAGTAGAAACCTAGTCTGAACTGTTAATCATAGCTATATGGCACATAAAATTTTCTCTATTCTGGCATTACAGGAAAATACTTTTTTGGAAAAAAAGAAAATTATCCCCTTCTGACAGGAGAGTGACATACCATGACATTTCACAGTCCCAATAAGAGAAGGCAAATAAAATTTGGAAGTTTCCAACAGAGTTTCTTTCTGGCATAACAGGATAAAAAACAACACGAGGAAACACTGAGCACAGAGTAGCAGAACTGTTGCAGGTGTTTCCACCATAGTTAACAACATTCTCCACAACCATATACACTACAGTGCTGTGGTGGTGAGACACTGGCACAGGTTGCCCAGAGAAGTTGTGGCTGCCCCCTCCCTGGAAGTGTTCAAGGCCAGGCTGGACAGGGCTTTGAGCAACCTGGTCTAGTGGAAGGTGTCCCTGCCCATGGCAGGGGGTTGGAACTTTAAGGTCCCTTCCAACCCAAACCATTCTGTGATTCTATGATATCCTTCTCTTTATCTACATGAGCAAGAGCTGAGCCATTACTGCAGTTGTACTTTTTCCTGATAGAATTGGTATAATACAGCACGGTAGTATTTATCAGTGAAATCTACATCAAGTTTTTAAGAGCATTAAAGAACTAAAATCTACCTATATAGTTCTGCCCATTAGGAAAACACTTAAAATTTGCCGTGCAAAAAGATTTAACTCCCGCTATGTGGAGGAAGAACATGAACTGACTGTGCACATGTCTGCATAGCACTGGCATATACAACATGCAGATAATTTTTACTAGTTAGTTTGTCTAATAAACTGTCAATTCCTTTTTTAAAGAAAAATTATGACTAATATATCTTCCTCATCACATTCCTGTGTTCTCATTTTACATCTCCTATCATATCCTGCATTAAACTGCAAGCTCAAGTTCACCCACACAAGACTTTGACTTGGGAAAGGCCATTAAAACTACTCTGAATAATCTACTGCGCAACGAAAGGTCAAAGACTTTATTTAGTATCTGCTATAGACATTCATACTGCAGTATAACACAGATGATAAAAGCTAAGTGAACTGATTTAAGTCACAAATCTTAAACCACAGTTTAGAGTTTTTGTGCCTGTGGAGAAACCTTACTTTGTACTTATGCTCCTCTAAGAAAGAAAATACCCTTTGTCAGTAAGCAGACACGTCCATTCGAAACAAGACAGTTTCAAGTATCCAATTACGTAATTATTGTAAATAGTCTACTACATACTTGTAGCCATACTCCCATATCCATTTCTTTAAACAATTCTGTAAAGTCTGAGTACATTTTACTTGATGTGAAAAAGAGCTAGAAACATATCTCTGAACAACAGAAACAAAGACATCTGAACAACACCTATGAAGAATAAAACACATTAAGCGGAATTCTGCTAAAAAAATAAAATTCCATTAATACAAAATAATTATTTCTTGAACTATTTCAGATGCATTTACAAGTAACTAAAATTGTTGTTCTAGATAGTTACTTGCAATCAGCAATTTATGAATTAAATTGCCTGTTTATGGATACCTTCACCTCAAATCCACCCCTTCAGATCTGCTGCATTAATTGCAAAACACACAGCTACCCACCTCCCCAATCACCCAAAAAAAGGAAGAAAAAAGAACAAAGAATAATATCAATACCTTCCTCTACATTTTAAACTATGACATGGCCAAAACAGAAGCCAGGGAGTATTTTTCTTCACCTATGTTAAAAAAAAAAAAACTGTCAAAAGTCAATTTATTTCATCAACCAACTAGTTCAAAGTGCTTAGCCAAGAATTTTCTCCTCCAGTTCATTGGTTCGACTTCGGATTTACATTCAATATTTGTTGCCAAGTTCTTACATTTAAGATTCTTACATTTGTTAAAAAATGCCTAAGTCCTAAGATAGTCTACCAATTTAAAAAAACTATCAATGAAAATTAATTTGTACTCACACGTTTCAGAATAATTTATTTTATCAATTCTGAGCACAGCAAGACTGGGAATCTCTTGCAGTAATGGTAAGCAGACCTACAATGTTCCTGCAAAAAAGAGCTTACTGACTAAAAATTTACCTACGAACTGATACAACAGTTGTTTTAAGTCAGTCACATTTAGAGAAAAAAAGACAGAAGTAACTGCAATTAATTTTTTACTGAAATTTTGCTGTAGGTTTCCATTTTTTATTCCTTGAACACTTAAATCAACTCTATGTCAGTAAAACTAGCTGGATTGTTAGCCACAACCAACTTTAATCAAAGTCAAATCTATTGCACCTCCAAGGTTGATTAAAAGAGCCTAAATTCAAGTGAACTGGTGAAGTCTTGACCTTAAAAGAAAAACACAGACGAATGTACTCTCATCACTACAAACAGTAAACAGGGAAGTAAACTATTACAAGAGCGTGCTTTAAATCTCAGATTTTAAACTGGAAAAAAAAAAAAAAAAAAAACCAAACAACTGACTACACAGGACTGTCAAAGTTGAGCTGTAAAATTTCTCTAAACCTCTTTTCTTACAAGTCTGAACGCCTACTTTGCTTTCATTCAAATCAGAACTCTGGTTCTGTGTTGAGGCATATATCACAATGGATTTCCTGCCAAGACTCATTAAAATGGTAGTTCTTGATGAATAGAAGTATTCATCAGTTAAGGAGACTTTATGATACAGATTTCCAAGTTTTCCTCAATATATATTAATTATCTTAAGTTTACTGAAATCACTCATCCATGTGGTTTTATTTACTACTCTCAGTAGAATCAGCATACATGCATTAGGGGAAATTTAAATTTCTAGTCATGAAGACAAGCAGAGTCCAAACCCTGTGTACAAAACATAAAGGCATAAATTTCATAAAGAGGTCATGAAGTCAAACCATAGTATGCTGAGTTATATTTCACTATACTTCTCTGTATCCAACAGCAATACATTTGTAATACTTCTATAAGAAATAATTTGCAGTAGACAAGTATGCTAGATCATTTTTACAGTTTCCAGTTTGCTATGTTTAAAAAGGACATGACTTAGCAGTACTAACTCCAAAAGTATTGTACAATGAAATCAATCACAGTTCCATCACTGGAAAATTGTAGACACTACTATTTCTTCAGACTTTTTAAGATGCTCAGAAAGGAGATGTACTGTGCTGAATGGCCAAAGGGCCATTAACTGAAAATAAGGACTAGTCCATTATGCTGAACATGACTGGCTTGGAATGAGGTCAGAAGATGTTAAGTCACTACAGCAGCCTAGGATTGCAAGACGAATCAGTGTTGAGATTATTACTTCAAGTACTCGGAACAAGTTCTCACAGCAGCTAAAGAAAAAAGTGAAGCGGATAAACCATAATTAAGATGAACTTGTAAACTGATGCATTTAATTTAGTTGGACAACACCCATTTGCATTAGCTTCCAGGGCAGAAGTTGCATTTGTGCTTTTGTCTCATCATACTCTATTTAAATCAGGTTGCTAGTTTCCATCTCTTTCTACACTAGGAAACTCAATTAGAACCACGATATGCTTAAACTGAAAAGAAATTTAAAGTACAAGGTCACCAAGCCACCACTAAGCTAGAGCAATAGCCAGCAAAAACAATGCTGCTGTAGGCAAACCTACACTATTATAGCTTTGTTCCAACCCACAGAAGACTTAACGTCAGGCACACAATTTCTCTACTTAACATGCAAACAGCTGTGCCTCAATTATAAATGAAGAAAACAAAGACTAATAAGATATTTATATGAGAAATCAAAGACAAAAATAGATGTTAGAGGGCACCGAGTACATTATTGAGTCAAACGAACAATAATGTATTAAATTATACACTCAGGATTAAAGTTTTGGACACCTTTTAGTAGGTGTGCACACTAACTCTGAGCCTCTAAAATGCACTTTAGTCATCAGTTAGCTTCAGTAAGTTACCCAATAACCTGAAGTTACCACGCAAGAAAGCAGATGTACTACACATGGGTGGGGGATAAGACAAGCTTAACTTTTGACTTCCCCTTTCTGTAAACCTTGCATTAACTTGATGGGTTCCTGTATCTCCAGGGGGTCCACTTATCATCTCACCCTACTCTAGTCACACAAATTCATAAGTGACATAAATCTGGGCAAGACATGGGCCTAGGGATGGGGGTAGACGCAGAAGATTCAGCAGAATGAGATCAGAAATCACAATACCTTGACATGCGTCCTGCCCCATCTGTTCAGTATCCTGGAGATTAACAGAACAAAACCTGATTTTTTGGATACAGACAGACTATTTTAATCTCCCAGTACAACCAAACTATATTTTCACATACTTAGTAGCTATGCTGATGTACATACACTCCCTCGTACCTGCATGTGAATAGTCTGACAGAGGGCTAGCCTGTGAATTATTAGTTATTATAAACATTTAGTGCATTAATTTTAAAGACCTGCCAAGATAACAGTGGTTCACATTTTCAAGATAGTTTGTTGCAATGGTAAATGTAAGTCTCCACATTTGTAGTAGAAATATTTGCAGTGTCCAGTACTGTTGCAAAGAGATTTAAGCACCTGTGGCATCTGACTCCACTGCAGTTTTCAGCTCAAAGATGAGTATTAGAGCTACCACCCACCACACAGTTTGAACACTCTCCAACATTTTTCATAATGCCAAAATAACGTGCTGGACAACACAGATTATTTCAGCCTCCTAAGGGAGAAATTCTTCTTCCTACAACTTTACTGGACAAGTGATTTTTTATTATTATTATTACTCATTCACTACCGATTCACTTAAAATATTATGGTGCAGCTCTCACAACCTATTTGTCTTCTTAAAATGTTTTGAAGCATATCAAAATCCAAGTAGAGGAAATAATGAAAAAAAAAGCTCATTCTTTCTTCTTCTCTTCACCTGAAAATATTACCCTGGCAACTTGAAAGGAAAAAAAATAATCCCAGAACCATTGTAGAAATATTCTAACAATCTATGCAAACGAAGTCCAATAAAAGTTTCTACACCCATTCTTCTGGGACAGACAGAACCTAATTAGTCTTCCTGTTTATGCAGAAATAGCCAAATGTTACCCAGCAGAGCAAACTTTGAAGTCAAAGTTTCTTCTCAGGAGAACTCTGAAAATCAGATCTTGGCTCTACAAGTCAAGCATCCAAGAGATGATACCATTATTACAAAAAAAAGCTGGTGAGTTACAACTCACCAGCTTGGCGCTGGTCATACTCACTTTGAGGTTCCACGTCAATAAATATGAGAAGTTCAGATCCCTGTTTCTATTCACTACTAGCAATTTTGCTGCTACCTTAGAATCAGTGAAAATTTTGCCTGTCTACCTCCAGAAAGACAGTGCATACACTATGAATATGTGCAACAAACAAAGCTATCAAGAAGGAGAACACGTCAATTTAAACAGTTCCACCTGACATGGAGCTTCACAGAACTGCTGCATGATTTCACTCTAGTTATTTTTACAAGGTCAGATCAGCAGCACAGTCTTGTGTTTATACGGTTTCGGCGTAATCGGTGATTAACCACTTCAAAACTCTTACGTGCTAAAGGCAACTCCACTTACATTTATCAATTGCTTCCCCCTCATTACAACTTTCTAGTTAACAAAAATAAGTGCTTATCTCATTTAAACTTTGGGAGAGAGCACTACAGTTGCAGACAGTGCATCTATGAGTCAATACATATCTGCACCACGATTTGCCATTTTTACTGGAATGCCATGGATAAGTGAACTTAGTCACATTGCTACCTAGTGACTAATTTCAAAAGCATCTTTACACAAGCAGTAACCGATTAGAGCGCTGTTACTTTGGAGTTAAAACTTTACCATATCTAGCCTTACGGACAGGAGATGTATACGAGAGTTAAGGATGTGTAATTTAATCTTTCGAGCCATAGTTCAACAGCCTCCATGCAAATTAACTTATATTTCTTTATAATGTAGGACAGAAGCAGAGAAATCATAGTTTGAGGGCCAAAGTCCATTTACTACAATATCTCTTCAAGTTTGAAGCATAAATTTCTTATGCATTACCTAAGAAATTACTCTGTTTAGGACAGACCTGCTCACTTAGAAAAAAGCTTAGGTTCTTAGTGTGCTCGAATGGAGTGCAGCTCAGGACACCATGACAGACATAGGATATGGAAGAAAAGCCTATGGAAGAAAAAAGATGACGAGCACAAGCAGTGTTTCAAGAGAAAAAAAAAAAAAAAAAGGAGGAAGGAAAGGAACCGTAAGGAGAAAAAAAGAAAAAAGGAATTCAACAGTCACTGCATGAAGAGCTTCCCAACCAATACAGTTTACTTCTGCAAAACTCCAGTTTATTACCAGAAGCATCCTACTGCTTTAAAATTAATTTCACCCTGTGTTAGGCAAAATCAGGAGCAATCCTAATTAAACCCACTGGGTACACACCACCCTCGGGGGCTATGAAACCTTGTTGCTTTCCACACCTACTGGAGACAGGTTGGTACCGATATCACTAGAAGCCGGAGAACTTTTCCTACTTGGTTGGAGGTGATGCCTGAAAGCACAAGCTATCTGCAAGAGTTTTTAGTGCAAGCTTCATCTTGCCCTGTCACTCCCTCCTCCCTCTCTCCTGGCTTCACTGTACAGACCAAACCGAACGAGGAAGTCGAGATCTGAGGGCGGAAGCCAAGCCCATTGCAATGTCTGCAGGAGGATTGTCAGCCTGTGACTCAGGCTACAGCCCTGACAGCTGCCAAACGGTCCTATTTTCCCCTACCCGTTACTTCTAAAGGACGGACACTTAAACGCGGGGGGAGAAAGGGGGGAGACGCACCAGAGGGAGGGGAGAGAGCACGGTCCGGTGAAAAAGAGCGCGAATAACGCAACCCCACCTCCGAGAAGGCCAGTTAGCAGGGCGTGGAGGGAGAAGAGAGGCAACTCCCTGGGCAGTAACGCAGCCGTGCGGTGGCACACACGCCCCCGAAAGAGAGGGGGGAGGTAGGGGGGCGGGGGGCACCCCAGACACAGCAGGTCGGCTGCCTACCGCCCGGCTCCGCGGGGAAAGCAGGAGAGAGCAGTACCCCCTCTCCCGGCCCAACAAAGAGGCGCGAACCC
The DNA here is from genome assembly GCF_031877795.1 of Strix aluco. Lineage (NCBI taxonomy): Eukaryota > Metazoa > Chordata > Aves > Strigiformes > Strigidae > Strix > Strix aluco. The sequence continues at coordinate 29,879,384 of NC_133935.1, forward strand.
CGCGCGGGAGGGAAGCGCGGTGCCAGGGGGTACAAACCGGGGCCACCCGCGCCCACCGCCCCACCCGACCAGCTTCACCTGAGCCCAGCTACGGCGGAGGAAGGGAAACGCCACAGCGGCTGCGTTCCTCGCGGCGAGAGAGTGGCGTCCTCACGCTGCCAGCTCCTCCCGCAGGCACCACGACCGCCTCCCGCTCACCGGCACTCCGAGGCGCCCAGCCGGGTGGAGCCGCCGCGGCCCAGCAACGCCGCCAGCCCGCCCCCACCGCCCCACCCCCTGCGCAGCACAGCCAGCCAATGGCGGCGCCGGCTGCGGCGAGCTGACGGCCGCCGCCGCCAATAGGAGCCGGCCGCAGGGCGGAGGCGAGCCGCTGAGGAAGCGGGAAGGGGGCGGTGCCTCGCGCCCTCCGCCGTTAGCAACGCCCGAGCGCGCGCGCGGGGCCCCGCCCCTCGGCGGGCCAACCCAGCTCCGCGGCCGCTCGGGCGGGCCAGCAGCGGCGGCCGCGGAGGGGCTCGGGAGGGGCGGGCGGCGCTCCGCAGCCTCCCCCCGCAGCTTCCCCCCCGCCGGCCACGGGGCCGGGCCGAGGTCCCACCGGTCGTCTCCTCCCCCGCTCCCTTCCGCTCCGGACGAGCTGTGCCAAGCCGCTCCCACAACCCCCCGCGCCAGGCCGTGCCAGCCCGCGCCCACAATGCCCCGTGCCGAGCGGGCACCGGCGGCCCGTGCCAGCGCCTGCTCCCCGGCAACGCCGCCTCGCTGGCCGGCTGGAGGGCCGGGGGTGCCCGGCCCCAGCGTGCCCCAGGGCGGCGAGACAGGAACTCGGGGTCAGCCTCCGGTAGGAGGGGGATGGGCTGTGGCCCCGTCCTCCGCAGGCCATGCCAGAAGTCCTCGGAAATGGGAGGGGTGTCCCTTCTAGTGCAAGTTAACCGTGGTAGGCAGACATAAGCCAGAGTTTGTTTCATCCAGTAAAGGGACAGCACTGGGGCGAGCAGAAGCATCGGTGTGAGCAGCTCCTGATGCTGCTGAGGTGATTGAACTGCCAGTGCGTATGTTAAAGGAGGCTCAAAATGGATTTAAAAAGGCGTGCAAAACAGTAGAGGTGTGAAAAGATAGAGGCGGTGTAATTCTGCCTCTTTGCATTTACTACAGCGCTCTTCAAGGCTGAAGTAAAAGGAAGATGCAGTAGCCAAGATGCAAGACAGAAGTCCTTCTGAAAAGAGTACAGCATACAGAAGTCTGTGTGTCAGATCCAGCTATGCAGATGAGGTTTATTGCACATTTTACAAGCATGCAGAAATACAAGGCTCCCTCCCTTGGGGGTTTCCTACTTTCTGCAAAGGAGGGCATATTTGCAGATGTAGGTGCCAGTGACGGAAAATGGAAGGTGAAGTTAACCAATGACAGTATCAAAGTTACACATGGAAGAGGCAAATGAACTGAAAGAGGCTTGAATAAAGATGGAGGTTAGCAGAGAAGTGTCTCAAGTAAGCACCTCTTGTCCAAGTGAAACACTTCAGGCTTAGAAAGATTCACTGCAGCAGTTTGGAAACAATGCTAGACCTTTGTATCTCAAAACACAAAAGGCAGTGGGAGAAATCACTGAAAGGTTTGTACAGCTGAGTATCAGGGATACAGGGGTGTCATTGTTAAGGGCAGAGATGAGAAATGTAAATACAGGTACAAAATAGAGATGAGAATTTAATTCAGCAGTAGGAAGGGAACATACTGGGTAGGTCTTCACTAGTACATCAAGGCAGAAAATGAAAGGAAGCTGGAATTGTGACAACCAGATTCCCACATAACCAGATACCTTAGATGGTGAAATGATCTGCAGTATCCACGAAAAAAAATGACCAACACATGGGAAGGATATTTACTGGTTGAACAACAGGGTTTTAAATTCTCCCACAAGAATGAAGCAGAATGAAAATGGTGGAGGTAACTTCGTATATTAAGAACAGGAGAGGCTGCTTCTTTAGCCAAGTGGCTGTGAAAGGAAAGGTAAGCGAAGGAAAGCCATCAGTATGAAGTATAAATGAAGTTTTTACAGGAGAAAAATAGCGGATCTTAGCTGGGAAAGTAAATACAAAAGGCAGAATGAACTGATGGCAGTAGTAATGTGGGAAATAAAAGATAATAACTGCAAGCATGAAATATAGACATAAAAAGGCTGCAACAAAGTTGTTTTTGAAGAACGTATGATACTGGGCATTCTAAATTTTTCTATTATTTTCTGACTCTCACAAATTTCGTACGTACTCTGCTCTTCCTGATGCTAAGATTTAAGTCTAAGGTCAGGCTGGACTGTCTTCTTAAGGTTTGGCATTTTTTTCTTTTTCTTTTTTTTTTTTTTTTTTTTTTTTTAGATTTGAGAATTTGGTCCCACTCCTGTTTAATCAACATCAAAACTTTCTTGATGACCTCAGCAGTAAAGCATCAAAACTGAGTTCAGAACAAAGATTGCTGCAGGTTTACACCATCCTTTGCCCTAACAAAAAATGTATCCCACCTCTTTTGAAAACTTTGTGTATTTCCCTCATGGTCAGATTTGTAGATCTGCAGTAGTTGAGGCAAGTCTGATTTGAAATGTATGTTTTCCGTAGCTTGGTTACTTTGAAAATAAATCTGGTGGCAGGAAGTTACCCAGGGAAGGAGACACACCTCAGAGAGAAACAAGTATGACTAAAAAAGCTATCATACTAATTCTATACATCTGTTACTTTCTACAATTTCACAGGATGTTTATCTGGATCCTTCTGATGAACTTTACTCATGTTTTTCATCAGTGTTTGCAAGACAGCATCCTTTGGAAGAACAAACCTGTAATGGTCATTGAATTTGGAAAAACATCATCTCAACAGCAGACAGATTTACCAGTTTGGGGGGAGTAAATTAATGGTAATGTATTATTTCTAGAGGGAAAAAAAAAAATCTACTAAGCACCGAGCATCCAGAGATGCCTCTTCAATTTGCCAGCCTTAACTGCAGACCAAACGCCCACTTTGCTGAACTACAGTGTTTTCCCTTACACTGGTCTAATCCAAAACAATTGGGCTTCAGTTTCTTGGCAAACAGCAATCCCTGGGAGAAGCCTGCTACTCCTGGGATCAACAATAAATGCAGGGACATTTGATTTCTATATCTGACAAACAGGTAAAGTAGCTAAATTAATTTTGGTGATTAATTTCCAGTGCTTTGTGAGGCAGAAGAAACCTCTTCCAAAACTAGTTTCCTACTGACAAGCTTGAGAGAGTGAAACAAGAAGAGTGACAGAGACAAAAGGTGTTTACTTCATCAGAGAAGTCTCATTGCTAAATACCACAGTGGCTTTAGACAGAAACCGCACATGTACAGATCTGGAGAATGTCACAATCTGGTATTGCTAAGAAGCCTGAGCTCTGCTTTTGCAAAAGCCTGAAACATCAGTAGTTTCAGTGAAGATTCATAATTAAAATTTCTCAAAAAAAAGCAGCTCTGGAGTGGCTTTACTATGTACACCCATACAAAGCAGCAGCTATAAATGCAGATGAAAACTTGAAGGGTTTTCACATACTGTAACAAAAGGAAATGGCTCTTTGGAGATGGGTCTGTAGAAGAAAGCAACGTATGACTTCACGCCTGTGTCCTCTGAACAACCTGAAATTTGTCTGCAATTTAGGCACCATATATTAGCACATAACTTCCTTTTCCCTGTATACCGATTCTTTACTGTTCTGCTCCCGTAACAAATGCCAAATTCAAACTGTGAGAGTGCAGAAGGTAGAAAACCATGAACTTAAGATGTGGAAGGTGTGAAAGCAAGTGATGTTTCCACTGCAGGGGTCAGAGCTTACAAATTTAGTGACTAACCATTTAAGCCCAAGTTCTAGCTCTGTTCATGCAAATTCTGCTAGGAGCAGCTGACATAAAAGAGCCCTTACTGGAACCGATAAAAGGTCCCTTACTGGACCACAGTAAGGGAAATGTGGCCTGGTAGCCTGTCTCAGAAGCAGCCAGTAGCAGATGTTAGGAGGGGAATAGCCCATTTCTTACAGAATTATGTTACCCTTAGCATGACTACCCAACTTCTGGCATGGCTGTGGAAAAGGTATGGCTTAATTAGCTCATTTTCATATGTCGGGTTGTGACTCCATCATGCCCGCTTCATCAGCAAAGCTGGTTTAAGATGTTGTCTATTTTTCCACTAGCCATTCATTCCTAGTGCTGTCATAGCTTTCATAGCTTACTGCTGCTCCAGTGGTGCTGATGCAGATGTTTCAAAAGCCATATTGTAAACTGGATCACTGAAATAGAGTTAAAAAAGGTTAGGAAGAAAGATCAGTTCACTGATCTAGTTTATAGGCCCACAGAGAGATGCATTAGCACAACTGAAGGGATTAAACTGAGGCACTGTGACAGGAGTCTTTCAAATTGACTTTACTGATGGAGAAAATTTAAGAGGGAACTATACCTGCACCCCAAGACTGGGGGGGAGCCATACCTGGCATACTCTAGAATTTAAAACAGTTATTCTACTTTTCACCTCTCCCCAACCCTCCACCCACAGAGTCCTGCGTGAACAACCTCCTGAACTCCCACTCCCTCATTGCGGTTCTTGCTTCAGCTTTAGTAAAAGAGGAACATGGTTTTACTTTCTTAACACATTAATGACAAGGGTTACAGCTGAAAAAGCACTTACATACAGCATCTCTGCTGGTTTGGGATACCATTCAGAGGCATAAATCTCTACCCATTGGTTATGCACCACAGTAAGTATATTTATCTTGTGCCAGAGTCCCTTCTTTCAATAAAGTGGAAGTGACACCATCTTGTAGAAGGGACCTTTATTGGGGAAGCAGGTTATCAGACGGCTATGCTTTGACTGAAGTCATGGAAGTATCCTCAGAAATACGCCTAAATGAAAACTTCGGTCTTGGGCAGAGGATAACTCTTCTTGGAGCTCCTGAGTTCCTCCAAACCCTGAGATGAGATTACTGCTTCATTATGCATGGTTAGAGACACCACATTCCTGATCTGATATACTAATGGCCCAGAATTCCAAGGAATTCTAATATTATCATGTCTACCATCTAAATGCAATCACAATGCTAAGTAGCAGACATTTTCTAGTTCAGTATATCCCCTTCCTAACCTTGTTTCCTCTAGTCCTGTTCTCTTGCCATTCACTGTTTTCTATTCAGCTTTAAATTCAGAGGAAGCTGGCATCCAACATCGTTATACAAAAGGGCCAACAGGAATACAAGCCATCCAGCACAAGTATCTTCACCCCAAACCTGATATTTGGAATCTGATTTTATTGCATTGGGCCGACCCAGACTTGTCCAAAATGCCAGCAAAACACATCTTGCTACCTGCCTTAAATAAGCACAGCAACTCTTTCCTGCAGGAAACAAATATTTTCACACAATCTCTCACAGCTTAGCTCCTTCAGTGATAATTCAGTGACTACAATGCATGTAATTTTAGGCTTGTCTGTCCTGGCCTCACAGCTCCCTGGTTCAACAAGTTGCTAAGGATCCTTTATTAACATCCCAAATACCTCCTTTTCCTTCTCACTTTCTCAGAGGGGGTAAGAAATGCTTCGGATTCCTGAGTTTAGAAGGGCTTGGGAGCGTTCTTCTTACTCATCAGAGGATAAGCTGAAAGGAGAATAACATCCCTCCCCAGCCCCTCTGTCACTCTGCACCTGTCATGCTTGTGATGCTCAGGTAGCAAACATACTTGCCAGGCTTGGGTCAGATATTGATAAGGAAAAAATACTTTAAAGAGATTGACAAATCTATCTAAATGCTGTTTAATTCATCCGGATAAGGTAGGGCTGTGGATAGCTTTACACCACCTTTGCTTCTCTTTTCCTTCCATAGGTCTCAAGCTGGGCCATGTTTTCACAGAACCAAGAATTCAGTAGCAGGGTGACTGTGCTATTTGGAAAACGGGACTAAGTTCAGAGAATACATAAAGGTGATAGTGTTTAACTACTTCACAATTTTTTCATTTTTAATTGCTTTTCAGCATCAGTCACCTTTAATGGACCTCTAAACAAAAGGCATCTAACTGGAGGTTCAGTTCCTTCTTCCTCTCCCAACAGGAATTTAGTCTCCCTTTTTTTCTCCCCCTCCTTCAAAAAAATAAGATCACCCCTACTTTCAGCTTGCTGCCTTTCCTGAGGTTACTGTGTGAGCTTTTGCTCTGCTAATAGTGCCTCTCAGCTTACCTCATGTTTGCTGTTTGTTTTTGGGCTCAGCCTGCAATAGTAATCAAGGCCAAATATTTGCTCAAATTAAGTGGCTCTGTGGTTCTCATTCCAGGGAGCTGGCTGAGGACAAAGTGAAACTAGCTTGAAATACTCTAGTATGCCCAAGAGATGCTAGGAACAAGGGATTTTTCCAGTGCTGTAGAAAGTAATCCAGATTCTCACTGTAGCTTTGTTGTGGGAACTGCAGGGGAACTAACTCGTTTATAGCCTGCCACAATTAAAGACACCACTTTTGTCTGCCAGAAACCAAAGTCAGTCCAGTCAAAGCCAAACTTTGGGACCATTATATTGGGCTACAACCAGAAAGAAGACTCAATGTGAAGTTACACAAGCATTCGTTCTCCCTCTTCTGCAAGACTGAAGCCCACATTTTTCTGATAAGAGGAGGCTACATCCTTTGTGCTTGCATGTCAGCAGCAGGTCTTATAAACACACCCACAGATTCTCAGCGTAACATATTGCAAGCTCTGTGCGTCTGGAGCCAGTGCATGCTTTGCTCAACAACCCCCCTTTCATTTCTGCCAAGATTCCCTCCCACATTTGGGACTTTTTTCCTGCTCCCTTGAGAGCCTCCTCAATTAGCCCAGCTCCTCCAGCCTCCCACTGTCCGTGTGGACTGTTCTGTACAGCTTTGCCAATCTGCTCTGCCTTCGGAAACATATGGGCCCGTGCAGGAAGCTGGGCACAAAGAAGATCCGTGCATTGATTCTCAGGCCTGTGTTTGGGTCAGGTGGATGGACCAAGACTGAACTGACAGCACTGGCATAGAAGGCAGAAAATTAGCCAGGACTTACTAAGGCATTCACTTCGTAGGATGTGAGAAAGTACCGACAGATACATGGGGTGCCATCACTGTGGGAAACCACCTTCTAGCTGAGGTGCAGACAAGCTCCATTTAACACAGGCGCCTTCTTTCCCACTTACCAGAGCATCATTTCCTGGGATTATTCTGGAACAAAGAAAGCAACTCACTGGGCATCCTGCATGTTTGCCTAACATACAACTCCTATCAAAAATCAATACCTCACTGAGGAGTAGCAAGTTACCAAGCTGCACAACTGCAGGCTAGCACCCGCTTTGCAATACATCTCAGCTACCAAGAGACAGGAGTGTGTTAGAGGAATCAAACCCACAGGACAGAAGTGCTCAGGGGCTTCTTCTGAAATTCCTTTATGTGAGGTAGCAGCTTGTGTTAGGCTGGGATGTAAGGAATCCTGGAAGCACTGCTGCCTTCTGCACTGGCTCAGGGAAAAAAAAAAAAAAAAAAAAAAGAAAAAAAAGGTTAAAAGGTATTTTTGTGGAAGAGAATATTTAGACTTTGAGTTACAGTCCCAAGCGTAATACAAATCTAAAGCATGAAATAAGAAGACAGCCCTGCTGTCTTCTGCCTAGTGGGTCAATGTATTCAATCCATCATAAATCCTGTCCACCCCCTCCTTGTCTTTTCTGTTTACACATGGAATAAAAGCATCCTTAAAGCTCTTGCTACTCTATCATTCTGATTACAGCTGCATCTAACACTGAACTTGAAACACACACCTGTACATAAGTTTGCAGCTAATTGCGAGACAGCACAGAGGCCTATAATTCTTTGACTCTTTATAGAGGAATGTACATATATAAAAGCCTTTTGAATTTTCATAAGCCACCCCTTAGATGTGGGATAGCAAAACACAAAAAGATGAAAACAAGATGCTCGCCCGATGATTCAGCTTTCCTGCAAAGTTTCTTCTAACAGCCATCATAACCCTGAAAATAATCATCCCAGCCCCTTTTTCCTGTGGGCTAAAAACACATCAGCAATGAGGATCATAATTTAGGTTTTTTGTTCCTACTAGGAATCCATGAGAAAGAGCTTTGCATTGCATAGAGAAAAACGAATCATATACAGGAAGAGAAGGTATGTGTATGTTCAGGGTTTTTTTATGTATTTAAGGAATGCTAAATCAGGTTTGGCTTTGCTAGAGGACATACCAGCTGTCTCCATGCTCTTTTTATTATGATCTCTCTTGTACCTTAATTGAGAAAGCAGGGTGTGGAAGTTTCAGTAAAGGCACCCCTTTGTAGTGTGTTAATTAGGCACAGGAGTTAACAAAACCCCTCAGTTATAAACAATTACCTTTCCCGAGGCTTACTTTCATTTTCATGCTACCATGTTTTTACTAATTTTCTATTTTCCAGAGTGGACAAGACTAATTTCTAAAATTAGTCTTCTAATTAGCAAAGAAAAGAAAAAAAAAAAAAACCAAGCAGGAAAATATGTAAAGGAGGAAGACAAAAAAGATACAATTAGAAGCACATAAAGATGTCTTTTTTGTGCTTCTTCAGGATGCAGGAGCCCAAGGTGTTTTCAGATCACTGTAAAGCCTCCTTTAAAACTGAAAATCTAGATTATGGTACCCTAGAAGCAACTCTGGGTGTAAATGCCCGGGGATGGGAAAGAATCCGATCTGGGTTTGTGTGCCCTGAAATGAGTGCTGCCTTCACCCCCCGCAGGAGGAGGAAACGAGGAAAGTGAGAGGGGCTGCGAGCTGTAATTCCTCCAGAGCCTCTCCATCCATTCCATTTGCAAAGCAAAGCGTACTTTAAAAAGAAGGACATGCTTGGCCTGCATGACACCTTTTTGCCTGCCGGTGTGCTGAGACCCAGAGATACACAACAGCCGGGAAGGGGGAGGCCTCTGTTCTCCTTCCTGCCGACGCTAGGCTTTGTCCTGTTGGCAATGACCTCCCCTCTTCGCACCCAGCTGTCCCGCAGGGGAGCACCAGCCACCCTGGCACTGGTACCCCTCCTCCTCCCTCTGCCTCCCAGCAAGGGAAGGAAGAAACCCAGGGGCTTGGGGCAGGTCTTCTGCCTCAATAAGAGGCAATCCCAATGATGGAAAACTGTGCTATAAGGACAGCTACCCTCTTAATGTTGAACATCTTACACCCTGCATTGGTATGAAACCTTTCGCACTGCTGCTCTCTAATCTTGTTCTCTGCTGAATTTCTGGAGAAAGGTCAAGCGAGGCACTTAAACCCACAGTATCAGGAGAAGCACATTATGATTCAGCCTCCAGTCAGACTTCTCTTGTCGCCTGTGATAGTGCTGTTTCCCCAAGACCTATAGACAACACAGAAGGCATCCAGATATTCAAGCATAGATGAGGAGCTACATCTGCATTCCCTGAAGGTTGCCTTTGTGTCCAAGGAGCTGCCCAGAAAGCAAGGGACCAGTGTTTATGTGAGACTGGGGAAAGCTACTGCTCAAGCTACAGTCCCAACAGGGTCTGTGTCTCCTGGCCTGCCAGTAGACCTGGAAAAGACTGTCTAGGGGAAAACTCATAATTCTCAGTGGCAGCTTCCCAAGCATAGCAGTTCTCATTGGGAACAACCTTGCCTCTCCTCTCTGGAAGAGACGGAGTATACTCTAGTGAAGACATATAGTGAAGTTAGGCATTCCCCCCTTTATTGCTCCACATCAAACCACAGTCCTCCTTTCTCACTGCACTGCAGTAGCACAGACTGATTCTCAAGCCAAGATCAGCTCCTGTTGCTTTCCCTGAAGACCTTTCAAGCTCAAACAGACCAGACAAACTCAGTGTGAGAGCACGATCAGAAGTAAAGAAAGGCTGAGACTGGCCCCAGTGCCTGCAGCAGGTCCCAGGCAGGAGTGGGGTACAGGATACTACCCCAACTGACCAGGCAAGTCAGGGAACCAAGGACCCCATGGCAGCGCAGAGCTGCTTCACGTATGATGGAAAATGTTTAAATTGCTGTAGTTGGGGCCCGCAGGAAACTTTTGGGAAGTGTGTGCTGGGTCTAAGACAGGAACCAAAAGAGTCAGTGTTTAAAATATGCAGTGACAATGAATTGCTTCATTACTTAGAGAAAAATTGAGAAGGGAGGAAGGAGTAAAACTCAGCCACATCAGGAAACAGGCAAATATACACCAGGTCTCCTGACTGCTGGTCTAGGACTTTACTGCTCAGCCCACTGTGTCTTCCTCATCGTAATAAGCTTCTTAATAGGCAGCAAGGTCTCCTCTTTGTTTAGGTATTCCCCAGGGGAATGCATTGCATCTCAGAAAGGACAATATGCCCTTGGAAGATCATTTTCCTAGAGAGACAAGATGGGGGAAGGTGGCCATTTTGAAGGCTCACATGCTAAGCATAAGACCCGGAGGACAGCCTCCTCCCTCGACACCCACAGCAGGGGCTGCACAGCACAGCTAAGTCTCACCCACTGTGTGCCCCCACGTGCCTCAGGGCCCCAGGGGCTGTGCAGGGGACCCTGCATGAGAAGTGCCACAGCCATGCTATGGGATTCGGGCCAGGCTCAGCAAGGTGGTGCAATCCCTGCCTACAGCTCTTTCCCTGTCATGCAGTCCACTGCTTGGATGCATCCTCTTCTGGGGGATCTCACACCCAGGAAGAGAAACAAGCTGAAATGTCTTGCATAGGGCTGCTTACTGTCTCTGCTAGTGTCTTGTTTGGCCTCGCTGTACCGTTTTTCTTTCTCCTCCTACGCCTTCCCCTGTACATACATTCTCAATTGAAAAATGAAAGTGCCACCCTTCACACTAAGGAAACTTTTGGCCCGTGCGCTGCTGAAGAAAGGCACATAGACATGTGAACTGCAGTCCCCTTCCTGCGGTACTTTGTAAAGCAAGTGCATAGTCTTAGGAGGAGGCTTTCTACACTTTGAACAGTCCTCTGAAATTGGACCTCGTGGCCTGGGCTTGCACATCCATGAGCAGAGACATGGGAAACGCTGCCTTTCTGGATCGGGAGTGGGGATGGAGCCCTGGAAGCCACAGGCAGGAAGAGTCTGACTTGGGAAGGTGCCCAGTCTCGCACAGAGCGAGGCAGGTAACAATCATAGAACTATTTATGGCTCTTTTCCTTGCGACAACCACAGCCTTATATGGGCAAGAGCGCTGCGCTCCAGGCAGAGCTGCGGAGGTGGAGCCTCAAGGGGCGCTCCTGATGCTCGCTCCCAGGCTGCCTGCACAAGCTGCTGACCTCCTTCCCGGGAAAAACCCTGGGAACCCTCGCTGAATCCAGCTGTTTAAATTTCAAACTACAAAACGACCGACTCCCCTCCTCTTCTCCCCCATACCTCCTACTAGCTGGAGCTGTGGTGAAGAAGAAAAGTCTGCATTTGTAATGTTGTGGGTATCTGGGAGCACTGGGTTGGAGGGACCCCCATATCCGACGTGGGAAACCTATTCCCATCTGGTTGTGATAGTACTGAGAACTGGAAACAAAAAAGAGGAAAAACAAACAATCCTCCCCTCGGCCCCCCCAGCATTACTTGTCAAACACTAACAAGTGTGTGAAAGGCTGCAGCTGGTAAATCTGATGCACAAACTCCGTTGCAGATCCTTTTGCCTCTGGATGTGCTTCAGAGCCCCCCCAGTATCTCTGGCTAAGCTGCTAGTGTGCACGTTGAGTTCTTACACATTTCAACCCCATCCAGTCCACCCAGCTCAACTACGCTGGCAACTGGTTACAAATAAAACTGAACATAAACATGCTAAAAATGTCACTGTCATCAGATAAGGTTGCTATGCACAGAACATTCCTGACACAAGTTCATTAAATCAAGGACATGAAATGTTAAGTCACATGCATATGGTGGCTGGAATGGGGAGGGGGGTATGGTGAGCAGGGATTCAGGCTGTAACTCTGGTTTTGGGCCTACTGCCAGCTTGTAGGACATCACCCCAGTGTGACTCAATTTCTCCCAATAAAAAAATAAAAATGTCACAGCACCCACCTCCTTCTGTGAGCATTGGCATGTTTCAAGAAGGAGGCAGGTATTAGCCATGCTGCTTGCAAGCTGCAGAAGTTTGACCTTCCGGAAAACAAAGCACATGCTGACCTCTAGCCCTCAGTAATCTTTACCAAAACCAGTCACATTTAGCACTCCAGAAGGCAGTTATCCCTGTTTTATAAGGGAGGAAACAGGCACTGAGAGCTTCCTCTATAATACACTTCTTGTAGTCATACCTATGTTCAAGCTGCAGGAACGCAGGGTTGAGTGGGCTAGATGCTACCACAGGGGTTTACCAGTTCTCAGACACTCAGCCTTGCACAGAGGTGCATGAGCTGCCAGCTGTAATGACCTTCCCTACCACTTACTGAGTTTTTATAGTTCTCAAGCCACATATTTTAAGAGCCAAGGGGGGCAGGAGCTGTGGGAGTGGTTCACAGGTGGGGGTGGTTTCAAGTGATCCTCCCCTCTCCTGAGTTTACCACAACAGCCACCCTTTAACTGATTGCAGGCTGGCTGTGGCTCAAGAAAGAGAAGTTGTGCATCCTTTCCCCCTGGGATGAGTGACATGAGTTAAGTTAAGCTGCAGGGGTGGAACATCATGTTCCTCCTCAACCTTGCAAGGGTCAGGGTTGGGGCTTGACAACTGTGGGAAGCCAACCGAAGTCTGAGCAGCCCCCAAAAGGGAGGCTGTTCCCTCCCTCCTCTGATCTTCACACTCCCAGTGTCAGATGACACAGCCAGCTGATCCAGCTGGAAACGAACTAAATGAGAGATGTTTCCAGCTCGATCATTTCCTTGGTTCATTTGACTACCCGGGTGCTTGAGAGGCACTGGAAATGCACTGTCATGGGCAGCCAGACATGAGCTGGTCAGAAACTATGAGGGAATCGCAGCCCAGGAGAGGCCAGAGAGCCTCCTTTCCAGTGATACCATGAATGAATTTACTCCAGCTTCATGGCTGGTTACAGGAGTTGTTATAGCATCATGTAGGATTACCAAAATCACAGTATCATTTAGTGTAGGAGGTAACTTTGGAGGTCTCCAGTCCAACCACCTGCTTGGAGCAGGACCAGCCTTCAGGTTAGATCACGGTGCTTAGGGCCATATCCAGCTGTGTTTTGAAAATCTCTGAGGATGGCAAATCCACAATCTCTGTTCGTGCCTCTTGTCCTTTCACTGAGCACCTCTGGCAATCTGGCTTTACATTCTGCATAACTCTTACTGGGGTAGTAGAAGGCAGCGGTTAGATATCCTCCCCCACAAGTCTTCTCTCTTTGCAAATCAACCCAGCTCCCTCAGCACCTGCTCATGTATCTGATGGTCCAGCCCCCTGGCCAGCTTCATGCTCCTCCACTGGAGGTGCTCCAGTTTGTAAATGTCCCTCTTGCAAATGTAAAGGACTATCCTGAAGCAGCCTGAGGAATTGTCTGTCTCACCTCCTGGAGGAGAGCAGGTGTCTCTGCCTACTTGTAAAAGCATGAGTGCGTTTGTTGGGGTGTGTATGCACAGTACCAGCATATGTCAGTGCGTGTACACAGGGAGTCGGTGCATCCGCCTATCATGTAAATATTGGCTCAGAAGTTTAATCATAAAAATGGGTGCAAATTCACTCAAGTCCAGGGAGCTGTGCTGGTTTCTGTGAGAGGAGCTGTTGTGCAGGTACGCTGTGTGAATGCTGTTTGTATGCATACCCAGGGACATCTGTGCACCATCCTTCTCCTTCAGCAGCTCTGCGGCTTAGCAGGCACAGGTCCTCCTTCCCATTGTTATCGGAGAAGATGTTTACAGTCAGGTCTAAATCTGGTCAGGTAGCTTCTCGATTACTCACCTCTCAGCTATTACTCTGCTTCAGTAACCCTGAAGCTCGGGGAGACAGGGTGTACCAGGCAGTAGCTAGGTCTGGAAGACAACAGAAATCATGTTCTGCTCTGGTGGTGTTGCCGGAGGGCAGTGCATCACTGCTATGATGTAATAACTGTGAGGCACGACCTTCAGAGCGTAAAAAAGAACACCCATTACTCAGTGGGCCAGCAGGGGATTTCAAAGGAGGCAAGCGAGAAGGAAGACCTAAAGCTTTTACCTGCTTGCTGTCTTGGGGATAATAGTAGGCAAAATGACGTGTAACTGTAAATCAGCCGTGCCTTTTGCAATATCAGGATTGCAGTGTGATGAGCAATCCCTCTGAAGTCTTCATAAAAGATGGGAAATGGGGAAAGCTGAGATGAGTTCCAGGCTGTGGTTGGGCGAAATGCACCACAAGGATATGGGATGTCAGGTATGAGGCTGACAAATAGGTCATGGACATATCTGCAGGCAGGAAGGGAGGAGGGAGGCAGGGACAGGGCACCTCTGCACTGCGGTCTCAGTGTGCAGCTCAGCTCCCCCCAGTCCACCTTACACAGCTGAGAGCCCCATCAGGAGGTGTTCCTGGAGAGGGGACCTGGGGCAGTTCAGTGCAGGCCACACTCTTGTTCCTGCGGTGTAGATGGACTGGGCAGGGTAGAACCAAGGCTGGACCAGCAGCTGCCCTGAGCTTCAGAGGCTGCTGCAGAATGAGAAAGCCTGAGAGTGTTGGTTCTCAGCCAGTCACGTCCGCTCCTCATTTTTCAGCAAGAACTGCTATCAAGCCTCTGTTGTAAGGAGCTTTGGTGCTGCAGCCCAGGGTGCCTGGATGTCTGACACAGAAGGACAAGGGGTGCTGGGTAAAGACCTCCTCGGTGTTAGGCTCCAGGCTGGAGCTGTGGGCTTACAAAGAAGAGGAAGCGAAGCAATGTAGTCTTGGATGGGGAACAGAGATATAAACCTGGGCTAACGTAGGGTGAGGTGCTCAAAGGACTGACCCTGTTCAGAGCCAGGCAAAGTTTGGTCCCCAGCTATAGAAGGTTATTACAGAAATGCAATAAACCAAGTTTTTACTACAAGCCAAGGACAAGAATCACCAACTGTTCATGTCACCCAGTTCCCTTTAATCTGAAACAATTTGGCAACTGCCTAAGATGACATGAGCAAAAGGCAGTCAGGTCAGGTCTGAAAGTCAGAGCTTGTTCCAAGGATCAACATCTCCTTTTGAGATCCTTTGGTAAATCCCAAAGCAAGGCAGGGAGGTAAAATACAAACTCAGCGACCTTCCCCATCAGTTCCACCTCTGGACCTACTGATCCCAGCTGGGATGGGATGGGAAGCTGTGTCTGCACCACCACCACTGCTGGATATAGGTTAGAGGGCCCACAGTACATGCACAGCCATCATAAACCATGGGACTTTGTTCTCTGCCCACAGCAGGGTGGCCTGTCCCTCCCAGCTCTGCAGACTGGCATATCTCACCAGTCTTATCTGGTCGCGTGCCCTCCTCCCTCCCCAGCCGTACCCCCAGGGGCAGGTTTTCCTGCTTCACCCCAAATGCTTATTTTTATTATTTTAAAACAAACAGAGTTGCGTCTGTTTTGATTTCCAGAAGGTTAGAGGGAGGTCAGAGCTGACATCTGGGCTGGAGATAACATTCCCATCTAATTAGCAAGCCCTGAATAATGAGGGCCTTCCTGTCCCATCCCCCTGTCCCGGTGTGGGAGAGGGCAGAACCAGCGGAGGCTGGGGCAGAAATGGGGCAGGAGAACATTCTGTTAGGTGGCATTTTGTTTCCTAGTGCCCTCAGATCGAGCTCATGGGGCTGCTGCTAGGTGCCCGTGGGCAACAGCTGGAGGCTGCCCCTCCTTTGTCTTTGTGTGGGCACCATTTGCAGATGTGTGTGCAGACTCTTTTTTCCAAGGAATCAGCCATGGCTTTCTGGCGCTTCCAGTCACCCCCCAAGCCTGTTGCCCAGGGAGAGCCCATTCACCCTTTCTGCAAAGCAGGGGTTACAGATTTAAACACCCTGGGCACTACTCGTGCTGCTGTATGTGTGGCAAGAGAAGACGCCGGAGACACGCTGTTGGTGGGAGACACAGACGAGATGCACGGTGAGGTCCCCAGAGCATGGCTGGGCCATCTGCTGCCCTCCCCTCAGTCTGGGGAGCTGTGCATTGGCAGCTCTGTCCCTGCTCTTGGGAACTGGGTCATTTACCAGGGCAGCGCAGCCCGCCGGGCTGCCACGATGCAGCTGTCTGTGCGCAGCAGTACTGCAAAGAGGAAGCAGCCATGGCAGGAGCCAGCTTTGGCCGGGATGCTGGGCTGGGGCGGCAGAGGGGCAGCAGTGCTGGGAGACCCAGTTTGTGAGGGCTCCTGCAATTGGTAGACATATCCCCCCACCCCCCGCAGCAGGGCACAGAGACGCTGGAATAAAGCCTGACTCAGCTGGGAGAGAGGCTGCCTGGCTGAATCAGCCTGGGCTCTGCGCCTTCCCTGCAGCTCCCCCACCGTGGGCTGGCTGTGCCCAGCCAGCGCTTGCAAAACCCCATGAGATCACAGGCGCAGGCAAGTGTGGCAGGGGCTGAACCGCAGCCAGGTGCTCTCCAGGTGAGATTACAACACCGGGTGCATCCGCTCCGCTCCGTGCAAAACCCTGGCAGAGGCGGTGACACACCAACCTGCCTGCCCTGTCAGCCCCGTGGCAGGGGGATTTGCTGCCCTCACCGGAAAGGCCACAGCCTGCTGATTCCTCAGAGGGGACGTGACTGTCATTCCCGGCCTTGATAGAAAACGCCACAGAGGGAAGGAAAAAGGAGGCAGGGGAACAAGGCTTGGGATTTAACACTGGTAGAGCTCAGCTGCCATGCACCTGGCTGCAGGCTGAAGATGAGGCTGGAAACTG
Organism: Strix aluco; assembly: GCF_031877795.1. NCBI lineage: Eukaryota > Metazoa > Chordata > Aves > Strigiformes > Strigidae > Strix > Strix aluco. Next base: position 29,896,146 of record NC_133935.1, read on the forward strand.
TGCCCTCAGGTCAGCCATGTGCTGCTAGCCACCACGGTCTGGGCACAGTGTCACAGGGAGGCACAGCATCATGGGGGAGCAGCAGAACAGGGAGATGACAGCACCTAAGGAGTTCAATTACGGACACAGCCACATGCTGCCAGTTTCTGCGCTGCAGGCTCTAGTGAGACTAAGCAGTGATGGGTCCCTCATGTTCCCACATCCTTTCATCTCTAGGGTGCTGCCAGCTTCTGCCTTCCTGTGCAATGCCAGACAGATTAAGAAAACCCCAAATGTGCTTCCTCTGAGTGTGACCAAGAAAACCCAAACTGAGAACAGAACTTGAGGCCAAGGCCAAGGAAAGGGGAACGGGAAGTAAACGGGGCCCACACAGGTACAAGGGGGTTGGTGTGCTGGGCAACCACATAGTTTAGCATTAGAAATGCAGTGGCAGGCATGACTTTAATACTGCCCGAGCTCCATGAAACGTCTCCATGCTCCTGCCAGGATCTTAGAGCGAAGCCCACGGAACCCAGCCTGGCTGGGAAAGGGAAGCTGGACCTCCTCAGGTGGCAAGCTCAGCTGAAAGAGCTAAGCTGAAGGATCAATCCCTTGAGAGCAAACCCAGCAACTGAGAAAGAAGAATGCAAGGGTTTTGTCAAGTTGCTTCCTGCCAAAAACTGGCATGAGCGTAAACACAAGTGCAGAACAATAAGGTCTCCTGTCCCAGCAGCTGCTAAAGCAGTCACCTGGGGAGCTTCCTGCAATCAGCCAGTGGAAGGACAAAAAGGATCTCCCACATGCTTTCCTGCAATTTGTCATATGCCTGGTCTCTGCTCCACTCAGTCCCTGCCATCCTCCCTTCCCCCAGAGCCGCCTGTCTCACGCTCTGACAAGAGGATGTGGTTACGAAGACCAGCCTCTGGTGAGGAGCAGGCTCATTGTTCAGCCTTGCTTCTCCAAGCAGCAAGAAGTGCTTTGCTTTATGATTCTGAGTCACCCAAGAGCCTCTCCGCAGACAGTATTTCCCCTGCTCTGGTTCTGCAGGCACTGTGTGGACTTCCCCTGTGCCTGGGTCCCGGCATCCCAGAGAGATCCACAGCACTCTGCGGGTCCTCTCTGCCTACCATGCATTGCAGCTCCAGGGCTTACGGTGCCTGGAGTTCGCACAATGCCACCAGCTTCTTTTTCAGACCACCGCACCTCTCCAAGGTGTTAATCTCTAGGTCTGAACACTGCCATGCTGGATCTCTCCTCACAGGTATTTTCAGAAACTTTGAGTTTAGACCATGCAGTCACTCCTGAGCTATGCCAGGATGAAAAGAAAACAACCGCTTTTGCCTGAACAATACCAGCATGGAACAAAAAGTCACTGCAAATGGGGTTTTTCAGCATCACTCAGAACTAGCTGAGCTTTGAAAGACAAAACTTGCTGTCAAAAAAGAAAAAGGTTCCTAGTGAACAGAAAGGACTTTGACAACTTACTTAAAAAGCCAGATTAAAGCAAAACAATGTTATATAAATACTGACAGGCATGCTGGAGCTTGCATGCAGTACATTGCTCCGTCTCTATCATAGCCACTGTGCTAGCCAGACCCAGGGCATTTGTTACCTGCTGGCTGCAGTGTGGTCCAGCCCTGCGGATAAAGCCACCTGCAAGGACAGGAGCCAAGCAGTCCCTGCGCCTATGGCTACGGGCCCTGGGGCCCTGCGAGGAAGTGTTATTGCCTCATGATGGAGCAAGAAAGCAACCTCAGGGGAATGCAGCTCCTCTCGGTCCTGAGGCCGTGAAGTTATGAGCCCACCCAGGACAAACACCCTCTCCCTGCCAGCTGTGCGGGACTGGCATGGAGGAGCTGCAGCCATGTGGGTGGCTGGAGGTCACCATCATCTCCGGAAAGCACTGAAATTTCTGGTGCATTTTGAACCCTCTGTACAACTTGAAGTGGATGTTTCCGAGGACTCTCACTGAAAAAATTTCCTGTTTTTCTGTATTGCTCAACCACTCCTCTGCTCATAGGAGATGGCGCCAGGGTGCCTTCAGCAGCAGAGGGATGAGTAGCGTGTGCTGAGAAGGATACCAGGAGCTCAGCCTTCCCCTCAGTGGGAGAGCAAACTGGCTGGCTTCTGTCCTCTTCCATCAGCAGGTACAGCTGCTGGGGACACGTGCGAACCTCAGAAGCTACTGGCACTCTCCACAACAGAGAACAAGTGTATGTGACTGGATAAACACACACATATATATATGTGTGCAGGGACATTACATCACAGAAGCTGCAGGCCATGGAGAAAACCTAGTCATTTTTAGTGCATTTTTATTGCAACTATTTGGATTATGAGGGCCTAGGACGTCAATGTGGGCAGGCAGAAGGTTGAGTGCTGCCCTGTTGTCCGCAGCTGCCAGCTCTCCTCCACCCAGAGGGCACGAGTAGCTCCATTGTCCCTCTCCAGCCTCTCCTCACAGGACCGATTCCCCCATCTCACTGCCCATCAGGACCTCTTGCACCAGGAAGGCAGCCACAGGGTCTCTCCTTGCTCCATCCCCACTGGGATGTGGGGTGCCACATTTTCAAGCTCTCCTCAGAGGTCTCTGGTTTCCACCCATTTGACTCCTCTGGGGGTAAGAAATTTGGGGTTTCCTCTGCTGCTCCTGCCTCCATCTTCTTCCAGAGAATCACAGAATTGTCTAGGTTGGAAAAGACCTTGAAGATGATCCAGTCCAACCATCAACCCAACATTAACAGTTCCCAACTCCACCAGATCCCTCTGTGCTATGTCAACCTGACTCTTAAACACCTCCAGGGATGGGGACTCCACCACCTCCCCGGGCAGCCCATTCCAACACCTAACAACCCCACGAAGCTCACAAGCACACCCCGTGTCCTTGAGAAGACAGGAAGGCACCTGTGTGTGGTGATGGACTTGAACCTGGGTGGGTTGCAGGGGCAGGTAACAAGGACCAGACTGTAACAGGTGATCTAGTTTGGTTTTGGTCTGGAAGTCAAGCCTGTGGTAGTTTTATCTTATCTTTTTATTGCTTAGGATACTGCAGCTGTGTGAGCTGTTATTCTTTAACTTGCAGAAAGCTGAAACTCAAAGTGAGCCTTAACACAATTCAGCAATAGTTTTGAATAATGCTGATCTTAACATTGCTGCTAACAGCCTTGCAGGGTTGGAGAATTTAATTGCCAATTCTGTCTGAATCCTCTAATTACTTAGATTAGAAAAATGAGATGGGGGGTGTAAAGCTCAAAACGATTAACAGACTGTTAGGGCAAACAGCCTGCCAGGCTGGTGAAAGGCTCTTGCCTAGGGCAGCATCAGTGGCGGAAGTTTCCCTGTTGACATGGAGCTGGTCTTTGTTTTGTTCTTTGCACAGGAGGAATCATATAATACATTGATAAAGCAAAGGATTTACTGTCAATGCTGGGTGGCCAGGCTGCTGAGGCCAGACCTCACTGGAGCCAAACATGGCCAAAACTGTCCCCTTCAAAGCTGCAGAGGACCACATATACACACCCTGCTGTGTGCTGCAAGCCAGGCAGCCTGAATTCTCCATCCTCTACCAGCACTTGAAGCTGGTCTCAGCATAGCACCCCTAGAAGAGAGGGTAGCGCAGCTCTCCCTCCTTGCTGTGGCCCAGAGCAGTTGGAGGTTAACACGGAGTTCAGCAGGCAGGCACAAACATCTTGGGGAAAGGAGCAGCTGCGTTAGGGCTTGATGCAAATGTAAAGCCAACAAACAAATGGAAAACCTCCGCTTGCCTGGAATCCACTGCCTTGGACAAGACTCTGAGGACAGAGGCACTGAGCCTGACCTCTGATGGGGGGATCTTGGTGTTGGGTTCATAACATACCTGGGGAGGGAAAAGCAGGTTTAGCCGAGCTTTGCTCCCCTTGGGAAGGCACCAACCGCCATGCCCTCTTAAAATAGCAACCAGGAACATTAGAAGCTGAGAAAGCTGCTGTAATATAGGTAGGCTTGGGCAGGAGAAAGCAAATGCTTAACAGATCACATGTGCTTAACTCCAAAAGGGAAAACAAACTGCATCCTTGCTGGAGTGAGCAGAAAGGAAACATTTTCTCAGATGATATGGACAAAGCAGCTACTGCTGAGGAATTACCTGTTGCTTCAGCTCTCTTCTCTCGGGAAAGACCAACATCACATTCAGGTGGCGTGAAAATTGCCATGCAACTCCTCTTTTAACCACTACTTAAATACACTGCTGGTAGTGCTTCCCACTTGCACCTCCTCTGTTATTAACAGCAGCTGTGGGAATCCCTGAAGCCTCCTTAGCACTCAGCAAACGGGGAGCTGAATTAAGATCCTGCCACAGAAAACATTGTGCTTTGAGTCCTGTCCTGTGGTGAAAACTGCAAGGTGCTCAGGGAATCTCAAGCTGCCCCCAAATCCCTTGTTCTTTCCACCTGTTATGCCATTTCTGCAGGATTTCCACAGGGCACCATGTATGTGGGTCTTCAGCATTTATCCCAAAGAAACATAATTTGCTTTCCACATAACACACCCTAAAGCATGCTGGCACTTTAATAGCTGAATGGCACCTTAGCTCCACTTTTCCTTAGAAGGAAGTGATAAAATAGCTAATTTATACTGTCCCTTAATTACACAATGCAAAGTCACTGTGTTTTTTCCTGTTCTGTAGGACGGTGAAGCATGAAAGTTGGCTATTATCGGGTACGTGACGCTGTTCCCCTACTTTTCCTGCTCATGCAGGAAAATGGAGACAGGCTTTACTAGAAGTGTTTACAGAGCAGGAACACTGAAACTGCGGCAAATTGCCTGACCTGAAACATGAGCAGGACATGACCAGTATAGCTTCTGTGGTCTCCCAAAATAAATAAAAAATGCCAGTTTTTACTGATTGTGACTGAGCAACAGTTCTTTACCAAGCGTCATCCAAGTGACATCACCTCTAGCAGCATGCCGGGGACAAGACCAGCCCAGCCCAGATGGGGAGGTACCCATCTTGGGGGGTCCAGCACCACCTTGTGCTGCTGCCCAGGCCCCATGGATGATGGAAGCACGTGGGAACAGTGATGCCTGCAGCACTGTGGTTGCAGCAGGACACACAGGACTTGGATCACCACTCCCCTGCTCCTTCAAAGGTCATAAAATTGTTATTGCAAAGGTGCAGAAAAAAATTGCCTCGCTGCTCATAACAGCCTATGCCAGGGAGGTGAAATGGAGCAGAGCCAAAGCAGAGTTAAGAGTGACTGAAGGAAACAGAAGCTTGGAAGATAAAAAAAAAGCAGCTTGTACATGGTTATTAAGCACTTACAATGTTCTCATGCAGCTTAGATAAGCAAAGTGGAACTAAGCATTACAGCAGGCATCAGCCCTGGTGCTATGCCTACAAGCGCAGGAGGAGGCTGGGAGCACTTAGAAGCCAGGTTGACTGGAAACAGGTGTATAATGGGAGGAGGAGGAAGAGATGGGAAGGGCTGAAGGCTGCTCGAGATACAAGCATACAACTGCCTCACTTAGTCTAAAGGTCAGTGCAATTAAAGTCAAAAGACTGCCTTCTGGCAGGGCTCACCTGCGTGAGCAGATTTAATCATTCACACAAGGGAGAGGGAGACTCGCAGGCAGGAAAGGAGTAAGAAAGCCATGGGAGGAGCGAGCACAGCTCAGGTTCCTTGTGTGCAATGAGCCACTGTTCCTCTGCACACAGGAGGTGAGTCCTTCCTCCAGCATCCTGGATCCAGCAGTACTGAAAGCCCTGTGAAAGTAATCCACTTGTTTGTTTTTCAGCACATTACCTTTTAGCAGGGATCAAGCCATGACCTGCGCTCTCCCAACCCACTGTTAGAAACCAGTCACTGCGCTGCTGGTACTTCCTCCCACCTCCCTGGACAGACAAGGGACTTTCCTGTGATTTCTGAGAACCAGGTTTTATTCTCCAGCTAGACATCACTGACCAATAAAGTTCTCTTTGCTACAGACCTACAAAAGGAGATCCATAAAATATTTCTATTTTCTCTCATAAAATTATGATGGGAGCCCAGGGATTTGTAGAGTTGTACTTGTCCAGCGACACAAGGACAGAGGAACAAAGAGACAGGTTTCACAAACAAGGCAGAGGCATACTCAGCTTTAAACAAACCCACCCAGGGCAGGTATGTACCCACATCTTGCAGGGAGCAGCTGCCCTCTGCTCTGGGCTATCAGATGCTAGACAAAAAGAAAAACATTCCTCCTCTTAACTCAGCAGCAGCAGCTCTGCAGATCAGCTCTCTGCTGATAAACACAGGCTCCTAATTCCAGCTGCATTCCCCATTTTGAGAATAAAGCAGCCCTGCTCCTCAATGCCCTTTACAACTACTGCTGCTCAAGAGAAGTGGGAGTGGGAGGGAAGGGTTACAACACTGTCCACCTCCTAAAAACCCCAAACCAGAAGAAAACCCCAGGTTGTACAAGGCCCCTCAGCTCCCCCAGGCAGGAATGCACAACGTGGATGTGTCCAGAGGCAGAGGTACAGCCACCCTTTTACTTCAGGCTCCAATGAGTTTCTTGAGGAATGCCTCCAGCTGATCCTCATCCTTTATCCCCACAAACTTATCCACAACATCTCCGTTCTTCATAGCCAGCACAGTTGGCACTGCTGACACCTGGGTGCAAGAGAAACAGGGAGACATAGGTGAGGAGAGGCTGTGGGGAGCACAGCTGCACCTGGGCCCCAAATGGAGCTCCACAGAAGTGGCCGCAGAGGAACTGAGCATACACTGCTCAAGGGTAACATGTCTGCTCACGAAACACAGGCCAGCTGAGCTCCATGCTCCCTTGGCCTCATCTCTGCACTGACTTACATCACACTGCTTATGTCAAGGCTGAGCAGCTTTTTGAGTTTAAATAAGAGCCAAAATTTTAAAGACAAAACCAAAGATAATATAAAAACAAGGCAAAGCTTCTCCCCCCTTCTCCAGTACAAATTCCTCTTCTCCTTTCCTTTTGTCCTATCATAAGCAAACAAACCCAGTCTTTTACCAGGACACCTCTCAGACATGACGACCTTTGGACATTTTATGGCCACAGTGGTATGACTGGACCTGTGTTCTTCTCCAGACAGGACTGGAGCTGCAGGAGGGTTCTCTGCCTCATCACTGCACAGGCAGATTTCCCACTTCATCCTACCACAGTAACGACAACCCCGTTCCTTTTCTGCTCCTGTTTTCAGTGGTTTAGCTGGTCACACGTCAGTGCTGTCCACTGTGGATCCCTGATGATTAGGTAAGAAGTGAAAAAGTCCCTCTGACCAGAGCCAGCAGGCTGCTCCACTGCTCTGGATGCTGCTTTTTTAGCCTAGAACAAAGTTTTCTGGGAACTATCCAAGAAAACGGCGGTGGAAATGACAATGATCCTCAGGGATTTGCTGGCTGACCAGTGACAAAAGAGACCCTGGGGACATGATTGAGAGAAGGAGCAACCAGAGCTCAGAGAGCTGTGGCAGAGGAGAGATCTGGTGGTGTTTCTGACCCCACAGCTTTGGTGCCCTTATGTCTGCAAAGCCTCCCTTCCTAAACACGTCCTGTCCTTATCTCGCCTGCTGCCTCCCTGCCAGCCCATAGGGCCTTCCCACATGCGCTGCCAGCCCTGCTGCCAGCAAGGATCTGCAAATCCTTCCTCGGGAAACCTGCCAGAGGGATGGCTTTTCTCCCATCGGGAGACTGAGATGAAAGGGACATTTTGTGCTTCCCTTCCCACCGGATCCCAGCCAGCCAGTCCAGCGTGGCTCCCTGCAGCCTGACTTCATCTGAAGGGACAGGAGCGATGGGGCTGCTGCAACGCATGATCTTCAGCTCCTCCTAGTGACTGGCGGGAGCAGATCCGGAGGGCTCAGGCCCCAGCACTAGCAATGGTGCTACCAACATGCTCCCTTGTGATTTTAGGAGTGAGAAAGGATGGTACCAGCACTGCACTCAACCCGTCTCTTCCTCCCCGAGAAGGGCAAAGCTCCTGTGAGCCTCCCTCTGGTTTGCAAGGTGGGTTAATAACGAGGAGAGTTGCCCCAGCTCCATCCAAAAAACCAGCATGCCCAACCAGCAGCAGCATCAGGCCATTACGGCCTGGGTGAGGAATGGGCAACTCTTCAAAGCACTACAGAGAAGCAGCTAACACTGAGTTACAGGACTATGCATGCTGACCAGCGCACCCACGAGCTTCACAGAGCCTCAATCCCTCTGTCTCTTCCCCTTTTTGTGCTGGTGAGCAAACCCCAAGAACAGGTGGCAGGTCTGGGGCTGTTGCTGCAGAGCTGGGTGAGAACCAAGGGCACTGAACAACTTGCCTCTGCCCAGAAAATATGACATTTTTGACAGCTTCCTTCCTGCTAGCTGCAGCAAGGGCAGCCTGTTAATAGAGCATGTACTTTATTTTGCTGCTTGAGAAGCAAATGTCATGGGAATTTCTAGAACACAAAGTTGGGGACTTTTTTTGGGTCCCGTCTGCACTGAACTTAAACCCTCCTCCCTTAAGAGCATTTCTAGAGAAAAAAATCAGGCTGCTTTCGATCAGCACCGGCCATACAGATGAACAAACGCAGCCATCCAGGCTATTCTTGGCAGCACCCATTCCAAGGGAACTCTCTCCCATCTGAAACTGGGGCTTTTACACAAGCTCATATGCCACAGTGGAGCAGGGGGAAGGATTTCAGCCAGGCTCCAGAATAAGGCATAACACAGGACCAAGGTCTGCTGATGAACAACCGTCCCTGTATCCAGCAGCTCTCCCAAGCTGCCCACCTGCAGCAGCTGGAGAAGGGGCTGCTCTTTCCCAGTGGCCACATGCATGGGCAATGGGTCAAGGCAAAAGATGAATCTGAAGAATTTTAAGAGACAGCAGATTAAACAGAAGTATTCCTTCTCCCTTTCTGCTCTTGGGGTGAGAGGTCACGAGCAGGCTGGAGCAGCAGAGAAATGCCAGAACCAGAGATGAAAGGTGTTAGATAAAAGGAATCCCCAGAGAAAGAACTTCTGTGCTGAACATAACTGGATGGGGAAGGGTGCCGGGGATGTTTCTAGTCACAGGAAACATGTCCCTGCTCCATGCTAAGCTGAGACAGCTAGGAGCCAAGGGCAGACGGCAGTGTGTGTGAAGCAACGTGCTGGCATTCCTCAGCTCTTCCAGGGGGTCTCTCCCCTCGCCCTGCCTCGCCACCCCATGCCAAGGAGGCTCCTGATGAGGATGTTGTGCAACTGGGCAGCAAGCTGGTGGCTGCATGTGTGGGCAGGGGAATAAACATGGATGGAAGGAGACTTCCTGGTAGCTAGGAGTGGAGGAGTTGCAGGGGAAGCATGGACACTGAAAACCCCCAAAACAAAAACTTTCTCAGCCTGCAGACATCTGATCCCCAACAGAATGGCTTTAAACAAATAAATCTTTCCTGATCCCTCCCAAACACTACCTCTGGTCCATCTTTGATCTCAACTTGGTGTCCTCCCATCAGCCCTTATGCTTACATAGCCTTAAGTGGCAACTTCCCAGAAGATGAAGCAAAACCTAGCACGTGCTCAGCACATGAGCCAAACTTCCACCCTGAAAAGAATGCCCCGAACTATGAAGATCAAAACAAAAATTCTTCCTTTACCCCTACTCATTTGCAGCTATCCTACTCACAGACACTGCCTAGGGATGGGCTTTTAGCCATAGGGGTAATGGTCAAGACCAGATACATGCATCACTCCAAGAGCAGATGATGCAGCAATGATCCCCAGGCCCTCCTGCAAAACAAAAACTTCATCATGTTTGTATATAAGGTTCCAGAATGAATTGCTGGAAACTGGCCCTTGCCTGCAGCTTCAATCCTGCCTGCATCTATGTCACCAGGGCTGAAAGAGAAGCAGACCTTGCAGACAAATGCGTGTACGCAGCAGGCTGTGCACCCATCCGGTGGGAGAGCACATGCAGCGTGTCATCAACCTGCACAACTTGGGAACTTGCAAGCCTCTAAAAAGACATTTCTTCACATGCACACACTCTGTCATTTTCCAGTCATCTGAGATTATCTTCTTGTAATCCCAGCTAATTCAATCTACTGGAAGGCTTGGAACAATACAAGAGTTAAAATAATCATCTCTGTTCTCTTCTCCTTTTCTCCTTAGGTGGTTGCTACCAGAACCTTGCCTGCATCTATTAGGATTTATGTGCTTTCTGACCACCACTGGAACAACCTCACCTTCTTCAAATTCTCACCAGCACCCTCCAGTTACACAGCCTTCGGGCTTGCGACACAGCCCTGCTCCGGGGCCAGCAGCCATCTTCCTTGGCCTGGGGCATATCTGCCAGCACACCACCACAGAGGAGAGCACCGGAGGCTCTCATACTCAGCTTGTGGAAGCTGCAAGTCATGTTTGTGGGCACCAGCTGGGTGGACATGCCACCACAGCACAGGCAGAAAGGTCTCCTTGGGGAAGAGTGGGAGGGAACAAGCTGGTTCCACTTCCTTCTCCTTCCAGCTCAGCAGGGTGTGGGAACCACACAGAGCATCTCCTCTATGCTCAACAAATTGACAGCTTACTCAGGAAATGGTTCACACTTTGCTGGGCAACCTGAGGAGCTTCCCATGCTAGCCTCCACCCTGGAAGCAGGATTTCACCTGCAGAGAGGGAGCAGCTCCATCTGTGTGACAGGCGAGTGAAAATTAAGCCCCTTCTTTCCTGTAAAACACAGCAGCAGGATGCCCTGGCTCTGTAGACTGAGTGGCTGTTTACAAGGAGAGACAACTGAGGTGAGCAGAGTCACCAGAGCAGTTTTTATGTTTCTTAAACTACCTAATCATTGACACAGGGTAAAAATCAATCAATCAATCATGTAAACCAAAGACATGGCCTTCTCCAGTCCCTCTGCTCCTTCCTGGGAGCAAGGCAGCACAGGGAATACACCCAACAGCTGTGTAAAACACTAGCGTAAGCACCAAGGTCCTTGCTTGTCAAAAGTGGGATGCATGCTCCTGTTGCTTACGTGTGTTCTCTGACCTGGCTTCCACCTGTCCAAACAAAACCCATGGTGTCTCCTTGTGCTGTGGCTTAAGGACGGGATATTATCACCCATCAAGAATCTTGAACAAGGAAGGGAAAGAGGGTGGGCTGTCTGCATGAAGAACCACGTTCAAGAGCAGGGGAGACCAAGGCTTGTCACCTCACATTCCTGCCCTGCACCTGAGCAGCCCATGCATGCAGGAAAATTCTGTGTGTGCTTCAGGCTCCTCAAGGCCAGGCAAGTATTTACACTGACAGATGCCTGCAAAGCCTAGAGGACACCTTTCTGCAAAATTAGAGGTGGGGATGCTGAGCACAAGCAGCAGAGCTGGAGGAGAGCCAAGCAGTGAAATGCACCTACTAATGAGTGACCTGAGGGATCAGGAACCTGTAGGCACCGGGCTTCTCCTCTCCAACAACGCCACTGCTGTGCAGGCACACCATTCCCCAGAAAGGGACCTTCTTTGCCCTACCAGCAGAAGAAAGTCTGCACTCTTCCAACTCCTACCTCATACTCAATAGCAAGGTCTGTGTGATCGTCAATGTCCACTTTGGCCATCAGCACCTTCCCATCCTGCTTGGCCACCATCTTCTCTAACCTGGGGCCTAGGATCTTGCAGGGCCCACACCACCTGATGGAGAAAGAGAGGGGACATTAGAGGAAGCAAGCACAGCAGGAGCCTTGCTGGTGCCTTTACCACCACTGCCATTCCATTTGAGAGCCAGCCTGGAAACACCGTTCCTGAACCACGGTTTAGGAAAACATTTCTCTCACAAAGGAGCTGTCAAAGGGTTCTGTGTGTGCGTGCACATCTGTGTGGTGGGGGGTGCTGAGTGGAAGAAGTAGTCACCATTCAGCTTTCGTGGTGCTTTTGATGTCATTTTGATCACACCGTGGTCTGCTCTGCCAGCCTTGGTGGTCCTCCTGGCCCCTCTTCTTGGCTGTTCATCCCTACCTTGCTTTGCGTCCTTGCTGGTGTGTACGTGCAGAGCTGTGACCCTGCTGACCACAGAGCTGCCCTAGAGAGAGTGTTGCTGCTGGCTGCGGGAGTCACAGCCCACACTCAGATTGGTTTATGCCAATCATCAGATCAGAGACTTTCCCTCCACACTCATTGTAGGGTTTACAGAAATTCCCCTTTTGCTGCAAAACTCGCAGAGGCATTGCATCTGTTCAAAGAGAGACCACCTATTCCAAACCCAGGTGCTGCAACTGCAGAATCTGCAATGCCCTGTACACAGAAAACACCCCCTGCATCCCCTAACATTAGGATGATATGAACTTACTCCATTCAAGGAAAACATGCGTTAAAGCTCCAAGTGACCTTTTCTTTTAAAATTGAAGCTCTGGTAAACTTTGTTCCTCCTCAGTCTCCCTATTAGGTTTGAGGCTTTCAGTTAGTTGTTCTCTCCTCCCTGGATGGTGCCAATTAGTGTTCATTTTGGTTTGTCAGTTTGGTCTGTTTAGAGCAGAAGCTTTTGGGCTGTTTCATACTCTGTTTGCCCAGAATCAGCCACAACAGGCTCACATGACAGCACTGCAGGACTACGAAAATACATGAGAAAACAAAGATGACCAGTATTGTTAATCCAGCAGATAACATCTAGGAATACTTTTACTGGCAAGAGGATGACAATGTTTTTATCGCTGACAAATGCTGCTGTTGGTCTCATGTGGCTGTTATTAATATATAAAGGCATTTGCTGTCAAGAGCCCGGCCTCAAGAGTACTCAGGGTAAGAAAACTGGAAAGACACAACACAACATTGCAGGGGTATACCAAGTGCAATGTTCTTCCAAAGCTGTTAATATAATTTAGAGTTTTTAAGAGGACATTTAATCCACAAAGCTAAAAATGGGAGATATCAGAGCTTTTTCTTGAGGTGTCTTTCACAGGATAATGCAATACCAGGGCCAGGGAGACACCTGAGCACTTGGGAGGTGCAGCTACGTGGCCCTGGGAAATACCTTCCTGGCACTTGTGTTCTATGTTCCTGCAGGGTGTAGCTACACCTACAGTGGAGCAACCTGACGAGTGAAACCTCTATGAATTGCATCGTAGGGGCAGAAGCACCTTTTAACACCAGACGCTCAGCAGGGCGGTCGGCAGCTCCACAGCTTGGGAAACCCTTGGGCATACTCACATGTTCAGTGTGCCCAGAGTGCCACTGTGTCACGAAAGCAGCAGGGACACACCTGCATGTATAACGGCAGAGAGGGCCACAAGAGCCATAGGGGGGAACTTACTGTGCATGGAAGTCCACCACAACAGGTTTGGGGTTGTTCACCACCCGGTCCTGGAAGTCGTTGCCATCTTGCACGTTGAAGGTGCTCCTGCAGGCTGCTGAGGTGCTGAAGGCCCTACTGTGGGGTGCCAGGGGGACACACGGTGCCAGAGGGCTCTGCAGGGATAGTGTCCTGGGAGTGAGGGACAGCAGTCGCTGGAGCACCAGCCTCTGGGCCATCTGTGGGGAAAGGAAGAGGTATGTGGGGTGGGTGCACCCCATGGCCAGTCCCACTGCAGCACTGACCTACGTGGAGTCCCCTCGGCAGGGCAGCCCCCAAGCCAGGAGGTGCCCTAGACAGAAACATACAGTGGCCTGCACAGAGGCACTTACTGTCCCTACACCCAGCCCTTGCCGCCGTGCAAGCTCCAGCCCTACAGCCGCGGGGTCCCACCTGCCATGGAGCCCCCAGCTGCAGACCCCAGCTTCCTCGCCATTGCAATGGAGCAGGGCTCCCTGCCCCAGGCACAGAGTCCCCGTTTCCCCCAGTCCTACAGAGCAGAGACCTCCACCCCCGTCCTGTTCCTTCCCACCTGTAGGGCAAGGCGCCCCAGCGACGGGATCCCCATTGCCCCGATACCACGGGGCACGGCTCCTACCAGTGGGACAGGACCCCCAGCCAGAGGGTTCCCCCCTCAGCCCCCCTGTCCGCTGGGGAAGGACACCCCCACAAGCCACGGGGGCCCCACTGCTCCTCCAGCCCCAGAGGGCAGGACACCCTAGCCAGGAAGGCCCCCTTCCCCCAGCGCCACAGGACACCACCCCCCGCACCCACAGAGCCGCCCCCCCCCGGGCCGCAGTCCCCACCCGCACCTTCCCGGGCCCGGAGGTGACCCACGCGCCACCAAACTTCCGCCCCGTGCCCCGCCCACCCGCGCGCTCATTGACCGCCGCCACAGGAAGGCTACGAGCCACGGCACAGCCACCCTCCCAGCCGATTGGCCGCCACCGCGAGCAACGCCGGTCTCTGACTGGTCACCCCGGCCGTCCTTCAAGCCCCGTAAGGGCTGGCGGGCCGTGTCACGTGGGGCGAGCCCTGGGTGCTTCCGCCCGTGCCGCGGGACCTGGCCCGGCCCGCCCGGCGCCCTCTGCCCTCCGGTCGGAGGACAGAGCCCCACCGCCCCCGGCCCTGCGGCCAGCGGTTGCCTCCCTTCCGCACCACGCATAGTGGGGCGGGGGGGGGGCACCGGGACCAGCCCGCACCCCCACGGCCTTTTCTAACCACGGTGCCCGGTGGAAAATGACGAGGAGCCGGCGTTCGCGCCCCCCGAGGGAACCGGGCCCTGCCGAAGCCAGGCTCAACAGGCGACGCTCGTCCCGCGGCACGCGCAGGGTGGGGTTGCGGATCCCCGGGACCCGCTGGAAGCAAGCGGCAACAAAGCCGCTGCGGTTTGTCACCAGCTCCAGCCCTGGGAGACAGGCGTGGAGCGTGCCAGCAGAGTCAGTGGTGCCATTTTTTCAGATGCATTGCTTTTCGAAGGGGAATCACCATTTAAGGCAACTCATATACTGTAAACGTGCAGTCTGCGGTTCTTGGAATTGGGAGGATGGAAGAGGAAACATCTGGAGAATGCATGTGCCTGTAGGTACAGCAGGGAGGCGCTACAGGGAACAAATGGAACAGGCTCTTGGTGACAACCACTCAACCCAATTCAGTCACAGGCCTTTTTCTTCCCCTGGACAATCCCAAAATAAAAAGCCCGTGGTGCCAAGGATGTAGCAAGTAGTGGCGCCTCCCAGACAACTATTGGCCACGAGAGCCGTTCCCAGCCTGGCCTTGGAGTGGGGGCAAAGCCCACAGAAGGACGGCGATCAACGCCAGCTGAGAAGGTGATTGCCCTTTCCAGCTGCACGTGAACATGTAAGGTCTTCCAGCAGCATCACCAGTGTAGCCCAGTACTCCCAGAGAGGAGCAAGAACTCATCTGTCACCTCCTTCACCTCTTCTGCTCCCCAGCCTCTCCTAGCATGAAGCAGAGGAGTGGTAGGAACTGGAGCTTTACAGAAACAGCAGCTGAATTTGAAGGATTGGAGGGAGGAGTTTTAGGTACATGTAGGTACAGCCCCCACCCCCCAGTCTGGGGTATCAGGAAGCACAAGTGCAGAGGGGTTTATTTTTCTAGATGCTAAGGGGTTGGAAAACACGTGTGGCAGTAAAAGCCTGTTCTCTCTTGCCCCCCCTCTATTTCCTAGAAATCACAGGGACATCATAAGGTCAGGATCAAAAAACTGCTCTTGCTTTGCAGCTCCAGGGCTGTGGAAGGAGCCCACAGGGAGGTGATGGACAAATGCATGTGGCTGACAGAGGGAGCAATAAAGTGCAAGCAGCCTCCCAGTCAATGCCAGTAAGATCTCAAGGTGACTGGAGGGGAATAAAATAGAGAACAAGCATTTTAACAACATCAAAGTCCACCCAAAACTTTCTTGATGGGACATAGTGCAAATAGGAGAAATATTGGTCATGCTTTATAAAAGACAGGGGCTAACCTTTCAGGCTGCTTGGTGCAGGAGAAGAAAAACGTGAGGACAGTGGAGCCGAACTCAGCGTAAGTCTCTGTGTCCCAGGCATTCCAGGCAAGCTACACATCCTTCGTGGAGGGAAGTGTCCCTTGTAGTGCTCTCCGGGAAATGACAAATTATCCAACCTATACAGTAACTAAAAAACACCCCTCTCCACTCTGAACTGCCCTACCTCAAATGCAGGAAAAATACCAGGAAGTTTGCCTGGAGTACCACTTCGGGATTCGGCACACAAACAAATTTTTAAGTATATGCAGCGTATGGCATCCAGGGACCAGAGAGCTTGCACCGGGCTGCCAGAGGGTGCGAGCAGGTCACCTCTGAAGAGGGACGTGACATTTTAAGTTACCTAGGCGTTCCTGCACTCTCTTCTGTGACCCCTGGACGTCGCTGCAGATATTGGTCTGCGAGATAAACACAAACACCACCTTCAGGCAACTCTGAACTCTGCAAGGACAACGGGGGAGCCTCAGCATCACTGGATTTTGGCCCCTTGCTTATCCTTCAGAGCACGTTGGTCCTCTTTGTAACAGCAAGATCTGAGCAGGTCTTTGGCAACTCATGATCAGTGGAAGGCATGGGGATGAAAAAGGTTTATGGGAGAGGACAGAATCCTGCTGTGGATCTCTGTTACAATATTGTCACAACAGCACCTACAGGTTTCAGTGTGGAGTGAGAAAGGTTAAAGCTCATCCTTGGCATTAACAAGATGCTGCAGTGGACGAACCGGTATCATGTGATCTCTCAGCAGACGGTCCTGTGACCCTTTGTGGTTGTCAGGGGTTCTGTCGCCCAAAAAGTCTGTGAGAGTGTAATCCTCCAGCAGGCCAGCTTCTACTGCGTGGCGCCGGAGCCCCTCGCTCCCCACGAGCCCTTGCAGTCTCATGTACCCCTGCCGACAGAAGGGAGGCAGCTTCTGATGGGTGAAGGCAAACAGGAAACAGGACTCTGCAGGGGAAAGGATCAAAAGTCAGACTCAGCAGAGAAAAATTCCCATAAACTCAAAACAAAACGCAAAAAGGATGAGGGAAGGCAACTGGTTTCCCAGCCGGCACCCTTCCCCGGATGGCAGCAGAGTAATCGACTTAATTCTGCAGAGCTCAGGAGGTGCAGGGTGGGATCTCCAGTCTGTACTCTGAGAGGAAAAGGAGCTGGAATTGAGCTTGCAGCCCTCTGGCATCTTCTTCGAACCACTTGATTCCTTCCGTGTGCCATGCGGGGTTCCTGCAGGAGGTTCCCAGACCAGTCTTCAGACCAGGAAGGGAGGCAGCAGAGGCTCTCCAGCTCTCACATCCCAGCACTCCCATTTCCCATGGGAAAGCAATCCCATCATCAGTACATGAAAAGAGATCTGGTACTGAATGGCACAAACGAACGTTCAGATCATGGAGGAGGAAGGAAAGCTGCAGCTAGAAAAGGGACTGAACCCAACCTCACACCCTGGGGCAGTCTCCTTCTGGTGATGAGCAAGAGCAAAGGCTATTTAGGAACATACACAGCACCGGCACTTTTTACTGTCTGGGGATGGCATCAGAGAGGTGTGACTGACGGTGAGACCACCAGCTTGCCACAGGGAGGTCTCAGCTATTTTCAGAAGAGATTGCTCCTGTCACTTGTCCCTCACATCCCTCCTTGACCCTTTGCTCAAATTACCTGCGAAGAAATTGCGCAGGTCAGTGCTGAGGCAGTTCTCCAAAAAACGCCTCAGCGGCAGAATGTGAGCATTAGGGGCCGTCCAGTCTGTCAGAAAGTCCTCCACAATGTGATGGACGGCATCTGGGCGGGGGAGAGGCCAATCTGGGTGCTGAAGTCTCATCTCACGCTCTGCCGAGAGAAAATTAAGGGAATCTCTCAGTATCAAAATGTCATTAAAAAGAGCTTGGGGAGTGGAAAGCAGCTAGGACAGCTCTTTCAGCTTTTGTCCTGACCTTTTAATCCCTACCTTACTTTCATTTGCAATCCCCTCCACTAGCTCTGTTCTCAACAGCCCTGCCACTGCACAGCTGCCCCTTGTCCCTGCCTGCAGCACTTCCTGTCATTTCACTCCTGTTTTCCCGGGCAGGGACTGCCAGACAGGCTGAGCTGCATTCAAGCTTTAATGATGCTACCCCATCACACTTCTTTCTGTACAAGGCAGGCTGGACTCTGACCCTAGGTTTTTGGAGATGAAGATTCAGCACACTCATTTCCCAAGGAAATCTATTCTGAGCGTGTTTGTTTGCTGGGTATAACACTCATCTCCAAACCCTTGCCTTTGGCTGCCTCTATCACTGCGTGACCTCTCAAACCTGGGCCAGCCACAGAGAGCAGTGTTCTTCTGGCGGTAACACTGAACAACCCAGCCTCATCTGCCAGGACTCTGCAAAACACATGCAGGGTGCCAGCCAAAGGGAAGCAACGTTCCTCTCTTTGAGAATGGGGAAGTTCTCAGCACGCCTGTTTGTTCCTGTTCTCAAATATGAAGTCTCTGGTAGAACCCCCCCCCACCCCACACCCTGTATCAGTCTGACCAATGGAAACTTCTTGCCAACTTCCAGCTTTTTTTTCAGCTCACACAGTGGTGGCAGATGCCCTAGAGGATGGACATGAAGGAAGTGGAGGAGAAGGGTGTGCAATGCCTTCAGGTACCCACCCCCCTCTTTGGCTCTGAAATATCTTCATCTCTCTCCATTTTGCACTCATCAGATAATTAGTGGGGAGAGGCAGGAAAGCCTACCTGTTGGGAGGTGTTTGTAAAAGTAAATAACAGGGTGCAAAAAGTTGGACTGCCAGGCATGCTGTGCCTCTCCCACGGCACGGTTGTAGTAGAAGACATCCTTGTCAGCCCCAGAGAAATTCCTCCCATATTCCATGATGATGACAAACAGCCCACTGGGAGCCTTTCTCCCCGTCTGCATTTCCAGCTCGGCCAGGACTCCAACTGGGTACTCTTCCAGGTATTCAAATGCTGTGGCATTCCTGTGAATTGCAACCACAACCACCAGACCTTTTCACCAGAGAAAAGCCAGCTGGGATCCAACACCCCCTCAGCTGGTCAAGGCTAATGCCAAAGAGCCATCAGATGGTAATTATTTTTGGACATGACAGATCTGGGCTGAACTTGACACAGACCTTATGAAGGCTGCAGATACTGTTACAAGACTCCATTATTTTCCTGGGTTATGGGATTCCTCTCTACATTAGCACTGCTCAAGGAAAGCTTTTCCCTGGGGACAGACAGTAAAAGGGTACTACACCTCTGAGCCTAGAGGGAAGGTCTGGACCATTTCAGCCCTTTAAGAGAGAGAAGTAATTGGCAGAATTAGGCATACTGGCACCAGTTGTGGCAGTGGTACAGGTTTTGAGGTGGCTGCCTATGTGATGGTAACGTCCTTAAGCAGCAACGGAGCCATTTGTGTGGTGGCACAATGGGAAGCAAGGGTAAAGAAAAGGGAATGAAACGATGCAGTGCTGGGAATAATTACTCACTCACTCTCTCAGCAGTATGATGTCAGCCAGAACACTGAACATCTGGTAGAGGCCTGAGGCTTCATTCACCCGCTTGATGATGGAATTGGTCAGCTGTGTAATAGGGTAGACTGTGGATGGCCAGGGGACACCATGGTGACGGTTTTCCAATAGGCGGTGGACTGCACGAGCTAAAACATTGAGAGAAACAAAGACAGCTTATTTAAAAATCCAAGGTTATGCTTTTAAGAAATCCAATTGCTCTGCTGCGGCACACACAGATACTGGCAGGACACAATAAATAAGCTTTACAGCTCATCCGTGCTCAGGATCTCCCACCCCAATCACCAGGAACTGCAGAGGAGATGCCCGCTGAAAGCTGATGTGATGCTAAGTGGTTGGTGAGGGGGCGGGGGGTCCTTGGGGATGTTTCATTACTTCTGAGCAGTCCTTTAATGATAAGGATGGGCACACACACATAAGACAGAAATTCTCTCTACTGCCCAAAGCCGCTGGGTTTTAACGCCAGAGCACAGACCTCTCACCCACAGCCTGTCACGAGGCAGAGCATCTGGCAGGCGGAAATCTATTGCGTTACATAAATAAGAGACAATGGGCAAGAGAGACACAAGACAAAACAAAGACAGACAACTAAAAACTTCAGATATGACCCCAAGTCACTTCTCTTCCACTTCAGATAATGCAGCTGCAGCTTGGCTGTGTTTTGTTGTTCTTGGTGTCAGCACAAGACTAAGGGTGATCTCTTTCCAGCAGTAAGCTATCAATTGTTCCTTTGAAGGGAAGAACAATTCCCACCTCTGCCCTTTCTGTACACCCCAGTACTCACTTGTATACCGGAAACCATGGATGAATCCCCCAGCAGATTTCCTGAAGTCAACAGAATGGCTAGCAGTGCCAAGAACAAAGAGCCCCCGAGTGCCTCTGGACTCGTAGCTGGGTTTGATCTGAGGATACTTCTTTTTATTCCCTTTTCCTGGCATCATTCTAAGGGATCTGATGTGCAAAAGAGAAGAGCAGGCTGTCAGGAAGGGCAGGGGTGGAAAAATAAAAACAGTTTCTGATAAGGCACACACTGTATTGCAGCCACTGCACAGCTTCATGTCCCCACTGCCTTCAGTGGGATTTACTACTACAATGAGGATCTTCCAGAAGCCAGGGGTGCTCATCTCAAGGTAGCTCTGGACAAGATCAAATTCCAGCCTGAGCCACTGACAGTGAATTCTGGAAGACAGTGAAGTTAGTAGTATCATTTTCAACTGCAGGATGTACTAGGAGACAAACCAAGGTGGAGTGAAGTTTGTGTCCTCAGGGGAAAAGAAGCAGACAAAACCTTTCTGTAGTGATCTGTACCTGTACCATCCTCATTCCAAAAAACCCTGCAAAACACAAAAACATTGCTAGCCTTCTCCATGTGATCTGGCAGGTCAGGATGTTAAGTTCTAAATGCACAAGTTTTTCTGTGTCACCCACATGCCATTTGTGTCCCAACACTGCCATCTGCTCAGCCCTAGAGCCTGTTGGTCAGAGGACAGTGGCACACACGTTCCCACTGGGACATGGCCACAGCTGCAGGGTAAACAAAGGACTGTGCAGCACCAGGTAGCTCAGAGCACGTGGAGGTCCAGGCAGTGCTGCCAGGAGACGACCTGCCCTTCCCTCTCCTCCCTACTCAGGCCCTTTACTCTAAATACCTGCTTCCCTGGAGACCCTGGTTCTCCCTCACCTGTTGTAGATAGAGAAGTCAAACTTCCAGCCCAGGCAGCGGATGACACGGTCATAAGGTGCGCGGGTGGCAAAATTATCCAGTTCATCCTGTGGGAGGGTGATGGAATCGATGCCTCCGCTGGTGTTCCTGTTCTCCAGGTAGAACCGGAGCGTGATGTGCAGCTTCCCTTTCTTGTCCTTGACAATAGCCAGATCTTCCAGGTCACCCTCCAGAAGCCCATCCAGAGACTTCAGCTGGTAGGTGTCCAGCAAGCCATTGTTAATTGCTCTGTGAAAAAAAGGAGAATGTAAGAAGGGCTGTCTCAGCTGCTGAAAACGGGACGCCTTTACCAGGGATCCCACACTTCACTTCAGTACAAAGGTTATCCCCAAAGCCTCAGGGCTCACAGGAACAGCACAGGTAACACAGCCTCGCTGCTCTTGCAAAATGTAGTCAACCTCTCAGCTCTCCTCTGTGATTGCAAGCAAAGAAATGACTTGGGAGCCAGCACTTTTTAATGATAGTTTCCAAGGGGACGTTTCCCTATTTCACACAGACCCTGAAGCACTCTCATCTAGCTCCTGTGTTCAACAACTGCAACGTGGACTGCTTTAAATCAAGGACCTAAAGAGAGAAAGCCTCATGTTTCCTCTGCAGCCCCCAGGACCACAGAACCTCCTGTGTCAGTCTGGCTCATCTCCTGGGCAAGAAGCGATTCTTCTTGTTTGTACTCCAGCTGTATTAGAAAGAGGAAAAGCAGCGGTTTCCTACCTCAGATCCCCGACGTAGTGGGTGGCCCATGAAAGGCGCACGCGGGACCGGCTCACCATGTGGATGAAATTCGTGACACCCAGAATGTTCTCTGCTGTCTCAAAGGCTGAGTTCCCTCGGCCCAAGATCAACACAGTTTGGCCAGCAAAATCCTCCGGGTTGATGGACACAGTCTCGTAACCCTCGACATATTCTGAGCCAGGAAAGTTTACCACGTTGGGGACCCATGTCCCAGTGGCGACCAACAAAGAGCTGCAAAAACAGGGATAGCACTAGGGAATGCCTGAATTATGGGAACAGGGCCGCCTCTCCCCAACTTCACCTAATAACCTGCTCCTCTCTTCCCTACCCTCAGGCCAACAAAGATGACTAGGAACATCTTTATATATAGCAAATGTCAGTGTGGGTGGTGTACATATATCTCTCCTTCCGTTGTTCATGAATATGCAAGTACTACTCCTATGTACTCACTGACGATATATATAATACTAAAGTTTCACAGGTTGATTGTATGTTGCATAAAAAATTACTTTGATTTAAAATTTGTGTTGCCTTTTAGTACAGCAGAACAAAAGTAATTTTTAAGAGGGATAGAAAATGGTTTTGATATTTTAAAATGTAACTCCTAGTCCTAAAAACATGTTAGCAACATCCCTAATTGTTAACACCAAAATTAAGTACAGTAATCTTTTTACATCTCTCCATAAGAACTTTTACTTGTACCTTAGGAAAATTTTTGTGACTTAGATGGAAACACCAGGCAGCTGAAGCTAGCAGCACTGTCTGCTGGCCCAGCCCTGCTCATGCAGCTCCCGAGAGCAACTCACTTGCGGTGCATGACTGTCTGTGATTGCCTCCTGTCCCCTCCAAGCTTGCCAGCCAGCACACCTCCAAGTGACAGCTAGCACGACCTGCTGTTGTAGAGCTGAACTTCTCAGGAGAAGTGAGAAATATACTCCGTACATTCACACAAGTAACTTCTAGGTTTTTATGAATGTAGCTCAGTGGCAGTATGGGCTACACATGCATAAGTATGACAAGGGGAAGAGGAACTGAGGGACCAGCAGCCTTGAGGGTTATTTCTCACAGTCGGCTCCCTCTACTGCAGCAGCCCCACTTTCCTCTGGTTCCCCCCTGCCAGCTCTGTGCTAGCCCAGGGCTTCAGTTTGGCTGGGGCATACTTCTAAGCACATGTGGGTTAACAGAAGTGAGGTGTCTCTGCACTGACTCACTTGAGTTTGTAATAAAGGCAGCAGTGGCTACAAGAAGTACGACTAAGTTACTTTTTTCACAGAGAGCAATCATCTAGTGATAAAACAAAAGTGATTTCAAGCTTAGTTATCAAGGATGGAACCTGTGGTGATGGTAATCGCATCCAGTTCGTGTCTGCCCTGTCAGCTCCTCAGCTAAGTCATAACATTGCTCGCAAAAGGCAACGCTTTCCCAGGAGCAGTTATTCCACCCACCCACCCCGCTGAGCCCTGCAAAATGTTTTTCCCCTGTGACAGTGGTTAAGGCTCTAAGAGGCTGTGAAATCTCCATCCCTGGAGATACTCATGCCTCAATAGCGCAAGGCTCTGAGCAACCTGACATCACTGGCCCTGCTTTGGGCAGGGGGCTTGGACAAAATGACCCTTACGGGTCTCTTCCAACCAAACTTATTCTGCGATTTTGTGACACTGAAGATGCCTGTGGAGAGCAGCGTGGCTAGCCCTGGGTTCACCCATTACCTGCACTTGTAGTTCTGCCTGTCCTGGTCAGTCAGGAGGAAGTAGTGGCCGTTCCAGGCCTGTCTGTCTTTCTCCAGCATCACGTGTATGATGGCCGTGTTGTACTGAACTCGCAGCTTCAGCAGGGAAGCAAAGTCCTCCAGGTAACGCACCATCGCGTCAGCGTCAGGGAAGAAGTCGCGGGAGTAGCGTCGGAAAAGCAGTCGGCGGTCGTGGCTGAGGAGCGAGTTCCAGTCATGGCGGAGGTTGAACTCGCTGTTGGATTTGCCCGTGTAACGCTTGTTGATGCTGATGAGCTTGCGATGGCGAGGGTAGAGGGCGAAGAAGCTGCCGGGAGCGTGGCTCCGCTCGAAGATGACGTAGTCCCGGCCAGCTCGCTGGAGGAAATAGGCCGCCTGCAAGCCCGAAGGGCCGGCCCCAATGACGCAGTAGTCATGGTAGAGGAAAGCAGCAGCACTCACCGCACACAGGTGGCCAGCGTACAAGGTCAGCCCCAGAAGCATCCCGCAGACTGCTGGGGCCATGGTGGGACCGGGATGGCTGCCCCTGCAGGGGAGAGGACCAGGGAGGGGTCACCCTGGGAGAAGCAGCTCTGGTAGGCGGAGGCCTCCCCGTAAGAGGCCCCCAGGCTGGCCAGGCCCTGCCTGCCCAGGCCCAGCCACCATGGTGCCACAACCGCCCCTCAGGGCCCCAGGTTAGGGCGCTGGCTGTCGGGGCAGGGCCCCCCTCCCTCTGCCAGCCAATCGCAAAAGGACGCCAAGGCCTTCCAGCCAATGGGCACACAGGGCCCCGGCCCGAGCCCACAGCAGAGCCTGGGGCCAGCAGGTGGGAAGGCGGGGCCCCCACAGTGCCTCTGTGCCCCAACAGCCAGTGGGAAAGCGAGGTGAAAGCCCCTCAGCCAATGGGAGATGGGGTACCCCGCGCTGCCCTCGCCAATAGGCACCTGTCTCGGCCCCGATGCCCCCCGCCCCCGCCCAATGGCGTGTGGGGTGTGGCCGGCGGCCGCGAGGCTCCGCACGTGACGCGCGGCGCAGCTGGCGAGGGGGGGGGGGGCGGGGGGGGAGCACCGCGAGCCGGCCGGCCCGGCCCCGCCAGCGGCCGCACCTGCACCGTGGAGCTGGCGGCGCTCCCCTCCTGCCGCGCCGCACGGGGACACGCGCGCGGGTGGGGGCGGGACAGCGCGGCTGCCCGCCGAGGGGCGAGCGTGGGGGAGGCGCGCGCCCCGCGCCCAGCCACCGCCCCGCGCCCGCATCACGTGACGCCGCCGTCGCTTCCCGCCGGCAGCACCATGACGCCGCCGCGCGCGTACCACGTGCCCGGGAGAGGCGGGGCGGGGCGGGGCGCTTAAAGGGGCAGCTGCGGACGGGGAGCGGAGGCCGCGACTTCCTACACCGGCTGCGGCGCCCCAGACCCAGGCGTTACCCACCCCCCCGCCCCGGCACACACACACGACCACGTCACTGAACACAAGTAACTTTATTCCGCTTTCTCCCCCTGCTCAGTTTGTTTGCAGAACAGTGGGGTAGGAAGGCTGAGCCTGTCCTCCCCTCCACCGGCAGGGAAAGTCAGGGGGGCCCAGGCCCTGCAGCCCCCCTCTACCAGACTGCAAGGTTCAGCTCTCTTCCTCTGAAAGAAAAGAGAAACAGTAATGGTGTAAATAGAGCTGGGGAAAGAAAACCACCCCAAACCCCAAAATAAACCCTGTGTCAAGGAAATGCCCACACAGGGAGGCTGATCCCACCTCATTGTGCCTGTCCCCCCAGCCCCTGCAAACCTCTCAGCCAAGACCACACACACGTCATTTGGAATTACACAATTTACATGCCTGAGCAAGTTACGCAGCAACCTAAAATCTCCCTAACGAAAATCAGAGCAGCCAGGCTAAGTTTACAGCCTGAAAAAAAAAAAAGCCAGAAGATGTTTTCATATCACAGAAGCAAGAGCTCTATGTCAAATTGTTTCCACTGTCGACAGAGCATATGCAGATCACACGTCAGGGATCACAGATGGTTTTAGGTAGCAAAACGAAGACAGCAGTTGTCCACTGTGGCACCACCAATCCTCCAAAACACCTTTCTGACCAACTAACAGCTGCTCAACTTCAAGAGTCACTTGACCCAGTTACCTCAATCAGACTAGGTCACCACACATTTTAAATGTGTCGTATTCTAGCCACTCCCATTTCTAAAAATGTAGTAAAAATATATCCCAGCACCAATTTAGATCAGCACCCACCCACTCCCCCACATCCTGAGGCTGTTGAACGAAGGGCTCCTTGGCAGGCTTTGTTTTCCCACTCGGTGCTCTGGATCTGGGTCTTCTCCCCCACCCCTGCTAAAATCGGTCCTCCCTCCATCTCCATACAGAGGTACATCATCTGCATTTCCAACTCTCAATTCTTTTTGCTTCCAACTGAGTGCTCCCAATGCCACTCACCCCTTTCCTGCCGCCGAGTCCCATCCTGGGGACCACATATTCTCCAGCCTCACTCCTCTCCTGCCATTGCACTAGCCAGATCTCACCCTTTCAATCTGGTCTTCATCACAGTTCACCCCTTTGCATCCAGACCAGTAGATCACTTAAAAGCATAAATCACCAAGTATGCTACAAACCTTCCTCCTCCTCTTCTTCCTCCTCATCCTCCTCATCTTCATCAGAGCTAAACGTGCCATCAGGCAAGCTGTAGATTCGGATCACCTGCTTGTTGGGGTCCTTGAGGATGAGGTACTTCCCCTCATCCAGCTTCATGCAGATGTCAATGACACATCGCAGGATGCCCCAGGCGTTCTCTATGCTCAGGTTAATCTGGCTGGCAAACTCATTCGGCTTGAACTGCTGCGTGCCCAGGATCACGTGGCGGGCAGAGTCCTTCACGTGGTAACGGGATACATACCTGGGGGGGGGGGGGCAAGAAGAAACCAGAGGGGTATCAGGAGATTAAGACCAGCCAGCAGAAGAACAACATCAAGAAAAGCACCATGATCATCTTTGTTTTGTTTTCTGGGCTGAAAGCTAAGAGGGTCTCCTGGCTACAAGCTGTCAATCAGTAATGTACCCAGAATCCTTCTACCACCCCAAATCAGATGGGGTGGTATAAGATACAGAAGAATTAGTCCCACAGATAAAAATGAAACAATAGCATGATTAGCCCAGAGTCTGGAATTAAACAGATGCAAATGCATCAGTCTCATATCCAAGGATGGAACCTGGGATTGCAGAACCACCAGAACCGAGTTAACAAATCCCTTTTGTTCATTATTCACAGCACGGACTCAACTGATTTTGAGCCGACAGTTCAAAAAGGGCTGGGGTGATACCTCCCCTCCACCCAGTTTTTCAGTAACGGGGCACTGAGGATCTCAATCACATTCCTGACAGGTAGCACAGCCACTGTGTTTATTTCTCGTTGGCAGTCTTGGCAAACAGGCTGAGAGCTGCAAGAGGTCGCCTGTCCATCATGTGTGTGAGGTCTCACAAGATCACAGCCCAGGGCACATCAGCCTGATGCTGAGGGGAAGCAGCTTACACCAAAGCTGGTGCGATCACTGCAAGCCTTCTCCTCTTGGCCACTCAAAATGTGGGGTAATTTTATGATTACTCATTCTACAAATGGTTCACTTTGACATATACTGTGTTAAATCATGGAAAATGCACACCTGAAAGATGCTTGGTATGAAAACCCCATCCTACCCGAGTTTAAGATACTCTGATCCAGCCAGCAGCGCGCAACATGTCCAGCGGGCTAATTTGTAGCTGTTGTTTTTCAGCTCTGTGGCAATCACAGCTCCTCTCTGAGAGTCAAGCTTCTGGCGCCAGTCTACTCCATTGCAATACTGAAAGGAGAATCAAAACTAGGGTCAACCGAACAAGCCAGCAGCAGTCATCTCTTCAACCATCTTGACATCACGTAAGGTAGTTTCTTCTATACCCCTTATAGACCATATGAGGGAGTGAGAACAGCAACCTACAGGGAAAGCCCTTGCACTGGAAAGGGAGAGACGCAAACAGCGGGAATTGGCCAACATCTGGGACACTGGTTAGGAAGGGAAGTCTGCGAGGGAAGAGTTTACAGGGGAAGCATGGGGACAGACTGGCTATTGTGCCAATCACCTAGGGACAAGGGGGTTCAAACCAGCTACCTCGCATCTGGGGGAGAATCCCATCAGCACTGCTTGTCCACCAAAGTTATACTCCTTTGGTGGAATGTAGCCACCTGGGGGACACTGCCAGATATTTGTCTCATCTTGCTGGCTGTACCTGGCATGTCAGGCAGCAGTGAAACAGTTAGAGCTAGCTTTGGGATCCCGTTCTTCCTCACCCTGGAATCCCACTCGTTCAGTGTTTTGATGTTGATGAATGACACTTCTCCATTAGCTCCTGTCATCACTCCATCATGTTCACAGCGGACAATGAGATCTATATCATCTCCCAGCTTCCACCTTCGGTATCTGCCAACAAACAATCCAGCTAGTTATTTCTGACCCTTGTTCTCTTCCAGATCCATGCAAGCACTCAGCAAAATCCTTTCCCCCACTATCTGTTCACTGTTAGGATGTTCAAGAAACCCCCTCATGGTAAAGCTTCTATCAATAACACTTGTAACTTGTTTTGCCTCTGTATCACGCTGACATCCTGCACCCTTGACAAACTTGGGCGGAAAGAGATCAACATACCTGTATGCAACAGAAGCTACTTCGTTTTTATCCATGTCATCCTCCACAAAAGGGTTTGGGTTGGGAAACTTGTATTTCTCCTTTCCCTGCAGAAGAAAACAAAAGCGCACATTAGGAGAAAAACCTGAGTGATCTTTCCCCCACTGCATGAATACTCTCTTACAGCAACAGTAGCTAATTTTCCTTACAAACACTAAAATACCAAGACAGCTAAGAAGCCTCATCTTCACATTAGTCACTTTGCTGTAAACAGTACTTCTACTGGCACTTCAGCTTCACTAAGTGTACTCAGAAGCCTGCCTACTTCACCAATGGGACTGAGATTTCTTCTTTGTGGAATAAAGATGAAAATCTTTCTACAAGAAAGTCACACTGCTCACCAGAGGTTATCCCACCTCTTTCAAAACTGAAAGAACATCAGCATAACATGGCTCTGTCAATCAAAACGCTTCTGTGCTGTATTAAAGCAACCTTAATGAACTCTCTTCTTGAGACTCTCCGAAACACAGATCCTACTACACAGCACTGCTCAACCGTACCATCCTCAGACACTGCTGTGAGAAGTTATGATTGATGTAGGTAGCTTCCATGGCAAGGTTGCGTGGAGAATTAAAAGAGTTGCCCTCTTCCTGTGGTGGTTCATTGGCTGTTTCACTCACTGTCAGGAGGTCTGTGAAGAAAACCAGACACAAGTGGTTATACTTGGGAGAGTACGTCAGCTTCAGTGAGTCTCTAGCCCCACACTGGAGCAGACCAATACTGAAGTTACCCCCACAACCAGCAAGCATACTGCAGTAACCAGGTTGTTCCAGGGGTCTCAGTCTGGACACTGAGACACAGAATAAACTCAAAAAAGCATAAAGAAAATTAGGCCCTTTAGCTACTGTGACAGAAATTTCTTTCAGGACTTTTCCTCACCAAAATCTGAATTGTCCCTCTTGTCAAAGAAAAGCTTGGATCCAACTCTCTGGACAATGATGTCCCAGGAATAGACAGAGCGAGTGCAGCTCATCAGTGTGGCCAGGATGGCATCTGTGGCAAACACATTCCCTTGGGTCTTGGCCAGCTATGGATACAGGATGAGAAAACTGTGTTTCAGCAGTAAAAACAGCCACCCCTTCTTCAGCCAGGATGAGCAGTGTTAGCGAACCAGATCATTAATTTCTTCTCCCATGCTAAGGAAGCTAGACTGGTAGGTACACCATCAACTGCTAGACAAAGCGTGAGGTACTACTCAGCAATCCAGTCCCACCCTCACCCAAACAAGGAAGAAGTAAGCAACCTATTACAAAATGTTAATTCTGTTGGGAAAAGGCAGGGCTCCTTATTGCGGATCAGGTCACAGAGAGACATCTCCAAGTCTTCCTGATCTCCAAAAGCAGAAACCTTAAGAACCAGGTCTCTGACACCAAAGTTTCTTTCCCAACATAGCTCAAGTACTACCAGTCTGTTTGCCTTTCCAGAATGACAGCTTTTCCTTGGCTAGTAGTTTTGCATTAATCTAGCTCTGCCTTAGACCTAAGAATACCAGCTGATGCTTCTTTCCCTTTGCAAGCTTAGGGATCTGGAATGTTTCTGCCCTTCTCTTAACTTTGGTCTGACAGTGACAGCTGGTTTCTAACAGCATGCACTGAGAAACACACTACTGGGTTTTACAAACCAGTAAACGTACCTTTCGGATAACTGGGTCATCAGTAGTAGTGACGGTATGGAAGATGCGCTTAATGCTCCTCAGTAGTTTCTCATTCCTTGTTGTAATGCGGTCAAAAGCTTTGTCATAATATTCTAGGGCTCCACAGCACTCTCTGCAGAGGTAAGAGGAGGACCATCTTGATATCCTCACTACAGATACCACCACCCACAAACCGCACAGGACCAAGGGGCCTGTTGAGCATTCCATTACCCGTCTCCCTGCTTTGGGTACCTCAAAGAGAACATCTTGCCCTCCTGCTTTCCAAAAATCTGGTCAGTTCAGGAAGCAAACAAACAGCTGTTTTAGGAACTCACATGTCCTGTGGCTCAGACACCTCCAGGTAGCGCATCTTCATCAGCCGAGGGAAATCCATCTCTTCTTTCACCTCCCAATCACTGCGAACTTCAACAGAGGAGTCACGAGGCTTCTGCTGCGCAGCCAGAGGTAGGACAGGTAAGAGAAATGGAGACAGAGCACATCAGGATTTGTGCAAGAGGAGTTGCTCTGTGAGGGCAGCCAGAAAAACTGAACCAACACATGGGGCGGAGAGCTTGCTGGTTTACCTGTGATTTTTGGTCCCATTTCTGCCTCACTCCAAACTGCTTCTGAAACTTCTTTTGTAGGCGCAGACGATCTCTAAAATGGCAAATGTGAGAAAAGTCTTGAAGACAAGTTCTCAATTCCTATGTGCCACAACCATTCCTACGCTTCCAAATTACCACCAGAGGAGCAATGCTTTTAGGCACCAAGCCGCCGAAACATTTGCTGAGCCATCTGTTGATCAAGATGTCCGAGGCATTAAAAGCTCTGTCAGCTCTTTAAATATTTTAATCTCTAAAGATTGCAACGCAGTTTTCAGACAAGCGTATGCTCCGCTTTAAACTGCCATGCTTACTTTCTAAGTACGATTCAAAAATTCTTCTAAATTCTTAGATAGCTGTTTGAAACCCATGCTTGTAACTTCTGCTGACATCAGCACAACATCAAACTTGAAATATCCTGAAATTCTTCTTTGCTGACTGTTTGCTCTAGTGGGTTCTGTTACACTAATGTCATACATTTATCAACAGTATGTTCACACACTCCAACCCAAGTACGGTATGCTCGTATCTGCAGCCTACCTCTCCTTCTGCTTGGCACTCTTTGGCAGTGTCTGCATGCTGAACTGCAGCATGTTCCGACGGTCCTTGTCTCTCCGAAGGTTCCTCTGCAGACACGAAGGAAAGAAAAAAAAAATAACATTTTAGCTGCAAAGTAATTCTGTGCTGCTGAAGCTCTCCTTTGAGCCTGTTTCTGAAAATACGCTACCTGTGCAAATCGCATACGATTTCTCTGGTACGCTGTTTTCTGCGTTCGTGCTGTATCCACCAGCTGGAAGCTAGTCTCATCCTCCTCGTGGAAATATGCGTATTGACTTCCGCCACCAAACTGCGATGAGTACTTGTCTGGAAACAAAACAAAGCATCTTGACACCAAGCTTCTAGAAAAAGGACCCTGACACTTTGCCTCCTCCCCCAAAATTCCCTCCAACTGCCTTCACCTAAGTCTGATGCATAAACCGGCACTCCTGCTATACACCAGCATGTTTTCTTCCCCTCCATGCCTCCCTGAAAAGCCCTAATCATAAAGCAGTACAAAAATCAGGAGTAAGCCCTAAGTACAGGGAGAGCCCAACAGAGCTCTCCCAGGGGTGAGGCCTGCTTCGTAATTTAAGAAGCCTCTCTTGCTGAGGTGCGCAGGTAACCACCAGAGTGGGTGTGAGACATAAAAGCAGGAATGCTGCTTGAAGAAAAATTTAGGAAACAAACCACAGGAAGAGCCACCAGACAACACATACTTGTATATCTTTTATCCTGATACGTGGCTCCTGTCCAATCAGCCACCTGAGGACAAGCATAAACAGTCAAAATAAGTGAGTATTAACATGACACTTCCCCCCACCACCTCTGACTTTCTATCTGCAGGACTTCAAGCAACAGAAGCAAGCACTGCTGTATGCTTCAGAATTAATACTTTTAAACTCTCAAGTTCACTTGCCAGCCCTGCTAATTGTTCAGAACTGTGCTATGCGCTAGGACGCACTGCAAAGCATGCCAGACAAGCAGCCATGGTAATAAAAAGCAAAGACCAGTGGCAGCGTGCAGAGGTGGGATGCCAGAAGGCACACAGGGCTCGTTCAGCAGCAGCCCAATCCGTGGCACGATGAAAATACCTTTCCGAGGCGGTCTCCTTTACTGAAGGGCTGGTAGGGCATGTCCCTGAACTGCTCGGGGACGGCGCACGGGCCCCAGCCGGAGGGATTGTCCTGGATCACAGGTGTCACAAACTTCGCCATTTCTTAAACTTCTAGAAGGAAGAAAAAAGGAAAAAAAACCCCAAACCCTCAGCTGCCGCACGGCGAACCCCGTCGCACGCCGTGACACCCGCTGCAGTGGGGCACCGGGGACCGCGGCCTTGCCCCGGCGCAGGCCAGGCGCGGTGCCACCACGAGGGGAGGGCGGGGAGACCACCTCCGCCAGCCGGGCCCGCACCGAGGGGAACGGCCGGGGCGAGACGGGGAGTCCCGGTCGCCGCTGCCACCGTGTGTGTGTAGGGGGAGGGGTGGGGACCCGGCCCCCACCGGAACCGAGGGCTGCGCCGGGGCGGGGCCGGGGGTCCCGATGCCCGCGGGCGAGCGGCAGTAGGACCGGAGGCTGCCCCCGGAGCAGCCCCAGCGGCCTCCTCACCTGCACTACCCCGTCACAGCCCCGATGACAGCGGATACGGTGGCGGCGGGCGAGGAAAGAGGCCGCGCGCACCCCCGGCCTGCCCCTTTCGCGTCAGCGCCGCGCGACAGCAGCGCCGCCAAGCACCGCTGTCGTAAAATTAAAAAACCCCCCAAAACACTAAAAGGAGTGGAGCGCGGCTGCCGTAAAGCGCCCCCCTAGAGTATGAAGTACGTCACGGCTATAACGCTGCGGGAGGGCCGGGCTGGGAGAGCGGCGGCTCGCGCAGGTGCACAGCAGCGTCTCTATGGTCCATCCCGCCGCTGGCTGAGCGGCCGCAGGGCCCGGGCCGAGGGCGGCGGCGGCGGCGGTGGCCGTGCCTCGTCCTCTGGCCACGGCATTCATGGCAGCCGGAGTTTCTTTACGTGTTCGGCTTCGTGGCCGAGGGCATTGGAGTCGCCTGTCCCTGCTGCTGAGTCCGCGGGGTGCTGGCGCGGTGGGGAGGGCGTAGGGGCCCATGCACGCCATGAAGCTGCATTCCGTGTGGCCTGTGCCCGGGTCGAGTTGGTTTGTCTCCCGTTTTGTTGTGCCTTCTGTCATGATGCTATTATTTACCGAGATTTCGCTCCATCTTAATTAGCACTTAAAAACAAAACTGTGTAGGCGTGGAAAGAGAGTGATGTTAATGATAGTAAATTGGCCCCATCGATTACAAAACTTGGGTTCGGCTTTCAAGTAGAAAACCTGAGGTGACACATGACAAAACCATTCAGTTTGTACCTGGCTGTCATAAAGAGGAAGAAAACATTATCTTCTCTGTCTGCTGAAAGTGTGGCAGAGCATGGCAGCTCAAACAAACAATGGTGAGGTGTCAGAAATACCTTACCCAGTGGTAATGGTAATTAAACTTACTAGAAATGTGGAACTTCTTTTAGTGGAAATATTTAAGCCTACAGTAGGCAAATGTCTGTTTGGAACAGTTTTGGTGTAAATGACTTGCCTGATAGCAAAAGGATGGGATAGGTTGTCTAACAAATTTCTTCCTGTCTATTCTCTACTCTCATGACGATAACCTGGGCTTCATGACCACACAAAGGACTGCCCAATCTCAATAATAGGTTTTTGCTCTTTGGAACAACTGGAATTCAAACTATCTGGCCTAAAATAATGTATCAGAAGAATACTGATCCTCAGCTTAGCAAAATAAGGTTTTAACTACTAGTGTGCAGTCCCTGTCTGGTTGTGCTAGGTTGCGCTACAGACGGGAGATGGAGTTACTGTCAAATTTGGTACGTAAATTCCTGTTTTTCACAGATAAAAATGGAGATAGAAGTTAAGAGATACATGACTTTGATAGAGAACAGACTTAGCTCTGGACAAGAAGCGTATCAATAAAGCAACATGTCAGGACAGGAAATATGACTTAATGCATGACTTAATTTTCTCACACAGCCTCTTGAAATAAAAATATGTTCCAAATGATGCAATGGTTTTGTAGAAAAGCAGGTACTTTTCAGGTAGTAGTTGTATGATCATTCAACTGACTTTGTGTTTTAGAGGTTGTGAAAAAACACTTGACTTTGAGAGGTAGAGATGTGCGAAGAATGGTAATTGCAGTTGCACTTGCTGTATTCACAATGTGGTATTCAAGGTTTTGCATTGTCCCTGATGGCTTTCCTTGACCTGCTGAAGGGGAGGTGTAGGACTGGACGTTAGGATTCAGCCCTACAGCCTCTCTAGGAGACCGTGAACCAGTGATTTACTACAGTGTGTGCCTCAGATCCCTGTGTCTGTCATTGGGATAGTACTTCTTAAGGAGTGAGGGCAATAAATCATTATATGTCAGATGTTCACATGCCAGAGTGATTGAAGTTTTCTCTACCTGTAAAAAGAGCAGGATCCAGTTTACAGATCTCTACAGCTCACAGGCTAAAAACTAACTCTTTAGAGAATTTTGCTGGGTATCTTTTACCTAAGAAGAGTCTAGATCAATATTTTCCAGGCAGGGCCGTGTGCATTTTCTTCTTTATTTACCACTTGTAGTTCCTCCTTGAGAAAACTGAAGCTGCAGCAGTCTTTGCTTTGCCAAGACACCCTGCCATTAATCAGAAGTGGGATTATTAAAGCACTTTTCCCCGCTAGTGAAAAAATCCACTTATAGAAATACAGTTTATAAAATACAATTTGTAACTGTCTCACCTAAACAGCCTTTTTGGAGACAAACATCATTAGATCTGGAACTGCTTCTCCGGTTGCTGGCGGTGGCTTGGTGCGATCCCAGCTCCAGGTAACCCCTTCTGTGCCTGTCCCTCACCTTCCTGAGCCGGGGCAATGGGCTGAATGGGCTCAGAGGAGCTGGCTTCTTAGGAGGTGGTGATAGAAAGAGCAAGAACTTCTGAAGAGAAAACTTGACTAAGCAATGAATGAAGAGAAGCAATGACAAATAGACTGATAAACCAAAGTCCTTTTCTTTCCATGGCTTCCTGTTTGCACCCAGGCCTGCGTGAGGTGGTTACAAGAGACTATAATGCTGCTGCTGTCTCCCAGAGATGACAGATCATGTGCAGTTTGGGCTTAGCCCGTCAAATTACTTTTTCTGGGGACAGAGCTGGGTATAGGCATGGGTCAGAAAAGAGAGCATGTGTGGGATAAATGCTCCTCTGGGCACGGACGTAACCTTCCAGTTTCTTATCAAGGGGAATAAAGGTTCTAGGAAAAAAATCCAGTCTTGAAGCGGGTGAGGTTTGTGAGATTTTGACATTTAGGTCAAATTCACTAGAAGAGGGGAGGCAGTGGGTCTGCCTCACTTTCCGCTTCACGCCAGACACTCCACGTCCCATCTCCTGTGCTGTGCTGTGGCCGGGGTGCTGCAGCTGTGTGCGCCTCTCACCCTGTCTTGCTGATCCCGAGTACCGCTGCTGCAAATGGTTTGCTGCCTGGCCTCTAGCTTTCATTAAAGGCACGTGAGATACATCGTTTCCCGGAAAAGTATTCAAAATATACTTGCTTGCAATCATTTGATCCTTGATCCATAATTTTGGTTCATCAGTTAATTAATCACTTAATCAGTTAATAAGTCTAATCACTCTTCCCTGGAAGATGCTCATGAGAACAGCCACGATAAATTGCTCCCATCTCGTTTTCTGTTCTTGTCTCCCACTTCTCTGTTTTTGCGCTCTGTGCTGGTGTTAGCAGATCCATAACAGAGGCGCTGATTTCAGCACCGTGACTGTCCAGACCAAGACCTTCACCACCATCAGCCTCCACTGTGGTTTGGGGCTTGTTGGAGAGCTGTCGCTCTGTGAGCTGGCTCTGTGTTGAGCAGCAGCCTCCTCCTGCTGCGTGAGGAGCTCAGGCAGTGTTACCAGAGGTTTGCTAGGTTTAAATGAAAGAAAGCAAGTGCAAGCTTCCAACCTGTTAGGGGCCTTTCCTAGAAAATAGATCACCTCTGCCCTGACTGAAGATGCCTTGGAAAGCCTTAAGACAAAGGTTGTTTTCCAGCTTGTGTGACTGTACTTCCATTCAGAGAAGTAGCTGAGGATTGGAAGACTAATGTTTACATCAAAACACTATTTTCCAGTAGTTCCTTTTCTAATTCTTACAACAAATGCACCAAAAATAGCCAGTTGGGTTCTTTTTCCTCAGTAAACTACAAACACACCATATGCTTGTGCCATATGCTTTGTCCCACTGCCCTGAGCTTATTGACAAACCCAGAAACCAAAGAAAATAGTCTTCAGCCTTAACGCTGTCCCCTTGCAGAGAAGTCTGATGTTTACACGCCTCTTCAGGTCAGGCTCTTCTCCTGAAGTCATCGTTGTTGTCTTTAAAGCAGCAAAACTCACTGCTGGCTCCTGGGCTCTTGTTGCAACCAACCTTGGCCACATATGAACTGGCTTATGCTGGTGTTCACAGGCTGGGAAGCCCTCCATCCTTCTCTGGCTTTCTTCTCCACATCCCATCTTTCCCACTGCATTTTTGTCTGCCTTCTCAGTCTGCTGTTCTCCCAGGCCAGGTGCTTCACTGTGATACGAGGCCTTCTTTCCAGCGCCTTCATCCCTCTCCCGGGTGCCCTGGGGGCTGAACTGTAAACTTCCCTTTCTCACGGGGCAGTTGCTTGCCAGCTTTTTCAGGGAAATGCTTGACTGGATTTTCAGGAACCCTGGAAAAATGGCCATAAAGCAACTTTACTGGGCATGTGCTGTGAATCTGATTTTTAATTTGCTGTCTGTGCAGTCTAGGGGGGCTGGGAGCAGGTGGCACCTGGCAGATTTGCTGCATGTGTTCAGACCAGCCATGTCCATACAGTGAGGTCCACACAGGGAATGTGCTGAGTTTATTATTCTTGGTAGCAGACAGTGCTTTCACTGTGTGGCTTTCTCCCTCTTCCTCATCCTGCCATGCTGAGCTCTCCCTGTGGCTGGTGGGCTGGACTGTCTCGCCCTCAAGGGCAGACAGAAACCTGGCAAGGGCAGGCTTCCCTGTCTCAAACCATGTTGCCTCTGTAGGCTGGGCTCAGAGCCTGGCGTTGCATTGTCTGCTCCTTCCATGCTACCAGGAAAAACCACAAATTTATGGCGCACTCAAAAATTGTCTTTCTCTGAATTAGTGCTGTCTCTTGCCTGACTTTGACTGATTTTATCACCAGTGTCAAAGCTCTCCCAAGGCTTCTGTAGGGCCTGGATCACATGTATCGTTGAAGAGTCAGCGTGTATCACGCTCTGTCCTCATCCTTGGCTGCTGAACACTGCCCTTTCCAGAGCTGTAGAAGAAGCCTGGGTCCGTCTGTCTCCCCACAAACTGTCAGCAAGATTGCCTCCTTTGATCTGCACTCAGCGCTGGATTTTATCCCAGCAGCCAACAGGCTAATTCCACAAGTTTATTCTGAAAAGCTCAATTAGAGCAGCTGGCACCGGCAGCATCCCTGCTGGCTCCGAGCCTGCAGAAGGAGAGGAAGGCTGGTGCAGTGGCTGGGGTATGAGCTTGGGAGTCCATAGGCTGAGCTGCAAATCCCTGCTCTGTGGCTGTCCTCCAGGCCACCCCGGTAAGCCTCCCCAGGGGGAGATTGGCACCTCCGTGCTGTGCAGGGAGGGACAACATTTCCCTGCCTCACTGGAGGAGAAATACATTAGAGATACAAGATATCATGGTGATGGGGAACCCTGTCAATAGAGGCAGAAGCAGGTCATGGCTGCCACATATGAGAAATGCTGTGTAGATCCAGCTGGACCAACAGCAGGGAAGAGGATGGGGCCCTGGGTGATGGAGGGTGCAAGGCACACCATGCCTTCTCACCACTGAGTTAGCCATTTGCTTCTCAGCTACAGGAGCCCCTCTCTGTGCTCTGCAGTTCTCCAGTGCCTGAGTTATATTCAGTGCTATCCTGAAAAGGATCCTGGTGTGTGTGAGCAGAACCACAGGCAACATGGGCTTTTTTATAAGGATGCTTTCCCAGCACAGAAGCACCCAGAGTTATTTCCTTCAATGTCATCAGTGTTATGGTAACCTCTGTGAAAAATCAGAATTTTCTGGGGCTAAACATGCTCTGCAAATACTCCTGCCTGGCTCGTCCCTCCTCTGGAAAGCTTACTGTTTATGCTAGCCAGGCAAAGTGGTCTAAGCAGGACATCACGAGGCAGAAAGAGAGTCCCAGCAGAGTCAAACCCCATTTGTACAAAACCTAGTTATCAAGGCAGTAAGGAGTTGAATACAGATGCTACCTGTGTATAACATGCTGTGCCCATCCCAGGGACTCTCAGGAAAGTCCCCACAAAAGCGAACAGTGGCAAGGAAAATGCAGCAGCCGCATGAGTCCGCAGTTGCCATTCCTTTCCCTGCCCCTCAGTAAGTCAGAGATGGGGCTGATCGACACGCTTGACTGGGAACAAATGTGCCTCTCAGGGTACAGGGAGTGCAGAGCCTTGGGGCTATTCCTTCCTATCCTCTTGAGCAGATTTCAATGCCATCTGCTCTCTTCTGTCTTTGGAGGAGTCAGCCGGGCGCTTTTGTCCCTTCTGGCAAAGCCGTGCTGTGTAGTCCCCCATCAGGCGTCAGGCACCCCGAGGCAGCTGGGAAGGATACGCACTCTCAGCCTTGCTCCAGAAAGCTCCTACTGCAGCAGTTCAAGGTCTTTCTTTCTCTCCTCTTCCCTGTCGGCAGCCTGTCCCTCTGGATGAGGCACTTCCCAAGGTCAGAGCTGATTCCCAAGGTCAGCTCCGGGCTTCGCTGAGCCCTCTGCAGGAGGGGCTGTGGCTGGAAAGTGACCTGTCCTGCACCACTCATTCCCCAAAAAGGCCCACAAGCAGTGCCAAGCCCTCGGGGGAGAGCAGCAAGGTCAGGAGGAGATGCAGAGCTGCCACAGGGCTCCCTGACCTGGGAACTGCTCCGTGGGATTTCTCTTTTCTCTGCATGTGTGAAGTATCTCCCTGCTAAACGCTTCTGGATGTTCCCTGGCCCAGCACCAGCCAGAGAGCAGAAGAGCTGAGAAATTTAGGAAAGGAGAGATGAGGAGGCTTGCTGATGGCCAGCAGCTTGCTGGGACATGCTGCCTCGAACCTCATGGCCACACCAAGCTGAGGGAAAGAGCTTTGTTGTCTGCCCTCCCCTCCTAAAATCATACCTGCCTCTGGGCTGGCTGTAGCCTGTCCTGAGTGGGACTGAGCTGAACCCCCATGTCCAGGTGTGTTACATCATTGTGTCCACTCCGAGCTTTCCTGCTGGAAGGAGAGAAGGAATGAGAGGAAGCAGGTAGTGAGGAGACCTGGCAGACTGGCAATGGTCCCCGGCCACCCTTGTGCACCAGTGGGACACCGGGCAAGGGTCCCACTGTTGCGTTTCCTGTGGGAGCTGTGTGGCTGCTCTGGCTCCCGCACAGTGCAGCTTTGAGACTCTGCTGCTGTGCCAAGCTTGTCCCACGGGATGGCACTGCCTGCTCAGGAACAGGCAGCCAGGCCAGTGCTCCTGGCAGGCATAAATTCAGCAAATTAAACGGTGGTGGCAAATTCTGATGGACAGGTCCCTAGAGAGCAAAGTCCCTTGTTTTCTCCATCCCTGAGGGCATCAGGAACAGCAGGAGGAGCAGCAGCAGCAGAGAAAACCCTATCCCAAGCCCAGTGCTTTTTCCTTGTTTCTGGGGCTTGGCCCATACCCTTATACCTTGACCCCTTTGCTGAAGCTGCCAGTGCCGGGCCAGCCGGCTCCTTCACTGTGGACTTTCCGCAACATCAAGAGCTGACTGCTGTGAAGGACACTGCGGACACCTCATCCAAGCCCTCATTGCACACATGAGCTGTTGCACCCTTGTCACTCCATGCCCAGAGTGCAAGGCCTGTAGGTTTCAATAAAGGACAAGCGAAATGAGGCCAGCAGAGTTTAGCGTCATTCGCATGTTACTCCTTTCCACAGTGTAAAACTGGCACAAATGACAACACTTTGCCAGAATGGTTCGCATCTGCGTTGGCTCTGCTGGAGCCAGGTCAAAGCCAGAATTTGCAGCCTGGGAAGACAAGGTCTGGGCGAGCACCCACCCACCTGTCTCCTGCCTCTGCTGCTGTGCCCATGGGAGACAGCATGGCCCATTGGTGTCCTAGCTCCTCTGGTGGGGTCCTCACTGCAGCTCCATGCCCGACAGGTCCCCAGCAACCCTCTACCAGCTGGTGGTTGATGGCTTTAGGATGGAGTATCCACCATGGACACTGGGACATCACAGATGTCCACCCTACTCTTGTGAACACAGATCCCCATGAAAAGGTCTTTTTAGGACCCGTCCCATGTCCAGGGGACAGGTCCCTCTCTCGGGCCGGAGGGGAGTTCCTCCTCTCCATGGGGCATTTTGGCTGCGCGGCTGCTCTGGACCTCTGCAGAGACACCAAAACGTGGCACAGGTGCACTTGATTTGGTCAGAACTTGTAAATGCCCTGCCTGGGTGAGGAGCAGCATACCGCACAGCAGACCCTGCAGGGTCCAGCTCCATGCCTCAGCTTAGCAAGAGGGATGACTTATTTTCCACTCTTGGAGGGAACACTCAGGCTGGTGACATTTAATTCATATCCCCTTAATCTGTATAGGTCCTTG
The DNA here is from genome assembly GCF_031877795.1 of Strix aluco. NCBI lineage: Eukaryota > Metazoa > Chordata > Aves > Strigiformes > Strigidae > Strix > Strix aluco. The sequence goes on from NC_133935.1 coordinate 29,936,741, forward strand.
ACTACTCTTAAAATTTACCCTCCCTCTGCCTCCCTTCCCTACCAAAACTGTTCCCTCTTCTTTCTGTCTCTCCAGGGGGTATCCAGAAGGGCCTGGAGAGATGAGGGGAGAAGCTCCCAGCAGCTGGAAGGCACCCAGCGAGAGGATGCCACGTCATCTGAAGCCACTTCTACCCTCAGCAGACCTCCAGGACATTCAGCTGGCCTGCCCTTTGCCAGCATTTCTCACCTACTGGCTTTCATTAGGTTGACCCTCACAGGTTCACCCCTAATGAACCCCCTTTCATTAGGGGTCCTCACAGACCCTCTTTCTCCATCAGGTCTCCTCGTGCCTTTCTCCATCCTTGGCCTCAGTGCCTGGCTTTTGAAAGGTGAGCTATGTGGCTGTCTTCCTTCCCCATGTCAGTCCTCACACACAAGCAGGACAGTAGGCTTGTGTGTCTGATGCTTGGCCTCTCTCTTGTCATCTGGCACTAAAAATTATCTGCAGAGAAAAGTACTGGGGTCCATACCTGGGTCTTAATTTCCTCCCTCACTAAACCATTGTTACTAATTACTGCTCCTAGGTGTTTAAACCATTTCAATGATGCTGTTAAATGCCCAGTGTTAATTTAATAGCCAAGTATCTGGGTTTCCTCACATGAGGAGCTCTCAGAGCATCTCCCACAGAAGCAAAATCCATCCAGCCCTGGCTGTGGTCTGTACAAGAGAGGCAGCAGAGGAGTGGTGAGCAAACATTAATGGCAGACCCACCAGCACCAGGAGCTGGGCATTACTCAGCAGGAATCATTCCCTCACCCTGTACTGTCCCCCAAAGAGAGCCCCCTTTTTAGCCATGCTGCCTCTGCAGTGAGGGAAGATCTGGCACTGCTGCCAGCACTGTCCGGCATCCCTTGGGCAGAACATGCCCTCTTGAGCTTGGATCCTTTGCCAGAGCCGTCTTAGGGAATTGTTCTGTCTGAGTGAGGTAGCATGCACCCTGGCAAATGCCCTGCCTGCCTTCCACCCATCCCTGGCCAGCATTTGAGTGTGTCCTCATATTTGGAGGGGAGGGTGTCAGAAATCAGCCCCATGCAGGGCTGGGCGCTGCTTTCCTCCAACACCTGAAAGCAGAGAATGGCCATTATCCCCAGACGGGTCCTGAGGCAGGGGCGTGACATGGACCTGGCTGAAAGCATCAGACCAGACTTTGCCTGCTGCATCTCTGTTTCTGCTGCACTGCAAAGGGCTTGCTGGCTCTCCTCCCCCACTACTGGGGCTTGGGACTGGGGCAGGGGGACTTTTCCAACCCAAATATTTTAAATGACCTTTCAGTCACAAGTCTCCGGCATCCCCAGGACCTCAATGGCTCAGTGCTGTGGAGAAGACCCAGGTGCCTTGCTCACCCTTGGTATACCCAGGGCCTGCCAGAGCACACAGCCAGCACTGGGAGACGCAAGCAAGTGGCATGGGGAGCACTGAGACCCAGGAGGGCCACAGGGTAATATTTTAGGGTCTCAAACCCACCCAAGCATTAATGTGCTCTGGGAGAGAGGGGGGAATGAGGGATTCCTCCCACACATAAGCCCTTTGCTTTAAATGCTGCCCCTTTAAGACATCACTTAATATGACAGATTAATTAGTTAATGTTTGTAAAGTGCTTTGAACATGAGAAGTGCTGTGTAAGTGCTGAGTATGAGTATTAATTATTATGTCACGGAGGTTGGCCCCATCTGAGCAGCATTCCCCATGCCTAATTTCAGGCTGGTGCTGTTTCCCTGCCTCTCCCCCTCCATTGCCCCATCCTGTAATAACCAGAAGGAGAAGGGGAGAAGCAGAGGAGAAAGTAAGACCATCTGCATCCTGCAAGGAAGGAGCACCTCATGGAGTCATGTAGGGGGGCTGAGACATGCACCCCCTCCACTCTGGGTAGGACGTCGGGTAGGAAGTGGAGCCGCATCTCCTCTGTGCCCCACTGACATGGGGGGGGGGGGGCGGGGGGCAAGGGAGCACCCTCTTGCCCCCAGCTCTGCAGCAGGCTGGGATTGGAAACATCTCAGGGAGGATGGGGAAGATGCGGAGATGTGGGGCGGTTTCTCCAGCTCATCCTGCCCATGCCTGGGTGAGGGTTACCCAGCACTGGAGGTGGCTTCAGAGCCAGGCAAGGGGATGAGAAGGGGGTGAGAAGGTTTTGGGGTCTGTGAGCTAGACGGGGCAGGGAGGTGTCTGCGTCCTAGACGTGTGCACGGCAGGGCTGGGAGCTCCCCGGCCTCCCCAGAGCTGGCGCCTGGCCCGCTTTACTGCCTCTCCCCTCCTCGCGCCCTCCTTCTTGACGAGGCTGCTCCTGGGAATGGTCCCGAAGGAGGAGCAGAAATGGGGCGGTAGATGCCCCCAATTACCTCAGCAGTCGCCAGCTGGCCCACGAAATGTGTGTGCTGACAGGCATGCTGGGGAGGCATGGGGTGGGTATGAGGTGCTACTGAGGGCCCAGAGGAGAAGGGTGAGCTGGAGGGGTGGGCTGGGAAGGGCCAGAGTGGGGACCCACAGGTGCCAGCCTGGGTGGCAGGGAGGCAGGGAGGACTGCAGTGCAGTGATTGCACTGTGACCCATTGGTGTCTGCCGGGACACCTGGAACACGGTGTGCTTTCACTCTGCTGCCCCCCTGCCACCGCTGAATTAACCCACCTGGCCCCACCAGCTCGTTCAGCTTGTGGTCTTACTCACCTGCCATGGGTCAGACCCTGGCTGCACTTTGGAGGGGCTCTGTCACTCAGGGGGATGCCCTTCCCTGTCACTCCTCCAAGCTGGTGGTGATGGGGTCCTGGACTGCTCCAGACACTGTGGAGGGTCCTGTGACAAGTGGGAGCCCAGTGAAGGGCAAAGGAATCTTGGTGCATTGGTGGCACCCCTGCTGCCAGTGATGGGGTGGGAGGTGGGGGACATGCTGGGAGCCCAGTCACCTTTGTGGGGTTCTCACCTCCCTGCCCTGCTGGCCACCTCACCCGTTTCTGGCTCTGCAGCTCTGGCTGTAGCATCCCTGCTCTGTGCTCTAACATCAAGCATTTTCACAAGGCAGCCACTGCCAGCACAGCTACTGAGGGAATCGCCAGAAATCCCAGGAGTGGCCTAACAAAACCCCAAAACAACATTAAGCCCACTTCCTATTATCTTTCCTTTTTGAGCCCTTGAGCCTGTACAAATTCTGAGCTTGCTGGCAGTTCTTGGCTTGCTGCCATGAGAACTGCTGTCTTCGGGTGGGAGTTGGGGCATCATCCCTTGTGGTAATATTACCCCAGGAGGAATGGAACAAGAAAGGCAATGCTGGAAGCTAAATGGGGGCCGGATGTTTTGGAGGGCAGCTGGGAAAGCCCACATGTGCGACTTGAGTTTACCTGCACTTACTTTAAAAAAACAGTTGTGGCAAAGCCCTCTCCTCTTGCCTCATCCTCCTTCCTTGTATCTCGAAGACCGTCTTGAGAAGAGGAGTTGAAACACAACCATCTGCTGAATTGCCAAAAAGGACAAAACTGTCTGCAATAGTTGACTCTCTTGCTGGGTTTCCAGGTACTCCTCTGGCACAGCGGGGCAGTAAACCCCCACCCCACCCCCAATAAATCCACATAAACGAGGACCAAGTTATAAAAAAAAAAATCTTTATTTCATGTACCAGGATTTTTTTTTTTTTTGTCATTTTCTCTTTTTAAAATTTTTTTTCTTTTTAACAGTCTGAAAAAAACCACAAAATAAAGAAAATGGAGGTTGGTTTCTTGTACTGGTTTGAGCTGGACATGAGCAACACCCTCAGAAAAAAGCTCCCTCGCCAGCCCTTGCCTCCCACAGGCACTCTCCCCTTCCTGCCTGGCCCCAGGGGCGTGCTCAGCCCTGTGAATGCTCCCCAGCTCCGAACGGTGTTGGGTGGGTGAGGGCGACTGGCGATGGAAACCCCAATGCTGCCCTCCCTCTACGCTGGGGTCCGGGAAACTGGCTTTAACTTATTCCTTGGGGGGGATCGAGGGGGGTGTTCCCTCTGAATCTTTTTTAAAGGGGTGGGGCAGGTCACAGGAGGGGATTTCAGCAGTGAGGATGTCTGGACACCCAGCCAAGCCGCTAGCATCCTCCTCTTGCCCTGTGATGCTGTTTTTGGGGGATGACCCCCTCCCACTGCTGCCCCCTGCCCTGCCCCGGAGTGGGAAGGGGGGGAGTTAAAGCAGTGGAGGTGGGGGTGCAGGGAAGATCAGGCTGCTTTTAAGCAGAAACCCTGCTGGGACCCAAAGCAGGGGACTGTGCGGCTCCTAAAACTGGAGCAGCAGGAATGGGGACGGAAAAAAAATCGAAAAGTGGATCTGAGCTGCTGAAGGGCTCAGCGACCCCATCTTGCAAACCCTCAGTCTCATGCCTGCCACTTTTGGGGAGTAGCTCCAAAATGGGCCCTGTCCTTGCCGCGGGCTGGCTGGCGGCTCGTGGGGTGTCAGAGAGGCCCTCCACGCTCGCCTGCCACCGCCTCCCCTCCCGCCTGTATCTGTGTTGGCCATCGTCAGGGGAGCTGGATTAAAAGCAGTTCCTGTCACCCATGGTGCCCTTTGCCTCTGGCACGGCAGGGAGGGAGGGGGCTGCGGCCAGGCCAGGAGCCTGGGGGTGCGTGGTGGGGGCCCAGCTCGCCCACGGCAGGCTGGGACCCCATGACAACAGGGCGTCGAGGACAAAACCCAGTGGGAGTGGAGATGCCCAGTCACTTTGCACCTCTTCCTGGCATGGCAGCCAGGACTCGGGGGGCTCAGGCTCAGAGCGGGCGGGTCTCTGGGATGGGGACCAGAGGGGTACATGTGTCATGGCCAGGCAGCTGGCAGCCAGCTTTGGGTCAGGGTGGGCTGGGTCTGCCCAGAGTGGGGCAGGAACATTTCACAGGGTGGCTGGGTGGGACTCGCCATGCCCTGACATGGCTGCAGCCCCACTGGAGGGACCTAAGGGGGATCTGGGCAGGTTTGGGGCATGTGCAGCTGCCATGGGGAGCCTCTGGAACATTCACAGGAGAACACGCGTGCGCCTGGGCACGCGTGTGTGAGCACAGGCATGTGTGTGCACGAGTGCTGCACTGCCATCAGCATGCTGCCCTCAGCTTTGGCCTTCCGTGACCCCCTCACTGCAGCAGCAGCATCCTGAAGGGATGGGATCTCTGGTTCTCCTCCACCAGCCCCTGCCCTCTGCCTGTGCCTCCCACCCCGCTCCCCACTGTCTTTTTTTCTTTTTTTTTTTCACAGTTTAAAGCTGGAGAAAACAAAAATGAAAAGAAAAAAAAATACTATCTGTTTTTCTTGCAAGTAAATCCACTTATTATATTTACATTTATTTATAGCTGTTGTTTTATTAAAAAAATTGCCACTTTTTTTTTTTAAGAAACCTTTTTTTGTCCTTTTTTTGTCTCTGTGTGTGTGTGTGTCTTTATTTACTGTGTCTGTTTGCTTTTTGCACTGTCACCATTAACCCCAGGGTCCCCAGGGCTGGGGAAGTGGGGACCCCCCATGGGGACACTGTGGAGGGGTGACTCAGCATTGACTCCTGCACTCCCTAGGGACAGGAGTCACTCTTAAACCCTACGGACCCATGGGGGATGAGTGGATCCCGGGGGAACAGAGCAGGTTGCAGTAGATGCTGGCACCCTGGGATCCTCCGTAACTAGCCCAAGGACACCAAAGTCACTGCCGGCCAAACCCCCATTCCCTGTCCCCAAGAAGCCTGTGCTGGGTTAAAGGTAAGTGGGAAACAAACCGTAAAATTAAAGAATAAAACCCCCCAAAATCCAAAGAGCTGCCTCCTCCTCCTTCTCCCACTTGATCTATTGTCATTTGTTATTTCTTGGTTCCCTTTTATTTTTTTTAAGTCTGTTTTTATTAAATGTTAAAATAATGGTACATGGGAAATCATGCATTTTCTTTTAAATTTATTTCTATTTTTAAATCTCTTTCGGTTTTAAAGTTTTTCTTTTTTTTCCTTTTTTATTTTTCTTTTTTTTTAAAGAATTTTTTTCACTGTTGTCTCTTTCCTCGTGTTTCCTTTTCATTTGTTTGTTTTTTGTTCACTCACTTGTTTCTCTGCTTATCTGCTTGTTTGTTGGTTGTTTTTTTTGTTTGGTTTTTTTTTTGTTTGTTTTTTTGTTGTTTTTTTGTGGATTTTTTTTTTTTTTTGCATTGGGAAGGTCCCCACCCCCCCAAGGGGTGCTTTCACCTCCTCCTTCCCACCCCCCTGCTGCCCCCTTCCACCCTCCCCACCCCGCAGCCCACCCTGTCTCCTCCTGCCTGCTCCTGCCCCATTTTCAGCTCCTGGTGACGGCTTCATACCGGGGTGGTCCGGCGGTTGGCTGTGTTGGTGTGGATAGAGTCCTTGTTCTCTTTCTGGATACAGTTGTGAACCTGGAGGAAACTGTTATCCCTGTCAGAGTTGTAGGTGGCGGTGGGGGTGGTGGTTGCCTTCAGCGGATCCCTGGTCAGGGTGTACATCGAAATCTCTGTTGATGGGAGGGTGTTGAACCCTTTGATCCCGACAGGAGAGGCATCCCTGGAGTGTGAAGGCTCAGTGGAGCGGGAGCTGGAGCGGCTGCGTCTCTGATAGCGGTACCGGTAGCTGGGGATGCGGGTGATGGCGGAGGACTGGAGGTAGTCCGTGGCACGAGCGTTGGCACGCAGCTGTTTGTGCCGGTCTATGAACATGTGGACAGCCAGCACTCCCACCATCTCAGCTATAATGAAGGACAGGGCCCCAAAGTAGAAGGACCAGCCGTAGGAGTAGCTGTTCTTCTTGGAGTCACTCTTGGAGGGGTCTCCAGCGTTGGCTGATATGTATACGATGATGCCAATTATATTACTCAGACCTGCCAGTCGGCCGGTGGGGGAAAGAGAGGGAGACATCAGGAAGGTCACACATGGTGATGGTGGGGGCCATGAGGTTGAGCCCCTGTCCCCAGGAGGTGGGGACTGGAGGGCCTGCAGCCAACCATGCCCTCCCAGTGGGCAGCTTTCCTTGGGGAACCCAGGCAAGATCCTCCTCGTGTGCCTGCCGCATCCCTGGACTACACTCCTGGCTGGTCCCCGAGAGATGTTGGATGCAGGGAAACTGTCTCCCTCCAGCAGCTCCCAAGCAGCAGGAAAGCCCCTGCCTGCAGGGCGCTGCTGCCTGCCTCTGCCAGGCAAGCAGACAGGGTGGAGAGGCATCATTTGGAGGCTGCTTTCACCCTGAATAAGGCTCATCAGGGCTGGGAAACACATGCACTCCTGCCTAGGCAACCATGCCCCTGCAGGATGCTCTGGCTGGGCAGCCCTCCCACCACCTGGAGCCCACCTCTGGGGCATCAGGCCCTGTGCATCCCTTTACCTGCGGACACGAAGAAGATGCCGGCACTAAGGATGATGTTGTGTCGGGTTTTGTAGAACTCGCTGGCTGCAATGCAGAGTCCACCCATGAAAAGCAGAATCACACTCAGGATCGGGAAAATACTAGAGGCTCTAACAGCCCCTGTGGAGGAGAGAGGAAGAGGGGGACAAAGAACAGTGAAGGTGTGAGAGAGAGGAAATGGCACCAAGGTGAGGGGATGGGGGGGGACGTGAACACGTTCCGTGGGTAGGGGCAAAGGGGAGAGATGGAGGCCAACGTGGCGGGGGGGAGTAAGTCAAGGAAGGATAAAGGTGTCAGGGACAGAGGGAGGGAGAGAGAAACAAAGTGTGTCAGAAAAAGAGAGAATTCCAAAGCACCTCTCCCACACCCTGGCCCTGCCGTGAAGCTGGTGGGCCGGCATGGGGAGGTGGAGGGGGCTGGAGGGCCAGTGGCTGAGCTGGGAGCCTGCCCGTGCTGCCTCTCCCCCCTCATGCTGTCTTTTCCTCTGCTTTTGGGGGGACTACAGGTTGGAGGGGGAGCCCCAGCACCATCTGGCTTCTCCTCCTGTGGAGTGCTGCTGCTCAAGCCCACTCTTCAAAGGGTGGCAACCCAAATGCTTCCCGCAGAGCCGCTCAATCTCGAATCCTCCTGAAAGGGCACAAGCATCTCAAGGAGAGATTTTTTTGTTTAGGGCTGGGGAGGAGCACCAGGTGCTGTGCACTGCTCTGCGGCTGCAGTGAGGACTGAAGTGAAAGTCCTAGCCCTGCGCACCGAAATGTGGGGCTTATCCTAATGATTAAATAACTGGGCTCCTTCCAGAGGGCAGTGATGTGTTTGGATGTGTCAGCTCCCACACACGCACACTCTCCATCGGTCGATATGGGAAGAGCTCAGCCAGCAGAGGGCAATGGCACAGATGCACGTATATGCTCATACGCACATTCAAAACATACCCCAAAGCTTCTGGGGCCGCTCTCTTGTATTCACACAGCAAAAGGCCAGGACTGTGTATACACACACCCACGCACACATGCACACACGCACACACTGCTCGTGGGCTGTTCAGTGGGTACCAACAGCCTGTCTGAGTTCGTGTTGCCAATATTCATATTTTTTAACTAGGAAGGTCTTCCCTCCTCCCTTCCCAAGAGAAAATAAGTGGTTAAAGTGTGAAATGAAGCCTTGCTTGATAAAGAAACATATCAGATGGGCTGGTGCAATTCTACTTCCGGAACAAAGATCTGGAAGGGGGGATGAAATCTAATCTCTCCTTGCCTGCAAGAATGAACCCTACTGAAGCAAGCACAGGACTTTTTCAGGGACCATGCTTCAAAGGCCCTGTTGGCATCAGGATCTTACCAGGCACAAACAATTGGCTCTTTGAGAGGGGCCCTAGCCCACTGCCTGCACATGGGTAATGCAAAAGGCAGGGAGAAACCTCTCTTGCTTGCTTTTCAGTTCTGCCTGGCTGTGTTTTGGGGAACAGGATAGTGACAATAACCATCTTAATAGCTTCTGGAAAGCAAGGCAGGATTTGACAATGTGAAGCTTAAATGGTAGTAAGCAAACATCAAGCATACATCCGCTGTTCAGAAGGTTTCTAGAGGGATGCTTGGTCAGTCCCACAGCCTGGCCCTGACCACATCAATTTTATCTAGGTCTTAATTCTGAAATTAATGTCTGTTGGGAGAACACAAAGTTCTGAAAGGCTCACATGGAGAGCTGTGGGCTTTATGTGATGGGGGAACAGCAGCCTCGCTCAGGCCCTGCTTTCTGCCTCTCAGAAGGACTGTACAGCAAGGGAGGGGCAGAATCTCATCTGGTCTTCCTGGGTTCAGAGCCTTTGGTCTAAAGAGAAGGGGAGTCATGATGATGTTCAGATGCTCCCTCATATCATCTGTCTATTCTCTGACTTGAGTGTCTTCTAGCAAAGAAACGCAGGGATTGCTTCTGCTCCCTCTGTGACAACAGGCATTTAATTTCAAAAAGCCTAAGACACCTTATGTGGATGGCTGGCAGAAATAAAATCTAAGCCCTTCTAGCCAGGTCATGGACACAATGATCCTGGTCCCATGAATGAGGGAATTGCATAGTCTGATACCAATAAAAAACTTCCTAGCTGTTCTCGCCAGTACCGCCACACATTGCCCATGCAGAGCGTCCAGGGACTCAGGTTTGGCAGAAGTCCTGCGAAGAAGCTGTTCAATGGGGTCCCTCTCCAGTCAGGTCTAAGCCAGCAGAAATCCCACTTCCCTCAGGAGTGACCCAAGTAGTCCTTTACTGACTTGCCAATCCCTCTCTGAACCTGGTTCTTTCTTAAGGGCTCTACCCTGGGGACACCACTGGGTGTTGGGCCAATTTTTGTCTTCAGATCTTGCTCCCTCTGAGGGAACAGACCCATCCTTCTTGAAATGTTTGCTCCCTTCCCCCAACTCTTCTTTCTGAAGTGCAGCTGATGCTGCAAGCAGCTTCCTCAGTCCCAAACAACTTTGCAAGAGCTGGTTTGCCCTCAGAGACAGTCTGCAGAGTTGCTGTGCCAAACCAGATCAAACCCCAGTCTTCAGCTGTGCCATCCAGGGGCCACGTGACGACTGAGAGACCGATGCTGCAGAAAGGCATCCGAAAGAAGCGATTTCCCTGGGTTATTTACAGTTTACAGGGGATGAAGAACTGTTTGAGAAACCAAGAGGAAGCAGCATAAGATCTGCCTCTTTTCACATACAAATGAGCCTCACAGAGCCTAAATTATCTCTCTCATCCCTGCCGCAGGGCTGGGTCTCCACATCTGGCTTGGAGCACACCCGGATGACAAGAAGCTATTCTGAAAGACTTCTGGTCTTTGGAGACCTCTGATGCTTATCCTTGGGAGGTCAAAAGCTCTTATCTCAGATTTCTGACGGGAGAAGATCTCTCCTCATGATGTCAAAAAGCGTTGGGATTGTGGAGGGAGGGCAGTATAGCAAGGTGTGGACCTAAGAGGGGGAGTGATCCCTGTTCAGCTGTGCTAAAGGAAGAGCAAACTCCTGCTTCTGGGGCACATGGAAATGCTGACTTGTGATCAGGGAGGGCAACACATGATGTGGATCTGCCCTGCTGGCCAGGCTGCCTTCTCTCTCCACATGCACAATGTGGTACAAGCTTCACCCACATGTCCCAGTCTGGACTCAGAGCTCAGCTTAGGTTTCTTTACCAAGATGCTGTGTGCCTGAGTGAGCACTGGGCCTTTTCTTCAAAGGGCTCTGACTGTCCTTATTCCTGCTTCCTGTTCCCATCACTAAAATCACTAACACCAGCAAAGATCAGATCTTGTAGACAAGTGGTATTTGGGAAAGGTGAAGACAGAAATAGGTGCTCCTTGGACACAATCCAGTTAATTTCTTAAATCTGATGCAACTGGAGTATCAGGCAAGGAAATATAAACTTCCTCTGCTTTAGGAGGAAACACACACACACTCACACTGCCTCAGCTAACCCAGTCCTGACCTTATAACCACTCAGCAGCTCTCCAATGGATTTGAATTAAGACTCTGGATTTATATCATAATTAATTGTCATTAATAAAAAATGCCACTGGTTGTTACTACGAGTTCAAAACTTGCACTGTCTCATGGGCAGGGCCCCAGGGAGGTGAGAGTGGAGTTGGTTTTGGGTGGTGGCAAGGCTCTGGGGTTGCTTCCTCTGGCCTGCTGAGCCTCACAGGTCCCAGCATCTCGACAACCCTATCTTCAGAAAGCAAAAGGCACCCGACGCTAGCACCTACGAGCCATTGCCAGAAGAGCCTGTGGACTTACGGAGGAAATATTCTGCTGTATCGGCTTCATAATCTGCATCCTCAGGGAAGTGATCGATTTGCTTACACAGACCTTTAAAATTCCCTAGGGAACAAGAGAAAAAAAGAACAAATGAGAACACCAAAACCTGCCTCACAAGAACAGCTGCCCTCTGCATTGCCCTTTGTGCCCGCCTTGCCTTCCTCCCAGGCAGGATGCCCACTCGTGTATGGATGCCTATTAAATGCCCAGGTACTCTCCTTGCACACTTGCACATGTATTTTCCTCTTATTTGCACAGGAACATAGGATTTGCTGTCTGGATCCAGCCTGATGCCCACCTAGCCCAGTGCCCCTCTCTCAATGGTGGAGAGCACCAGAAGCTTTGGCTGGTTGGTATGACTCCTGCTGCAGATGGACAGGAGAGCACTGCCCACCTCTGAGGGAGGTGGGATGGGAAGAAGAGCCAGAGACTGGGTCACATTCTGAAGCATGAGGGTCAGGGTCCCTTCTCTCAGCATCGATGGGCATAACTGTGTGTTTGTGTTTCACCTGACATGGCCTCGGTGGATCCCAGTAGTGCTGTGTATGGCGGGATGATCAGGTTTGGGTGGAAAAACATTTGTTTCTCCCAGGTGTGAATTTGCTGCTTATTCATTTAATGGGCAGGATACATCCCATTGTTCTGGTGCAGCACAAGAGAAACAAAAGCTCTTAATCTACTTTCTCCATATGACTGCTTGTTTTTTCATACCTTTATCAGGCCTCCTCTTGTGTCCTCTCACAGACTAAGGCTACAAGAAGCTTGGTGCAAGCGTGTGTATGCAGCTCAGCAGCAAAACACTCTTTGCACTGGGGGAGCAAAATGAAGTGAGGGAAGCTAGGCTGGCCACCCTCAGTTTCATCAGGTTGGTTTATGTACAGAGCTTTCTTCTAGCTTTAGTCATGGGGCACCCTTTCTCACTCACTTCATGACCAGTAAAGTCATCCCAGCATGAGGCCAGTGACATCTTCCCAGTCTTTTGTCATCTGGGATGTCTACCAGTCTCTTATTTTCATCATTCATGTCTCTCTCCTGTTGAAAATACTGCTCCAGAGAGGTAATCCTCAAACCATGGCATCATCATGACCACTGGTTGACTAGTATCTTAAAGGATCAGGTTGTTCATGTTTGTACAGGGGTGACCATGTGGAAGGCAGTTTCATTATACCTCCTGTGGTTACCCCAGACTTTTTCTCCTGCTTCCCTTATATTTCCCTCTGGACTCTTGCACTGGCTGTCCATTAACACAGAACTGATGGACATAATCTGTCCAGAAAGGAGGAATGCGGTGTCTGCATGAGATACATGGATACACATGGTGATCCCATGGGCCCCCTCACCAGAGGTCAGTCACCAAATTGGCTCAGTCTGACTGATCCCTCAGCAGAAGAGTTTGGAGCCTGAGTTTGGAGAGTGACAAATGCTCTGACAACCTGGGAAAGCCACCTGCCCCCCTGGCCCTGAGCTCAGCCATTGGACCAGCTGGGTGTGCAAGGTGAGGGGACAATGAAGCCCCCACACTTGTGGTTGTTGCCTGTGGGAATGGCTGCTTGTGAGGAATGCAGAGCTCTTCCAGGCCAACCCTGCTGGGACTGAGACCTGAGACTGAGACCATGTCAGGTCCCCGAGTCATGTCTTGGAAGGTTTATTCCAGATGAATTCCAGTGGTCTTTCATGTATTTGGGAACAGCTAGAAGAAGGATGAAGCTCAAAGGATTCCCCCTGAGTTTCTTCTCGAGGCCAACCCTCGCTGGAGCAAGGTTTGGGATGCTTTGGGAAGCAGCGCTGAGCAAATATCTGTAGAAGGCAGGTAGGTGGGTTTCTGTAGGTCAGCCCCCAAGCTCAGCTCCTTCTGCATCCAGTCAGCTTGTGTCTGATATTTCTGAGATATCTATCGCCTTTAACTACTAGTTCAAAGAGCTTCCTCTAGCTTCCAAAGAGGCTAGAGTGCAGAGGGGAATGTGTGTGTATATGAGAGGTAAGTAATAGGAGAAGAAAGTAGGAACAAAACCGCTCCAAGTATCTCTGAAATGTTATTCCTACATTGAGACGGTGGGTTATGAAAGAAGGCTATTAATCACCCATCCCCAATTCAGTTACCTTGTTCAAGATGTGTCTGCTTCTCAGCCATGGATTTTCTGGAAGGAAAGCTTCATAGCCGAGCAAATTCCCTTGCCACAATCCCACCCTGCTACTTGCCCACTTAAATACCTGTGAGGAAGGCAGGTACAGCATGAAGGGGAGTCCTTTCCCTTGCTTGCCCCTGATAGCCTTGGGCCATCTGCCCGCAAGAGATGAGCAGCTCATCACCCTGGTCCTTTGGCTGTGCTCACTGCTGTACAGTGCACATGAACACTGCTGCTCTCCGAGGCACTGGGGAAGTCTCCAGCCTCAGATTTCAGCTCCTTGCTCAGCAGGTCCTGAATGCTGAGTGCCTCCTGTCTGTACATGCTGGGGGAGCAGGCAGAGCCTGTGTGCATCTCCCAGGCAAGGCGCCCGGCACATAGCCAGAGCCTCCCAGTTGGAATCAGCCAGGGAGGGAAGAGGCACTGCATCTGGAACTTCCCTCACTCTGTGACATCCTTTCCCTGCTTCCCCTCTTCTGCTTCTCATCCACTCCATTTCTTGCTGTATTTGAGCCTGATTAATTCTTATGCGAAGAATCAAGCTGCTTGGGAAAGAGGCTGCATCTTGTGCAGAATGTCTTTTATATGGACTTGTGTGGCATAGCTAGTTAGAGGTTCAGCCACTTAGGCAGGGTGAGGGGACATGCATGCTCTTTGAAAATCTGCTCCTGGTGCTGAGTGTCCAAAAGGCCTTGTTGATCTGGCTCAGCAGGGTGCTTGACCATTAGGGTGTCCAGCCTTGGCTTGCTTAAAATGCTGTGGCATTGAGAAGCTGCCCTTCACCACAGGCTGATACGCTGTGCCAGGCTGATCCACCTCCCTGGCTCAACCCTGCCAGGGCTTGTGAAGTCAGGGTGGGCAGAGTCAGTCCCACTTTAGCTCCTGCTTTCCCTGTGCTTAGCCCAGAGCACCCTGACTCTGGATGCTGACTATTCACCTGTGCTACCACATCCTCTCCTCCAGTGCCTCCTAGCTCCTCTGGGCGGTGGATGGGGAAAGGATGCAGAATTTAGGTCATTAATGTGCTAACTGGGAATATAAGAGAATGAGATTCAGTTTTTGCTCTGCTACAGGTATGTTGTTAAAACCACTTCTCTCTGCTTTAGAGTCTCACCCTGTAAAATGGGGGTGACAGCACTCCTCTGCCTCATGCCGTACAGGGACATGTTAAAGAGGGCATGGTGTGGGTGCACTGGTGACAGGGGCTGTGAGCGATGGATGGTGGCAGTTCAGAAACCCGCTTGGTTCAGGGAAGGCCTCGATGTCACTTCATGCACCAAGGTCAGTTGACAATTCTCTGATGGACATCTGTGGACTGCTGAGAGGGTGCTGCAGCCTCCCTGGCACCTGTGCTGGTGGAAGTGCTGCGGCCACACGCAGGGAGTGGGATGGGCCAGCTCAGCAGTGCTGCCGAGGTCTGACACAACAACCTTTTCCTGTGCTGCACGTGCGTTTTGCAGAGCCAGGGAGGGAAGAGCCATGTGCCATTCTATAGTTAATACTCCTGAATGCCTGAGCAAGATCAAATAATTATTTGGGAGGGAGTGTAGGGGTCTGAGAGCCCCTCAAGGGAGTAAGAGCAAAGTCTCCTCTACTTGTTTGCCTTTGCCCTTCCTGACTTGAGCTATTTCATGCTGTGAACCCTGAAACAGCCAGGTATTGAGCTCTCTGGCTTCTCCTTCACACCTCTCTGAGAAACTTAAGCCACACACTTCCACCTCCTCCCTGCAGCATTCCTAGCACAGTTCAGGCTCTCCCCTCATCCTCTTTCTCATGCTCACCCACCAGATCTTCCTCTTGTTTCCCAGTCTCTCTCGTTCATCGCAGTCACCTCCTTCTCCCTGGTGTATTAATGTGGGCATCCTTTGAGCAGCCTGCTTTGGGATGTTCAGGCTGCAAAGAAAGTGGGGAGGAGCTCTGACTTGTCTCAGGACAGAAAGGCTGGGAATGCCCAGGTCCATGGAAAATCACAGAGCAGTCCGCAAGCCCCCTGGGTATTACTGGGAGTCCTTAGATGAGATCCCCACCATTTGCTTGTTGCCTGGCCAAACTTTGGAAAATACATTCTGAAGGACCTAGGACTGGTGCAACAGGCACCCCCACACTTCCTGGACTAGGACAGAAATTGCCCAGCTGGGGCATCAAGAGCAGAGACAACCTGCCATACTGCCAAGAGGGACTGAATGTCAAAGATGCATGATCAATGTTAGCTGCACGTTCAGCACTCAGAGAGACCTCCTTCAGTGTGGCTGGGTCATCGTTTGGGTACATGTTGTCTATCCAGGACAGCTGACAGCTGTCAGCTCTGCTGCAGTGAGAGTCAGGCTGAGTTACCCCCGATGAGAACCTGGCTCAGTATTGTTGGTGATACAGTTTATTTTTGTGCTGCTTTGTGCAGCCCTGTCTCTTTCAGAAGTCCCGCTTGCCTGCAGAGTGCAATCCATCACAAAATAGTAAGTTCCGAAGAATGAAAAGCTACTCCCTTCCCGCGGGGTAGGAACACTTTTAGATGGTCAGGATTGTACATCTGAAAACTGGAAGCCAGAGGCAGAGGAAAAGATGTCCAAAAGGAGAGAAGCAGACAAAGAGGGAGGAGAACAGAAAGACCTGTTTTCCCAGAATGATTTGTGTTACTTCCATTTATGGAAAAAAGCAATCCACTGAAAGCTTTCCTTCAGTCTCACTCGCTAATTTAGCAGAGGTTTTGGCATGATGGCTTCTAGAGAAATAAATAAAGGGAGCTGGATATAGCTGTTGTCTCTAAAAGCTCAGAAGGATGGCTTGGTGTTGGCCAAGGATTCAATACTTCTTTCTGCCACATACTCCCTGTATCATTTTAGGCAAGTCATTTAACTACCCTATTCTTTCACTCAAAATGAGAATAACGGCATTTCCCTGCCTCAGGGAAATAGCCTGAGGATATTTATATGAAAAATATAAAAGTGATCAGACACTGGATCATTTGGGTCAGATAATTCTCTCCACCTTCCAGTTCAAACATAACATTCTCATCTTTGATGTGGCTTTCTCCCAGATAAACACAAAGGCTGCACACATGTGAAAGCTCTCCCAAATTCTCACTTGTGATTCCTGCCTTAGAAGTAAACTTCACTGCAGATTAAACTAATATTTGCTCTCTACCCGTGAAATAAACATGAGAAATGGCACACAAAGGGTGGGTAGTTAGACACAAACACAAACATTTTTTTCTCCTCCAGGACCCTGTTTCTGACCGGAGTCCGTTGGTACCAGGTGGTGAAGTGGGGCTCAGAGTCAGGCTCTGGGCTGGGAAGACAGATTCCACAGCTATGTGGGCACCTGTTGGCATGTCTTTCTTATACATATTGGCAAAGGGCTTCCAAACCAGGAGAGGAGGTCTGCTCTCCCTGTCAAAAAATGACACTAGTGACCTGAGTTGTTAATGCCCAACCTGACATGACTTCAAGAGGAAGGAGTGACATTTCATGAAGAGCCAAGGGAAGCACAAGAAAAGTCCTTCAAAGGCATTTTGATTGCTCTCCACTCTTCCAAGAATGAATCGCTTGAGAGCACTCATTGTTTTGGGGGATTTGGAGCTGATGAAGAGCACAGTGGCAGGGAGCACAGACAGTACTCATGGACATCTAGTTTTACTCGCCTGTGCTGACGTACCCAAAAGAAGGGCTGGCTTTTCAAAAGTACTCATTATCCCTCTTGGGGAATCTCTCCATAGATAGCACCTTACAAAAATTAGGCCATCTTTTCAAGTGCCTCAGTACTCATTTAAAGGTCTTGGTTATGGGATGTAGGGTAATACCAGCAAATGTAGCCACTATGCCACAAAGGATAGTCATTCTGGGGCTTGAGCAGGTGCTGGTCTAGTAGCTCTGACCCTGCACAGTGACGGGGATGCTGTGCTAGTGTCAATACCTTTTGACTCAGGCGGGTAATTTTAAGATGAGAGTCCACAGCTCTCCTTAGGGACAGAGGAACTTCCCAGTACAAGAGGAAGCTCAGTGGGGCAGCAAATGGGGTCTGCGGGGCTAAGCCTGGGGCAATAGCAGAGATACCATGGGAAAAAAGGACCATCAGAAATCTTGCCACCTTCCTATCCAAATGCAATGCTCCTGCTTTGATGTGGTCTTCTGCAACATAAACATGCAGCAGTGCATATGTTAAAAAACCCAAACAAAACCCTAGCAATATAACCAGTATATTGCATACATAACTCTCTCCCTGGGGAGAGGATAAAAGAACAAACCACATGTGACTGATATCAAGTCCCATCACTTAATGTGCCACTGGAAATCATTCAGATATTATGGTGAAGAAGCCTGTAAAGGAACCGATGTAAAATAGAAATTGATCTTATAGTTATGGAAGAATATCTCCCCCACCTACTAGGTAGAACCATTATACCAACTCTCCTCCCCTTATTATTAATAATCGTGTTTATTACAGCTGTTGCCAAGGATCAGATGATAAAGCAAGTTTATTGCAGTAAAAATGGTACAAACACTGCCTTACAGATCATTGCTGCCTTGATGAGCATGAAGGAAGGGGTATATTAGAGCACATTAGCAATGACCAAAGCTACAGCAGTAAAACAGCCTGATAATACCAATTCTGGGGAGATGAGTTTAGTCAGGAGATGGTTAATAAATAGAAAAAGAAATGCAGACATAGATGGGCCGGGGAGAAAAGAGTGGGAGAAGCCAGTATGGGTTAGCACTGAGGAGGAGATGACAAGGTGGAAGGAGAGCGATAGAGTGAATGGCCACTGAGCACTGGGGAGAGAAGTCCCATCCAAGTCAATACCAGGCTCCCGTTCTCCCTTTTTCATTTCTTACTCCTCGCTTGCTCTCCGCAGCTCTCCCGGACAGTCATCCGGTGAAGGAGAGGGGGATAATGACAGAAGATGACACCATGTGTGTCACTGGGGGTAGCTTGGGTCCCCCTGGTACAGCCTTGGCAGTGTGGGAGTGCAGAAGAGCCCCACCACGTCCCGGCGTTACCTGCATGGTGCCCCTGCAGCACTCTTCTGCCTGCCTGGCACTGCAGCTGCAGCGGCGAAGAGGGATCGCACTGCATTACGGCTGGACCCTGCGCCTGCTCACAGCCCTGAATTGCTTTGCATTTTTCTTGGAGGCGGTAGCCTCCTTGCCTTCCCGCCCTGCTCTGTAACGTTGCTGTGTACTGCTAAGTAGCCGATAGACTCTGCCTCAGAGCTAGCTATAGCTATTCCTTGTACGTGGGTGGAGATGCAGTGGTAGCAAAACCTATTATTAAGATTATATGAAGATTTGCATTTATAAACACCCTCTTTTTACAGGGTTGTAACTTTCAAAAATATCCTCACTGTGGCTTGAAATTTCCTATGCTTTGTCACAGGCAGAGAGGGAGATTGGCTGGGAAAATTGGGCAAAGGCTCTTGAACACATTTTGGTGCAAACAGAAATCCAGCATGTTTGAGCTTTACAAGCTGAGACATTGCGGGTGACTGGTTTTCAGGGACTGCTTAGACATCTGTCCAAGTTATGAATGAAAAACCTCAACACAGCAATAATAAAAATAATTCAAAAAATCCTTTTTGCATACATCCAGTACAAATATCTCCCCTGCTAAACAATTGCCTCTATTTTCTAGACTTTGCCAGAATCACACCTGAGATGAATTTCTTCTGAAAATAGTACTACACACAAAAATGTATTAGGCTCATCTAAATCATCTAAAGCTGTGGATAGCTTTGTTCCTCCTAATGTTGTATTTCTCACATTTCCCTCTCTGTTGGCATTCTGGAATTGAAAATAGTTTTATGTAAACATATATAACAAATGCGTGTTATCATTTCATATATATGTCAATGAAATAATTTGTTTTTTCTAACATATTTTCCTGTGTCATTCAGTGAATGTGTAAATCATTGACAATATCTCTGATTCCTTAGCAGAGAAGTTAGAAACTATTTCTACAGTTGTTAGAGTGACTAGTGTCACTCTAGGTAGGAGAAATGTATGAAATTTCTGGTGTATGAACCCTGTTGCAGAGTTTTCAAGGTATATCAGCTGAGCCCGTAAAAGCTAATGCCTTTGACTTGCAAGAAAAGGCAGAACTGGTCTTTAAATGAGCTGGGAACCAGAAAAAGACTTGAGAAAAGAGTTTGTAAATAGTTCTGCTCAGATATTATAGCATGATGTTGGGTTTTAAACTCCAGGAGCACAACTTAAGTGCTGGAGCTGCTGAGGTGGAGGACGGAAAAGTGAAGGCAGAAATTGATCAGGACATGGAGAGAAGTCCAAGCAAAACAGAAAGAACAAGTGAAAGAAATCAATATATTACAGAGGATTTAAAAAAATCTGGCAATTTGTAGCAAGAACATTTGTGTGTGTGTGTAACGCATCAAATGTGACACTACAACTGTGAGCCAAGTGACAGGAAGGGTGATGCAATTATCTGCAGTGAGAGAAAAATGATGTGCATAAGGTGTGGGAGGAGAGGAGATGCTGCACAGCTACCACTGGCAACCCCAATCCATGGCTGCACATCCAGATGTCAGAGGAAGGGAGGTACTAATGTAAGCCTGGAGGGAAAGGGGTGGATGGGATGAAGGGAATATTTAAAAACTATTGCTTCTCTTTTTTTTTTTTTTTTTTTTTTTTTTCCCCTATCATGGCAACAATGTTGAAACTAGGACAGGTTTTGCATATAGTGTTACAACATCAAACTCTCAGAAATCAGAGTATGTAAACAACATCTTACTGGATGAGGACATAAGGACTGAACCATCTCAAACTTGTATTCAAAGACCCAGAGCTCAGGTGGATTAGTCTCTCCTCAAAAGTATGCAGAGGAAATCCATAGGCTGGAAAATTTATAATTCAGCTCATCCTATCAGGCTGCATTTTTCTCCTCAGATGTAACTATGTTGCTGGTCTGTGAGCACGCATCAGAGGACAGAGCCAGGCTGACCTTGTACAGTAGGTCATGTTTTGGGTCAGTAGTGAGACTATAACTCTAGGGGTAATTGGAAGTTACTGTGCACAGGTACAGATTTACTAAGCGAGAAAACAGGAAAAAATAGCCCTCCTTATACTGCAAAAAGTGGTCTGCACAGCCTGGGAAACAACTGTACAGTGCCTTGCTTCAGATGTGGGCTGAGCCCCTACCCCTGTAGGAACTTGGGCTTGACTATTCCCAAACTCCAGATCTTGAATCTTGCAGTTGTAATGCTGTGTTCACAAGGCTTTTTGAATGCAATTTCCTTAGTCATTTTTAAGTTATGAAGGAGGAGAAAAGGCAAGTCAAATCTTTCATCTCCAACTCCACACTGCATTTGTCTCTGACATATCCAGCTGGATCTACAGGGAGACGCTGTCCTCAGCTAAACTGGTGTAAATCTAGTGTGACTCTGAGCTGCTCCTTCAGCAGATATGGTCACAACCAAGAGGGGAATTAGGCTTATAGATGGTAATTAGCTTATGAAGTATGTGGTGTGCTTTAGAGTCCTTCAGGATGCAAAGTGCTATATAAAAAATATTAGTTATTAATAATAAAAATATCTGAGAACCCCAGGGAAATAATCCAAAGAATAGAGCAAGTCAATGACAGAGGCAGCTTTCAATCCATCCTCCCTCTTCTGCACCACTTAAGCTCTCCTCTTCCTTCCCCTCCAAGGCTCAGACACATGGAGGGAGAGACCCCCATCACATGTTTAGCAATTTGGCAGTCTCAGAAAGTCTCCTGTGTTCTACCACGCAACATCATCAGCCTGCAGTAGGAATTGTCAAATCTGTAACATAATTGACAGCCAGCAGTAGAAATTTTGGGGAATAGCAGGGTGTGGGAATTCCTCAGCTTGCTTCCCATGGGAAAACCGCAACCCTGCCCCAGTGGTCCTTAGGGCCTTCCATCTCATTGCCCTCCCTGCCTCTGGGGAAAGGACTGGGCAGATAGGTGCCATTTGTTTTCTTTAATGATCTCTGGGTGAGAACTGGGGGTCTGGCCATGATCACATGAGTTGGGGTGAGTAACTCCACTGGGGATGCACAACCTCTTTTGGCTATTCCAGCCCAGCAGATGAGTGTGAAATTTATTTTAGGTGAGGAAATAGAACAAGGGAAGGGCTGGGTTTTCTCTAGCACTTTTTATGCCCCAGGGAACCCAAAGCTCTTCATGCAACACTGAGAAAGATCCCCCAGCCCGCAGATGAGCATGGCAGCCATTATGTGCTCACTGAGTTCACACATGCTTGCCCTGTGAGAGCGGAGGCAGCTTTACCCAGGCAGGGAATATTGGTTATCCCTTACTCCGTTCAGAAAGCATGCTGGGATTTTTGCTGTCCCTTCAGGCAGCCCACCAGAGATGGTCAGGAGGGAACTCGGTGTAGGATTTCCTTGGCAGAAAGCCCTGCTGACTGCAGCACTTCAGGTTTAGCTGCAACTTGCAGGACCATGCACTCGTGGAGCTTTTCTGCCCTGTGCCCTTTATGCCCTGAAATGCACCATCTACAATAAGAAGATGAAACATGCAAGGAAGAGGTCAGGACTTCCTAATTTTGCCATTTCCTCTAGCAGTCACTACATCTCACCCTGCAGCACTGGTGTTTCAGGAGAAGCCCAACCCAGAGCAGCTCCCCAACCAGGCCAGGGCTTCCCAACGCTGTGCTCTGGGGAGCACCCTGGGATGAGGGAAACGTGAGTGTGATGAACCTCTTTAGGATGCTCATCCCCGGTAAATCCACTCCTGACCTGGACCTCACTCACAAAATGATCCAAAGCCTCCCAAATGCTCCTAAAGCAATAAAGAATAAGAAACTGGAGGGAAGATGAGGTGGGGAGAGTGGAGGGCTGATGTGATGTACAGCAAGTCCCTTCTTACAGACAGCTGTGGAGGAAGCCGTTGATGTCCCCAGCTATCCCCGAAAGGGAAGCTCCCTGCCTTGGCAATGACCCTGGGGTGAGCACAAACTGCATTGCAAGCCCTTCCCAGTCAGCCTGAGTACTGAATCCAAATGTGGCTTAATATTGTTTCTTGCATTTCCCAGCTATGCTGGGATTTGGGATTTGAAGAATTGTGTGGATTGTGTGTACGGGTCTCAAACAGTTTTAGGCTTATACTTCCCAGGGATTATTTTGGTGCAATTGCTGGCAGGGCAAATATCAGGAGTAACAACTGGACTGGTCTGTGGAAGCTGTAGGAAAGCAGTGCCGTCTGTGCTAAAAGAACCAGGACACAGAGTTTGTTTTATTACATGCTAAACAAGCATCATGCTTATTTTTCACTTGGGTTGCTGGAGTTCAGAAAGTGTTGGTAAACACAGACTATACCCCACAGGGCCGAACAGAGTAGCTGGCCTGTGTGAGTCTGATCAAACTGCGTTAGCACAACTATGCTGTGGCTCTCAATGTCTTCAGACAAGCGGCTGCTGTTCCAACTTGCTGCTTTACTCATAATCCACATCAAACATTGGGTGTTAAAGTAGATATTGCACAGATTTGATTTTAGGTCCCTTTCTATGCAGCTGAGCAAAAAACAAATGCCAAGCCTTGCGAGTGGTGTTAGCTTTTAGAGGCTGCTATTAGAACATTAATAATTTTATTATTGTTTTTTTCCTTTGGGTTGCAGGTACCCTGGTGATTTACATGGAAACAAAATGACTTGGCTCTCTCCTGAAGCTCTTACAACAGAAGTTAGACTTAAGCACAGCACTGGGCTTATTTAACAAGCAAATAGTGCCAGCAGGGTGTTTGGAAGAGGGAGGTTTATAGCAGCACAGGATCATGAGACATTTATGGTTGTGTGCGCATGTGTATGCTGTTAGTTTATGCTGGCTTTTAAAAAGAATACCATGGAGGGGAAAAGTGTGCTAGATTTAGGGACGATGCCTGCAAGAAAGGTGAGTGGAGGTCAGGGAGGGAAGGAAGATTTGGAAAGGAGAGTTTGAAGGGGAGTCCACAAAGGAGTGTGAAACTACCTGTGGCACAGCCAGAAAAGGCGTACGGGGGAGCAGGTACTGCTGCTCAGTCATAATAACCCCTTTGAAGCTTGACTGCAAGCCGTGCTGCTGCACCAATATTTTTTCATCCATTGAGCACGTTAATTTATTACAGAAGAGTCTGTAGGTGTGAGCTATGTTCTAGGGCTAATCTCTGAAGCGTTTTCAGTTGCTCTACACATAACATTACTCTTGCGTCCTGGGGAGGAAGCTATTCATAATGGGATAAATTTTACTCACAATACTACACTAGGAAATATTATTTTTAATGTGATCTGGTCCAGTTACACTCAGTTAGAAACCTGAAAGGCCGTTTCAGGGTTTTGAATCATGTCCAAGCCACCTTCTGTGGCCAGGATTGTATTACCTGGAGACATGCCCATCAGAGCTTCTTACACCAAACCATACCTCCCCACCTACCCAACATGCTGAGTAACATAGGTCTCAGAAGTGAAACTTCACTGCTTTAAAGTCTGTAAAACAAGAACTTGTCTCCTAAAGACTGCCAAAACCCAAACTCCTTCCAGATTTGCTCACTTTACCTTGGAAAAAAATACCAGTTCTCTGCTGGAAACACTGGTCTGAAATTCCAGCCCCTTTCTCTCTTTCTAATTTACTGCTATAGCTACAGCAGACTGTGAAGCAACAACAAATGTTATGCTGCACCTTAGATCTTACCTCATTATCTTACTTTCAAACTGGAGTTGCCAGTCAAGAAGTGTGCCAACATCAAAGAATGGCAGCATTTCAGTCTCACTGTGTTTGTCTCTCCATGAGTAAATCCCCTTCTTTGTCCATGCTACAGCCACAGCTGAAAGTCTTTTTCTCTTGAAGTTGGTCAGAGTTTTTCAATGAAAATTTCTTGGAGAGATACAGAGACTTTGACGTGATCACCTGAATTCCAGGTGAATAAGCCTGAACTATTGGCTTACTGACAATTTCAGTGCATCTAACTCATGGTTTTGGTCTAAAAGAAAAGCCTTTAAAAACCATCTTTGTCCCACCCCAGGTGTAGAACAGGAAGCTTTATAAATTCAGAGTTTTGTGGGACAGGAAAATAGTTCTCCGTGTTTTTCCAGCCTGGTCTCTGCATCTACCTGACTTCATGTCAGCTACCATGCATCTTACTTAGCATGTGTTTGCATCTTCTCTTTGGACCCTGCTGGGATAGCTGTGGTTGCTGAAGGCACAGCTGGCCAGCTGTTCTTTGGGGACCGCTTGTTCGCTTAACTCTATCCACAGTTACCTACATCTCAGTCTATCAGTCTGTTTCTTCAGAACTGACGTCTGAGATACATTGTGCACCAAGACCTTCTTCTCTTGGCCCTCTTGATCAGCACAACCTTGGAAGGCTGTGGCCTTGGTTTTGCCAAGCCAACATTATAGTCATGTCAGCCTCAGACATGAAATTCAGTCGACGCGTTAGTCTGTGGTCCAAACTGTCTCTCCTGGAGTCACTTTTAGTGAACACCAAAATGAGTTTTGGCCAAGCTAGAACCAAAACCCTGTGTGTTTTCCTCTCACTTCCTCTGTGATCTGACATAACGAATGTGTTGTGTAAATGCCTCTTCAGGGCTGCCCTCTATTCCTACTGAGAGTGATCCTCTTTCCCTGTAGTGCACTTCACAGTGTGCTGCAGAGCAGAGGTGGTTAATACATCAGAGCAGGAATGAATGACTTTGCCTAACTCCGGGATCCTGTAACAACCCCGGTACTTGGAGATTCCCCTGCGGGGTGGAGAAGAGAGAGCATTTCATGACTAGCTGGAGGCCCTGTGTACAGAATACCTGCAGAGACTGGCAGGGTAAACGAGTGAGCTGGGACTGGATGCCTTCCAAGCATCAGAGCAAAACTGAGTGTCTCAGTGGAGGATGCTAAATTTTGACAACGGGAAAGAAACAGATAGACAAAGGGTGAGTGGGTGGGGAAAGCCTTTCCCTGTTAATGCTGTCTGCTCATAGCGTTAAGCATTATTATGTATTTCCACATGCCATCATGTGTACACAACGTTTTACTGGCAGCTAAAAAGGCAGAATCTTGCCCCCAGGATTTCACAGTACAAAGACCCCAGCCTTCGGGGCACTAGCAAGTGAGGATGCTCAGCCAGCTCTTCTGAAGAGGCTCTCTGTAACCATTCAGCAGTAACTATGAGGCCTGGATTCTGCTTCTGGTGAGGTCAGTGGGAAAATATGGGGACAACATTAGGTCTGAGACGTGCACACTTGAACGAGGGAAGGAAGTGCCTGAGAAAGGTCATAAGCTGAGCTATGGCATGTTCGTGTCTTGTTTGCTCCTGACTTTGGCTGGGTTATCTCTGAATCATTCCTTATTCTAAAGATGTAATATAGTAAACAAAGTTATAGTCAGAAGGGGCAAAGCTTGCCAAAGGCGTAGGAGAAGTAGCAGTCATTAACGCAGGAAGACTAGCTGTAGTAAATGAGTCCTGAGGGCAGGCATGAGGGAGGCGAATAAGGTTGTGTGGTGAAAGGAGGGGAGAGGGCAGCAGGAAGGAAGGAGCAGAGTCATTGCTGCAGGGAGATGGAGGGGGGCTGTGGAGGGGGAGATGTGCTGAGTGAGCACAGAGTAAGGTGGGAGAGGAAGGAGGGAGAAAGCTCTGATGGAGCCATGTGAGGCCTTGAAGATGAAATGAGAAACTGAACTTTGATGTAGAAGGAGACTGGAAGTCAGCACAGGAATTCAAGAAGTGAGAGTGACACAAGTGAAACAGCAGGTGAGGAAAAGATAATGTAGCTGCTGCACACTGGGTGTTTTAGTGTATTAAGCCTCTCCTATAGCCCTGATGGGCCTCACCAGCTCTGAGATTTGAGTGGGTTTGTGTTTTTGTGATCTGGTCTAAATAGCTTGGTAAAGCATTGTCCCTATATTGTTTTTGCCTAATCAATCAGCCACACATCAGGAGTGTTAACTTGTAAGGGTAGGCAGTCATAGGGAAAGGGCTGTCTATGAACAGGGGAATGGGTGCTATCACAGCAGCATAACAACATCACACCGAGGGGCTGAGGATCTCCTAGACCAGCCCACAGGTTGTAGGGTGCAGAGCATTCCTACAGAGAGGAAAGCAGTGGGATTGCCTTCAACCTCAGGACCTCCCCAAAAGGCGACTGACAGGATAGTCCCAGCAGTAGAGCATTTCCCACACTCTGCAGGTTCCCAAGGAGACCAATCTTTGGGCAACCTGGAAGGTGTCCCTACCCATGGCAGGAGGGTGGATCTGGATGATCTTTAAGGTCTCTTCCAACCCAAACCTTTCTATTATTATAATATTCTATGACAATACTGCTGTCTGCTGTTTATTGCAGCTTCCCTAGATCATGTCCTACTAAGGGTAGTTCCTGCAGGACAGAACTGCCAGCATGAGCAAGAAACATTCCTGTTCCTGTGTCTTCCTCCTAGGAGAAGCCCCATCTCCCATCTCTGAAACTCTGAGTAGATCCTATGTATTTTTTTTTTTTTTTAAACAGCTCATCTCTCCTTTCACTCCTGAGGCAATTTTCTGCATATGAATTTCTTCACCTTCCATGATCTTTCAGACTTCTTACAGTCTTTGCTTTATTACTCCAACTGTGGTGACTCTTTCTTCATGATGTCACTTTCTCTTCCTTCTCCTTCTTTCCCAACTATTGGCAGACAGTTTCTCACTTTCAGCATCTGGGACTGTCATAATGAGCCCAACTTTTCCCTCCCTACTCAGTGCTGCCTAGCTTAATTTGCACCAGTTGCTGTTGTCTCTTCATTTTAGGATTACACTAAAACTTTGATTCCCTTCAAGCATTCTCCCCACTTGATTTTTAGTGCTCATGTGCAGTTTGACTGGCTCCTTCCTTTCCTCTCTCACACCATTATGGCAATACCTACAGTGCTGTGTTAATCTCCATTTCTGTCCAACACTGTCTGCATTAAAAATCAAAAACCAAACAAAATCCATCACTTCCAGATCTTCTTCAGGATACTTCCAGTGTCTGATTTTCAATCATTTGGGTTATACTTTCAGAAGCAACAGTATGAATCCCTCCTCTATATCCAGCCCAGGAGACTTAGGGCAGTTTATTATGGATAGTCCTATTCCTTCTTTGCTTCTCAAGCTGCTATTAGCCCTTCTTCCCTGTTTCACTGACACTGGTATTCTTCCCAGCACACCCATGTCGTTCTCACCTCCTAGCCCTTTTCCAGACAAGTACATTATACTTTTTTCATCTTTCAATCACAGATTTCCCTGATTTATCTCACTTAGACTTAACACTCCCCTTTCCCAAGCCTTTCTTATGCCTCTCCTCCTACTTTCTTTGCAGCCCTGGAAACATCTGACATAATTCAGTCGCTCAAGAAAACAACTACTTCTCTTGACCCTGGTACCTCTCATCATTTAGGCCTATCTCCTTACGCCAGCTTTTTACTTTACTCCTGTTTCCAGTAATTCCTTGGCTTCTGGTACTCTGCTCAGCTCTTTGAAAATAAGCCATTATCTACCGTGTCCTCAGGCTCCTCCATCGACACTGCTGTTCCACTTAACAAGCACCCAGAGCCTCCTTATTCTTCATAGAGCACTTAAGGGAGTCACTCCCTGTTATCTCTCCTACATGTCTGTCCTCATCCATTTTCACTGTAGGTTCATGCAGACCATAGTGCAGAAATCTAATGATCTCCTTTCTGCTAATGACGTCTGGTCCCATTTCTTTTTTACCTGTGGCAGCCTTGTGAAATGGTTGCCCACTCCATCTGTCTCGGGGTATTCATTCAGATGAAGGTACTCTGGTTTCTTAGCAACTGTTCAACTTTCAAGCAGTTCTTCGGACAGGGATGCCTCTTCTGTGCTGGGATCCCTTCTCCAGAGATAAATGATCCTTTAAATCTTTTTCTAATAAAAATCATAATCATACTTAACATTCATACTGCTTTTCATCCATAGAGCTCAAAGCATTTTGCAAAATCAGTAAGCATCGTTTTCCCCATTGTAGAAATGGAAAAGCTGAGTCACAGAGATATTAGGGCCAATATTTTCATGTGTTCATTCATTTTATGCATCTTCATTTCTGGGAACCCAGTCTGAAATAACTTAACCTAATTGCTTTGCCATAGGACTTGAAAGGGAGCAGTAGGTCTTCAGCACCTTTGAACAATACAGAATAGAACAGCAGGTGCAAAATATCTCAGAGGAGAAATGAGTACCTATGAAAATGTAGTTGTATACCATATGATCAAGACCACACAGAGCTCAGCTACTTCTGGCATCAGAGCCAGAGACCTTCATTCACAAGGATACTGCTGCTTCAGGGTCTTCTTTCTGCCTCAAGTGGTGGAGAGATGTGATGGTGCAAAGCAACAGGGTATTTTAGAAGTTTCAGAATAAACCTTCAGTTCGCACTGTGACACATCCATACCTCTTCAGCTGTATTTTTCCTGTGAGGAAGGGAGAAGACAACCCTGCCCTAGAAGAACTAGTGGTCTAGCAGCTAGGCTTAATATTGAAATGGTGGAAACTGGTTCAAAATTCTTCTCACACAGCAAAGACTCCACCCTGGATTTCCTGTATTTTAGATGAGTTAATTAATTATTTGACTCTTCTGATTGACTCTTCTCTTTCTCTTCTTCTGACTAGTGATCCCATCTCAGATCTAAGCAACCTTTTCTGCTGAGACTAGAAAGTATGTTCCTGCAGTGTCAGCTTCAACAAACTGACATTCACAGACAAAAAATGTGTTTCAGTAAAAAATTCCTGTGAGCTTAGCCAGTCACTTTAATGTCAATAGTACTCAAATACACATACCTTTTATAACTGCACTGGCTCTTCCCTGCTTACCTGCAGCCTCTCTTGCCTAAGAAAGCTTCTGGATTTGTATCAGCTTTTCTCAGTTAACTCCTTCATGGGTAGAATAGTTCCTCTTACTCTAAAATGCTTCAAATTATCCACATTTCTTTCCTGTCCCTCTTTAAAACCCATTCTGCATATGCTAGGCATAACCTGGGCTTTTTTGTGGATTTTTAACTCATCTTCTCTACCTAGGTATGTCACAACAGCAAATCTACCAGTCATAATGTCTACAGCATGGTCTGACCTTTTGAATGTTCTTACTCAAGGACTTTTCCAAATTTGTGTGTACAACTGAACACAAACAGTATTACAGCTTTGCCTTTTCATCTCAAACTTTTCATTTTCCATTCATTTTGAGGCAAATTTTCAAATTCTTCTCCTTTATTTTCCAAGATGATTTGCACCACTCTGTGCCATTACTCACACTTCTCTGCTACTACCAGATTCCTCAGTGTCCCACAGCTCCAGCTGTTGACATATTTTTTTCCAATACTGCTTCCTTGGCCTGGACTAATGTTTCTGTCTCTCTCCTTTTTTGACTCTCTCTCTTTCCCCTCTGTCTTGATTTTAATTGATCTCAGATTTGTTTTCAATTGCTTTTTAAAACTTTAGTCTTGTATTTTTCCACCATGAACCCAGGCCAGCCTGTGTTCTTCTAGCACACAGTACAAATGTTGCAAAAGATGGGATTGAAAAGCAATGTAAAAGTACAATTCCATGCATGATCAACAGAAAACCTTTCTCTCTTTTGAAGAGCCTGGGAGATATCCACTCCCTCAAAACTATTAACCCTCACTCCCTTCTGTTTTTAAATAATTATTGGAGGAAAAGAATAATTTCCCTTAATTTGTTTGCTAATTGATATTTTTTGACAACACAAGCACAATTCAACCTCTGATTTGTTTGCTCATCCATTTCTGCCACTATTGCTTTAAGTATATGAGATGTGAAATTCAGTTCTTTTCTGACTGGACACATGTCGTACGAGGAGCGGCTGAGGCAACTGGGGTTGTTTAGTCTGGAGAAGAGGAGGCTGAGGGGAGACCTCATCGCCCTCTACAACTACCTGAAAGGAGGCTGCAGAGAGCTGGGGATGAGTCTCTTTAACCAAGTAACAAGCGATAGGACAAGAGGTAACAGCCTCAAATTGCGCCAGGGAAGGTTTAGACTGGATATTAGGAAGTATTTCTTTACAGAACGGGTTGTTAGGCATTGGAATGGGCTGCCCAGGGAGGTGGTGGAGTCCCCATCCCTGGAGGTGTTTAAGAGTCGGGCTGACATAGCGCTGAGGGATATGGTGTAGTTGGGAACTATCAGTGTTGGGTTAATGGTTGGACTGGATGATCTTCAAGGTCTTTTCCAACCTTGATGATTCTGTGATTCTGTGATATACTGAATTGTTTTTATCCTATGCCATCAACTGGAAATAGAAAATGTTTTAGTTTCCTTTGTCCCCCCCAAAGGAAGTACATATCAAAAATATGCCGAGAAAAACAGATACTTTTGCAGCTCTTGTAATTGTGTGTAAATTCTAAGTTTCCCTCAGATAAAAATTTCCAGTAACAATTTGGTACTGTCTTTAACTCATAAATAGTAGTGTCTCATGAGAGTGAATACTTTTTGAGTATAGATTCAACATTTGCTTTTTACAAACATGTTCACTTAAATGTTGCTGTTTGAGTGAAAATCTGTGCCAGTAAATATGTTTCTGGAACAGTCACAGAAGGCAGACAAATGGAGTGGGAACACAATTGAAGCAAATTTGTTTAAAGTAAACTGAATGATCACACAGAAATATTTTATGTGATATTTACTAAAACCTATCTCCTTGCCCATCTGACAACTGACACATAATTTTTGCAAAGTAAGATGCAACATCCTGACAACAGGCCCATCAGAGCATAACCTGTCCCTTCAAAATGGTAGGAGTTAACCAACAGTGGGAGATGTAGCATGCTGAGTTTTCATTAAAAGGGTAGGCTTAGAGGTTAGTCTAAAATTCAGGTCACACACACTTTTCACTCCAGTCCCAGTTTGACTGCAACCGCAGAATCCCTCCTTGATGAAATAAGCCATTTAACAAAGAAAATGTGACTGGAGAATCAATACTTAAGGATAATGATAGGTAGAGGCTATGAATTGCTACCTTCTCCTGGTAGAAATATATCAGCTTTCTCAATCACTGATCTGTCCAGCTATGTTTCTTTTCTTGGCTGCTCCAGGAGTGCTACTGTTGTAGTACAGGATAGTCTTAGAGGTGCTATTAGGAGCACCACATCACTATCCTGTTTATTGGGCAGCAAGGGACAAGTGCGGGGGAGTCCAGTGGTAGTTAAGATAGTTTAAGTTGTGTGAGTTATGTGCTGGCAGGACAGAGAAAATGACACAGTACAGCAGCTCGCACTGACTCCCATTCACTCAGCTCAAGCTGTGAATTCAGCCAAATGTATACGATTTGCTGGCATTTTTATTAGTTATAAACTTCAATCTTCTCCATCCAGGCCAGTGAAACAGCTCTTGTAGCTCACTGGATGACAGGCTTTTGCTCCTGCGTGGAGTTGTCCTGAATTAAATCCCAGATGTTATGTGCAGTGAAATGGCTGCACTGTAAAGTAATGGCTGTTGGTAAATAAGTTGGTTTTGGAAACTTATATTGCAAACATCTGATGAACTGTTTAGAAGAGAGATGACAGAGGTGACAGTGTCACCACATCTAGCTCTGGATCAATCATGCTACTGTACACCATTACATGTCTAACATATAGATTATAAGCCAGCTATAAAACTGATAAGCAGCCCTGGGAATCACACACATTTCAAGCCCAACAAAACACCAAGTGCTCATCTACCATACGTAGCGCAGTACGCTCTGTGCCATGAGGCGTACTAGTGAATATGAGTAACCAAATATAGGGCTGTTTGCGGAGTTATTTGACTGGGTTTCAATGGCTGCACAGCATTAGGTTTGGAGAATGGTATCTCTCTCTAACATAGCCCCATTTCCTACCTGGCCTGGGCAGTCAGCTCCAGGAAAGTGGCATTAACCGTAACCATACATGTGAGTGCAAGGAATTACTGGAGGTGACAGTAAAGAGGAGATGCCTGTGACCAATGCAGCCACTGCTATGGAAAAGGGGGAAGCTTCTGATTATACAAGAGGCCTAAACTATTACCTGGGGTCTGCACAAAGCTGTTTGCAGCCCTATGGATGGTGTCTGGAGCATCAGTGTGCAGTACCACCCCAGAGGGAACCTGGAGTTTGGGAAGGCTCCTCTGGCTGCAGGTTTGACTGCCTTGACTGGACTAGATCCAGTGGGCCAGCCTAAAACCTTTTTTGTGTGTTTCTCTAACATGTATCACAGTAGGAGATACTGCTTTATGAAATACTTACTGTTTCTAATTACAACCCAGGGTTTTCCAGAACAGTGGCATTGGCTGACAGATATTCATGTGGTCTCAGATTGCCTTTCACTGTGTTTCTCATCCTCTAATTCGTCCAATAGACCATTGAACTACTGAGCAGTTCTGGCTGACACAGTTTTGCAGCTCTGCGACATACAGCAGTAGATCCTCAGCTCATGGGGACTATGATCCCTTGTCACATTTAGGAAAAAAAAGTAGTTTTTATCTGAAACAGCTAAATTTTTTGGTGTTGCTGTTGAAACTTTCCTGTCTATTTTGCACTGCATGGTGGAAGTAGTATACTCCCTGAGCTGTTGTACCATTTCCTGAATAAGGAGCCAAATAAGTGGGATATCAGAGGGATATTTTTCTCCTTGTCCCTCCTGACAGGGCATTATGCCTCAGTGCAGGAAACCAAATCCATTAGCATTCATGCTGACCAGAGACAACTTCACTGGTTTCATACACTGCCCCTGCTCCCAGGACTCTGAGAATAACCTGGATGGGTTATGATATGGTGATTCCTCCAGCCTAACCCTTTACCAACAGAAGGGCATAAATTCCTGTTCTGTGTGCAGAAGCCTGTAAGAGATGGCTCACAAAGAGGAGTTCACTCATCCTCAGGACAGAGGGGAGCCCCATGTGCATCTGACTGCAGGGACTAGAAATAGGGCGTATGGGATTTCACCTGCTGGTGCAGAGAGGCATCAGAGGTGTTCCCATGGGTTTACAGCCTCCAGTGTGCACACAGTGAGCTCCCAAAGAGCTTGATATTGCAGATCATATTTTCCTACATCTCTGACTCTCTAGTTATTGTGATAAGGTAGATGAAGCACTGATTTCTCTCTACTTGTGTGCACCACCTAGGAAAAGTCATACAAGGTGATTCCTTTGGCTTTCTTACAAGTACATGGCCCAAGCAGGGCTTTCAGCTTATATTGATTTGAGATCTAAGATGGGCTATTTTCAGTTCTTGATCAGTACCTACTGGGGACTGCTAGAGTGAGGAGCTGGGATAAGTTTCAAAGATGTGACGCACAAACCATTGAGACCGAAGTATTCATTTTTAAAAAGCCATATGCCTTTGGAAGTTTGGCCATGGCTGTTCTTCAGTGATATACCACATTCATTTGAAGTTCTGCTGGGATATGATAGCAAACCCGGCCCTGACTGGACAAAGCCCTGAGCAAACTGGCCTGGCCTCACAGCTGACCTTGCTTTGAGCAGTAGATTGGACTAGAGACTTTGTGAGGTCCCTTCCCACCTGCATGTTTCAGTTATCCTATGATTCAAACTTACCTAATACAACTGTCTGACTGACCTTTTCTTTACCAACACCCCCTGCCCTGTGATTGGAGGGTGTAGATAAACAAGCACACCTGGATGTGAAAGTCAGTGCTATGTCATTGCAAAGACTGGCAAGCCAGTGCTAAAATACAGACACAACATGACAATGATCAGACTATAAATACCTACGGAGCAACTGTAAAATTTCACCCTACCACAGGATCCAGCTGCTGAAACTTGGGTTATAACTAGAACTTACAAGAAGAAAAGGAATCAGATTGAAAAACATGCACACGTAAAAACAGACTTTCCCAGACTAGCAGCATATTGCCAGACTTCTCTCAGTGCATCATATATTAAAGTAAAAGAAACTTCCATGCTAATTTAAACATAGGAAAAGGATGAGTGCTCAAGCAGATCCATCCCATTGGCTGGTCATGATGTTCATCATAACTCGTAAGCCTCTGAGAACATTTTGGGATGGAAGCCGAGACTTCACCTAAGATTTATGATGCATTATTATTTCCAGCTTACCAGTGGAACTGAATCAGAGAAAAAGGACTGAAACTAAACTCTAACTCAGGCCAGGGGTGTTTTATTCAGCTTGGGGTGATCATGGGTCCGACCACTTGAGAAGTGCTGGGCGCAGAGCAGAAAAATTGGAATCCTGAAATCCCAGTGAAGCAGTCTCAACAGCCAAAAAGCAATGCACTTCACTGGATGTTGCTGCATTCTGGTGAAAAGTAAAAAATGGGCTTGTAGTTCACAAGAAATTGCAGCAAGAATCCAAAATCCACTGACTCTTCAAACCACCAGTAAAACCCAGTTTCTTCTCTCTCCAGCCCTGGGCATAAGGTTTCCTCAGGAGCACGCCAGGTCATTTCTGGGCATGCACTTGCTCTAGAAGAGGGGATTGAGATTATTAGTTTTGTCCCTTCTCCGGTGGGGCTTGTATAATTTCATTCCATTAGTGCACTGATGAGACTGGTGCAGGCAATGAGGTCATGACTGCAGTTACCTTGGACCTTCGAGGGTCTCTGGGGAATCGTAGCCCTTTTCTCTAGGAATGCAGCTGCACGCTTTCAACCTGCATTTATCTTACAAAGCAGTGTGTCTCAAATTGAAGTTCTGCACAACAGAATTCTTCATAATGGACTTGACAAATCTGGGGCAGTGCATAGAAAATCTCCCTGCAAGGGAACAAGTTCAGGTGCACCGACACTGATTTTCACTCTTCAGCAGATGGAAGGCTATTTAGAGGTGGAACACTGAAGATGGCGTTATTGTCAAGACTTGCACCCTGGGGTTGAAGGAAAGGGAGCTGTCAAACAGAGACATTATGCTGGTAAGAAACTCCCAGACCACCCCAACTCAATTGCATTGGGAGGACTGAATGATCAGTGACCTTGAGCAGATACTTCTTTTATGGGGGTAGACGGCTTCATAAAGAATTGTTGTCCGTGTGGAAAGTGTCCAAGGAAAGAATCTAAGAAGAAACAAGAAGTGTATAGCCATCCAAGCAGATGGAAAGTGGTAGCACTGACTGGCCTAACAGACTTGTTTGTGTGTGCATGGTGAAGCCTGGAGATTAGCTGCGAGGGATGGCTGAACGCATTCTCCCCCTGAGGTCTTCTGGATGGGATCCTTAGACTGGAATCTCCCTGTGAACTCAGTGAAGCATGCAGCAGTTCCAGACTGTGTTGCCATGCTCAATTGCTCATGCCAAGCTTGTGGGAGAAGAGCAGTGTAAAGACAGTCTTGCCACTCTGGACTTCAGAGGTTACTCTGGTGGGGGTCAGAATCTTCACTCCTCTGCTATAATGAAGGAAATGTCCCAGGCAGAAATAGAGTCCCAGGGGGGTCATACTGAATAAAGTTAAGATGGGCATGCTTCAGCTTCTTATGAATGGCAAAAGGAGAGGGATGAACAGGCTTTTCCTTTTTTTGTCCTGTCCTGCCAGTAACTATTGGACTCTGCAAAGCTGCTGAGGTATTGCTAACTCACTGTGTTAGAATCTGGTTGTTAACTCTCCATGGATATAAGAAAGGAGTGGGGGCTTATTTGGGAAAAGGCAGAAAGAGAGGGAGTATGGAAAAGATCTTGGAAGGAAAGCCAAGGACAATCAGATATAGTCATGATGCTTTGGCTGGCATGTATATTGAATAATACTTCCAAGTTGCCCATAAAGTCAAGATCCTGGCAGAGTGTGGATCTGGATGCTAACTCAGCATTTGTCTGCTATGGTGAGAATACCATGGGGACTCAGTCCATTTTCCTCATTGAAAGATCAACTCAAGTGAATTAACTTGGTTTCCACCTCACCCAACCTAAAACATCCTCCTTTGAAGTTCTCCTTCCCCATTCATGCTATGTTTGTGCCCTATATATAAAATCCAACATGTCTCAAATGCTGTTCGAGTCGAAACCACAGAAGGGACAAAGGGACCTTTCATCCAAACAGACCCACACAGAAAATTAATCACATTTCTGGACACTGTAACAACTCTCAGATTAGAAACAGAAGAAGGTAGCATGGCTGACTGCTGGCTATACCTCTGCTTGCTGCCCTTGAAAGGGACTGATTCAGGGGACTTTGCTCACCCACACTAAAATACTTGGTGAGTTAGAGGAAGGTGGAAGGTGGAAAACCTTGTCCTAATGTTACATAAACACATCATGTAACTTAAACTGAGGTATCAGTTCAACTCTGTAACCGTGAGCAAGCATAACTGTAGTGAAGCAAAATTGTTATAAGAAGGAGTGAGAAGGGGTTTAGGGACTGACTTTTCTTTCATATCTCTCAGGGAAAGTCACCAGTATTAATGAAAGCCAATTGCAACTTGATATAAATTATTTTGCTATTTTGTCAGCATTGGTTGGAACACAGGGATTTAGGAAGATGTCCTTTGTAGAAGCACACCTAGGAATGCTGTGCTGTCTTCTCTGAGCTGTGAGATGCACAATCCTTTGGAAATTTGTATCTCTCTTGGGATCTGGTTTGCATTCGCCTATTCAGATTTTTGTGGGAGACCAACAAACCCACTCTATTGGCACCCATTAACCGGATGAGAATGCATGAGCACAGACAAAAATCCTACCTATGTGCTGTGAAGGAACCAGAAGAATGGAAGGCAAATACAGGTTTCCAGCTCTAATCACTGCACCTCTTCTAAAAATCACCCCCATGAGCTAAGTTGAGGAGAGCCAGGATGGATAAACAAACACCTTTTCACAGTTGGGTAAACTACCAATTCACAAAGAACGGGCTTCAATAAAGTCCTTCTCAAATCATTAAACAGGTCATGGCAAAGAAATGGCACGTGAGAAAGTGGTGTTTGTTGCCCACTGTCATGATGGGTCCAGGAACTGGAGTGGGAAGGGAATGCACTAAGTGTGGACCAGCACAGCAGGTAGGGATCCCAGAGAAAGGAACATGCTACAGCTGAGATGTTTGCTAACTACATTTGCTGGTATTGCATTTGGCTCTGACCAAAGCCATTTGTTGCTCTTTATTGGGAGCACACAAACATTCCCTCCCATTTAAAATGAAGGAGAAGGAAGAGCTCAGCTGCAGGGGAGAACAGAGAAATCAGAGAGCGAGGGAGGGAGCAGCAAAGGGAAGAGCAGGTATAGTGCACGTCTGATGATGTCCATCTGTTCCTCATTAACCAGATGTCCCCCACCCACCTCCTGAAGTGCCATTGACTGTATATTGTCAGGACAAGAAGGGGATAACAATGCCACCATGGTGCAGACATTCATACACCAACAGGAGTCCTGCCATGCAGCCATCCCTCCCTCTACTACCCTTCCAGACTGAATGCCAAATCCCTCTTTTTCTTAATCAGCTTTTAAACAGTTACATCCTCATAAAGCTTCTTGCATTATAATTGCCATGTGTTTCATCCTGCTCTGAAAATGGCAAATTATTTCAGACCAGTTTACCAGAATCAGACCTTACTTCCTGTAAGTGTGTCACCACTTCCTGCAGTATTTAAATGAGAGGAGAGTGAATCCTGGATTTAAAAACTGGTTTCTGCTTGCCAAACTTCATCATTTTAAGAGTCAGAGAGTCCTTGGATTCACACCTCTATCCAAAGAACAGCAATAGATTTATGGACAGTTCAACCTACTAAAGATTATTCAGAAATACAGGAAGAGCCATAAATTACTTTGTCTATGTTGTTAGCCAAGGATCATTTATAATAAGAGCCCATCGAGTCATCCTTACTCCAAGGATGATCTGTGCATTGATCTGTGTGTGGGCATGTCAGCGTAGGAAGACTCTGTCTCATACCCTAAACTGTATTCATAGCCTGTTCATGGGAAGCCTTCCCTTACCCCCATGTCCCTGATGAAACCAAAGCACTCTGTCCTCAACCCTCTAAATCATACTGCAGCACAGCTCATAAATTATACTGTGCAAATGGAGCATCTGCTGAGCTGCAGTCACAGATAATGTGATGCTTCCACCTATTTCCCTTTATAAAAACATGCAGGTTATGCTGTGCACTGGGTCCTTGACTCATGTAACAGCCAGAAGATAACCTGTGTCCTGATCTCATCTTTTCGCTCTGAGCTCCTGTGCAGGGAACTCCAAGGGGTGGAGGTGTCCTCCAGAACCAGCAGCTCTGAACACTTGCCAGATGAGCAACTGAAGGCCCCAGTTGCTTGTTGAGATAAATACCTCTACCTCTTTCAAAGTCATTGTACTTATTGAGCCTGCAACACTACTAGAATAGCACTAGGTTTAAATGCCTCTTCCCTGGGTGCCAGTTGTTGAACAGCTGGTTCCTGTGCCTCATGTTGACGTGGGACCTCTTCATGAGCTGTGCGCTCTCCTTGATGTCACGGTGTTATTACATTTCTGTAACTATGAGAGTAGCTTCAGTGTGGATGTCTGCTCACTATTAGGCAGAAGAGTCCTTCATACATTCTCGACAGTATTTGGTCCTTGAGCCCTGGTGAGTGATGACTGAGATTGAACACAGGTGTGGTGGGATTGCTGAGCCCTATGCATGTGACAAAAATCTGAACAAAGCCATGTAAGCAAGGGAAGGATTAAAGAAACACTTGGGCAAGAAACAAACCAGGAAACTTCACTAAGAGACAGGAGAGAACGGATGGCAGAGAGGGGAGTGAGTGGTTTTTGAAAGAGAAAAGCCTAATTTAGTGAAGGGAATAACCACCTTCAGAAAAGACAAATTATGAGCTGGCTATCTGAGGGCAGGAGATCCCCTACTGAGTCAAAGGGAGAAGGAGCAGTGGGTGGGGACATTGTATTTGTTGTTTTCTCATGATCTGTATTTTCTGAGAGATGCTGGGGTCAGACACGTGCAAAGTTCATCTTTACCACACCTAGTAGTGCCTGATGAAGCTGAGTGTAATCCAGAAGGCTCATGCCTTCATGATAGGATTTTGTGAAAAGCTGCATTTAAGCTACCTGGGAAAGTTGTGAGAGCCTGCAGAGAGAGGCAACTGCAGTAGGAGGTCAAGCTGTGTCTTTGCCTGCATCATGTAGCGCACTTGAGGCTGCGCTGTGGTGGCAAGTTAATGTGGATGTGTTTCCATATCTTGTTTTTGCAGTAGAAAAACACACCTGAAAATTTCTCCAGGTGAATTGCAACTGACATGGAAAGCCTGAGGAGAAAGCTGGAATGCAGCAAGATGTGGAAAGGCATACCCACAGTGACGTTGTTGCTATTAAACAGTATCTGTGGCAGATATACATGGGAACTCAGTGTTGGATCCTTCTTACATCACAAAGGCTAAATGAGATAATCTGCATTTTAGCCTCACACGCATCATTGCTGAGCATAAGAATCAGTGGTTTATGCTCACTTGTAGTAGCTGTGGATTTGACTAAATATGTCTAATTCAGGCCTTACTTCCCTGACACTGCCCAAGACTTCAACAGCATGGATTTTACTTTTCTTTTTTCCTTTGCTCTTTTCGTCCTCTCACTCAAAGCATTGTATAGTTGGTTTGTTTTTTAATAAAATCTTTTTTAGGTACCAAGTAAGTCTGCAACTGCAGCAAGAACAATACCCCAAGTGTTCTCTTTCCCCTTTGGTTCTAACAACCTCTGGGTATCAAACGGGCTTTGCTTTGGAGAGAAAAAAGATAATAATGAATGACTTAAAATAGCTCTGCTGAGAAAAATAGGAGTTTGATTTCAATTGCAGAGGGAATAACTTTTTTCCTGGCTCACTCACTGACTCCAATAGAAGACCAGCAAGATCTGATGTGGCTCCTGCGGAGACCTCCCATATTCAAAGAATCTGGGAGCTTGCAAGAAGTACTGTAGAACTTGAAACAGCTCTAATAAGTTACTGATTGCAATCCATGACATTTCCATGGTGTTTTAGAGATCATCTATGTACTTCACACTTGGAAAACAGGCAATACCCTGTATTACACACCTTCTGGATGTGATAGGCAGTGGGGCCAGGTGAACAGCGCTCTGGAAGGATGGTGGAGTGATCTGAATATGGGCTTAAGACTTGGTGAAAAGTGAGTTCCACTCTGCTGCAGTCCTTGTGTATACTTGGCTAACCACTTAACCTTCCTGTGTCCAAAATTTTCCACATATAGAATGGGCATGGGAGCATTTTCTTGTGCTCCAGGGACACTGCATGATGAAATGCATCAAGGAGTGAAAAAACATGCACTAGCAGAATTACTTCTGTTGCTGTGAGCAGAGGACAGCAATGACATGTACAGAAAGCACAAGTTGAAACGTCACCAGCAGCAATGTTTTTGCCGATGAAAAATGGGGCATCTCCTTCAGTAAATCATCTGTTAGTCTTTGTTTACCTGACCAGCGATGGCACTAGTGGGTTGGGAATGTCATCCTGATTGGTACCAGTAAAACTTTCATACCACAATCTGCCACTCTCTATTCTGGAGGTGCCATGTGTGTCATGGAAAATAAATTTATTTTGAGATGTTTAAAAATGTTATTGGGACTATTCTTATGTTCCTTCTCTATGAAAATAAGCACCAGTTACTACTCAACTAGCCACACAGACCTCACAGGAGTCCATAATGATCCTTTAAAAAATCTTAGAATAGTCTTTCTATACATAAAAATGTCAACATTTTAAACTCTTGCCATTCAAAGTGACTTCTGTAGGGAAGCTGTGGATTTTCAGCTTTCTCAGTGGTATCTCAAACAGGATGGACAGTGTGGGGGTTAAAGGTGGCTTGGTGCTGCATTTGTATTTTTCTGACCATCAGACCAGAAGAGATTGGCTTAGTCTCTGATGCACATTAGAGTCACCTCAGGGCTGTTCTAACATAAACCTGACCAAATCATAACTCAAAACAAGGTACCACTGAAACAGGGGTCTCCTGGAACACGATGTCTTGTTACTTGTACTGCTCATCTTTTGGCCACATCCCCTAACTGAGGGGACATTTATACATTTCTTGGTTATGTGGGGATTTCCTTATAACTGGGAACTTCAACCAGCAATGTGCAGCTATGTTTAGCGGAGGGCAGGATCTCTTTCCAACTCTACAGAGTCAGGCAACAATACAATTAACTGAAACAATATGATGTTTTCTGTTCCAAAAAAAAGAACTCACTGGCTCAAAACTAGATCTTGCCTGTTTTGGGCCTTGGGCAGGTGTTTCGGAGGGGACAAATCACAAAAGTCACCATGTCTATTTAATAGAGACAAATACACATTTTCCAGGGAAGAGATACTTCAGCCATGAGAAGAGGCTGTAACCAGGTGCACTAGAATGCAGCAAACCCTTCTCATCATTCCCCTGACATACTCCAGCAGGGCTCCTGGTGAGTTCAAGAGATGGTGTCTGAGGAGCTCAGCATGAACCCATGACCCAGCAAAAACCTGTATGACACAGCAGTACCTGATATAACCAGTGCAAAATCACCACGATAGCCTAGCATGACCCACAAGACTGACCCTGTGACAACATTTGATTTATTACAAATGACATGGATTTTATCACTCACTGGAGAATGCCGAATGATGCAGCACAGCGTTGCTCACTGTGGCTCTACTGAACTGACATGCTCTGATTGGCTTCGTGAACACACCCATTGGGTGATTCATCCAATTAAAGAGCTGCCAATCCTCCCAACACTAATGAAATACATCTCTATTTTACTTGTAGCACTCTCTACCAACCCATTTAGGCTTTTCTGCTGCTCTCATCACCCTAAGGTATGAGCACATTGTAATTGTTGCACAGCTGGTTTGCAGTTGAGGTTAAAAGGAAAACCTGGTTCCTAATAGGATAGAGTTGAATAATTTTTGAGTTTATAATCAGAATATAAATGTTCAGTCAGCTAATTAATTACTGTACTGGCTTAGCACAGGTTGGATGATGTCCCCCACCCCAATAACATTAGCATAGAACTGCTAAGGACTGTGTGTACTAAGCAAACCAGTGTTAAAACATTGTTGTAAAGTGTGTAAACTATATCTCAAATATGGTTTGACATTTCTTGCAGACCATGAGAAAGACACTGTGGTTCTCCACTGGAAGGAAAAGTAAAGATAGCTTCAAGGTGCATAGCAAACTGTCCACTAGTATCACTAATATATTAGCATACATCAGCCAGGGCATAGATATGGGGCTCGGTCCACAAATTTGTTCCAGTTGTTTCACCCCATTTAATAGCACAAGACAGCAAAGAATTTAGCTTGAGTTCTATCTGAAGACATACTGTATGTAGGGGAAATCCTCGATGACATAAGTTCAGGGACACATGAATGTGACAGTAGTTTAAGTCTCTTTTCTCCTCCTCTGTCATCCTGGACCGAGTATAATCCAGATATACCAGAAGGTCTAGTCCACATGTGAAGGACAACCAATAGAGTCTGTCATGCACTAAACTGGTTCAATAGTATTGTCTCAACCCTCATAACAGACCTAATTTTTCCTAGTAGAGTCTCAGTTTCCCTTATTCCTTTTGCATATCCCTTTGGCATAACATCCATGAGGTCCCAGCTCACTTCCTTCCCTGCATTAAAACTAAATCTCCCCTCAGCTGTAGGCTCTACCCCAATTCCCTACTCATTTTGCTGCTGTGCAATTAAAAACCAGATTCTCCCTCATTCAGTCTCACCATCCTCCTAATGTAATGCCCTGGTGTTATTCTCCTAACAGCATGTAGACATGTGAACTGATCTGTCTCCCATCTTGTCATCTTCTCTCACATATCCAACCCAATTCACAGGGTCTGATTTTGTACAACTATGAACATTTATTCCTGAAAACTGATCACTGGCCCAGAGGCTAAATATTTGTTATCCGGAAAAAAAAAAAAAAAAAAAAAGATGACATTAGAATTCTTCTTATTTTAGGCCCTGAAAAGGGCAGGAAGTCCTACTACATTAGCAATGAAAGGAACAAGAGTGGCTTAAGAGGGTCTTGACAGGTTCATAAAGTCGCAACATTTGAAAGCAAAGTCCACATTTGATCACCCATCAACAATTTATCAATAGCCGAGTGATTAAAACCAAAGCTCTTTCACTTCATTAAACACATTCAGTGCCGTTTGCTCTACATTCCAAATGGCTGAACTGATGTTCCAATGCAGCCTATTTTTAGTATCTATGATTAGTTCATTATTTGGGAAAAGCTACTGACTGTGTATCTGTTGCAGAGATCTAGTTCTTCACGTGGATCCCAAAGAAGAGCAGGGCTTCATATAGGTCTTAAGAATTTGTTTGGATGTGGGTTCAACCTCTGTCCCTGATGTGGTGCAGATCAGTGAAGTGATGGCCATGGAGCTTTCCTCTCCTTCAGTCCTGTCCTTTGTTTTTACTATGGGGAAGAAGCCATGTAACATATTACACCATTTTCCAAGAATACTAAGATCAAGAATGACATAAAACTAGCAGTCTCAGTGAGAATTAAACAAGATACTCAAAATAAGTGATCTCTTGGGTGTCTGAGTAAATTACCACCTCCAGATCAGATTGTATTTATTTTCAGAACAAACTATTTCTTTGTTGGTAAATCCTGCAGTTTTGTCATGAATTCAATGAATTTTCACTGGTAAGTGCCAACCTCAGAGATGGAAGTGGCTGTGTATCCCCAGGGCAGATAACACATGGGCAAAAGCATTCCAGCATTGCCTCTTCAGCAAGCTTCAGCCCTCATGTGAAAGGACAGGATCTGCAGGTCACACAGAGATTAATCTCTGTGTCCTTCAGCCCTGCCTGCTAAAACTGTGAAGGGGAAATCCAGCTGTGATGGCACCTTCTGGCTCCAGATTTCTCAAGCACTTGGAGATATGTGTCTGGGACCAAGCTCCCTCTCAGAACTCCAAATAATAAAGTACCTCTCCCATAGGAACAGAATAAAATGTGATCATTCATCCCTTACAGACCACCTGTGATCACCAAGTATAGGGAAAAAACCCTCCAACCACAAGGGCATGCCTTTATGGGGATATGGGAATTA
Source organism: Strix aluco (assembly GCF_031877795.1). NCBI lineage: Eukaryota > Metazoa > Chordata > Aves > Strigiformes > Strigidae > Strix > Strix aluco. The sequence goes on from NC_133935.1 coordinate 29,980,961, forward strand.
GATTTGGATTGAGAGCTGAGAGAGGTTCTTACTATAAGTCTCCATGGCACAATGTAATATGACCTTGCACGGGTCTTGGAAGCAGCACACCTGAGTAAGCGCTGCATCCTGACAGCTCTCAGACACACTCCTAATTTGCCTGCGCAGAGCACCATGCTTGAGTAGCCATTAGGGCTTGAAATACCCAAACTAGCTTGCTTAGAGGTATTTGAGTATCACCTTCTGACACTGCCTGGTGCTGCACAGACATGCCTTGTTCTGCATTCTGCTCTGCCTGGAGAAGGAGATGAAGTCAGTTCTAGGTGTAATACCCTCTTACCGATGTCAAAAGCAACAATGCAGAAACAAGTTCTACACGTTTGCTCTCTTCTGCTTTGCTGCCTTTCATATGTCATTTGTCATCTTAGATTGTCACTTTTTTGATGTAGGGACGACAGCTTTTGTGTATGCACTGCGTCTAGCATAAAGGTGTTTCCACCCGACGTGAAACTTTTTGGTGCAGCCGCAATGGCACAATGGCAATAAAAGGTGAAATACTCAGAAACCCTCTGCCGAAGAGCAGCAGCCAGAGAGGAGCATTAAGTTTTGGTTCTCCTGCTTTACCAAAGATAATTTGGCCAAATCATGGGTTCTCTGCCATGAAAACTGTACCCCACATCTCCAGGAGAAGGACAAATTCATGTGCTTACAGCTGTGAGACCACCAGAGAGCCTCAGTGTAGGAGGTGGCCATGTCTGCCTGAAGTTGCCTACATAGATAAATTTCTTGGCATCACCAAGTTAGGACAAAAATTTTATACTCCAATTCCTTTGATTCTTCCTCTCTCCAACTTTCCTTTGTCAGACTTTACCGCATGGAGCCACAGACACTCGTCACTTTTTCCAAATTGCTGCAGGTCCATGGCTTGTTGGTTTCTGTGATTGATCCTGCCGTGTCTGTATGTGTCTAAACCCTTCTTTCTCCCATGGGATGGAGCAAGGGGGAGAGGGAGAAAAGGCCTTTAGGGGCAGCAGATGCTGAAATCAGACAAGTGAAAATCTGTCCCATTCCACAAGGCAGAGAAAGTGGATGAGGAGGTCTGTCTCTCCATCCATCAGCTCCCTCTGATATTCCTCCTGCTCTCAGCAATTCAAGTCTCTCCTACCTCTGAGTCCCAGGGTTTTTCCTGACTCACCCTCCTCATTCAGACCATATTTCTCAATTATCTCCTTCCAGCTCTCACACTGCATTCCTGTTACCACCTCCCCATGTCATGCTGTGGCCAAGTCTTGGGTCCCCTTTTGCTTTTCCTTCTGACCAGCTCTGCTTTCCAGCTGCCACAGACCCTTCCAGCCCCAACCATCCCCTCACGCAGATGCTTTCCTCCACAGCTGAGTCAGTCTATTCCCAGAAACAACCCATTCCTCAGTTTCTACAAAAGAGTATAAATCCTCCCTGGCCCTGGTGCCTTTACATCCTCACAGTGCTCTTTCTCACAGTCTTGCTTTGCTCTGAATGCTTTCCCCCTCGCTGTTCCTGTAAATGTGGGCCAAGCTGTAATGATGCAGCACACAGAAAAACACCTTTCTCCTGTGATCTTAGACAGCCCCTGGAATTAATTCCTGGAAAGCTGTTCTTGGCCTTTCTGAGTTACACTTTCCTGTGAACACATGGACAAAGTGATGACTGAAGAGGGGAAGAGTGGAGTGATGATTGGGGAAGAGTGGTGCAATGATTAGATGGTCACCTGAAATTTAGGAAAATTGTCAATCCCATGCCTTTCCTGTGTGCTGTGCTGCTGTTTGCATTGCAGTTCTCTCAGCAGGGTAGACATACTAGTTTCTCTGTTGCTCCCTTTCCCAACAGCAAAACTGCACTGCTCTGCTCTGCTCTTGCCAGTTGTTTCCTCTGAGACTATTGAATACAGTGGCAATAGTTGAGGTGTGTCAGCTAGAGGACACTGTGCAACATTCAGGTCCAATTAGTCTTCAACACCAAGCCTGTTCACAGCTGTGCTGTGACCCCAAACCCTTGCACTTCATGACAGACCCTGTTATCCTCCCTGGTTTCCTCCCAAACCTCCTATTGAACTTTTCTGTGAATTTTGTCCTACTTGAAAGGAATACATGGCTCCTACTTTTGGAGATACAAGGGGAGCAGGAGAGATTTATATAACTCCATGACTGGAAGGCTTAGGGGTCTAGCCCACTGTACAATCCCTCCAGGCCTGGAAGACATGAAGGAACCTAGTCCTGGTTATTTCTTGAGGGAGCAGCTACATGTCTCCACTTCTGTTATTTTACAGGTCAATTTCTCTTTGTGCTGCATACACTGAGATGATAGGGCTCTGGGCAGGCAAATTATTTGAGGAATATCTGTGGCAGAGGCTTCTACACCAAACTGTAGAACTCCCCCATTCCAAAAGCACACACTGCAGGGGTATTCTGAAGCAAGTTGGAGGAGATAGGAGCCTGGAGACAGCTATTCCTGGACCTTTCCTCTCCCCCAGCTGCATTTCCACAGTGTGTTGGGGATCTCTGTCTCTCACTCAGTTGCTTCCTCTGGACACCAGCCCCTCATGCTTTCCCCAAAATACTCTAAAGCTCTTCACCCTGCCTACAATGGCCAAGCATGAATTCCCAAATGCAGGGAAACCATCCATCCTGTGGTCATGTCATTCACCAGAACTTCATAGTTGCTTCAACCTATTCCCTCTACTTTATTTCACCTCTCAAGCACCATTCCTTAGTCTCTGAATATTTGATTTCTCTCTCCCCCACCTGCCTTCACGTGAGATGACATTCTTTTTTGCTTGAGTCCTTTCAGGTGCTACTGATCTTGAAGTCCCCCAATTACAACCACTTTTCTTGTGATGATGACACCTTAAGAGACAACAGCAGCTGCCTATAAAGGGCCTCTGCCATCTGTTTCCTCTGTCACTTCTTTGAGACAGCTCTAGCTACATACAGAAAAATATTTATCACAGTTCATTCACTCCTTCTCTCAAAAATGAGCAATAGAAAAATGTCTTCTTTCATGATTCTGCCACTGCCCTTCAAAAACCCATGACCCTCAGCCTAAGGAAAAGGGCAATGCCTGAATCTAAAAGGAAGCAGCAGAAATTCTTCATGATTGAACCCTTGAGACCCTGTACTCTGAAGGCAATTCTAGGGGGCATCTGCATTCGGAAATGACTCCTCATGGCTGTCTGGAAGGCAAAAGGCAGAGCCAGGCCACTTCATCTCAACCACCAAGCCTTCGTACTGACTGTATCTGAAAGGAGATGCACATGTGCATGTGCACACACACACACACACACAAACAGACTTTGTTGTCAATCCTTTTCCACCACCTCTCCATAGAAGCTGAACGGAACAGGATCACGAGGAGTAGTTCCTACCCAGGAGGACTATAGACTAGAAATGCAAAGGGAAGAGAAGAAATGTCATCAGGGGTGAGGGCTGGGGGAGAAAATGGCTGACACGAGACATGGAGAAAAAGGGAAGATGAAACAGTGAATTCTGAAGGGGACTGATGGAAAGAATGAAGAAAAATTGAAACGAAAAATGAAAAAAAATGAAACTAAGAGGAAAAGTATGAGGCAACATCTTCAGGACAAAATAAAGCTCCAGGAACAGATTCTCAGAAATTTACTTGTTAAATGGACAGGTCACAGGAAGGTTCCAGGAGTCAGCAAATAAGGTTGGATCAAAAGTGGTTTGATTGACAGTGCTTGGTCTATGCTACTGAATGAACATGACCATAAACCTGGGAAATATTCAGTGTTCAAGCGTGATCCATTGCATTGCAGCTACACTGGCGGTATAAACAAGACCTGAAGAAAGAGAGAAGTTCTCTGAGTGATAGCAAATTTAAGAATGAAATGTAGTTATGAAGCAGTGGGTGGAGAAAAATAAAACAGACCTTAAAAAAAAACATTGTGTTCAGAAGGAGAATGAAAACTGAGAAATAGAAAGAGAAAAATCAGAAAGGGATAGAAAATCCAGGGGAGGGAGGTGGATAGTGTTATTCTTTATTTGACAGAATGTATACTTTACACAACAAGCTAAATCAGAAATTTATAGTTGTTTGCTTCCAGCAAAAACACACATCAGAAAAATTCCTACCCATGGATAGGATGGCATTGCATTCTCGAGTTTTTGTGTACCATCCTCATTTTCTGTTTTTCAGAGCTAGCAGGTAGGAGTATATGCTCTGGGGGAATAGGAGGTACAGGATAAAGTCCATATGCTTCTCTGGGGAGTTATAGATTTGATAGGAAGCTAGCATAAAAACTTCAGTGGCCTGTGCCACAGAAACAGAAGCAGATTTCACCTATCCTGCTGGGCTTGTTATGAAAACTCTGATTGTGTAGTTTGGAATTTTATGGGAGAGATTTTCTGTAACACAAAGAGGATAAATGGGGCTGGGAGACAGAAAACTGTCAGTAAATAAAAGAGATTCAATGAAAGATAGAAATGCAGAAAGAAGAAAAAGAGAAAGGTGAATGCCACAGGGTTCATGGGCACCTCTGCCATTTTACATGCTTGCTGATCCCAGGTGAGGAGTTTGTAAGAGGGTTTTCGCCCCACAGGGAAGGCAGCCAGGTTGAATTTTTCTAATGAGGGTGAAAGATGATGAAAATGAAAATAGTTAAAAAGGAAACTGCTGGACAGGGTGAACAGCTGGCATAAATAAATGCCGAATCTCATTAACTTTGGGGCTGTTGCACCCACTCTCACTGAAAGTGAATTTAGCCCCTGGTTTGTCAAGTAGGCACTGGCAAAGTGGGGACACGCAGTGACCTCGGGGGCATGGTTGTTTAAAGCATGCACAGACCTTCCTCAGCCTCGTCCTCCCCTTGCCTATATGGAAACGTAAGCAGCGTGGCTCTATCCAAGTCAGTGGGGTTGCATCAGTGCAAACGTGGGGAGAATCAGGCCTTCATCTCTTGTGCATAGAAACACTACAGTATTGGACGTCATCAGACGCTAGTTCAGTAATCATTTCCACAGATACAAGAGAAAAGAGACAACCTCATTTCTAATTTAGTCATGATAGCATCAAAGAGACCCAAAGCCTATTGCTTTCTGGGAAGCAGGGACTTCAACAATAATAATTCTTTGCACATATATAGCACCTTCATTGCTAACCACTTACTTTATACCCTGGGGTGTGAAGAAAAAGGACTCCACTTAATTCCATATGCTCTTAATTGCTCTCTATCCCAGATCTTTCCTAGAAAAATATGATAGAAATATCTAAACTTGCTGTTAATTTGTCAAATTAGGGCAGTCATTGACACCAGCAGAAACGCAGGCCTAGTTTGCATCTTATATTGCAACTGCATAGCATAGCATCTAGAAACAAAAGAAATGCCAGACAAAGTAAATCTGAGCTCCGTTTAATCCCTGACAAATGTTTCAGGGAAGAGGCAAGAACCACATGGCAGTCAGATAGGGGATAGACTGCCCTTGTGAAATGTTATCCTAGTTTTTATGGCGACTGGCTTAATTGCTGAATTACAAAACACCCAAAATGCTATTCACATCCATTAGGAGGATGCTTAATTTTCGTGAACTCTGTTGTAAATGCCCACTTGCTTGCTAAATGTTGTTAAAATCTTGGCCACAGGAGCTCCGGTGGCAATGAGCTCCACAGCCCTGATACGCATCAAATGAGAAAGCTTTAACTGGGTCTCCGGTGACTCACGTCAGGTCCTCTTGTCTGTGTGTTACAAAATGGGGAAATCAAGAGCTACTGATCCATCTTCTCTAGCCCATTCATTATTCAATACAATCCAATCACTTTCCCTCTCATTAACCTCCTTTTCCAGGCAAACACATCTAGTTTTGCAGGCTGCCTTCACACACACAGTCTTTCCTACTCCTCCTTGTCCCTGTCCTCCCTTTTATGAACCCTATTCTGACTTTGCAAACCCCACCCTGGATGGCCCTTGCTCCTGCACTCTCTGTTATCCGCCGTGCTCTACTCCTTACATCTGGGGACTTGCTGGTGGTGGGTTTTCGGTCTACAGCCATGTGCTGCGCTGGGCCACTAACAGCAATATCCCTGTTTCTGGCATCCAGTGAGCTGCCGTGGTTCCTGTAGAGCCCTGCATGGTATGCAGTCCCCCTTTTCCCACCAGCCAGCGGTACCCTCTGACCTGACTCACTGAGGTTCATTCAGCTGATCGTTGAGATCCACTGGGCATGAAGACCCCAGCCCCAGTCACCTCACCCCCTTAGGCATTCCTGAGAGTCTCAGAGGAAATCATTCCCCTGTAAACAGCTTGAAAAGGATGACTGCTTGCTGAGATACTTCTTCCTGACAACCGGAGATCCCTCACTGTAGTGCACAACTGCCCCAGGGTTATGGCTACAGAGACCCTTATTTTCCATTTGGATCCTGGCCTGATCCATGTCTGAGGGTTGCCAGGGAGGGTATTTAGGGCTGCCATGAGTTCCTTCCAGCCCAGTTGCTTGCTGCGTGCAGATGAGCCAGCTCATCAGCTGAGCTGCCAGTGAGCCCTCCAGCCATGGGAGGTTGGAGGCAGCAAAGTGAAGGGATGTTAGCTTGACCACAGGCAACGAGCAATGAGGGGAGCAAAAGGAGGGGCTTGGGTCTCAGCCCCCTCAGACGTAGTTGGGCTGCCCTGGGGGCAAGAGAAGATATCGACAGCAACTGGTGTTATACACTGCTTCAAGAAGGGGGGATGCTGGCTGGAGAAAGAAGGGGGAGAGCCAGATAGTGGTTGGAAAAGAGTTGCTTTAGAGCACAGAGGCAGCACAGCTCCAAAAGGATAGGGTCCTTCAGCTGGTGGGAGTGACTGTATGTGAGATAGGGGAAAGCCAGGGGGAAATGATGGCAGAAAGAAAAGAGGACAGAGAGATGAGATGGCAGGAGCAAAGGGGACAGACGACAGCAAGGACAAGGTAATGTAACAGAGGAAAGAGCAAGGGGGATGGGCCTTGGAGAACCTGGAGGGAAACAGGGAGAAATAATGAAGGAGAAGCTGCTTTTGAGAGAAAGCACAGAAGAGACATGAAGATGAAAGGGGAAAATAAAGAGGAAAAGCAGGGGAGGGAAACAAGAACAAATTAAAATGGAGATGGATAGAATAAGCCAAAGATGGAGGGCGAGGAAAAAGCTGGGGTCGTAGAGGCGAGGGAAAAATAACTTTTAGGTGTATTGCGTTTACAATATGTTCTGTGTATGCCTGACCTGTTCTGTGCTCTCTTGTTTCTCCTGCCGGGTAGCTGTCACCCTGGGATGGGGTCTGCGAGGGGAGGAGATGGAGCGAGAGCCCTGCTGCTAACCCATTCCCCAGACAGTAGCCCCCTTCCCTCCCCGAGAGCCCCCTGCAAGGGGGAAGGTTTCATGTCCGTGAAAGGCAGCAGCAGTGCACCCCCTGACACCGAGTGCAATATGGAAGGGAGAAGCAGCGCAGAATGGAGCAGCAAGGGCTCCCCCTGGGATAAACCGGGTATGCTTGATTGGGAATCTGCTCTTAAAACAGGGGCAGGGGGTAGAGACATCTGAGAGACTGAAATGTTCCCTGCTCCCCCCGGCAACCTCGTCGCTACTGCTTTTAAATTAAATAAATATGGAGATTCTGCTGTCAAACCTCAGCAGTCCTCCTCCCCCAAAACTCTTGCTTAGCTTGTGCCAAACTGCAGCAAAGTGAGACGGGGGCTCAGAGGGATGCATGGGTAAAGGAACGGGTTAAAAGGGAACCCTTGGATGGGAATAGCTCCTGGTCTCCCTGGCAAAGAGACATTTGTTCTAGCTCTGTGTAATTTCTTTATACATTACTGCTGCCACACTGCACCTCCATGTCCCTCCCACTGCATTTCGCTCTCACTCTTTTCAGCAAGGCAACTGCTGGTGCATTTCAGGACAATATTAACCCATTCCTCTTTCTCTGTCAGTAGAAGATTCATAATTTAAAAGCAATTTAAAAGTCAGTTCTAGCAACTCACTGGTGAGGAAGAGCATTTCCTTGACAAAGCTTACAAAGGATTTGAGCTTGCAGGTCTCAGCCCCTCAAACCCTTGCCTTTACAGTGACTTACAGTCAGGTGTGTATTTAAGATGAGAGGAGAACCAAACCCACCCAAGTCTGGGATCCCAAGTAATTCTCCCTCACCATCTGCCACCCCACTTTTTAAAATCCTTTGTCTTCCTCTTCATCCAAGGCCTGTCCAGCTCTTCATCCTCCTTCTCCCCGGCAGATGCAATGCCAGCAGCAATCAGCTATGTGCCGGGCCATTGCCTCCTGCTGCATCTCAGGGCTGTGCTAGGCTGCTCCCGGTCCTGAACCACAAAGACATGGAGACCCTGACTTAAAATACTGCTATTTCACTGAGTGTTTGAAAAAGCTCCTGGATTAGGACAGCAAGAGTCAGGGGAAAGGACCTCAGTAGATTTGTGGATCCTTGGAAGTAGGACGGCAGGCAATTCTGCAGTGCAAAACTAGGGATGTTGACAGAAATGAAGGGTAAAAGAAAGGAAATAGGGAAAGGTAAGAGGGAAGATAAGGAAAAAAACACGCATAAGATGAGTGTGAAAGGAAAGAGGTGGCCCAGGAGCAAACAGCAGTGGGAGAAGGCAGCATGAGGAGGCAACGCAGTGCCAGAATTGTCTGGCAGGAGCTTGTCCACTGCCAGTGCCTTGCCTCACTGTCAGCTCTTCATTTTTGCAAAGGCTGGAACTGCACTTAACTCTCATGTGCTGTTCAGATATAACAAGCTGGAAAGGGAACAGATCAGCTCATTAATTTTCCTTGGGAAGGGTCTCTAGGCAGGAATTATTTTCTGCACCAACATTCGTTCAATTACTTGCCTTCACACCAGTCAGATCTACAGGGATGTCTAACCCCATGCGCATCACTCATGCCTGCCTGCCCTGGACTCCTCTCTCCCTCCTTCTTGGTATAAAAGCCTCCCAGACCTATCCCTTTCCTAATAATAATGACAACATGACAAAACCAATAACCTACAGATATAAAATACATTTCATTTGCTTGCTTCATAAGACCCTGATAAGGCATCGTTGCTCACTTTTGAGATCCTGTAGGAGATCTACAGGAGCTAATGAAAGAATTAGACAAGGCATCAGTCATAATAAGAAGTGGTTTTAAAGCATTCGATGCCAAGAAGGAATTAGGCTGGAAGATCCACAGCCATTTCAAAGTTGTAAGAGGTGCAGTATCCATGTGTGGCATGAGCTTGCGGATCTCAATTGCTTGGTGTACGTGTGTGTTTTGTGTCTACGCAGTTGAAGGGCTGAGAAAGGCCATTTTCCTTGAAGGGCAAAGATTTTTCAATGGCCCAGGAACATATCTGGCCAACCCCAAAGTCTGAGAAAGAATTATCTCAAGGAAGATTAGGAAAAAAATCAGAAGTGTGATCTGCAGTAATGCGAACCAACAGCACCTTTCTGCTTTAGCCCCAGTGTGGAGCAGGGGCTCACTGTAGGACACAAGAAAGGGAGAAAAGAAATCCCAATTAGAGGAGGAATATCGCAAATGACACTTCTCTTTGGAGCAATACAAAGATCTGAAATGCTAACTGAAAGTCCACTGTGGGGAACAGAATGACTGAAGAGAGGAGAATCTGAAAATTTGAAGCCTGGGGACCAAATTCTCCAAAAGGAACTTGCAACTCTGACTGCAGCGTATCTGTGTGTACAGCCCGAGACTAAGTCCCCATGTCCATTTTTGCTATTGGATATCTTGGCCAAGAAGAGGAAAGACAATTTAGCACAATATTTTGAACACCAGGAGTCCACCATCTCTGACAGCCTACAGTGTTGACTAGTGCCAGCGTTCCCCCACATCCCCAAAAATGAAGGCAACCTCATCAGAGGTTTCCTACCAATAATAAGAGGCAGTTTGGGCTTTTCTTTGATTATTTTCTTGTTATAAAGCCTTCTGCCCTCCTCTTCACTAGCTCCTATCACCCTGTACACCTGCCCTGACACCCACCCCAGGCAGCAGAAGCTTGTTTGTCCCTCACCCTTTGTCAGGTGACTGTGCCACACCATGGACACGGTGTAAGCAGAGTCCAAGGGTTTTGCCCTTCTTCCACCCTCCTGGGACCAAGACCTTCTCTCCACAAACCTGGCAACCCTCTGCATCATGGGGGAAAGAAGACTTTGCTGCACCCTTCTCCCTCCCACTCACCAGCAGGCAGCTTTCACCAGGGAGAGCGAGTCAACCAGGGACACCTTTTTGATTTCTGCTGCCGAGAAATAAGATAACTCCCTCTAAGGTGATCAGACATGACAGTAAGAGGCCTGCTGTCCAGGGGCTATCAGAGATATTTGTCTGTGCTGTCCTGGGAGCAAGAGAGTGCCAGCCACTAGCCCATGTGGGCTGTGGGCTGCGGGAAGCCAAGTGGAGGCATCCCGGCAGCGGTGGTTCAAGACCGGTGCTGTGCCACCCCATGAGGCAAACCCGTGCCCAGACCCTGCTCAGCATGGGCCTGTAGGGCTGGTTTTGCCTCCTGCTTGAGAGGCCCGTGCTACCATGCTACCAAGCCTTTCTCCAAGTTTTGGTGCAACCTGTGCCCTCAGGCTAGGGACTCAGAGATGGTCTCAGCTCCTGTGTGGTGCATTGCACCCTCCTAACCCACTCACCACTTCTGCCCAGCATCCAGGGGCTGGGGGACTGGGCCAGCCTAACCCTCACACAGCTGGGGCAAGTGAGAGCACCCTGCCAGGGCCGTGCAGCTTGTGCTCAGGCTGCATTTCACACACCTTGTGCAGGGCTGCAGTTTGAGCCTGCTGGAGAGCATCAACAGGGAGGGCAGAGGGACTGGGCTGGCAGTACAGTGTTGAGGGGGCTGGGAGCACTTTGGAGCTTTTAATTGGCAGCATCCTGGCACTTTCCTTTGCCATGCAAGCCACTTCTCCACAGTGCCTGTGGGATCCTGACAGATGTAAAGGAGAAGGAGCCCCAAGCTCCTCCGATCTGACAAACCTCACCCGCCCCTTCCTCCTCCCCCTCAGACCATGTCCCTCTGGGTACGGCTCTCTGGGCAGATAGACATGATCTGAATCCACTGCCTCTCCCGGCCGGGGTCCTCATACCTCCTGTCTCCACGCCAGCCTCCCTCCGCCCTCCAGCTTGGGGACACGGCTCGGGAAGGGAGTTCTTACCTGCAGCCTCCCTTCCTTGCATGGCTTTGCATTTGGGCTTCCTTTTTTTTTTTTATTTCCCTTCCCTCTATCATTAATTTTTAATTAAGGACAGGTCCCCTCCCCTGGTTGTAATGAATAGCTGTTTGAAAGGATTTCCACTTTTTAATATATACCTCTGTATATTTATCTGTTTGGAGGAAATGTGTGCGTGTGTGTGAGCGAGTGTGTTTAAAATATCCCCCATTAATTTACTGCTATTGATTTTCTGGCATGGAGACAGCATATAGTATTCAGCATAGAGCTCCTCTGCAGGATATGTTAAAAGGCAGCAGTTTGGGTTGACAAAGGGCACTAAATGCAGTATGCGTCAAATAGACCATCGCTCAATGAAGTCACTTAGCTATTCAAAACATGTCCAGCCATCACTCAACCGTTTGCACCAAGAACAGGGGGGAAATTCACGCTTCTTCCCGGACACAACCATTTCCAAACAGCAGCTTTAGCTTGCTTTGGTGAGAGACATCAGGACATACATAGTTTATTCCCCCCTCCCCCTTGCCTTCCATCTCCCAGTGCCGGTCTTAGAAAATCAGTTCTGCGGTACCCACTCCCCGATCTCTCCCATCAGGGAGCTCCAGGCACACCCAGCTCTGGTGGACACCAACAGACATTATCCCTGGATGTCCATAAACCCCCAGCAGCCCACCCTCCAGCTGGGAGCTGATTCATAAACAGGGCTTTTACAATGGGCTGTAATGTGCGCTCTTGTGCTCTCGCTCTCTCCTTCTCGTTACGTGTGTAACATAAACCACGCATTTACATCGGTTGCCCCTATCCCTCCAGCACAGGCTGAAGACCACCTCCCCAGCCCACACGTATGCCAATAGCAGTACTGAGCAACACATATTTAAAAGTTAATCACTCTTTTCTTTCCCCCTCCCTTAGGATCATCAGATTCCAGAAGTTGGCTGCGGCAGTGTCTCTTCTGCCATCAGACATGTCACTGAGTTGCTGTTCAGGTTCACCACATCAGACTTAGGCTGATTTTTCCATTCAGAGACTTTTTTATTTTTAGCCTTTACCATAAACCTTAAAAAAAAAAAAAAAAAAAAAAAGCCCCAAACAAAAAACCACCCTCCAACAACAAACAAACGGGAAAAATCCCAGCTCCAAACCAAACCAATCAGCCACCAACTAGACCCCTCTGCACCCAGCCCAGTGAGATGTGGTTGCTTATAGACATTATGAAATGCTCTGAACTCTGCTCGAGATGACTGGAATCGTTACATTTACTGTATGAGGCATTTTGGACATAACAGGGTTGCTTCCCTTTCTCTCTTTTTCCCTCCTGAAGTGAACTAATAATTGCATCCAAAGTGCTTTGCAGTCACCCCTTCCACACAGAGCCCCTCACTCCCAGTCTTGTCTTTGCAAATAAGCCATTTGCAAAGAGAGCAACTATTTCACTCTGTGGTTACAGCTGGAGCACAGCAATAATACAGCATTTTGCCATTGCTTTCTCAGACAATACAAACAATCTGAAGACAGGCAGACTGCACAGCTGTTTTTTGAAAGGTGTTTTTGTAACAACACACACATTATTCCAGTTGGAGGGGGAAGTGAATTTTTGGGGAAGGAGCGGGGGGGAGCATGAGGAAGTGGAAGGGAGAAGAGAATGGAGCAGAGAAGGTTTTGCTTGTCTTCTTGCCTCTGTGCCCTAAGTAACTGAGCACACCACTCTCAATCCATGGTGAAAGGAATGAAGTGAGAAAATGGTGGAATGTGGAGGGATTTATTTGGAGGGGGGGAAAAACATGAGGTGGTGGGAGAGGGAAGGGGGGGGGGCGACATCCAGAATCAAATACCTTCCAGGCAGCAGGTTCTCCATAATCCAGAATGGGTCATGACTTCCTCGTTCTTTTTGCTGGTTTCGTTCTCACTGACAGTTTTAGTCTTGCAAACCCCTCTGGAGTAAAGCCAGTAGTCGGTCCCCACAGCTATGGTCATCAGGCTGAAGGCAGCGAAAGCACCAACGGTGGTTAAAAGCATCTGAACACCTCTGTCAAAGAGCCCCATAATTCTTCATTATACAAATACCCAACCGCCTTCTGATTCTTGGGGTGTGTGTGTTTAATAAAATAAAAGAATAATAATTCCGACTAATAATATAATGGGTATATATAGAGAGATAGATATCAAAAAAGGGAGGTAAGAAAGCCCACGGAAAAGAGTGTAAATTAGAAAGACCACACGGGAAGAGGCTTGCCTTTTAAATTGGAAACGTTCTGGTTGAAATATAAAAAAGGAAAAAGGAAAAAGAAAAAAAAAAAAAAAGAGAGAAAAGAACCAAGAAAAACCAAACAAATAAAGAGAAAACCCCCCCCAAAACGAGACGCCTTAATCCCTTTTTCTAAAATTCTGGTCTCCAGTTTCCATATGTAATGGCTAATTTGGAGATGGCTTCCACAGTGAACAGGGGAGCAGCAGCAGCATCCTCAACACAATCTCTCATTATCTGGACCTAGACAGTTAGAGACTGTAAGAGCAGAGATGCAACCTTCAGTCTTCTTGCTTAGCTCTGCAGCCTGCGCCATGAAAATCCTTTTCCTTCCCAGTTATCTTCCTTGGGTTTTTATGTTTGGTTTTTTTTTTTTTTTTTTTTTTTTTTTTTTTCCCGGCAGCGGCAGTCGCTCCAATCCTCTCTCACTTTCTCTCGCTTCTTCTCCTTCCTTTCGCTTGCTCCTACCACCAAGCCAGACTGCCCAGTATACTGTAAGCCCTTGATTTCAGCTGAACAGGTGCCGAGGTCTTGCCTCCCATGGCTTTTCCGCACAGCCGCGGTGCTCGCTCCCGGCGGAGGTGGGCGAGGAGAGAGGGGGGCTCCTGGGCGGGGGGGGGGGGGGGGGGGGGAAGGAGGGGGCACAGGCGCGGCGCCCCTCCCGGGCGGGGGGCGCGGAGCGGAGCCCGGCTGCGACACCCCCTGCCCCGCGGCGGCCCCCGGCGGCTCCCGGGCCCCGCTACTGCTGCATCAAGGCGGCGGCGGCGGCGGCGGCGGCGCGGCGCTGGACGGCTCCCCCGCGGCGGTGCTGAAGGACAGCTCCCCGGGCGGCGGCGGCGGCGGGCCGGGAGGGGCGCCGCCGGGCCGCCGGTGCTGCAGGACGGCTCCCCGGGCGGCGGCGGTGCGGGCGGCGCGCGGCGGCCCGCGGTGCTGAAGGACAGCTCCCTGCCCCTGCCCGCCCTGCCCCCGCCGCCCGCGCCCCAGCATCCGCCGGCGGCAGCCGCCCTCCTCCGCGCCGCTCCGCGCCGCTCTGCGCGGGCAGGCAGGCGGGGAGGGGCGGAGGGGCAGCCTCCCCCCGCCCTGCTCCTGGCCCGCCGCCGCAAGCCCCGGCAAGGGTTGCTCCCCCCGGGCGGAGCTGGGGCTCTCCCTTCTCTCTCGCTTTCTGCCTCTCTCCCCGCACACCGCCGCCCCCCGCCCCCGCCATCTCGGCCTCCTTCGCATCCCGCCGTACGTGACCAGAGCTGCAAGTGCGACCCGCACACCGCGGCTAGACCCGCACACAACTTCAGCCAGCCGTTTCTCTCCCAGGAGACGGGGGAAATGTAACGTGGAAGGGTAATTTAGAAACAAGCGTTTGTCACTGCTATTACCGCCGTTGTTCTGATTTTTAAGTGCTTGCTCCTCACTCTTCTCGGGCTCGCTGCAAGTTGCGGATGTTTCGGTGCTGCTCGTTTTCCGTCCCCCTGTCTCCCCCTGACCAGTGTTGTGTGAATCCCTGCGTTCTTACTTTGTTGTTAGAGCTTTCTGTGAAATCCCAAAGCCTGCTCCAAGAAGCAGACATTTTGGGAAGATTCTTCACAAGAAAGGGTGATTTATTATTATGCTATTATTTTGTTAAGGAAAGGAACCACCAAACACGAACCCTTCCCCACCTCCAGCCCCCCAAAAGTGATCCACCTTTCACATTCTTGTTTACACAGAAAGATGCGTGAGCTGAATGGATGCAGACTGAAATCTATCAGTCCTTAAGTTTCCCGTGTCAGACACAACCCAATAGTACTGGGAACATATACAAAACAGTGCAATACTGACATCTAAGTATGTCATAATCCTCTCTCTCTTCCTCGGCAGTATCATTACACCAGGTTAATTACATTAGTCACCTCCTGGTTCTATACATGCAGCTGCTCATTAATGCAACATTCATAAAGAAAAGAAATAATCTAATTCTTGATGCTACTGATTTTGTTTCTCTCTGATCAGATCTGTTCAGTGAAAAAGAGACCAGAAGAGCTGCTTTAGGTTCACTGATGTTCTGTGCGGGGGAGCAGGGCTGAGGAAAGGCAGTGTTGGGAAGTTGAACCAGTTGGAGGGCTTCAGCCACGTTGCAATTTCATAACTCCATTTATCTCTCCTCCCTTCTCCCTCTCTGGGCACAGACTGGGGCTGCCCTTTCAGGACAATCTGCTCCAGGACTGTTGGATATGAAGGGCTCTGTTGCAAGCAGCAGGGGGGCCACTGCCTGCCCTACAGACCACTGATCATTTCCCCCATTTGGAGGTCACAGACCAGGCTGTCCTCACAGCTGAGACCAAGGTAAAGGTGTTTACCAGCAAGCACTCATGGTGTTTGGCATCAGCCATACACAGACCACCACCAGCAGGCAGGATAGCCCCTGGGGAAGGTAGGAGAAGGGATGGAGGGAGGGGTGGCAGGAGACAGCGCAGGTTGAGACAACTGACAGACTCTGGGGGGACAAACACAGTCCCTAGCCTCACCTGGGGGAATCCTGGCCTTGGCCTCTGCCAACAGGAGCTGGGTGTCTCTTTCTGCACTCATGGAGCTGCCAAACCGCTAAGGATGGGCAAGGGGGGAGGTGGCCCCTGTGCTGGTGGTTGTTCCTCTCCAACCCTACCCCAGTATTCAAGTCTTCTTATTCTTCAAAGGAGGGTAGAAAAGCTGGACCAGGCACCTGAAAGACTCTGGAGAGGAAAAAACTTCAGCTGGCTATTCTGGCACTCAAATCCACCAGGCACCAACATCACATGTGTGGATGGGAAAGGCACCCTGGAAATCTGTGGAGCTCAATAGCTCCAAGGAAGGTGGGGTCCTCAATTACTCTGTACTACAAAAAAGTGTAGCACAACTCTTCCAGTAATGCCACACAAGCAACCTGGCTGGAGGGAATGAAAGCAAAAAGGGTTTAGGCCCTCTGAAAGCTCACCCCTCCTTACATACCAGGGTGATTCAAAGAGGAGAGGGAGAGAAGGGGTGATGCTATGCATCTTCAGGGCTCACCTGTGTAGCCCATGTGGTTAAGTGTTTATTTTACCGTTATAAATGGTAGTGTTACTTTGGGCCAGGGTATGCTGAGCTGCACAGACAGGGGTTGCCTCTGGGCTGAGGAGCTTGCTTCTGTTGGTATCTGAGCCTGGTGAGACTAGTAGGGTGAGCAAGCAGTCACTGCAGAGGCTGTGGATTTGGGCTTGCAGGGGAAACCAACACTCTGAGAAATTACAGATTTCATCTATAACAAGAAAAATCTTGCTGAAATGTCAGGATTACATATGTTTACATTTGATGAAACCAGTCACATGCAGAGGATGACGCAGCAGCTGGGCCAAAACAGAGACCCCCAAACCAATTCAGAACTGTTGCCTTTATTACATTTTTCTACAGCTTTGGTGAGTTTGGTTTCAAGTGACTACAGAAACAGGAGAGGAGCACGTTCTCCCCAAAGAAATTGTCAGTGTAAGAAGGACAAGTTTGCAGGGTGGCGAGTTCTTTAATCTCTGGCTAAGAGGAGTGAGACCTAGGAGGGCTCAGCACATCTCAGGATCAGGACTAAACACGGCTTCCTGCCTCACACTTCCCAATTTCCAGAAATAATTCTCTTCCTGCTACCCTACTTATATACTCTTAGACCATTTGCAATAATCCCTCTACAGTTCTAAACGCCACAGGAGAAGAATGGAACAAAGGCAATGCAAATGCCAGAATGTCCTGTGTGACTGCTTGTGCTGTGGCTAGATGCTGTGCTGAGATTTCATCTTTCCTACAAAGAATCATTAAAAATGATAATACAAAACAAGAATACAGAATTAAAACACTGTGGCAGATTTTTACAAGTCACATCTTACTGAATAGTGCAACACAGAATGACATCTATAGAAGAGTAAGGAGAGAGAAATTAATAGTCTGGAGGAAATAGAGATATTTTAAATTACATTTTAAATTACTTGAAATGAGAAGCTGATGAGACAGGGAGCTGCAGGAAGTCTGCTTCCAATGGCAAACCAAAAGTGCTGCTATTTGTGGAGAGAAGGGGCAGTGCTGTAGGAAAAAAGGGGCACAAGAAACATGCAGGAAGGGAGATGAAGGGCACAAAGTCGGAAGCAACTCCATGGGATGGTAATGGAACTGAACAGAGTGTTTGTGGCTTGAGTGCTGCAGCGGAGCTTTTCAGCACATAGGAGAAAATCAGACAGTGATAGTATATGAAAACTGGTATCTAGGAATCTTCATCCTGGGAGGCCAGCTCAGAAGGAGCTGCTGCAATGAGATGTAAAAGAGAAGGAGTTGATGCAGCTGTATTTGCAGGCAGAGCAGAGGTGTTAATAGACAGATGCACCAGCAGAGGAGATGTTAGGAAAAATAAATTGGGGTTACAGTGATGATTATAGAACTGGAAGCCAATGGGGCAGAGAAGATAGAAGTGACATATGATGCAGAAAGAGAATTAAAATTTAAGAGATTTCACTGGAGAAAGTTGATAAAAGTCACATATCTTTATGGTTAGACAAGCAGAGCAAGCGATCAGAGCAGTCATCACTGACATCCAAACCTGAGGGTCCCAAAGCACTTAAGAAACGTTATTCACATAAAATCTGCATGCTGGTGGTTTTCTTAGACCAATTTAACAAAATGGAAAACTAAGGAAAGAAGATTTGTGTTTTTGCCTGACAATTGCAGGTGGCGATGATAGAGATGGAGATGGAGATGAGATAGAGATAGGAAGATAAATACAGATGGAAAAAGCCTCAGTGGTCCTCTCTTCTTATATTCAGGTTCATATAACTTGAGGATCAACATAAAAGATGGTTTAAACATCAAATATTCAAATACTACAGGAGAGTCATCTCTAGTGTGACACTGTGACCAGAAAGGAGAAAGGAAGGAGGGAGATACAGGGCACAGAAGTCTAACAATTAAAACCAGTAGGTTTCCATGTAAAAGTGGTGTTGGTCCTGCCCTGAAAGTGCATAAACCTGTGGAGCAGTTTGCTAACAACTGGCTACGTGAGAAAGGGCATAGCACCGAGGAACTGCTGACAACGGCGACGTGATTGGGAAAATACCGAAAAGTATCAGAGAAGAACAAAGAACAGAAGCAAGACTATGTACAAGGCCTTGCAGAGGGAGATACAGGGCACAGAAGTCTAACAATTAAAACCAGTAGGTTTCCATGTAAAAGTGGTGTTGGTCCTGCCCTGAAAGTGCATAAACCCCCTCTGTGTTAGACAGGAGTGGAACTCTGGCAGGGATCAAGTATGAGGTTATAAAGCTGCAATACATAACTCCCTCAGTTTCTGACCTATATCTTCTTCCAAGCAAAATGTTGTGCAACCAATTCATTTAGCCTCATAACACTCTTACAAAGTAAAATGTTCATTAGTCTGTGGAGGCACTGAAAAATTCAAAACATAATTGCAAAGCCCACCAAAGCTAAAGTATTTGCATGATTTTAGTGGTATCTGGGTGCTGTTATACATGAGTTGGGTACCCATGGATACCCAAGAAATCTGTTCCAGATTGAGTCTTGAAGCTAGAACTGTGCTTTCCATGCAAGACTCCTTTTTCTCATGCAAATGTTTCTTCTTTGAAATGTTTGCTACTTGAAGATGGTTGGAAAAAGAAAGTGTCATCTCATGAGCCCTGTGGGTTGATTTCTTCAAAAAGGGAAAGGCTTTCTTCTTTACTTGAAAGAGATAGTGAGAGAAGACTGGGATTCCCAGGATGAATTTTCCACCATGATAAATTGCTGGGATGTGAACTGCTTTGCCTCCCTTTCTCTTTCCATGCTGTGCTGAGGTTTGTATGTACAGCAGCCTCCTAATCAATAGGAATAGGAAAAAAAAAAATAAATCAATTCTTGCAACCCATTAGCTCTATAGAGGGCAGGCTGCTAACAAGTCACTCTAGCTGGAATTCCAGTATTTGGTAAAGTATCCTCAGTGAGGATATATGCATACATATACATACAAACTTCCTGAATAAGACTAGCAGAGAAAATAAGTTGTGAGAACACCCTCCCTCCCACCAGCATGCCTATCCTCATGTATTTGCATATCTGTACTAAACTAAAGACACTATCTCCCCACTCAGATGCTGTCCCTCGTAATTTTCCACTCCAGACTACACAGTTTTCTACACTTGATCTATAATCCCAGGTTACCTTCATGCTGGACCATCATGTTATAAATAAATACATGCCTCTACACACCCTTACCCCTGCATAAACCACACACCATAGAAATCAAATCTGAGACCCACTTATTCACAAGCATACAGCCATTCCTTCTCCTTTGCTGTATCCCCAGATCCTTCATGGAAATCCTCTTTTTTTCTTCCCATTCATATCCAAAACCAGGCACAGATAGTTCCCACTGACATCCACATACATCCAACCCTGGAAGCATATTCTAGGAAAGGAAAAGATGGTGAAAAGGTTATGGCACGGGTTTAGTAATCAGAATCTGCTCTAAGGTCAAGGCACAGGGAAAGGGTCTCCAGAATGGATCAAAGAAGCAATGGGTCTCACTTCCCATTGTGCGTGAAATATGGGCACAAATAACTGTCTTGCTCCCAATAAAGCCTTTGTCTATCCATCCACTGACTGTGACTAGGATAGACTCTCACTCCTGAACTGCCTCTCATGGAAGGGATGGTCTCTCCTGGACATCTTCAGAACCCATGAGTTAAAAAAGTCATTATTTCTTGACAAACAGGTTTATGAAACTCCTGTGAGGAAATGTACGTTGGCTGCGTTTGGTTCTTAAAGAAGAAAAAAGCCTGTTTTCATGTGAATATACCAGTAATCAGAGAATTGCAAAGAATACCACAAGAAAGAGAAAGGCCTTGTTTTTTTCTGAACTTAAGGTTTTCAGAATCTTCCTGGAAGTATCAACACAATGATGAATGCTGAGGGAAAGGTGAGGCCTACAGTGAGGATAGTTCATCTTGACACTGATCGATATTCTGTGATATCAAGTTTTCTTCCAGTGTAAAGGGCACAGATGGGGACAGAGAAGAGAATCCTGTGCAGCCTCATCTATTCAGTATCTTCATTTAAAGCCACAGTCCAGCCCAAACATGAGCTTTTGCCATCTGGTCCTCAGCAGCCACAGAGGTTCACTGGGGCTTCTGTATGGGGCAGACTTGCTCTCCTAGGTCTGGTGGTACTGACGCAGGTAACCCTTCTGCAAGCCAGTACACACTTTTGTCTTCTTTAGGACATCCCTAGCTCTTCTTCAGTCAGATAATTTAGAGTATTAGGGGAGGAATATTGAACTTCTAATTTCTCTGATGCTCAGTAATAACTCAGGATTAAAAGAGACTCTTGAAGGAACATCCCAGAAAAACAAGAGAAATGGTTAGTGTCTGGGATAGGTTATTTAGTCCCTCTGATTTTTCAGAGGGACAAATCTAGAGAAGCATGTATTCCAACACCTATTCAGGAGTTCGGTGAGTGGACAATCTTAGAAAATTCAAAATCACCAGGTCCCACTGATGTCAGTAACAGCCTACCAATTTTAATGTGAGAAGGGTTTCTTTCTGCAGTCCCACATAGTCACAGAGGCATCCCATGAGATTTACATGTACTTTAGACACTGTTTCAGAGAAAGCCAGCTGGTCTATTGTGACCACAGTACTAATATATGAATTCCTAGGATTTGGTTTTACAATTGGTTTAGGATCCCCAATGTGAATTCCTATAGAGGAAGTATCACAGAATCACAGAATCATCAAGGTTGGAAAAGACCTTGAAGATCATCCAGTCCAACCATTAACCTAACACTGACCGTTCCCAACTACACCATATCCCTCAGCGCTATGTTGACCTGACTCTTAAACACCTCCAGGGATGGGGACTCCACCACCTCCCTGGGCAGCCCATTCCAACACCTAACAACCCGTTCTGTAAAGAAATACTTCCTAATAGCCAGTCTAAACCTTCCCTGGTGCAACTTGAGGCCATTACTTCTTGTCCTATTGCTTATACTTCGTTAAAGAGACTCATCCCCAGTTCTCTGCAACCTTCTTTCAGGTAGTTGTAGAGGGCGATGAGGTCTCCCCTCAGCCTCCTCTTCTCCAGACTAAACAACCCCAGTTCCCTCAGCCGCTCCTCGTACGACGTGCTCCAGACCCTTCACCAGTTTAAGTAGGTTAAACACATCGGATTAAGCCAGTCAGATGCTAGACTGGTGATGCACAGAAGAGCACACCATGGATAGAAATTGTGGAGAGGTGATATTCTCTGCCTTGGGAATAGAGGCCTATTTTAAAAAGAAAGCAAAACACATATGTCTATTTAGGTTTCTAACTCCATGTTTAGACATTGACATCCCATGCTCACCACTACTGCATTCTTTGACAGGACACTTTTCCAGGTTGCTTGTGTCTGTTAGATAATACTCTTCAGTTGCCATCTTTCCAGTAGCCAGTCTGAAGCGACAAAAGCACTTCTCTATTTTACAGACCATTGAGACTCTTCTCTGCAACTGACCTATATTAGTTATAAGCTTCATTCGTTCTGGCCTGCACTCCTCTCTCTTCTCCCACATGGAGCACATGCACTGCTCCTCCCCCTCAAACAAACACCTTTACACATCCAAGGACATTGTAAAAATAAAATGATCACAACCTGGCCCTCCGGGAACCTCGGTTTTACAGTTTGTCCCGCTCTGATGCCAACAGAATTCACAACCCAGTTCAAGAGAGACAGACAGTGAGTGAGAGGAAGCAGGCAGACAGGCACAGTCAGAAGGAGATGGAGGAATTGGGGAAAGATAAAAAGGAGCAAAAGAAAAGAAACAGGGCAATCAGAAGGAATAATCTGCTGCAACAAGGGAAGGCATGTAAATTAGGAGCCTAGAACACAACAGAGAAAGGGGAATGGCATTACAGGAAAGGGTAAAAATTTAAAATGATAGAAAGTTGAAGGAAGAGATAAAGGAGGAGATAAAAAAGGACAGAGGAAAGGACAGAAAAAAAAATGGTCAAAGGGAGGGGTGGGAAGTCAAGTCAGGCAGCAAACCAAGGTGGTGTCTGTGGCCTGAGGTGGAAGAATTAAGAAGGTGACTGCGAATACGGGCACTGCTTTTTCATGTCTCCTTTTCCATTGAGAGTACACTGTGAGGAAAAGGGCAAGAGGAGGGGGAAGAAAAGGATAAATAAACGCCTAAGCTGACATCTTAAACAGCTCCTAGCAGTCAAGCAGATTCACTGGAAATAGGCAGACCACAGGTTGCAAATGCCCAAGTGCACATGCAGTTCAGGCAGGAAACAGTCTGCACTAGCACAGTGGCATTTACACTCCCCAGTCCACCGGGTTTCTCTGGGCACTGGCAGTGAGCCCTGCATACATAAAAATGCTTCTGTTTAGTACTGGGGAATTGTGCTCTCACCTCTGTGCTGCATCCTCTCTCAGTAAGAAAACCTCAGCCCAAAACACGAGTGCTGCTAGTCTCCCTCCTTCTCATATGAACCTCCTTCCTCTCCTCTGCCTGATCCCAGTTCTTGTTTCCACTCCGAGGACTGCCTTGCCTTCCCATGCCTCTCTTTTCCCCATGATTCATCTCTAGACTTACTCTTTTGTTCTGCTGCTTCATCTCTGTCCTCTTTCCTATGGCTCTTCTTCCTCATTGTCATTCATTCAGCTCCCCCTTACACAGGCCTATATAAACAGCTCCCCCCCATCTCTGTAGTTATCCACTTACCTATTACTGTAGTACTTAGCTGACACACATCTCTCTCCCACAGACAATCCATTTATCTCCACACCACACACCTGCCAAATCTGCCTGTCTTTCCTTCCTTTACAGCCTTTCTCTTGCTGTCCCCCATCCAGTCCACTTCTTTGTCTCCCCCTGCCCAGTTCTTCTGTCTGTCTGTCCCTCTCTACAATCTATTACTCTTTCCTTCTCCCCCACTCTGCCCATCTGTCTGTCTGTCCCTCCTTCCCGCAGTTCTCTCCAGCTGATACACACATGTACCCTAGTCTGTCTCTCTCCCCTTCTTCCCCCCCCTTCACACAGTTCATCTCTTTGTGTCTCCTACACACCCAGGCCCACGCTTGCTCTCTCCCATACTGAGAGGAGGCGGCAGCAAAGAATTTGCTGCTGACCGCTGCATTGCTAGGAGGCAAACACATGGCCGGCCTTGTGCAGGCCAGTTTCTGCCTGAGTGCCCCAAGTCACATATCCCCAGCATCATCTCTGGCACTGGGAAAACAGATGGTATAATAAATGAGTGCAGTCTGATAAAAGGAGGAAAGGGTGCCTGCCTCAGATGCCCCTCACCCGCACAGAGATACACATCCAACATGAGCACAGCTCTCTTGCTCCTATACCAGTCCAGTTTTGTGCCAGAACTAGCCAGCTGAACAAGGCACAAGCTCTACCCTAGTACCAGATGGAGAGGAGAGGGGTAGGAGAGGGTGGTAGTGGATAGAAAGACTAGTGGTTTTTTTCTGACAGCAGCTTATAATCCCAGAAAGAAAAGTACATGGGGGGATCTAAGCAGTCTTAAGGTAATGGGGAGGGCTGTTAGCATGGGAGGCGTAGCAGAATTGTGGGCATGTATAATTACAACACCTCCATGTGCAGAAACAGATGGGAGGAAAAAGGCAAGAGGCACAGACAGTGTAGAGGAATCAGATATCAAAATAGTTGTGGACCGAGACGGCATCCAGTGATCACTTCTGTCTCGGTGAAGAGGGAAAGCCACCCTACTGGCAGTCTTAGCTGGGAGGGCCATCAAGAGCAATGACTTAGTCCACTTAAGGGAAACATCCCCAGGTCTCAATAGGCACAGATACTAGATGACAGAGTCTGCATTACTCTGCCTTTGCTCATACCAGAACTGTCCTCCTGCCCTTACCCAGTTTCATGACGTTGTTCAAGAATGCTCCTTTACCTCCTCCACCACCTCCCCAGACATCTGCATCCAGAGACTTGCAGCATCCTTTTCTCTGCATTTACCTCAGTTACAAGAAACCCACACTTTTTACCCACTTCCAAACACACCAGCTTTCCTTCCCTATCTAACATTCTCATTCATTGCAGCCTGATCTCTGACAACAGCACTGGAAAGCATTATCTTAACCCTGTAAGACATCTTTCCTAGAGACTTTGTTCTGCTGTCCTTATAAGCTGATTTTACGCCTGATGCTTCAACTGCAACCTGAATTCCAAAACTTCCAGTTTCAGTCCACAAACTGAAGCCACCCAACACCACAAAAACAAAGTCCTAGAAATAGCACACAGTGCCATGCACAACTGTTAGACTAAGAGAAAGTGACGCTTCACAGGAATCAAAATAAATTAGCAAAAGCACAGAAAGGAAGCCAACACAGAAAAGAGATTCTTCCCATGCAGAGCTGAAGGCGTTTTTTATTGTAGATAATTTTATTCATGAACAGAGTGATTTCTATCTGCTTTACATTGATCTCACACACATTGCATTTTTCTATTTTT
The DNA here is from genome assembly GCF_031877795.1 of Strix aluco. Taxonomy (NCBI): domain Eukaryota; kingdom Metazoa; phylum Chordata; class Aves; order Strigiformes; family Strigidae; genus Strix; species Strix aluco. The sequence goes on from NC_133935.1 coordinate 30,005,838, forward strand.
TGAGGTTAAATATTGATAGTCTGGGGAGGTCTTCCACTATATGAACTGATCAAAAAGTTTCTGTAGTGAGATGTCAGTGCTCAAGTTGTAGTGGGCACTTCTGCTTGGTCAGGTGAGCAGATGAACATAATGCATTCAGGATGCTGTAGCACAATTAGGCATAAGTTTGTGTGTTATCCCCCCCGCCCCCTCCCCCAAAAAAAAAAAAAAAAAAAAGGGAAAAAAGGGTTTAAGCAAATAGATCACCTCACTTTCTGGCAAAAGAAAATAGAGGTAGTGTTGGAACTAATTTATGTTTTAAATGATACAAAGATGTGTGGGTAACAATTGTAGGCGTCTATTTCCCTCCACTCAGAAATCCCCTCAGAAGAACTGCACTCAATTTGAATTTCCAACATCTCTTCACACTCTTCCACCCTGATAGTCTGATAGTGTCCTTAGTTTATCTACTCTTTTTTTCTGGTCTCACCTGGATATGCTGACTCCAGCCACTGCTCCTTACAGCATCACAGCTTGTTGTTCTTATCTCCCCACACTACTCCTAGGCTTATCATTCTGGATTCTCGCTATTGTCTTATCAAATCCCAGAGTCAACCTTGTCATGCAAGCTTTAATGCATCCTGTCTTGTTCTAAGGCAGGCCCTACATCTTGAACCTAAACTGATGGCTACCACAGACCTTACTCATCACGGCTCTGAATTCCACAAACTGACCTCGGTCCCAAGATCTTCGCCCTGAAAACCTCTGTTCAGTTATTTATTCTTACCACCTGCCCTCCCACCTGCAGTGTCATCCAGCTCTACCCTGTATCCTCATTTTCCCTCAATGGCTCATGCAAAAATTATTTTTCCTCCCACTTTATTTCCATACATCATTCTACAAGCCAGGAAAAGTCTTACGTCTTTCCACCCCTAATTCCCCACCTCCCATTCTGCCTCAGCAAATCCTTTGGGCTCTTCAAGAAGGAATATAAACCCCACTCTTTCCTACATATTCCTATTCCCCTACTGCTCCTGCATTTCCCCTGTTTGGGACACAGCAGCTGATCAGTTCTGCCTATATACCTATTCTGCCCACAGTCCTTAACTCAAAGTCCTCATAAGGTTTATTTTTCCAGTACTTGTGCAAAAAGATTACAGGCTCCACATTTCTCCAACTGATGCATATCTGGCTGGAGGGACACTCATCAAACTGACCCCATCCCTGACCCCAGCTTGACATGTAGGGTCTGTCATATTTCCCTTTTAAACATTGCCAGATTTGGATTTGATCTCAGAGACCAGGAAAGAGAGCAATTCTAGGCTTCTCTTGACAAACAGCTCTAGGGGAGGAAATATGTGAAGCTGTGACAGAAGAATGAGAGAAAGACCCCCAAGGAGTGAAAAAAAACCAACCAAACAAAACTCCAAGTCAGAATGAGAACAGCCAGTGTCTGTGAAAGTTACACTGCAGCAAGCTCTGAAGAGCCAAGATGAGGCTGCCAGGACTCAGCTGGGGGTCTCCTGCCAAGAAATTACACTCTAGACTGAGCAACATCCCCATCTCTCAGGTGACTTCAACAGGGAGTCACAAAAGCTAGAGAGCCCTGAAAAGACTCGATATTGAGTAGCTCTTTTCTTTCTCCCTCTGCCAAGCATTGTTGTTCCGGGTCAACAGAGCCAAGGGCAAAGAAGACATTGTTCTCAAGGCAAGATGACAGCAGGAGGAGGAAATAGGATGCGAGAAGCTGAGATGATGTGCCCTTAGGCTAAGAGAGACGTTTGCAGGGGACAACATGCTCCTGCTCAGACTCCACCTCTGCTGCAAAAGGTCATAGAAGTCCCTTAGCCCCAGCTTCCGTGAAGTACCATCTGCAAGACAGAAAAATTACTTGCTAAGAACAAGCAGAGGTGGATATTCTCCATCAAGAAGTAGATATGAGATAGGAAAAGAAGGACTGAGAACGCATGGGGAGAGAGGGGTCCCATCACGCAGGTGTCAAGAACAGGAATGTCTTCCTGCTACTAGCAGACAATCTGCCATCATACTGCTGGCTTTATACAGGCAGATGAGACAAGAACTGCAAGCAGTTGCCACCTGAACATCATAGATACAGTAATTATTAAAAGCAGAGCACAGTCTTGAGCAGGGTATGGATACCCATGAATCTGTGTAAGCACCGGTAGAAAGCAGTTGCTGCATACAGAACAGAAATGCAGTGTTTTTCCTGCTGTCAGCACCTGCGTCAGGATCCTGGTTTCTCTTGAGATACAGCTCTTAATTGGGATAGATTGTACATTTTCTGCTGTAGCCCAGCCCAGCTCCCAGTTTAATTGCTAGTTTATGACTTAGCCTGTTTTGTGCTTTCCACGCTACTTCTTTCCCCATTTAATCTAATAGAATTATAGAAAGTATTGCTGGGAGGACCTCAGGAGGCCACACAGTTTATCCTTCTGCCCCAAGGCAGTATTTCATTTTCAACAACATCATGTGTCTTTTGCTATCAGGTCAGATCGGTCCAAGATGTATAGTGCGTAAAGAAATGAAGCTTACCCAGGGGAGTCAATTGGCATAAAAGACTAAATCCAGGCCTTTAAGTCACTGAAGTTATATCAGAAATAACCCTGGTCCAAATCGTGTCATTTATCAGATCAGTTTTCTGAAAGATGTCCTTTCTTAAGTCTTAAGTCTCTAAAATGAACAAATCTCTAGAAGAAACTGTTCTGACAGCACCATTTCAGTATATTTAATGCTTTATTATGAACAGCAGTGACCATTCCAGTGTTAAGATTGAACAGATCTTATCACAGTATGATCAGCTTTGAAACTCCTATTAACTCCCACAATAAAATCTGATCTTTCTGCATTTCACTCCACAGTAGAATGTCTGGCAAGACAAAACAAAACCATTAAAACACCTTTAATATGACAACTTTACACAAATGAATTTCCAGTAAAATTTTGAAATGTCAATCAGCTTCTTAAGGTTCTTTTTTCCAAGACAATTTGACTAAAAATTCCACTCTTGTTTTCTTTCGTCTATTAATCTCTCTAAGAAGAAATGTCTTGCAGCCTTGGGAATAGATAATGCAGAAATTAGAAGGATAAAAAAAAAAAATCAGCTGGTGATGTATCAAGCTAAGTAAAGCAGGGCACAAGTATAACAGGGATTCTGTGCAGCAGAACCATGAGGACCAAAGGAAAGGTAAGGAGGGTCTCCAAGGAAGAAAGAATGTCTTTGTCTAATCAAACAAGCGAGCAGGAAAAAGAAAGACTATGGATCTCTTAAAAATGGTTAAAGGCCTGTTTGTTTCCTCCCCCTTCTTTTGAAATTTCAGTTTTGGTTGAGCTGGGTCTCTTCGGGGTTGTAAACACCCATGCTGAGCACCTGCAGCATTGCACAGCTGGACAAAGTACAGGAACTGTAAGAAGCTCCTGGTCAAGCTTCCTGGTCAGCAGACAGGCTTTCTGCCTTCCTCCCATTGTTCTCCACAGCATTTGTAATTCAGAGTGATGCTAAGGCTATAGGCAGCAAACATGCATCCTCACCCTACACGTGTGACTGCAAGTTAACTGAACACAGTAAGAGAAACTTAATAATGTCTTCAGACTCTTACTCATCCTGCTTGTCCAGCTCACCTACTCACTACCCTAAACTCCTTCACACAGACATAAAACTATTTTTCACAGCCTTCCCATATCTGACTCCCATGTTCTCTACCCACTCTTCACTACTAGCCACTACAACCAACGTCACAAATAAGCTAGGAAAATAGCAACAAGCATCACCTGCATCATGCTGGTATTATATAGCACATTAGCCAGGAAGGACAATATATTATGCTTTTAAAATGCACTCGGAAGGACAGAGATGGTTATTGTCAAACATACCATTTTGAAGGACATTAAATTGTGTCTACATTAGTGCTTGAAATAGTCCTGTAAAAAGCAAGTTGGGCAACATGCTTTAGATACAATCTCTTTTCTAATTCTAGGCATGGCCTGTGGAAAGAGGGAAAGGGGCAGTGGGTGAATCCCTACTGCTAGCTAATTAGATCATACATTTCCTCTCTCAGGCAATATATCTTTCCCTGCATGGGATGCATTTTTCTTCACTAACCTCTCAAAAGCAACTTCCCTATAAATCACAAATCACCACTGCAAGCATTCCCTTAATGAGATCCTCTAGCTTTTACATCCATTTAATAAAACAGCATTCACCAATCTTCATCTTACTGGTATGTTTAGACTGTTTATTTGAAGTTATGGGAGGTCCTTCTGGTGCAGAGAGATTGAACTCCCTGGTTAAAGATTGCATAGGATTCATTTTATCACCCATTCCCAAGGTGTTCATGCCCCCCTATATACCACATCACAGGTGGCATACACACCTGGCATGCTATTTTCAGTATGAAAAAATATCTGTCTTGTGTTGTAATCACATCATCAATAGAACCAGGGGAAATGAGCTACCAAATCAAAACAAACCTTCGTTAGTTCTTTAACTAGACCAGCACAGCATCCAAAATAACTTTATTCATAATAGTCAGAGGTACTGAGCACCTGCAGGCAAGACTCTACTCAGCTGATGTAAATCAACAGAAACTCTCCAGGATTAACAAGACAACCCATGTAAGATGCAAATGCCAGTAATGCTAATCCAATTCAAAAAAGAGTAAGCCTTCTAGTTACTCTAAGCCCATGGAGGAGTCCTCCTTTCTTTGGAGGAAGCAAGAGCTTTCTCAGCTGGTTCTGTCACTTTTTGAGGTGGCTTCCAGCAAAAGAACCTATTCATTTTCTTTTCTTGCGGGCTGAGCTCCTACTTAACCTCTTTAGCTGGTATTCATGCTCCCTAGCTAATTCTCAGCATCAACACACAGTCGCCAGTGAAATGAGCCCAGTTACTTCTCCAGATTCTTTAAGTGCTTCATAAACTCTGCTACAACATCTGCAGCCATATTTCTTATGTTCAATCCAATGTACTTTTCCCAGCACTGGGCATAAAAATGGTTATAAAATGCACATACAGAAGTCTTGAAACACAGATTCCTGAAAAGCCTGCCTGAAAAAATCACTCAGTGCTTACTCTCCACAAAATTCAGCTTCCCTTGCCCAGGGGAGGCTAACATAATCTGAGAGAAGAGAAAGGTTACAGTTTTGAACTTCTCAGTGTTAGGCTCAGTTACAAGGCAGTACCTTACCACAGATACTTGCACTTACCACGTTAGCAAATAGACTCTTACACACGCAACATCAGTACTCCACACAAAAGAGCAGTTCTCTCTAGGCTTTTAACCTTTCTGATACAAAACTTCTAGCCAGACATGGCTGAGTCAGAGTAACTTAGCCAGGCTGTCTTTCATTTCCTTAGTCCTGTTTCCACTAGCAACATCAGAATCAGGGTCTTTAATCCGAAATTCAAGGACAAGCAGGGAAAGTTTAACAACAAAGAGGACTCTGATTCTAGTAAGGGATTGAGAACTGAACCTAATAAGAACATGCTATTGCCAAGTTCAGCTGACAAAAAGAAAAATGACACAAAACCACATAAGATGACAAAGACATGAAGAAGAAAAGATGATCTGTCTTAAACTCTGGACTCGTCTTCAGAATAAAAGAGGTATTCCTGCTATCTGACCCCATTTTGCAGATAAGCCAGTTTGGATGTGCCTGCAGGAAGTCCTGCTCGCTTCAAGAGAGGTAGCTTCTTGAGAAATCTTGTGACCTGGGACCAGCAGAGGGCACTGCGTTACCAACGACAGCGATACAGACGCAACACAGTTCCTATCGGGCAGTGAAAGCGAGCCACGTTGAAGAAAAGAACCAGATTCTAGAAGTCAGAAACACATATTAGTCATCAGCATATCAGTCCTACAACTGATAAGGGTAACACTGTTAAAACAGGCCTCAAACTCTGGGCACTCCTGGAAACACACCTAAATCCAGCTTGGTCCTCACACATCTGTCTCCATGTGTTGATTTTAGGGCACAGGCCTCCTACTGAAAATGCTTTTCAAGCTGCAGGGCCAAATCAGTCCTGCCCTGCAACATATGTATCAAGGTTGGGTTGCTTATGTTGAAAAACATCCTGTCAGTTTCCTCTCTCCTTCTCCAAACCTCTATATCCTCGCTTGTAGCAGCAGGAAGTCTGTTCAGACAAGAGACAAGACAGTATCAAGCAGAGCTGGCAATTTCCATTCTGCCCTCGCCTTTTACTCCCTGCCTCCTCCAACCTAGCAGACTTGCAGTGAGCAGAGAACCAAGTTAGAGGACATGAAAGGAATGCTGAGGCAGCAACTTTGGAAAAGTGTCTTTCCACTTGCTTATTTCTAGTTTATTTTGAATTACCAGAAGATGACCATGAAGAAGCAAATAGCTCATCTTTTTTCTTCTCTCTGTATTCCATCCTGCAGGATTCTGGGCACTGGAAATAAGTCATGCCAGTCATGGCCCTCAAGCTAGTGAGTGAAAAGTTTCCACTTTCTCTTTGTACAGTTGGTGGAATGACTTTGCCAGGATGTGGAAAGGGGCCTCAAAATTTTTCATCTCCTTCTGTAAAGAAATAAGAAAGTTGTGAATGAGATGGAATAAGCATTTGACTATTTCTGCCCTAACTACTTCACAGAAGACATTAAAACTGAGGGTGAGTTAGATGACAAACAAGTGGAAGAGAGAGCCCCCAATTATCTTTCTTGACCTGAAAGGGAAGATAAGTTTACAAACATCCACTTCCACAGATGGTAAAAGGAGCAGATACTCACCACTGACATCTCACAGTATTCCAGGCCATGTTTCTCAGCCCACTCCTGTGCTTGTTTCTGCTCCACAACTCGACGGCCAATCAGGTCTGTTTTATTCCCCACTAAGACACCTACAGAAAAAAACATGAAACAAAGGAAAAACAACAAACCAGAAATGCTGACTTGTTAGCAATAAATACTAGAACATTTGTAGCTGAAAAAGTTGGAGGTGTGGAGAACAGTCTCCAACTACCTAGAAAAGGCTCCACAAAGGAAACATACTGATGCTTTATCTGCTTTGTGATAAAAGCAAATGAGTTGGAGGAAGCCATGCCTGTCTCTGGCTTAAAATAAATGCTCTATGCCACATCTCAGCAGGAACAACTGCTGTCGTACAAGAGGGGAGCAGATAACAAGAATCTTACCCATTTCTTACCTGGGATGTGCACTCCAACTGCTTGAGCCCTCAGCTTCTCCAACCACTTGGCACAGTTGTTGAAAGATTGCTCATTAGTGACATCATACACAAGGCACAGGACGTTGGGTTGTTCCCACTGCACAGCAAGAAAGGAACATTGTCAGCTCTAATGAAACTGATGTGGTCAACAGCCAGTCTGTAAACACGGCAAACACAGATGCTAAGACAAAAATAAAAAGCCTAACATACAGGAATCCTATGCCCTGGCTGAGGTTTCACATTTCAGCTGAGCTGACTAAATGGATAGCTGGCACTGGGAGAGGTGGTCTTGCTCTCTTTCCCTATTCCTGTCTGCACAGTCCTGCTCCTTTACTTGTATTGGCTCTGGCACTCATCTGATCCCTGGGGAAGCTGATTCTTCATGCTGAATCAGCACAAAATTAATCCTAGAGAAAAAAGTAGAAAGGTTTTCTTCCAGTTTGAGAAGCTGAGCCAGCTTCTAGAGGGGTCCCTTGCAAACCAGACCTAGTGCAAGGGCAAAAGTGGAATTGCCTCTTGTAGAGCAATGAACTTAGGTTTACTTAGCCATCTTATGAAACCTCACATCAGTTAACTGATCCTACATCTCAAAATAAGTTAACACAATGCAGAACTGTACAGGTAAGGACACAAATGTGTGAAGGAAAAAAAATCAAGGGCAATGTTATGCTCAAGGACAAGAATGAGTCCTGTTCGATCAAACACATCACTATAACACAAAAAATCCCCACTGTTGGAGTAGCAGCAAAATAGATGTTTTTCTAAGAAATAAAAATAACTTTAACCAACAGCACACAGCAATTCTCATTTAAACTTCCCTATTTCTTTTGTAAGAAAACTGAATGACTACCTGCATTACTTCCTCTGGAAAGTATTTCTTCTAACACTTTTATAAGTTTTAGAGAGGTAGAACAGGATGCATTGGCAACTAAGGTAATTGCTCCCATTTACACTAAAGACAAAGTTTGCTACATCTGCCAGACTGGGAAGTTCAGATCTTCAAAGCAAAAGCACTTCTTTGGAAGGACTGTTACATAAGACTTACCAGTTTCTCCAGCATTTCAGAAAATAGATCTTTTCCTGCCGAGTCAAAAATGAAGAATTCCTGAAAATGGAAGCAGAAAGAAGGCTCTTGCTAGGAAAAATGCAGTGTAGGGAAAGGTTTTGAAAGTAAATACTGGAACTTGTAACTTATGTATTTTGTTCAGTACAGCAGTGTCGTGTCCCTGAGGAACAAGTTCCCCCACTGAGAATACTCCAGTTCAGATAGTATGAAAAAGAAATAGCTATTTTTTATGTATAACCAACAAAAGGATTACCTCCAAGGCCCCAAGTCTGTTTTCCATCCCTACTGGAAACAGAATATGTGGAGAGGGACAGTAACCTGCACTATTTATACAAAATTATACATGTGGCCCACATTCCACTCCTGGGAGTATAGGGCATTAAGGAAAAATAGCAGGCAAGTTCCAGCTTCTGTAGTTCTAAGAAACATGAACTAAACCTGAGTGCCCTAAAGGACTGAACAGAATCCTAACAAAGCTGGCAACAGCTTTGGTTTAAGATGTCATGTTGAATACAAGTATGCAAAACTTATATTTTTGAAGATTAAACTAACCCTGGAGTATCAGCAATTGTACACGATCGGCCTCATTTCCTTAATGCAACTTAATGGCCTTATGAACATGCGGAGTGATCTTCCACCAGAATGACACTGAAGTGAGGTTTGAGCTCTGGATGCCTCTCTCCGACCCAATTTATGTCACAGAAAAACTCACCACACTATCACTTGTCTCTGGAACTGATACAGCCTTCACCAACAGTTCTATGCCCGTTGTCTGTCAAGAAATATCAGAAAAACAAGGATCAGAAGAGTTTTTAAGAGCCTGTCTGACTGCATACCACCATACATTGGATCAAGGCAATTCTTGTGAATCATTACAATCCCATCAAATGTAGATTGCTGGAAACTCCTCTTAGCTCTAGTAACATACTCCCACCTACATGTCAAAGTCAAGTAGATTTGCTCTGATGGGGGAAAAAGACAGAGAAGAACCAATGTCCAGAGATTTGCTTATATACAGCTGAACTGCAGGGCTACCTTCACTATCACACTGCTGCCCTAAAGCACGCCTTAGAACGTTTTGCACCAGCCACGTGATCAGCTAACATATGGAACTGAGGTTATTTGTGCCTCTTCCACCTTTTATCTCATTCTGCTTCATAGCTTGTTTGTTCTATTTCTATCCTTAACTTCTGGTTTCCATCTTTATTTCAATGAATAAACATATTTTAGGGTTTTTTTCTCCACACTCATATTTTCCTTTTTTTACTTTACTTATATTTACTTTTATTTTTATCCTGCTTCTGATTAGTCATCACCATTGATTCTCACACTGAAAGGCTGCAAACTGTATCCTCTTCATCTGGGAACAGTTTCTGTAGATTATAATTATCTTGGGGCTACGCAGCACATCTTCATGTTTGCATAGTGATAAGCGCACTGTCCACATGCACATTTAATAGTTGGAATTAAAAGCTTTCTCCTTTAGCAATGCCTTTTCACAGAGCACTCCCTAAAGGGGGAAGCTCCCTAACACTGCAAAAGCTTGTGAAAACATTGGTTCAGTAGGAAAATTACAAAATGAATGAAATTACTCTGCAATAAGTTTCAAAACCAGCACCCACATAAAGACTTACAGAGCATTAAATGGTTTCTCTTCATAATCTAGGGTGTAAGAGAAAGAAAATCCTATGAGACCCCACCTTGAATGCCTCAACTTAAAATCACATTGTTTATTTTGTTCTAGACTGTCTTAGTTTTCTCATGCAACTTATCAAAATGTTGGATAGCAGTTTGAGCCTGTTGTACGCTTACCAGTGTGTAGTTCTTCTGAAAATGAGCCCCATCATTGCGGAACATCTGGGCTAAAGCACTCTTCCCCACAGTTGGATCTCCTGAAAAAACGAAAACGTAAAAGATTTTTGTTTCATCTTAGAGATTCCTATTTTCCCTCAGTTCTGTTACTATCCTATGTCATAAGAGCTTGGATGGTGTAACTTGGAATACAGACAAGATAACTGTCCCAAGAAGCACAAAACAATCTAAAAGGTAATATCCACATGAGGAAATGAATATTGCCATTATGCATACTGGTGCTGACATCCGATTTCTGCTTTAGTAAAGGCCCCCTGGATCAGGGTGGAACTGCTGTTTGTTCTAAAATTCATGTCTACCCTACAGCCTTTACCTAAGAACTAAAATGTCCCAGCTATGTTATCATGTAGAGAAAAACACAGTGTGATAAGGGAGCCTGGGCTGCACAGAAGAGGGCTATTTCCTCTCCTCAGATTACCCACTTCCCCAGATTCAAATCCTTGTTATATACTGAGTTTAGGGAAGAGACAGGTCATTTATATACTACAAAGCTGCTTAAGCTGGTAACATTCCTCGATGAACTCTTCTTGCTGACCCTGCTAAGAGAGCAACTCTTGCTGACTCAATGCTGCTGGTGGCTCATTAGTTGCATCCTGGACATAACAGAAGCAAATGTCACTTGGCTGGAGAGAAAGAGCCTGCTGATTCATCCCTATATGGAAGGAAAACCAAGAGGCTTTAGCTTTTGCTCTTCTAGAGCCAAGGCTTTCTGGTATGGCTTGCACAACACTTTGGGCAAACCTGGCAGCTGTCTGCTATGGCCTGCTGTTACAGTACTCCATAAGATCCAAAGCAATGGCAGAGAACTGCAGAATTCGCATATGCCCATATTACTTCATGAAAATTATCATAATCCTTGAAAAAGAAAGACTTAACTTCATGTTCCTAAAGGGCTTATCCTCTCTTCACATACTGTCTCGCTAGCCTGGATAGTTCAAAGGACAGGAACCAGGAATGAAATACCTCAGTGGTTCCAGCTTTACCCTTAAAGGAACACTCAGGACAGCCAAGACTGGAATAAAAGTCTTTTACATTATGTTGTTAATAAATAAACCCAGAAAGGGGTATATTTTGACATTACTACAGCTTCCTAGATGGTGTTTTGAAGGAAATTGATAAAGCTATCTGCTCACATAATATTATATAGGAGGAAGGGTGTTTTGGATAGTGACAATTGCTCCTAGATACTTTAACTGAATGCAGTTCTTGTTAAAACATTTTTAGCATGCTTGCTTACTTTGAGCTGAGTTGGGCTCATAATATTTAGACAGGAAAATCTGGTAAGTCAGCATGTTTGTTCCCTGATCAGTTCAAGCTTGTGCTGAAGACAACACTCTGTTCTGAGTGGAAGCTATTCTGTACTTCAATAGACAATTAGATCTGCCTTTGTAAAATGAGATAGAGAAGCATACATTGCTCCAACTGCGCAGGCATCATCCAGTGCAAATTCTTAACTAATGTGTTGCCTTTCTTCAATTTGACAGCCCCAGTTGTTCCTTCCCTCTTATTCTTCTTTGACATCCTCTTAGCCCGTTACATCACTAGAGTTTCTCAAAATAAGTTTTCTTGCCCTTTTCATTTAGTTTGGTCTCATCTGCCAGCACTGCATCCCACAGTATTTATTCCATCCGTATTTCTGTTATTCTGCCAGAATCTGCAGTGTGTCTCTAAAATGTCTGCTACTGCCAACTGTCTTTCTACAATGGAAACCTTTTCATAGTGACTCCATAGTAAGCTCAAACAACAATATCTTTTACTGCATGTCTGTAAATTACCCTTGAGATAACACAGGAATCGCTTTCTATTGTCAAGTTCATAGTCTCTCCTTCGCTAATAAGAGCTCTTTTCCCTGTTGTTCTCTTTGACCTTAGTGCAGCTCCCAATACTGTGAACCACTCTATTCTTCATAACCATTTCCTTAGGTACACAAGAGTTCCTTGTTCCATCTCTGGTTTTGCTTCTACCTATGTAATTGCATTTTCTCATTCCCTTTACGTTATCGTGGTTACTCATCTCTTACATCTCTTTCACTATATTGGTCTCTTCTGCAAGACAGAAGTTACTTTGCCTGGTCTGCTTCATTAATTTATTATTTTTAATAATACATGGATATTATTGTAGTATTTAGGAGAATGATATATGGGACAGGACCTTCCTGTTTTTTGTGCTGTGAACAGAATTGCAAAGGCAGCTCCAGACCCAATTAGGATTAAAGCACATAACTAGGTCATCCAAAGAAAACCTATATGAATTAAAAATGGTCATGGAATTGGCCTTTGGTAACACTGAACAACAAAACTTGAATGACTATGTATTGGGATCTGAAAACTTCCAAATTGGAAATGATGTGCAAGTTTCAAATCTAGAAGACAGGCAAGATACTCATGCTGTCCACAGTAACGATCAACAGAGGCACAAGGGAGATTAATTCTTTTGCATTTGACAAAGATCACACCTGGCTTTGTGTGAGTTGATGGTTAGCTGCTTCTGAGGTTTAAAAAAAAGGCAAATATTTTATTTTGAATGAAAGAAAAAAAGTTTGGAGCAAAGAGTTAAACCTGGGTGTTGTCTGCACACAAAAGTTTTATGGATTTGTGCTTCTGGCTGAGGCTGCACAAAGCTTCAATGTACAGCACAGGAAAAAAGTTTTCTTCCTGCAGTGTTCACTGTCAGCTGTACTTACTTTTAGCACCTCCATAATCCATCCTGACTAAATAGACTGGTGTCTTCACTTTTTTCAGGTTAACCTCTAATTTGCTTGGGGAAAAAGATGCCTCTGAAGTGCACATGCTTTGTCCTGTTCTTTGCTAAGGCTCTACCTTTCCATCACACTCTCACAATCATCACAATTTCTGACATGAATTTTCCCTCCAGCACAAAGGGGCCTCCTGTATGAGGCAGGACTTGGCTAGCTACCTTGCTCCTTTGACACTTTCGCCATTCTCAGCCCACGTTTCCACACTGTAGAAATCCTTCCTTCCTTCCTTCCTTCCTTCCTTCCTTCCTTCCTTCCTTCCTTCCTTCCTTCCTTCCTTCCTTCCTTCCTGTCCTGTCCTGTCCTGTCCTTGCATTTCAGCTGGTCCGGCTATGCTTCACACCCTCCCTGAACACAGCTCTTGATTCTCTGCGTGGCGTGGGAGGGACAGGACACGGGGTAGATGAGGTCCCCACCTCTCTCCTGTCGCCTCTCTCCCCACCTCTTCTCCATCTGGGCGACCCCTCGACAAGGGTCTGAGGGCAGCCAGGCCACCACCCGCCCGGGGCTCCCCCCTCCTGAGGGGGCCCGGGCGTCCCAGCGCCGCCCCGCTGCGGGTCTCGCTCCACCCTACGGGGCCGCTCCAGGCCCCGACAGCCAGCGGGGCGGATGGCACCGGACGGGCCGGACTCACCTGCCAGGACGCACGTGGCAGCGAGCTTCACCATGGCCGCAGCCCGGGAAGGCGGTGGCGGGCCGGGAGGGCAGCGGCTGCCGCCACCGCGCTCTGCCGCGGCCCTAGCAACACAGCGGCCCTAGCAACCGAGCGCCCCACCTCCTTGGGGCGGGGACCGCCCGCCCAGCTCGGTTGGCTGCGAGCCCTGCTTATCAGTGCTATCCCGAGTTCTTACTGGTTCTCTTGCCTTTTCCCGCCCACCAACCGTCCTGTCATTCAAACCCGACCTCCCGCCCCTTCTGGTAGCTAAGGCGGGGCAGCGCGCTCAGCGGATGGCGCCGAGGTGTTGTGGGGGCCACGGAGTAGCTTCAGCCCAGCAACTAGGTACGTAATCAGGAGCCGGGTTGTCATTGGGTAGAACACAGGGGACCGTACCACGGAGCCGAAATTGACCCACTGGGAACAGGGCAGAAAATAATAAAGTTATGGGCAAAGAGCTATGCCATCGGGGCGCGGCAGCACCAGGAAGGGACAAGACAAGTGAGAGTGAGGGAGAGAAGCCTCCATTTCCCGCCTACGACCCCACGGAATGGGATCTCCCGCGCAGAAGCGCCCTCCCTCTCACGCCTGGCTGGTGCCTTCTTACGCATGCGCGCAAGCGGACGCTCTTCTTTCTCCCCCCTCCCCAGCCCCGTGTGCCTCCTGTCCCGTGGGACGGGAACGCGCTATTCCCCTCCGCCGCCCCGCACGGATGCCTCTGCGCGGGCGCGGACGGTAAATGGCGGCGGTCCCCCTCGCGGGTTCTGGGCCATGAGCGGCGGGCGGGTGCCCGTCATGAATGCTGGGAGAGGGGCCCGGCCGCGGGGCCCACACAGCCAGAGGGCAGGGGGCTGTGTCCTGTCACCGCCTGCGGGAGTCCCCTGATTCGGGTCACTTTTCCCTCAGGGCTTAGAGGTAGAGTCAAATCGGAGCGGGAGTTGGAGCTGCACCCCACTTTGTTCTTTGCTGTGGCTGCTTATAAGTCAGCCAGAAATCTCCTGAATTTCACAGTGTCGGTTGGGTCAGCATGTTTAAAATAGCCAGTTTACAAGGCCCGTTTGTCCAGTGTGGAAGTTGAGCAACATTTCTTCTCAACCTGGGTCAGAATTTTATCTGTTACCCTTCAGTTCATACCATTTCTTGCTTTTGGCTATGTTACTGATCTTCCAGAGCGACTTCTCGCTCACCAATTTCTTAGTATCTCAGCATTTAGTTCATTTTTTTATTTTCTTTGTTATTTTTGTAGTCTTTGACACTCTAGTAGGTTGCTTCCATTAATTATTTTTCTTCTTTTAAAAATATTTTTACTAAGATCTCCCTTGACTATTGAACTATTTCTATGCCCTATTCTTAATCTTTAAACTGATTTTCTGTCTTCCTTAAGCAGTCCAAGTCAAACTTACTGGGTTTGGGTTAGAGTTGAAAAAGCTGACTCTGAAGCTTCCTGGCTTTTCCCCTCCTTCCAATCTCCTTGAAAGATCTTACGCTGTTAGAAAGCATATCATTAATAACAAGCAATACTTTTTCAGGGTATAAACTTTGCTTGGCTACACTTTAGATTTTTTTACTGTGGAGCGCAGAATCTGCTTATTATGAAAAGCAGTAAGTAAGCTTGAGAAGAAGAGAATCATAGAATCGTTTAGGTTGGTAAAGACCTTTAAGATCATTGAGTCCAACCATAAACCTAGCACTGCCAAGTCCACCACTAAACCAAGTCCCTAAGTTCCACATCTACACATCTTTTAAATACCTCCAGGGCTGGTGACTCAACCTCTTCCCCGGGGAGCCCGTTCCAATGTTTGACAACACTTTCGGTGAAGAAATTTTTCCTAATATCCAGTCTAAACCTCCCCTGGCTCAACTTGAAGCTATTTCCTCTTGTCTTATTGCTTGTTACTTGGGAGAAGAGACCAACACACTCCTTTCAGGTAGTTGTAGAAAGCGATAAGGTCTCCCCTGAGCCTCCTTTTCTCCAGGCTAAACAACCCCAGTTCCTTCAGCTGCACCTCATAGTACTCATGCTCTAGACCCTTTACCAGCTTTGTTCTCTTCAGTATTCATTGAACTATGATAATGCATATGTATTTGCGTTATAAGATTGCAAATTCCAAGAGTAAAGTTTGTTGAAAATAATTTTTTCCAAGTTTTATTTTAACCTCAAGGTAGTGCCTGCTTGGAAGGCAGCGTTTTTGGTCTTTTCTAGTATGAATGACCCGTTTTACATGTTTGTGACTACAAGACATATCTGCCAGACATCTAGCCAGGCAAGCAAATAACATAAAAATAAGAAGTACATACAGAAAAATCAAAGGAATCATATATACACATAAAAAAAAAAATGTTTCTGTGACAAAAATATGAAAGGGACTTCTCTAGCCTGAGTGGGCAGAGACTTTAATTGTAGATGATGACTATAGCAAAGTATAGTGCTGGAGTCACTACTAAGGGTTCTTTTAAAAAGGAAAAGAAAAATTAATCCCAGGTCTCATTATTGCTCTCACTGTTTTCTCTTCCATTCCTGAAGCCTCCATCACATAAAATAGGTGTGCAGTTATTGATGTTCTCCATCACTTATGTCTAAATAGCTTACCTCCTTTTTCTTTTCTGCCTTCTGCTCCATTCTCCAAGAAATTAATTTGTGTCTGTGTTGTTCCATTTCTGCAATCTTTGCATTATCCTTTGTTGTCTATTTGTAATATTGTCCCAGTTTACTGACAGGTCTGTATGCGAAGGCTTTGAGGCTCCATTATGATGTACTTGAGATTTATTGATCGTGGGTGTAATGTAGTAGTATCCATCAGCATTTACTGAGGTTGAAAACAACTCTAGTAGGGATCAGTGTAATAGAAAGCACAGATTATGTTGGAAGTGAGATTTTCATTGCTGTTGAAAAATTCTGCTTGGAATCTGGCTATCTCTTTTCTGTTTGCTGCTTTCTTATTAGCACCCTGGTCCTTCATCCCACGCCTTCATTTCCTACTTACCTCCACATGCACTTGCACATAGAGCTCTTAAGGGACTTGTGTCCTCTCTATTTCTGCTGTCCTTTTGCCCCACACGGTTTTTTTTCCCAATCTCAACCTTTTCCTCTGCCTGACTTCCCACAGCTAAAAGTTGTTCCCGTACTGGCAGTGACAGTGATAGATTAAGGATGGAATTACTTATCTACACCTTGTAATCCAAGCAGAATCACAGTCTGATGTTAGCAGTCCACAGAGGTTGCTGCTGAATAAATTGGAATACTGGTAGCTGTGCTCATTGAAGCCACTCTCATCTTGAGTATGTGAGAAAGAGAGGGAAAGAGAAACCCTGTGGATTCAAAAAAAAAACCAAACAACCAACCAACAACAGAGGATGATGTCCTTACCCTAGAGAAGTGTTTATTAGGTTAAATCCTGTATTTATGAGCTAAGGAGAAATAGCCACTCTTTTTATTCACCTGTTTCATTTCTTCCTCAAATAAAGCAAGATTCCCGTGAGTGGGAAGCGCTCTCTAATCTCTCTCCTTCTCTAATGTGAGCAGGATAAATTACCCTGACAGCCACAAGACCCTGAAATTTGAAGTCTTACTCCTTTAGGCAGTGGTCACAAAACAGCAGATAAACTGCACATGTCTATGTGTGGCTCGCATTTCATCGGACTACAGAAGGCAGCAGCAGTGGAACTGCAGCTCCAGTAGGAGTGACAAGGAATTTCGGAAGCAAGGTAATGCTTTACAATGAGGATTAAACCAACGTCATACAGTCTTCTAGACTGATATCTGGCTTGTGCTTCAGATTCTGTCTGGTACTGCAAACCCAATACAGCTGTGCAGATCACTTCATTGTCTCCCTCACAACATATACCTGTTAAAAAGTTATTTTTGTGAGGCAGAATTCACTAATTAATATTCCTAGGACTTGTTTTTATAGTTATTCACATATAGATGCAAACATTCTGGGTATGTTCAGACCTGTAACTTGAACGTGCTGCCTAATGAGCTACTGAGGAAGTAATGTAGCTTTGCTTGGAGTAAGCAATGCTTCTCAGGAGGGCATTAATGTTGAGGAAAGGAATTAGTAGATCTTTCTGTAAGAAATCTCTTAAATACCAAGTGTTCCATTCTTTAATGTTCTTTTTAAAATTTTATGTTACTTAAAGGAAACTCTGGCAAAACAATATCAGAAGTATCTTGCAAATGGATGAATATTCAGAGTTCATGCAGCTTTTTAAATCTGTATAGATTCTTACAGAATTGACTACGAGTGTTTACTGATATGTCTGGAGGGCTTTGAAAACTGCAAGAATGGATGTGTAAATTTTATTGTACATTTCCGTTCTTTACACTTTCCCCATGCAGTAGAATAAATAGAAACTTCATCTATTTTGAGGGCTACTTCATTTGGCATCCCCCAAAATTGCCTTTTATTTCTTTTCAGAGTGGGGCTATTAGCACAGAAGTAGGAATTTGGATGCTTTCTATATCACTGTTGATAATGTCATTATAGTTCCAGGTCTTCAGATTTTGCTGGTTTGTGGTAGGGACCGAGATGTGAATATGAAGGCTTTTTGGCTGAGGCTCGGTGCACTGAAATGTAAGATGATTATGAAATGGTTGAGTCAGCCAAAGGATTTGTTGGCAGTTACAACAGCACTTCTGACTGATCTGGAATATCTGTCATTTGTTTCTGATCTGCTACGTTAGGAAAGTGGAAGTTAGAAATGAATGGCAGTTGTGGCATCAATGAAAAGTGGTAAATTATTAGATGTAGGGTAAGTACCTCTACAAGGCTGTAAGCTTGGTTTGAATATGTTAATTATAACTGTTATGTCCTTTCTTCTGAGATTATGGAATGAGGGACAGATTTCTCAAGGATGTATTCAAATCCACAAGGATAAAGATAAGGAGAATTTTGGGGGAGTAATTATTCTGTAATAATTTCTGTCTGAAAAAATTCCAGACTGAATCTTTATTTGTTTGTTCTTGCACATGGAGGCTAGGGAAAATGCTGGGAACAAAACCTAAATCTTTATTTAGTTTTTGACAATATACCCCAAAGCATTTGATCAGGGGTCTGGAACTTCATACAGAAAGTCTTATTGTTGTATAGACCTCTCCATGGTGGAGTATCTGTGACAGACTGAGGACTTGCTACGGCCCTGTGTGTGGCCTGGACCTTTCTCAGCTGTGAGTACGCTATTATTGGAGCAATCGTTGTCATGCTCTTTTGCACAGAGTTGTGCATAGGGTGATTGGGTGCTGGTGAGTGAGCACTGAGTATGCTTCTGCATCATGGCGAAGGGGTTAATCTGCGGAATACATGACATCTTTAAATGAGCTACCCATAACTCCACCATGTCAGTCATTACGTGGTGATGATGACTATGATATCAGCTGGGAATCTCTTTCTGTATTTCTATGTGCTGTCTGCTTAGAAAACAGCTACTAGGTTTACGCTAATGCTATATCTTTTGTTAAAAACTCTAAGACTACATTCAAATCATGAGATTTATTAAAACATAAAATGTTATGTTTTGGATTATATTCTGTTTATGTTTTAGGGTTTGAATGTTCAAGGTTTTCTCTGCAGGCATGACAGCTAGAATTTTTTTTCCCTTGATGAAAACTGAGAGTCAGCCATCTCCAATCCTTCCTGCTCTGGATTTCCTTTTCCCCAAGTCCCAGACGCTGAATTTCTGTGTGGTTCACCCTCTGGCCCCTGTCTCAGAGCTCTCTGTCCAAGTAGTGTTGTTCTCTCCTACTTCAAAATGAAGGCTCCCCCTCCTGCATTCCCAGTAGCTGTTCACACCAACTACTTCCTTCCCATTTGCTGTGGAGCCTTGCTGGTCAAAGTCTTTGTGGCTTTCTTCCTATAGGCATAGGGCCTTGGTTCCTGCTTGTGATGAAATCTGAAACATCTGGGCTACACAGTGAATTTAGAACAATTCTGAATGAGAAGGATCCTGAGATTGTAAAAATAGGATGCACCCAGGAAAAAAAATTATGTGGGAGCCCTTCGTTGTTACGTGTTCTGTGTTTTGTATTCAACAGAGTAGATGAAATTTCAGGTTAATTTTGACCTATAAGGCCTTCAGTGAGAAATAATTTAAGTTCTATTGTATCAGTTACCTTCTTTTGGAGCATTCAAAATGAAGGTACATTTGAACACTGGGATCCTCAACAAGTCAGAAAAGATGTAGACTCATTAAATCTATGGACAAATGTCTTTTAAGACACCTCTGCTTTGCTAAGAAGGCTATCACATATGAATGAGAAAGTTAATACATGCAGAGAGGAACAGAGAAACACTGGCGCTAGTAATGAAAATTGTTACAGAACACAATTGGACACTGACTGCAGCAAAGTTAAAAGGAGACTTGCATTACAATGACATAAAATCTTTATTTTTTCCCCTAACCTCTGATTTCAGCTGTCTGACTAAGAGCAGGTGCTGGGGAGTAGCTCAATTTCAACAACCCATTGCAGCTGAAAGAGTAGATGCAATTGTGCTGTATCCAGCAAAACTGAAAATTACTTTAAGGGGGGGGAATGCAAATGTTTTAGTACAGAAAATCTTCATTCATCTGCAGAAGGAAGCATAAAATTAGCACAGCCACATAATTTTTATTCCTCTTTGTATTAAAGCAGTAATAAGTGCTTGATAATTTGCTATTATCTTTATATTTTAGTATCTTTCTAGTGATACTTTTTTTAAACTGCATTGCATTGTGAAAATACAGGAAGTGGAGTTTCTTAACAGTTAAAATGTTAGAATTAGAAAAATCCTTCCAGACAACATTTCTAAAACCTGAAAATGTCTCTGAACCGTTTTGCTTTTAAGCAACCGATGGACCTTACCTCCAGTAATCAATGATTTAAGCGTTAAGCTCTGATCCTGAGCCTCTTATGACCTGTCTAGAAGCTCTACTGGCCAAGTTGGGAGAGTTGCCCTGTTCTTACCACCTGAAGGCCTAAGTATCCATTTGTTAAAGCTGGTGTTGTGCTGCTGTAACACCAGTGAAACCAACTGTATTTTTGTATGTAAACCATTAATTGCTCAGATGAGCATCTCCTAGTATTAAAAAACTGTTGTTGCAATAAGAATTAGAAATTCTGATTCAGACACTGACAAGATCCTTTCCTTAGATCATCCTAGGTGGAAGACTGAATGAGTTTATGAAAAAAAAAGTCTTTTCTAACTGCATGTTCCATAGGCTTATTAAGTGCTTTCCAGTATTTTTATTTGTATCTTCTGATCCATTTATTGTTGTAGCTCATGCAGTCTATTTTTTCTGGTGGCTGGAGAAGGGACTCTGTATTTATATTAACTTCTGTCTTTAAAATTGTATCAACCTTTGTTAAGCTTTGTTACTTTATTAACCAGATGAGCGGTAACCAGAAATGTACTTCCTCCCTTGTGAAGTAATTATCCTACATTAGGAGATCCTACCACCTGGGAAAGTTTTGATGGTTGATCTCTCATGCACACAGCTAACCCCTTCCAGACACATTTGGCTTCACTCTCTCTTGTTTAGGAGAAACACTGTTAAATGTTGGAGCTCTGGAGAGTGTTGGCATTTCTAAAGGGTGTGTCTCTTTGGAAAAGATAATCTGCTAAAAGACCCTCTCAGAATGAAGGTGCAGCAGCTCAGGTTCAAGCACATGTTAGCTATGACAGCATCCAGGACCTAGAGGAGGTATTTTAATCACTGGCATGTGCTAAAGCCTGGGTGGTGGTAGAAAAAGAACGTCAGCACGCGCTTTAACCGCAGCTCAGTTTTGCTGTGTTAATGCATGCAATGCAATTTCTCTTTCCCTTGCAATTGATTTATAAATAAAATAATGTGTTCTCTATCGGCTGACCACTTAAATCTCAATTTGGGATTTTAGTCAAATGAAGTTCTTTTGTGCTTTATGCTCATTAATAAAAATGTTGTGGTCTAATTTGTGTCTTCAGTGAACCTTGTACAAATTCATAATCCTTGACGTTATTTTGTTGAGGCAGAACTTGTTGCAAGTATTATGCAATGCTGCAGTTTTTAATCCCATAAGAATATTAACTCTGTTTTGGACAGAATATTGGTA
This sequence comes from Strix aluco, assembly GCF_031877795.1. NCBI lineage: Eukaryota > Metazoa > Chordata > Aves > Strigiformes > Strigidae > Strix > Strix aluco. Next base: position 30,027,427 of record NC_133935.1, read on the forward strand.
ATGTTTAGATACTATAACACAGAGGCTTTGATAAAACTCTGTGTGTGTTGCTGGAAAGGAGAATGTAAACTGCATTTACAGTCTTCGAAAGTATTTAGAAACTAGGAAAAATTGTCCTTACTTCCCCCCCCAAAAGATGCAAAGTCAGAAAAGACAAAAGAAGCAAACAAGCAAGCTTTGCTTTAATGAAGTGAACGTGAAGTGTGGAAGTAATCATAGGACATGAGGCAGTGTTGAGGTCAGGACTGGTGGATACACTGTAAATATAAATCCTAGCTCAGCTTCTGCAAAGTGAACAGGTGTTATGGCCTCCAGTCCATTGATTCCCAAAATAAGACATGGAAAATTGCTGATCCATGAAAATCCATTAAGAGCTTGGCAGGACTCTTAAAGCATAAACAATTATGAATTTGTTGGTTAGGGGTTTGGTAATGGTAAAAGGTGATTGAATAAATTTATTAAGAGTTGGTGATGGTCTGTTGGTACAAAGCCTTTTTGTCAAATGTTAATGTAATTTGTCAGGAAATGATGGTTTATCTATGACTTCAGGATTTGTCTCTTCTTCCTTTTGAACTGTAGCTGAGAGCAAGCTGTATTCCCTAGCAATATACAATACCAATGTGAACAAATAGTGTCTTTTTTTGTATGTGTAAACATAATTTACATATCTTAAATCATCCAGTTGTGTCTCGTTACAAACCATTGGCTATGAATCTAAGGAAAGGATGTGTGCTCATTATTTAAAATTTTGTCTTCAATGTGATGGCTAGAGTTGGGGTTTTTTTCATAACTTCTACTGTATTACAATAGGGAAGAAAATTACAGAACACTTACTGTTCAGGACAAAGAAGAAGATGTAAGATGCCAATTAAGAAATTTAAGGTAAATGTTTCTTGGAGAAACTTAATTTTTCTCCTTTGCTTATGCCTGTGAAAACCATGTTCTTCATGAAATAGTACATTGTGGGGTAATGTGGCTTTTTTTGTATTTGTCAAGCCACACTCTGCTGAAAGTCTGATTAAATTTTGTAGCAAATTCTGCTTTCTTCAGTCTTTACAGTAGTTTCTGTGACAGTCTTAAAGACATTAAAATGAAAGCAATATGAAAATGAATAATCTAATATAATCTATGTATAATGTTTTATTTTATATTTTATTGTAACTTAAAATTTTGCATTTGGATGCATTTTGAACCATGACTAGATAACTTCCACCTAACAGGAAAATTCTGAGAATTTTTGTTAATTGGAAATGGAACAGTTCAAGATTTGGGGAAGGTTTGGAAGGAATTTGGGTGGGAAAAGTAAGAATCTAAGATAAACATTGAAGAGCCAGCAGTGAAAAAAAGTAATAGTTTGATGATGATTGATAAAACACTCATTTTATGTTTGGGCAGAGATTTATTTATATTACACAGATGTTTGAATTTTTTTTTTCTTCAGTAATAGAGGCATGAAATACTGAACTTTGAATTTACAATACAGTTAGGAAAAAAAGTGTTTTAAAACAGTTTGTATGAGAATTCTGAGTATACCAATTGCATATTTGAATAAACTGACCAAATGCATGTTTAGAATATCAGGTACTGCAACCATGAAAAGTAAAGATGGTATTTTGGAGGTCTCTCTACTCAGTGTAACTTTTTCAGTTTGAAAGTAAAGGATATTTCTTTTTGTCTTATCCATTACTATATAGCTGAAAAATTTCAGGCTAAATTAGGCACTCAGTGTTGCTTGTTCGGGAGTGATTAAAGGAATAATGTGAAGAAAGACTGATATAGGAACCACTGGGGTCTTCAGACTTTTATGCCAATAAAATATTCCCATGAATGTTTCTGTAACTTACTTTATTTCACATAATGTACTATAAATAATTTTTAGATTCATTAATGGCTGTGTTTATTTGCTATTTGTTCTATTGTGCTATTTTTTTTGTTAAAGCCATGGGTAAAATTTCAGCTTTCATGCCATCCAGTGAAGCATTAAAACATAAACCCTTGAAGGTTCAGAGAATAGAAAGAGACTATAAAGGGCTTTGTTTATATAACGATGTTTTTGTCGATTCTCTAATTGCACGGATCTTCATTCATGATACTTCAGTAGCTGGCTTCCTAATGTTTTTCTTGTAGCCCTGCATACTCTTGTAATTACGCCTTATGGCCACTTGAGGTCAGCAGCTGCCGAGAAAAATAAGTAAATAAACTCGCTGCATTGCAATCCGTTTTCATTCTCTTTATTTAGAATAGTTAAAAATCATTACATTCTTCAGATCCGTCTAGACATTGTGCAAAACCAAAGGATTTCTTATGAACGCACAGGAGCTTCAGCAAAAAGTCTTCCTTGTAAGTTACTACAGAGTGAAAATCTAGAATGGCTTTATCGAGTGTTTATTGGCTTCCCGAGTAGCATTGGGTAATCACTGTGGCAGAAATGGTATTCTGTACAATGCGGTGGTGAGAGGGTTTCAACCTTGTCTTTTTGTTTATACTAAATTAGGGATGAGTCTGGGTGGAATAAGGTATTATTGCTGCAGGGAGTAGTTTGGAATCCAGAAATGGCAAATATCCTTCTTTTTTATTGCAGTAGAAATCAGGTTTCTGTCAAGATGTGGGGAAGACATTGCCTAAAAGGATTCTCCCCCGCGGCCACACCCCCACACACCCCCTCCCGCCGCATGAGGTAAAAAGCATGAGCTTGGTGCCAAAGTTACTGAACAGGATTTGGGAGACAAATGTTTAGCTCTTGGCTCTGTCATAGGCTTACTGTTGGTTAGTCATTTCTTTAGCTTGAGTCTCAGTTTCCTATATGTAACTCAAAACAAGATATTCACTTCTCTGGTAAAGTTTTGGAAGAAATTATTTTTGATGGGATTTTTTAATATACTATTTTAACAGTGGGAGTGTCAACAGCAGCATCACACCTGAATCTTGGTGTCCCTTTTCCTGAAGTTCATGCTGTTGTTTCTTGTGAGTATTCCATTCTTCCTGTCCTAGATAGTTGTGTAACAATTGCTAGGAAATATATTCTGTGTTTCACAAGTGACCACTTTTTAATAGTTTATGAAGTTATCCAGACGCATGATTGACACCAACTGATATTCCTGTCGAAACTTTTACCCCAAAATCCCCCTGCACCAGGCAAATTTAACAAATGATACAGACAAGGATCAATTTTCTGATCACCAAAATGCAGCAGGGGAGATGTAGGTTAAATATTAGGAATTGTTTTTTAGCTATAACACTGATTAAATCAAAAGAACAAACTGCCAAATGAAGTTGGGTAATTGCCATCACTAGAGATTTTCCAGGCTATGAGTATGCATCCATTTAGCAAGGATGGCTTAAAATTAATGCAGTCAGTTTTGCCACAGTTTGGAACTTGGACTGGATGACTCATTATATGCATGTTTTATCCCAAATAATTTTTAAAATTTCTTCCCACCTTACCCTAGCTAGGGATAAAGCAGCAGGGATGTCAGCAAAAAAGAGTAAAATTTTCTCTCAGTGTGTGCCAAGCCTACAGGAAATAAGAAACAAGTTCTAGTGAGAGAGAATAAAGCCCAGATTGATGTGACCTTTATTATTTTAACAGTGTCTTTCAGCACAATTACAGAGTTGCAGGATTGCAGAGAACAGAGCTGGAGTATAAAATAACATAAATAAATATAACGGGAGCCAAAGCAGTCAGCAGGAGGTGGTTGGAATTGGGCAGTGAAGGATGGGTGAAGGGTTTGCATTGGTCAAAGCCTTTATGATTCAGCCACCATAGTTGCAAATTCTGGAGAAGGGAAAAATTTTTTTAAATGTTAAAAAAAGAAAATGTAAAGAAGGAGGAAGCATATTACAATGATTACAGAGTCACTGGTGTAGCAGAAACATCACAATAACAGAAGAACAATGAAATCCAAGTTAATTAAAAGGGAAAGTATGACTTAGGAAATCTTACAGTGAAATGAAAGGGTTTTCTGAGGGTAAGGAAGAAATGCTATACATGCCAGACTGTCAAGACTGTCCACCGCTATTCATCTGAAGAACTTGGTTAGTTCCCTGTTATTCCTTTGTAAGTCTCAATGGGATGAAGGCAAGAACTAGAAATTTAATTTTGCAGTGAGATAAATTTCCTTTATATCAGAGTTTGGCAAAGAGAATCATTAATGAGTCTTTCAGAGTATTCGCATCCCTCTATTATAAATATATTACATTCAAACTCAATTTTGTAAGGGCAAATTGACTGAAAATAACAGATTACAAAAACAGAAGGCTGACACCAACCTATGTAGCAATCTTGACCACACTGGTGATAATGAGAAAAATTCCTGTGACTGCAGAGGACCAGGACTTTTCCCTGTGTTTTTATTAGTTTTACATCCATAATATTTACATAAATGTATCTATCTGCAGTTTGGGGTTATTTTATGCTTTGGTGTATATATAATGGCTTTCAGCAGGATGATAAAGTGTGGAAAAGGCACATTTGTATCCTGGTGCGTGGCATACTGCACTCTGAATACTGTATTACCCAAGGAGGTTATAATTCCTAACTCCATCTAACCTTGGAACAGTTACACATGAGAATACCTTCACAGTTGTGTGTGCCTCAGAGCACTGGAAATGCAGACTGAAGGGAATCCCAAGAAGGGCAACAAAGATGATAAAGGGATTAGAGGGTGTACAGAGAGAGTGATTTACAGGTTTAACTTAATCAGCTGAGAGGAAGATGACAAATAGGGAAGGCCCAAGAGAAAATTATTGAAGTTTGCCATAATGAAGGGTAATGCCTTGCAACTAAAAAAGATAGAAGATGAAAATTTTAACATTTTAATGTTCAGTTGAAAAATGCTAAACTCTAAACAAGTGAGATCTTTACTGACTGGTGTGTGCAAACAGATAGCACTTTTGATGACGTGTCCAAAAACCACGTTGCCAAATGCTGTCAAACCACACTGAGAAATAAAAGTGTCAGAGGGTTTAAATGAAATCCAGATTTATCCGTAATTTTGAAAGATGTAAATCCAAATTAGGATTAGTGATGCAGATTATTTAACAAAAATAAATCCTGTACACAGTGGGTACATAGATTGAAAGTGTTGCAAACTGAATTTAAGAGATAACATAAAGTGCTTGTGATAGAAACCCAAACTATTCTGGGCAGAAAAGGAAAAAGGCTATGATTATTAAATCACTGTGTGAATAAATCCTGCAGAAAGAAACATGAACTGCAGTGGATGAAACCTTTCCAAAAGGGAAAACTAACTATGCATATTCTATTAGAATGAGTTGTCATATTTGCTACAGCTAAATTAAATCCTTTTTATAATAATATGTATCAACAGGATATATTTGAAAAAGGTTATTCAGACTTGCAGCCAAATATTTTCCATAATACATTCTGATAGTGATTTTATCACTTAATGGCAATATATTTCACGGGTACTTTCTGATAGCCAGCAAACCATAAAATACTCCTTCATGAATAACTGCTATACACTTTCTACTTTTTCCAGGATTCTCAATATACTTTAAATATTTCAAGGATGTTCTAGTTGAATAATCTTGTAAACTAGTTCACTATTTATTTTGACATGAAGGTAGCCCAACCACAGGTGGTATTTGTGGAGGTAGAGTGTATTCGTATATGCAAAACTTCTGAGATAAGGCACTGTGTGTTAGCTCCTGCCACTTGTAAATGTTTATTGCCGCTGTCTGGCCTGTAAGTGAGAGAATCCCTGTGACTGACTACATCCTCTTCTCCTGTTGTAATTCTCCTTCCAAACAAAATCGTTATATCTTTCTTTGCACAAATAATAGTTTTAAATTACAAGGATTTAGACTATTTTGCCATGTAAAATAATTTACTAGCTGTCTTTTGTCAAAGCTCCGACTTAAAAGGAGAGGAATGTTTCACTGTGTTCAGTATAGTTTGGTAGTATACACCAGCCTAATGCATACACTGCAGTATTTTACTGAAATGACAGATATAGTTACAGAGAACATGTTGTAGGCTAATGATTTCTCATTCAAAAAATGCTTTTTACATTATCTGTACAATAGCAAATCTGTTTAGGAAACTTCATAAGTAATGACTTACACTAATTTATTTTAGAAGATACAAGAGCACAAAGAAGGATAAGAAAAGAAGGACTTCCAGAATATTTTTCTTTTTTGTCATGACTTTTATCTGTGGCAAGGTCATGACTTATCAGTTGTATTTTGAATGCTAGATGTCTTATTTTTACAACATTTAAAAAAGTAATTGAAGCATTTTAAAATATTTGCAGAAGTTGAGCTGTATAAAGGAAAAGATTTTGACTTACTATAAAATTTGACTTACAATAAAAATTTGAATTTGTTCTGTCTACAGTGCAGGACCTTTGAAAATTCTCTATGGACTAGAGAATTAGAATATTCTCTCAAGTTTATTAATATCAAGAAATGGAAAGGCACGATGTGCATGTTCAGTGCTAATACACAAAATAGATTTAAAAAGCCATTGTAATCAGAAATCTTAATTTTCTTTTCTTCTCTTTTTTATGAACATTGTCCTGAAGCTGACAGAGCTGCTTCAGCATCACTTCCCAATCCAATCTGGAAGCTAATGTTTGTAGTTTTATTAGGTAACCTGTCCTTGACCTGCAATTTTTTTCAGATTCATCATCTTCTGTTCACAGCAGTGAAAGATGGAGGGGGCTTGACATCACACAGAAGGTGATCATGTCTTGCATGAACATGTTGCAAGTTTTCAACTGTTTGAAACTGGCAGATCAGCCACAAATTACAAATATTGATAGGAAAAAAGATAAACTGGTGAAATTATTTTTGAGCTGAGTGGTCTTGTAGGAATGATAAAAGTTTAAAGTAGAAGACCTAAGAGAAAGTTTGTAATGTGAGACCCTAACTGGAAGAAGGCCACTTCAGTTGAGATTAACGTTTGTGATGATAAAGATGGCTCTGTGGTGTTAAAAATCCATGAAGATCAAGTTCTTACAACTGCTGTGGGCTCCTGAGGGACGGTGTTCAAGGGCCATCTAGTGAATTAACATTAACCCCTGTGAAAGGCTGCATGTTTGTGATCATTTACTAATGTACAAAGCTGATGTTTGAACCAAGAGGTAAAGGTAATGCCTGACAATTCAGTTACAGGGAAACAAACAAATGGTTTGCAACAGAAATATAGTATTGCAATACTGAATATGAATGTGATGTACATTCAAGACTTTACATTTTATTTACAGAGGCAGTTATAATCTGGAATTAGATTTAGGAACCAAAGGAAAAGCTGGAAATGATCTGTCATCCTCATACTTTGGTCACAGTCCCAGCTATTAACTTTGCATGTGTTTCAAGCCTTTCTGGTGTAACAATTTGCTGTTGGAGTCAAATTTAAGAAATGGAAAAGAAACCAATAATGTTGTACAGTAGGAATATGGCCAGAAGAAGCAAAAGAAAAAAGCCCTTCATTCTCTTCTCGTTATCGAGTATAAATTCAGAGTAATTCCCATTCAAAGTTAAGGAAGGGTAAAAGTTGCAGAAGAAAGAGATAAGGAGAAGAGGTGTTTCATATTGCTTTATTACAATGTACTGGCTTTCAGGCATTGTTTCAACTTTAAAAAAAAAAGTTATGGTCAATCTTAAATAAAGAAGTTAATGCTGTATTCTCTTGTATAAGCCAAAATCATTCTGCAATATAATTCTTCTAACCCAATTAATACTGCTTTTGTTTTGCAGCCTTCCGGGAATAACTGGAAAATGTTTCTGATGTGAGGTTGGTGGATCAGCTGTAAGCTTACTTACCTGAATCAAGTTTTCTTCTGAAAATCTTGCCCACTGATTTTAGTGCCACTGCCACTAATTTTAATGGGAATAAGGAGGACCCATATAATAAAGCATATGACATTTCAGATAATGACACACTCATTGGGTTCAGTAGCTCTGCTAAAGTTTAGGGGGAACTTCCGCTAGATGCTTCACAATTGCTCCTCTGCAACCATAATATAATCATGATCACAGAAATGAAGAAGCTTTAGTCTAGAAACAGGGTCATAGTCACTGATATGCCAGTGTGCTATGAACAGGCAGTTTAGCTAATATATTGCCTAACTAATATATCAGTGGCTAATTTTGTGTGTCATTTTTTCAGCTTCTGAATTAGAAGACTATGTTAGTTAACTGTATTTTGCTTTTCATCCCTTTTTTAATAGCTTTTATTTTGGAAAAAAATATTTTTTACAGATCCCAAAGATAGGTAACACAGAGAGATACGAGGTTTTTAAGGTATTTTTTTATATTTCAACCTATCATATGGCTTATCAATATGGTGAAAATTTAACAATTGCCTGCTGTCTAGGTGATTTAGTACTCTGACCACAAACTTCCGCTACTATCTCCTGCAATGAGGAAAGATTTAATTCAGAAATGCATTTCTTCATGTCTCTTCCAGTGTGTCTCAGGGATACAGAAAGGGGAAGAAGGATAAATTTTGTATGCAGGCTAGTTTGATTCATCCCAAGGGGGAATAGAAAACAGCAGTAATTTTTTAAGCTATGCTTTGAGAGAAAAAGTTGTACTTTTCTTGTAGTTCTCATATTTAGTAAAAGGGAGTGACAAGCTTTCTTAGATATGAAGACCCACATAAATACTAGTAAATGTTGGACAGACAGTTATTGTGTGGAAAATCAGTAGCAGACTGGACTTTGAGTTTTAAGAGCATTGCTTTGCTAAGTCATGCATTACATTCCTATTTACTAATCATCAAGCAGAAATGCTGGTACTCATATTTTTTTCTTTCTCTTTTCTAAGTTTTATATTCAAGCTTGGGTCTTTAAACTCTCAGTGTCCTGATCATCACCCCACTGAAACCAACAGAAAAATTAAAATAGTTGAAGCAGAAGTTGGATCGGTACTTAGTCCTATGCTGTAGTGTGCCTGAACTACATCTCGGTTTCTGTAAACTCTTGCCCCCTCTAGTGTCAGAACTCGGCTTCTGTTTCCCCTTAAAGCCTGCAAGCAAGGTATGGCAAATGTAGCAGGACTTGGCATTTCATTAAATCCCAATTGTGCCCTTCAGAAGGTCACAGGCCCCAGTGATTCCTAGATTTCCTCAGTTCTTGTATGTAAGAGTAATATTCGATTGTTACTGTGAAAGTTTACTCCTCTGATCACATACCATCAGCGCCAATTTTACCATCACCGTCCTTATCTCCAGCAGCCAGAAGAGCCTTCGTTTCTTTGTCTGATAGGTCTCTTCCATCTGGGGCAAAGCCCTTCAGTACAAACCTGAAAAGGATGCATGGAAAAAATGAAAGGTTTTTTTCCAGAACAGTTTCACTTTGTATTTATTTATAGCACTGATTTGATATGCAAGTTGGAATCCAGGGTTGTATCTTCTGTTGTTGACCTCTTTAACATTCAGGAGTGGTGGTTTACTCTGAAACTGCATTTGGCTGAAGAACTATCTGTAAGGTATTGATCATTCATGTCTTTCAGGGATCCTGCAATAAAAGTTACAACTAGCTACCTCCAACAGACTTTAGATCACATAATCAGCAAACAACTGATTATTGCACACAAGTACTAGTCAAGAGATTGAATTGTATGCTATTATCTAGAGTCTTGTAAAAAAAAGACAACAGGAAACTAGACTCTTAAGATGAGGCTATTTGAGAAAGGATGTATCTTTACTTACTTTAATTCGTCCTCTTCGATGAAGCCACTTCGATCTTTATCAAGAATATGGAAAACCTTCTTCACATCTTCTGGGCTCTTCTTTTTCAATCCTACCATCTCGAAAAACTTCTTGTAGTTAAAAGATTCAGCCGCTATAGGAGATGAAAAGCCAGAGAACTACTTAGAAAAATCATGGAAACATATACCAGCACATACCCATAGTTTTCTTCCATACTGCTGCATGTCCTGCCCTGGGAGGCACAGTCGAGCCTAGCTGTGGTAGGAGCTGGGCGTACGCAACTGCAATCATCCATGCTTTGCAGACACTAATGGAAATAAAGAAAGGGGGAGAGGGGCAGTGTCTCTGCTTTGCAGATGAAGATCTGAGCTCCAGAGAGATGGACATTTACCCAAGGTCACACAAGAAGTCTGTGACAGAGTTGGGAGCTGAAGTCTAACCTGCTTGGTCTTGTTTCAGTGCCTTAAAGCCTCCCCCCCCCCCCCAAGTTTACGCCAAAACAGTAATCTGAGAGCGGACTCCAACTATTAGATGGCTGTCACTTTTTGACATTCCCAGCCCTGGAAAAGACCAAACGCTCTTGCTCAACCATGGAGCCTAGTGACGAGAAGTGTTTAGGAGCACACGGCTATTTCAGTTCTGTTTGTTTTTTCCCTGAAGACTTTCTAGAAATCAGTGTTGCATTTCGACCGCTAAAGGTATGTGCAATCGTGGTTTGAGCTCAGACACTGCAAGGCAGCGCTGTACTGTATGCTGCCTGCAAGACCTTGTGAGGCACGATCGCCGGGGAGGAGAAAAAAAACCAAACAGAGCCCTTGAAATCAGAGCCGAGATAAATGAGTTTGCCTGCTCCACCTCTCCTGTCCTTTAACCGCACCCCCTTTTGTCCCACACATGTAGCCTAACGACTGGGGTGCGTATTAGAAATCGATAGTGACCTCCAAAACGTGCTGTGCACTTTTTTTTCCCTGCCTTCCCCGTGCATCCTTATTGCCGCCGCAGCTTTTCTTATGACATAAAATTAAGGAGGCTCAGTCTTTCGGGATCTGCTTGACAGATCTGTCATTAGTTGTTGCTAATTGCATCTGCTCCGGGACTTGGAGATGGCCCTAGAACAGGGGAAGCTAATGAGAAAAACAGCTGCTGGCTCAAGCGCAGCAGTTTGTTGGTCCCTTCGACTCTCCGGCTGCTGAGTTCGGTCGGGCTCAGCGGGTTCTGCGCTTCTGTCCGTTTGGGAAGGTCATTGCTCAGACCGGGACGGAAAGAGCCGGCGCTCCTGGGGGGTGCGATCAGCCAGCTAGTGTCGGGAGAGGGGGGAGATAACGTGCATCCCGGAGCACCATTTCTGGCGTTTCTTTGAGAGCAACCTTAACTACCTGAATCTCTGCAAGTACGAGGAGGGTTTGCTGTCAATTTAGGGGTGGCGATGAATTAGAGGGGTAGGGAATGTCTGAAACCTAGAGGAGTCTGCGAGGGAAGTACGGACCGCTGCAGGCATCCGTCCTGCAGAAAGCTTCTGTAGTCGAGCAGTGCACCCACTTGCTCTACTGTTGCCTTCTGCTCCATCCCAAAAAGTAAAGCCCACCCGGGGATTCCGCATAGGAAGTAAGAAAAGAGCGGCTTCTGATCTGCTTGTAACAAGAAACAGCAGTTCTGTAATACCTGAAACTAAATTTCGGGGGTGAGTGGGAAGCTGCCGACATCCACGGCTGACTTCCCTATCCCACATCAAGATATAATCCACCCTGGTTCGCCGAGGGTTTTGTTCCTTTGGAAGTATCCTCTCGGTAGAAACAAAGTCTGTCTGCAGTTACTGCTTGCCTTCCTTTAAAATAAACATTTCCTCTCCTTATGTGCAGGGCAACATTGCTGAGGATGCAGCCCTGTACTTGATAAACCTGTCAGGCTTTCACTGCACTTCTGAAAATACATCCTTATTTGATAGTTTGTCTAGCCGGATCCTCTAATCTTCCCCAAGCTTAAATAAATGCACTGCTATCCTAAATTGAAGAGACGAAAGGGGTGAAAAAGAAGGGGGGGAGGAAAACACTCACCTGAAAAGGCTCCCACAGCCTTCTTGATATCCTCAGCGCTGAGCACATCAGTCATAGCCATCCTGCAACTGTTTGAACAGGGAAGCAAGTGCGAAAAGATTAAAAAGTGCTTTTCTCATCATTTCTGCTCATATGACCAAAGCTGCAGTGCTGTGTGGGGATGGCACACCGGGAAAGGCTGGACCCGCGCCAGCTCTATAGCTCTGTGTAGATAAGTGCCACGGGCTGTCGCTCCCCAGTTTGCAGAGCACCAAGTAGTCCACAGACGCGAGGGCTCGGCTAAAGAGAGGGTACGGGGATGCCTTTGCGGGGACTGGGGTGGGGGAGGACGCGAGTGGGGGTCGCTCCCGGGGAGGCTGGCGCCTAAGCCTTACTGGAGCAGTGCCAGAGTCTGTCGTGATACCGGCTGGAGAAAGAGTTGTGCCAAGGTCAAGTTCTCGGGTGCGGTGGAATTGCTAGTGGTGCAGAGCAGAGCCTTTCCCTTTCGTCAGTCAGGACGAGCTTTACCAGCTAGATTCGGTGATGAGTAAGGAACTGCAGCATATGCCAAGCTTCAAGCTGCTCTTGAGGTCGGGAAGCAAACGTAATGTAGCTTTTGAGCATTTGCCTTATGGTTCAAACACTTTAAATATCTCCCCCTTCTCCCTTCCCCCACCCCTTCACACACATATTCCTTTTAGACCTCGTTTCTTTCGGGCCAGTCCATATTAAGCATCATCCTCACTGAATTAATTATCACATTCCTGCGAATCCTACAGATCCCGTTTGTAATGCACAATATGCTGCAGGATCTTCCGTGATGTGATCTGGTGAAAGGAGATGCGAGGTGACGACATGCTCGTGCGGAGCTCCGGTGCGGTGCTGAGCTCTGCGGGCGGGACCGGGCACTTCCCGGCACCGTCAAAAAACAGTTAGGAATTGTAATGTAGTGTCCAGGTTTGGTGGTGGTGGGTTTTTTTGTGGTTTTTGTTGTTTTTGGTTTTTTTTTTCCCCTCCAAGAAACTGTGCCCATTTTTTCACATGAAATATGGCAAGTAGTCCAACTCGTTCTCAGAGTTTGGGCGCAGGAGCCATTAGGCTGAGGTAGGCGAGGTTAGGGCCGGTGGCAGGGCAGATCTCTGCAGGGGGGCGGCATCTCCGCTCCAGGACAGACGGGGGAAGGGCCGGGGGGTGCTGGCGAGATCCCCGCGCTGCCATCAGCGGGTCCAGTCCGGTCCTGCTGACGCAGTCGCACCCTCGTCCTGAAAGGGGTCCTATCACACAGGAGGCGACGGGGGCGGCTGCAAAAACTCGGGTCGCTCTGTCGGGGATGCCTCGGCGCTTTTAAACGTCCGAGCCCCCACCCTTCCATCCGCTGCCCAGGTTCAGCTGTAGCGGGTGAGTCGTTAGCGTGCCACTGAGCGCACAAGGACGGAGGAGGAGGTGACACTGGGGTCTCCCCCTTTTTCCCCCCCTTTTTCTTTTTTAAACAGCGACTCTTCGTTGTGGAAGGGACTGTCGCTCTTCTCTCGTTGGAACTTTGTCTCCCATTTCCGTGTATTTCCTGAGATACAAGAGAGGCTTAGTTTTTCCCAAGGACAAACAAGGAGACGGGTGGGGGAGCCGAGTCCCCCAGAAAACTGCTGAAAAGCGGAAAACTGCTCTGTTTTCATGAACACAGTAGTCCTTGGTAAGCTTCCACAGAACAGTCAGGGCAAGCAGGATTATTAAGCAATATTCAGAAATCGTTATAAGTTGCTATAAGCAAATAAGTTGCAAAGTAGGTGATAATTTCCTTGTATCACTCACTAGGTTGAACACATCTTTCCCTGATCTACAGGGAAAGAGGAGCTGTGCGCTAGGATGCTGACCAGAGATAAACTGCAGCCCCACGAAGGGCTCCGCGCACCGTCCCGCGTGGGTAGTTCTCGCTCAGCCGCCCCCTTTGTTTCGGAGCCGGGAGGTGAAAGGGTGCAGTAAAGACAGTACTCGGGTTATTCGGGTCTCCTGGTTTAGCGGAGTTCAGCTTGAAGAACGGAGGCGAAAGAGCCTTGCGTAGCACACGCTGAAACCCAATCGTTACTCTGTTTTATGCTTAGGTTAGATGGAGACCGTCGATATACAGCTATTTACACGAGAAATCAATGTGCATGATCTTATGTAATTTGCGGCCCGTTACGTTCCCTGAACTGGCAGAGGAAGGAGGACAACCTTCTTGTCTCCAGTGCAGACGCCTCCGGCCTGATCCGACACCGCCGCCCGCTTCCTCGCTTTGCCAAGCTCAGCATCACTGCGCTCTGCAAAGGAGCTGGGCCTCGGGCTCCACAGCTTGCTTTCGTTCGAGCCTTTTGCAAACCCGTTGATGAGGAATCCTCGTTCTTGGAGCCACCTTTTAGCCTCCTTTTAGGTCCCTACAACCGGGGACGCTCCCTCCCGCCCGCCCGCCAGTGAGGATGCTGTCGTGGCGGGGACTGGAGTTTCGGTCAGAGCACACTTGGAAGGCTGCCCTCGGAGGGAACTCAAGCCGGGAGCTGGCAGGGGCGAGGCGCAGCGCTGCCTGCTGTGCGGGCAGACGCCACTCAGGTTAGCTAGCGTCACGCCAAGGCAACCGGCCGGAAGCTCGTTCCGGGCCCGTGTGCCGGGGATGGCAGCCCGGCAGCTCCCTCCGCATCCCGAACGATGCGCGAGCCGCTCCGCTTTCCCTCGGCATCGGATCTGTCAGGCCGCTACGGCCTCATCATGCTGTGAAGGCGAAAAGTGAGAGGTGCCAGAAAAAGGAGGCTTCAGATCAGGTGGAGCCATTTGTACAGCGTAAATAACATTTCCCCCAGCTCCCCGTCCCTTGCTCAGAAGTCGAGAGGCGGTGCCGTCAACGGGTGTAAAAGTGAAAGCAGCGGCACACCGGGGATCTAGCATGGAGGGGTGGCCGAGGCCCGTCTCTAACCTCAGCAGTGCATCCGTTTTAAGGACAGCTAGCAAACTTCTAGAAGCTTTTAACCACCGAGCTTTAGTCAAAACTGTTATTCTAATATAAAAGGCGTTTCACGAATTGGCGGTTTCACACTCGACCCTTCGCCTTTTTCTCATCATCCCCGCGAGATGAATGACGCGTTTTTCTTTATTTCTGAGATTTTGCCAATTTTCCTGCCCGAAATATTTGCAAAATCTACACCGTGGATTTCCAAGTTGTCTGCACAGAAGCTTTCGTATAGATCAACTCCCCCTTCCACCAGCGCCAGAATGATGATATCCTTACTAAGCAAACGATCGAGTAAATTAAGTAAAAATCAACCCGCCCTCATCAAAAGCAAACAATTCAGGGAGAATTTCACGAACAACAAGAAACCCCCACGCCAAAAATTGAAGCAGGAAGCCCGGGGTCCTTTGCAAAGAGGGTGACCCATTTCCTTTTATCTCCCTAATGACCACACCAAAGAGAGCAACTTCATCCCACCGTTTACGATCGTCTGTGCATAAGGAGAGAAGTAATTTCTGCGACGTGTTTTGGAGGGGTTTTTTGCTTTTGGTTCACGACTGAGCATTTCAGTAAATTCTGTTCACCGAATCCTTGCTCGCCTTCTCGTTCACTTTCTCCCCTCCCCTTGCCGTGTCTTGTTATTTCCATTTTCTCACTTTATCCCCTCCTTTTTTCCTCATTCCCCCTCAATGTGTTCACCCATTTTATCCTTTTAATGGCCTTTTCTTCTCGCTCGGAGTCTTCTCTGCGGGAAGCCATTCCTCAGCGTTTGGGAGATTTGCACCTCTTTGTCTCTGGGCTTTTGTTTGTGGGAAGGGGGTTAGGGTTGGAGTGATGGAATATATCCTTATCTGCTTTCCTTCGGGCGCAGGTTTTGGGTTCCTGCCGAGAGCGGGCGAATCCACGTTTGCTGTGGAAGTCTGAACATTTTCTTGCTACTTACCTTTTGGATCTCCCCTAAGCGCGCTTGAAAAGGGTGTTAGATATGGAGGTGGTCAAAAAAAGGTGGAACTCGGGGTAGGAACCCCACTTATATAATCTCTCTTACTCTATTTTTGGCAGGTGATAGCCACTTCTCGCTGGTATCAGATATTCAGGGATTTTGGTGGCGGTGTCACATTTATCTTTCCCTTAACTAATCAAGTAACACTATTAATAATCCTTGGCGCTCACCTTCCCCTGGCTGTGAAAACCTATTACCTCGGCAAACTGACGGTCCACTTGAAACTTTATTCGAGAGAGACAGGCGGTATGAATGAGCTATTTGGGGGCAAATAGGCGCTTCAACTTCCATCAGATGAAGGTGGCGTCGGGGAGATCACGATGCATCAGGAGGTTCCGTTCGAGAGACGGGACTCTGCTCAGAAGGAAGGGAATAGGAAGATGCAATCTCTTCATCAGAGAGAGGGAAAGCGAAGACACTCTCAGGAGTTTGTCCTGTTCTGTCTTTAGCCCTAGCAGATGCTACTCGAAACGAGAGAACTGCCCTAAACTGCCTCCTGCGTCTAAAGCTGCAACATTCAGCTTTACCTCTTGGCCTTGAAGGAAGGCAGAAATAATTTTTCCTGCAGGCCACAGCAAATTCAACCGTGTAATTCTGGTTGCTCATACTTAAAGGGGCATCCAAAATCTCCACTCTGGGCCCCCTTGGGCAAGTGCTGTTAGAAGTCTAAAAAATTTACAACCTGAGCTTTCTTAGGAAAGGCAGGGCATTGTAAATGAAGAAATAATATATATACAGTCATAATACATTGACTGTAACCTTTTCAGCATATAAATTCTCTTTATGCTGAACTGCTCATTCCAGGAAAAGACACCTTTGAAGATACCTCTATTTTCACTCTGTCAAGCTATAATAACAACAATAAAAATGCCATTGAGAGCTATTTAGCATTCTGTAATCCAGCTGGGGACAATTTTCCTGATATTTAATGTTTTTCTGGCAAGGGGAAACATTTTATAAAGGACTATGAATCACATTTATCTGGAGGATATCTGTGAGTAAAAAATAATCTTTTCTGTTTCAGGACTCAAACCCAACAGTCCTTAGGTTAGAAAGCAACCAGGGCTGTTGTGATACAACTGAAATTATCTTTTGGGAAAGGCAGGCACTGCAAAAGTGAGATCTGATTTTTCTAGCTTGATTAATTGTTCCTAGAAGGAATGTATGGGATAGGAATATTTTTAAATAGTTCTCTACTGCCAGTATCATTTTGATGTGGAGTTCTGTGATAACTTGAAAATTCTCCAGCAGCTTTAGGTAATTTCTAAAGAGGAAGCTTTATTGAATCAAACATGACAAAGGTTAATTCAATCAGTTTAGTGTTCTCTCTCTCACTTATTTGTATTATGCTTCCTATGGTGGTTTTTGAATTTTCAGTGTACTACAGTCGTAGAGGAAGTAATACTACTTTTCAGGTAGCCTTCTTTATTTCTGACAAACACTGTGTCTGTGCCCTAGCTCAGAGCAGGTGAGACTTTGTAATTAATTACAATGTGAGATAGCTCTTGTGGGTCCAAATGTTTCAACCAACTAGTGTGTTGCCTTTGGAACAGTATGATTCATAGTACACTGTTTGCTAAATTCAGTGATGTGGGGTTTGCATTACACTTTCATGTATGATATACGTTTGATGCAGTACCAAGATTAGATTCTGGTTTAGAGATACCAGTATCTTGTGGTTGTTAGCCGCATGCTCTATTTCCATTTGGTACCTGGCAGAACAACTTTTCTCTTTTGCCTTCTTTTGGCAGCTTAGAGAGGATAAGGATTGTAGGACTGTCTTTTTGGCTACTGGTGTGTGACTTCCATTTCTGTCTGCTCCACGGGAATGAATGCATTTGTCCACTGGTGAAAGGAGACCAAGTGCAGGACTAGTCACTGCGATTCCTCTATGTAATTCAGCCACATGAAAGCAATCCTGATTAGTGGAAATCCTTTCTTATCCTTTTAGTTAGTTCTTACTAAGGCTTATTTACAAAGAGAGAAGCAGATTTATGACCTCAACAGACATATAGTGAGGTCTTTGTTACATGTCAAGTTTTAATTAATTAAAAGGGGTTTTGTTGTTGGGATTTTTTTGTGGTAAGAATACAATAAAAATCTGACACTTCTGGGTTATTCATACAAATCTGCCTGAAGCTGAAAGACATGGAGCATTGTGGCAACAGGTTTGTGAGAGTTTACCTGTGTGAAATGATAGAATTTAGGGAGGAAGTTCGTGTTACTGCACTCATCAGTTTCAGTAATGTGGTTACATATGTACTGTCATCTCAATCAGGCATTCAGGAAAAGTTTAGGGCTGGGCTTCCCTTTTAGGATACATACACACTTCAGAGTTAATTGGGACACTCATCCATTATAATTTCTTTTCCCCACCACACATAAATAATTAATTTGAATAATAAGGTGCTCCAGGTCCATATCAGCCAATGTACCCAAAATTTTTGATGTTATCATCATAGTGCTAGCATAGCACTTCAAAAAGGAAGCTTGCCCTCCTGCTGTCTGCCATGTCTAGTACATGTGTTGTGACAAGCAGCTTCAGTCTTCAGGGATTCCAGTCAGTCATCTTTCACTCGCCCTGCATTTATTTTCTTACTTATTTGTTAAAGAAACCATATGATTTCCTTTATTTGAAAGCATATTCTAAAATTCAGAGGGTTGATAAGAAATATTTCTTGGTTGCCGGTTAAAATTGCTTTTATATATTTTTATCTCAGCAATATCTCATGTAAGTCTCTGGATCAGCCTTCTTTTCCACTGTCTTCTCAGTGCTTATGCCTTTCTTTTGATCTTACAACAGTTATAATATCCTTCAGTCCTTGGGTTTAGCCAAGCTATACAGAATTATTTATTTTACACCTTTTCTCATGGATCAGCCTCTCTAGGCCTGTAATTATTTTTTCTTACTTGTTTTTGGTATTCTTCTGGTTTTTTTTGGCATCTTCTCGGTGTTGTAGTGCACAGCATAACATGGAGTTACTTTGCTGTCTAAGCTTGTAGAGTATTCTAAAGTATCCATTAAAGTCTTCAACCTGTTATATAAGACAAGAATGACAAGTCAGGTTGAATTTGCTGCAGTCCAAGATGTATATACAATCTAGTACCCATTCACATTGCATTTAGATTTGGAAAGTATTCACACAATAATTTGAAATATTTTTAAAAGTATTTTGTATGCTTGCAGCATATTTTGCTTAAAAACATTTTGAAGGATTTTATACCCAACATTCATTATATAGGAACTCCTTCATTTTCCTCTAAGGCAAAGCTCAGTGCTGGTCTCACCTATGTTTAGAGGCAGAATATGAATCCTTACAATGGCAGTATTTTCTTTGGTGTTTTCCCTGTAAGTTATGTCATAAGTGTATATTTCTTCCTCCTGCTCCTGCTGTCAAACTTTTCTCTTCTCACAAGGTCCTAGGTATATTGTCCTCTTCCATCTTCTAAAAAAAAAAAAAAAAGAAGAAATATCATATTGCTATCCTTCTTAGCTGAAATGAGATGCCTTAGGTGCTCCATATAACCATAAACCATACAATACTGTGATTCACGATTCCAGGAACCCTGTACCAAAAGTCTTTTGGAGAAGTAGGAATAAATATGAGTTTTATTTAATATAACACAATTAGGAATTATTAGGAAGATGAAATGTTAATACCTACATTAGAAGTTGCCCAGAATTTTGGGACAAACTTCTCTTGGCAAAAGTACCACTAAACCTTCATGTTGGTGAGTACAACTTGTAGCTTTTTCAAAAGATACATTTACATAGTAAAGAATGTAGCACTTACTGAATTTAGTCTGCCAAGGATGTTGTGATTTTGAGAGCTTTCTATGTTGGAGAGGACAATGGGCAAATTCATGGAAGAGAGATCCATTGAAGCTTACCAAACTCATACAGGCCACATCCAGTTTGTGAAGTTCCTGAGCTAAAGTGGTTGGAATTTGGAATAGGATTAGGATAAAGTGTCATAATGTGATTGCCTTGTGCTTACATCCCTCCAGAGGCTTTTGTCTATGTCCACTGTTGGGGACAGGATACTGGGTTAGAGGACTAGAGGAAACTTATTTTGATCCAGTATAGTGGTTCTTAACTTATTTTCCTCAGTGTAGTTTATAATACCACACATGTGTGAAAAGTGGAAAGATCAGGTGGACAGAATGTATATGAAAAATTAAAAGAATGACTCACAGTACCCATAGAAAAAAACCCCTTTTTTTGCTAATATAAAACAGGAAACTTCAGTCCATGTTTACTGTGACTCTTTGCTTATAGGCTGCTCTTGAGTTCATATATGCCCTCTTTAGGCTGCATATGAGCATATCTGTTCAGGTATAGATATATATATATAATTTACACTACTACCCTGTGACTGAAAATGTTTTGTATATACTAATTATAATTTCCTTCTGCCAGATGGTATATATCAGACTGATTCAGGCTTTTTAGGTTCCATTACTTCTTCATAGTCCATGCAACAGACAATTCTTTGGTTTGCCTGAGAGAAGTCTGTATTCCTAGGATCAAAGCTTAGTGGTTCCATTTCTACATACGACTCCTCTGATAATTGGCTCAAAATCTGGAAATAGCAAATGGCTACAAGAGATACCCCAGAGGCTAGAAGGAGGTAACTAATAGTCCATGTTACCAGTGGGCTTTGGGGACTCTCCAGCTCACCATTGCAAATGGTGTGGAAAAGAAAGTGAAATGTCTTGAACAGTATCAGCCAAAGGAGATAATACAAATGGAAAACAGTGATAGGTGTTTCTGTGTGAACCCCTGGTGAGAGTTACGCTCAGATTACCAAACAAGAAAAAATCTAGTGCTAAAAGAGTAGGTGTGTATATCCTAACACCTCCTAGCAACTCTCTAATGGATACTTACAGCAAGAAAAAAAGCTGTTAGTCCCAGTGGGAAACCCTGACCTGAAGGTTAAAAGAATGGAAACAGTGGTTTTTCTTTACAACAGGCACTTGTGGGTATCAGACATTTGTCATAATTGACACTCTGGTGTTGTTCACACTGGGATGGGTAAGCCCATGTAATTATTACCGCAGGGGTTATATTCCAGAAAAACTAGCACAGCAGAAAGATGGCTTCATTACTTATTCCCATTTATATTGGTCTGCTGGTAGGAAAGCCGTCAAAGCATTGAGATCAAGGTAAACAGTTTTGGGGGAAATCTGACTTCAGTTTTAGCAGTTGGAATCCTGTGGTAACCCAAATTTTGATACTTATTCTTCAATGAATCTGTTGGTTTTTTTCTTATGCTCTTACAATTTGTTTTAGAGCTGTTAGTGCACGACGAGATGGATTAAAAGTCAGAGGTTTGTAAAGGAGTCATACCTTTCTGGGTAAACAGCGAATGAGAAGAATTTTATAGCACTGACGCTCAAATAGCATGTTGGGGCTTTTCCTGCCAACCTTCCAAATGGAAATTACTGGCTAAGAAAGTCTATAGCTAGCAGCAGAAAAGGAGCAGGGTTGTGTCAGCTGTTTATTTTTTGTCAATATTTTGTTAGAAAACAATTCTTCCATTTACATGATTGGTAAATGAGATATCTTCTCAAGTTTAGGTCATGATTTGAATCCAGCCAAGGAGAATATCAGTAAATAAAAACCATTATTCTCTAGTACTGTTTCAGTCACCTCAATGAAATGAACATCTCCAGTCCCATTGTTAATAAACACATACACACAAAACAAGCTTACTGGCACTAAAAGAATATCTCCATGTAGTTCATGGCCTGAATCAGACCCAAACACTGAATTCTCCTGTATTTTGTCTTCTTTATCTCTTTAGGTCACCCAAAGGGAGGACTGCAGGTAGGAAATCTCTACTTCTGTTACCTATGCTAAACTTAAGAGAATGGATGGACATTCATTCACTTCTGCTGCATCTGGGATTCCCTCAGGTAAATGTCTGATTGAACATTTGAGTTTATCTTTTGTAACATCCTTATCCTCTGTCTTCTGGAGAGAATTTTATTAAAGAAAGACTCACTGGCATGTTGCTAATGTGGAGAGCGGTGATGAGTGGCGTTCCTCAGGGGTTGGTGTTGGGACCGGTGCTGTTTAACATCTTTGTTGGCAACATGGACAGTGGGATTGAGGCACCCTCAGCAAGTTTGTCAACAACACCAAGCTGTGTGGTGTGGTTGACGTGCTGTAGGGAGGGGATGTGCCATCCAGAGGGACCTTGGCAGGCTTGAGAGGTGGGCCTGTGCAAACCTCATGAAGTTCAACAAGGTCAAGTGCAAGGCCTTGCACATTGGTTGGGGCAACCCCAAGCACAAATACAGGCTGGGCAAAGAGTGGATTGAGAGCAGCCCTGCAGAGAAGGACCTGAGAGTAGTAGAGGATTGAAAACTGACTATGAGCCAGCAATGTGTGCTTGCAGCCCAGAGAGCCAACCATATCCTGGGCTGTATCAAGAGAAGTGTGGCCAGCAGGTTGAGGGAGGTGATTCTCCCCCTCTACTCTGCTCTCATGAGACCCCCCCTGGAGTATTGTGTTCAGATCTGGTGCCCCCAACATAAGAAGGACACGGACCTGCTCAAGCAAGTTCAGAGGAGGCCACAAAGATGATCAGGGGTCTGGAGCACCTCCCTTATGAGGACAGGCTGAGAGAGTTGGGGTTGTTCAGTCTAGAGAAGAGAAGGCTCCAGGGAGACCTTATAGTGGCCTTCCAGTACTTAAAGGGGGCCTACAGGAAAGATGAGGAGGGACTCTTGATCAGGGAATGCAGGGATGGGAAGAGGGATGATGGTTTTAAACTGAAAGAGGGTAGATTTAGATTAGATATAAGGAAGAAATTCTGCACTGTGAAGGTGGTGAGACACTGGAACAGTTTGCCCAGAGGAGCTGTGGATGCCCCCTTCCTGGAAGCGTTCAAGGCCAGGCTGGACGGGGCTTTGAGAAACCTGGTCTAGTGGAAGGTGTCCCTGTCCATGGCAAGGTGGTGGAACTAGATGATCTTTAAGGTCCCTTCCAATCCAAACCATTCTGTGATTCTATGGTAAGGGAAGTATATTTTTCCCTGCCATTACCAGTGTACAACAGCTTCTTACATTTCCCTTTTTGACATTCCTTCTGATAATCATCTTATCACCCTATTCATAATCTTATGTATGGGGATTTCTTTTTTTTTTCCTAGGCAATGTGAAAAAGTTTATTCTTATGATTTAAAAACATTATTTGCAAAAAAATAGTTTTATTGGACTAACCCATTTTATAGAAACTTACATTGCATTTTTGTATATTCTGCACATCTGAACTGATGCTCATTATGGGCATACTTTTTGGTTTTGGATGTTTGTATAGTTTCTCCTTCCTAAAAAAGTTCACAGTGGTGATGTCTTAAATAAATCACCTTATTGCAGGGCCTTTTTGCACTCCTCCTTTCAAAACTTTGTGAATATTCCTTGTGTAGGCAAAAGAAATGTTGTATCTAGAAGTGGAGGATCAACGTAGCATGTAGTACAGATCTGAACAATACTCAACAGCACTTTTAGCTCATGTTATGGTATTTTGACAGTTATTTGTAAGTGGCAGTAGCTCCAGGCCCTTTGAGTTTTGATCTCAGTGGGACACAGAAGCTGCTGTCTTGAAGAAGAATGAGATATTTCAGTAAATTGATCATTAATATCTTGTTTTTGGATGAAGCAGAGACTCTCAAGATACAAGTGATGTGCTTATTTGCAGCATTTTGCCTCTTTGAAATGTATCGTCTGTTATTTTTCTGCACGTCTGTTGACATTTCTACCCTCTAATGTGGGAAAGAAAAAACCAGTATCAGGGCATACTAAAAAGTTCATTGCTCTCTGAGGTAGAGTACCTCCATGTCTTCCATTCCTATCATCTGACCGTTTTGCAATTTATTTTTCCAACACTTCCTCCTGTTAAAGGACAGACAACTGAAACACCAACAAATCAACTGTTTGCGTGAGACCACACAAGAAATTGCATGCTGCATCGTTTCCTGGGATAATATCTTCCAGAATGCACTATCCTTTTCTTTTTTGTTGCTCTAGATCTTGATTGTAAGAACCATAGCTTGTGATAGCAGTTTCACTTGGGTGGAGCAAAGGGATGATCCCTTTCACAGAGAACATCTGTTTGTTACTTGACGTCTTCCTTCCTACCAGGTTTACCCTGTGTATTGCATGGAATGTTGTCTTTTTTCAATTGGGCTTCCCTTACTCTTTCTTAATAGAGCTAGATTTTTTTCTAATTATCAATATTATTCATAAGCATGTATATTATAATAATGCTTAAAACTGCAATCACAAGAGGCAGGGGAAGGAGAGAGGCTCTTCTTTCTTCTAGGAGAGGGAAAGTTTGCTAATGCCCTGTGAGGGAATGACAGATGATTTCTCTCTCGGGTTACACACGCTCTAAATCCTCTTCACCTTTTCTCTCCAGCAATGAGGAGACAGATACTACTGTAATAGCACAGAACTTGTGTGAATCCCTTACAAGGACCCTTTATTACTGCTATGAGTAAAACCAAGTGACTTGCTTAGCTCTTCATCCTATTTTTAGAGAGGTTTACATTTCTGGAGAACATATTTTATTCCCTTATATGGCTTTGGCTAGTTTTCTGTTGACTTCTTTTTCCCTTTTCTTTTAGTGTGTTATGGGAGGATGAAGGTGGGAGAAAGCAAGCATCTGTTTCTCTGAGCTGTTGTGTTGGAATTTATTAACCTGATATTTCGTGTGTTGTGATGTGCCCAGTTCCCTTTCTGTTTTTAGTAGCCATGGGGATACAGACAACAGAAATCACACTTGTCACACACAGTTTCTCTCTTGAAAAAAACCCTGGTGAAAATGATAGACAAATTATTTTGGAAACAAATCTTTGATGTGTCCTCAGAGTAAATGTTGTGAAGTCTTTGGAGAGGAAGTTTGGTTTTTTTTTCTCCAGTTTACTGTGACCTGGTTTGCAAGAATCGCTTTTAAATGCAGAGAGCTGTAGTCTCAACTCAGTTATCTTTTTAGGACCGGAACCATCTTCCACAGTTGTCACTGGGACTCTTTCTGGTGTTTTTAATGGAGATTTCACCAGGCCCCTCTTCTAGAACTTTTTACAGAAATTGCAAAGAGATAGGGATCAATTAGTACCACTGAATAATTACTTTGTAGAGAGAAGGCCAATCTGTTGGGAATTTGATTGACACCATCAATCGATGTGGATGCTGATTGTTTGTTAGATATCAGTGACTTCCGAAAACTGCTGATGGTTTAAATTGCAATTACTGGCCCACGGGTGAAAAATTCAAATCTTATGCCACTTCCTCTTAAGCATCCATATTTTTTCTATTGTCTTCTTTTTAAGAACAAGTACATACTGGACTGTCCCTTTTTATGTTTTTTTTGTATGGTTGTTTTGGGGGTTTTTTTGGTGTGTCTGTAAGGACACATAATTGACCCTCTTCTGACAGAGAAGTACCATAGAATGTCACAGTTCCGGGGTAATAAGGGATTATCATACATTGTCATCAAAACTAACCAACTACAGATGTTGACATGCAAATTATTTGAGACATTGTGTATTTTACCACTCACTGAGAGCAGGAGTGAGAACAGGAGGAATATCTGTTCTGGTAATTGCTTGTGAGTGTGAGAGAAGCAAATAACGGTATGATCGACTGTGTGAGGACAAAGCCTGGGGAACAGATAGGTACATACATATGCATACACACATATATGTGTGAGAGAGATATGGATACATATATATGAGAGAGAGAGAGAGATGTAGATGCCTCTTCATCGTATGTGTGCTGGTTGGAACAGGTGTCTCAAGCATGCATGAAGCCTTAACCTAAGTGTGTGTGCACACATACCTTCTCCATATATAATATACACACTTGTAGAGAAAAATATGTACCTGTGTGCAAATTTATGCACATGTATGCATGCACACACCTGATATGGAGTTAAATGACAAGTTGTTTCAATCGTTGAGTTCTTGCTCTTATAAAATCAGGGAAATTGTGGTGATCTTGAAGATTGTGTGGAAGCTTTGAGAAAACTTTATAGAAAAGCATGGTTCTCCTACCTCTTGGTAAGTGGAACGGTTTGGAGCTTTCTGCTCCACCTCCCCTACCAGACGTGCATCTGATACAACTGTACAGGGACTTCAAAGTTTAATTTAGCTTAACTCTTGGCTGCAATCAACTGCTGATAAATTTAGTTGGGGGATTAGGGAACCTTAAAGACTAATAGCTCCTTAAAAGGAGTCTGAAGATGAGACAGCAAAACAAAAACATCTGCTAAAGTCTCCCTTAGAATGGTAGCACACCATACAGTCACAGTTTAGAGAAATAAATAGGTTGTTTTTGGGTGAGAAGGGATTTTTGTAGGTATAGACACTTGGAGAAAGAAAAACAAATGTGCAAGTATTTAAGAGAATTGTTCCCTTTACAAAATGAAGGAAAGGATATCCTGACTGGAATTAATAGCATATAGCAAACACCCTTCTCCTGTAGTTCTAGATAGTTTGCTAGCCCATAAAAAGTAGCTATTGTTAAGTCCTTTTCCTCATTACATATTTTTTATAGACTGTCATGTTTAGAGAAAGCCTTTGCACTTCTGTGGCAGCATTAATTCAAGTGTGAATTCTTAAGCATGGCTACTGCATCTTCTTAACACTGTCTGTGGGTAGAAAAGTAGACATGTTGACCAGTAACTCATATGTGCAGTCAAAAATGGAGGTGCAAGCCAAATCAATACAAGAAAACTCAGTCAGATATTTATTTGGAGAATAGACTTACTAGAAATTACCAGAAGTTTCTTTTCTAGATACTTCTTTCTAACTTGTTTTTATACTGCATTAAATTTTGTAGATCCAACTGTAACTAGGGCTTTTCATAAGTATTGTACTTTTATGTTTCATAGCCAGAAACAATCCTTGTGCCAAAGGCACTGTGATCTTGCACAGCCTTCTGCTTTGTGCTTAACTTTTAAACTATGAATAGTCCCTCTGAAGCCAGATTTGGAGGCTAAATGAGAATCCAGTAACTATTTAATGCCTTTTTTCCCCCTTGTCTTCTTCATGCTTTCTTTTGCTATCTCACAGTTAGATTTTTAGTTTTTCTTTTGTCTGAGGGCCCAAGAAAGGACTTAGATGAGAAGAGGTCAAAAAGAAAAAAGTATTTGAATAATTATTATTCAAATTAAGATGGAGTAATCATTTGATAAAAATTAAGTCTGCTTAAAAAGAAATGTCCTTTCACACAGTGTTTAATTATCTTGTGGATTTAGCAGCTGTATGGCTATTATTTCAGTAAAGAGTTTATTGAGATATGAAGAAGGATTATATGGAAAAGTAGAGTATCTGCTATTAGCCTAAATAAATCTGATAGACTTTGAAAGCATAAGACAATCATCAGTAGGAGTAAGAATGTGAACTATATTGCCAAAGCAAACAAGTGTGTTTTGTATTCATTTTTTTTCCGCAACATATGGAATAAAGCACTATTGGAAAGAAAGTATTCAGAGTAGGAATACAGATCTGCTCTGATGAATCAAAATATGGATTCAAGAGTGAGAGAAACTAACAATTCTTCTAGTATAAAAAATTCTGATGTTCATAAACTCTTTGTATGGTTACATCATGACGTAGGTGGACTGGTAAGCATTATGTCTGGCATTCTAACATTCATGACCAGCAACTTTTCTGTAACTGAGAGCAAAATTACACTGAATTTTCAAATTATATATCTGAAATACCAATTGGATTTATGTAGTTATGTGGTGAAAGTGTTATCTTCTGTGATTCTTGTTCTCTGAACCAGGTATGTTTGTAAAACCCTGCAGTCTTTCTGATTGCTCATTAGTTAACGGTCTTAAGACACCAATTTCAAGTCATGTAAATTTTTCTTCATCCTGTTTTTCAAGGTGTCAGACACATAGCCTGGCATGCTAAGTTTCTATAACCATTTTATTTCTTACAGTAAGATTCTTGGTGTCTAAAGGCCACAGCACTAACAAGAATAAGGACACTGAGGGTAATGGGAGCCAAGCTACTAAGGCAAAAGAAAACCTGAAGAACTATATTCATTGCTAATAAAATTATTGTAGCTCTAGTGCTTGTGTAGTTCATAAGTTTAGACTCTATGAATTTTCATGGTAGTCATATTCCCCTCCTCCCCCATTTCAAGCACTAAATACTTGATATGTCAGGCAACATTTGAGGAAGGCTTATCTATAGGCATCAAACTTAATTTACAAGAATCATTAAGCAGACTGGGCTTTCCCTGGAATTACCAGGTCAGTTTATGGGCTTCTTGATACACTTGATAGACCTGTTGACAAGAGAGACAAAGCAGGAGCAGGCCCAAAGCCAAATAATCAGCTCCTCTTTAGGGGAGGTGCCTTGAAGAATTCTTTTCCAGCTTGAGATCAGAGATTTAGGGCTATAAGAATAAAGACTGAGATTGGGATCAGAAAAAGACAAAAAAAGGTGATGAGAGGAAAGTAGGTTGAAGAGGCATGAGTGCCTCAAGGGGAAAATGGTGAGGAGGGAAAAGTTGATGTTCAAAGAGAAAAGAATTTGCACATGCATGAGGTAGGTAGTACAAACAAGGCAGAGGTCAGTCGATTGCTTCTGGCAATCTGATCCAAGAATATCCATCAATATGTTTTACTATGAAGTTATTAAAGGTAATGTTTATAGAAGTCTTGGTTTTAGGAGAACTTGTGTTTCCTCCCAGTCCTGTTTTTATACAGGAAATTTAATTTTATAGCACTGTACTGTAGACTGTCTGAAATGTTCACAGTTGCCAAATATGTGTCAGATTTTCATTTAGGTCAAGCGGATTGTCTTGGATAAGATGGCCAGTAACTCCAATAGAGACTTTGATTAGCTGAAGATAGCATCTGGTATCTGAACATAGACTAAATAAGGTTAGAAGGGACCAGCAGATGTCATCTATGCAATGCCTTGCTTCAAGCTGGGATAATATAAAAGATAGATCAAGCTTGTCTAGTCAAAGTTTGCAAATCACCCCGGATGGAGATCCCATAGTCTTTCTGGGCGCTTGTTCCAGTTCATTTTGAATTATTTTTTCTTATGTCCAATGAGATTTTTCTCTTGTTGCAACTTGTGATTTCTGTCTCCTGTCCTTTAATTGCCCACCTAGGAGAAGAGTCTAGCTATGTCTCCTCTTTAATCCCACTTTGTTTAGTTAGATTAGCAATTAGATCTCCCTCACAGTCTTCTCTTCTCTAAGCCAAACAAACCCATTTACTTCAGCCTTTCATTGTATATCATTATATTCAGGTTGTAAATATTTCTCTTGTTCTGGGGGCTCCAAAACTAGTGATAGTATTCCAGATAGAGCCTTATAAGCATTTAGTAGAGAAGAAAAATAATTTCCCTTGACCTACTGACTGCTGTTTTGTTAATGCACACACACACAAAAAAAGTGCACATATATATAGAAATAAAGGAGATAAACAATGAAGATATATGAAAGAAGAGGAAAAAGCAAAGCTTGGTCAGCAAAATTGCAAGTATTGTGGATCTGAAAGTGTAGTTGTGCTAGGCAGCCATGCTGTCAGGCAGTGGAAAAAAGGCTTTCTGTTAGCTTTTATAATGGAGAGGCCTTGGCAAGCAATATTGCCACCTCAGGACACCTGCAGATTTTTGGGTGCCAACAGAGTATATCCCAGGCAGTGCCCCAGAGGGCAAGATTCTTATTTGTCAGTTTTCCCTTCCTCTCTCCTAATGTAAATCATCTTGGCTTATCTAAGAGATATAATTTATGACCAACCTGCTGGCTGGTCAGCTTCATGTCTCTCATAAATTAGATAGCCAGACATATGTAGGTCAAGTCTGACAAAGCAATGCATGTCTTTAGAGGAGGAATTCTTTCCAGTCCTTCTTTACATTGATTGTTGCCACACATCCCTATTTTTTCCTTTTATGTTCCTCTTTTTGTCAACTGTTCATTGTCCCTGTTTTTCCTCTCATTCTCTTCTTTTTCTCCAGCTGGGCATGTTGATGGCTGTACCAGATCAGTATATGAATTTATCTGACATTTATGCCCAATCTTTTGTTTATCCCACACCCCAGATATGGAATAAAGGACTACATTCCTCTTCCCAATCTTTCCTCCCTTGTTCTCTCTACATAGGCACATTATTTCATGATGAGAGGAACTGCAAAGAAAGTTCTTTGCATGTCAAAGCTCATGACGTTCTGTTGTAGCTGAACAGGGGTAAGTCCCAGCTCTTCTCAAGTTCTCAAGAAAGATTTTATTTAGTCTCAGATGGGCCTGTGGGCTATGATAGCACTTGCTGTACAGCAAGGCCTGAGATCCATTTTTTTAAGATCAGTTCTGTACTTAATACTGTTGGTCAACATAATGATAAGAGAAGAAGCATTAGTGAGGAGGCTGCTATACCATCCACAGAAGTCTTTAGGCAGTGCAGTTTATTTTGTTCTGGCATAAAGTATTTGCAGTAGAAGAAGTTATTGATATAATTCTGCTATCAAAGTTCTTTTTTTCTTTTTAACCTGTAGTTCCCTCACTGACTATTGATTAATACAGTCAAGAGAAAGAAAAGTTGGAGTTGGGAGAAGACTGTGGTATGGGGTGTTCTTCTGGCATTATCAGCACCAGGACAGAAGTAAGTAATATCAAAAATGGGTCTAATTAAAGACCTTCTCTACTGTGGAAAGTGATGATTCCACTAAAAGGCCTCAGCAAAAATTGGTCCAGTTAGCTGGAAGCAAAGGGGGATGTCTGTACAAAGACTTTTCTAGTCAGTTAATGAGGATACATTCAGTTCAATCCCATTTTGAGTACGATCAGGCCAGGTTTTGAAGGTTACTTGTCCATTCTCACTTTAGTGGAATATATTACAGTGCAGATTAGCTCTGTGAGGTGCAGAGATATTAATCAAGGTGGGGAAAAAAGAGACACAAGTTTCTCTTTTAAATGCTTGATTATAATTTTGCAGAAATCACTTATTCTGTCTCAGGGTAGTATTAAAAGAGCCTTGTGGACAACAGCCTGCTTTAGTATTAGAGCAGCCAGTATGGGTAATCTAGTATGGGAAAAAAAGGGGAAAAGTGAGTGCCTTAAGTTGTCTGAGTTTTTGTAATTGCTGGCAAATCCACTGGACTGGGCTGTTGACAAACAGGACAGGGAGAACTGGAGATAGATCCCTGGTAGATCTGAGAGACAAAATCAGCCAAACATCTTGGGCAAGTTTGGAAGCTTGTTTCTTGTTTGGCTCATTTCCTTCCCCCTTCCCCCATTTATCTGCAGCAGAAGCAGTGTTGAAGGGTGTGTACTCTGTCTGGCAGGCTGTTGGAGGAGTCTCTGGCCTCAAATTACACAGCATGAGAACTCTGTGCATAAAATTAGCAGCAGAATTCTGTGTATTAGGTGCCAGGGAAAAATGTCACATTCAGCAGAACTCGGAGGTGAGAGGTGGTACAGAAAGAACTGGAACGGGACATCAATCCCCCTCTACCTTTTACTGTTTTGCAGCAGACATATCTGAGTTCATAACTAGCTGGCTTGGAGCAAAGATTATTTGGGTAGTAAATAAATTTTATTACATGTCTTAGTAACAAGGATGTTTGATTTTTCTTCCTTTTTTTTCCTCTTTCACTTGTTCTTTTTCTGTTATTCTGAAGACTTTTCACTTTTTGTCTTTTCACAAGGAAATTGCTTTTCACTCACGAAGAAGTGCTATTGACATATTGTTTTCTGCCCGCCTTTCTACTTTCCTGTGGTCTTGATTCCTAGTGAGAAACCCACTGTAATGGCACTACATTCAGACAGTGCAACAGTTTATGCAAGTTGTAGTGAAATCTGGAAAACTAAATAAAGTGCTGGCAAACAGGGCAAAGGCACTAAGACAGAGAGAAGCAGCTATCCAAGGACTGGATTCTTTAGATACTATCTTAGTAGCAGCTATCTCATTCAGAAAAACTATTACAGAAAAGGTCATGGTTTGAAAGTGTGCTTTGGCTCCTTCCTTACATCATAAAAACAGTAAATTTGTTGCCACACCAGTGTTAGTTTGCCTTCAAGCATATGCGTGAGAGACGCTGCATTAGCATCTGTATGTGAAGATGGACTGTCAAAAGACATAAATGTACACTTGCTTGAATTGTTTGGGGACGTACATGTGCACTGTGTTGTCAGAGTGCTTTTGTAAGACAAAGTTACCAGGCAGCAATGTTGGTTTAATGTATTCCTCCCCATTCAATCCCCATATTGATGTCTGTGCTGTGAACTCATCTGGGAAATTGATCCATGGCTTAACTAATCCAGCTGTAAAAACATTTTTTTATCTGACGTATTTTGCAGTACAGCCTCAGATGTGCCAACCTGTGGAGCAGCAAAAAGCAAGAGTATGTTTCCTAAGCTGATACCATCATCATATACTCATTTCTTGAAATCACAGCTTCAGAGTCCCCCATTACCTTTGTTTGGCTCAGATTATTGAAACAATCTGCTAGCAGAATGGTGTATTCCCAGATTAGATAGTGCTCTGGGGCAGAAAGCTGTTAATTTAATTTCCTTGGTGTTTTTTCTGTAGTAGGGCAGGCCCATTGGCTACAGTTCTTCAACATACATGATAGTTTAACAACCACATTCTTTCCTAAAGGTTTGCAAATCAGTTTTAAGGGCTGGCATCAGAGCATTACTTTTTAAAAGAGCTACATTTTTATATTGTTTTCAGTTTACACTGTAGGTGATTTTGAGTGCAGGTGAGTTGCTAAGGATAATGGGTGTAGTTTCTCACTTTTCACCTGACTTTCCCAAAGAATTATACCTCTATTGAGCATTCTTCCTTTTCACTCTTCCCCCATGAGGAAAGTGAAGTCCCATTTTACGTTTGGTAAAGCTGAGGCATAAGGAATCACATAGCAAGCCAGTGGCTGGACTGAATGAAGTTATTTGAAGGGTCTCTTATTTAAACCCAGCTTCACACAAAAAGGCAGCCTTCTGCCTACTGAGGAGATGCAAACTCCAGCCTTCCATACTTGAAATGGACAGACTGGCAGCTGGCTTGGGATCAGATTGCTTATTGGCAAGGTAATTGGTGGGCTCATTTCACAAGTCTATCTTTCAAGGAATAAAGGCTGAAGTAATAAAAGGCCAGTAGTTGAGGCAGCAGGTGAGACAGGCTGTAGACAGTTCTGACTGACAGTTCTGTAAGTTCTGACTGACAAAACAAAACTTTGACAATTACAGGATCTTGAGTCTTATTGTCTCTATATTTGCCACTTGCCTGCCTATATTAATCTCTATCCCCCTTACCCCCCAGTAGGAAATATTGCCCCCCAGCTAGGGAATATTGTCCCAATTTATTAACCATTAGAAAATGAGCCATAAACTCTCTATAATGAGCAGACTGGATATGTCTGTACCAGAAAATTGTGCTTTTTTGACTATATCAGTGTAGCTTAAGTAGTACAACTCCCCTTGGGTAAAGACGATTATAACAGTGTAAAAGTGCATATCCAAATATAGCCAAGTCGCGCATGGGAATGTACCTTTATACCACTAATAACTAGGTCCACAGTAAGTCACAGATTTATTTCCTTAACTTTAGGAACCTGAGGTGACAAAATTGGGAATATAGTTACTTTATAATTCTTGTATATTCCAAGGAGAGAGATAAAACCTTCAGAGGGGGAGTTGGCCCACTTGAGGTCTGATTTACTGGCCAGTGGTGCCTGTCTCTATTCACTGTCTCTTCATAGAACTTCCACTTAACTAAAGGCACTTATCTAAAGTTTCTAAATTAAGTAAAAGGAATTTGGTAGCAGGATTTCATCAAATGGATGGGGAAGTTAAACTATTAGAAAGAGTGTAGGAAGGTTTGAATGCAGCAAATTCCAACCCTATTTTGAGATTTGAGAAAGTTCAGTGAAATTTATTTTGAGTAATATTGACAGGTCTTTTGAATTTGTGAAACAGACAAAGCAGGATTTTCTTTGTCTTGAGTAGCAATAACTGACAGATTTTTAACTCTCAGATGATTAGGAGACTAAAACACAGAGACTCTCCTGCCACAAAGGGACACTACAGCTATGCACTTAAAACTAGTTTTTAAGCTTCTGGAGGGATGGTTGTAGGAATAGCTCTCGCAGGAGTTCTTGGATGGAGCTATCCTACTTCTTTGTCTGCAATGGCCAGTTAACAGATTTTGACACTGGTAACTGACTGGAACATACAGGTCCACCTCCAGCCCACATCTGTCACACACAGTAGCAGTGGCAAGCTCTGTCCTATTTCTTCCCTCTTTGTCTCTTTTATTCTGGAAGTGACATGCTGTCTGGATGAAGAAATGTTCTGTTACTGTTTCTGAGCTTCCATTTTTCTCAGTTAGCCTAGTCTTGGGCATGCATATCCAGCTGAGCTCTACAAGAACAAAAAGCCCCATTGCTCATCAAGAAGTTACTACTGTTCTGGCAAGACTTCCTTTAACTCTTCCAGTCTTAGGTAATCCTACTGTATCAGAGAGAAATCCTGTTTCTTTTTAAAAGATTTTTAAAGGAAGCAGGTTTATTGTAAAGGAAGAATTGTTTTCCAGAGAGGAAGATACTAACACTGCTTGTGATATTGCTCTGCATAAGAAAAGCTAGCAAGATCTGGCTATGGCATCATGAACTAACAAAACCCAGAATGATACTGTTGAACCCATATTTCCAAAATAGCTGATGATGACTAAAGAAAAACCTCACTTTTGGGGGTAACTTTTCCTGCAATACTTATTCCTTGTTTTGCTCAAGCAGTTGAGGTGCAAAAGCCAAGATTCAGTTATGGGTTTTAGTTTGATGTTCCAAGAAAAATGTAATTTAAAAAAAGGCTGCTGATTCTTTAATATTTGTTTCTGTAAAGCCCTTTCATGTTGAGTAGTAATTTATTCTAGAAATGACACCATAAAATTCACTGCCAGGAACAGTGGTAGATGCTGATCTTCAAATTTCTGTAGTTCACAAGGGATTGTTTAGTTCTGTTTATATCAGCAGGGCATGATCATAGTCCTTTTCTGCCTGTGCTTACTAGTTACATTTCACCCTAAACAAGCAGTCATGGAAACTGTGTCCAGATTTAAATCAAAGCAAATTTCCAAAGTCCTATTTATCTATACTCCTGTGCCTTTTCTTCTCCCAGCACAATGTGTGACAGGGAGAGTATCCATGCACTCAGCCAATACAGATTGAGCCGTTATCTAATGAAGAACATAAAACCAGTCAGCTCAACGTATCTCCTCTTTGGGTTTTTTTTTTGAGAAGTTCAGAAAGATAGGACAACTTTTTTTTTTTTTTTTATGAGTTTGTTTTCTTCTGTCCTGAAAGCATATATTGAAGAAAAAGGGTCTCATTACTTACCATTGGACCAACTGCCTTCTAAGGATTTTGTAGTACTACCTGCAAAAGAGCACTGAAGATTACAGGGCAGACATGAGTAGCTTATCATATGTTACTTTTGTCCAAAAATTTTACAGAGCTGTAATTCATTATTCATGTGCAGTTATAATAATGATAAGGAGTTTAAACACAACTGTATTTGAACATAAATATTGTAAAAGTCTATTAAAACATTCCGTAAAGCTGATGGTAACCATAAAACCAAAATCTGTACAAGTATGTAGTATGAACGGAAAATGGAATATAGCCCCACATCACTTTTCCCGAATCAGTGTTACCAGCTGCAGCTCAGTCTTAAGCAACCACAGAAGACAAGACACTCAACTGCTAATGATGTGTAAGCTACAGAAACGAACATTCCACATGTCCTTTGAAAACAATAGGTTGAATGAAAGTATCTTGCAAGCCAACTCTGCTGTATGTGTTTCTATTTGATGTTCATCTTCCCTGCAGTGACTGTTAAAATGTTATTTCCTTTACAGATTAATCTGTGATGAGACCAGGTATCTTTTAAGAATATTATTCTTGTTTGCTTTATTCTGTCACTTAACAAATTTATTCTATGGCTGGTGACTGAACATAACTATGCAGCACTTTTCTAACATCAGGTGCACCAGAGAGGAGCCATTATTCTAGAGCATACAGACATGCACAGCCAAAATGATACAGTAGCTGCTGCCCTGTTAGACATGGTATGTAGTGCTGTCAACAGAATTGATTCAGATGAGTATTTTTGCTATGTTCCTTTGATTTACCTTTTATTAGTGGTTTGTGTATCCATAGTGATTTGGGACTACACTGTCATTTTCCATTAGAATTCCATGCTTGCTCTGGCTGTTTGGTTATAACTAATACTGTCAGATTTCCAAGGTGCTGTGTATCCTTGTCCAAGGATTTTCTGACAATATCTGCATTGGGCAGAAGGCCACAGTTTCACAGTTCACAGGCATACATGGCCAAAATAATATAGTAGGTGCTGAATTGCAGAAAGGTATGTAATAGTTTCAAGCATATGGTCATGATGCAGTCACCTGAGGATTTTCTTAGTGGTCTCATTAAATTAATTAATTAATTAGTATTTCCTGAACGTGATGCCTGCTTTCTCTTGCACATGGATAAGGGTTGATGCATAGTGCCATAATGACCATGTTGCCGGTGGTGTATGGGTGGGTTCTCTCAAAACTGAGAGCTGACCATGTCAGTTGATGAAATTGGATACTTTCCTAGTGCAGGCATATCTCTTGACATGGGTACTGTGATTATGGTATAAATTTTGTAATGGACATTTATTTAATTCATCAATAATAAAATAATTACTTGAGCAGAGAGAGAATGTGGCTTTGACTAGACCCAGCCCTTTTCCTCAGCAGTGGAAACTGCTATTTTTACTATAGTAGCACAACAGCAGAAATTGAGAGAAAACACCTGGTAGTTGAGGCACTGATTTGGCACAGAAGAACATGGCAAAGCAGTGTTTTGAATCTTAGTCTCTCACAGCCTTGGTGACCCTCTAACCAATCAGCTATCCAGTCTTCTGAGGTTAGAATCTGCCTTTTCATCAGAAAATAAGATTTTGGTTTTGGTTTGGTTCAGAATAAGAAAATGTTTCAGAATCAGGAACTTTCTTAGCAGGTTTATTCTCTCGGATTAGTATTATTCTCCCAGATTAGTGTTATTACTGGCTATAATCTCTCAGATTAGTATTATTACTGGCATTATTCTCTCAGATTAGTATTATTACTGGCTATAATCTCTAGTAGAGGGTAGTGGAATTGATTTGCTGCTCTCAATTTGTTTTACTTGGCTTACAGCAAAGCAGTTGCATAGACAATTTGTCTGTGAGGTTGTCTGTCGACTTGTTCTTGAAAAGCCACGTCTCCAGGTAAACAATGAGCAAATATTTTTGCATTCTGTCACATCCTCTGTCTCTTAAAAGATGTACCTGCATTGTATCTAGATTTTCTTCCAAGAGATTTGAAAAGATTAGAGTATCCTTTTTATGATTATCTTTTCAAAACTATGATATGCATCAAATATAAACAGTTACCTTAAAAGTACCCCTCCAGCCTTTCTATTTCACTTTTATTAAAGTTTGCACAGTTCTTGTGCTTTCCACAATCTTTTTGCATGTGTCGGGAGGGCTCCTCTGAATTTTTATGAGTTCATATATTGTGATCTTGTTATTAAAAGTTCTGGTCAAGGTGATCTGTTCCTATTTCCTTCTGAATTTCAGGAGAAAGCAAGAGGATTGCAGTTGGAAAACTTGATTATTTTCTCACTCAAGGCAAAGGGAAGAGAATAATGAGCCTGACTTCAGGTTACGTGAGGACAGCACATTTAGCAGGCCTGATCAAGAAAAGGGAATACACAGCAGAGTGTGAACGTCTGGGAAAATACTCATATCTAACATCACCACTTAAAACTACTCTGGTCAGGCTGTGTGAACAGCACAGAGTAGCAGATCACTCAGAAAGTACAGTTCAGAATTTTGTAGCTTCTCCTGGTCCTTTCTGATCAAGAGACACTGTATCACCTCTCAAATTCTAGAATGGTGCCTTCAGTTATCCACAGGAAAAAGATGGGTGAAGAACTTACTTCATTAAAATGCAGTGAAATGCAGTTTACTCTCAAGGCTGATGATTACAGTTGTAAATAGAGTTTTATTTTGAAGGATGCTGGTTGACTTTTGCTCCATTCAAATGAGAATTTTTGTGCTTGATAGAGGAAGAAGGAACCAAATATATATTGAACATGAAAATGGAAGAGAGTCAAAGACTGAAATGGGGAGACAAAGATACTACACATGACAGCTTTTGACAAAGGCAGATAAGCTATGCTGCAACTTATCCACAGTGTTAGGAAAAAATGGTTTCCTCATCACCGTCTTCCTTTTACTTTCTTCTTGAAAGATTGTCAGCTGATGTTGTACAAATGCTATATCACTACCCTTTGTGTGCAAGGCAGGGCAGTCAGGATTCTCTTTGGCTGAGCCACTAACCTGTCTTTGTAGATGGCAAATGTGGATTGTTCTGAGCACATGAAGCTGAAAAGATCTCTGCTCTTTCAAGGACTCATGTCTTACTTGCATTGATCCATCCTTCAAAGCTCATTTCGTAATCTCCCGTGCCTGATACCCTAGTACCCATATGTTTGGCAAGGTTGAATTTCCTGACCATACTTTCTGCTCCCACTTGAAAATTTATTCTTTAGCTCCACCTCCTGGCTCTTGGTCCATGGAAAGGACGATTCTCAGGAATCACAGAGCTTCAAGAAGGGATTGGAAATATTCCTCCTAGTTTACAAACATTAGTGTAGAGGTGTATGTGGGGAAATTCTAGCTGGGGTAAACGGAATTTGTTGAGCCCACTCATACTGGCTTTCCACAGAGGCAGATCTTTTGGTGAAGAGGTGGACAATAGAAGATGGGGCTCATAGTTTCTGCTTTTTTGTTGGGCTTTTTGTTTCTCAACTGTGGCAGTTTCGATACATGACAGACATCACGAAACGGTTTTTCTTTATGACTGTTTTTTCTCTAGTACTTCCTCAATCTCATGGGGGTGGGGATGTACAGAAGAAATCCTCTGACACTGAGACATTACAAAAAAGGCCTTGTAGAGGGCTCTTGATTCACGCAGGGAGAATTGCTTTGACTGTGTTCATCCTACCCAGCCAGGAACTGCCCAAGAAGTGGAGGAATAGAACTTAGCCATCTGGTTTTAAGAAGCAGAAAACCATGTCTCTTCCCCGACAGCTGCGAGAAAAGAGGTAATGTTTCTCTCCCTCCTACCACCTCCCCAACAGCCTCCATGTGACTGTTACAATCTGTTAATTTAATTTGGATGCAAGCTTCTTTGATGATTCTAAAAGGCTTCTTGTTATTGTAGCTTCCAAACTATTAGGCTGCTTGGTGTGGAGCAGACCATTTCTTAAGTTGGAGTGGACTTTCTTCTTTTCGTGGGGAATATTCACCACCTATGACAATAGTGGATCATTGTCCTCTTCATAGCTGCAGTTTCCCTTTTACCAGGGTTTATGGTATGAGTGTTTCTGATATGACTAATTATATCTCTTGATCTCCATAACCACATCCCTCTTCACAGTAAGTGGTAGTATTTATGGTGTTGTGGGTGGTGCTGATTCATGTCATTCTCCTCGTACAGCAAGCTATTGCAAGGCTTTGCATCATTACTTCAGCCTTCCAGATGGGCTACACATTGTGGAAGCCCCTGCTTGGGATGTTCTCCTAGCAGAATAAACTGAGCCAACTGCCATGTTTTTTGTATTATCAGAATATTTAACATTACGTCAGCTTGGCATTTCTTACATGATCCTTTTTAAAGTTTCTCTTTCTCTCTACCTCTTTTGTTATCCTTTTTTCCTTTTTCCTCATTCTTGGTCCTTTTTATGTAAGTGTTAATATAAATACCACTCTAAAAACATTGAGTTGTAAGATTGAAGCAAAGATGAAATTTTCTTCTGTGTGTCAAAGATGTTGTACCAAGGAGAAGGTCCCAGAGGAAGAAGCACCTGCCAATCCATGCTGTTTTATTGTGTGGACAATATAGACAAGAAACATAAGAGTGTGGTCATATGGCTGCTCTGTAGGTGTTCCTGCAGGGATCTTTCCTTCTCTCTTGCTTCAAATCCAATACTTTCTAGGATCTGCAAAGCTTATTTTAACCTTGCCCACTATCATGTGTTCTTTCACACATTTTTGACATTTTCAAACTAGTATCTTTGTGCTTGCTTCAGGTTATCTGCTGTGACTGGGAGGTTTCCCTGTAAATATTTGCTAGATTACTTGTTCTTTTTTCAAAGCCTAAGAGTCTGCTTTACTGTGTTGTCTACAAGAAAACTTGACAATATTTTGACAGCTGGTACAGGCACCAGTAGTTATGATACAGACCAATACTATGTCTTTGTTTCTTTGCTTTTTTTCTGTTTGTACTTATCCTTCTGTTGTCTCTTTTCTTATATGTATAAGGTACATTGTATGCATCTCACACATAGAGCGTAAGCTTTTTAAGAATTAGCTTCATGCTGTCAGTTTCTACAGCACCTAGCACAACAAGCTCTTTTCTCAGAACTGTTTCCTATTCCCTACAGTAACACAGTAATAATAACACCATAAATCATGGTATATAATGATCTCCTTAGAATAAGAGATACTGCTGCAGAATTATTATTGCAAATTTACTAGATGCTGTAGGGAGGATTAAGAATGCATCCACAGTTGATCATATTTCTCAGGAAAAGCTTACCAGCTCAAGTGTTTCTTTTGTAGTCCTGCTACTCTAGCGAGCCTAGGAATGATAGGGATGTTTTTCAGGCTTGATGAATCTTCACAACGGTCACTGACTTGTGCTGAACTTATAGAAACTTGACATCTCAAGATCAGACCTCCAGAGGAAGAGAATGACACCATGAGTTTCTAGCTTCTTGGTTTTAACACTAGATGATATGATGTTGCCTAACTATCTTTGTTCTGTATGGCACAGAGACCTCCGAAGGCTAATGCCAGTATGAGTAATCTAAATCTTTTGTTCTTGCTTCACAGTGATTTTGACCAGCTTCCAGATGATGTACCTGTTTCAGCTAACATTGCAGATATTG
The DNA here is from genome assembly GCF_031877795.1 of Strix aluco. Lineage (NCBI taxonomy): Eukaryota > Metazoa > Chordata > Aves > Strigiformes > Strigidae > Strix > Strix aluco. The sequence continues at coordinate 30,068,147 of NC_133935.1, forward strand.
AAGAGAAGAAAGGCTTTACTAGTTATTATGTAAGAAGGGACATTTATCCTGTCTCTATACACCCTCATCTGTGACTGGTTTGGTTGTGGGAAGCAAAATGCAGTTAATATGGTGTAATTGCTTTTTGGCATGAATAGTTCTGTGTGGAGAACTCAGTGCTTCTTTTTTCTGGAATAGTCCATCACAGATTTAGCCTAAAAATTTATTGCTTGGGTGAAATGGGACAAAGATATCCTCTAACATTGCTTGTTTTCTAAATTCTTACCTAATTTCTGATTTATTTCCTGTTAGAGTGCTGTACCTTTGGTGAAGATAGTGGGAAAGGAATTCAAAGATGGTAGAAGGACAGGGTCATTATTCTATGGTACTGGCAAGTTAGGATGCTTCCATCTCCACAGAAGGTAGCATATTAATAAGTCATGAAAGAGCACACAGGAAGGGAATAGGAGGGAAGAGCACTATGAGATCTTCTGAGGAGGGATTTTGGATAAGACCGGCTCAGTCTGACTTCTGCTTTTGCTGGAGATACTGCTCATAAAACCTTCCCACTGCAGTATGCAGGTTTTACTGTAGAATATACTGATGTTTGATTGCTCTGTCTTTATGTTTTCTGAAGGATCTGGCTGCAACGTGACTCATAGTTCAGTGCATGGAAATCATGACCTCCCTTAGAGCAAAGCAGTTTTGGCAAGAGATAAGAAATAAGTAGTGGTTCAAGGAGGTCAGGCCATATTTTCTGAAATTGTGTAATTTTTAAAGTCAAAAAGAAGTATGAAGGCCTTAGACTCTGAAAATCAATTAATTTAGATGTCTGTCTATAGATTTAGATGTCCAAAGCATCCTATAGTAAAATATTTGTATTTACTTCCTTAATGTTTTGTTTGTCACTGAGGGAAGGTGTGTAAGCATAGAGTAGCATCTAGTCATTTCAGGTTTCCTTTTAAGACTATGTAGTAGAGAGCAGCCACAGGATCATGATCCATGGGAAAGCTGGATCCACACATATACCACACTGTTTGGTGCTATTTTGTTATTTCCTAGTACTTGAGTCTGCAGATGCATAACTGAAGGCTTGCTTTCCACTCTGCCCCTAAGACAATATTCCCACTACTGGAGCACTGATCTCATGTTCCTATTGAATGCCTCACTTTCATTTGGTAAGTGTTGATAAGTATGAACATCAGCCTGAATCCCTCTTCTCTGTTTCAGATGTTTGTCATTGAAGTAAAGGTTAAAGGTGGTGGCAGATACCTGATTTTCCGACGCTATCGTCAGTTCTATGCCCTGCACACCAAACTAGAGGAGAGATATGGGGCAGAGAGCAAGAATAGCCCTTTTACCTGCACCCTTCCCATATTGCCAGGTAAGTTGTCAGTACCAAATATATGCATGATTAGCAGCTTTTTCAGCCCCAGCCTGTCCTAAAGAGTGCATTGTAGGGAAGTGGTTGTGATGAGGAACTAGTTCCATTGGCAGTCACTTCACCTGTGATAAGGTCCATTTAGAAACCTAAAATCCTTTAGAAAATATGTATTTTCTTGGAAATCCTACTTTCTTCTGATTGCTTCATTTCTCTGACAGCCTCCATTTTTTGTCTTCAATAACTGTCACAGGTTTTATATTTTCCAGGAAAAGTTTATGTTGGGGCCAAAAAGGAAATTGCTGAGAACAGGATTCCTATCCTAAATGCCTACATGAAGGTAAAACTTAAAACTAAGGTTGAGATTGCACTGAGCACTGCAGATACTTACCTCTTGAAATCAGCTAAGAGAGACAGTACTGTTGTAGTCCTAGGTATCTACTTCTCTCTTTGTTTTGACTGAAGACAGTGTCCACACTGTGGGACAACCAGCAGTCCTATTCGCCAGATTGTTCAGGCTCTAAGATCTGTTGGAGTATGCAGTTCACAAAGGCTTACTTCCTGCCTTCATATATAGATAGATATCCTTACAAAAAAACCCCTAAGACGTATGAGAAAATGGTGAATCTCCACATGTTGCGTGAATATGGAGTTGGCTTGTGCACCTAAGGGACTAGGAGAGTGGGGTGGGCTGCTGGCTGTACCTGCTCTACAGTGAAGATGCAGCCAGTAGCATCAAGGAGAGAAATTTTTTGCGTGCAGGTTAACTGAAAACCTGACTTTAAATCAGTAAAAGTGTGAAGCACTAGCCAAGACTTCAGTACTTAAGATTGCCTTCTTTCCACAGTCATTCATGTTCTGAAGGGAAACACAAAGCACAATTTACTCCTTCTGCAGTAAATCAGGCACAAAAAGAGTGAAGCAATACATTAGCCAACTGGAGGAGTAAACAGGAGAAACTGTCAGCTGTTCAGCTGTGTCCTGCTGAGTGAGAAGGGAGAGGAGGAAGATTTCTGGCAGTAATGAATATCCTTCATGATCCTGTAGGTCAGAGAGGCATATTTGTTACATGTAAATAAATACAGAATTGGTCTCTCCCACTGTTACACTCTGCTTCCTACTTGCTCTTGGCACAGAACCTACTCTGCCTACCCATTTGGGTGTTGATGGATGAAGAGGTACGACTGTTCTTCTACCACTCAACCTTTGATAGTGAACAGGTGCCTCACAGACTGAGACGACTTCGCCCACGGACACGCCGAGTGTAAGTGATTGGCATGTTTTTTCAGCATTGCTTGATGTAAGAGAAGCTGTCCAGTTTTGTGGGGAGAGAGAGATTAGGACCACCACTGTGTTTCCCAAGTGAATCCATGAAGTCCTAATATGAGGATCTTTGTGGTAGAATGAACACAGGGTATTCCTTGTTTTCAGCAATCTCAATTTTCTGAAGTGGATGTGGTACTTGCATTAAAGGAAAAATCCAAAGTGAGAGTATAGCTTGCTTTTAAAAAAATGCTGCTCAGCTCTATCTGTTGATAATTCTTTAATAGCAGTATCTATTATAATGTGCAGAATATACAGGCCAATCTTAAGGACATAGGCTTACACCGCTGAAGTCAGTGTGAGTTTTGGCACTGAATTCAGTGAGGTCTGGTTCAGACACTAAATGAAACTGAATATTTAATTTGTTACTGTCCTTTATCTAAACAGGGGCTTGTCCTACATAGCAGCATTAACATCCCTTTGGAGAACTGCTAAGTAGATGTCATACTTCATTACCCTTCAGAGAAATTAATTCTCCTTTCAACATAACAAAGATGAACCCACTTCCTTTTCACTTTCCTCAAACAGTGCAAAAACTGCATGCGTGTATGTGTTCCTGGATGTGTGTATGACGGCAGAGTTTGAACTGAATGTCATGAATGCTAGAAACAGGGATGCCCAGAAGGCAGAGTGGGGAGGCTGAGCGGTGCTGTGGAAGAGAGGTTGAGGATACTGACTGTATTGAAAATTCCATCTGTTCTCAGCAGCAGATATTATCCGATTGCTGCTGCTCTGCACTGAAACTGAGAGACCTAGGGCGATGTTGTTGCATCCATATTTATTTACTTAAGTGCTGCACACAGATTCTCATGCAGTTTCTCCAGTGATCTATGGCTTGCCTGCCTCTTAAATAATGAAAATGTGGACACTGTACTACTGATCATGTAGTATTTTTGATGACTGGAAAGACATATTTACTTCCCTGTTGTCTCCTTTCTTTGCAGTAAAAGCATTTCACCTCAAGTGCCTATTTTTGACCGCATGGCAACACCACGGGCTGAGGTGAGTACTCTGCACAATCTGTCATAGGATAGGAGATTAAACTCTCTTTCACTTTGGCGTCTCATTGATCAAGTTGCCTTTTCCAATTAGAGCTTGGGGAAAGAAGGGAAAGTGAAATTAACACAGGGAAGTAATTGATTTTAATAACAGGGAATGAAACAAAGGATGGAAAGAAGTGTTCTGTTCCTCTTTACCTGAGTAATAAGAAGGTCCACTGTGAAGTCAGAATCACCCAAGGTTCAAAACTGAGAGACAACTTACTGCCAAATGGTCCACATTTACATAGTGATATCCATAAATTAAATTTAAAACAAGCGCAAGCTTCAGTCTCATTGACTTCAGCATATGTTTAAGAGCTTTGCAGGTGAGGCATCGTAGTATTTTCTGTAACATAAGTGTTCTACTGAAAAGTGCCTATACCCTAATCTTTTGCTGTATATTGTCTTGGTATTAAACACATGGAACTGCTTTGTAACCGGTACTTGTCTGAGCATGGTCTTGCTTCCTGGAACATGTGATCTGCCGTGTAAGATTAAAAAAACCCATGCAAGTGCTTTGAGGTTTGTTGGTTTTGGTTTTTACACTGAGTATGGCAGGTCTTGGATCAGTCATATCTCCTGGGTTTTATCTCTGAATTTATTAATATTGAATATATCTACCAAAACTTTTCAATAGATGAAATGGCTTTTGACAGAGACATATGTTAAGTAGACATATATTAAGTAGACATATGAACTAGCACCACAACTGTAGCCATTGTCTTTTTTTTTATTAGGACAACCCTTGGCATTAAGAAGACCAAAAAAACCCATCTCAACACAGAATAAAGAACACCTTTTCATTTTTGCTCCTCTAAGAGTATTTAAATGGCTACCATGTTCTCTAAGGACAATTGGGGAAATGTGCATTTCTGATAACTTGGCCTCTTTAATTATTCAAGAACAGCTTGTTAGGGTGGTGGCATGTGCTTACCTCCTTTTTTTTTGCCCTGAAGGGGGCATCTAAGTTCCATTTTAACTACATGATAATTTCCCAGACATCCCCAAATCTCTCAGTTCAGCATACAGGCCTGATAGGTAGATGTAAAAACAACAGTTAGTTACCATTAAATTAGAACACAACACTTCCGCAATTTTTTAAGGCTCTTTGTGATATTTTTCAGCAAATCTGAAAGCTGTAAAACTGCAATCAGAAATAATACATATTTCTTAATTTCTCAGGATTTCAAGTTTTCAAGTTGTCAATTGTCTTCAGCTCTGTTGACTTACTTGATTTTAAGTGTTTTCAACTTCTTTATATTTATTTCTCTGGTGCTCAGTGTCCTGACACTTTAAGAATCCTAGCATGTAGCTCTCTGAGCTGTGTTTATCCTAGTGCTTTCACTACTTCTTCAAAGCATTTTTGTGTGTGCCAAGTAGGAGAAGAAATTGTGAGAACTTCAGACTACAGTCATATATATGCTCTTACCTCAGAAATACATCTGTGATGATGAAGTGCATATTATCATGCTGCTTTATGCTCTCACCCCAAGAACAGAACAGAAAGAAAGATTCATTTTTGTAGTTCTGTGAGTTAATAATTTCAGTGTTATACTTTCCATAGGCACTGTTTGATTTTTCTGGAACCAATAAACTGGAACTCAGCTTCAAGAAGGGAGACTTGATCTATCTACTCAGCAGAGTAAACAAAGACTGGTTGGAGGTAAGACTGCAGTAGCAGTACTCAATTATTAGCATACCTTGAAATATATGAGTAGAAAGGGCTCTCCTAGTCCTTGGGATGAGTCTCCTCCTTTCAAGGATAAACTGCATCATAATCAGGTCTTACTGTCAAGAATAAATCCTTGACTCCAAATTTGAAATTTTTTCTTTCCTTGATGATTTTTAGCTTACAAATTTTGTGCCCTCTAGACTTCAATTTTCATTTGCATTTGCTTCTGCTGGAATGTTTTTAAATTCTTTGGAAGTGATTAGAACACAAAAAGGCCACAGAAAGGAGATGGAAACTCCATTTCAGCGATTAATTGGTTTCTTGCCTCAGGGTGAGTTGCTGTATACTTCATGCTTCATACCACAACACACGTCAGCCTGATTAGAGAGAACTTGGGCAATGCAGCAGTGTTCTGAAAAAGGATGAGGAGAACATACTGTGTGTTTGCTGATATGATATCTCTGCTTGCTCAAACACCACAGCCTTTCTTGGTAACCATCTGACTTTCATTTTTTACACACTGTTTCACTCCCTTGCCTTTTAATTGACTACGGAATTGTATATTCTTTTTGTAGGGATGCCATCAAGTCACTTCCATAGCCTTTTTTTTCTTAATTATAGTAGAAAAATTCCTATGTTTCCATGGAAATTAATTGAATTCCAGAACTTATTGTATGTGGCCAAAATGGCATGGTTTTCTTCATTCTAACACCTCCTATCATTCCAGGGAACAGCTGATGATGCCACTGGGATTTTCCCATGTGCTTTTGTGAAGATCATAAAAGATTTACCACAGCAGGAAGACACAGTTAATAAAGTTCGCTGTTATTACCATGACGAGACTGTGAGCACTATCAAGTAATATGAAAAAAGTGTTCCAGTTTACTGCTGAAGAAATGCTGACAATTCTTTTTTCATGATGTGTAATGGTTAGGTTTGTTCTTGTTACAGGGATATCTCAGTGGAAGAGGATCTGAGCAGCATTCCATCATTCAAAGACCTCATGGAATTGATGAGGTACAATGCAAGCAGTTAGTTGTTTAATATCATTTAAACATTTATCAAGTTCCTTCCAGTCCTGCATTTTCCATATTGTACATGGTCATCACCATGTTTTGGGTGTGAAACACTTTTCAAGTGTCCTGAAGAAGTTGTACTTTGACTTGGCCCAGGGCCATCTGTGCAGACACTAGTCTGCCTTGGGATTGTCAATAAATATGGAATGCCACATGCTTCTAACTCAGTTATGCTGGGTAGAAGTTTCCATTTCTTGTCCTAAGACCAGAGCCATATCCTCATGCAAGGACCTTTTGTCCAATATACATCCTCAGGATGCAGGAGACCGCCTTCTAACACCTGTTAAACTGGATAAATCTAGTGTTGAACATCAAAACATTAGAATATCAAATATTAGTAATGGAATACCTGTGCTAATATTCTTCTATTCCTCAACCTGCCTTCCCCTCAGAAAAAGCAACCATAAGTAGGCAAAAGTGGGTAGTTACTACAGTCAACTCTTATGCATGGGAATTTTACCAAACTCATAGATTAATTGTGCCCTGCATATGGTGTTACTAGAAATGGCTCTTCATTCTGTCAGATTTCTTAGCTTAAACACAACACAGCATGAATATGGCTGTATGATTTCTAGTACTAGCTGTACCAAGAATGCCAAGACACCCAAGGCTTTGTGTGGCTTTTAGCAGAATGAATTAGATTTCCAGTATACTGTTCATCATGAAGCACCTCACAGGCATTCCTTGATTTCTGGGGATCAATCCATTTCTTTTCTACCAGGCAGGAGTTTGACCAAAGTGACATTGTTTTGAATTACCGTGACCATGATGGTGATCTAATCCGGCTGCTCTCCGATCGGGATGTTGAACTCATGGTGTCTCAGAGCAGAAGAAGGCCCTCTGAGAAACATTTCTTCCCTTGGAAGTTGCACATCACTCACAAAGATGACTTGGGTGTCTACAACACTAGTCCAGGAATAGGGGCTACTCAAACAGTAAGAGCAACATAAGTGCTATATAGAGGTGTTCTGGTAGGTAACTATACAGTCCTTCTGTAATCCCTTTCTGCACAGTTTCCTTTAATAGACCTTTGAAGTAAGCTTGAAAAGAGTAATTTTCAATAATATATTACCTTTCGATGTAAAAATCTGTACTTAGTTATCTTCTTTAGGTTTTTAGCACTCCTCTGTAATAGAAACACCCAGTTAGAGCAGAGAAAGTGAGGAATAGAGAAATCAAATCACTGGCCTTATTCACAAAGCAAGTCAGCATTAGCCTGCAATAGATGTGTAGTGTCCTGAGCCCCAAGACCTGGTCAAATCTCTGTTCTTTCTCACAGAGCTAATTATTTGTCCAGAATGTTTTCATAAGCTTTTTTCCTAGATGGCCATAATTTTATCTTCACTTCCTGATATGAAGGTTTGTGTGCCAGTTCTTATGAACGCGTTATTATTTCTGTCATGTGGAAGTCTGACTGGACATTCAGAGTTTGTTCTGGAAGCATCAAGAAAACTTCTCATATTTCAGTGAAGAAATTGTAGCTCACCTTTGCTTTCTTCTTTCCACTGGCCAATATTTTGAATTCAGTGAATCAAACCTAGTACACCGGTGGTGTTCCTCATAGATGTTTCTGTAATTGTACAGAATACTTATTTCTGCATTCTGGAAAAATTTGTGATGCCTATTCAAATAGCAATTTCTTCTCTATCTTCTGCTTTCTGACACCTCATCAAAAAGTAGAACTAACAAGAAATTACTGTATCAGATTCTTCATCAAATAAAGTTGCATATGAGTTTATTTTATCAGTTTCTATTCAAAAGATTTTGGGGGGGTGGTGAATAATTCAACTCTTTTTTTTTTTTTTTTGGCTTGAAAGTAAGATAATTTTGAAGCAGTGTTTGAATGTTACTTATTCAGCTTTCCATAAGGAGGAGTTCATTACTGATAAAAAATTTTGCAATAATTTTTTTAATGGTCATGCAATTAAAATAATTTCTTCTTGAACAAATTTACAGCTGCTTGTACATACAAGTTATATGTGTTTTACATAAATTGTTCAATACCTTAAATACTGTATTTTAAAAATATCATGCAGCCATAGTGTTAAAAAGATACCACCAAGTATAAGTATAATTGGTAAAAAATAGAAGTCAAAAGAGTTTTCAAACACAATGCTTTGGATTCAACTGTTAGTTTCTGTGGCATTAAGCTACAATTCCTCATTTTAAAAAATCTTTGTCCTTGACAAGCTGCTAAAATTTGTACAGACAAAAGAAAAGATTAACCAGTATCTGAAGGTACTAAGAAACAGTTAACTAATGATGCATGAATAACTAACCTGCCCCTCCCAAAACTGGCAAAATGTTTTCTCTTTTTCTTAGATCTTACCTCTAATGCCATCAGGTAACAATATCTTCAACAACAACAAAAATATTTAAGGTGACCTATCCTTTAAAACCCGTTTTTTTTCCTTTAAGAAGTGCTTAAGATCTTTAAGATGTGTTTTAAGATGTGCTACAGGTCATATCTACTTTCCAGGTACAAAGGTTCCACCTGAAGAACCTATGCATATTAAATTTCAGAGGTAGATAACATATATTCAGAAGAGACAGTGATGGAAGGTTTTAACTGACATTTTGTAACATTTTGGTAAAATAATGTAACTTCACACTTCAAAGGCATTGTAGCAATGTGGTTTAGGAAGGACGTGAAGCAATATACAATGACAATGTTAGTAATCTTACACTTTGTGATGCATAAGAGAATGCATTGTAAGTTTGAAACCCAATTGGCATGCGTGGCCTGCAAAGCTTCTGGTGTGCGGAATTCCTTGTTACCTGTTCCTGGAGTTCAACACACCAAATAACATCTGAAGATTTTCACTGACTGCTAGATTCTGTGTTGTAACCCACAACTCAGCAAGTCTGTTTGAAGATGGAGGAACTGTTTGAGTGAGGAAGACAAGGGAGAGAAAATGTCTGCTGGGAAACTAGAAACCTCTTTTCTAAGGGTGGGGGAAGAACATACGTAAACATACTGGCCTCTGAAAATCAGAGCAGGAAAATTCCTTTCTGCCTTTATGCTGTAAAGCAAATTCTGCCCATCCAGCAAAGATGCATATTCCCCTCCTTATCTGCAGGTTTTATATGCACCCCTCCTGACAGTCTCAATGACACACAATCTCCTCAGATACTCTCATGTTCTCCTTCTTGCTCTGCATGTTTCCCTTATTCACAGTATACATTTTTTGACTTGTATATTGATGTAGTTCTTGTGAGACCCTAACTGTGCTAGCTATGGTTTTGGTCAGTACCACAGGGATTTAGAGAAGGTGTAGTAGCAGTGCAGGACAGACAGATTCTGGCAGTTACATTCTGTGTCTATCTGGGCACTCATCTTAGTTCCCCATAGGTTACCCCTGAGAGCACAAATCTGAGTGTGTTTTTCCATTATGGCTATCTAACTTTCCTATAGATCTTATTATTGAAGGCTGCTAGTCTGAGTTTAAAAGCTGGATTTAAAACAGCATGGCTACTTTGGATTTAGGATAACTTCAGGTCAACTCTTCTCACCAGTTTTCTTTTGTTTCCTCTATGAACCGTAATGCTTATAATTTATTATTAATTGTTGTTGAAATTGGTAAAACTTACTTTTAAAAATATTACTCAAATGTAAAGGTTACAGAGATAAAGGTAGTTCTCTCCCCCCCGCCGTACAAATAAGCATAAAGTACAGAATAAGCCCTGCCTTGAAGACTGTCTAACCTAGAGTAAAGCAAGAAACAGCACTGGAGTAAAAACCAGGGAATTCTTTCTCAGTCTTTCTCACTTCAGCTGCAATCATCTTTTTTCTGAAAATACATTAGTCCCATGATCTGGTAATTGTTGAAACACTGACTGACAATGACAAACTTCCTTCCCCTCCCCTCCTAAGCAGTCCCATCTAAGTGCTTTGGGGGCTAAAATAGGAAGTACATACTTCCTATTTTACAGGCAATTACACAGACTTTCCTTGAAAGGGTGTGGTCTGCTTCTTTGAAAGTGGCATTTGAGGTGCATAGGAGATATAGCAGATATTTTGAAGACTTACTTGCCAAGAAAGTCCTGTGGTCAGTTTATTCCTTCTGTCTCCAGTTCTAGGGAAGTGTGGGTCTGCTGGTTTCTGCATCAGAGGATTCTGATGCTGTGGGGGGAGGCTGGACAGGGACAGTCACCCATCAGGTTGAATCATCTGCCTCACAGACATCTCTGGATCCAGGTAAGGGAACTGCTTCCTCTCTAGGGAAAGCAAATTGGCAGAGAGTCTGCTCTCATACGAGGGTTTGTGAGTCATTTAGGCATTCATTAGCCGTAACAATTATTCAAGGGCTCAGCTAGCTGTTTCTAGTGTAAGGAAGTGACATTCAGGAATCTGAAAGTCAATAGGAATTGAAAAGGAGATTTTCCATGCTCCCCTAAAGTAGAAAAGAGTCTCAGCTCTGTAACATACTTGAGTAGGTGAGTTTATTATACTTTTGAACAATGAGATGTCCAAAAGGACTTGAATTCCAGTATTGAACAATATGGTGTCTGGTCTTTGAACTACTCAATCTACTCTTAATCTCAACAATTACAAAAAAAAAAAAAAGATAAATTATTTATTTTGTATTATTTCTACAATTTGCAACTTGTTTGGGGAGCAGCTGGAAAAGTAGCATATTGAAGAGAAATCTGAAAGTGAATAAATATGAAAATTCAACCCCTATAGCTCCCAGGAGCTATGTAGTTGGGGATCATATTTTTAAGGAAAGGTAAAAAACAGAACACCATTGCGGTTCATTACGAAGACTTTGAGCATGAAGAGCAGAAGGATGACTGAATTTGAAGGTTGAGTTCTTTTCACAGAGTAGGATTTTTTCCTGTTGCTACTCAGCTGAAAGAACCCCTGCACTTCCTTGGAAATGTGCATTTACTTCTTCATTCTTTGCTCGTATTGCAAGCTCACACAATAAGAAGACATGGATTTTGTTCTACAGTAAACACTTGGAGAAGTTCTTTCTGAATGTCACTCCAAAACGAAGCCTAAAGAAGTTCCCTAATTCAGTTTTACTTCTCTTTATGTGAAATGAAAAGAAGAAGCTCCATAACAAGCAGAGCAAGAGAGTAGCCAGTGTACAATGAAAACAATTATCTTCTGAATTAGGATCAAGCTTGTGCACGGAGGACAGTATGAGCATGAAAGAGATTTTCATCCTTCTGCTGAATCTGTATTTGGTCTTCAGTGTCCAAGTCATTCGAGGTGAGTTTCAAATTTATACTCTCTTTTATCCTTCCATTATTGCCTTTCTTTTTTTATGTGTCTCCTTCTTTCAGCTAATGTCTTCTTCATTTCTGCTTCCTTGTGCCACCATTTATGCTGTAGGAGAACAGACATCTCGATCAAAACCAGTGTGTAGCAGATGCATGTGCAGACAAATCAGTTGAATGTTGGTGGTATGGACAGATGAAACACTAGACAAATGGATGAGATGAACAAGCTGACTGGTTAATGAGTGAATAGGAGAAAGAATAGACCCTGATAGTTAGTGAAAACATAGGAAAACAAAGGGCTGTGTGATCCATATGGTAGTGTACAGGAGTAAAGTACAAGTGGACAGACACAAGACGCAGATGTGTGTGTGGGCTACCAAGAACATCATCCAGATGACTTGATTTTCTTGTGGAATTGCTGACAGAAAAAGACACCATCTGCCATATCCATTGCTTGTGTTTCTGAGTTTAATGTCTTTCCTCTTCCCATGCAGAGAGATTTTCTCTCTTTCTCTCTTTCTCTTTCTCTCTCTTTCTCTCTCTCTTTCTCTCTCTCTTTCTCTCTTTCTCTCTCTTTCTCTCTCTTTCTCTCTCTTTCTCTCTTTCTCACTCTCTTTCTCTCTTTCTCTCTCTTTCTCTCTTCTCTCTCTCTCTTTCTCTCTCTTTCTCTCTCTTTCTCACTTCTCTTTCTCTCTTTCTCTCTCTTTCTCTCTTTCTCTCTTTCTCTCTTTCTCTCTTTCTCTCTTTCTCTCTCTCTTTCTCTCTCTCTTTCTCTTTCTCTTTCTTTGTCTCTTTGTCTCTTTCTCTCTTTCTCTCTTTCTCTCTCTCTTTCTCTCTTTCTCTCTCTTTCTCTCTCTTTCTCACTCTCTCTCTCTTTCTCTCTTTCTCTCTCTCTTTCTCTCTTTCTCTCTTTCTCTTTCTCTCTCTTTCTCTCTTTCTCTTTCTCTTTCTTTCTCTGTCTCTGTCTCTTTCTCTTTCTCTCTTTCTCTCTTTCTCTCTTTCTCTCTTTCTCTCTTTCTCTCTTTCTCTCTTTCTCTCTTTCTCTCTTTCTCTCTTTCTCTCTTTCTCTCTTTCTCTCTTTCTCTCTCTCTCTCTTTCTCTCTTTCTCTCTTTCTCTCTCTTTCTCTCTCTCTTTCTTTCTCTTTTTCACTTTCTCTCTTTCTCTCTCTCTCTCTTTCTCTCTCTCTCTTTCTCTCTCTCGCTTTCTCATTTTCTCCTTTTCCTTTTCCTTTTCCTTTTCCTTTTCCTTTTCCTTTTCCTTTTCCTTTTCCTTTTCCTTTTCCTTTTCCTTTTCCTTTTCCTTTTCCCTTTTCCCTTTTTCCTTTTTCCTTTTTTCTTTTTTTCCTTTTTTCCTTTCCCTTTGATTTAGCAGAGCTGTGAATGGGAAGTATCTCCTTGGATCGCACAATGCATCAAGATTAAGCCTGTACCCATCCTAAACATATCAGAATAAAAGTGTTGTCAGAAGGTGTGTGTGGTGGTTTAGTCCCTGCTCGGGTCTGAGACCACACGGCCGCTGCCCCTCCCCCACAAAGGGAGTGAAATACAAAGCCCCGGGGCTGAGATAAGGAGAGGTTTAATACAACAGTGCAACAGCAACACAACAAACAACAACAATAACAATAAGAATAACAGTAATAACAATGAACAGGGCAAGGTATGTACCGATACAGCAGTGAGAGCAGAGAGATCGCAATAACACCCGCGCTCACCGATTCTCCCGCGCTCCCGCGCTTGGGTGCCAAGAGGTGACATCAGCATGGTATTGAATAACCCGGCTAGAGCTTCCCCCCACTGCTGGGGAAACTTAACCCTATCCTAGCTAAACCAGGACAGTGTGCCTGATGGACATCTACCTTTTAAAAGACAGATGCCAATGCCTGATGTCTGCAGCAGCTGGGGGAATGATGTTGCCTGGCCCAGTGACAATTGCAGGACATCTCCCTTTGAGATCTCTGAGGGAGGAAGTATTACAGTGTAGGTCAACTGGTCTCTTGTCATTCCAAGCCTTAGCCTTACATCCAGACCATCCCTTTCTGTGTAAGATGCTCCATTTTCTGGTTATGCAAGGAATGCTGTAGAACTTACTTTCCACTGGTTTTCAGTAAAAGATCAAGGTAAGGTCCCTCTTATGCCTGCTAGCTAAGACACCATCATACTTTTCTGATGTCTTTTGCCAGTAAAAAGCCCCTCAACCAAGCTGATAGTAGTTCTCATCCAGAAAAATTATTTGAGAGGACACACTTAGGTTTGCATGCAGATATCTCTGTCATCTGAAGGTCATATCCCAATAGTGCAGCACAGATACTACCTTCAGAGAAAATAAAGAAGGAGAAGAAAACAACTTGCTTTGTAGTGCAAGTACCACAGAAGGCCTGTATTTTCCCACTTCACAGTTGTGAGATTAAAAAAAAAAAGTTATTGCTGACGAGAGGTCTGGCCATTTCTGGGTCATAAATCTAGTTCCAACAAATTAGATTGGGCATTCTTCTGAGTCTTAACAAGATTCATCCCAGAGCATTTCACTTTTAAATATACCTTTCTAGTGTCATAACCTTTACTGTGAGGTTAGTGGCAAAGAAGTCCCATACAGCAACACACAAAGATGAAATGATCACCATATGCTTGCTTACTATGATAACTACTGATACCCAGAGACAATCAGTATTTGAAAAGTGATACCTTAGCTAGAATTATGTGCCTTGCAGGCACAAAGGTCTTACTTCATTGTTATTACTTGTAGCTTGGTTTGGACACTTGTGTATTGTGGAGATATGCAGAATGGCCACAACTCTACATATTTTCACCAAGAGTTGTTTTCTGGTGCCATGAGGAGAGTAGTGTTATCAGTGCCTTCCCCATTCTGCTGGCAGAATTGCTGCGCCTCCTGCTGTCTCTTTCTATTTACATTTGTAATCATTGCATCTTTTTGCCTGAATTCCTTTCTCAGAGAGTATCCCTATGAAGAGCTTGAGCTGCTACAATGACTACAACTCACAGATGACCTGCACATGGATGGAGCATTCAGAGGCTCATGCCCTTATTGGTATGATTCTTTACCACAGGCGTGATAAGTAAGTACCTGAAATGTGCTGTGCTGGATGAAAGTCCAAAGGGAAATTGGCCACCACTTGGAATCCCAGGGACCAGAAGTCAGGTTTTCAGAAAGCATGGCCACCTCTTTCTGTCATTGGGTTAAAGTAAAAGTTATGTCTGCTTCTGAGGCCTCTTCTAGGAAGGGAGGAACAAATAGGGTGTGCTAGTGGAGTTATTTTTATCACCTTTACAATTATTTTTCCCATAATTTTTCAGTGGGATCATAGATATGAAATAAGATGAGGCATATAGGTTGCTGGTAATGGTGTGGAGAAGATGGTGTCAGAACAAGTGTGAGCCTGAGTGTTGTGTATAAACTTAAAAGGGAGGAGACATTCCCCCTGTTATTTTGCCCATTTAGGACCATCACTGAGAGTATGGTTTTGGTCACTTCTGAGAAACATGTATAGACTGTGTGTTTGTGAGATAGAGAAGACTGGTAAGTTCATCTGTGCTATCACTTTTCCTCCCAGAGATACTGGTCTGTTTATGACAGTATCTCTCTGTTACATCTGTTTCCTTATGAAAAGGGAACTGATTACCAGACTGGATCAATTGTGAGGATAAGAAAGGATAGATAGAGAGGAATAGTCAAAGGAGAGAAGAAGACAAAGATGAAAAGCTGAGAAGAAAATGAATTTGAGCCTGGGGATACAGTAAGGAAAGGAAAGAGAAAGAATTCTTGATTTTATTGTAAAGAAGAGAGAATTAATAGACCGAAAAGCAGCTGAAATCAGTCTTTGGAACAGGACCTTGAAGCTAATACTTCTGGGAAAAGATGATATATAATTATTTGGCCCTTTGGAGGATTCTGTGAAAGATTGTTATGTGATGGAATGTGTGGATCACACAGGAAACATGGCTAAAGTGAACTAATGAGACAAGCAGGTATTAGGTGTGGACAGTCACACAGCTGAAATCAAAATGGCCAATGATTAAACAGGACGAATAATTCACTAAATCTCAGACTGCAAGGGAACACTAGTGAGTAGATAGAAATATCTTCAAGACTTCATAACCCTTGAGCTGACTCTTGTTTAAGGGTACACACATGTATGGTCAGCCCTACCCATACTTCAGGAATATCCCTGGTTTCCTTCCTTCCTAATACTCAACTTTTAAAAATAGCAATAGTACTGAATAATGCTTGCTGACATATAGTTGACTAGAAGACTCCATCCTATCCTGGAAAACAGTATTTGGCCTTAGATATTCACAACTTAATATTTCTCATCTGAACTGGAACAATATAATATACTGGGCATGAAGCCATAAGCAAAACAAAATTCCAGAAGGTACAAAAAGAAGCAACACATTTCTCCAGCAGCTCAGACTACTGCAAGCACACAAAGCTTATCCTCTCCCTTCTAGTTTAAAATATTGTTTCTAATTTTCATGCTCCTTAGCCAGGAGAAAAGGATGATTAACATTCTAGATAAAATCTTTAATGAATACGTAAGGTCCCTTGGCAGAACAGAACTACTAACGATACAGAAGTACATTTTGGTTGGAGAATTCTTTTTTAAAGTGTCTTTCTGGGACTGCAGAATTAATGTCTTTAAGAAGCTAAGGATCATCAGAAAGTTTACTGCCTTTCACTCTAAGTAAAATGTGCATTTCCATTACATTAGTTTTCATCATACTATTTCTCACATTAAAAAAAATGAGATTACATAGATTTAGGCTTAAAGCTAACAAAAATAGACTGGTACCAAAATATAACATTCTGCTACACAACTTTGAAATGGGAAGGCATTTGACAAAAATCCTGGTGTTAAAAATGTTTGTCATATTAACTGATGCAAAATGGGACTAATATGTACAGTGAGAGAGTAAGTGCCCAAGTAAATTATAACAACAGAATGGGACGGAATTGGTTTCAGACATATAGTTTTGCATTAACTATAGGTCTCCAAATCAGATGTTTATAGATCACTTCCTCTGTACACAGGGAGAACAAGGAGATGCTTTGCAAACGCCAGCCAGAAAATGACTTACGAGAGGCCCCAGACTCCTATGTGCACTGGGTTTGTCGCAACACTACAAACAATTTTGGAATAGGGGTAGATGACTTTTACAGCTTCAAACCCAACAAGATACTTCAAGCAGAACTAAATGTCAGTCTTTTCCAAAATGGTAAGGATTAATTACCAAATTCTCATTTTCCAATGAATATTAGGGATCTTTGAGAATGTATTTGCTAGTCAATCAGCAAGTGAATTCCACTTCCATGGTGAAAACTGCCAAACACATTGAGAAGATGGGGCAGGGAAGGGAGTGGGCAAGTTTCTGGGGGCAGCTGGACCTGGAAGGTGGACTCAAGCAGGAGCTACTTGGTGTGGCAGGGATAAGACGGAAATGAGAAAGTTTACCTAGACATTTTCTTTCCCTCTTTATGTCCCTGTCCTCACAATCTCATCTCATCTCATGGGTTGTACCTTCACCTTCCAGTTCAGACCCTCCCACCTCAAAACCTCTCGGTCATCTTGGTGAGATCAGGAGACTTCTTGCTGACCTGGAAAGCAGCTGATGGAAGCCAAGGGCTGGGCAATGCACTGGAGTATGAAGTCACTTACAAGCGGCAGTGGGAGTCCTGGGAGGTAAGAGCCGAGGAGGCGGGCTGTCCTGGTTTGGGCTGCACTGTTTTGGGTGCTTGAGAGCCTGTGGTAAAAGCGGTGCAAATGAATGGCCTTTCCATTCTCAGGCACTGTAAGAAGGTGCAGCAAATGTTGTTTCAGGTCAGTTGGAAGGGGTTCTCTTTCTGTTTGCAAGTAGCTTGCCTAGTGAAATACCATTTGTCCTGAGTTGAATGCAAAGATCTGTTCTTCACTGGAAAAAGCACCGCACTTGATTTTGAGTTGGATTTGATTTTGCCCTGAAGTACTCCCAAATGGAATTAAAGCACATTCCAAGAGGAACCTATGCGTTCATGTGGGAAAATGGCAAAATACATTTGAAGCTGCTTCTCCTACCAGGAGGATGCACTTTTATTTTTTGGTAGTTTTTAAGCGTGCATATCCCCAACTCCCCCGTTTCCTCCCTCCTCTCTCTCTCCTTTCTCCCAACCACAGAAAGCTGCCTCGCTCTTGCTCTCCAACACCACACTTTGCCATCTCAGCCGTGACAGCCTTGTCCCAGGGAGCAGCTACGTTGCCCGTGTGCGAGCCAGACCGGGCCGGGCCAGTGGCTTCTCTGGGCAGTACAGCGAGTGGAGCACGGAGGCGTCATGGGAGACCCCTGAAGGTAGTGTGGGATGGAGCAGGGCCTTGCAGGGCTGGAAGTGCTGGCTGAGAAGAAAGACCTTTCCTATCACTTAGCTTGCTCTCATCTTCTCTGAAGGTGGCCTTCAGCCCAGGAACCTTCGCTGCCTCTTCAATGGTGCAGATCGTCTGATGTGCAGCTGGGAAGTGAAGAAAGAGATCATCACCTCTGTCCTCTTTGGCTTGTTCTTCAGGGCTACTCTGGCATCAGCGTACGTGCTCGGCCCATGGCAATGGGCCTGTGCCTCTCCCATGGAGTTTCTGCCCTGTCCCATTCCCCCTGGTCTCAGCTCAACCTCTTTTTCTCCCCTCAGAGAAGAGGAGTGCTCTCCTGTGCATGAGAGGGCTTTGCCCCACGCCCCGTACGTGGTCCAGAGCTGTGAGATCTCTGTTAGCAACTCCAGCAGTCAGAGCCAGTACCGTGTGTCTGTCCGGGCCAAGACAGAGGAGAAGCTGATTGAAGCCTACAAGAACAGTGAGTTGCTGTGTTGTTTCTTGCTTCTCCTGGTTGTTTCTTGGACAAATACCTGTCTGGGCAAGTGGAGCTGAGGACAGCAGTGGTGAGGAAAAGCGGGTGGGAAGAGGAAGAGACCGGGACTGATGAAGGAAGGAACTGGACGCTGTGTCAGGTCAGAAGTCTGGGAGAGGTGGCTTGTAGGTGTGGAGTTCCTCAGTGGCACTTGTTACTATGAGGGAGGTGGTGGCAGTGCAAACTGCTGTGCAGGAATTCAGGTTGTGACCCAGAGCTTCTCCGTGAGCGACTCACCCTGCTGACTTCTCTGTGATTGACCTTCATGAGTGTCCCAGGTGACAGGGAGCCGTGGTGAGAGGTGTTTGTGGGGAGTGTGTCGTTATGTGATTTCTCATGAAGCCAGTGCAGCTCTTGCAGGTTTGTGCAGTGGCCCCTGCAGCACTGGATGAGGTCAGACTCATCTGCTGAGTGAGGTGCACCAGGTGGATCATCTCTGCCTGCAGGTATCTGGAGGTACTGGTGCTACTTTTCACAGGCTAAAGCTGGGAGAGCTCCTGCAGTGGGTGAAAATATCAGGTAGTAGCTCCAAGAGAGCTGAAAATCTGTGGAAATGTGGTGCGCTAGTACAGATGTTTCAAATATTGATTGCTTTACTGCTTTTCTGTACACAGGGAGCGCTGTCGATATTAATGGATACGCATTTTCTGTTATTTAATGTGTCTACTGGTTAATTGCATTCAGCTAGAAAATGAAGATGCAGAGAATGGAGAAGTGTTAAAAAGCTGGGAGTTCTTGCATTGCATAAACCAACATTGTTTTCAGTGCCTGGAAACTATTCACAGTGGTGAAAGGGAGTGCTGGACCATTATGTGGGTAAGTACTCTGAGACATTCCGTGTGTTCCAGTTAAGGTGCTGCCACCTGCAAATGTGTCGGTAACAGTGACAGAGAGCCAAGAGTATGAACTGAGGTGGACAAAACACACTTTGGGATATAACTTCATAAAACAGAGATACCAAGTTGAGTACTGGAAAAACAACCAATATGAAAAGGTAAGTCTTAGAAAGTGCAGGAGTCCTGGGTTTCTCTTTGCTGGGCAAAAGGGAAGAACAGTTCCTCTCACCTCTGGCTTTTGTGCTTCTTTCTTCTTCCCAGACTCTCCAGACATTAAATATCAGCAACGATGAACCTCCTTTCATCTTCACGCAGCAGATGCTGGCATCATCTACAGAATACAGGGCAAAAATGCGTGCAAGGGTGAATACACCCCTGGATTATGAGGGGCCTTGGAGTGAATGGAGTGAGGAGTTCACATGGAAGACTGAGAATGGTACTTTTCATGCAGGCTACTTCTGTGGACTGTTAATGGCTGAAATGACTCTATAGAAAACTATATTTTCTCAGCTGGGGTTGAAGCTAGGTCCAGCCATGAGCTAGCTGGGGTTGCTTCACAAGGTAGCTGTCCTGTCTGCATCCTTGCAGTACAGCAGCAATGCTAATGGAGGAGGTGAGCAGGAATGACCTTTTAAACTTCTTTCCTGCTTCCCTTCACAAGGTGAATACAACCAACCATAAACTTTCCACATGGAGAAGTAATCAAAGATCCTGCCCAAAGGTTTATTGTTGTTTCCAGATTCCAGTAGTCCATTCTGTTAGCAATGACTGAAGAGCCTGAGACTGCAAGAAGACAGAATATAAGCCATCAGTCTTTTATATTTGTGGAGTGAATATAGGGTTGTGTAAAACACACAGTAGATTCTAATGGATATAAAACCTTTACATGTTTTTGCTGTTTCTGGACTTAGAGGCAGAATGTCTGCTATCATATGGGCTTGTGCCCAAAGTAATAGGATCTTACATGATTTGTCCTGAGGAGGCTTGTAAGACAGTAGGCAAATATTGATGAGAGTCCCCAGGAAGAAAGTGGTATGTTGTTGATGATAAGTTATGCCCATTAGCAGAAAAAACTTTCGTAGAAAGTCTCCGTGACCCCATCTCTTCAGGACTGTACAGAGTAAGGCAGACCTAAGATGCTTGAAGACATTCCTATTGTTCATGGTTAGAACATACCTAACCATCTATTTATTAGCACAAATTGTTTAGCTGATGTAAGTAAAGAACAAAAAAGAATCAAAATAAGGTAAGTAAAAAATAAAAAAGAAGGTGGATACTTATTTCTCTTTTCTGTGTTTCAGTTCTGCCCCCAGTGGTTCTCCCAGTGGTGCTCCCAGCTCTCATCATCACTTTGCTAATAGTTGCTTATTGCAGCTATAAGTATTTCCTCAGGTAGGCTTGTGCTGTGACTTGGAGGTCTAGCAGCTTGTTGACCTTGTGGGTGGCATAAAGGCTGAGGCACTTCTTGTCCCCCATGGGAGAGAGGTCTATGTGGAGATGAGCCGTGGTGTGCGATGGGCAGCCTTGTGCACGTCTGTGCAAGGGTAAGAGTTGGGTGGTGACATGCCAGAGCCTTGGTGGTGCCTTCCTGTGCTGAGCAGCACAGTGTACGGGGTGCATTTTCTTTTGGTTGCAGCCATGTTGAGAAGCAAATCTTGAAAACTCTGAGTTGTTGTTATTGCAGGAAGAGGAAAATGTGGGAGGAAAAGATTCCGAACCCCAGCAAGAGTCTCCTGATCCAGAGCTACCTGGGGGTAAGAGGGACCTGTATCTTGAAGAGTTCATTATTTCTCTTTCTTTTTCACGACTTCCAGTAATCTTAAGCACTCTTCTTGTCTCCTAGTTCACAATGAACAGACATCTTCTTTAGTCTATGACTTATTTTTAGGAGAAGTTCTGGTCATATGCAACATAAGTGAGTTCTTATATTTATACTAGTAGACTTCTTTGTGTTTTGCTTGTCAGCATTACTGTGATTTAAAATCAAGCTAGAAAATTTTCAGTAATTTCAAATTTTAACTGACTGAAATAAGCTAGTGTCATTAGCAACCTTCATGAGCTGGTACTTTCATTTATCTCCAAATAGTAATGAACAGTAATTCAGAGCTTTTTAGAATAGGGCGGTAACCCTACTAAAGAAACTTTTATTTTAAGGAGTTGGGTTTTCTGGAATAAACGTCACCACATGCCTGTCTGTTACCAGGACAAGCATTCTTTTTAGGAAATCAAGGAATACACTTAGATAGCATTTGTTAAAAGATGTGTAAGTAGAACCTCCTTCCCTTCTTCCTCCCTTCTAAAAAAACCCAACAGCTGGAAAGGGTGGTACAGGCATCTCTAGATTTTGGTGGTCTTGCAGACTTGGAAGAACAGCTAATTCAATAATGTGCCCACAGACAGACAGACAGACAGACACACATACTTTTTTATAAGAGTTGATTCTGTTCTATGTTCATAAGGGATGGGCTACAGTAAGTATAGATACATGGCAATTCAATGAGTGTAATTTACAACATGGCCTTTGTGTGAGGCAAATGAACACTTACAGTATCTACATTAGTGAGTGAAATAGTTAACATGTTTGTTAACCTTTGCACATTTGTTACGTTGCTGTAAAATGGACTTCCATGGTAATGACCTGGTTTTATACATAATTTTCAAATAGATGGCAAAGACAAGGCATGGATTCTCTTGTGCCAGAAGACAAACTCGTTATGCTTATACTAAAGTCTCAAGTTAGTTTCTTTTGCCTGATGTCTACAGTAAAAACTTGAAACTTTTTCCCACTCTAAGAAGCACCTTAATAACTTTGTTTCCTATCCCTTACCTGTTTCTCTATCCACAAGTACTCACTGCCTTAGTTTCATGATTTTGAAAGATTCTCTCCCTGCATTGAACGTTTTGAAAACATTCCAGTAATTCTGTTTCTCTGCTCAGCTGATACAGAATGACAGTCATTACACTACTATAGGTGAAATATTGTGCAGAGTGTCCTCATATGGTGCTGGAAAAGAGTAGACACTGCACAAAGCAGTAGCTTTGAGGTTTATTGTGGTAGGAACCTGCAGCATTTCTACGAGCTCTTTAAGGGAGCAGCTCCTGTCTCCTATGCTGTATAAAGGTAGAGTAGAGTAGAGTAGAGTAGAGTAGAGTAGAGTAGAGTAGAATAGAATAGAATAGAATAGAATAGAATAGAATAGAATAGAATAGAATAGAATAGAATAGAATAGAATAGAATAGAATAGAATAGAATAGAATAGTTCAGTTGGAAGGGACCTACAATGATCACCTAGTCCAACTGCCTAACCACTTTAGGGATGACCAAATGTCAAAGTATATTATTAAGGGCATTGTCCAAATGCCTTTTAAACACTGACAGGCATGGAGCATTGACCACCTCTCTAGGAAGCCTGTTCCAGGGTTTGACCACTCTTTCAGTAAAGAAATGTGTCCTAATGTTCAGTCTAAACCTCCCCTGGTGCAGCTTGGAACCATTCTCACGTGTCCTATCGCTGGATACCAGGGACAAGAGATCAGCACCTCCCCCTCCACTTCCCCTCCTCGGAAAGCTGTAGAGAGCAATGAGGTTGTCCCACAGACTCTTTTTCTCCGGACTAGATAAACCCAAAGTCCTTAGCTGCTTCTCACAGGACATTTTTTTCAGCCCTTTCACCAGCTTTGTTGCCCTCCTCTGGATGCATTCAAGTACCTTAAAATCCTTCTTAATTGTGGGGCCCAGAACTGCACACAATACTCATGGTGAGGCCACACCATTGTTAAATACAGTGGGATAATCACTTCTTTTGACTGGCTGCTTATGCTGTGTTTGATGCACCCCAGGGTGCAGTTTGTGATTTTGGCTGCCAGGGCACACACTGCTGAGTCACACTGACCCTGCTGTTGACCAGCACCCCCAGATCCCTTTCTGCATGGCTGCTCTCCAGCACTCCTCTCCCAATTTATACTTGTGCCCAGTGTTACTCTGTTCCAGGTGCAGAATCTGGCATTTGGACTTGTTAAATTTTATTCCATTGATGATTTCCTAATGCTCCAATCTATCTAGATCCCTCTACACAGCCTTTTGTCCCTCGAGAGTCAATGGCACTTCCCAGCTTGGTATCATGTGCAACCTTGCTAATGGTGCCTTTGACTCCTGCATCCAGATCATTGATAAAAATATTGAACTGGCCCTAGAATTGAGCCCTGAGGTGCACCACTGGTGACTGGTCACCAGCCAGACATAGCCCCATTCATTACAACCCTTTGAGCTCTGCTCTTCAGCCAGTTCTTCACACAGCACTCTGTGTATACCTGCTCATCTCACAGTTAGACAACTTGTCCAGAAGGATGCTGTAATGAACAGTATCAAAAGCCTTACTAAAATAAAAAAACCCCTACATCCACAGCCTTCCCTTCATCCACTAGGTGGATCACCTTACTATAGAAGGATATCCAATTAATTAAACAGGACTTTCCCTTTGTGAATCCATGTTGAGTGTGCCTGGGGATTGCATTGTTCTTTAAATGCCTTTCAATAGCACCCAGTGTGATCATCTCGATAATTTTTCCAGGAACTGAGGTGAGACTAACAGGTCTGTAGTTTCCTGGGACTTCCCTCATGCCCTTCTTGTAAATTGGAATAACACTGGCTAGCTTCCAGGCAGCAAGGACCTCCCCAGACTCCCAAGATCTTGGGTAGATGATCAAGAGGGGTCCTGCCATGACGTCCGCTAGCTCCTTCAGTACTCTGGGACGAATACCATCAGGACCCATGGACTTACAAACATTCGGCTGATACAGCGTCCACAAATAGAAAGTCACTGTTCCCACATTCATGGCCCTCCGACTCAGAGGACTGGGCAGTCCAAGGTCTATTGGTAGTATTAAAGACTGAGGAAAAAAAAGCATTGAGCACCTCTGCCTTTTCTTCATCCCTATTAGTCAGGTGGCCACCATCAACAAGTATTGGTCTAATGTTTTCTTTAGACCTCCTCTTGCTATTAACGTACTTAAAAAAGCCCTTCTTGTTGTCTGATACACCACTGGCCAGCTTCAACTCTAATTGAGCTTTGGCTTTTCGTGTCTTCTCTGCATGTACAAACCACAGCTCTATAATCTTCCTGTGAAGCCTGACCTTGCTTCCAGAGATCATGCCATTTGTTTTTCCTCTTGAGCTCCAGAAGGAGTTTCCTGTGCAGCCAAGTGGGTCATCTGCCCTGCTTGCTTGGCTTATGACACACTGGAATTGCCTGCTCCTGTGCTTTTAAAAGGTGGTTCTTAAAAACTGACCAGCACTTACGGACTCCCAAGCCCTCAAAAGCAGATTCCCAGGGGACACTGCTAAGGAGCTTCCTGAATAGCTTAAAGTTTGCTCTCTTGAGATCCAGGGTAGCACTTCTGCTGTCTTTTTTCTCATTATTCTGAAAATTTTAAACTAAATCATTTCATGACCACTGTGGCCAAGACAGCCACCTACCATCACGTCTCCCACAGGTCCTTCTCTATTCACAAATAACAAGTCTAGGAGGGCATCTTTCCTAGTTGACTCACTGAGTACTTGTATTTACGTCAGTGGTAAGGCAATACGGGTTTGAAGTAATCATCTTCTGGAGAACAGAACACACCTTGTAGACATATTAGTGAAGTTGTATTCCTATTTCTAGATGCTGTAGGCTTTCCTATTTGTTTTCTTTGTCCACAAGGAAAGTACGGTTCTTGGTTCTACTGCCAGTGAGACACTGCTCTTTTGTCATGTCTGATTTTTCATTTTCAGAAAGTACATTTAGGAAACTGGCCAACAAGCAGCCAGCTGGACCTCAGCAAATACAACCTTTCAGAGAAGATGGAGCAGGCCAGTTTCCTTGAAGTTGTGGACAGGTGAGTGAACAGCACAATAATAGTGACACTGTGGGTGATAGTCTCAAAGAGCTCCCTAAGTCATGGTAGGATATAACCAAATGTTCTGTCACTAAAAAGCCAATACAAGTTGCTTTTGAGGAAGGGATACAGTTGTTTGCTATCTGCGTTAGCCTGCTTCTCCAGGAAAGATTTTTTCTAACCCTATATGTAGCTATGTGTGTTTTCAGCTAAGCTTGTTTTATATTTAATGTTTACCTCAGTAGTATCTCTCATAAGCAACGTTTAACTTTCCCACATTCAGGCAGACGAAGACTTTGGCAGAGTACCCTGAGGTGCAGGCTAAAAAGACAAATATTTCCCCTGTTACTCTGGACCTACAGAACTCATATCATGCTTTAAATGAGCCAGAGCACGCCCCAGTTGTCTTCTCAAGTCAGACTGCTGGTCATTCCTTTCCTGTTTCAAGGAGAAACAGTGCTGATGAAAATATTGCTTCCCAGACAGCAATCCCTTGCTTTGCTTTCAATGGTCCATACTTGTACAGCCCAGTGATGTCCTCGCAGCCTGATATGCATCAGACCCTGGAAGTGGACCCAGTGGGAGCCCGTGAGAAATCAGTTTCCCTTCAGTATGTTACCCTCCCAAAGGAAGACTGTCCCCAGGCTCCACAGAGGCAAGAACAACCAGGAGCAGGCCCTCCACAGCCCTTCCTGCTCCCAGCTCAGAAGGAAATAATGCAGCACCTTGACGATGAGAAAGAAGTCTCACCGGCCCCACCAGCCTGCAGGAAAGGCACAAACATGAGAACAGAAGAGCAGAAATCTCCAAAGGCTCTTAGCTGTACCACATCTCCTCAGCAGTGCCCCTTGGAGTACATCACCACAGAGAGCCTGTTTCTGCCATCAGCCAGTGACTCCACGCATCCACCACTTGTCACTGCTGGGGAGTTACCTTGTGACCCACAGGAGTCCCAGCCCCCCAGCGACCACTCTTGCCATGAGTTTTCTTCTGGGAAAACTGCTGTCATGGTCTCCATTTCAGGTCAAGCGCCAACCTCTTCTCCTGAATTGCACCTGGATAAATTTGGAGACTATCTTACTGTGCCTTTAGGTCTCCATGGACATTCAGAACCCACAAAGATTTCTTTGCCTGTCTTACAGAAGGGAAATGATCTTCATAGAAAGCAACCTTTGTCAGAGGGTAACTTGGTGGTGTTAAACCCTGACAGCAGTGAGCCAGTTTTCCTTTGCCAGGTTGGTGACTATTGCTTCCACAGCCTAAAATCCAGTGTAAAGTTGGATATTAGTGAGGAAGACCAGCAAGTCAAGAAACCTTCTGAAGGCAAGACAACATCTGGGAAGCCTGTATCTGATGATAAAACCATCACTGGCAAGGAGAAGGATGAATCAAAAATGCAGGCTATTCAGCTTTTCAAAAACCTGAAATCAAATGATTACTTTTCCTGGCAGCAATCTTTGAGGATCACAGAAATCCGTTAAATGGGCAAATATTAATGAATACCAAAGCTACAGGTAATTGAAAGAGCTTGCAACTATCTGATGAAAATGAATGCTCAAACAAATAAACCCCAGTTCCCTCTTTCAGCTTTCAGCCCAACATGTTGAAAGACTTGAAGTAGCTCAATACCCTTCTCAATGGCCTTCATGTGTTTGTCATGAAAGACAATCCAAGTATTGCCCTTTGGTGTTTTTCAAACTTTTTGGCTTATCCACAACGAACAGTTTAGCCTCCTCATGATCCTGTGACAGATCACAGTCATCTTGCAATAATACCAGATTGCCTGAGGCAAAACTCATGGCAGGAAATGCAGACAGAACAGCATGAAATGCTATCATCAGAAGAAGACACGCTTAGAAACCTTGGAAAGAAAAATTACATTCTTAAGAGCAGGTTTTTTTAACTTTTCTGTGTGTGTAAAATAGATCTAAGAGACACAAAGAGCTCTCATATCTCTACCTTTTCACTACTGGCATGAAACAGGCATTGTCTAAGTTGAAAAAACCCAGAGAGTAATAGAAGGGTAAAGAAAAAATGAGAAAAAATTGTTGAAGTCCAGGAAACCTTTCTTAATGTCAAGATACAGTGTATCACAACATATTCTAAGGGAAGAAGGAAACATTACTGGGATACATGAAGTAGGCTGTAGGGAAGCATGAGGAAGGAGATACATTACTGAAAGAAAACCCAAGGACTTGTAAGTTGCAGTGAGAGGAAGGGAGCCAGGCAGGTAACAGAAAGTGACAGACAAGAGATGTGGTGAAGGTGCACAAGCTTGTATCTGCTGGGTTTTTTCTATTTCTAATTGTTAAAGTACTATATGATTTTCTTTTAAGTTCATTAGCTGTTTATGCATGATACAATTAATCTTAACCATGAAATTTATTCTTAGGTTTTTTTCTGAGTAATAAGCTGTGTTGAGAAAGAGAACCCATTTTTTTGCCCAGTTCTGCTGTAAAGAAAGTGGTGCAAAGTAAGAGCATTTGTTCACAGTTGCCACTCTGTGATCAGTAAAAAGCTTTGGTTTCAGACCTGAAGGTGGGCTTGCATTCCAAAAAAGCATGTTTCTTTTTTCAAATATAGAATTTGTACTAATAAAATACTATTTCTTCCTGTAAATCTTTCCTTCCATATGTTAAAAACATTGTGATTGCAATAACATTACTATTAGCTCATCTGATCAGGCCTCAAAAAATTCTGTAAATTCAGCTATGTCAGCTGTGATGTAGGATGTTTTCTCCTGACTTTGCTATATTATTTGACAGAGATAATGAGAAGGTGGTTTGTGTTTGTGTCAGCTGATTCCTCCTGCTGGGTTAAGGGGACATGGCCGATTCAGAAATCGCAGTGAAATGTATTGGTTCTTTTCAGAATTTAAATCCTTATAAATACCACTTTAAATCTGAAAGGTGTGCAAATTCAGTCTGGTGTTCTTGACAGCAAAAGGCAGGCAGCTGCAGTCTCTGATAGAGAATATTGATGAACACTTTAAGGGATTTTCAATTTAGTCCTTTCTTAATCAATGGATTTTTTTGTTAAGTCTCTTCTTTGGCCTTTTAGGAGTAGCACAAATGATTTCTTCCAGTCTGTATGATTGAGTCTATCTAGACATGTACTAAAAGGAGATGTTCAAATTCATATGCAAATTTGGTATCTGGATTCACATCTTAGATATGCATCATCTTGCTGGACCTTGAATTGCTGTGGTTTTAATAACCAAGAAGAATAGTGAATGGGAGAACTTTTATTCAGCTCAGTGGCTTTTGGATGAAGCCCATTTGCATTGTGATCAGTAGTCTAAGAGCTATCTGTTCCTCCTGTCCTTCTGCACTTCACTGGGCATTTGCAGAGGCCACTTTTGGATTTATAGATACAAGAACATTTGATATGACCCCACAGAGCAGATATTATGATCTGAAGATCACTTCAGGAGCCTGGAACTTGCAGAGTAACATGCCATTGTCAGGCTAGGGGAGCTGAACAGTGGTTTTCTTTTGCAACTATAATGATTGTTTTAGGGCAGAATGAGTTTCTGTTCTAGGGACTCATTGTTCAGTACCATTATATAAAATATGTAATGAACATTGGAAGCGGGGGTCAAAACCTGTGGCTCTGCTGTGCCAGAGGAATCCGCTTCTTACTGGGTTACAGAATCAAAGCTGCCATAAACTTCATCTGTTGCTGATCCTATGAATCTTCCATTCTCTCCTGCATGAGGTCCAGCTGCAGTGGGGGTGGTAAAAAGCATTTTACAGTCCTGCAGCCTGGTGATTCAAGACTTGTGAGTCCCAGGTCTTCAACTTCCTGATCATTAGTTTTAGCCACAAAGTTACTGTGCAAAAGGAAGTTGCTGCTCCCTTCCCCAGTGCTAGGTACTGATATGCAGGAGATGAATCATCATTTGGGTGATTCAGGAGCCAATTAGGACATGCTTCTCTCTGTAGGGCTTCCCACTAAGTAGTTCCAGCCCCTCAGCCTGTACATCTGAGTGATGATTCACCAGTGTTTCCTATATAGTCAAAAAAGGAGAGGTAGGCATCTCAATTAAATCTGTAAATCACATTTTACAACTCTCTATTTACATTGAATATATAGTTATGAAATCATTGCAACTCTTTCCTTACTGTATGCTCAAACATCAAAGATTCTTCCTGTGTTTTAACAGCAGGCATTTTTATCTTTGTTGCTCTGAAGTAATCGCTTTATTATTCTCTTATCATAATCTTCCTCAACCAGAAATATATTACCTGAATTTTCATGAGATTAGGGTAGTAAGTATATTGTGACCTCAATAGCTCTAATTAAGATCCATGCTGAACTAGTCTGTGGTTCTGCTTCTGCTAGCCTGGAAGTTGTCTTTTATGTAAGGAAGGAAAATGAGGCTGAATGGTTTGATAGAAAAGGAAGCCTGCAGTGGAAAGCCCTCCAAGGCCTCAAGGAACAATACCTGGAGAATTTCTGAGAATCTTGTACCTCTGCAGGGTAATGGAAAACCCAACACACCCTGCCAGTCCCTGTGTAGTTTCTGGTCCATTCAGGCAAACACATTTGTACACACAGTCTTACTCCCATACAACTCCCTTGAACGATCTCTGCCTCTTCTCACTCCCTACATGCTCCCTCTGCTCTCACTACAGAGCTGAAATTTCCATGAAAAGACACCCTGCATGTCATGTTCTGTATGTGGGGAATAAGTAGCACAATGACTTCATGCTTGCTTAGGCCCTTTTTAAGTCCTTCCAAGTGGCTGCCAGGATTCTGTATGCTCCAACCTTGATCCTAACAACTCCTCATATTACACGATGGATGTTTCACCATGGCATTAGGTGGGTGGACCCAGACTCCTCTGCAAACTTGCTCAGCATAAGCCAGCTTTAGGTCAAAAGCTTTGTAGATTCATTGTGTCCTTTCCAGTTTGCTGGTAGAGGAACATATGGTCCTCGTTGTTGAAGGATAGTTTGTTTGTCTAGAAAAGTAGATGTAAAGCTATGTGAAGCAATTGGATGGTTTTTCCTATTCTCTTTTTAAAATTTTTCCAGCTCCTTGTTTGCAGTGTGCACATACATTGCAAACTTTTTAGATGAGTACTTTTGCATCTGCTATAACATTGCAGTGTACTTCTGTTTGTCCTTCTGCTGCAGAGGAACATAGGATGTTGACACACATTTTAATGTTTATTTCATTCACTGCAGATTCATGATGGATTCATGATGATGTTTCAGCATCTAAAGACACCCTTTTGTTCCCTTCTATTTGCAGACGAGACTGTAATATAGGAACATAAGACTAACACATTGGGTCTAAACAGTAATTCCGTCTTGCCCAGTATTCTGTCTCTGCTAATATTTGCAGTGGATGCTTAAAGCCAGGATGTAGTAGACATGGAAAAGTATACAGTAAATAATTAAATCTTTAACCAATATATTTGCCTGGTATCTGACTCAGAACCTTCCTGAGTTGGAGGTTACATCTAAGCTGTTGTAGAATTATGGACTTAATGGCTCTGGCCTTTAGAGATTCAACTCATCCCTTTCTAAAACCACTTAATTTTTGGCTTAATAATGTCTGATAACAAAGCATTAATCAATTTGTTTATAAATAAAAACATTCAAACAAAAAATGCCCACATTTTCCTGGACTCATTTTGTGTCAGTTGCATGATAAGTTTCTCCTTTGCTCTTGTTTTAGCAGAACTGATAAACCATCATTCCTTATTCACCATCTCCTGTTTGAGATGCTACAAACTTCTATTAAATCATCTTTCAGTTGTTTCTTTTTCCAAGCTGAAGAATTCCATAGTAATTAGTCTCTCTTGCTATAGATCCCATATTTCTGATAACACTTCTGTACTTTTTCTGTTTCCAGAGTATTCTAGAGTATTCCTTCGGAGATGGAATGACAAGAACTGAATATGTTAATTTGAAACATGTTAATTTGCCAGTTTGTGATAATTGGATTCTCCCATTACTATTATTTGTCTGCTCTCACAGGTTCTTTGGTCTTGTTGTATAGTTAGAATTCTTTTTTTGTCACATGAATTTCTATCTATTTATTAATACTCAATTGATTAATTGATTGAGAGCAGCCCTGCAGAGAAGGACTTGGAGATAATGGTCAATAAAAAATTAGATATGAGCCAGCAATGTGAGACTGCAGCGCAGAAATCCAGCTGTATCCTGGACTGCATCAAGAGAAGTGTGGCCAGCAGGTCGAGGGAGGTGTTCTGCCCCTCTATTCTGCTCTCATGGGACACCACCTGGAGTACTGTGTTCAGCTCTGAGGTCTCCAGCATAAGAAGGACATGGACCTGTGAGAGCAGGTCTAGAGGAGGGCCATGAAAATAATCAGAGGGCTGATGCCTATCCTATGAATAAAGGCTGAGAGAGTTGGGGTTGTTCAGTCTGGAGAAGAGAAGGCTCTGGGGAGAACTTATAACGGCCTTTCAATATATAAAGGGCCTTATAAGACAGAGAAACTTTTTAACAAGGCCTGGAGTAACAGGACAAGGGACAATGTTTTTAAGCTGAAAGAGGATAGATTTGGACCGGATATAAGGAAGAAATTTTTTACAATGAGGCTGGCGAAACACACAAACTTGTTGCCCGGAGAAGTTTTAGATACTCCATCACTAGAAGTGTTCAGAGTCAGGTTGGGTGAGAGGTGTCCCTGCCCATGGCAGGGGGATTTGGACCCTTCCAACACAAACCATTCTATGACTCTACAGTCATATGATTCTGATTTTATACCCCATTTATACCTAATAACTTAGGTTTTCTCCATCATTGTTAGATTGGAATAACGCAGATAAAATTGTATCTTTCTCAGTCACCCAGATCTCTCAAGTAAGTGATCTCTTATCACTCAGCTTTCCAGATCATTTATAATTACGTTGAAGATTATAAATTCCTGGGAGAACTCACTTAAATCTTTCCTCCAATACGAAAACTAACCATTAATTTATCTCGTTTGTTTTCTGTCCTTAACTGACTTTAATCTACATGAGAACATTCCTTTTACCTCTTAGTTTCTTGGAACTGCATTTTTGAGAGACTTCATCGAGCTTTTTAGACATCTAGGTATGATACACTAATTGCATAACCCTGTATCTGTTTGTTTCTGGAATTATTCCAAGAACTCTACTAGTTTTATGAGGCATGACTACTCTCTACAAAAGCTATGTTAACTCTTTCCCAGAACATTTCCCTCTACTATTTCTACTTTTCATTATAGTTTGTATCACCTATCCTGTACAAAAGCCAGTCTGATTGGACAGTATTTCCCTGGATTCTTCTCTGAGTACGCCTCAAAAACTTACATTTGGTACTTCTTTTTCTCTGATACTGAGGCCTGTTAAAGCCTTTGATTATTTACTACTACTTCTTGTTCTTAAGTTTCTTTACAGATTTTATTACAAGAAAGCAATTGAGTAAGAATGTAGGTTATGCTTGTAAAGAAAGTAATTATGTTTTATTAAACTGAAAGATTTAGTTGGAAAAGATAAGTTATCATTTTTTGCTCTGTGTCTTGCCTCATTTACTTTTTCAGAATATTAAGGCTACAATAATCCTACTTTTAGAGTGTAGGCCTAAATTCACTTTTGAGTTTTTAAATGATTCTTTAAACAGCTTTTTTGGCACAACAAACATTTGACCCTTTTAACAGCTTCTTGGGCTTATTTTTGCCAATCTTGTTATTTTTATGTATGCCCTTAAAACATTATTGTAGTAATCTTGTGTCTTTTGTTGTTTCAACTTGTACAAGGTCTTGTATATTATTCAGGACTAAATCAGTTTGTTTCTTTTCTTGTGCGTGTTTTCACAAATAGCTCCAAGAAGCAATCATTTACAGTGACTAAAAAAAGTAGAATCTGTGACTAGATCCATACTAGCAAACAAAGTAGACCAAGGTCCATTTCTGTCTGTAAGAGCAATTGACATGGAGCAGTCATGGAAGATTCATGTATCCAAGCTGTTTCTCCAACAGTAGAAGGTGGCTTCTTTCACAGTGCATATTGGAAACTGTCCCTGGCTTGCTCATCGACATAGACAAAACCCATGTCAAAGCATTCACTAAAAATTGAGCAGTCTATGGCCTCATTCCAGAGTTCAATCATTTGCCTTGTCCTGGTTTAGACTACCAGTGCAGACATAGCCTCATCGCAGTTCACTGTGATGTTTACCTAGTCTAGTATGATTGGATGTGCTGGGTCTGTGTGTGTGGTGGGGTTTTGGTAGCTGGGGAGGGGTCTACAGCAGTGGCCCCTGTGAGAAGCTTCTCGAAGCTCCCCTGGCTCCAAGTTGGACCCAACTCTGCACCAAGGCTGAGCCAAGTAGCAATGGCAGCTGCACCTCTGTGATAAGATATTTAAGAATGGGAACTTGAGAGGGGGAGGAGTTGCGAGGGAGAGTTGTGCGGGAGACACCTATCTAAACACCAAGGTCAGTTGAAAAAAGAAAGGAGGTGGGAGGAAAGTGCACCGGAGCAGAGACTCCTCTGCAGCCGACAGTGAGAGGGCAGGCTGTCCCCCTGCAGCCCTTGGAGGTCCACGGTGGAGTAGATGCCCACCTGCAGCCCAGGGAGGACCTCATGCCAGAGCAGGTGGCAGTGCCTGAAGAAGGCCGTGAATCTGAGGGAAGACTGGGCTGGAGCAATTTATCACTGGGAGGACTACGACCTACAGGAGAAATCCACGCTGAAGCAGTTCATGAAGAGCTGTAGCCTGTGTTGTGGACTCACACTGGAGCAGTTCATGAAGAGCTTCAGACTGTGAGGATTCATGTTGGAGAAACAATGTGAAGTTTGTGGAGGACTGTCTCCCATGAGAGGGACCCCATGTTGGAGCAGGGGAAGAGTGTGAGGAGTCCTCCCCCTGAGGAGGAAGGAGCAGCAGAAAAAACGGGTGATGAACTGACTGTAACCCTCATCCCCTGCTCCCCTGTGCCACCCTGGGGATGAGGTAGAGAAGTCGGGAGCAAAGCTGAGCCCGCAAAGAAGGGAGAGGTGAGAGGAAGGTGTTTTTAAGATGTGGTTGTATTTCTCACTGTCTTACTCTGTTTGATTGGAAAATTACTGTTGGTGGTGATGATGTTCAAATTAAATTGATGTTTTGCCTGTGACCATAATGGTTGAGTCATCCTTCCTTGTCCTTGTCTCAGTCCCTGAGCCTCTTGTTTTATTTTCTCCTCCCCCATCCCTGAGGGGTAAGGAGTGAGCCAGCAGCTGCATGGTGCTCAAACCACGACATTGGACTGTCCCATTGTTACTGTATGTCTGCCCTTCAGGGTCACTGGTCGTCTCTAGCATTTCACTCCCCTCCTTTTTGTCAGGTGATTGATAGCATAGCATTAACAGTATACCATTCCTTTTAGTGTGGGATAAGATTCTGCAGCCATTGAAATTCTGTAGTACAGCACAACTGTTGACACATACTCTGTTTGACACTATACTTTCTTTAGCATTAATGTGTAAATGTAAACTACTCTTCCTGTACAAAATGTGTATTTATGTATTAGTGTTCCACTGAATATCTTCTCTTCATTAAACTTCCATAATGCCTATTACATTTTTTTTTTTTTAAAAAGGCATTTGCCAATGGTTCTGCCATTTAGACTGTATTTTAGAAGTGAAGTATTTGTATAGTTTTATATGCTCTGCTTATCTGGGTTATTGTTTTTCTTTGTTTTTTCTTACCTTCTATTCTACCAGTTTTTCTAGGTCACAGGCTTTCTGTGATTTCAGACCACACAGATACATCAATCTTAACAATTTACTTTCCACATCTGGCATGATTTCCTTGGTTTTCAATTTAAAATTGCCTCATAGCGTTTTTATCTTAAATGTCAGCAGCACTGATTCTGTTTTGATTAGGTGGAACCCATCTTATATAAACTCAATCTGCTTCAAAAATTTACCAGATACTAATAAATATAATCCCCTTTTCCCTACACAATTTTATCAATCATGCATTGAGTCTCTGTTATCTGACAGAGTGTATAAAACCATTGAAGAATGCTACCATGCGGGACTGCATTTTCAGCCTCCAGGTTTAAACTTTGGTTTCAAGACCTCTCACCCGCTGTTTCTTTGTTGGTGGTGTGCATATGGGCCACAACCATTGGGTCTTTCTTAGCACTTACTAAGAGAATGTCTTAGTAATGGTATGTGCCATCTTTTCAATTGCATGTGTCTTTTCTAGTAAAATGTTTTTTCATGTTTTTATTTACATGGTCATGACCTTAATTTTATTAGAAATGAAGGAGATATTTTCCTTTTTTCTGCTCCTGAAGGCAGCCCATCCTACTTAAGACACCTATTATCCTTTGCTAACATGGTACTTGTTGAGTAACTCATGGCACAATGCTGGCTAGTGTTCATGTTGCCCACGATCACTTTTTGGAAGGTGACTTCTTCCTGCAGTGAAGACCAGATCCAGCAGATGAGGTCCACTCAGCCCACCCATGGATACTGTGATATCAATCTGTGACATCACGTGCCAGACAGAACTTCCACTGAGTGCAAGAGAGGCTATGGATGGCCTCTGCAGATATGACAAGACCCACACAGTGTCTAAAGGATGATTTGGCTTCATCCTCATGTTCTGTTTTGGAGCTGAAAAACTTGACTTGTCCATCCATTCAGTCAAGTTACATCTCACTTTGGGATAAAAGATTTTAACTGGCTAACAAATGGCCTTTTGCTGTCCTGTCAGTTCATGATTCTGTGTTTTCTGACAGGATTAATGAAAGTCTTTTTGGTCAAAGAGCCCATCCCAGTAGTCCTGAAGAGATTACCACTGAATTTATGGCAATCTGCTCACTGCTTTTTATATATACCCATGTAAATTGCTTTCACTATGGTTCAGCAAACATAGCAGGAGAAATCCAGGGATTTATACTCACCCCTCCTACCTGGTCTTTGTATCAGAAGGCTTTTCTTGAACCTCTACCCTAAGTTGCTGCTAAAGGTTGTTACTGGATTTCACTTTAGATAGGGAATTAACATGTCAATTAACTCCCTTTGTGTGGCCTTTAAAAAGAAAGGCATGACTTCACAGCCTGGTTATATAGAGGAAGTTATCTTTCAACTTTCTTCAGGCTCTTCAGGCCCTTGTAGCATAGCTTTGTCGTGGCACAGTGATTTCTCTGCAAACTCACAAGGTTAACTGATGGTGTCAGACTCTGCTATGAGACTAGCATGGTGAATTTGCTATCACTGATATGGTCACACTCCATGCAGGTTTAAGTTACTGTAGCAGCTTTGCTGAAGAGACACGCCTCAGTTCCGTCCAAGGGAACCTTAATCTCACATTCATCAAGCATTGCTCTGTTGCAGAAGCACACCTTGTAAATTGTAGATCCTTTGTGTCCAGGGATGCCAAAACCTGACTGGAGTAAATTTAGAGGAGTAACAGAGTATTGCTTGGAATCACACACAGTGTGAGTGTGTTTAACAAGCATGAAAAGAAAAAAAAATTACTTATATGAATGACTCAAGTTTCAAGAGACATAGTGCATGGGTATTCACTACCAATCCTCATTTTTCTCCACTGAGGTCTCTGCATCTAAGTGGGATAATTCTTCTGCCTGTTAAGAAGAAACTGAGGGGATAAGCTTACACCTCTTTTTTATCTGTGAAAGACACATGAAGAGGAGAGTGCATGTGTGCCCCTTGGGGCCTGCAAAGAAAAAAAGTCTCCATTCTCAAGGTCATGTCCATACACTGTGTGCAATGTTTACTTTTACAGCATGTCCTGAAAATTATTGCCAAGTAGATTTTCCTTCTTCATCATCTCTTTGGCTTATTCTGCTTTTCTTTTAGCTTTTAAAAAATTTTTCTAATGCACTTCCAGCTGCCAGTGTTTCCTAAGAAATTGTGTATGCTGCGGAGGATGAAATCCAAAGTTGCCTGAACTCTGGCACTTTCAATTGATAAAGATGCTGCCCAAAAGTCTAGTAGTATCTTCACAGAGACTGCAGGCTAGGTTAGAGAAAGCAGTAAGAAACTTCACTGCCTCTCACTTCTTTAGATGCCACCACTCACCTTCCTTTTTTTCCTAAGATTAAAAAGAAGATCTAAATATATGTTAAATTACACTGTCTCCATCTGAGTGTGTTTTCCTCACTTCTACTGATGCAGAGTGATATTATCACTTAAATTAAAATATGTAATCAGAGTGTGGCTTGAATTTTAATCCCTTAACAGTGTGGGTTTGTTTTAAGCAGAATCCACACTTCGAGTGCTACTATTTGGATGGTGACAGTTTTATATATGTCAGGCTTAGCAACAGCAATGTGTCTTTAAGACAACATTCACAATGTAGACTAATGTTTTATTTGTTTATGGCAATGAACTTCCCTTTCAGAAAACATTGCACACAAGGAGAACGATGATTTAAAGGACAGGTTTTGAGTGCAGATCAACAGAAAAGAGAACAAACAGCAAAGTTCAGCCTCTGTTAAGAGATCATTACATCTTATTTGTGGAAAAATTAGTTGCGTTTCTTGGAAATCGTTTAAGCAAAACATAACAGTGAAAAGTATTTCCTTCCCTCTTCCTCTTAATTATATGACATCTGATCAGGAACCTAGTTGCTGGACTTACGCTATAAAGAGGAGGGTCAGAGAGAACAAATCTCTGGTGTTGAAGACTACAACAACACAACTGAAAGGGAAGTAGAGCACAGGCTTATTTGAAGGGGCAGGGCTGTGGGTGTCCCACTGGCAGCTGCATTTACACCAACTCCATGTGAGTGATAAATGAGAAAGTCAAATAACCACTTGCTGTGAAGCACCTGCCTTGAAGACCACTCAGCATTCAGGTCAGGTAAGCGTGTTGTATCGTGTTGTGTACTGCGGGAAAGGAATTGGCAAGGAGCCCTCTCTCCTCAAACAAACAAGGATTTTAAAATCCTGTGAATCACGTCTTAAAGTGAAGAAATAGGAGGACTGGATCTCTCAGTTCACCAGAAGTACATTTTTGTGAGTAGGAGTGGTAAGAGAGGCAAGGAAGTGTTTCTTTTTGGACAGGTTCATGATTCAATGGAACAGCAAGGTGTACTTTGTATGGATCAGATGGGTGAATCAACATGGATAATTAATTCCTTCCATACCTTAGGGGTTATTTCTTACTCTCAAGGTGAAGGAAGGAGGTGGAAAATCCTATCCTTAGTTCCAAACAGCAAGCTTTGTCCTTGTCCTCTGGTGAAGAGGCAGAAAGTTATCCCATTAATAAATTAACTTCATATGAAGCTACTCTGAGAGATCATGTCAGTGTTGATGGAAGAGGTGATTTGGGGCCAACAGAAGGCCCAAGACTCTCTCAGCTAACCACATGAGTTTTCTTTCAGCTACAACCAGTGACAAAGAAGGAGGAGGAGTGGCTGTTGAGCATGCATTTGAGGAAGAACAGCCAGTGATGCAGGGAGTTGTTGCCTGACATAAGATTATGCTTGTATGCAAAGGTCTGAAGATGAGAGAGCTCATCAGTCTTCTTCTGGCTCCATGCTTGGTTTTGGGGGTTAGAACTATTGGAGGTGAGTTTCAGACTCTTTGTCTCTATTTTTTCCTCCTTTCTTTTCTATTATTTCTTCTTTTCTTTTAGCTCAATTTTTTTCTCCATCCTCCCTTTATTTTCTACTTTTATCTCGGTGACAGAAAGAGAAGGAGGCTCTGTGAATGTACACATAGGTAGTTAACCAGGGCTGTACCAAACACTCCAGATGTATGCCAATGGGACAGTTGTGAATGGTATTTAAGCAAGGCCCCAAACTTCATGTGCTAGACAATGTTCAAAGCCTGTTAGTATATTTATTTAAATTGACTAGTCATGAAGTTTCACATCTGAGTAGGCCTGACTATTACCAGTATGAGCTATGACTTTGCCTGTCCCATTGTTAGATATCATTTTGGTTTGTACCAAAAGAAAACTTTTTATCAGCCTGCCTTTTTTTCCTCAACAATAGGTGTCTCTTCATTATGTCTGTTGATTTGTCCTGCCTCCAAGCGATACTCTTCTTTTCTTTAGAGTTAGAGAGAGGGCTGGCTGCTTCCTAAGAGACAGGGAGTTGAGAGCTGGGTGATAACACAGCTGAGAGAGCAGAGGCACAACACCTGTGCGAGTGGAGAACTTAGTCATTACTCATAAGTGTTGGAGCCTCTGAAGTATTGAATAAAAGGTATTGAAGTAAAAGGTATTGAAAAATGTACCTGTTGCACACCTATCTTTCCAGAGATAGACACATATCTCTGCTACTTGGGAGGATTATGCTCCCTTGCCTAACATGTGACTCACAGTATTAAATGCCATGGACTTTGTGGTCTCTCAAGCAATAACCCTACAGTGACTGCAAAAACCTTGTCTTTGCAGCATATTTTACTTTTTGGACCTGAAAATGACTTGGCTTGGGCACAGGTGTTTCTTGCAAGATTAGGCATCAGCCCTAGGGCTGCTAGGAATGGCAAAATCATTCCTCACCATCTCTTGGCTGTTGTTTCTGAAAAACAGGCGTCTCAACCGAGCTGACCCTGGGTCAGTAATTCCCATCATAGCAGAGACAACTCCAGTGCCTGTTCTCAGAGTCTGAATTCTCAGGGAAGGACACATTCATTTTCCTAGGTTAACAGTGACCTTTCCTCAACACAGACACAGCTCTGCCTTGAATAGAGCTTTTTCACAAATGAAAAGGAAAAGCAGGTTCTCTGTAAATCCACCTATGAGGTATGTTTGTTTACTGATAGAGAGTCATAAATTTTTCAGCTGCTAGGTTTTTTAAATACGTCTTCCTTGCCAGGAAGCTTTCTCCTTTCTGTGACTTAAATGTCATTGTAGCTAACCAGAGTGGGTGTCTCTCACTTTTGCATATGTCTTCCTAGAGACATAACTCTTGCTAGGGCAAGTGGGCTTATTTGGTGGGCAGGTGAATGTATTCACCAGCATGACCACAACTCACAAAGGCAAAACTCAATGTCTTTCTTAATGAGGCATCTGTTTTTTTGCCTTAAACAACAAATCACTCACTCATATCTTGCACTTACTGCCTTCCTACTCGAGACATCTCTTGACTGCTAGAAGATCAGTGAATTGGTGAGAGCATTTGTTTGGCTTTTTAAAAATCTATATGTTTTTAGAAGTTGTTTTTCTGAATGTCCCCCAGATTCTTTCTGTTGTTAAGGGGTACAAAAGTCAACACTACACTGCCTAGGTCCTGGGGGTCCTCCCATTTGGCTTGGACCCTTGTTTATTGCAAAACTATGCAGGAATTTACCAGGACTCAGAATGATGCTGATCCTAGGACACTGATGCTGATGTGAGTGCTCAGCTAAATAAATGCCCATTCAGCATTGCCCAGTTGGTCTTGGTACTTTCATTTCCTCCTGCTGGGAATATCAAAAGATTATTCATAGGAGGCCACAGGCTTCAGGAGAGCTGCTCTTTTAAGCTTTCTGTGTTATATGCACATTTGCTTGAGCAGCTTTCCATCTGTGTTGGAGTTTCATGGAGCATCAGACCTCTGCAGTTCAGGAACAGGAACAGAGGTACAATCTGAACTCTTAGATCATAGTTCACTGTATTAGAATGGTTGTGATTCCAGTCTGGGGAGCAGAAAGGGGAAGATGTGTCTGAGGTTTTAGCCAGTGTTGTGAGGCCTTTTGCTTCAAAGACATGAAGTCCTATGAGGCTTAAAAACATCAAGCTTAACCCTTTGGACTTATCTTTTGAATTATAATATTTCTTGAAAATTAATTTTACCTATTACAAAACAATTCCAGCTTTTCTTCACAGGTTGTAGACCAGAATCTTACTTTCCTTGCATGACCATTTTGAACTACAAACAAGTGGAATCAGAAAGTTGGGGCTTTCTGAGTCCTAAGACTCATGATAAAAGTCTGATAAATGGCAACATAATGACAGTCCAGCCTACTCTAAGAGCAGGAGCTACTGTTGGAGACTCCTTGTTTTCAGACTTTCCCATGAAGGACCAAATTTTATTGTGAATTCCATGCAGTATGAGCTGAACAACACTAGGGATATTCCCAGCAGATCTCATCACCCAGCTCCTGACTTCTCTGTCTCTGCCTTCTCCAGCACAGTAGCAGAGCTTGTGTTCATTTTACCATTTCCCACTACTTCTAGCCCCATCTGCCTTCTGATTGTTTCCTCTTTTCAGAGAGCATCCCAATGAAGACCCTACAGTGTTATAATGACTACATATCTCTTACAACTTGCACATGGATGGAGTGTTCAGAGGCTCATCAATTCATGAATGTGACTCTGAACTTTAACAACTGCTGTGAAAAGTAAGTGCCTGCCTGGTGTTCTGTGAAGAGTCTGAAGGGGCTTGGCTGCTGAAACTGAGAGATGGAGCTGGGAAAAAGGACAGTGGACTGGGCTTGCAGCCAGCATAGTATCCAGCTTGCAGACATCAGTGTTATGTCCAAACTAGGGAGAAAGTTGGTTCTGTACAGGATGAGGAAGAGCAAGAAGCAGAGCATGCTAATCAAATTGGTTTTATTATCTTTTCAATCACTCTCCTCTGCTTTTGCTGTGAGAACACACACACAGAATATGGCAGGACAAGATAATTATTGCACCCTAGTGGAGAAGTATGTGTTACACCAGATGCAGTGGTGATAATAACTAATCAGCATGGGAAAGAAGGCTGCTTCTTCCTTAAGCCAGTAAGATCATAGCTGTGTTGAAATAATTTCTGCAAAACAAACTGTGAGAAAAAGAGAAGTTGTATGTGTTTGACTCATTGGGTTTCCTCTCAGAGATACTACACTACATCTTGCACTATCTTTTTCTACTTCTTCCTTTCAAGAAAACAGAACAGTCAGCTGGAGAGTACAAGGGAGAGGAAGGGACAGAGAAGAAGGAAGAGACAGCGGAAGGAGCAAAATGATAATAGAAGCACAAGACGGAGGGATAAACAGCAGAGAGATTGAAGGGTGGGAAGAAAACTTGAAATAAGGATCAGAAGAAGTTATCTTGGTTTAATGGGACTCTCTTATTACTATTATTATTTGTCTGCTCTCGCGGGTTCTTTGATCTTGTTGTATAGTTAGAATTCTTCTTTTGTCACATG
Source organism: Strix aluco (assembly GCF_031877795.1). Classification (NCBI taxonomy): domain Eukaryota; kingdom Metazoa; phylum Chordata; class Aves; order Strigiformes; family Strigidae; genus Strix; species Strix aluco. The sequence continues at coordinate 30,110,528 of NC_133935.1, forward strand.
AATTTCTATGTATTTATTAACACTGAATTGATTAATTGATTGAGAGCAGCCCTGCAGAAAAGGCCTTAGGGGTGTTGGTTGACGAGAAGCTCAACATGACCTGGAAATGAGCACTTGCAGCCCAGAAAGCCAATTGCGTACTGGGCTGCAGCAAGAGAAGCATGATCAGCAGGTCAAGGGAGATGATCCTCCCCCTCTACTCTGCTCTCATGAGACATCACCTGGAGTACTGTGTGTGGGGAGCTCTGGGCCCCCCAACATAAGAAGGACATGGACGTGTTTGAGTGCGTCCAGAGGAGGGCCACAAATATCATCAGAGGGCTGGAGCACCTCTCCTGTAAAGACAGGCTGAGAAAGTTGGGGTTGTTCAGCCTGGAGAAGAGAAGGCTCTGGGGAGAACTTATAGCGGCCTTCCAGTACCTAAAGGGGATCTGCAAGACAGCTGGAGAGAGACTTTTTACAAGGGCATGTAGTGATAGGACAGGGGATAATGACTTTAAACTGAAAGAGGGTAGATTTAGATTAGATGTAAAGAAGAAATTCTTTACAGTGAAAGTGGTGAGACACTGGAACAGGCTGACCAAAGAGGTTGTGGATGCCCCCTCTCTGGAAATGTTCAAGGCTGGGTTGGATGGGCCTTTGAGAAACCTGATCTAGTGGAAGGTGTCCTTGCCCATGGCAGGGGGCTTGAAACTAGGGGTCCTTTCTAACCCAAATCATTCTATGATTCTATGATTCTATTCTATAATTTATTTTTGAGAGAGAGCTGTAGGATTCATTCATGAGTTGGCCTGACAGCTGTTGAAGTCAATGGAGAAGGTGCCCCTTACAGTCCCTAGAGTATTGAATCACATTCCAGATGTTAGCAGTTTGATGTGGATTGAAGTCTACAAACCACAGTGTGGTGGTTTAGCCCCTGCCGGGGTCTGAGACCACGCGGCCACTGCCCCTCCCCCACAAAGGGAGTGAAATACAAAGCCCCAAGACTGAAATAAGGAAAGGTTTAATACAACAATGCAATAGCAACACAACAAACAACAGCAATAACAATAACAGTAATAGTGATAGCAATGAACAGAGCAAAATAGCTACCAAATACAGCAGTGGGAAGCATGATGTACAAAACCACGAGTGTACCGCGCTCCTGCGCCAGGAAAAAATGTGACCTGCCAGGATGTGACGTCCGCATGGTATCTGAATAACCCGGCTAGAGCTCCCCCCCCACTGCTGGGGAAACTTAACCCTATCCTGGTTAAACCAGGACATAATCCACCCCTTTATTCTATACCATGTGCGTCACATCCAGCTGCCACTTAGCAATTAGCACTGACAAAGAAAAAATTAACAAAAGCACAGTATAACTCACGGTGTGTTTTCACCCACAATCAAGTCCCCTTGTGGTACGCATCGGACCTCTCCATCCTTCTGCATCACCCACCAGGTGCACCCAGGTCCTTGAGCAAAAACAATCCCGTGAATGGGTTTGCCTTTGCCCGGCGCAGGACTAACCCAGACCATTTTTCCCAGCAGGTCCCTCATGCGCACCACAGGGACTCTATCCCCATCCACAATACGTGGAAGTTTTGACTGAGCCGGGCCAGCTCGATTGGCAGATCCTCTTGTGTTCACTAACCAAGTGGCCTTTGTCAGATGTGTGTCCCAGTGTTTGAAGGTTCCACCCCCCATTGCTCTCAATGTAGTTTTTAACAGTCCATTGTAGCGCTCGATCTTCCCAGAGGCTGGTGCGTAGTAGGGGATGTTGTAGACCCACTCGATGCCGTGTTCTTCTGCCCAGGCATCTATGAGGTTATTTCGGAAGTGAGTCCCGTTGACCGACTCAATCCTCTCTGGGGTGCCGTGTCGCCACAGGACTCGCTCTTCAAGGCCCAGGATGGTATTTCGGGCGGTGGCATGGGACACTGGATAAGTTTCGAGCCACCCAGTGGTTGCTTCCACCATTGTGAGCACGTGGCGCTTGCCTCGGCGGGTCTGTGGCAGTGTGATGTAGTCGATCTGCCAGGCCTCTCCATATTTATATTTCATCCATCGATCTTCATTCCGCTGGGGCTTCACCCGTTTGGCTTGTTTGATTGCAGCACACGTCTCACATCCATGGATGATCTCTGAGATGGTGTCAGTGGTGAGGTCCATCCCTCGATCTCGAGCCCACCTATATGTTGCATCTCTGCCTTGGTGGCCCGAGGTCTCATGGGCCCACCGGGCTATGAACAGTTCACCTTTACGCTGCCAGTCCAAGTCCACCTGAGCCACCTCAATCTTAGCAGCTTGGTCCGCCTGCTGGTTATGCTGATGTTCATCAGTGGCTTGACTCTTGGGTATATGGCGTCCACATGGCGCACCTTCACAACGAGGTTCTCCACCCGGGCTGCAATGTCCTGCCATACTTCAGCAGCCCAGATGGGTCTGCCCTTGCGTTGCCAGTTGTTCTGTTTCCATTGCTGCAACCACATCCACAGGGCACTTGCCATCACCCACGAGTCAGTGTAGATATAGAGCCTCGGCCACTTTTCTCGCTCAGCAATCTCCAAAGCCAATTGGATGGCTTTCACCTCTGCGAACTGGCTTGATTCACCTTGTCCCTCAACAGCTTCAGTGGTTTCTCGTGTGGGATGCCACACTGCAGCCTTCCATCATCGGTGTTTTCCCACAATGCGGCAAGACCCATCAGTGAACAGGGCATATTGTTTTTCTTCCTCTGGCAGCTCGTTATATGGTGGGGCCTCCTCAGCACATTTCACCTCTTGTTCTGGTGACATCCCAGCATCCTTGCTCTCTGGCCAGTTCATGATCATTTCCACTAATCCTGGGGGGTCGCGGTTCCCTATTCGAGCCCGTTGTGTTATCAACGCAACCCATTTACTCCACGTGGCATCTGTTGCATGATGTGTGGAGGGAGCCTTTCCTTTGAACATCCATCCCAGCACCGGCAGTCGAGGTGCCAGGAGGAGCTGTGTCTCAGTGCCAACCACTTCTGAGGCAGCTCAAATTCCTTCATACGCTGCCAGTATCTCCTTCTCAGTCAGTGTATAGTTAGCTTCAGAGCCTTTGTATCCCCGGCTCCAAAAGCCTAGAGGTCGGCCTCGGGATTCCCCATCTGCTCTCTGCCAAAGGCTCCAGAAAGGGCCATTCTCCCCGGCTGCGGTGTAGAGCACGTTCTTAATCTCCTGCCCTGTCCGGACTGGCCCGAGAGCCACTGCCTGGGTAATCTCCTGCTTAATTTGTTCAAAGGCTTGTTGTTGCTCTGGGCCCCATTTAAAATCGTTCTTCTTGCGGGTTACGTGGTAGAGAGGGCTCACAATCAGGCTGTAGTTTGGGATGTGCATCCTCCAGAACCCCACAGCGCCCAGGAAAGACTGAGTCTCCTTTTTGGTGGTTGGTGGGGCCATGGCTGTTATCTTGTTTATCACCTCCATTGGGATGTGGCGACGCCCATCTTGCCATTTTATTCCTAGAAACTGAATCTCCCTTCCAGGCCCCTTAACTTTCTGTCGCTTGATGGCAAAACCAGCCTTCAGAAGGATTTCAATTACCTTCTTTCCTTTCTCAAAGACTTCCTCAGCTGTGTCCCCCCATACAATGATATCATCAATGAACTGCAGGTGTTCTGGAGCCCCACCTTTCTCCAGTGCAGTATGGACCAGTCTATGGCAAATGGTGGAGCTGTGTTTCCACCCCTGGGGCAATCGATTCCATGTGTACTGGATACCCCTCCAAGTGAATGCAAACTGTGGCCTGCACTCTGGTGCTATTGGAATGGAGAAAAACGCGTTAGCGATGTCAGTCGTGGCGTACCACTTGGCTGCCTTTGACTCCAGCTCATACTGGAGCTCTAGCATGTCTGGCACTGCAGCACTCATCGCTGGCGTAACTTCATTCAGGCCACGGTAGTCCACAGTCAGTCTCCATTCGCCATTAGGTTTTCTCACTGGCCATATAGTGCTGTTGAAGGGTGAATGAGTCTTGCTGATCACCTTCTGGCTTTCTAGTCGACGGATCAGCTGATGGATGGGGACCAGGGAATCTCAGTTAGTGCGGTACTGCCGCCGGTGCACCGTCTTGGTAGCAATTGGCACTCGCTGCTCTTCAACCTTAAGCGACCCCACCACCAAGGGGTCCTCTGAGAGGCCGGGTAAGGTGGACAATTGCTCAACCTCCTCCAGGGCAGCTATACCAAAGGCCCACCGGTACCCTTTTGGGTCTTTAAAGTACCCTCTCCTGAGGTAATCTATACCTAGGATGCACGGGGCATCTGGGCCAGTCACAATGGGGTGCTTATGCCAGTCCTTCCCAGTTAAGCTCACTTCAGCCTCTAATAGGGTCAGCTGTTGGGACCCCCCTGTCACTCCAGAGATGCAGATGGATTCAACCCCACTGTGGCATGATGGCATCAAGGTGCACTGTGCGCCAGTGTCTACCAAGGCCTTATATTCTTGTGGTTCTGATGTGTCAGGCCATCAGATCCACACCTTCCAGTAAATCCGATTATCCCTTTCCTCCACCTGGCTGGAGGCAGGGCCCCTCTAATCCTGCTCACCATCACTCACTTGATCTAAGAGTGACTCCTGCAAGAATGACTTCCTGGTCCCCTCAAGAGGGTCAAGCATACTGTTGGCCATTCTATTCTGTCTGGGGGGTTTCTGACTAGGCACTGGAGCTGCATCTCTCTTGGAAGACTCCCCTTTCATGGTGGTCTTCCCTTTCAGTTGCTGTACTCGTGCAGCTAGGGCGGAAGTGGGCTGTCCATGCCACCTTCTCATGTTCTCCTTTTGTCCTTATTTCAGTCTTCTCCAGCCCCACGTTGGGCGCCAAAGTTGTGGTGGTTTAGCCCCTGCCGGGGTCTGAGACCACGCGGCCGCTGCCCCTCCCCCACAAAGGGAGTGAAATACAAAGCCCCAAGACTGAACTAAGGAAAGGTTTAATACAACAATGCAATAGCAACACAACAAACAACAGCAATAACAATAACAGTAATAGTGATAGCAATGAACAGAGCAAAATAGCTACCAAATACAGCAATGGGAAGCACGATGTACAAAACCACGAGTGTACCGCGCTCCTGTGCCAGGAAAAAATGTGACCTGCCAGGATGTGACGTCCGCATGGTATCTGAATAACCCGGCTAGAGCTCCCCCCCCACTGCTGGGGAAACTTAACCCTATCCTGGTTAAACCAGGACACACAGAAATGTTCCTGTGGCACAAAGGACTCCACAGTCTGCATGGATGTATTTTTTTTTTGGTAGGAGGACTGCAGTCCCATAGTCCTCACAACACTTCCATCCCAGCTGCTAGCTGCATTTCTTTGGCTTACCTTCTTTGACTTCTCAAGTGTAAGGATAGCATAACATACATATGTACGCATGTAAACTGCCAACCCTACTGTTATGGAAGCAACAACCTTTGATTGCTAAAGGAAGGAGAGCTGTGGGTGACAGCAAGACATTGACCTCATTGACAGTGGTGTAATCCCACAGTAACAAGAAAAGTAGAACAGTGAGAGTGACCAGGATCAGCCATCAGTCCAGATCCCCAGGGAAGTCCCTATCCAGTAGCCAGGCTTAAGGTCAATTCAGGAAGTCAATTCCACAGATATCACAAATCCTGATTTAGGATCCTGCTGACTACGCCAATTTGACATGGATGAGTGTTTTAGATCACTTAAAGAATCACCATCAAAGGTATTAACAAGTGATTTTCATATGAATTTGTAGAAGTGCAACTTAACAGAGTTCGATGGCAAGGTTCACTCAATCATTTACTATATGGAAGAAACATACACAGGGATACTGAGTTAGAATTGATTTAGAATGATTTACACAGAGATCAGAGATGTAAAAAGATAAGGGAGACCCTTCCATTGAGTCACGGAGTTTAGAGTGGACCCCCTTGCTTTCCAAACTCCTTCTCAGAGAGGAGTCTAGGTGCAGCTGGATCCAGACTTAGTCCCAGACTTGGTCAACTGTTTATGGCTAATGGAATTAGCTACATGGATTTCATTACATATTCATTCAGCATGCTATCAGTCACTTACGGAGGATTTGTTGCAAATAAGGGGTCTATCTGCCTTGGGTAAGGAAGGATCTCTTAGTCTCAGGTAAGGAATCTCAAACCTTGATGTTAAAGAAGCACCCTCCATCTGGGTGTCTGGTGTTAGTTCACTTTGTAGTTCAAATCCTAGGTTTCTCAAAGCTGAGTCTCAGGCATTGAATCTTATAAGAATAAATAATTTAATAGAGTGGTATAGCAGCAGGATCTGCACAAGCTGGGTGCCTCTGGAGAGGGACCCCAAAGAAATCCCTGGGCAATTATACCTTACAGACTATTCATCCACCCCTCACACACTCTTTCCACTCTCTTCATGCGCCTTCCATGAGCCCTTTGGTCTAATAGTGATTCTGGTCTGAGATCTTCTGACTCCTTACTGGATTCCTTCACTGTCTCCAGACAGGCTGTTATCTTGTCTAGTTGCAGCTGTTGTTGACGGTTGTAGCCTTGAAGCCTCCTTATCTTCTGGTTTGCACAGGCTCTGGAGGCCCTGATTTGCTTAAGTAGGTACACATTCAGTAAATCTAGGTAAAAGTTTACAGCTTGCAGCCTAAGGCTTCAGCAAATCCACCTACTCATGCTAAGTAAGTAAAGTTAAGCAAAAAGTATACTGAATCACACAACATTATAACTCTAAGTGATTTATTATATTTAAAACTTATTTAAGCTAAATGACTAATATCTCTTAACATTGAGAGGTGTCCCTGCTCAAGGGGAGAGTTGCCTAGTGTGCAGTCTGGTTGCTGTCCAGGGAGAACTCAAATTAGGCTCATCCAATGATCTGTTGTTGGTAAAAGATCTTGTTGCTTTAAGGACCAACTTTGAGAGGCGTCCCAGCTCAAGGGGAGATCAGAATCACAGAATCACAGAATTGTCTATGTTGGAAAAGACCTTGAAGATCATCTAGTCCAACCATTAGCCTAACATTGACAGTTCTCAACTACACCATATCCCTAAGCGCTATGTCAGCCCGACTCTTAAACACCTCCAGGGATGGGGACTCCACCACCTCCCTGGGCAGCCCATTCCAATGCCTAACAACCCGTTCTGTAAAGAAATACTTCCTAATATCCAGTCTAAACCTTCCCTGGCACAACCTGAGGCCATTACCTCTTGTCCTGTCACTTATTACTTGGTTAAAGAGACTCATCCCCAGCTCTCTGCAACCTCCTTTCAGGTAGCTGTAGAGGGCGATGAGGTCTCCCCTCAGCCTCCTCTTCTCCAGACTAAACAACCCCAGTTCCCTCAGCCGCTCCTCGTACGACATGTGCTCCAGACCCTTCACCAGCTTCGTTGCCCTTCTCTGGACATGGTCGAGTAATTCAATGTCCTTTTTGTAGTGAGGGGCCCAAAACTGAACACAGTAATCAAGGTGTGGCCTTACCAGTGCTGAGTACAGGGGCAAGATCACTTCCCTGTCCCTGCTGGCCACGCTATTTCTGATACAAGTCAGGATGCCATTGGCCTTCTTGGCCAATGCAATCACTGCCATGCAGCCACGTTGCCTAGCAGGGAGAGGTCAGAGAAGGTTCACTTAGGCTGTCATATTTATGGAATAAAGTGGTTAACTTGTAGACAAGTTGCATACAATGGGAGAGGTATGCATGAGACTCCTTTTACCCACAACTTTCTCTGTTCCTTGATAAATGAATCATGGAAAAACCACATGCTATTCATGTGCTAATTGCATTATGGGTCTTCACTGTCCTCTGCTCCTTTGTGGGTTTCCTAGAGGAGTTCTTGGCCCAGCTATGGCTCAGGCCTTTACCTCCTTTGGAGCCTGGACCAAACTACTGCTAGTTTGGTTAAGGAGGGGTCGAGTGCATCTGTGACAACAGATCACAATCAGCAATGTGTATCACCAGGCACAGATATGACTGCATCATAGCTCAGGCAAGGACCAAAGGCAAGGACCTGAAATTAAAAGCAGCTTCTAAGTGAAGGTGGGGAGGCCCTCAGTCAGATTGGTTCCAGCTTAGACAGCCTTGAGCATGGGTAGCCAAACCCCTTGCTAGGGATGAGGGTGTGGAAGAGGTTGTGCTCAGAACTCAGACACCTGCCAACCCAAGATATTTATTGTGAGTGCATCTTCCTTTGAGAAAAGGGAGAGGGAATAGAGCACATGTGCTTGATATTAGCGAATTTATTTATGTCACTTAATGAACTACAGGATTATGCCAACATAAAACAATGATAAACATTGATTTAGAAACAGAATAAAACAGCATGTGGGGAAGGTTTCTGAAACCACACTTTGGGCCATCTAACAGCATCCTATTCAGGTAGTCATGTTTTTTTCTGTGTAATCAGGAACAAAGAAATGGCCTGCAGGTCCCACAAAGGTGAAAACCATGCTGACTGCCAGAACTTCACAATGCACTGGGTCTGTCACATCCATGGATATGATCAAGAAAACTACAACTTCAAATTTGACCTGACACTGCAGGCAGATCTAAATGTCTACTTGTTTCAGAATGGTAAAGATGAACCACTAATTCTTGTCTCTATTCTTGTATATTTAAAAGTTTTTTCAGATTAATGTATGGAATATCTAATCCTAAAAAGATACTTAGGTCAGCCCTTAACCTGAAACGTAAGCAAAAGTGCACTTAAATGGCTTATAAGGCCATACTACCACCTTAAAATTCAGCGCATTTGGAATAGACAAAAATGAGTCTACCTGCAATGACAGTGGAAAAAATGGGGGTAGACTTGCCAGATAAGCAGTGTCTTGATTGGTATTGAGGGAAGGTATCACAAATGCTCTGCGTGCATTACAGCATATTCTTTCATGAAGTTGCTATAAAGCTCCACAACAGCAGCGCTGTCCCTATTTTTCTGTTCTGTTAATGAATGTATTTCCAGGTCCTGTAGAGTTTGCACTTTGTAGTGAAAAAGAATCATGGATTATTTGTAGCTATTCAGGGAAATAGCTAAATATCCAGATTCTGTCATTCATCAAACGTCAGCTAGGCATTTTCATGTCCCTGTCCTCACTATCTCATCTCATGGGTTGTACCTTCACCTTCCAGTTCAGACCCTCCCACCTCAAAACCTCTCGGTCATCTTGGTGAGATCAGGAGACTTCTTGCTGACCTGGAAAGCAGCTGATGGAAGCCAAGGGCTGGGCAATGCACTGGAGTATGAAGTCACTTACAAGCGGCAGTGGGAGTCCTGGGAGGTAAGAGCCGAGGAGGCGGGCTGTCCTGGTTTGGGCTGCACTGTTTTGGGTGCTTGAGAGCCTGTGGTAAAAGCGGTGCAAATGAATGGCCTTTCCATTCTCAGGCACTGTAAGAAGGTGCAGCAAATGTTGTTTCAGGTCAGTTGGAAGGGGTTCTCTTTCTGTTTGCAAGTAGCTTGCCTAGTGAAATACCATTTGTCCTGAGTTGAATGCAAAGATCTGTTCTTCACTGGAAAAAGCACCGCACTTGATTTTGAGTTGGATTTGATTTTGCCCTGAAGTACTCCCAAATGGAATTAAAGCACATTCCAAGAGGAACCTATGCGTTCATGTGGGAAAATGGCAAAATACATTTGAAGCTGCTTCCCCTACCAGGAGGATGCACTTTTATTTTTTGGTAGTTTTTAAGCGTGCATATCCCCAACTCCCCCGTTTCCTCCCTCCTCTCTCTCTCTCTTTCCTTTCTCCCAACCACAGAAAGCTGCCTCGCTCTTGCTCTCCAACACCACACTTTGCCATCTCAGCCGTGACAGCCTTGTCCCAGGGAGCAGCTACGTTGCCCGTGTGCGAGCCAGACCGGGGCGGGCCAGTGGCTTCTCTGGGCAGTACAGCGAGTGGAGCACGGAGGCGTCATGGGAGACCCCTGAAGGTAGTGTGGGATGGAGCAGGGCCTTGCAGGGCTGGAAGTGCTGGCTGAGAAGAAAGACCTTTCCTATCACTTAGCTTGCTCTCATCTTCTCTGAAGGTGGCCTTCAGCCCAGGAACCTTCGCTGCCTCTTCAATGGTGCAGATCGTCTGATGTGCAGCTGGGAAGTGAAGAAAGAGATCATCACCTCTGTCCTCTTTGGCTTGTTCTTCAGGGCTACTCTGGCATCAGCGTACGTGCTCGGCCCATGGCAATGGGCCTGTGCCTCTCCCATGGAGTTTCTGCCCTGTCCCATTCCCCCTGGTCTCAGCTCAACCTCTTTTTCTCCCCTCAGAGAAGAGGAGTGCTCTCCTGTGCATGAGAGGGCTTTGCCCCACGCCCCGTACGTGGTCCAGAGCTGTGAGATCTCTGTTAGCAACTCCAGCAGTCAGAGCCAGTACCGTGTGTCTGTCCGGGCCAAGACAGAGGAGAAGCTGATTGAAGCCTACAAGAACAGTGAGTTGCTGTGTTGTTTCTTGCTTCTCCTGGTTGTTTCTTGGACAAATACCTGTCTGGGCAAGTGGAGCTGAGGACAGCAGTGGTGAGGAAAAGCGGGTGGGAAGAGGAAGAGACCGGGACTGATGAAGGAAGGAACTGGACGCTGTGTCAGGTCAGAAGTCTGGGAGAGGTGGCTTGTAGGTGTGGAGTTCCTCAGTGGCACTTGTTACTATGAGGGAGGTGGTGGCAGTGCAAACTGCTGTGCAGGAATTCAGGTTGTGACCCAGAGCTTCTCCGTGAGCGACTCACCCTGCTGACTTCTCTGTGATTGACCTTCATGAGTGTCCCAGGTGACAGGGAGCCGTGGTGAGAGGTGTTTGTGGGGAGTGTGTCGTTATGTGATTTCTCATGAAGCCAGTGCAGCTCTTGCAGGTTTGTGCAGTGGCCCCTGCAGCACTGGATGAGGTCAGACTCATCTGCTGAGTGAGGTGCACCAGGTGGATCATCTCTGCCTGCAGGTATCTGGAGGTACTGGTGCTACTTTTCACAGGCTAAAGCTGGGAGAGCTCCTGCAGTGGGTGAAAATATCAGGTAGTAGCTCCAAGAGAGCTGAAAATCTGTGGAAATGTGGTGCGCTAGTACAGATGTTTCAAATATTGATTGCTTTACTGCTTTTCTGTACACAGGGAGCGCTGTCGATATTAATGGATACGCATTTTCTGTTATTTAATGTGTCTACTGGTTAATTGCATTCAGCTAGAAAATGAAGATGCAGAGAATGGAGAAGTGTTAAAAAGCTGGGAGTTCTTGCATTGCATAAACCAACATTGTTTTCAGTGCCTGGAAACTATTCACAGTGGTGAAAGGGAATGCTGGACCATTATGTTGGTAAGTACTCTGAGACATTCCGTGTGTTCCAGTTAAGGGGCTGCCACCTGCAAATGTGTCGGTAACAGTGACAGAGAGCCAAGAGTATGAACTGAGGTGGACAAAATACACTTTGGGATATAACATAAAACAGAGATACCAAGTTGAGTACTGGAAAAACAACCAATATGAAAAGGTAAGTCTTAGAAAGTGCAGGAGTCCTGGGTTTCTCTTTGCTGGGCAAAAGGGAAGAACAGTTCCTCTCACCTCTGGCATTTGTGCTTCTTTCTTCTTCCCAGACTCTCCAGACATTAAATATCAGCAACGATGAACCTCCTTTCATCTTCACGCAGCAGATGCTGGCATCATCTACAGAATACAGGGCAAAAATGCGTGCAAGGGTGAATACACCCCTGGATTATGAGGGGCCTTGGAGTGAATGGAGTGAGGAGTTCACATGGAAGACTGAGAATGGTACTTTTCATGCAGGCTACTTCTGTGGACTGTTAATGGCTGAAATGACTCTATAGAAAACTATATTTTCTCAGCTGGGGTTGAAGCTAGGTCCAGCCATGAGCTAGCTGGGGTTGCTTCACAAGGTAGCTGTCCTGTCTGCATCCTTGCAGTACAGCAGCAATGCTAGTGGAGGAGGTGAGCAGGAATGACCTTTTAAACTTCTTTCCTGCTTCCCTTCACAAGGTGAATACAACCAACCATAAACTTTCCACATGGAGAAGTAATCAAAGATCCTGCCCAAAGGTTTATTGTTGTTTCCAGATTCCAGTAGTCCATTCTGTTAGCAATGACTGAAGAGCCTGAGACTGCAAGAAGACAGAATATAAGCCATCAGTCTTTTATATTTGTGGAGTGAATATAGGGTTGTGTAAAACACACAGTAGATTCTAATGGATATAAAACCTTTACATGTTTTTGCTGCTTCTGGACTTAGAGGCAGAATGTCTGCTATCATATGGGCTTGTGCCCAAAGTAATAGGATCTTACATGATTTGTCCTGAGGAGGCTTGTAAGACAGTAGGCAAATATTGATGAGAGTCCCCAGGAAGAAAGTGGTATGTTGTTGATGATAAGTTATGCCCATTAGCAGAAAAAACTTTCGTGGAAAGTCTCCGTGACCCCATCTCTTCAGGACTGTACAGAGTAAGGCAGACCTAAGATGCTTGAAGACATTCCTATTGTTCATGGTTAGAACATACCTAACCATCTATTTATTAGCACAAATTGTTTAGCTGATGTAATAAAAAACAAAAAAGAATCAAAATAAGGTAAGTAAAAAATAAAAAAGAAGGTGGATACTTATTTCTCTTTTCTGTGTTTCAGTTCTGCCCCCAGTGGTTCTCCCAGTGGTGCTCCCAGCTCTCATCATCACTTTGCTAATAGTTGCTTATTGCAGCTATAAGTATTTCCTCAGGTAGGCTTGTGCTGTGACTTGGAGGTCTAGCAGCTTGTTGGCCTTGTGGGTGGCATAAAGGCTGAGGCACTTCTTGTCCCCCATGGGAGAGAGGTCTATGTGGAGATGAGCCGTGGTGTGCGATGGGCAGCCTTGTGCACGTCTGTGCAAGGGTAAGAGTTGGGTGGTGACATGCCAGAGCCTTGGTGGTGCCTTCCTGTGCTGAGCAGCACAGTGTACGGGGTGCATTTTCTTTTGGTTGCAGCCATGTTGAGAAGCAAATCTTGAAAACTCTGAGTTGTTGTTATTGCAGGAAGAGGAAAATGTGGGAGGAAAAGATTCCGAACCCCAGCAAGAGTCTCCTGATCCAGAGCTACCTGGGGGTAAGAGGGACCTGTATCTTGAAGAGTTCATTATTTCTCTTTCTTTTTCACGACTTCCAGTAATCTTAAGCACTCTTCTTGTCTCCTAGTTCACAATGAACAGACATCTTCTTTAGTCTATGACTTATTTTTAGGAGAAGTTCTGGTCATATGCAACATAAGTGAGTTCTTATATTTATACTAGTAGACTTCTTTGTGTTTTGCTTGTCAGCATTACTGTGATTTAAAATCAAGCTAGAAAATTTTCAGTAATTTCAAATTTTAACTGACTGAAATAAGCTAGTGTCATTAGCAACCTTCATGAGATGGTACTTTCATTTATCTCCAAGTAGTAATGAACAGTAATTCAGAGCTTTTTAGAATAGGGCGGTAACCCTACTAAAGAAACTTTTATTTTAAGGAGTTGGGTTTTCTGGAATAAACGTCACCACATGCCTGTCTGTTACCAGGACAAGCATTCTTTTTTGGAAATCGAGGAATACACTTAGATAGCATTTGTTAAAAGATGTGTAAGTAGAACCTCGTTCCCTTCTTCCTCCCTTCTAAAAAAACCCAACAGCTGGAAACGGTGGCCCTAGAATTGAGTCCTGAGGTGCACCACTGGTGACTGGTCACCAGCCAGACATAGCCCCATTCATTACAACCCTTTGAGCTCTGCCCTTCAGCCAGTTCTTCACACAGCACTCTGTGTATACCTGCTCATCTCACAGTTGGACAACTTGTCCAGAAGGATGCTGTAATGAACAGTATCAAAAGCCTTTCCCTTTGTGAATCCATGTTGAGTGTGCCTGGGGATTGCATTGTTCTTTAAATGCCTTTCAATAGCACCCAGTGTGATCATCTCGATAATTTTTCCAGGAACTGAGGTGAGACTAACAGGTCTGTAGTTTCCTGGGACTTCCCTCATGCCCTTCTTGTAAATTGGAATAACACTGGCTAGCTTCCAGGCAGCAAGGACCTCCCCAGACTCCCAAGATCTTGGGTAGATGATCAAGAGGGGTCCTGCCATGACGTCCGCTAGCTCCTTCAGTACTCTGGGACGAATCCCATCAGGACCCATGGACTTACGAACATTCGGCTGATACAGCTGTCCCTTTTCAGTGTCCACAAATGGAAAGTCACTGTTCCCACATTCATGGCCCTCCGACTCAGAGGACTGGGCAGTCCAAGGTCTATTGGTAGTATTAAAGACTGAGGAAAAAAAAGCATTGAGCACCTCTGCCTTTTCTTCATCCCTATTAGTCAGGTGGCCACCATCAACAAGTATTGGTCTAATGTTTTCTTTAGACCTCCTCTTGCTATTAACGTACTTAAAAAAGCCCTTCTTGTTGTCTGATACACCACTGGCCAGCTTCAACTCTAATTGAGCTTTGGCTTTTCGTGTCTTCTCTGCATGTACAAACCACAGCTCTATAATCTTCCTGTGAAGCCTGACCTTGCTTCCAGAGATCATGCCATTTGTTTTTCCTCTTGAGCTCCAGAAGGAGTTTCCTGTGCAGCCAAGTGGGTCATCTGCCCTGCTTGCTTGACTTATGACACACTGGAATTGCCTGCTCCTGTGCTTTTAAAAGGTGGTTCTTAAAAACTGACCAGCACTTACGGACTCCCAAGCCCTCAAAAGCAGATTCCCAGGGGACACTGCTAAGGAGCTTCCTGAATAGCTTAAAGTTTGCTCTCTTGAGATCCAGGGTAGCACTTCTGCTGTCTTTTTTCTCATTATTCTGAAAATTTTAAACTAAATCATTTCATGACCACTGTGGCCAAGACAGCCACCTACCATCACGTCTCCCACAGGTCCTTCTCTATTCACAAATAACAAGTCTAGGAGGGCATCTTTCCTAGTTGACTCACTGAGTACTTGTATTTACGTCAGTGGTAAGGCAATACGGGTTTGAAGTAATCATCTTCTGGAGAACAGAACACACCTTGTAGACATATTAGTGAAGTTGTATTCCTATTTCTAGATGCTGTAGGCTTTCCTATTTGTTTTCTTTGTCCACAAGGAAAGTACGGTTCTTGGTTCTACTGCCAGTGAGACACTGCTCTTTTGTCATGTCTGATTTTTCATTTTCAGAAAGTACATTTAGGAAACTGGCCAACAAGCAGCCAGCTGGACCTCAGCAAATACAACCTTTCAGAGAAGATGGAGCAGGCCAGTTTCCTTGAAGTTGTGGACAGGTGAGTGAACAGCACAATAATAGTGACACTGTGGGTGATAGTCTCAAAGAGCTCCCTAAGTCATGGTAGGATATAACCAAATGTTCTGTCACTAAAAAGCCAATACAAGTTGCTTTTGAGGAAGGGATACAGTTGTTTGCTATCTGCGTTAGCCTGCTTCTCCAGGAAAGATTTTTTCTAACCCTATATGTAGCTATGTGTGTTTTCAGCTAAGCTTGTTTTATATTTAATGTTTACCTCAGTAGTATCTCTCATAAGCAACGTTTAACTTTCCCACATTCAGGCAGACGAAGACTTTGGCAGAGTACCCTGAGGTGCAGGCTAAAAAGACAAATATTTCCCCTGTTACTCTGGACCTACAGAACTCATATCATGCTTTAAATGAGCCAGAGCACGCCCCAGTTGTCTTCTCAAGTCAGACTGCTGGTCATTCCTTTCCTGTTTCAAGGAGAAACAGTGCTGATGAAAATATTGCTTCCCAGACAGCAATCCCTTGCTTTGCTTTCAATGGTCCATACTTGTACAGCCCAGTGATGTCCTCGCAGCCTGATATGCATCAGACCCTGGAAGTGGACCCAGTGGGAGCCCGTGAGAAATCAGTTTCCCTTCAGTATGTTACCCTCCCAAAGGAAGACTGTCCCCAGGCTCCACAGAGGCAAGAACAACCAGGAGCAGGCCCTCCACAGCCCT
The DNA here is from genome assembly GCF_031877795.1 of Strix aluco. Classification (NCBI taxonomy): domain Eukaryota; kingdom Metazoa; phylum Chordata; class Aves; order Strigiformes; family Strigidae; genus Strix; species Strix aluco. The sequence goes on from NC_133935.1 coordinate 30,126,423, forward strand.
TCCTGCTCCCAGCTCAGAAGGAAATGATGCAGCACCTTGACGATGAGAAAGAAGTCTCACCAGCCCCACCAGCCTGCAGGAAAGGCACAAACATGAGAACAGAAGAGCAGAAATCTCCAAAGGCTCTTAGCTGTACCACATCTCCTCAGCAGTGCCCCTTGGAGTACATCACCATAGAGAGCCTGTTTCTGCCATCAGCCAGTGACTCCACGCATCCACCACTTGTCACTGCTGGGGAGTTACCTTGTGACCCACAGGAGTCCCAGCCCCCCAGCGACCACTCTTGCCATGAGTTTTCTCCTGGGAAAACTGCTGTCATGGTCTCCATTTCAGGTCAAGCACCAACCTCTTCTCCTGAATTGCACCTTTAGGTCTCCATGGACATTCAGAACCCACAAAAATGTCCTTACATACTTTTTGAAAATGTGTATTTTTTTCCCAAAGAACGTGTGTTGGAGAACTACGTAGTCATATTTAATCCTGGCAGCACCATAATATTTTTCCTCCACTATGGGCAAGTGTTTTCTGTCCTCAACCTAAAATCCAGTAAGAAGGTGCAGATGAGTCAGAAAGATCCCCAAGTGTATTGGCTTTTCCTGTCAAGGTTTTAGTAGTGGGACGGCTACAGGGGTAGCTTCTGTAAGAAGATGCCATATCTGACAGATATCCCCCATATCTGAGAGAGTCAGTTCCAGCTAGCTCCAAGACAGACCTCCCGCTTGTGAAAGCTGAGCTGGCCAGTGACGTTGGTAACACCTCTGTGATAATATATTTAAGAAAGGGTAGAAACTGCTGTACAACAGCAGCTGGGAGAGAGGAGTGAGAATATGAGAGAACCAACTCTGCAGACACCAAGGTCAGTAAAGAATCACAGAATCACAGAATCGTCTAGGTTGGAAAAGACCTTGAAGATCATCCAGTCCAACCATTGACCTAACACTGACAGTTCCCAATTACACCATATCCCTAAGCGCTAAGTCAACCCTACGCTTAAACACCTCCAGGGATGGGGACTCCACCACCTCCCTGGGCAGCCCATTCCAATGCCTAACAACCTGTTCTGTAAAGAAATACTTCCTAATATCTAGTCTAAACCTTCCCTGGCACAACTTGAGGCCATTACCTCTTGTCCTATTGCTTATTACTTGGTTCAAGAGACTCATCCCCAGCTCTCTGCAACCTCCTTTCAGGGAGTTGTAGAGGGCGATGAGGTCTCCCCTCAGCCTCCTCTTCTCCAGACTAAACAACCCCAGTTCCCTCAGCCGCTCCTCATACGACATGTGCTCCAGACCCTTCACCAGCTTCGTTGCCCTTCTCTGGACACGCTCGAGTAATTCAATGTCCTTTTTGTAGTGAGGGGCCCAAAACTGAACACAGTAATCGAGGTGCGGCCTCACCAGTGCCGAGTACAGGGTTAAGAGCCCTTCCCTGTCCCTGCTGGCCATGCTATTTCTGATACAAGCCAGGATACCATTGGCCTTCTTGGCCACCTGGGCACACTGCTGGCTCATGTTCATCTGGCTGTCAATCAACAACCCCAGGTCCCTCTCTGACTGGGAGCTCTGGAGAGAAGGAGAGGGAGGAGGTTATTCCATGCCAGAGGAGGTGGATGTGCCCCAAAGGAGGCTGTGACCCTGTGGAGAGCTCACACTGGAGCAGGCTCCTGGGAGGACCTGTAGCCCCATGGAGAGGAGGCCACGCTGAAGCAGTCTGTTCCTGAAGGACTGTGTCCCATGGAAAGGACACACGCTGGAGCAGTTTGTGAAGAACTGCAGCCCATGGGAAGGGCCAACATTAGATAAGTTCATGAAGAACTGTCTCCTGTGGGTGGGATCCCATGCTGGAGCAAGGGAAGACGTGAGGAGGAAGGAGCAGCAGAGACACTGTGTGATGAACTGACTGCAGTCCCCATTTCCTGTCCCCCTACACTGCTCAGGGGGAGGAGGTAGAGAAAATGGGAGTGAAGTTGAGCCCAGGAAGAAGGGAGGAGGGGGGGGAAAGGTGTTTCAAGATTTGGTTTTTATGTCTCATTATCCTATTCTGATTTGATTGGCAATAAATTAAATTAATTCTCCAAGTTGAGTCTTTTTTGTTCATGACAGTAATTGCTGAGTAATCTCCCTGTCCTGATCTTGATCCACAAGACTTTCATAATCTTTTAATTCCCCTGTCCAGCTGAGAAGGTGGAGTAATAGAGCACCTTGGTGGCATCTAGCAGCCAGCCAAGGTCAACCCACCACACCAAGTAAATAAGTTTTGGAAATCCATTAAAACAATTAGATAGCTTGTACATGATGGTATATCCATCAGTGGCAAGGAAGACAATGCACAGAATATTGAGGTCATTCAGATGTTCAGAATACTGAAGAAGGCTGTTGTGGAAAGGAAAATAGCCAGCTTTGAGATGCAGAAAAGCCTGCTGGAGTTGCATGTATGGGTCTTAGATAACCAAGACAAAAATTTGAAAAATTACAGTATTATAATCCCATTTTATTTCCACAAATGCTACCTTTCCTCTCCAGCTTCTAGTCCAACATGGTAAAAGATCTCAAGCAACCTTACCCCTTTCTTACATATATTTATGTACTTGGTAAAATGAACAGGCCACAATTCCCATGTATCTGCATTGAGATAGGGTTGCTTTGCATTCCCCTGATAGGTGTGATTGGCAGGGCGAGAAGACAGATTTAGCTAGGGCTCCTTTCTAAAAATAGGTAATCAATTTCAGTTCAAGCCTCTCAGGTTATAGGAAAAGAAAATTATTTTTCTTGAGCATATAATGAGCTTGGATAATCAGTTTTCCTGCTCAAGAGCAATGAATCCAAGGGTTTAAAAGAAAAGGAATTTTATTAAAAGAGATAAAATGGCAACTCAGCATAAGCACTGGTAGGCCTGTTTACTCAAACCAGCAACACAATCTGAAAGCTTCTTGGTAATGTAGTCCACTTCCCTGTTTTGCCCAGAGCTGAGAAAGTCCATTGTCCATCTGTAAGGAGATGTTGCTCTTAAACCTCTCTTACTGTTTCCAAGTGCAGTGATCCCACCTCTGATACTGGGTCACTACTCTTGGCAGATTCAGCCCACCAAGCCTTGGTTGTGTCTGCAGTCCCACACCACCCCCTCAACATTTCAGATCCTCAGAGAGGAGTCTGTGGCAAACCAAACCCAAAGAGATCCCCGAGGAACATTTGGGGTTTTTTTTTGCATTTGGGTTTTTTTTTTTTTACTTTCCTGCTCCATGGCTCCTTTGCTCTACCACTATCAAGAGGAACACCACAGGTAATTCCTAACCCTCAAACCACCATTGTCTCTTGATGGGTAAATGTTTTAAATACCTTTAAACTTAAGACACAATTGTATTTCAACCCCAGTGCCCAAGAGTGAAATCCACTGAAGCCAATTAAGTCAGTTCACTTACTCCCTCTTTGTTGTGATCTCTAGCCACTTCAGGCAGTGCTGGATTTTTCTTTTACTCTATTATAGGCAGAATCTGCAGTAAAAACTCCCTTCTTTTAGGAATGCTGGGCTTACATCAGGATAGATGTGGCTCAGAATATAAGTTTTATGTCAGTGAAAGCTTTACAGCATAAAGGATTGAATTTAATAGCAGGCTGAAGACTGATAAGAGTTCTTGCAGTGACTATCTCCTGTTCTTATAGATGTTATAATTTCTTTAATGAGCTATTCAAAATAATTTGCAGTGGAAATACCAAAGGTTGGAATCATTGAGGATAGCATGAGATAGGCAGAAGTCAGAGGGTTAAATGAAAAGTAAATAAATATTATCTGGAGAACAGGAAATCTTTATTAAAACTGATATCCTGCAAAATGTTCTGCGCCTCAACTGCAGGGATGCATAAGCGTAAACTGGGAAATATCCATTGCCGCAAGAAAAACTAGAAGGTATGAGAGTGCTGCAGAAGCTTGGTGGTCTCTTCTGTTTCAAATTGCTATAGTATAAGTATTTATATTTCAAGTGTATTGACTGTTTATAGATGACTGAAACAGTTCTTAACAGCTATTTCGGTTTAGCTAAGCAGTTCCCCAAGTTCCGTCCTGTCAGATAAAAACACTGGCTCAGAGCTGCCACCCAATGATCAGACCTTGTAACATCCCTTAAATACAGGCTACAGATGTTGCAAAGTGCAGTTCAGTGAGACAATATAGCGGTAGCCAACTAATTTCTCACGGCATAAAAAAGACAGTGAAAGGCCATTTCGCCCTTCACTCCCTTTCCACTCTTCCCCAACATCTGCATACCCCATCACTCATTGCCTTGACTGCCACAAGGTCCTTTGCTTAGAAAATTTAATTTTTTAACCTGTTAACTTTGCTTTTTTCTTCTTTATTGATTTTCTGCTGGTTTATCAAGCTGAATCTTTTCAGAGTGTGGGCAGGGAAGTGTCAGCACCAACACAAAACAAGCAAGAAGAAAGGAACTGCTGAGAGCAGAGGAATAGGTAGAAGGGAAATTTCAGCTGCAGTGAACACTTATTTCAGCTCCGTTCTTGTCTAACTGCATCTGACATGCTACTTAGAGATTCCAAAGCTGGCTTTAAATACAGTGTTTGGGTACCCAAAGCACTCTAGTCAACACAGAGTGCCACACAGGGTAATGCTCCTTGCTGAGGTTCTGGCTAAATGAGTCTGTTCAGCACTCAGGGACTTCAGGTATTGATTACTCCCAGTAGCTGCTCTGTCTCACTGAAAGCTATCTCAGTTATCTCTGCAGCTTTCAGTGTGTCACCCATCAGAAAGTGTTTGCCCCTGGCTGAGCTGGAATACTTGGCAAAGCAAAGAAGATGAAGGGGGATTGCCACATGTATGTTCATTTGGCATCAGACAGCTGTCACCCCTTTAAATGCCAACTATTTTGTAGTATTTCAGTGCCTATAAAAATATTTTAATTTGTAAAGTGTACAAAGTGACTTCACTCCCCTGCAGGAGGCAAGCAACACAGTTTGTGGCAGAGTGTAGTGGTGCACCAACAAGACCATTGTCCATTTCCCTTCTGATCTAGTCTCTTCATGAGCCTTTCATGGGTAGCAAAGGGAGTTTACTCCAAGCTGTACCATGACTCTGCAGTCTGCCTGCCCTAATGCCTATTTCTCATGTCTATTAGAAACAGATCTGTAAATCTATGTGCTAATTCAGCCCACATGTGTGTTAGCTAACTGTTCCCTTAACTGCCTGCTTTCAGTATGCCAAACAATGTCAGTAGATTTCTGTTTAGCTCCATGTTTTCTGGAATAGGACCTGTTGTGGTCTCAGAAGACAGCATTTATTACATACCTGGAGCCATGTTGGTCATCAGTGCTGGATACAACACAGAGAACAGGGTGTTCCTACAAGCTGTTCAGCTGAAACTGAAGCGGTGTGTGCTCAGACAGGAGTCACTTGGCACTGATGTACAAGGAAAAGCCACAGGGAGGTTTCTACAAGCTGCCATTTGGCCAGTCTCCTTAATTTGAAAGACTTGGACATGTGCCCGGAAACATCTGAATTCCAAATGGTTAATTATTGGTGGTGGAAAATTATCACCTGATTATCATTAGTTACATTTTAACCTCCTCCACTAGTTTTATGAAGTCAGCATATTGTTATCTAATCCTCATCTGATGAAGAGTGAAGTAACAGTCCTAATTCTGTCCCAAACCAGTTCATATCGGGGAGCAAAGCATCAGTCTTTTGAATGGTGAAAGCTTGGGACCTGACAGGAAAGATCAGGGCATCGCTATTTGCAGACATGTACTTTGTGATTGCTGCCCCAAACTGCTACCCTTTGGAGCTGGAAGGTAGGATCCTGCAATAAGGGTCATTAAGTGCTGTGAGAAAAACACATCAGGGATCCCTAAAGACCCTGCATGTCCTGCATCATTCGATCCCTTGGGTGGTCCTTGGTTATTGTCCAGACACACTCTCCGCACTTCAGACTGTGTAGACTGTATGGTGAATGCATGTGCTCCTCCCTGAGAGACATCTATCTCTGAGTTAGGGCTGAGAGGGGCGAGTAGGACTTATGAGAGCTTCAGTAAGGGTCCATCGACATTGTGGGGTGATTTGCAGGTTGGAGAACTCCTGGGACTTCTTGCAGATTTCCTGTTCCCTTAAGGTGGAATATGCTGGGGGTTTTTTTTGCATTGGCTTGGTCTGCAAATAGTGCGGGCTTTAGCAAATACCCTGATGCCTCCTCTTCTCAGGGGAGTTTCTGTTTTCACACACTACTGTTGCTCCCTGCCAGTGTAAGAGCTTGCCCTGAAACCCTCCATGTGGCACATACAATAAAACTAGAGTGGTGAACAGAGAACCCTCCTTTCCTACCCCACATAGGCAGCTGGTGCCAATCATACGGAGTTGTGCCCAGGTTATTGAGAGGACACCATTTGGTGCCTTTCTAGCAAGAGAGCCTGAATTCACTACAGACGCATCAACAGGGAGCTGGTTCTTTGCTTGGTATTTCCAGCTGCTACGTACATACAGCTCTGAAGCTTCTCTGTGTGGGAGTTTTACAGCCTTCAGTGTAGGGAGAGGTAGGCAGCATTCACGTCCTTGGGCAACCCTGGTTCATTCCCAGCGCATCCTCTGTGCTTCTATCTGGACTGCTGGGGCAGCAGTCGAAGTATGAATCTTCTAGCAAACATGAGTTTGCACACACATGCACATGCACACGCACACACATACACACGCACATGCAACCCTCACCAACACCCTCTTAGACCACTCACAGGATCTACTCCACCTTCTATGTCGAGCAGATGAATTTCTATATGGCCTCCTCTCACCACCACATCCCTCTGCAAGGGTACGTGCCTCACATACTAATCAGGCCCACCTTACCAGTGACCACAAAGTGATTTTTTTGGTATTCACATTCAGATTTATCTTGCGTTGCTCTTCCCAAAGACACCCTAATTGAGAGGGGCCAGAGAGCACCAGCAACAAATCTGCTGTTTACAACTAGCAAGCAATGGGTTCATGCTTTATATGGATGTTTATTAGATGACTGAGGAAGAAGATCTCTCGCTGAATGTACTCCAACCCTCAATGTTTATCTTCTAAGTCTTGTCCTTCTTCTTTCTGTATTTGTCCTCCAATGCTTTCTGCAGGTTAAGATTTATGGCATTTTTCTGATGCCATTTCCCTGTAAAGAAGGCAAATCATAGTTCAGTTACAGCCTCCCTTCTAATGCTATTATCCCTCAAGGATTTTTCTAGCTGTAGAGCTCCTCTCATGAAAATGCCAATTTCTAGTTCCTCCACACCTTTGTCCAAACCCATCCACTGTCCTTGGCAGAAGCAGCACCCATCTCAGGAATTCAGCAGTGTACTTTTCCTGGCAGAAGCCATACCTAGCTCATCAGTCCTCCTTCCATGCCAATTCTTGGGATCCCTGCTTGCCTTCTGAATTATATCAGGGGTGTAGGAATCTTTCATCAAGCTTCGGCATTCCAGTGGGCCACCTGCAAGGAACAGTAAATAAGGAACTGTACACAGAAATCACCCTACTGCAGTCCTGGAATCGAGCAGGGGAGGAACACCAGCAGTTTCAAGGGCACAAGAAAAAGCATGTGTTGACTGTAATAGTTTTGACGAAGTGTGTGGCTAGGTGCTGAATAATAGCTTCATCATTATGCAGGAGTGAGCTTGTGTTTGCCAATTTATAAGCTTTCATCCTCAAGTATGAGGCACACACAGAGAGTGCTACAAGGTATCATCTTTATTTGTATCCCAGTGCCCATTTTTCAGTCAAGTGCCCACTTATCTCCTGTCAAATCCCCTCATTCATGTAACTTCCTATTCAGAAGCACAGCTCTACAAAAAGCACCATCTTACCACTCCAGGCCTTCTTGAGCTCCTTTTCTGCCACCATACTTAACAAATAGTTCCCAGCTGTGACTTCTCCTTTTATCCCCTCTTGACTTTTAGACATTTGAGGGGCCTTTATTTTAATCTTATCCTTTCCTCTTCACTTCCCTTTTTATTGCACCCTTTTCTTGATAATAATGATTTTGAGCTCCCTGGGGAAATATGTCCTTCCTCTCTGTGTGACTGCATAAACCCAGGACAATGCAGTCTTATATACCCAGCAAGGTCCTGTCATGAAACGTCCTGTATAAGGAAAAGGAATCTGTTTCATGCTGGTACCCGAGAAACTGGAATCAGAGACAATTATTTCAGAGTGTCTTGGATATGATGGTAACAAGAATGGGATGAATGCTTATTTCCCAAGATTTGTTTAGGTGGAAGGATCCCTGGGAACCTTAGAAACAGAGGTTTGGGGAAGATATTTCAGAGCTCCACAACTCTAAAGGTCTTGAACAGAAATAATGTCAGTATCAGAACTGGAGGTAACCTGGGATTGGGCATGACAAGGGACATTGTATTGCAAATAGTGCCCCTTTGGACAGCTCTGAACATGGAGGAGAGGGGGTCATGGTACACATTCACTTTTCACACCTTGGGAAAAAAAAGAGTGAAAGAAAAGAAAGGGATAGAATAGATAGAAAGGGAGGCTCTAGCTTTCATTTCCTCAAGCACCACAGCCTGGAAAAGTAGTGACTGTGGATAGAAGGGGGAAGTGAGGGTCACCTACAGTCAAATCTCTACCCAAAGCAGTGTGGTTGTTCTGAGCCCAGGCAAAGTGTAGACAGAGCCAGCTTTGAAGGTCAGGCATAAGTATGTGTGTCTCCTCACCTTGGAAGATATTTGATCTCAGGTTAAAATCCACCCCATTGTTATCATCAAAAGATGCAGAGTTCAAGGAGTTTTTTAGCACTTCATTACAGTCACTGAGTCTTTTCTCATGATTAATGCTACCTTGCACAGAGCTCGCTGTTCCTGAAAACACAAACAACAAGGAACTACTGTCAGTCCACGTTCCCTAACTGCAGCAAACTCCTGTCATTTCCACCTCTGCATAGGTCTTTGAGCTATGACTAATCCCTGAGACCTGGGTCTGTCCTTGAGTCTCTCTCCCTCAGAGGCTTCTGTAGGCACTGTAATTGCATTGGATGACTAGGACTGGTAAAAAGAGGGGGAATTAGAAAAGCATGATGATGTTGGGCCCTGGACTGGGTCCTGGTACCACACTTTTTTGCCTTGCTGAGCTGGGATTCTGCCTGGCTACAGGAACCTTATAAATGAAAAGGGGATGGAAAAACAAAATTAAAAAAGACATGGGAAAGGCTGTCTATGGCATGTCTCACTACCCTGTAATGAGAAGCCCAAATCCATCCCTCTACATGTCTTCTAGAAACTGCTGATATACTGCTAATATCCCACCCACTCAGCCCCCTGTTACACCATATAAACAGTCTTCAATTTGCCACAAAGGATACATGAAACAGCTTCCTCCAATACCTGTTCATCGCCAGTAAGTTCATCTGCAGTAGCAAATTTGTATTTCCTGTTAGCATGGATCAAGCTGTTTCTCTTCTCCAGAAGGAGCTTCCATTCTGCTTTTGTATCTGTCCCTAATGATGCTAAGGACTCTTTGGCACTTAATCTGCTGCAACTCTCCTTGGCTTTTTTGTAGCTGGCTTTGATGGTCTTCCGGGAAGATCCAGGCCCTCCAGACCTCAGTGTCTGGTGCTGGCCTGTTACTTGTTCTTTGGCATTTGAGATGGATTTGGTGTCTTCTGCCTCCCTCTGCCTGGATATTGCAGACAGGGAGTAGCTGCTGTTCCTCCCTCTTGGCTCATGCCCCACTATTGAGTCTTTGGTGGCAGAAGTATCTTCTCTTTCCTTTTCAAGTCCTCTTGAGTGAAGACTCTGTGTGTGGGGTCTTCTGGCCTGGAGACTCTGTTTGTTCTGTTTTTTAGTCTGAACACACTTTGGGGAAGGATATGCCTGGGATTTAATAGATGTGGAATTCTTTGCTGTCCCCTGAACCACTGGGACCTCCAAGATCTTCCAGGAGGCTCTGTTGGAGCTCCTCTGGGATGTTCTCTGTTTGCTGAGACATAAGCCTTCTGGATGATGCTTTTTCCCTTCTTCAGCTTCCACTTAAAGACAAAAACACAATGAATTTGATAGTATTTTGATGACAGGTAGTACCGTAAATGGAGCTGGAAACAACCGGACATGTCATGGTGTCATTGTCAGACAACAAAAGAAACATTAAAGGTCTCAAAGAGGGAAAGAAAAGAGAAAAAACCAACAACCTAGCAGCATTATACCAATCTTCCTCCTGAACCGGGTGAAGGTTCCTGAGAAGTCTTAAACACTCTTGAGAGATGAACATGTACAGAACTATGGAAGCAAAAATCTTGTGGTCAAACACGCACACATAGGTCTGGTCTGTGTTTCCTTACGTGTACAAGCCCCTCCAACCCATCATCACTCTCACTCCTGTGAACATGTCTCTGTGGCTCATTGGTATTTGCTGATGAGTTTACAGCACATCAGTAGCTTACTGTGCCTGTGCAGGGAGGTAGTGAGATAAGTCCCCCAGTAGAGGAAGACACGCTCGGGGTGGGGGAATTTTAACCCATCAGCCCATGGCACAAGAGCCCTGTCCAATTAGTTTTCACCCACAGAGGTACATGCAAATCTGGATGGCATGAAGGGAGGGAGGGAATGACAGATGGCCTCACAAGCTTTACTGCAAAGTAAGCTCTGAAGGAGGGACAGCTTCTCTGCCATCTTGCTTACCTGAAGTATTGTTGGTCAGCACAGTCACCTTCTGCCATGTCAGGTGTAGGGGAAATTGGAACCTCTAGCAACCCCTTGGGAGAGAAACAAAGGCTGTGTCAGGCTCAGAGATGGGAAGGAAGGGAACAGTGACCCTGCTCATCTTTAGATGACATAGATTAATCTCACCCAGATCTATTATACGCCTTCCCAGATCAAGATAGAGCTGTCCCTGACTGCACGCATGGTTGGTCCTACAACTCATGATCCTCTCATATTGAAAAAGCACAAAGTCCTGCAGGATTTCACATTAACAGCTCACATGGGACAGCCTGCGTAGGACATGGCCAACCAGTGCCTCTGGAGAATACTGAGCTGCAAGAGTTTTCACAAGCAATGGTGCAGACACAAGCCAAAATGGAAAAAACTCAGTGAAAATAACATTTTGTATTCTGAAGCACCTAGAGATGTCAGACCTGTCGTGTGCTGTACAATTACAACAGTTCCTTCCTTTGGTGTAAGGCCAGATAAAATGGAGACAGGAGGTGATAAACATAAAATGCCTGTGCAATGCTGGCTGTGCAAAGGTAGAGAGACAGGCTGGAGACAGAGTTTCTTCCCTGATCCCAAGCCAGACTATCCCCTGTATTGCTTTGCTAGTCCTGCTGGTGTGATTGATACAACACCCAGCCTTTGCAAACTGCCTCTGCACTAGGAGGAATCTCGTCTTTCCTGCAGAGGGAATTCTGTGTAACCCTCAGTTGTGTCCTGCTGATGGTCTGTGTTCCTCATCCCAGTGGGACCCTACAGGCTTAGCCCGTGAGAAACCTGTGACAGGTTACAACTGAAGCCATGGCCCACAGTGGTGAATGTGTTAATTGCGAGTCTTGCTGGCACTAGCAGCAGTACAAATGGGATGTATGTTTGCACTTGTCAAATTAGCTCATGACATGACATATATGCTTACTTCTGGCTCTTGAGGCTAGTTACTGGAAGACACCAGCCAATGGGGCAGGAAGCCTATTGCTTCAAAGTGAACTCCCCAGGGCTGACTTGAACCAGAAGCTTGTGTTTTACACAGCGCCAGTGCTCTGCAGCAGCATGTCTGGTACAATACTGTGATCCTGAAGCTGAAGTTACTGTATCAGTCAGATTCCTGGAGACAGTGTTGTGTGCTCTGCAAATGTATTAAGAGACATAACCTCACCCACAAAAAGAACAGGGCCACAAGAGATGAAGAGAGGAAGCTAGTCCTGGCTCACAAGGCATGATCTGCTGCTTTTCCATATCACTCTTCATTCTTTTTAAAGAAGAGCCAAACATTTACACATGATCAAAGTGCAGGAATCTGTGTTGCTAAATGAACTCCTGTGTTAACTCCCACCTCCTACTTAAAACAAAAACATGTCTGTCTCTTATTATTACTACATTCAGTGGAAAGAGCTTTCCAGTCTGTTGTAGATATTCCTCCTCTCCCATTTCTTCCAACGAAGCAGAATTTCTGTGTAATGAGGCAATGTGCTCATTCCCTAAATTCCCTTCACTGATAACTTTCATTTCCCCAGTTCCTTCTAGACAAAATGACGCTGAAGCCTGCAACTGTTCCTGCTTTCTAATTTGTTGCTGTATATGGTGTTATTGTTATTGCTTATTGTTCATTTTACTTCTGAACCGGAAGGTCCAAAGTCAAAGCACCACTCTGAGACTCCTACATCTTGATGCCAAGAAGGACTTCAAGGCCATTTGACCATCCTCCTGGATAACAGACACAAAACTATGACTTTTCTAAGCCAACTCTGTGAGGGACAACAGATGACATACCAGAAAGGACATATCTTGATCAAAGAGCTAAAAATGAATAAACTTGATCTTTCTTTCTGAAAAAAAACACCAAAGAAGTGTGTTTAGCATAGCCTAACACTCTGATTTTCCTGACATGCAGCCATGGAGGAAAGAGGGAGCTGCCTTTCCCAGGCAGAAAAATAACCTCCTCAGACAGGTGTAGGAATTGGTATGCCATTCTCACCGGCCACCAGACGTGGTCAAAAATGGTCTCATATGCCTTCCACTTCTGGCCAGGCCTCCGAATTATGAGATTTCAGTGACTTTCCAGACCTGAGAAGTCTCATGGGTGTCAACATGAAATTGGATCTTATCTCTTTTTTTTTTATTTAAAAAAGATAAAAGATCCATGATTTAACAAGAGGCAAAGCCTCTTCTATAACTAATTCTCTCACCTGGTCCATGATCCCTGATGTGGTGCCACAGTGATTCATACAAGCAGGCAGGTCCTGCTGAAGTCCAGGTATGGAGGTGGGACGAAGGCTGAAGAGCGGAGATGGTTGCTAATGAACAACCCTCCCTCTATCTATGAGCTGTGGTCTCATGTTGTAAAGCTGCTTTTCCCACCCAGCAGAAGCAGGTCACAGGTAACAGAGAAGAATTAGAAATATTCACAGATGCATCACCTTAGAAGTAGATTTTATTCATTGTTAGAAACTGAAAGATCAATAGAAGTCTACTGATCATTCTTAGAAAAATTGTTAAAATATAAATCAGCATGTTTTTTCTTTATTTCCACCTTCTTCCCTTCCCCGTACCCTGGGCTGGAGACAGTTGCTAGATCTCATTGCCCAAAGAACAATTCTCCCTCTAGGCCTTGTTGCGCTTCAACTCAGAGACCTTGTAGTGAGGTGGGGCACGGTGGAACCACTCTGACCAGGAACCATCATAAACAGCCACATCACGCTTCCCACACAGGTAGGCTGCCAAGGCAATGTGACATGCCGTGACACCTTTACGGCACGTGGCCGTCAGTGGCTTTGAGAGATCCACTTTATTCTCACAGAATATTTGTTGGATCTCCTCAATACTCTTCTCATGGCCAGTTTCTGTTAGGAATGAGCGGAAGGGTATATTCACAGCGCCAGGGATGTGACCAGATTCCAGCCCTGCAAGAGTGAACAAGAAAAGGAAACATGAGCAAGGAGACATTAATGCAGGTGATGAAAGACACCTATAAGAGACTAAATTAGAGACATCACTGCAGATACTCCCATTGTATCCAAGATACTCATTTGTTTCAGGTGATGATGAAGATGCAAAGCAGTACTGGGCTAGAAAGAAGAGGACAAAGATTACTCAATTTTGCTGGTCAAAACTTCCAGAATATTTAGCAAACTATTTTTCCCCTGAAAGCAATAAGAGGTAGGAATGTGAAGAAACCCTAGATGTGGCAAGAACCAAAGAACCACCACAGAAAAGATCCTAACAAAGGCATTAAGGGGATCTGTGTAAAGAGAAATGCAGCAGTGTATTTTTGACCTTCCCCAGGTATGTCAGCAGTGTGTAGTGACACAGCTTTCAGAAGCAGGAAGTGCAGCTTGTATGTGGAATTTGTCAAAGTAATTATCTGTTCATAGTTTATATCTGTTTCACCTTAAAATCGTATTTCAGAAAAGTAAAGCAACCTTAAAGTCAGCCACATTACTGCTGAGGCAGCTCTCCCAGGGCAATGGGGTCAGAGAATTGAGAATTTAGATTCTGTATCACTTTTTATCCACTCCACAGATGAAATCAGCATGGGTTCTATCTTCCTACTGGGATAACTTGCACTTCAGGCAAGTTGAAAGTTGCATCTCAAGAACAATGTCTCCAGAGAGAAGCAGGTATAAAAATATGATGGATAAGATTTTCATCATGCCCTTGACATTCAAACTCTGTCACTATAGGCTTAATCAAAGTCTATTAAACCCAATGGAAGCTCTTCCACTGACTTTGAGAGGCTTTGGATCAAGCCTTATTGGAGCAGCAAAAATTATATATTACGTAGAAAATACATTTCAAGGAATGGCTCCTTGCTAGGTTTGAACTTGTAATGAGACAGCCCTAGGAAAGTCAAATAAACAGTGATCTGTTTCACTGACAGCTTTCCACTTGCCTAAGTCATCAGGGTAACTGATCTCAGGAGATGGGAGAAACTGGAGCAATGAACCTTTGTCAGAGTCAAATGATTAAAGTATACCTAGCTAGAGATTGACATTACACATCATAATGATGCGGCAGTTTCATCACTCATGCAGAGTGATGTCATGACATGATGAGATATCCCATAAGGGGAAACCAGGGTTTTGGTGAGGTATTGAGGAGGGAATTTTCGCTCTGCTGGACAAAGAGTGAGAGCCTAAAGACAACCAAAGCTGCCCTGAGTCAGCTTCACAAGATCTCCTCCTGTTCCAGATGGACCCTCTTTGTCTCTTGATTCATCCTCCCTGAGCAACTTAGAAATCTGGCACTGTTGTCTACTAGACAACTCATGCATCCTTCAGAAGTGTTTAGTGTTACAGGGAGAAGTCAGGAGAAAAACTGCTGACTTCTGGAGGAACTAACATTTTAAAAAAAAAAAAAAAGACAGTGTTTTGGACTGATGCTTTCACCACATTTTCTCCAGTTCCATAAAACAACAGTTCATCACTTCAGTACAGAGAACTGCAAAACTCATGCTCATTAACATAGTGTCTGTATGACAGAGGGGAAATATAATACAAAAAAGAGTGTGAGAAAACCTTGTTTGTAGTTCGCAGACTGCAGAGCTTCTTACTGAAGAATTACATGTCTCTGTTAGGCTACCGCTTTCCCACAGAGTGAATGGTCCTGACCCTGCCATTTGGCAAGGGATTTCTGCAAGGCTCTGCCGCAGTACTGGTTATCACCCCAATACAGACACGTCTGTGAGCTGCAGAACAACGCTCTCACACCATCCTAGGGCACTGGGAAGTGTACTGAGATCAAGAAGTCCTGGGGGCTGAACTAGAAGGACCAGCTCTTGCTCAAAGAAGCTTGCTGGGCCACCGATTCAGGTCTTAGGTGTCCCAGGCCCCATGGTCATGATCATTTTCCTAGACTGTTCACACATCTTAAAATAGGTAGGTCTGTACCCCTCTCTTATTGGAGACTGCCGTGACATACACCCACCACCTTAAACAACCCTTCAGTTAGGATCTCGGCAGATCTGAAAAGAACAGTCTCATTTTAGAGCATTTTTGACTTTGATCTTCAGGGACACTTTCTTGTGCCAGAGATTCAGTCTGTTGGAGTCAGAGACCAGTGTTTGCACTCTATGAGTGAAAGACATGGAATTCTGTACAAACTGCATTTACTCATGTATGTGGGTGTTCAGCTGAAAGAAAGAGCTGACATTGCACAACCACAATGCCTTGGACTGCCAAAGAAGTGCTCTTGAGTGGTTGAGGAAGTTTTATCAGCTCTCCCTCTTTTAGGACAAGAGCAGAGAAACTACAGGACTGGAAGGCAAGGCTGGACACAGTTGGGATCTGAACATCTGCTCCTGTCTCATATGACACAGAGCATGCAGCCACCTTAGAAACTCCGGGAAGGAACCCTAGGATTAGAGAGACTGGCTCCCAGCTACTACAGTGATCACTTTATAGGCTCCCTCTCATAAAAGCATACATCTCAGAACTGGGTTGGATTCTTGACATGAAACTTCCCGCTGAGGCACCTCCTTGCTCATGTGAAGAGGAATACTCCTTACCAACATTAAGTCTGTCACAGTCAGTCCATACACCATTTATCCTTGAGCTAACATTGCCCTGCGGCTGAAAGTTTTTCTCCTGTTCTGCTATCGCTCCAACATATTGACGGTGAGCACTCAGCACTCCCAGCAGCCTTATGCCCTTAGCCTAAACCAAATAAGAGCTTCTTAGATACACTTTCCACTAGCTTGACCACTTTAGAAACAGTTCTAGGTGACCACCAGGCTTCTGGATAAGGAAATGGCATTTCCTAGCATCTCAATTGGTAGACAGGAGGTTAATAATTGCTATTGTCAAGGCCAAATCACATCTGAGGTTCTTGCACCCAACTAATTCATCCAAGTCTTATCCTCTTCTATTGCTTTCAAATGTGGGTCTTCAGCTTGTAAGAGACACACAAGCAATTAAGTGTTTCAGGCTACTAAGCATCCAACCTTGCTCTCTGTAGCGTTATACTTCCTGTCACTTCTATCACTGCAGGTGGTACCTCACAGAACACTCCCCATGTGATCATTTAAACCTTCCGAAGGCTGTGTCAGAAGCACATTTCAGTAGCAACTCTCTATTTTCAGTGTCTCAATGATTCAGAAAAATATGAGGTAAAGCAAAGAAGCATAATGATGGCACCATGCTGGCAACTTCCAGCCCCACAGATCTGCTTTCATCACAAGCTATTCTTATCGCCCTTATTTTCCTTTCAGTCAGTTTTTTTGGAATTTAACAGTACTTGTGCTATTTGCCCTCTTCTCACATTGAACTAATAATTGTCCCTCTAATATTATGTCCAAAGTCTTAATGAAGTCCAAACGGAAAAAGTCTACCTTTCAGGTGCTTCCAATGGCTGGAAGGAAAGATCAGACGTAACTTCCAGGCATGTGTATTTCTCTTATCTGGCAAATCAATTCTGTTGGCAAGGAAATAGAGCCCTTAGCTGCAGTGCAAGTTTACCAAAGTATTTTATTTGATTTTGCCTTCATTTAAAATAATTATTCTTGAAGAGTTTTTTGAAAGCCTTGCAGTTTATCCACCTTATGACAATGGATCAACAGTTGCCTAGGTTGTCCTGTATCTCCTATCCTAAATACAAACTTTGGCAGTGTTTCTGTCCTACAGAACCATGCTCTGATTAAATTTATTAAATTCTGGCCTCATGTAGTTGCAGTGTCACGTGACTGATTTTTGACACATATTTGGGATGGAGATTGTCTGCCTCACAGATCTGAGCACTTGAATATCTTTTGGTTATACACCCTCTTTAGAAATGTTCATTTCCGCTTTTTTCCCCTTCTTCTTGCTACCCCTTCCCCCTACTCTGCAGATTTATTCTCAGGAGATATTAAAAACAACAGTAGCACAGACTCAGTATAATTCTGAGGCCGTACACAAATAATCTTTCATCTGGAACCCCTGCTAACTGCATAGCAACCCTATTTACCCTTTCTCTCCTTGTTCTCTTTTTATTCACTTTGCTCCAGCAGTTTTTGTTATTTGTTTTAATTCCCTTTGCCAAGTCTCACTCAGCTTGGCTTCTGGCAATCCTCCCTCACAATTTGTAACCTATAATATGTTATCTTCTTTACTGCTTAATCCCCTTTTCCACATCTGTTAAGATTCTCTGATTAAATATATATTTTTTGCTGGCTATTTATCTAGCTAAGACTACAGCCCCTTCTCTCTAGCCCCTTTGTGATGAAAGCTCCAGATGGAATTTCTTAACATCAAAAAGATGAAAGATGTGCTTTGTCCACATTTAACTCCCCATGGTCTTGGGGTTGGCTGGCTGCAGATAGCTGTTCCTTTCCAAATGCCTCCTCTGTTGCCTTCTTTTTTATCTTTCTCCTCCATTCAAATTGTACGCCTTGGAAGGGACCATTAGTGATCTCACCTAACCTACCATGAATTCACTGGAAGGAACACTTTAAGCTTGGTCCTGGCCAGCTCTCTGAGAGTCCTCGCAGTCAGATCAACAGGCCTTTGCTACCAATGTCAAAATACTGTGTGTGTATACAGCCAGAAGAGTCAACTGTAAGAACCAGCAGGGCCATGGTGCTAATTCTGGCAGCTGATGTTTGTCAACCTCGTCACATGAACAGTCAGCTTTGGATTGCAGGTTCCTGTGGGTTGAAACAGACTTTGATAAAGTCTCTCACTCTTCATGTTGTGCCTTGAGTATTACTTCATGGTCAAAGTAGAGCCAGTCCACTCCCAGCTGCAGACTCCACTTGGAGAAGAGAGGGAAGAAGCAGTAACATTTCATTCTCACTCCCACTGCCGCTGAACATTCAATATGAGCAAAAGCTTTATGTTTGGGGCAGAGAGGACTGAGAGCTGGCAAAATGGGCAAAACCTTAAGAGTTGTGTATGTGCAAGGGAGACAAGGATACTCAGGGCCAGCACTATTAACCATCATGTAATTATTTTTATCACCTGCCCCTGGATTGCTTGGGATTGTCTCAGTTCAGGCTGGTTCCACAGACCTGCACCCTACAACGCCTGATTAAGCAGGCCCTTGCAGAATGTCGTTGGGCCAGTGCTGAATCACAGCTAGTGAGTAGGCCTGAGTCACTAGTTCCTCCAGAAACGCAGCACTGTGCAGGGACACCTTTAACCACCCAGTGCATAGGTCAGGGCTGCACATCTGGTGGGCTTATGCTGCACACCATGCATGAACATCCAAGCTTTTTTATGCAAAGCAATACCTGCATTTAAGACCTATGAGATCTGGCTTATAGAAACACCATCCATTTTTCTTCACCCTGGCAACCTGGGTAAACCTCTCCCAGCAACTAAAAATTAGCAACATATTACAACTTATCTTAAACACTACAGAGGTCTAAATCCCACCAAGGTAGCTGCTGTGTAAAAATAAAATAGGGACAATTAATTCTTACCACAATGAACTGAAAAACTAAAGAGGCAAAAGAGTCAGCTGAAATTAGCCTCGTCTAGAGATGGAGTTCATGGAACTGGAGAGATTAATTGACTTAATTAGGAAGTCAAGAGCTGAGACAATAATTAAACTGAAATCACCTCAAGACCATTCTTCTTCTCTAAATTGCATGCAACATTTCTCCTCCCTGATTGGATGACCCCTGTAATTAATCAGCATTGATTTCAAATTGCTCTTTTAGGTGTAAGCACTGCCTTTTACCCACTGTTAGCTGTAGCACTGCTACTGGCTAGTCTGATTCAGAAGGCTGTCAAGCTTCTCTGGAACAAGCAGCTGCAGCTGGAGTGCTTATCCTGTTGGATCTGCTGTGGGAAGCAAAACTGGACCAATAAACCGTTCCATGCTGACTCATTTCAAAGGAAAAATCTGTTTTCAAGATGCTGTCAGGGGCTGCAGTATTTGTCACCTGGTGACAACTCCCACTTTGGGAAAGAGAATGCAAAATCCACCTGTTTCTAGTGAGGAGTGTTTTATTCACATCTTGAGGTTAAATTCAACCTTCGCGTTGATGGTAAAGAAACAGTATGAGCGGTAAGCCTAACTCTCCCTCTCTCCCTGCAAGTCTCTGTCACTCCCAGGGCCTCTCTCACCTTCCACATTGTCATGGAGGGGGTCACTGTAGACACTTATGCAAACCATGTGTACAGAGTCATTTACAGCCAAGCGCCCCTGAGGTTTGGACACAGGAATTTATTTCAGGACATGGTGTCACACTCAATGGCTGTGCAGCAGCACACACGTAAGAAAATAGCCAGAACAAAATGACAATCAACCTGCAAGGCAGCAACGCAGCACTGCCCTGGGACCGCAGAAGCCTGCCACACACCCTCTCCTGCAGTGTGGAGATCGACTCAGAACCAACAACTGTTGCTTAGCTTTTCTGTGCTTTGATTTTGAAACTCTGTATTTCTTTTAAAACCATTTCTGTGATTCCCTTTTGGAGGACAGGTTATTCTGGGATATACCAAGGCTTAAAATACACAGTAAGGGCCTCCTTTAACAACCAACTTGAATTTCATTCCACAAACAAGATATTGCTGTACCAGCTGCCCGCATTGCATAGGACTTCTCCCACCCCTGTTGCTTGTGTGTCCAGTGTTTGACTGAAGTAACAAAATGTTTCGTTCTGTTACTTGGGGGCATCCAGAAGTGAGAGGCTGATAGTCCATACACATTCGGGATGGGTTTGGAGCTTTTCTTACTTAAGCTTGTTAGATTTAAAGGCAGAGAGCAAAAGGACAAAGATCACTCAAGCAAGTTCCCTATTTGCTGGGAACCAGAGCACGAAGAAAAACATCCCTTGGGTTACTGCATTGCCTAAAACTTGGGCTTTTGCTGGTGCATTCATTACAGTGAGAGGTGCCTGTATGAATACTGATAGTTTGTGCATGTCTGTTAGTGTTAGATAGAACCCCTGAACAAACCTCTGGGAGCTCTCACCTCCCGTGTTTGCATTCTGGCTGATTAACTTCTGCAGGGTGTGGGATGTGGGATCCTGGAGCCAACTGACTGCAGACCTTTTCTGATCTTCCCTCCTGCAGCTTTACAACCAACTACAAAAAAAGCATTCTATGAGGGCACTGGCATCCAAACGCTCAACTGTGGATCCCTTACGGTAAAGCAACAAGTTAGGCTGAGGCATGCCTGTGCATTAGTAAAATCTATTTGCTGGCTGGGAGGAGTTGTTACACTGGGACTAGTATCGACACTCTCAGGCTGGGGGCAGGTGCTGTTCCCACCACCTCTGTTACCTTGGTCCAGCTCAGTCCCCCGGAACCGGCCTTCGGGGCGGGAATCCACCACCTGGAACCGCAGGGACCCCACGTTCAGCATCATCTCCTCAAAGGTCTTCAGCAGGGCTGTGTTCAGCTTTGCCTTAAAGACAGCCGGGGTGGGCTGACTGACCTCCGCTGTGACGGGGTGACCCTCCTTCACCCAGTTCTTGAAGCCACCGTTCAGCACAGAGACCTCCTTGTGACCAAAGGCCCGGAACATCCACCAGGCGCGGGGGGCATAGAAGGTGCCCAGCTCGTCCCCATCGTACACCACCACGTGGGTGTCGTTGCTGACCCCCAGACGCCCCACGTAGTCGGCAAAGTGGGACTCGCTGGGCAGCATGAAGTCATAAGGGGAGGACTGGTCCCGACATTCCTCGATGTCAAAGAAGGACGCCCCGGGGATGTGCCTCTCCTTGAACTCCTGCCGGGCATTTCGCTCCTGTGGCGGGTACCAGGAAGCATCCAGTACCCGCAGGCTCGTCCCCACCCTCCCGGCCCGCACGGCCTCCGAGAGCCATTTCGCGGTGACTAGAGCCCTGCCGAGCACCTGCGGCGCCATCTCGGAGGGCCGAGGCCGGGAGGGGGCGCTGCCAGGGGCGCCACACACACGCACAAAATGGCGGCGGCGGCGGGACGCGGGCCGGGACGCACGGCTCGAGCGGGCGGGGCAGCACCGCCTGGGACCGGCCTGCTGGGAGGGCCCCGGCTTCCCCCCCCCCCCGCCCCCTCCGGCGGCGGCCATGGCTGGCGGGGACTGAGGGCGGGTGCTGCTCGACTGAGGCCCAGTACGGAGGTACGGGGAGGCGCAGTGGCTGGTCCCGCTCCTTCCACCGCTGCTGCGCCAGCGGCGGCCCCGCCGGGGCTGGGGGTGTCCGGGGCGGGAAGGGTCGCAGCGGAAGGCGGTGGGGGTTCGGCCTGCGTGAGGGGTGCTAGGGGCCCGGTAAGGCCTCGCCTGGAGATGTGCTCCGGGGCGGTGGGAGCGGTGGGGCAGGGTCCCCCTTGTCGTGGGGCCGTGCCTCTCCCCGGTGCTTCATCCCTGGGGCTGCCCCGCTCCCCTCTTGCTGCTATCAGCGCTGGCTGGTGGTCGCTGGAGGTGCAGGGGCCAGGTGGGCTATGGGGCGCTGGGTGCAGGACTGTGCCATGGCTGTCCTGCTTGGGGCAGGGTTTGGGCTGAGCTCTGTGAAACTATTTTCAGGGCTGGAGCATTTCAAACCCCTCACTGTAGGCTTCAGCACCTCAGTGCAGACACAGGTCTTTAGTCCCAAAATGCATCTTTGTTCAGTCGCTTTTTGTAAGGCTGGTCTCTAATTTGTTACTTTCGTCCTCTTGCAGTCAGGTGGATTCAGGCAGACCCCAGAAATCAGGTAATCTTGGCCAGGACTTGGGAGCAATGTCGCAACAACTCCTCTACCGTGCTCTGGTATCTGCAAAATGGCTTTCAGAAGCCATCAAGTCACAGCAAGCTGGTCTGTCCTTGAGAATCATGGATGCATCCTGGTATTTGCCAAAGATGAAGCGTGACCCGAAGCGGGAATTTGAGGAGCGCCATATCCCTGGTGCAGTTTTCTTTGACATTGACCAGTGCAGTGACCGTACTTCACCTTATGACCACATGCTGCCCAAGGCTGATGACTTTGCTGAGTATGTGGGGAAGCTGGGTGTGGGGAATGATTCCCATGTTGTGGTGTATGATGGCAGCGACCAAGGTCTCTTCTCAGCGCCCCGGGTGTGGTGGATGTTTCGGGCCTTCGGACATGAAGCTGTCTCCCTTCTGGATGGCGGCCTGAAGAACTGGCAGCAAGAGGGAAATGCGCTGAGCTCTGGGAAAAGCCAGGTAGCTCCCACAGAGTTCCACGCCTCCTTGGACAAGTCCCTGGTGAAAACATATGAGGATGTCTTAGATAACTTGGATTCCCACCACTTCCAACTAGTGGACGCACGTGCTGCAGGACGGTTCCGGGGAGTAGAGCCAGAGCCCCGAGATGGTAATGTGCCTCCTGAGACATTGGTATAATAAAAAGGGGCTTCATTTAAGGTGCCTGTCAGTTTGACTCCTGTAGAGGTAATAAAGGAAAATATGGTTGTCCTTTATGGGATGGTACCTGAGGCAGTGTATCCATCTGTCCTCCTGTCCTTTTGACCAGCAAGTGCCACTCTTTGAGAATTCACGAGTGGGGAAACTGTGTATTTTTTTTCTCTTGAGGGGCTCAGGTGTAGAACATAGCTTTTATACACCTCAAAGATACTCACTGGTCTCTTCATGTACTGGTGCTACTGTTCTCCTCAGAAGGGCCTGTGGAGGTGCTTCAGTCAGTGCCTCATCAGAATGGGTTGCTCTGATGTAGGGAAGATGTCGAGGGGACAGGGAGAAAAAACATAACTTGACAGGATTGTGTCCATGTGGTAACTTGAAGGTTAGAGCCATCCTTCCTGAGTAGTCAGTAATCTAGTAAAGCAAAGTAAACAAAATTGAATTTATTTGTTTTAACAAAATATACTAAACAAGAAATACTCCTCATGATGAGACAGAGAACAGGTTTTGCAATGGATTTGTCCCAAACAGTAGAGGTTAATTCCTACCCGTATTGTTTTTCCTCCAGGAATTGAGCCTGGTCATGTCCCTGGGTCGATGAACATCCCCTTCACCGATTTCCTCACAGAGTCTGGCTTAGAGAAGACCCCTGAGCAGATCTGCAGTCTGTTCCAGGAGAAGAAGGTGGACCTCTTAAAGCCAGTGGTAGCCACATGTGGCTCTGGGGTCACTGCCTGCCACGTGGCTCTGGGGGCATACCTCTGTGGCAAACCAGATGTTGCTGTGTATGATGGGGCCTGGGTGGAATGGTACATGCGGGCACTGCCTGAAAATATTATTTCTGAGGGAAAGGGCAAGACGGTGTAATAAGATGCTTCATTTCCAGCTGTGCAGATAATTTGCCTTGAAACAGGATTTGGAAAAGATGGGTTTAGCATTCCTGGTTAAGTGTCTTGAAGGTGTTGGATAACAAGTATGGTCACGTGGTGCTTTGGCACTTTCTCCTTACCCTGTTGCTGCTGCTTAGGAGCATAAAGATGACCTGGGCAGCCAGCTCTAGCTGACCCTGCTTGAGCAGGTGGAGTCAACCAGATGTCCTCTCAAGGTCACTTCCAACCTTAGCTATTCTGTGATTTTTGTGACCTTTTTATTGTATCCAATGGAAGGGAGAGACTGCTGGTCGTAGCATGGGGAAGTAATTGAGTTAAGACAAGCTCATGACTCGGGACATTCCACCATGTTCACTCACAGGATGGTCATACTCATATAATTGTGTGTCATGATTCAGCTCTCTGCCTCTGTCCTAGAAGCCATCCATGCACTTTATGGCCATTTTGAGTGCAAAACTTTGGGGAAAGACGTGGCTGTTAAAGGGAGCAAATGTGGCTTCCAGTTGGCTCTTAGGTTAGAGACTTGGTCTGGATTTCTTCTTGCACTTGGACTCTAACTGCAATGTGTACTTAACCAGTTTTGTACCCCTGTGGTCCAAAATCCCCCTTGGGGAAAAAGAGAAGATTCTGGGCTTAAAAAGGGTAAATAAACATGTGTTTCAAGGTCTTTATGCTGAATGGAACTTATGTGAGTGTTGCTTGGGTGATTCCTTTTCAGGAACTATTTTTATGGGATCACACTGTCTTGATTCAAAGAAGATGTTTCCTTTTCTCCATGAGTAGAACTATGTCCCTTGCCCTCAACAAGCTCTTCGGCCCAGGAAAGACAATGGCACGCCTGCCTCTTGGAACTTTTCACCATCTTTCTCCTTTCAGTCCTTGTTCATTTGCTTTTTGGCCTAAAACTCCATGTTGGTCAGTCACAGCTCTGTTCTTCAAAGACTGGATGTCAACTCACGTGGTGAAAATTGGACTGCATGTGTGTTTCTGTTCTTTCCATGGGACATACTATGTAACCTTAAAAAATTTAGGGGAACTGAGACCTACTGAGGAATAGCCCACAGTGGCAAGTATTTTTTTTCCCTGAGACCATTGTCTTATATCTGAGAGTTGAAATCCCCCAGATATCCCTGACCATGTTCAAGAATTTGTTCTCTCTAGGATTTTTTCCTCTTTAAAAAAAAAAAAAGGCAAAAGAAATCCTGCACTTATTCTGGCCCACTGATAACTTAGAAAGTTAATGAGACAAGTTCTGGTCTTGGGCTTGCAGCAACAGGTACCTGTGAACATCTGAGGATGATGGCGTAATCCTTTCTAGGGAATGCTGTGGATGCTTATGGTCACAGATTTGCAGGGTCCCCTCCTAGCCACTGAATATGAGGGCTGGATCATTTCCTATTGGAGAGTGTTCGCATTTCCTTTGGCCTCTGTTAGCTGCAGCCCTGGCTTCTTCTTGGGCTTGGCTTGCATGCACACAAGCTCTGTTTCTGCTCACCTCCTGTGGAGCTAGGGTTTCACTGTTCAGATGATTTCTTCTTCTGCCTTCCCCACCCACGCATACAGGCCAACCCTTCTTTCCACCCATTTCCAGTGACTGAAAGCATTCAATTTCCTTACTTACATCCATTCTAACAACCTAGCTCTTCAGGGACTTGGGGCTGGCTTTACAGCAAGTGCTGAGTATACGGAGCGCACGGGGGTCTGAAATGAGTGACCCTTCAGTATCCAGTGCAAGGCACAGATCTGGATAAAATAATAAACCTTTATATTTGCCAGCTTCCATTTTGTTCTTTGGGCTTAGACTTCCCAAAAGGGCTTCCTTTGCAGGTTACGGCATGCCTTGCAAATTGTTAAGACTTTCAGTTCTGGATCTAACTGATGGTTTAACTAATTTTCATCTTCCTGCTAGAGAAAGGTTTTCTACTCCCGTGCTTTATGAATTTCCCCATCCAGGTAATCACTGTGTTTTTAAAGGCTGGTGGCAACACCTTGCTTTATCCCAAGTGGGGTAATTTTCTAGCAACTGTTTCCTGCAGGGGAAAGGGAAGAACTAGTCAGCATGTCATGTAGGACATCTGATAGCAGTCTGTAACTGAGAGCACTTAAAAACAAACTTTAAGCTGAAGTACGGTGTTGACATGAAAACTAAAGGATAAGCACTGGCTGGGAACAGCAAGCGGTGCTAAACTGTGTGGAGGGGCCTCCTCATCTGAGCAACACTGGTGTTGCTTTTTAAGACACTTTTAAGATACTTGTGCAGACAGTGTTGTCTAGTATGGGATCTTACAGCAGGATCTGGCTTGTGACATCTTTTTGGTTCGGGATTTCTAGCTTCTCCCACCATCAGTCAAGCTAAGAGGCTTTCATGTGGTGGGTCATTAAGGTTTAACACCCTGGGTGGGGCTGGGAGGTGAGGCTGATTTTGTGACTGTGTGGCCAGGCCCCTCCCCTATGTACAAACAGACAAAGCAGGAGTGCTATGCCTGCTCTGTTTCTCCAGGAAAATTTAGTTATTAGAGAAAATTGACATATTCTTTCAGACTTTGTTTATCATTTCCAGTGGGTGCAGGGGGCTGGCTTTCTCTCTTGTCCTTCCAGAGCATTTGGCAATGGAGCTTAGGTACGGTTTCTTTTCCCACTCACCCCAGCAGACCCTGAATCTCTCTGCTTCCTCTTGAGACTGAGCTGCTTTTCTCTGTCCTGTGTGTCACAGGGAGGTGTCTGGTGCAGCCCATCCGTCCACCTGGAGATCACAAACTAAGTGAAAGGTTTCCCTCTCCCCTTGCTCTACATTTTGACTGTGTGGCTCAATGACATCTAGCAAGGCCCTTCCCCCTCTCTGATATGTGTGCCAAGATTGGCAGTACTCAACTGCCCTTCTCCCACCTGGGTTTTGAACCACAAAATCTCAGTGGTTCTTCAGTTTCCTAGTTTTTGGCACATCTTTTACCAGATGCTTGGCTTTGCCTTGATTTCCCTACAGAGGAGAAATTGAGAACTTCCTCCCCACCACAAGATACTTTCTGGGGTATGCCCTGTTACATCATGTATCAAAAATCTGTCCAAGAGTATCTTCTGATATTCTCCCTCCTTTTAGCTGAGATCTGTTCTCACACTGCAGGCAAGGCACTGGGAACATTGTGGAGACTGAGACGATGTTTTCAAAGCCTGGAGACTGCAGAAACCTATTTTGAGCCATAACAGATGCTACTGGACATATGGAACAGCTGAGGGGACTTGCACCAGGACTATAAATGTTCTGCAGATCTTTATGTCCCTGACTCAGTGGGTGAGTTTCCTATGGGAACTGAAAACTGGGAAGGGGAGAAGTGGGTATGAATGCAAATCAGTAATGTTGATGACTCCTGTGGAAAATTTGCCACAGGGAAAGAGAAATAGCATATCTTTGGTGGGATAGGGCTCATAGTGGCCAAAAAGTAGCCTAAAACCCAGCCCTGATGTAGGAAGAGGGTCACATTGACCTGTGGCTAATGAGACTGGAACTTTTACAGCTCTCTATATAAATTTGAGAATCCCAGGCCAGCATGGGAACTCTTTATTGGTTTATTGGTATATTTTACCATCTGCAATACTTTACTGAAGCAGTTTTGGACTCTGTGAAAACAGTCTGGTCAATGGTTCTCCAAAATTAATCCCACTGTCCCTTGTTTTTCACGTCGTTTTCATCCCTTGCCTTCCTCTTCCTTCCCTACTGCTGCCTAGCAGTCAGGTTGCACTATTTCACACTTCACTTCGCAGTGAACCTTTTGTTCCTCTGCAAACTTACCCAAATTCCAAAGCAGCCCTTCTTCTGCCAGTACTGCTGTCCCTTCACACTAATGGCCACTGCATGAGCAATGGTAGTCGCTATTACCTGCAGGGGCTTTTCTTGTTCCTCCCATCTCTCCTGGTCCCAGCTTGCAACCTGGTGCTACGTGACTATTCTCTGTCTTCCTCCCAGCACTATTCCAGCAGAGGTGCTGAGTGATGCACATATACACACACACTTTGCATGCTATTTTGAATGCAGGTACATTGCTCACAGACCGCTTGAAGCACAAGGAGCTGGAGAAAGATAAGCTTGCTTGCATGCCATGGGACCTTTCTCTTCCTGCTCCAATACGGCTGGCTCAGCTGGCAGTCAAGCTGGGCTCTGTTGTCTCCAAGTGAACTGACCTCCTCCCAGGAGTTTTCTTTGCCCAGTTCCCTGTTGGCTTTATGGTAAAATGTCACAGCATTACTTGGCCTCCCCTCTCTACTTCCTAGAGAGAGGAGATGATTTCTTCTCTGGTGCCTCATGCCACAGTGTGTTCATTAACTAAATGATTGCACAGGTTTAGTCTCAGATGTGTGTTTCCAGCCTGTCAGAGTGGTGACACTGTCTGGGCCAACACACAATGATCCCTGCTCCCACTACTGCTCCACAATGCAACAATTCCCTATGAGCAGCTCTGCAACGCCAGCGATGCATTGCATGCCTTGTACCCTGCTGACTCGTCAGGCTGCAATGTATGTATGAAACGCTGCAGCGTGTAGCTTTCTGCAGGTTTGTCACTGCAGGTCTGCTGGCTGCTGAACCAAGAAACTCTCAGTTTACTCCTTGCTCTGTTTTCCTTAACTCTTGTTCAGCCCATCAACTATCTACCCAGTGGCTGTCCAGTTTTTCTTGCCCCCAGTCTGTCTGTGCAATTGTCCCTGTGATTTAACTGGGTATCCAGCAGGGCTGTATGGCATTATGCAATCACACTGCCCTGTGTGAGCTCTTGCTTGCTCCTGTCTCTCTGTTTCTGTATCTATGTTTTATATATAGTTATCATCAAAGCAGGAGGAACAGCCATAGGATTACTTAAATTTATTTCTCCCCTGTTCTGTTGCTTGATTTTAATGGACCTTAACAAGGGCATGCTAGTTGTATCTCAGAACTATGTCTGGTGATGATGTGCAAATCGGGCCTGTATTTAGCCCACACCACTGACTCATCATAGCATTTCAGTTGGTAACTCACCCCAGACTGAGTTTTCACATAGTGTGGGGAATGCCCTGGCCTGGGGGTTTTCCAATAAATTTTGTGCTGTATGTTGCAGAAAAGACAGTTCTGGGAGTGGGAGTGGTGTACCTTGACCTCTTTCCTTACTCACAGTAGACCTCTTTAGATTTACCAACCAACTTTTCACACCATGGCCCTGGGGTGAGCAAGACCTGAAGTGCTGGCCGCAGATGCAGTCTGGTGTTGATGGAAGAAGGTGTGATCTGAATACAGACCATCCTTGACCCGTGATCAGCATTGGCATGCAAGAGATTGGGGAAGAAGGCATTAAGAACAAGATATGGACCTAAGAAGGAGCAAGAGGCTGAGGGGCTGTGAGAGGAGTAAAGGGAGACAGTGTAAATTCTTGTTAGAAGAAGGAAGAAAACTAAGGCAGGGCAAAACTAAGGCAGGGGAGATAAGGGGCTATAGGCTGCCACCCATCTACTGCATTCATATCAGAGAGCCACAGACCTCACCCTAATTCTGTGCTGGAGCTGTGGCCAGCCCAGACAGGGTCCTGCATCCCTTGCACGCCAGAGTGCAGGGCAGAGCTCTCAGATTTGCCATGGTTTGACTCAGCCAGAAGTAAGAGGGCAACAGTCCCATAGCCCAGAGCTGTGTTACACTGTTGATGCTTCAGCTCAGGTCAGTGTTAGTCCAAGCATCTTTGATGCCCACCACTGCTCACTGGGGGCTGGTCCAAGAGCCGGCCACTAATTTGGGCCAATGTCTGCTCCATATAGGTAGGCAAAAATAATTTTTCATCCTCTCCCTGTTATTGGTCAGTCTAGTGCTGGCCAGCTCCTGGTATAAATTCAAGGAGATCCAGAGTTACTTGGATTTACATCCTGCAGCAGCTGATTTTTTCCTGTGCTTAAATTAGCTGGAGGTCAGCTGTCTTGAAAGCTTTTCCATGTTACCCTCTCTTCCCCTCCTTCCCTTTTCACTCATCCACAGAAGGAGCAAAGTTCACACTTATATTATCTTTGTGAAGAAAGTCCTGGGTGATTTGGGGGAAGGGTGACTCTGCCTTCATGTCCTGTAATGATAAAAGGGAGTGATTTGTAAGTAAAAGAAGAGGGAAGGACAAAAAGAAAAGGAATATAAGAGTAAAATATAATGTTTCTCTTTATCCACCCTCTTCCCCCAATAAACCCTCACCTCAAAAGACAAATATCTAGGTGCAAGAACAGTAAAGTGTCTGCGAGGCACCACAGTCTCTCTGCAGTGCTGCATTGCCCTGGCAAGGAAGAGCCAGAAAGTTGCTTAGATGAAGGAAGGCTTTGGGCTACATTCAGGTGGAACATCAGCCTTTCCATTCCTAATATGCTCGAGCTGCTGGCAAGCACAGCAGTGCTTAGGTGGGAGTGGGAAAAGCAGAGCTGCTGGAGGGAGAGCTTGTTCAGGTTGTGCCTGTGCCAAGGAGTGCATTTGAACAGAGTCCCATGGGGCCTGAGTTGCTGAGCTCTAGGCTCAGCCTGGCAGGAGTGAGTGGCAGAGGCTGGGCTAGATTCGGTACAGCAGGATTGGCACATCAGCCTCAGCGGGGTGATGGGTGCCTAGGGCAGAGGAAAAACACACAGAGCTAAGTTAATATGTGAGCGCTCTGTTGCCCAGACACAAACCGGGATGGCAGGAGCACAGGGGAAGGACGCAGGGGGTCTCTGTCTGCCATGGTTTGTGCCGATAGGGCAGCACAGGGGGCAGTTTGCTGAGTCAGCGACTCTTCTGAATTGGAAGCAAAATTACTCCTGCCCCCTGCCAGCACTTCATGCAGATCCAGGATACAGTTCCCAAGAAGCATCCCCTATGTACGTTAACAAGAAAGCACTGTCTGCCCATTTTGCAGCAAGAACAGCGTGGCAACCGATGCAGCACTGAGCTGTGAGCCTGGGGTAATGCATCTCCTGAAGGGAAAGCTGTGGAGTACAGCGCTGGCGGACTAAATCTGCTGACTGCCAGGGAGCAGGTTGTTCTTCCTGGCTCCGAGGAAGCTTGCAGGCAAGACCCAGGACTGGAAGCATGCAGACTACCAGCCGCAGGGCTGGAGTCATGTAGTACAGTGCAGCCCCCTTCATTGTAGCATCCTCATTAAAGGGATAGCGGGCTGGTAAAACTACAGTGCCCAGCACCCTTCTGTGCATGTCCCTGCAAACTACAGTTCCCAGAACCTTTTAATGAGCCAGAGAGGATGTCTATGGAAATAAATGCCGATGATATTTGCGTAACACCCTG
Organism: Strix aluco; assembly: GCF_031877795.1. Lineage (NCBI taxonomy): Eukaryota > Metazoa > Chordata > Aves > Strigiformes > Strigidae > Strix > Strix aluco. The sequence continues at coordinate 30,157,523 of NC_133935.1, forward strand.
CACCTCCGAAGTGCTGGCCGGCCCTTGGTTAGTGAAAACGGGAACAGGGATAAACCCAGGGAGCATCAGTGCTGTGGAGCTGCGGTTTTGCCCACCCGGGACTCCCTTGGCAGTCGCAGGGATAACCCTGGCCCCCAGGAAACACGGCTGCTGCGGAAGAGAGAGGCAGATACTAACTACAGATCCCGGCATTCTCCGGCAGACAGCACCGGCGGCTGCACGCTGGGAGGGGTGGGGGGTGTGAGTATGAGGATGGAGGGCGGGGAGGAGATGCAGGACGCCGTGGGGCTCCGCTGCACCTGGGACATTCCGCCACCCGCTGGCACCCAGGCCAAGTGGGTGAGGCTCAATGTGGGGGGCACCGTCTTCCTCACCACCAGGCAGACCCTGTGTCGGGAGCAGAAGTCTTTCCTGTGTCGCTTGTGCCAGGGCGAGGAGCTGCAGTCGGACCGGGTAAGGCAGCTGGGTTGCCTCCCGCACCGTGCCCCACCGAGCATGGGGAGGGCTGGAAGGGTGCAGGGATGGAGCTAGACTCACAGCTGCAGGAGTGACTGAGTGAAAAAAGCCTGCTCTTTCTCCCCCCTCTCCCGGGAGGGATTTCCCCTTGCCAGATCCCACCTTGCTGTGTTGTAGCCTGGCACCTGTCTTCCCAAGCTGGGGTAAAGAGAGGCCATCTCCCCTCCACCCCTGCTCTCCTGCCTCTCTATCACCCCACATCCCCAGAGCCTGTCTCCCAGCTGTATCTGCCTGACTCAGCCTTGTCCCCTATAAGAGGGCTTTCTGCTCTCCCACACCAGGCCTGTACACACAGTAGCAGGAGACAGGCCTATTTTTTTGGCCTTCTCAGCTGGGTTGATCCATGCTGAGGTGGGCATGCTGAGCATACCAATACAGGAGTTAAAATCCAAGCTGGGCTGACTTGGCTAGGGACTCTCAGGGGCCCATGGTTTCCAAGGAGTCTTAGAAATAGTGGACATTTTTGCTTAGGTTTGTATTTTCTTATAGTCTGGAGCATTTGAGGGTTGCTTACAAGCTTCCCATGGGATTTTTCTCCTTGTGGTCTATCTCTGTTGCTAGGATGAGACTGGTGCATACCTAATAGACCGGGACCCCACTTACTTTGGACCCATCCTGAATTTCCTCCGTCATGGGAAGCTGGTCCTGAATAAAGATATGGCTGAAGAGGGTGAGTCTTGGAGCTGAGAAACTTCCCACTTAACATCACTTAACATCACCTGCTGTAGCCAGGACACAGTAGGACTTGTTATCCTTGTTGTGTCTCATCCTCCTTCTGGAGGTTGATGTGGGGTGATTTGAGAGGGCTATCCCTGCAGCTCTTGGAAAGCATACCGATGTTTCCTTTACTAAAGCGATTCGGAGTAGGTGAGGAAGGCATTCTACAGGTGGTGTGGCTTCAGGACTGTTGTTCAGCAGAGATGTCACTGAGACAGAAGTAAGCAAGATCTCTCAGCTTCAATGAACCATTTTCTTCATATTTCTGATCCACTTTTAATCAGGCTCTGCGACTGAGTTTTCTGTTAATGACTGAGTGTTTCTAGTTAGGAATGAAAACCCAATGAAATGAAGTGAAAGACCAGACAAAACCAAGCTCATCTGTTCTACTGACTGTAATAAAGACCATCATTAATCAGTGATAGGCAATGTATGCTACTAGTGCTCAGATGGACTGTGGGCTGCAGCAACTCCAGTGGAACAAGCCAAACAAGCCAATCCCTCATTCGAGGTTGACAGTGAGTCCAATAGGATAACTCAGTAATGTTACAGTGTTACCAGACAGCAGTCCCCAACACCTTGTTGTTTTTTGGATGCTAGAGTCTAACAGGAAGCCAATTTCAAAGACAGGCTGTGCTGTCCATCCCTTGCCAAGCACAGTTTCTGCATGTTCATTAGTCTTCTTGCCTCTCTCTCTGACATATTTTTACCTATTACAAGGAGAGTTTTCTTCAGAACAATCTTATAATTCCAAAAATATATCTAAGCAATGGTACAGAATTGTAAGAAACACAATTCTGAGGTGTTTCTTACTTGACATTTCTTGTAATCCTGAGGTCAGATAGAGTTCATCCACATTTTTAACATCAAATCTGAAGCATAAACAGGAGTCCCATTCATAGCTTAACATTGCCTTTTGTACCTGATGCAGACATTCAGGGTGGCATAAAACTAACCCATTAGACAATTCATGGCTGAATGAGGGACTTAGAAGAGGTCTGAGTGTGTCAGGTAGTGAAGGATATCTAGTGGTCATTGAGAGAGGCTGGAACCTACATTTATTCTCTTTGGCCAGCTATCTGGTAAAGGTATTAGCAGTCCTTGGCATAAGCCTTCACTGGCAGTGCCTATTTCTGTAGTAGCAGGCAGCATAAGGCAATTGGGGTGAGCATTAAAAATGCAATGCAGAGAACCAGGGTTCAATTCTCTGCAGTAAGAGTTTCAAGCAACAGAAACCTGTTAAAAAGTGAGACTGCAGTGTCATTTCTTCCTATGGACCTTGGGAAGCTCAGAATTGATCTTATGCAAGCCAAAAAACGAAGACAGGCTGTTAACTTTCTGTCTGTGTGGTCCTTCTGTCTTTCTTTCTCAGGGGTTCTAGAAGAAGCTGAGTTCTATAACATTGGTCCTTTAATCCGAATAATAAAGGATCGACTGGAGGAGAAGGACTACACAGTAACTCAGGTATGGAGAGAAATGGCAAGGAAAGATAGAGTGGGGTGGGCAAAGGAGAGAATGTGGAAAGGGAGAGGTGAGTCTACAGGGAGAACAGACTTGGGAGAAGCAGCAAAGAAATGGAAAGAAGTAACTAATTAGAGTATATGTGCTAATGTCTACATAGCAAAACCTTGCAGGGATGTGCTGGTTTTGGCTGGGGTAGAGTTAAGTTTCTTCATAGTAGCTAGTATGGGGCTATGTTTTGGATTTGTGCTGGAAACAGTGTTGGTAATTCAGGGATGTTTTAGTTACTGCTGAGCAGTGCTTACAAAGCATCATGGCCTCTTGTGCCTCTCCCACCACCCCACCAGTGAGTAGGCTGGGGGGGCACAAGAAGTTGGGAGGGGACACAACTGGGATAGCTGACCCCAACTGACGCCAAAGGGATATTCCATAGCATGTGATGTCATGCTCAGCATGTAAAGCTGAAGGAAGAAGAAGGAAGGGGAGGACTTCTGGAGTTATGGTGTTTGTCTTCCCAAGTAACTGTTATGCGTGGTGGAGATGGCTGAATGCCTGCCTGCCAATGGGAAGTAGTGAATGAGTTCCTTGTTTTGCTTTGCTTGTGTGCACAGCTTTTGCTTTATTTATTAAACTGTCTTTTTTTCAACCCATGTGTTTTCTTACTTTTACTCATCTGATTCTCTCCCCTATCCCGCTGGGCTGGGGGGGGGGTGTGGGGTGGGGCTCTACGGGACAGGCAGTGAACAAGCAGCTGTGTGGTGCTTAGTTGCCAACTGGGGTTAAACCATGACAAGAGGACAGGCTACTACCATTTTAGTTACTATAAACAAGTTACAGGCTTGTTTTGCATCCTCAGAAGTAATGCTGAAGGTAGCCCCTGAAACCAAATCAGCTTCTCTAGCTGTTGGAAGAAGGCAGCTGTTTGCTGTTGCTTATGGAAGAATGTTTGTGAGGAGGGCGAAGGTGTCATGGGGAGGAGGAATCTGGTGTGGGGAGTCCTGGGAGTGTAATCACGGTGAAGGGCATGGGGGTACCTGTAGAGAAACCTGGAGGGAACAGATGAAGAGATGTCTGTGGAAGAGTTAAATGCAGACAATGAGGCATAAGGAATCAATCTGTCTTCTGGGAGAGTTGGCTGATATCTCACTTTTCATCATGTCCTCCTCAGGTTATAAAGCCTCCAACAACAGAGTCACTTTGCGCTCACAGAACCCAATCAGCATTTGTGGCATTTGCATAAATGACTTTGTAACAATAAATGCAAACTCCCCATTGAAAGAGCCCAGTATCTTCTGGGGACAATGAAGGAAGCACACAGCTCAGTCCCTCCTCTCCAGAAGAGATAACTGTTTTTCTTGTTCCCCATGACAGCATAGTATAATGTTAGATTGTGGTTTTCACTCCCCTTTAACCTGGGACATGGGGAAGAGGACAGGTCTGTCAAGGAGGGCTACTACAACTTAATTCTGCAGGAGGGCAACAGGCTTTAGCATCTGACCATTGTCAACATGCTCTGCAATTTTGCTGTCAGGTGCCTCCTAAGCATGTCTACCGTGTGCTACAGTGCCAGGAAGAGGAGCTCACTCAGATGGTTTCCACTATGTCAGATGGATGGCGCTTTGAGCAGGTATGAAGAAGGTAAAGGAGAGTGGGAAGGAGTTGTCTTTTGGGGAAAAGATCACGGATACCATACAGTCCCCAGGCAAAGCACCTTCCCTTTCTGAGAGTACTGGGTCAGTCATTGATAGTGCTGTCACACTCTCTTGCCCCTTCTCTAGAGGTTTAGAGGATACTGTGTGAGATTAAGTTGTTTTGCATCCTGGCTGGCTCCTCTCCTGGTTCTCTGTGCTGTCTCCTCAGCTCAGTTATGAGGCCTTTCTACTGGGGGTATGGATTGGACTCCATGCTGCATGGTAGGCTTTCTGCCTTGCTCCCCAGGTGGAGTGGATGTTTGCAGTAACATGTGCTTGTGATTCTTGCTCTCATCTTTTCTAGCTTGTGAACATTGGCTCATCCTATAACTATGGAAATGAGGATCAGACAGAGTTCCTGTGTGTGGTCTCCAAAGAGCTGTACAACTCCCACAGCGGCCTGAGCTCTGAGCCCACCCACAAAGCCAAGGTGAGACCAACTTTGCTATGGCCCTGCTCCCATTGCTTATGAGATCCTTTGCTCTTGTTTGCTCCCTCTTTCTTTCCTCTCTTCACTGGGACTGTGGGGCACCTCAGTGGTGGAATACAGGGGCTTGTCCTGGTGTTCAGCACCATGGAATTACACCCATTGCCCAAAAGGAGGAGTGCATGTGTTGAGAGTGGTGGTGCCCGGCTGCGTGTGGCAGATGTCTTTAGCAAGTGGCCCTGACACTTCTCATGCTACTCTAACATACCCATCATGCCTCCTTATGACCATGCTGTGTGTGTCACTTTGCCTCTAGGGTGTGATTTCTCTGAAGGTTTTGCAGCATTCTCTTTCCTTTTACTGAGTCCCAGCCTAAGGGGCAGGAGATCACCTGCTCCCCTTCTGAGGGAAGGACAGAAATGTGTGGCACTACATCCAGTAGTCCTAGGATACAGGAAGGAGCACTAGTGACTAGGATACAGGAAGGAGACTGGTGGCAGTTGTTGGGCAGTGGGATCATAGCACCTGCAAGTGGGTTAGATAGCTCTGACATGATGCTCCAGAGGAAGACAAGTCTCTTTGCTCCCTGACCCAGAGCTGTCTTGGCCATGGGGAAAGGTCCCTTTTTATTCCAATGTTGTGACCATTGCTTTATTCCCTTGTGTGTCAGAAAGAGTTGCCATGGCTCATCTTGCAAGTATCTCCACTCTTTCTTCCCTTTGTCCTGCATGCTGGGCCACAGAGCACAGAGGAGGACCTGGAGGAGGAAGAGCAGGAGGTGGAGGAGAAGGCAGAGGCAGAAGCAGAAGCACAGGAGAAAGATGCAGCAAATCCTTGAGGAAAATGATAAAAATAACCCCTCAAGAATAGACCCGTCCACCTTTCTGGTGAGAGCTCACAGCTAGCAGCAGGGAAGGACTAGAGCAGGTGTGGGGTGTGGGGGCAGTCCTCTCCCAGGAGCAGGAGTCTCACTGAAGTTAAAGCTGACAGGGGAGAGCTGTTACTGTGGCTGCTGCTTTGTATTTTAAACTGTTTGGTTTATTTAGGGTTATATTTTTATTTGCAGACTGTCCATCTATTTGGGATTGCAGTAAAATCTTTCTTCCTCTGGACCGTCCCTCCTGCTCCCCTCCGTGTCCGTCCCAGCACTGCCACCTACCTCCCACCCTGCCCCACTCACCAGCCTCCAGCATCCTTCCCTCTTCTGTCTTTGCCCCCCAGAGCTCAGAGTCATCCCTGCCCGGAGCCCTATCTGTCTCTGCTCCTCACTTTTCCTCCTCTGCAGGTGCGTTACCTGTCTGCACTCTCAGCTCCTGCCAGCCTGAGCTCTGCATGAGTGACTCACTTCCCTCTTGTGGGTATGGCCCTGGTTTGTAGAGCTTGGGGAGGGGAAGGAGGGAGGGGAGGTTCAGTCATCCCCAAGGTGTTTTTTTGGACTCTCATCCTATGTGTGCCTTTACCTGCCAAGCAGGCCCTGTGGCTCCAGACCAGAGGCTCTGGCAGCAGAAAGGAGGGCACAGCTGGGAGAAATGAAGAGGAATGGAAATGAGTGCAAAGCAGGCAGGGGCGGCACGGGGAAAGGGGGAAAGTCTGCCACGTGTCTGCCTGACACACATGCCGGAACACTTCTCCAGACTGCCATCCGCAGCTCCTTTGCTGGCCAGCCTGAGAGCAGTTTGCAGAAGGCAGCCTGTTATTTTCCCCTCCCGCTCTCAGTTCCCTGGGCTTTTCTCCACCACCTCTGTCAGGGAGAGAGCGCAGTGAGAGAGGGTGGTGAAGGCAGAGTGGAAGCAGCCAGTTCCTGCTCCAGATGTTCCCGCTGTGTGCGGAATGAGTCTCTGTGCTCTGCCTCCCACCCAGGGAGCCTGTCTGGCCAGCGTGCATGGGGCTGGGTACAGAAAGCTTTGGAAGGAGGATTCCTCTCTCAAACTGGAAAACTGTGGGGCTCTTGTTAAACCAGAGCTGCTCAGTGCCACTCTCTGTCCTGTTGGAGGGCACTTGTTAGCTGTCTGACATTTTCTCCACCTCTTCAAGAGCCTCCTTGTCCATGGCTGTGAGACCTAAGTGTTACTCTCTTAAAAGTCAGTGTATGTTAATCACATGGACTTTTCCTTCCTTTGTCTCTGATCTCCCACCCTCACTCCTCATCTCTTTTCCTTTTCTTCTGTTCTCATTTCCTCTGTAATTTCCCTTTTCCTGTTTCTCTCCTTTCCATGCTCAGTCACTTTTTTTCCTGCTGTTGATTTTGTTTCTCTCTTTCTCTTCTTCTCTAGCTGTTACAAGCCAGAGGTCTGAGGATGTGATCCCAACACTCCACTCCAGCCTTTTAATTTCTTGTTTATATCTTTATTTTTGTACTGCAGTGTACAGCAGCCCCTTGCCCCACAGTGACACCCCCTAGCCCCCTTCACTCTTGACAATCAGCCATTCTTTTTTACAAACTCACCTCTGAGGCCTGAGCCTCCAGCCCTGGAGGAGGGCATATGCTTCTTGGAGTCCCTGGGCTGCTGCAGGGGCTGGAGCCCACGTCCCCCATCTCTGCCTAGCAGGCTGGCTTTCCTAATGCCACAGTGGCCCCTGCTGGGGACATCCGTGCAACTGCAACCTGCGGTCCCTTCCTGAGCACCCTGGATGCGACCGGAGCCCCGAGGTGGTGGCAGCTGTGGAAGGACCAGTGCTCGCCCTTTTGCTGTTGGAGGAGCTGGTCTGGGCTTGTGGCCAGAGGGCAAATGCAGAGCCACTACACTTTTCTGGGCCACCTGCACTGCTCGCGGGGTGTCCCTGTGCTGGGTATCACTCTCCTTGGTGCCTCCCTCCCTGTCCCCCAAAGCAGTCCTGTGTCGGCAGGGTGAGGAGGAGACAGGCATGCTGCTAGGGTACCAGGAACACACCAGGAGATCCCTGTCTTGGGGAGCGAGGTGTTTGCTTCACTGCTGTGTCTGAAGATACAAGGTTGTAACTCCTGAATAAAATTCACAGTCTGTTCCTCCTTGCCGCCTCTCATTTCAAGTGGCAGAAATTTGGTGCTGGTAGAAAGGGGTGGGAGCTGGAGAAGTGTAGTTTAGATTCATCACCTGGAGCCACCGGAAGCTGCTTGTGCTGTGCTTCTCTTCTGTGGGCTGGTGGTACTTTCCACTGCATCTGTGCTGCATCCCCACTGCAGGCAGCTGGGCTACAGAGCAGGTTTTCTTATTGGTATCTGCACCCCTAAATCATAACAGTGAGTAAGGACCACCTATCTAGCTAGCGTATTGACCCCACTGCACCTGGGGGACAGCTGAGAAGGAAGCCAGGGGGGTGGAAATTTCTGCCAGTTGCCAGTGAAAAAAGATAAAACCCCCAAGATGATTTTTAACAGAGTAAGGCAAACTAGAGCCAAAAACCTGCTCAATTTTATTGCTAATTCCAGAGAGTGACCCACAGTATATATACACACATGCACACATATATATATATATGTATCTCTTTAGTAAAAAAACCAAACCCATAGCAGTCACTGTTGAAGCACTGTGCCCTGAAGCCTTCTCCTTCACCTCCTGGATTATCTGAGTTAGGAGATGGAAGCAGTTGAGACACCTTCATGTTAAAGGTATTTAGAAGGGTTGAGGGAAGAGGATGGGAGGCTGCTCCAGTGTTTTTACTGAGGGCCGGGGCCTTTCCCTGAGGAAAGTGCAGCAGTGGAGGCTGGGTGCTGCCCCAGCAGGGAGGCAGGATGCGTGCTTGGGGGTGTGATGTTGGACTTGTGCCTGGGAATCAGTGAGACGTGAAGAGTTGCCTGGCTGAGCTGAACAGCACCGCTGAACAGCACATGCCTGCTAAGAAAAGAAGCAATTAGGGAGATGGAAGAGGAGTGATGGGAGGGGAAGGGGGAAGAAGGACGATCAGCAGGAAGGAAGAGGGAGGCAGATTGATTTCACAGTTACTGGAATCTCTAACTACATCAGTCACATTTTCTTTCAGCAAGTGTTCCAGCATAAGATTGCGGATGAATCACATGGTTCATGGAAAGTTCAAGTCCCCTTATTTCTTTTCTCAGAAACCATCAACTTGGAACCATTGCTGTGTGTCATGTCATCGTCGTCCCGCCCAACTCTTTTGGATGGATGGTCTAAAAACACCTTGGGATGCTCCCTGGGAAGTACTGAGGGAGAAGAGGGTATGCCTCCTTTTGTCTACAATCCCCATGACAGGCTTTTTTTACCCTACTCAGAAGAGCATCCTCGGTCTGACAACATCCCACACAGAAACTCTCTCTGAGAGGCAAGTGAGCAAGATCAGGAATGAGTGCCATGCAAGTGTAGATCTGATGGGGAGAAGGCAGAGATGCACTTTTCTCAGCTCATGGTTTGGTTCATCCACCCCAGCACCTGAGTGATCCTGGTGTATACTCCATAGTGGTTTGGATGTGCGCATCCCATTCCCCAGCTGACCAAACCAGCCAGAAACCACCTGCCACTGGGTTCCTTGCAGGCCAGCGGGCCTCCAGAATCACCCTAGAGAAAGGGAAAGAAAAATGGGATGATGATGATCCACCAGCTTCTCCTGCTGGTTGATTACGCTGGCTTTGAGTCTCTCTGTATGCGGATTCCTGTATCTCTTCAACTAATGCCTGGGACATCTCCAACATTCCTCGTACCTTAGGCAGATGTCAAAAACAGTCTCCAGTACAAGCATCTGTGCAAGTATTGTTGCATTCCTTCATCATGCAAATTCCTCCCCCTTAGCCAGGTCCCAAGAAGCTGACAGCTCTATTGTTTCCCTCAACTCCATGTGGCATTTCCAAATATGTGGAAAGCAAGGAAGCTGGTGGAATTTAACTGGATACCCGGAGGGATGGGAGTCAGAGGAATTCCTTGAGATTGATAGTAATGAAGGAACAGACAGGTTACTGTATGTGACAGATGCTAAAGAGGCTGAGGGGATAAGAGACTGATGTAGATATGTGACTTGAAAGTGTGAGGTAAAGAGTGGACAATGGGCTGAAATGAGAAAATGAGAAGTTTAAGTGTATTTGGATCCTGCCTAAGGCAAAGATGCTGGGAAGAAGTGGTCCTGAGGTCTGTTGTTGGTCACTTAGATCAGAGGAAGTGTTGGGGGAGTCAGGCATATTATAGTCTTTTCACCCTCATTTCAGGCTATGGAGTGCATTTGGGATACTTGGGATATGCCCCACCTCCAGTAGTCAACCCTGATCCCACAACTCCTCTGTCACCTGGCAGGCATCTTTCTTGCCCTTGTGGTACCCAGCACACAGCATCCTGGGAGAAACCATGTAGTGATAGGCCTCACTGCAGATGTCCTGCTGGATGAGCTGCACGTCCACCTTCTGCAGAACATTGCTGATGTGCCCTGAGGGGTAGAACACCAAAAGTAGTGCAGGTGAGCAATGGTGGAGCTTCCTACCATTTACCATGATCCTCCAGTCCATGCCCATCTCACTGCATGCTGAAAGCTGCCATCTGAATTTCAGTTCTGCTCTCTGCTGGCATCACAGTCTCTGATTTTCAGCAGAGCACTTCACCTGCATGGAAGGAGTAACATTGCCCTTCAGTCCCTTTCCCTACAAGAACATGTTGTGGGCACTTCAGCTTTTGGGACAAGGGGAATTCTGCTTTGGGGAAACCTCTGGGATGTTGTAGTTTTGGGTTTGCTTCTCATTGAAATGGAAATACTTTTCCAGCTAAGTATGCAGATCAGGAGTGTCCAGGTCTGGATAGACCATTCAGGAAGCAGCTGTAGCAAGTCTGTGCATGAGTGAAGGCACTAAGCTGTCCTGGGTGAGCACATCTTTTTTCCTGTGCCATGCACTGCTAGAGAACAGCTTGGACCTGTTTTGCTCGCCCTACGGGGAGGCAACATGAAGGGTCCATACCCATGCAGCTAAACTCTTCCTCACAAAACAGAAGGGACTCATCCATACCACCCCACAGGAACAGGTCTTGGCCCATGCTGTCCCCCAGCAGTGTGTGAGTGCTATGTGGTCAAAATGGTTGATTGGTACCAGGGCGCATGCTAACAATTACACAGGGTGATCTTCAGGGGACCCTGTGCTGCTCCCATTGAATTTACTAGTACAGGTGTTCCTGGGGGGACACAGCTCCTAGCATCTTTGACATGTCGGAAGTGTCAGGGGCTGCAGATGGGTGTCCCCAGGAGACCCAGTCCCAGTTTGATGAAGAGCAGGTTTTTTATCTCAACTCTCTCCGGTCAGGAGCCATCTCTGGGGAACAACCCCACACGATCCCACGTCTATGTAAGCATGGGGTTGCAAGCTCCATGCTGTGACCATGGCTGAATAGCCACTAGACAGACCCCTAATTCCTGAAGGGCTATTCTAGTCTTTGGATGAAGGAACACATGCTGTCCCCATGTAGATTACCAGACCCTCATGCTTGCATCTTTGAATGAGGTTTCAGGACACTCAACAGGTAACTTTGGCCAACCCATGACCCAAAATCAGAGGAGGTGAAGGAGGCATAATGCTTTGGGGTGAACAGAAGCCTGTTCTGCCTACCCCACATCTGAACCTATGTTTCTGCCTTGGCTCTGCTACAGTAGGCCACCAGCAAAGACCTTGTACCTACCGCCTTCCTTGAGGGCTCCCCAGCCAGTGATCCAGCAATGAAGGCCAGGCTCAAAGAGGTGAGAAGGAGCAGGCAAGCAGATGGGCTGGATTAAGGCTGAGATGATCACAGGATGGTCCAGCTGGAGCAGGGCCACATCATAATCATGGCTGTCCTCCTCGTAATAAGGGTGGAGGAAGAGACGGATCACCTTGAAGGACACCTCTGTGTGGCTGGTGGCATTTTGCAAATATTTGCCCAAGTAAACAGTCCAGATGGAGGCAGAGGCCAGTCTGTAGGATGCAGCAGAGAAGATAACTCATCACATAGGGAGGATAGAGGATAGGCAGAGCCAGGTTGCTTCTGTCGTAGCCTTTTGAGGAGTCTTTGATTTGGATGATCATCTCCCTCAGAGGGACCTCTTTCTTTATTTGGCTACTGATTTCAAGAAACTAAGTGGGACATCTCTTTGATGCCTTGACATGCCTGTATATTGGGACCAACTTTGAGCAGACACTTACACACACAGGCAGCTTGCTCATAATTGCTTATTTTCCTTAGCAAAGCAGGCTAAAAGGTATATTCAGGTTAGGCAACCAAGTGGGGCTGGTCATGTGCAAATGACTGTGATAGGGCAGAGAACAAGCTGTTGAAGCAAAGCTGCAAAGAGAAGGGACATGGAGAAGGAAAGCAAGCTCTGAGAAATTTCTAAGAGGGTGTGAAGAGAGAAAAGCAGCTCAGAGGTGAGGGCATTAAAAGGCATGACAGCCCTTTACAGAAACAGGGGTTAAAGCTGGGGACAGCGTAACAAGGTGACACCTCTAGGAACAGAACAGCTAAGAGCTAACAGTGAAGGGACACCCTGTCTGCAGCAGGAGGGTGAGGAGCAGAGGGGAACTCACCCTGGACCAGAGCAGGAGGGAGCAGGAAGAGGGCTGCTTTCAAACTGAGAGTCCAGTCCACCTTTTGCCTTGCACATGATGTTTTCTCCCACAGTGCCCCACTGGGGCAGTGAAAAACTCCCTGGTTTACTATGACCATCTCTGTTGCTCCAGACTCCCCTTCAGGACTCCCCTCCAGACTATTGCCTGCACAGGTTGCTGCCCATAACATGACCCACCCCAGGCTGCTGCTGTTCTTCTGCTCCTCTTTTTTCCCCCTACTTTTTATCTCTCACACCACTTAAATTCTCTCCCTGACAGGCACACACATATGCCATCTAACAGGGCTGTGCTAGCTCCATCCATCCTGCACTGGAACACTCCAAAATGGCCAAATTCAGCCTGCATGGACTGCCTGAAAGGCCTGCTCCCAGTGCTGGTGGGCTTCCTTGCAGGGTTGTAGGACACAGGTAGGAGCATGAGAGGAGCAGGGTGAGGTGACATGCACAAGCACAAAGCAGCCCCAGACCTACCAAGGCTGGTGTCACCATACCAAGGATGACCAGCAGCAACTCCTCCCCGAGCTCACATAGCACTGGGAAGAAAAGGCAGCTAGGGAAGTCCAGCCGTAGTAGCTGGGGAGGTAGGGGATCCTCACTGGCCCACTGGTAGAGGAAAAGGGGAGTTTGGAGGAGGTGGAGACTGGGCCTGAGGGTGTACACTCCTTCCTCCACCCAGCCTGGTCATGCAGCACAGCTGTGGACCTTCCTCCTCCTCACTTCTTCAAGTTTGAAAGAATGAATGACCCCCCTGCTGCTGTTGTGGTACATACACTGTGTGGACGGAACTGGAGGAGAGATCATGCTTCCTCCTGAAAGAGCAGGCAGCATGGAACCCAAACAGCATCCTCCGCAAGTAATGCTATCCTGGCCCCATCCTAGCACACACTGACACCTCCATGATTGTGACAGCATGGGGACAAGCCAGAGCCAAAGCAAAGGTGGAGCTGTGAAGTGTCTTTCATTGCCATTGCCCTCCCAAAGCTGCTCTGTGAATCCCAGTGCTGTCCCTTTTTCCTTGAATGCACACCCAAATACTATTGCAGGTATCCATTCCCCAGCTCCAAGTCATGGAGAAGCATGGCACAGGTACCAGATGAGGGGTGCAGCTGCCACATTACATTTTCACAAGCTGAATGATCCTCCCATCACGCATGACATGGAAAGCAATGCAAAGCATCCTGTTCAGCATCCCCCCCCTCTCTATTTACCTCTCATCCTGGAAGCAGTGTGCAGCTGAGACCACCCAGCGGTCAGCAATGAGCGTTCCCCCACAAATGTGGCGTCCCCGAACTTGCAGGCTGGCCTGCCATGGCCATTCCCCTTCCACAGAATTCGCACCACCTACAATCCTGCTGAGAGGAGCTTGCAGCCCACAGTCTGAAAAGGAGGAGACACAGTAGGTACTTCAGGGGAGGAAGGGAACACGATATACTGTGCCTGCCCTTCCTTTCCTACTAAATTGACTGAAAAGTTTGACATCTAATCCCTTACCTTACCCAACCAGCAGATGCTTTATGTACTGTCCAGGAAAGGTCTAGCAAGCACTCCCTTCCAGTGCATGTCCCTGCTGATGCCTGTGCAGCCTTACCCCACCTCCAGCTGCAGCCTGGGGATGCCTTCGGGGCAGCAAGCTGTCTGTGCTACCTGCTGTCCTGCCAGGAAACCCTTGCAGTCATTCCCTTTTGCTGCCCACTGAGGCTCCAGAAAAAACAAACAGGGAAATCAAAACACAAGCTCTCTCCCTGCCCGTGACCATGCAGTCACTGGTGATTTCCCTGCTGGAGCCTTGTAGGATGGCATTACTTCACATAAGCCAGCATAACGGTCCAACAGGCAGCCTGTGGGTAGGAACTGGCCTGCGAGACACATCTATCTGGCCCGATGCCTCTGCCTGAAGGAGATGGGGAGCAGCTGTCCAAAGAGCAGATGCCTGCTCACAGCTCAGCACAGAGAGCTGGCTCATTGCTGCTGCCACTGCTGTTGCAGGATGGAGCAGTGGCACTGCTGCTGTGGGGCTGGGGTAGGGAGAAGGTGGTGGAATAAGGGAGGGTGGGTGCTTATGCTGTAGTGGTGGGGGGAAAAGGGAACCACCTGCAGCTATGTGGCATCCTGAACCTGTCTGGCTGATGTACGACTGAGCATTTCCTCACCACAGTGCTTCTCGTCAGACAGGTCCTTGCAGTCTGCAGTGGTGTCACACAGGGGGTTGGGTTTCTTCACACAGGTCCCATCTTCACAGCGGTAGGTGAAAGGACTGCAGGGGACTCCTACAAAGAGGAAGGGGAGATGAGGTTGAGGAAGGCTGTAGATGCAGCCTGAAGTCCTTTGAGTGGAGGGGAAAAGGCAACAGAGAGCTTGGAGGAACTCCATAAATGATGACAGGGAATTTCCTGAGCAAGCATGGTCATCTGCAAACAGAGCAAACATTGTGAGCAGGTTGGGCACGTTAACTCCCAGCTGGTGCCCTTACCTCACAAGAGGGAAGTACACTACCGACAGCCTTGGCTCAAGCGTAGGGGAAGGTATTTTTCAGTCCAATGCCGTCTCCTCCCTACCTTCACTGCACTGCTCTTCATCACTCCCGTTGACACAGTCTAGCTGCTGATTGCAGACCCTGCTGAACTCAATGCAAGTGCTGTCCTCGTGGCACTGGAACTTCGCAGGGCACACTGCGCAGGAGGGAAAAACCCAGAAATTAGGCACTCAAGACAAGGTGTCAGGTGTGGGGCCAGGGTCCTAAGTGCACTGGTAGGCTCTGAACTTCTTCCCACACTTCATAACATGTGCTTAAGATCAGCTCAGGTATAGTGCAGCTGTGTAGGTATGCCTGCACCCTGTCTTACACTTTGCTGATGCTGACTTAACTTTTCTGGACTTCTTGTCTTGACCTCGGACCTGCCTCATCACTATAGACTTGCCTTGAGGTCACTGGAGTCTTGGTTGATCCCGGGTTACCATCACCAGACCTGGTCCGCTTGCCTTGTTCAGGTTCTGTAGGACTGCATCCTGTCTGGTGAGGTCACTGTTTCTCCTGCCTTGCTGTCACCCTCGGCTCATGTGTCACCTTTCCCTCCAGAGGAGCTGCTCCCCTTGCTCTCTGATAGGTGAGTTCTGAACAGCAATGGATTCCTCAGTGTCCATGAGCTCTGATAGTTGCTCAGGATGGAGATGGACCTAAGGTGCCTACCCATCACAGAGTTTGACTTCTGATTATACATTTTCATAGCAGGAACTTGTCTTGTGTTTGTGTGTATCTATGTGCAACACCAAATATGATGAGGCAGCACCTCCCAGGCATTTTCTTACTGCAATGACTATAATTTCTTCAGTAATTAGTGTTAGGCTTCCAGATAACTAAAGGCACATGAAGGTCTGAGGCAATGTGAACATTGTTTTTAAAGACAGGGACTGTTCCATACAGGCACAGAGTGAATAAGTAGAGATGCAACAGTGGCAAGAGTATAAAAAAGGAAGGTAATCATTATGTTTCTGTTTTCTTTGTCAAATATAAAGGGATGTTTGAAAGCACTGAGAAACAAATACTTTTTTTGTTAGGTCTTGGTCTGTGTTAACCTGTGGAACAGAATGACACAAGATATCCCTGGGACCAGGAAACTAACAGGATTCAGGAAAGGATTAGATATTCATAGGGATGCATATGTATCCATGTCTACATGAGGGAAGCAAGCAAGCCCTGATATCAGACAGCTGGATGATGGGGCAGAGTCCACCATCAGAAAGACTGCAGACAATACCAAACCCAACCTCGACGATCCTGTGAGAGGTCTCACATTTCCAGCACAGAATTAAAACTTCCTTGATAAAGATTTCTTCTTCCTTTTACTTTAGACTTTTCTATACCTTCCTCTGAATCTTTCAGAATTGGTCACTGTCTCCAGTGATTCAGGGATCTTTCTGTCTGTGAAAAAACAGCTGTAGGGGACAACTAATGAAAAGTTAGTGGTGGCAGCAATGTGACAAGCCCCCCCCATTCACACCAGGGATTAGAGAGCAGATGAATTAAGTGTCATGCCTAAGCCTGAATAGCTGTTCCTATGAGAATGGGGCTTTGCAGGAATCCTGGGATGCTGGGATGGTGTCTGCATCAGCACTAACTGCTGTTGACATGAAGAACTGATGGATGATGGAAGACTCAGATGCTTCCAAACTGGGGTGCAATGTGTGGGTGAGGATCTGTATAGCTCAAGTATCACAGATGGCCAGAGGAGAAAGGGGAGAGAGCAGGGCAGCAGGTGGGCTTGGGGAGGTGTGGGCAGGGTGGGAGGGTTGGGAGGGGGGTGCTGAGCGGTATGACAGCACAGCGGGATGTATACCAGGGCTGAGGTTGATTGTTGGGCCTGGGTGGTGGGAAAGCAGGTCAAGGTTGAGGACAGCCTGGGCAAGGGGCTTCTTTCAGGCTGCCTGGAGCTCTTGGTGGATGGCTACTAGGGGGTTCCCCCAGGAAGGCTGTGCTGTTCACAGAAGCAAGAAGTGTTGCTGCTCCTTCCCGAGCAGGCTGAAACCATGTGGCTGTGGAACAAAGCTTTTAAGGATGCAGAGGTTTGAGCTCCTGGAGGGGTGGTACAAGGCTGTACCTAGGTCAACCAAATCCTTGTCCTGGTTTGAGTGAGTGACAGGGGTTTTTTGGTAGCAGGGGAGGGGGCTACAGTGGTGGCCACCTGTGAGAAGCTTCTTGAAGCTCCCCCAGCTCCAAGTTGGACCTGCCTTTTCACCAAGATGAACCTGAGAGGAGTTGTGGGAGTTGTGAGGAGAAGCTGTGAGGAGAACTTCTGTGCAAACACCAAGGTCAGTGGAAGAAAGGAAGAGGAAAGGGGGGAGGTGCGTGGGATCATGGTGAGATGGCAGGGCTGCCCCGCTGTCACCCATGGAGGTCTATGGTGGAACAGATACCGATTTGTGGCCTGGGGGGAGGGGGGGGGGGGCACGCTGGAACAAGGTGACTGCACCAGAAGAAGGCCAGGACCTATGGGAAGAAGGACCCACTGTTGTAGTTCAGCACTGGGAGGATTGCAACACGTGGGGGTGACCCACATGCCCATGGGAGTGACTCATGTTGGAGTAAGTTTGTGGAGGACTGTCTGCTGTGAGAGGGGGACCGTGCAGGAGCAGGGAAAGAATTCCAGAAGTTCCCCCCTCCCCAGGGTGGAATAAGTGGCAGGACTGGCTGAACCCCACATTCCCTGCCCCCTGAACCACTGGAAGGGAGTAGGTAGAGATATTGTGAGCAAAGCTGAGCTCAGGAAGAAGGGAGGGATGGAGAAAGGTGTCTTCAAGATGTGGTAATGCTTCTCACGGTCCTACTCTGTCAAGCGCTGTTGTTGTTAGTGTCTGTATTAAATTTATGGTTTTTTTTTTCTTCCCTGAATGACCCTGTCTTTTGCCTGTGCCTTAATGGATGAGATCATCCCTCCCTGTCCTTATCTCAGTTTCCTGGGCCTTTTGCTTTCCTCCTTCCTAGCGCTGGGAGTGAAGAGGGGAGTGAGCGGCTGCGTGGTACTCGGTTGCCCTCTGAGCTGAAACCACAACAATTGTCCACATCTCTTCCTACCTTAGGAAGACCAAGGGGTTGTGTTCTGCTAAGACTAGGGACCAGTGGGTAGAAGAAATCACTTACCACAGTTTCTCTCATCCAACTCATTGGGGCAATCTTTGATCCCGTCACAGGCTGGGACACACAAGCCGTTCACCGAACACAGGAACTCCCCAGGACAGGCTGTGAAACCACCAGAGAGTAGTTAGTCCCCGGTGACTGGAAACCTTGCAGCAGAACACTGTGGCTTGAAAGTGGAGCATGTAGCTGTGCACCTTCCTGACCACACGTGTGCTGCAGCAGCATGTTGGCGGCACTCACTGAGCTCCCCAAAATCTGCCATGTCATCTGCTCTGAGCGAGGGCAAATGGAGCCAGGCTATATGCACCAGCGAAAGGGCTCTTTTCCTGCTTCATGTTGTACCAACAGGCAAGAGCCAGGACAACCACCTGCCCGCCATGCTAGACCTCTGGTTTAGAGCTGTTTCATGACTCCTGAGTGCTGCGGGAAAGCTGAAACAGGTTCTTTGTACATGTTATTAAAATTTGGTTGTGGCCTTGAAGGGGTTCCTGTTAGACATGTGTTAGCAAGTGCATGTACTCACAGACTGCTATGCGTTACAGTCAGCCTTTAGGAGGGAGATGGAGAAACCTTGGAAAGACAGACTGTGGGAGTGCATTTGCATATGTGTGTATGTGTATTTGTGTGTGGTTTGATTTGTCTCTCACTTGCACGGATTCCAAGATGAGCGGGAAACAGCTCTCTCTAAGAGCTCTTACAATCAAAATAAAAGTCACTTCAAGCTGGAGATGGTCTCTCATTGAATTTCCAAGGCCAGTCCATGATGTGGGCATGAGGGTGAAACTGTAGACAACTCTCTGGCCTTGGGTTTTGGTGTATGGGTGCTCTGGCAACATGAGGCAGGGCTTCGCACATAGATGCCTCTTCTTTTGGGGAGATAAGTGGTGTGTGTGTCACTGATTTGTGAGCATGTGCCTGAAGGGCAGATGGCACCTAGGACTCATGGGATGTGTCTTGTGTTTCTCCTAACACAAGCCAAGTGCACAGGGGCTGCTGGCAGCCACCACCCCACTAGGGAGCAGGGAGGAGCCTGTACTTACGATCAGACTGGTTGTACAGACTGTAAGCCGCCTGTACGCCGGGGCCAGTTAAGGAGACTTGAGAGGTGAAGGTGATGGTGATGTCAGCAGAGGATGTGACTGGGATCCGTTCAGCGTAGGCTTGCAGGGTCCGCAGGCCACACAACCTGAGGAACAAACACGGGAGGGATATCTTGGTCAGGGAGGGAGGAGAGGATAACAAAGTGGGGCAAGGGAGCTTGGTGGTGCTGGGGTGGGAAGGGGGCCACACAGACTGGGTGTGAGGGGGAAGCCAGGAAAGAAAAATGCCTTCAATATGGCGTGCTATCCAGAGCCCAGAGTGACCCTACTATCTTTGGACATTTAGCACTTTCTGGGCAAGTGTTGAATTCAGGCACACAAAGCAATTCAGTTCTTCCTGAAGAAGACATTCAGTTCTTCCTGAAGAAGACATGTTGTAGAAACTGTGGCGCTGACAGTTTAAGAGAGGAAGGCAGGGAGAGAAAAAGTGGAAATCCTAAGCCAGGGGAACATAGCTTCTCAATCAGACCCTTCGAAGGAAAAGAAGTTACCCCCACAGAAGAAATGGAGAGGAAGTTAATGAGATGGGCTAGGGGAGGTTTTGGAGGGAAGGGGACAATTTTGCAGTAAGTGGGAGGAAAAACAAAAGCCACAGGTCCATCTATCTTGAGCTTGCTTTGAGGAGATGGGAGCACAGCAACTCTTGGTCCTTTGCACCTGGGCAGTGGTGGGCAGCAACCCCAGCTACATATGGATGCTAATTTTGGAAAGTCCTGCAGGGAAAAGCAGCTGTAGTCAAAGCAGGAGGATATGGAGCTAGACAGAAGATCTATACGGAGGTGGATACAAGGCAATGACACGCACAGATAATATTGCAGAGGTGGTGACAGGCAGATTTGCAAACACAGGAGATGTAGGAGAACACCAAGGTTACACACAGAGGATAAAACTAGGAAGCCTGATGCAAACAGCAAGACAGAGAAGGCAGGCTGGTAGCTCGAAGCAAATCTGTAAGAAATGTGCTCACTGGGGAGCCTGTGAACAAGAGAGGCTGAAAAAGAAGTAGAAAAGCAAGAGGCACCAGCACAAACCGTGGCCACTGAGTGTGGTGATAGGTTCTCCTGCCTCAGACCCGGTGGCTGAAGTGAGCAGGGAACCTGCAGAAGTTTAATCCCAGTTTAATCCCAGGTGGGAAGTGAGACAGAAACCAGACCCCAGCACACACCTTCTGTTCTGGATTATCCACTGGCCTTGGGTACAGGGCAGGTCGTGCTTCTGTCTGCTGAGTGCGTAGGCATCGAACCACAGGGTGACCCCATAGTCGAGAGATGGGACCTGGAGGCAAGAGGGTCCAGAGCAGAATGTGGATGCCTCCTATGAGTGCTGCAGCCCACTCCATGTTACAGAAACAAACAGGGTAGATGTGGAGAGCTGCCAATTCACACACTGAAGGCCGGAAGGAAGCACCGTCTAAACTGGGGCCATGCCACAGCCCAGGGTGGCTCTGCTGCTCTTCTCAAAGCATGGTAATTCCTAGCAATTGCCAGCAATCTGGTTCTGTCTTCAAGAACTCCTCTGGAGACCAGATTTCAAATTCCTCCTCAGCTATGGCATTTCTGCGCTGGCATGCCATATTAGACTCCTTCCCTTTCAGAAGCACACCTTATGCAGGAGCTAGAGGGACTGCCACCCTCTGATTGCTTCTCATGATGATCTAACTGAGAGCACTGGCTGTAACAGCCGCCTCCAATGTGAGCAGTGCTGCATGGGTATCAGGGGTGGGGTGGATGCTCTTGTGGGAGCTGGCACTTACCGTCATGTGCCAGGTGCACTGCGTGTTGGGCGGGTAGTAACTGGGATAGTGTGGGGTGCCAATCTTCCCCTGAAGCTCCAGGCCCTCCCGCAGAGTTATATTCACTTCGCAGGCTGTAAGTACAGACACTCAAAGCCATGTTACCTGTCAGCTCAACCCCAGCCTGGGGATGCCATATACTCATCCTGTTGTAGGAGGGAAGAAAGGGGCTCTAAGGCCTGATGCTAAAGGTGACTGGAATGTTCCACTATCCCCTTTCAAGGGGATATTCATTTCTTCCTGGCAAGACTTTTAGCTTTCTCCTCTTGTCCAGAGAAGGGCAATGTTAATGTATATTGCTGCTTTAGACTCTTATATTGAATTGACATTTATCTGCAAGTGCATCTGGACGTGATGCCCGGGCCACATCTGGTCTGCCCATGCATGAGAGCTTGGCCTTCTTTTAAAGTATCATGACCACTCAGGCTCTGCTTGCCAGAGCCTGGGCTGTAAAGACTCAAGCCAGATGCTAATGTGTGAATCCAGCTGAGGGAGCAACATCTAACCTGCTTTTTACTGACAACCTCTACCCTTACAATCTAGAGTGAATTCTGCCCCTAATGGGGATGGAGCACCTCTAGGAACTGTGATGTTGTAGGAGATAACCTGTCTCCTTCCTGTATATATGGCTGCCCTCCTCCAGCCTTCCTCACCTTTAAGGGGCACTGCCTGTGCTGAGAGGATGAAGGGGTCATAGTAGCTGTACATGGCTTTCTTCCACACAATGGACATGACAGGGCCAGATGAAAGGACTTCCACAATGGGCTCCTGCCGGCTGCAGCCGTAGATCCTCAGGGCAAAGACATGAAAAGATGGGAGTGAAGAAAGCAACAAACAAATGAAACAGAAGAACGAGAAAGAGAGACAATGTAGATCTGTGTTATCCACAACACACGCCTGCTGTGAGGCACTAACTCAATCAAATAAAGGGCCAGCAGAGGCACAGCTTGGGCTGCTGTAATCTCAGACTGCGTGGCTGGCTGTGTGATATCCCACATCAGTGACTTCAGCTGATCAGCAAGAGGCAGGTTCTGCATCAAAGAGAATTTCCTCTGATGTAGACTAACACCTTCCCCTGCTGTGGTGTGCTGTGCCATCCTGCCCGGCTTCCCTGCCGTGCTTGCCCTGCTCAGGAGCTACCTACGAGGTGATGAGCTGTTTCTCCAGGGGCCCAGCTGCATCATACATAGCCAGGCGGTCCCTGCAGTCTGGGAGAGTCCACTCCAAGTGTAGCTTGATCATGTAGCCCTTGAGGCCGTGGAGGTGCCAAAGACAACTGGAAGCCAAGTAGTCAGGGCCCTCCAGCCTTAGGACATCATCCTCCTGGACATAGCTGTACCTGTAGCAACCTGAATCCGGGGGAAAGATAGAGGGATTTAAACCTCAGAGTGGTGTAATAAAAGGAGGAAAAGTGAGGCTTAGGGGCAGTTGTAAGGGAAATCAAGATACGGTATTCTCCCTTGGGGTATCAGTGTCAGCCCTATTTCAGGGTAAGGATGACTCATCTCAGTAATCTCAGTTTACTTTTACATACGTCATGGTGGCACTGGTCCCCTCATATTGTTGTCCCAGTTTCTGTCTATAAGAACTGCCCCCTCTTCCTTGGTTAAGGTAATACTACCTCAGGCTTTAAATATCAGCACAGCACAGTTATCTTCCACTGGCTTTATTTTCTTCTTTTTCACCTCTTTCTTCTCTCACCCCCATATTCTTCCTGGCTTTATATCCCCCTCATCTGATTTCCAGGTTTTAGCAGGCTTCCAGACCAGGATTTTTGAGTAAAAGTCAGCTTAAATGTAGTTTCTAATAGCTAATGCAAGCTGCCAGCCACAGCACTTACAGCAGTGCCTGAAATTACTAAAAGCATCTTCAGATGTCACTAAGACAACAGACTCCTAAATGACTGACAGCACATCCAGTTCAGAGTCACTCAGGGAAACTCCTACCCCACTCAGCAGAATTTCATGGGGCCTCAAATTAGCACCGTTGTACCAGTACAGCAAGCTCTTTGACAGGCCTCATAGGACAGGGACAAAACTAAGGTGGCTGCGCTGCCCCTGGGAGCTGGTATCTCTGCATAGCAGTGTGCTACTGGGGCAGAGGTGTCAGGATGCTCAGAACCGTCCAGCATGTAGCTGCATCATGTTGTTTGGATCTGGTCAAGCAGAAGTACTGGTGCCCCCTTGCTACTGTTCTCACCTCCCCTTCCCAGGATTTACAACTCCAGGAAGCCAGCAAGATTTCTGTCCTCTGCAAAAATCCCTCCCATAAATCATAAACTCAAAAGGAAAGGAAAAGATAGCCTACCCACGGTGGATTTCAGCACTACTATGTCTTTCACACTGGATTCTGTTAGGAAAAAAATATATAAAGGAAGATAAACAAAAAGATGAACTAGTAGTATCTAAATGTTAACATGGCAGGCGATGACTTCCTTCCTTCCTATGTAAACGGCTCACTTACAACTTTGGCATGGAGCATCCTCCAGGTAATTCTCTGTCTGCTCTCAGGGACCTGTTTCAGTCATGCCTTCCACACCCTCTCTCTGGGAAATCTCTCTGGCCTCTGCCCCAAATCCAGCAGCCCAAATTCATTCTTTCCAGCCCACCACTGGCTTCTCTGTTTTTTTTCCTTGCCCATTGTCATGTGCTATTCCAGGACTTCTTCCACTTCCCAGGAGGGCTGGGCATTGTTTCAGGCAGCCAACCCCCTTCTCTGCCAGCCACGCCACAGGGCACAACCCCACTTCCCAGAGTCTTCACCATCTGCTCACCCCTCTCCTGCTGTCCCAGTTTAAATAACCCTCCCTGAAAAGTATGGCAGTTACTGAGGGTGGGGAAGGAGGTATATTTTGATGACCAGTGGCTGATGAGCTATTCAACATCCTTACAGAGTCCACCTCTGGAGAAGGGAGATACAGAGAAAGCCACCAGCCAGGACTACAAATCTGTGCAAGAGTCTCAGGGTGGACAACACTTTTAGGAGAGCTGGGCTTTGCTCTAGCCTCCTAGCTGAACTGGAAGTGGCCAGAGATCAGGTGGTACTGGGAATAATTGCCAAAATAAAAGGCACCATGAGGTCAGTTGGGTGTGAGAATGGCTGTTAGGGTCTTGCCTAGGTCAGGGCTTTGGTCTTTTGTAGCTCCTAAGCAGAGCTTGCAATTCTATGGGGAGAGCTGAGCAGTTTTGTCATGGCAAAAACAGATGTTGTGGAAAAGATGATCTTGCAGGCATAAGGTAGGCTCCTAGAGCTCATGTGCTGTAGGGAAGGATGTATGCTGAGCTGATATTAAGTACTCTTTTATCTGAAGGTAATAAAACTGAGTTCCTGTAAGGAGAAGGAAGTCCTGAAACTCTGGGGCAAAGGCGAAGCCAGTGTTCTGAGGTGAGTGTAGCTGTTAGTGAAAATAAAGTGTTGGAGAGGTTGGAGAGGTTCCTGCTCTAGTCAATGGTTTGCAGCTCTGTGTCTTAAGGCAGGCTGCAGGGAGACTTAGTGTTTAGAGCTAAGCAGGACAGCAAATGAGTCTGCCAGAAGCCAATGAAGTGCTAATGACTTGCTATTAGCTAGCTATTTTTTGCCAGTTTTACAGAGCAAATGAAGCCAGAGGTTAAGTCACTGACTTGAGGTCAGCCTGGCCCAGCAGTATAAGACGTTTCTGGCTTTTGCCTTAGTTGATAGACTGTGCTTCTGACTGGAGAGGGAGGTAGAAAGGAGTAGGGAAAGCAGAAGGAGCTGGAGAAACTACAGCTGGTGTGTTAGTTCCAAAATAGAAAGAAGTGCGGTCTGCTGAAATGAATAAAACAGTGAAACAGATGCAAAGGGAATAAGAGGGAACTGGAAACAGCTAAAAGAATGGCACCATCATTTCTGTTTGTTTATGAATTACACTATGAAGTGAGTAAATAAAGGGAAAATGCTAGATGGGCTTGGAAGTATTAAACATATTATCTCATGATATCTTTCTTAAGAAAGTTAATTTAAATAGGCTGAGCATAAAGTCTGGTATGCTGGAAACAAATCATAAGTAGAAGTGACTAATGGTAACTGCAGGAGGAGGTGTCTTTGTGAGATACTAATGCGGCTTCAGAATAAGATCTTAACAGGATGGTCTGGATGAGGGAGTGAAAATAATTTTGAAGAAATTTTCAAATTTTGGGGACATAAAAAATATGACCCCAAAATGGAACAATTGAGATGTGGAGGGAAAAGTTAAAGAAAATATGGGTGGGATATATTAAAATAAGGTTCACCTTAGAAAAATGCAAGATAATATGTCTGGGGAAAAAAACTTGGAGATGTAACATTTCATGGGAAGAAGAAACTTGGAAATGAGAGTTCCAAGGGGAGAGAAGAAACACAATATATCTTAAAACCTGTGAAGTTTGGGGCTCTGTAAGAGGGATCAGATCAATCTGAGAAGTTCTCATTATAAAGACTAAAGACAAATTCCACTGGAACTGGATGCATTGAAAATAGACACATCCCTATTTCTTTATCTAACACCTATTTTAGAGCAGTTCTGTAAGGGTGGCTTTTTAAACAGGCTGTAATCTTCACTGTGGGCAACGATAAATAATCCTTAAAATCATACATCAAGAACTGAAGTGTCAACAATGCTTTGTCTCAGAGGAAGACTAGTGGTGACTCAGGTTATGTTTTTCTCTCAATCAAGTAGCCTGGAATAATCTCCCAAAGGAAAGCAGGAAATATAATTGCTTGCTATTTTTGAGCTGAGCTGATCAAAGTCATGACCTGTGTAAGATCTTACTCCGCAGAAGCTAAAGCTGATGGGAGGAGGAGAAAAAAAAAAAAAAAAAAAAAAAAGTTATCCAGCCAGTCATGGTCAGCTGTATCTCCAATAATCTTTAACCCTTCTAAGGAAAGATGCTTTTTAAAATCAGATTTCATTTCTCCTCTATCAGGAAGAAATATGTATAATTTTATCTCCTGATCCTCACTCTTCCCTATCCTCTTCAGGTTTCCTCCATCCTCTTCAGTAGTGACTTCTGGCCTTTTCTCCTAACCTCCTTTCAGCACCTTCTAAATCTTGGAACTGTGAGAGACGACTTGTAAAAACAGGTCCTGAAAGAAAGGGGCTTGTGAGAAACAAGGACTGAGAAAAACAGCCTGAGAAAGAGATAAAGGGTAGCAGGGGGAGTGGAGGTCTTCCAAGCTAAGGAACGTCTCAAACACTCGCAATGAAACTATAGTCATGGGGTGGATCGTGTGGAGGTCAAAGCTAATAAGGCTGCCTGAATAACACAGGATGCAGCTGGAGGAGGGAGCCCTGTGGAGACAGGACGGCTCTGCTCTGGTGCACCTGGACAAACTTCAAGGGCCATCTGTCTGGTGAATGAACTTTGCTTCATTATCCACGAAATGCACATTAAAGTTAACACCCCTCAATATGCTAATGAAGACTAACAAGATCATAATAATTACATCATCCTATGAAACACCCTACCCCTCCCCGTACGTGGGATATGTAGGTATGTGGGTCAACCTAGGGGATGGCCCCAAGGAAAATGTGTATAAATCAAGGGGGGGCAAGGGGGGGGAAGGTGTGTCCAGAGAGTGAAATGAAGAAGACGGATGCCTCCTGGAACCCTTGCTGGCAGGATCAGCGCAGGAACCCAGACTGGTGATCTCTATTCCTCTATTCTCTTCATCTCCCTCCTTTCCTTTTTCCCCTTTTCCCTCACTACCATTAAGTAATGCAAGGCATACTGTATTGCTTGCCACAACTCGTTATATACTTAGCCAATTATTGTGTATCCAATTAGTACATTGCGGGAAGTTAATAAATATTTGGACTTTGAGACTTGTCTCACTGTTGTCCACTCCATTGGGGATTTACAAATCTGAGTCACTTGTCTCCCTTGTGTGAGCGGGACATGACAGGAACATTTCTGACTGCTCAGGCTGCAGCTGAGCAGCTGCTACTTACCCAGCAGAACCAGTGAGTCTGGGTTGACACTGTACTCCATCTGGTAGGACAGGCTGTTGAAGCTGGTGGAGAGCTCTTGGTGGAGCATTGTGTTTACCCTCTCAGCAGTCACCTCCTTCTGCTGACTCTCAGGAATTTGGAGGGTGAACCAGAAGAAGAAGGTCAGAGGCCCCTCCCTAACAGAGAAATAGCATGTTAAATATCCTCTCTCTTCCTCTCCAGAATCACTGGAGATTCAAACCCCAGAAATTAACCCCCCACTTTTTTTCCATAAAACAGACATATCTGTGTGGACTTTCCAGCTCACTACTGTGACCCAGAGAAGTCATTCTGAGTGGGGCAGGAGAGCTGCTATGTCCATGGTGCTTGTTAATGATCAATCCTTTGGGGAAGTAAGCCATTTTATGCCATCTGGCTTTAGTGATGACGATATGTGGTCAAATTAATGTGATAATTAATCAAGACTGGTCTAATGAGTAGTCTCATTTCAGGTAGAAATGACCTTTGGTTACTACTGACCAGGGATTGAAAAGAAACACTCAAAACTTCATTATCTCACCTCCCAGTGGTGACAAGTGGATGATTAATGACTCAATACCTTACCACAAGCCATTAATGCTTGGGCAGGCTCAAGCTGCAGGAGACTGTGACTGGGAAAACTCTGTTACCAGCTGGCAGAGAAAATTGGCTGGGGGAGGGGGAAGAGATGTTGAAACAAACCTTTATTCAGTAAAAAGCTAGGGGAAGAATTGCAAGTGAAACTTTTCTTTCCCCAGTTGAAAATGGAGTTACAACAAAATTGGAATTTTTCTTAGCTGAAGGACAAATCTAGGGATGTAGTTTTCCATGGGAAAAAAATCAGAAGCAAATGGATACTTCAGTCTGGAAGCTATTCCTGCTTTCCTGATCTACTGTGATGACCTGCAAAGCTGTAGTCCCACATCTGTTCCGTTCACTGTTACCCTACTCCCAGGTGGACCATGCTTCTTGGCTGGAATACCTTTTCCATGGTGCATGCTGGCCTCTTCCTTCTGGTGCCTAGAATCAGGCCATAAAGTGACTTCCTTGAATTAGTCAAATTAAATTCCAGCTGCTTAGTTTCTACTGAGAATTCCAAGCCCATGATCTTTTTTTCAGTTCTTCCCAGTTAATTTTTTTCTTCTCTTGAACTTTTGCCTCTCTGAAAAATGTCTCAGTTTTGGCTTTTCATCATGACCTCGGATGAACATGAACATCAAAACATCCCCAGCTCTGTCATGCTGGAACCATTCTGGATCTGAACTGCCCAGCCTAGCCTAGAGCTCATGGTGGGGACTGCAGCAGCTTGTCATGGCCAGATTTCAGTGAAACCAGAGTACAATTGACTGGAAGCTTTCACACACAAACAAGAAAATATGCTGTGGGTAATGATACTCACCCAAAGGCATACACTGTGCTCGAGTTGTAATATCGATCCAGTTCTGTGGCACGAATCAGTTCCTTCAGCTGCAACAAGAATGTAGTCTGATAACTATTGTGCAGAGTTACAGTGGCAAAGGACCTACAGCCAACCCTATGATTCATCCCTCTTGCTGTACAGACCCATCAAGTCTGTCACTTGGATGGAAGTACCTGACCCCTTCCTCCTTCTACTCAGAGGGCCACCTCTGGTCATGAAATCGCCCTCACCATCTTCTGGAGCTTAGCTGACTCCAACCAGAAGGCTCTGGACTCCACCTGTCCAAGGTCAGGGGAGTATTGGCGATTGAGGACCTGAAGACTGCCACAGTAAAACTGCAGGATGGCTGGTTCCAGGTGCCACGGTCTGTAGTCTGCCAACAGAAGACATTACTGGATTACCTTGATGATATGTAGGAGGGAGGGGTTTACCCTTATGTATGAGTCTGTAAAGATCACACAGAGACACTAACATGCTTTGGGCTGGGCACTTGCCTTGACTACACCCCATCCACCTCCTGCTTGGGGACAAAATATGTTGAATTTTTACCTAGGAAATACCAGGTTGCTGCAGCAGCTCCAGCCAGCAAAAGGAAGGCTATACCAAGGGGTATATAGCGGAGCCAGTCACGTGAGTTAGTCTCCAATTCATCCTTTGAGAGGGAGTTGACATCTTCCTCCTGTTCCTTGGCCTCCATCAGGGGCATCTAGGGACACAGCACATCATGGTCAGGCTGGGTTTTCTGCATCCCTTTACATCCATCTCTGGAGGTGCTCTGCCATCTCTGTGCTCCTCTCCCAAGATCTATAGCCCCAAGAGATCTGTGTGCTAGCCATCAAAGACTTTGCTCAGTGCAAATGTGAGTAAAATTCCTAATTCAGTGGGAGACAGGCTTCCAGGACATTGTTCTGTCTACAGCTCTGGGTAATCCCTCAGTTTTCAAAGGCATTCCCTGGGTTTTGCTTCTGCCAAAACTGCAAATGAATACAATAATGAATTTCTTCAGACAAAAAAATTTTGTCCTCCCATGCTGGGAACAGTTTTAAAACTGGTATTTTATTGACCTAGAAATCAATGCAAAAGAAAATCTGTGACCATAAATACGCACAGAAGTTGAACAAAACAGGCACAGCCTGGGAGCCTGAAGTTGCACTTTGCGTTCTGTGCCATTTTGCTCTTGGTCCCTAAAAGTAAGCAAAACTTGCCATTCCCACCAGACTCTGTGTCCCAGGGCTAAGACCATGCTGTCACTGACTCTCTAGCTGAGCTAGTGAGGAGAGAGCACCTGCATAATATTCAGCCCTCTACCACCCTCTGCTTGTGCCAGGGGGACACTTTCCTTCTTCCTTTGCCCCTCGTCTCCCCCAGGCTGCTTCTTTTGCTTCCTCCTGACTGCTCTCCTCTCAGCCCAGCTCTGAGAGTAAGAAAAGCTGTTGTCTAGGAGAGCCACAATCTTGGTTATATCTCACCCACCTTCCTTCTCCTTTCCTCTGCCATCACCCCCAAAGGCTTTCTTTGTTTCTGTGGCTGGAGAGGAAAGGGATGTGAATGCATCCATGTGGGAGGAAACAAAAGTCTTGGGGAATGCCTGTGCCCTGTCTACATGTCTGTGAGTCATCTTCTTGCCCAGTGGTGCGTGTGAGCGTGGGGGCATGAGTGCATGGGAGGGACTTGCTGCAGATGTGGGAAGAGGTGGTTGGCCTCATGCACATTTTAGCCCACGTGGAAGCCATGGAGTGTTCATATGATAGGGGCGAGTGGGCTTCTCAGTCTCCTTGCTTTCCCCCAGTTACTGAGCCCCAAGCCCTCCAGGCTGCCTTGCAATATGGAAACATGCTTGCAGAATGTAAGCACCAGGTAACACACTCTGGAACATTAAACCCATCATGGTGAACATCAGCACTCAAACAGCCAGCCACACATCTGCTTGCTCTAATGCACCCCTCCAGAGGGGCACATGGTACAAACAGGCCCAGCACAGACTGCCCTCGTTTGCTTCTCATGGGCCACCTTTTGGTGCAACCCTGGGGAGGATCTCCTCCACAGTGAACCAGGTTGGGCGGTCCAGGAGAGCAAGGGCACTTCTCCGCTATCACAGCACCCCTTCAGAAACAGCAGGCACAAGCAAACAACCGCAGACTGAGGGGTGAGGGGAGGAGGGCAGGAAGCAGCAGCAGAAGAGCCTCTTTGTTAGAAGATTTGATGGTAGGCACCGGGGTTTCCCCCAGAGCTGCAGACCTACCTTTGAAGCCTGCTGCCACCTGTGAGGCCTGGCCCACACCCCCTACGCAAGCCAGCTCACACACGCATGGAGTGTGGGAGAGAGGAGGACATCTGTTTACCCAAGCTCAAGGTCTCCTCAGCGATCAATAACCTGATGCCATGTCTCTTCAGCTCGGCCTTTGTCCTGCACCGTCCTGCCACGATGGGTCAGCGCACCCTGTACAATGGCTTTTTTATTTTCTGAAATGGAGGTTTTGGAGGCTTGCAGGGGGAGAAGATCTGCAGGCTGAGCAGGGAAAGCCTGGGAAAAGTCAGGGTAGGAGCACCTCCAGCTGTGCAGAGAAGAACAACCCAGGAGACTGGTGCAGATAGGTTACGTTGTCCTCCTCAGGGTACAGGGAGTTGCTGAGCAACTGCTGTATTTCTTAGCTACCCTCCTTGGTCCCATTGGAAGGAGAGGCAAAACGCAGGGTGTGTGCTCCCCAGCACAGGGATGAAGCAGGGAAGATGGCAGTAGACAGCAGGTCCGGTTGCTACAGTGGTCATGCAGATGAAAACAAAGCACAGTGTCTCTTAGTCCCAACCTGAAAGACTCCTTCTGGTCTTCTTGCACTTCTCACTGCCCAGGCTCCTGACACTCGGCTCCATGCACTCTGTTGCACTGCCACTCACTCCTCCCTGCAGCATTTGCTTTTCTTCTAGCCCCAGATACTCCTCAACTACCTTGCTTGCACCACCTTCTGCTAACAGCCCTGCAGCTCTGTACGTGCCCCTTTGTTTTTCACAAAAAGCAACCATGCTCCAGCTAGAGCAAAGTAAATAGTTATTCTGTCAATAAATGGGTGGAGGGAATGGGGACATGGACAACTCTTGACCTGGGGCTGAGCTCCAGCCAGTGGAATTGATAGGGCTGAGCTCATTTGAGCCAGGACTCATTTGGGCTCATTTTCGCAGCTGGGCAGGTATAGCTGTTTTCACTTTGCCACCAGTTAGTCTGGGACTGCGTGAAGACCAAAAGCCATTGCTGTAGTTGCCTCATGGTGGATTCCAGTAGATAAATGTTAAATGCATATGAAAAGCTGCAGTGTTCGTCTTGGAATGTGTCAGTTTGGTTATCCTGACTAACTCATTGCTGTACATATGGCAAACTGAGGCATGGAATGACAATAAGAAATGCTTTCAGAAGGCCTGAGAGATTTAAGAGACCAGATTTCACTTTTAAAAATTACTTTGAGCCAAAATTTCCCCAGATAACTGAGGACTATCTGCATCTTTAGGCATATATATATTTGTATATGGCTTTTCCAAGCTTTCACTATGAGGGCTTGCCACAGGGGGTCAGAACCCAGATGAGGGTATTTCCCAGTGCCAGAGACCTTACCTTTTTTGTATCCAACTTTCCTGGAAAGAAGCGTCTCTGGTGTTTTCAGCAGAATAAAAAATACAGAATCTCAATCTGATCTATCTAAGCAAGCATACCACATCTATCACCACATGCTTTTGAATCAACCAGGGACCCAAAACCTTGATCATATCTACTTCAGAGGAATTCCTTTACTGCAAGTACCCTTTACTACTAAAAGTACCTTTTACTTCTCCACAGTAAAAAAAGGAAGGGTTGTGGGAGGGGGCTGCGAGTGATGTTGCCTATTTACAAACAAGGTATCTTGGAAAGAGGGAGATGAGAGATGTGACAGCTATCTTTGCTGTCTCTGGGCTTTAGATAAAGAGAGGGCTCATGTCTGTGGCAGTTGGCTCAATATTTTCCACACAGCACTGGTGTTCAGCTTTGGTTTGTCCTTGGTACTGATGGACACCCTTGTAGCATCTTTTTGTGGTTTTGTGAACCACACACTGTGTGTTCGCATTGGCTTGAGAGGGGACCGCTCCCCACATGACATTTCCAAAGAGCTCTTGGCAACCCAGCAGAGAAAGGGCACTGTATCACTGAGAGTGTTATGTCTCTGGTATTCACAACCTGGGTTAGTCACATACGAGACCACATGACCTTGTCTTCCTGGAAGAAAGGTCCGGTTATCACCAGATCTGATGCTGAGCACTTCCTGCCACAGTGTGTCACACATTCACACCCATCGTGGCTGTGAATGCAGTGCTAACAGCTTGCCAGCTCGAAAGCTGTCAGCATTTTCACAAGTGGGGGGAAAATACTGAGCCAGCAGGATGATCCTCAGGGGCTTGCAGCAGAGTCACCTCTGACTCCGCTTTCCGTTCTAGGTGGCTGAGTCTATTGGGGAAGAGAGTAGGAAGAAGGGCTAAAGGTATATTGGTCAGAGCAAAGCTTTGCCTAGTCCCCTATCTAGAAAAGCTTTTAATCCTTTCCCCCACCCCAAATGACAGAAAAACACTGTAGATTCCTTAATATTTCTTTTATTTACAAAAAGACAATGTTTTTCTTTTGTACTCATCTTAGCAGCAAGAATAATTGGAAAGCTTATGAAGATCTACATTGGGACAGGATAACCACCAGTACACCTAGGATCCTTGGCCCATGTAAGATAGCAAATTGCCCATCATGGGCAAGGGATTCAGTGTCTCTTTTTGAAATCCATCTGAGAAGATTGTCAAAGTACAGCAAACAGCTGGGCAAGACTTGTGTTTCCTTATCTGGGAAGCTGTGGGGTCTTTTTCACCTGCTGCCTCCTGGAGACAACGGAGCAGTCCATGTCTGGTTGCAGGTGACAAAGAAGCTGATGATAGGAGAAGTATAGCTCCCCCAGCCTTCTCAGCTGCAGGCAGGCTAAACCCCTTTGAGCAGATCTTTTGAGATGAAATCCAAGTCAGTGGGTGACCCTGTAGCTGGGAATCATAATGATATTCAGGCTGCATAATGCATGGTCAGGTAATAGTGTGGGACCAGGACAAAGAGGAAGCTTGACGCTTGTGCAGACAGAGGTAGGGAAGAATTAGTTCTAGGTGATACTCACAGGGGTGACAGAAGTACCAACAAGATTGATATTCCTGATCTTTTTGATACAGCAACTCTTAGATATAACATCTTTACCACAGGGATGGTATTTTCCCACTGCTGCATAGTCCAGAAATATGGTGAGAAAGTGGACAGTACAGGTGTTGAATGCAGGAATGGATGTAACCAGAACAGCTTGTCTTCCTTTGCCTTGCCACTTTTTCTTCTGTGTTGCATTTTCTTAACCCAGATCAACAAATGCAGAGGAAAAAGAAAGAAAAAAGTAGTCTTTGCTATCCCTGTTCTTTGTGAGTGGATTGAGGTTTTCTTTTCAGCAAAGGTGCTGATTCGTGGGTTAGTTTTCTGGGCTCATTCACCACATCTTTGTCGCTACTTAGGCAATGGTTTCTCTTGAGCAATGGAAGGAATGGGCAGCACCGTTGCGATGTTTTCCACTAATACAGGATGTGGGATGAACTATTCTGCAATCATCTTATCGTAGTCAAATAACTGTATTTTGCCAGCAGGGCAGAGAGGCTTTCGATTTCATGAAAAATATTGCAGCAAGAATGGGAAATTGTGTGTGTTCTTTTTACTGCCATCATCAGACCTGGGGGAAAGAAGGGTGGGGGGAGGGGATTTCCCCAGTATTTTTAACCCAATAATGGGGATTTCTTTTTACATTGCACTGCTTAGACAGCTGACACAGTTGTGGCTCTGAGCTGACCTTAGAGACTCAAGTCTAAAGCTGGACTGGGTAGCTCAGAATGTAATCTCTGATTAAAACCAGAAGTGGGGACACCACAGAAAAAATTACACCCTTGCTCAGTCAGGAGGAGATGGCTTCATCCCTTTCATCATCAGCCCCAGCATTGACTGGCAGTGCTACTATCCCTTGTACAAAATCTCATATCCACCTCTTCAGACATTTCTCCCTCCCATTAGAAGAGGTTTTTAGGCTAGGATGAGGCAAATGGACCATGTGCCTAGTCAGCCTCAAAGCTGAGTGCTATTTTACACCAAGATGGAGAGCATGGAAGTGTTGGCACAGCCTCCTACTGGGAGCTGGGAAGGAAAAAACAAGCTGTTGAGGTTTGGGATGGCACTTGAGCAGTGTGGGAAGGGGTTTCTATGCCATTGCATCCAGTAATAGCAGAGAAACAGGTATGAAGATGAGTCCTTGTCAGCTTGTATGCCTAAGGATCAGTCATCTACATCTCTATCAGCTGTGTAGCCACTGAACAGCTTTTATGTGCTTTTATCATTCTCCATGTGTTGCTTTACTGCCCACTAGTACAGGTCTCCATGCAAAATGTTCTCTCATTTCCAGCAGTTTATTTCACTAACACTTTACCTTGGGAACTAGTGCTACCTAGGTAGACGTGAATTTACACCTGGTTTTGCAGACCTCTAGAGTAACTGTTCTCCAGCTTCATTAAAGAACAGTCCCAATGGGTTTGATGCTGAAGTCACATTCATGTCCTGAATAGAAAAACTAGCCTTCCCTGCAGAGAAGGCCTTCCCCACCTGTGGTTTCCTCCAGGCAGATATTAAACAGAACAATGGCTGTACTGGCTTTGGAGGTCCCTCAGAGAAAGGTAGGCACCAGTGTTTGGGACCTGGCTGGAGAACGCTGTTCTGCATGGATCCTCATCATGGCTTTGTCTTAGAGGTAGAGGCTGAGAGAAAGAAGAGGTGGCATGTGCTGCTGGTGTACAGGGGTCAATCAGAGGGCCTGCCTTCCCACTCCCCTCCATTACATTGATAGTATTGCTGTCATGCAGGTCCAGTGGGTCAGGAAAGTCAGTGTCCAGCTGGCACTTTACAACCTCAGCAGGTTGTAAAGTTTCTTTATCCATCACCTTCTCATCCTGTTTCAGAACTGGTACTGGTGAGGTGCCTTCACTTGACTGGAGAGCCCCAGAAATAGCCATGGCCTGCTGGGCTTCACCTTCTCTCTCTTCCACAAAGGAGTTGTTTTGGACACCCCGGGTCACCTTGATACAGTGAATGAAGTTGTGGGACAACACAGGCATGTTCTCTGCCAGTGGGCAGAGGTCTGGGGAGGGGAGAGCATGGTAAGACTCCCCGTTCTCACTACCACTACCCTCCTGGGTAAAAGGCTCATAGGTGAAGTAGACCTGGCAGGGCTCGATCTCAAAGGAGTTGGAAAGGTGGAAGAAGAAGTAGCCTTGGTTTGTGAAGCAGCTGGATACAGAGTTCCCGCTGGTTTCCAAGGGAGGATCAGGAGTCAGGGTTCCCTTGGAAAGTAGAAACTGGGATTCCTGGTCATTCTTCTGCATCACCTCGAGCATGGAGATCTCCGGGGTTGTGCTGTTCACACAGTAGGAAGATGTGGAGAATGGGGAGGAGAGCCATTTCTGATGGGGAAGAAACACAGGAAAGAGACTGTTACACCCAAAGTATAACACTCAGTGAGGAACCAAAGGTTTCTTCTCCTGAGCACCACAACAATCAAGTGACATTTTCTCTGTTCAAGCAAGAGTTGCCGGAGGTGGTAGGGAGGGAAATTCACATTCATGATGTCTTATCTGCAGGATTTTCAGAGAGAGTATATCTTTCTGTCACTTTGAAATCAAGAGCAGATCTTGCAAGCCTCTGTTTTGAGGTTTCTGGAGGGGAGAAGGGAAGATGGAGGATTAAAGTGAAAGGAAGAAAAAAAAATTACAAGACCATGAGATGAAGTGAAGCTGGAAACATGAAAAGCAGTACTGAGATGCATCTCATGCAATCTCTTCCTAGGTGCTGAACCAGTTTCTGATACATCTACATGGCCCTATGCAGATTTCTTGTTTAAAGTGCTCTTCCAGGCCCCTTGTGCCTAGATTTCCACACTCACCATGAGTGACATCCTGCAATGAATCATTATCCTTAAAAATAAACTGGGTTTGATAACATCCAACTTCATTGCCTTTATGGCCAGTAAAGCCAAATCTTCTAGTTCTTTCTGCACTGAAAATGTGTCTTCAGTGCCTGTTGCACACACCTGCCCCGCTACTCTGCACTCTTCCCCCGTAGTTTAAGCTTTCTAAGACTTTATGCACTTATGATTTTCCAAAGCTTTGCTGTCCTCTGGACCCTCTGCAGTTTGTTTCTGTCATTCCTAAAGTGAGATGCCCCTTGCAATCAGCTCCCACATCTTGCATCTGACACTTCCTTTAATACTGCACAGAAGGATGATTGTCTCCTTGCAGCTGCCCATACTCATGGAGAGATTAGGGGAAGGGAGAAAGTGGGGGTGGAGAAAGAAGGCAAAGAGACAACAAAAATGCAGAAAACAGCCAAGTACCATCCAGCATGATGGCAATTCACATTAGGAGCAGAGGAAAGACTCATAGCCAGGAGGAGGGGATCACAGTAGGAAATCTGGGGAAGACCTGGGCAGCCTAGGGCAGGCAGGGAGGGACCAAAGTGGTGTGGAAGGGGATCTGAGAGGCCAAGCTGTCTCACGCAGGTTCCTTGCTTTCTCTCAGACACCCCGTTAGGGAAGCAGGGTGCTGAGGTTTGTGTGGCTTGCCGTTTATTGGTTCTGTAATTAGAGATGTCTCTGCTGAGTGTCAGGTTTTAGGTCAGAAAATAAAAGTCGAGTGGAGGACCCAGCAGGCACGTGTCATGTGTACACATGCAGGTCTGACTGTCTGTCCTGGGCATGTGCAGATGGACCCTCCTTTCCCTCATTCCTCCCTCATAACCACATGGCTCTATTCCCAGACCCATACCTGAATGTCACCTCCATGAACCGAAACGAGTGGGGGAAAGAATTTCTCAGGGTCTGGGATGTGAATCTTCAGGATCTTCTTAAACCTTGAGAAAAGAAAATGAGAAGGAGGAATGAAGCAGGACCTGACCTTGACCAATCTGGCATTGTGGTGGGGTAGGAGAGAGCATTGCAGCTTATGGGTACGGCCCTGGCATGGGAGAGAGGTAAAATAAGAACAAGCCTGAGGGCTCTCCTTGCTCTTGAGTGGCCTGAAACACAGTAGCTGAGGGATGAGGGGTATAGAGATGAGGCAGTTAAACCTGGCATTGGAAAATATACTTCCTTTTTCCCTGTGGAAGCACAACCAACGGTTCACTGGTTTCTTCCCTGCCTTGGCTGGTCACCTTAACCTCTCCACCTACTCCCTTAAGACCCTGTCCTGATGAAAAGCTGGGCAGGTCTCCCTTGTTTCCAAGCTCTTATCTGCTTCGAGCTGCCCCCTCTTTGCTTTGCTGCCACAACAATGACTCAGAGGACCACATGGCCTGAGCGGGACCATCACTGGCAAAGCTGTGCCACAACTCTCTGCCCTGTTAGCAGGTTGCTGTATGGTATAGCTAGAACACATTGGCCATGCAGATCATTAGTCCAGAGGCCTCTATTTTAGTGGAACCAGTGTGTTGTCATCCTGAGGCAACATGAAGTGATCTAATCTACTCCTCAGTCCCTCAGAGAGGTTGGCTGATTCTGTCAGCTCTTTGCTGAAGCTTTGCTGTGGGATGGTCTGAAGAAAGACCCTCCTGGCCCCTGGAGGCAATCAGTGTACTCTCTGAAGCATCAGAATTTGCTAGTTGTTGCATATAAACCACGTTACATCACTGCAGATGCTATTTTTATTCATGCGTGTCTAATCCTTCCTTGGATCTTACCTCAGCATTATCCCCCATCCAGTTCCCCCAGGTTAATTGTACTCTGTGGAGAAAGGAGGCCATTTTATGTCTCTCTGTGCCGTATAGCTAGCACTTCCTCATCCTTGTGTTATGACTAAAGGTAAAACACAGTGACCAGTGACTTTCTTAGTATCCATCTTCCTTCAACATACTTTTCCTTCTTTCCTTACAGAGAAGCCATTCAGCCTCTGCTGCCTCATCACTGGGAATATTTCTTCCTGCTCCCTGACATGAACATCAGCACCCTTCTTCTTTGCCCCTGTCCTGGGATGAGAAAACCTATGGCCATTTCTAACCTCACCATGCTGTCAGGTCTACATATTATTGCATGGGGTAACCTTGAGAGACACTTTCTATCCTGAATAAAATCACTGTCTAGGTAGAAAAGCTGGCAAAAAGACCTTTAAAGCATCATGTAGAGGTTTACCAGCACGTAATGAGACACCAGGACTGCACAGATCAAAGAAAGGAAGAATTGTACTCCTCACTCAAGAGTTTTGCCTACAGACGAAATGTCACCATGTCCTGCCTGAGCTCTTGCTGGAGCGTTTTAATGAGAAGGTAGCAGTACCTAGGCTTGCTTGGTTCTCTCTACTGAGGGACTGCTAAACTCAGTAGCCTGCTTTTTAAGAGGCGGTTTTGGTGCATCCCTGCCAGGGAACACCCATCTAACCCCTGGGCAACAGAAGTGCTGAGGTGGCTGCTTTTAATTCAGCCAGGGCATGGCATCAGGTCACAGGAGCGCCACACAATACAGTGGTGGTGAAACCACATCAACTTGGGTGGTGATATATTTCCCCAAACAAATGTCAGCCTCAGAATGTTGGGCTATGAACCATATTTTTAAGTTACTTTCTATCCTGAGTAACGCCAAGGAAAAATAATCCAGGTTTTGAGAAGACACACAACATACAGGAGAGGAACAGAGAGGAAATCTTGATTATCATTTACCATTTCAGGGTCCATAAGTTAATAAGGAAGGCAGTTCCAATGATCACAAAGATGCAACTGCTCACTATAAGAGCTGGCATGACCGGCTGGGATGTTTCTGCAAGATGAGAGAGAACATGGGAGTTGCTGTGAAAATTTAGCCAGGATTCTGGAGGTAGGAGCTGCAACCTTTCCATGGCTGTTCAAGGAGCTAAAAGTGGGCCTTTATTATAATTTTACATGGTATTATAAAATTATAACATACAGGACCTTTATTATAATTTTATATAATAATGTAATATTATACATTATATAGAATTATAATAAACAGGTCAGATAAATGAGTTCTGCTGTGTTGTGTAGGATGTCTTTGAGCTGATATGGCTTTCAGAGTCTATTTGGCATTGCTTAATAGATAATTTGTGCTGAACAGCTTGAACTCCCTGTT
Source organism: Strix aluco (assembly GCF_031877795.1). Classification (NCBI taxonomy): domain Eukaryota; kingdom Metazoa; phylum Chordata; class Aves; order Strigiformes; family Strigidae; genus Strix; species Strix aluco. The sequence goes on from NC_133935.1 coordinate 30,196,948, forward strand.
CATAACAGCACCACAGCTGGGGGTTGCCACAGATGAGGTGCCACAGTCTACTGGTTGAAGTGTCCATCAACCTGTCTGTCTCATTGCAAAGGAAAGCAGGGAGTCCTAAAATCAGCTTAAGTGGGATTGGAGATTTGAAACAGCATTATGAGTCAGGGGGGGAGACAGAGTCATGGGGTTCATGGGTCTTTGAGAAGGCAAGAGGAACAAGGGTGGTGATGGTTAGGTGTCAAGGGACTGGCTTCTTTCTTTGGAAAGGCATGGGAAAACTTTAGGAGACTAGGAAGGTTACAGCTTTCCACCATATTTTAGTGCTTGGATTGTAGGATTAGGAGAAAGAAACTGAGTTCCCACAGTGCCAGCACTGCCAGCACTCCTCAGGCTTGTCTGGCATCGTCTCAAACTTTTCTTAATCTGTCTCATTCACACACATCTCCCAGTGCACCTTTGCTTGGTCTTGCTATTCTATTGGTGCCTGTTTCCTCTGCCTGCCCCCTCATCTCCCTCCACCCCTAGTGTCCCTTGGTCTGGGCCTGCAGAGAATCTCTGGAGTAATTGTGAGGTAGTAGAGAAAAATAAAAGAAGTAGGAGACATTTTTAGGACATTCTTTCTTTGCCTGTCCTTGAGATGCTACTCAGATCACTTGGTCTTCTCTGCCTCTGGTATCCTGGTTATTGTTGGGTCTTGGTTGCTATGACAACTGATTTCGGCTGTATCCTATTCATTGACATCACACACTGTCAAAATTTGATCGCCACAGCAACACAGTGCCCTTTCTAAACATAGCTCCTCTGTTTATACCAGCACCAGGCACAACAGGGAGGGGCTAATCAGGGGCAGAATGGGGGCGACATGCAAAGGAATAACCTCTATCTGCTTATTTTTCAGAAGAGAAATGACAGAGAACACAGCCAATGACTCACCGAAGAGACTTGCTCAGGGCACTGTCTTTCAAGGCTGGAGGTCTCCTCCGTGCTGTGGTTCATGGCAACAACTGATGCAAGTCTCAGCAGACGTTTATGGAGGGGACTTAACATGGTCTAAGTCTCTTCCATTCTCTGTGAGATTTTGCGTCCCAGTGTCAGGTGTCCTTTGGTTCGGAATCTGAGCACTCTGTTTCACTGCATTTCACTGGTCAATGGCTCCAATGAACTGGGCCATTTTAGAAAACTGGCTTTATGTTCCTATGTTACATTAGCACCTGGGAAAATGCCAGTCCTGGCCCCTGCTTCTGAAGGTCAGACATCTGGCCTTACTACTCTGAGCAAGTAATCCCTGATTTACATCTTGTGGATTTTGCCTGGCTTCTGGAAGTCAGAGGGGCTGTGGTGGGGTCAGGGTAGTCTTTGCCCTTAAGCCCTGTTGAGGCAGCCTAACCTAACAGATCAGGACTGACAGATTGTTTCCAACATTTCTATTGCTCTTTGGTCAACACTATCTTCCCTACCCATTTTCCTCCAGCTTCTCAGCCTGCTTTGGCGCTCCTACCTTGTTTTCCCTGAGTCCCCATTTTCCCCTCCAAGTTAGACTGCCTGACTCTGATCCTTACGGTCAGCATGTGTCCTCCACAGTATCGTCTCGCTCCAGTCACTCCACACGCCTTTGTAGGAACTTAAGGCACTTGGCCTTGCACGGACAGCCGCCTCATATTTCAAGTCAGGTGAGAGGCTCTCAAACACCACCCACATCTGGTCCTGCATGATGGTGAAGTTCCTGGCATCCTGGGAGTAGGGAAAAATTAGAGCATCATGAACATCCTGGTTTACAGCCTCATGTACTCATCTCTTCCAAGGCCCTCAGAGAGAACCTGTCTCAGATCCCTACACCTCATGCACTCCTTGTTCACCCTGGAGGAAAATTCTTCTTTGCTATTTTATCCCTTTCAGCTCTCTTCTGGAGCTGTCTGGATTTCTTTGTCACAACACTGAGTAAAATAGGATTCCCATCTGCCTCCATGTCATCATCAAACACTGGCAACAGGTGACAAAGATAAAAGGGGGGGTGTCATCCGCTCTCCAGCTTCAACAAAACTGGATTTGTCCTGAGGGGAGGCCCAGGAGCAAGTCCTGGGTGATGTAAAGAAGACCAGGATTCATATGGTGACAGGTCCTAGTACCCACCTCTGTACTCACCTTCCAGGACTGACTCACTGTTCGGTACCGCACTTGGTATTCCCGCTCCCCATCCAAATAGTGAGAGGAAATATTCAGGCTCCATGTTAAGTTGTAGATGTTATTAGTTTTGCTAAGCAGCTGAAGATTTCCTGGAGGCCTCAGCTTTACTGGAAAGAGAGAAGGAGCAGGGCACTCTATCCATAACAGGACTTCACCGCAAAGCCCACTGCAGCAGGGTTGGTGTCTTGGATGTTCTCACAGACTTCAGCCAGCCATGGCTACATGAGACTGTTAGTGAGTTCCCCCTCTCTCCTCCTCCTTCTTCCCCACTGTCACTGACAGCAAAAGGCCTGTTGTCTTTGGACTATGTTAGTTAGAGCCAGCTCCTCCTGTGAGCCTGTGAGAGTGGCCCCTGCAGTCAGTGCAATCAATCCCCCCACGTGGCCATGCCTCCTATCTTGTAGGGGTGATCCACAAGGCAATTGTATGGACAGGAATGGAGCATGGCTGGGGAAACAGCTGCTTCCCAGCTGCTCTTTCAGAGATCTACAGCTGCAGTGGATGGAGTTACACAGACTGTCTAGGCTGATCCTTCCCAATCCCTGACTCGAGCCATGCCTTCTTATGCCTCACCTTGCAGCAGCTCTATTGGATTCCTTTGTCTCCTTGAGCCAGCTAAACTCACACATCTGGCAAAAATAATTACACAAGCAGATCTTTTTCTGCTGGATTAGTGAGTTGAATCCTTTCAGCAAAGACTGATGGATGCAAAGGCTGGCTTAAAAGAGGGTGGAAGCACATATCTGGTAGGAGGGGCAGGGGAAGAGCAAGACTTTCCCTCCTTCTTGCAGCATGAATTTTTCAGGAGGTCAGCTGAGCTGTCATTGCCTGTTTGAAGCCAGAACTCCTAGTGCAAAGCACTGTCATTTAACAGTGTCCCGGATCCAGGACAGGACAGGAAGTGGCTGGCATGACACTGCATGTTAGAGGTTGACATAGCGCTGAGGGATATGGTGTAGTTGGGAACTGTCAGTGTTAGGTTAATGGTTGGACTAGATGATCTTTTCCAACCTTGATGATTCTGTGATTCTGAGACAAGCCATTCACCATCCTGCCCAGACCACTGAACTTATCATTGTTGCATTTCTGTGCTTCTAAATAATACAAAAGAATGGGGGTTTTTGTTGTTATTCAAAGGAAGAAGGATATTTCAGGAAACCTGAGGAAGGCAAAACAATTACTTAGGCGCAAGTGGCAGGAGTCAGCATGGTTCATCTGTGCTAGTTGTAGCAGGGGACAACAAAAAGACGAGTCTAAAATCAGCTATAGTTGTTGCATAGGGGTGGATGGGGAAGATAAATTAGCTATGGGGAAGCTTCAGAGTCTGCAAAACAGTTGAGTACTCACTATTTGCAAGTGGACTGAAATCTTCTATTCGCACAGGTATAGACCTATTCTCTCCAATCTGGCAATGGACAGACATGGTAAGACGGTCTGCAGTGGTGAAGCATTGAGTCTGCAAGGAAAATTTACCATTAGTGACACTGAAACCTCATCAATAAGCATTCATATTTCTAAATATTGCCTATGTATAACAGGTTTAGGAATACTTGACAATAAATATGGACGATATTTGTAGCTGAAAGGCATAAGCTTCAGTGGCGAGTGAGGAACCAAAGATTTATGCTTCCTGTCACCAGATTTTTTTTGTTCATTGGTGAGAAGGGCACAAAATATTGTGATATGCTAGTTTGGTAGGATTGCTGTATGTACTGACTAAGCAGGAAAAAAGTTACTTTCTATGAGTGGCATTTATTGAGAAAAAATATTTTTACTAAAACATTTTGTGTTCATGGGTAAGATTGAGATGACATTAATATTAAATATTGCTCTTGAAATGCAATGATACTGAAGGGTCACATAAGTCATGCAGTATTAAATAAGCAATAGGGAAATTATCTTGATTAGAAAGAAAAGATTTTAGAGCTGTTTACTAACCCTGCAATTTGTCTTTGCATATGATATGCCAATGTAAGAAAGCTTGTCTGTTGTTAGGACTGGTTGTGACTTTATCAATAAGGGGAATTAGCTCATATTTGGGTGGGTTTTTTCCGAAAACACAAGGACTACAGTAACTCTGGATATGACTGAAGGAAGTACATACTGAGTCCAAAAAAGATTGATTTAAATAAAAAATAATAGCTAGAGGATTTGCATCACCATTGGCTCTAGTGATGTGTTGCTGTTGCATCTTGCATTTGACACATCTAACCAGACTTCACAATAGTTAATGATCTGGAAAATGGTACTGACCTCTTCAAGGAAAATGAGGTCAAGAGGTGACCTCAGAGCTGGGGGTGATGTCCATTCCTCCTCAGAGGAAGGGATTAGGGCCAAACCCAGGTAACTGAGACATGGTACACTGCATGTGATCTGTCTGTCCTGCACGTCTTCTGCATGTGTCAGAGCAGCATGGGCCAGCTCACAATGAAGCCAGTCCCCCCTGCAGGGGAACCGACAGGCACGATGCATATCAACAACACACAACATCAAGCCCAACTCCAGAACTGTAGCCACGGATTAGGTTTGGGCTTTTTATACTGCTCCTGGGTGTCACACTATTTGTACACCAAAAATCCACATACAAATCCTTTCCACCTTGCCATTAGCTAGGACATCCCAGATGAATTACTTACATTACTGTTTTTGCTGAAGGTCTTGATGCATCTCCTCAGTCCTGTCATGTGTTCTGCCTTGGGTAATTCACAGTGCTCAGGTGAAGGAAATAACCTGGGTTTTAAGCAGAACTCCAGTAAGCTGGGGACGTTGTTTTGTATTAAACTTTATGTAACACTAAAGGCCTTTCAAAGCATTTTGCATCCTACCATATTTGCTCAACAGGCTACAAGGATGTAATCCCACTTTCTCTCTCCACTGCATCATTCAGACAAATTTTATTTGTTTTTTCAAGCCAAAGATAACAGTAGGTTTCCATTTTCCGATTCTTCACAAACCCCTCTTGCTACTTTCTCTACTTTCTGTCGATATCAGAGGGCATGCAGAGCTCAAACACATCTGCTGCCCACAACTGCACTAACGTGGCCCTGGAACACAGGTTCCTGCTTCATCGCCTCTACGGTTTACAGGTCTCCTTCAAGTAGGAGACCTGAGTCCTGTAGGATCTCAGGTACTGAGTGAGATGTATCTTCTGAACCAGGTCACATCCCAGTCAGCCAGGACTGTTATGTCACACTTGGCAGCACTACGCCATGACCTCTATTCTGCTCTGACAAGTGTGGCTGGACAGCCTAAGCTGAGCTATGGCACAGGGGGGGTGACAGGGTAGGAGAGCATCCATGTGGTTTCAGCTGAGAGGGTAGACTGAGCTGCCTGCTCCAGGTCAGATCAAGCCTGGGACTTGCTGATGGTAGGGAGAGGTGGTGTCCTAGAGCCCTGGTCAAGCAATGGCACAGTTCCAAATCCAGCCCAAATTCCAGCCCTAATCTCTGTGATTCACACCTGTGGAGCAACATAAATGTTTTGGCTTTCTAGGTCCATGCACCACATCCCACAATATATTTGCCCATCTCACCTCGTTGGAGGTGTCTCTATGACAGTCACGAGCAACCCACCCACTGTGAGAATCACACTGAGTCACTCCTTATGACAGGCACCCAGGGAAGCCCTGGGGGAGGCTGGAGATGTCATGCTTGGAGACCACAGAGACTCAGCCAGCCCCCAATATGGTACTGGCCACACACCCACCCCTCTGTGGGAGAGGAAAACATCATAAATTGAGAGAGATCAGAGGGCTAGGGGAGATAAGTGGAAAACAATATTTTCCTTCATTTATTGTTACTCAGGGTCCAACATCCCAGCTCATCCTGGCAATAGGCAAATGGCCTCTGCATAACCTTAATTCCACTCCCCTCCACCCCCATCTCTATACATCATCCTTCCATTGAAATACCTTTCAGTCCAGAGGGTGGCTACCAAGGAAGAGGGATGTTTTGGAAAATGAAGCACAGACAGAGCTATGGAGCTGGAAGATGGGCTGTGCTAGACAGTTTGGGACTGCCAGATGACACTGAGCAATAGCCAGCATCTCAGCCCACATGGGGTTAGAGACAGGTTCAAAACAAAGCCCCTCAGCTCTGTGATTCCACTACAGCTGGCCTGGGGAGGGGGAGTCTATGTTTTTGTTAAGCGGTAAACTTTCCAGGACAATTTTCATTCAAAGCATTGGCTTTCCTCAGCCTCTCCAGTCACCCACCTGTCACAAAAAGCTAACTTTGATAAAATCTCCAGCTGACATGGTGCTTCAACCAGGTCCCTGCCTGGGTTCCAGTCACAGAAGACAGCTGCCCGCGAGTCGTACCAACAAGTTAGGCTGGAGGCGCCTGCCAGCAAAGAAGAGGTGGACAACAACGTGGCTGAATTAACAATGATGCTTGGCTTTAACCATCACCCCGGACAATTCTGCCCCATCCCAAATTACAGACTGACTCCTCTGCTGGATAACTGTCTCCAAGTAAGACAGGCAGAGCCACTCACTTTTCTGTGTCCTTGGAGGCTGATGTACTCATAAGAGACCTGTAACTATTGCAGCCTCCTCTGACTGTATGTTACAACATGAGCATTGCACAGCAACACACTGTGGCACACACACTCCTCCAGCTGACCCCCCTCCCTGCTCGCCCTGGGTGAAGCGAATCACTTCTTACCTTGTGCTGAGTCTGATGTCCACAAGAGAAACGTGAGGCTGAACAGCCAGAGGGGACACAGAAGCAGCAAAGAGGGCTTCATCTGTACTGGTGACACACTGAAAGAGAGAATACGCCCCCCCAGCATAGCTCAGCAATGCAAATTAGGAATATGTCATCTCACAGGAGGTATCCACTGTCCTAGGGCAGGGCTCAAAGCCAGTGCCAATCTTCCAGGCTCAGAAACTCACACCCCTTCCACTCCAGAGTCTGTGCTTTTCCCTCAGCACCTCACTGTTTTCCTGCCTTGGGTCCTTTGCTCAGCACTGAAAGTGTTCGCAGTGCAGCACAGATAGGCTGTTTGCAGGAGTAATGCCTTCTGGAAATGTGTGTGAGAGTGCACAACAGTCCGCATGTGTTGTTTCAGGCTGCTTGCTGACTCAGGTAGAGAGTGCTGCCTTGGTTGCGCACAGCTTGTGCTTTGAAGAGCTTCTTTTTTTTGTAAGCTCTAGGTCTGAAATAACTAAGTGCTTACTGAGTAAGAGGGGTCTGTAGCTGCAACTGACAAAAGTTAGTTGCAGAGCTCATGGCTTAGGAGGTAGATTTTGAATGCCTTGTTTGGAACAGGGTAGGAAATCAGGGAGAAGAAGTTTACCAGGTTCTGGAAAATCAAGGCTTTACCATATCACAAAATATTACATAGTCATGCACAAACCATGCACCATCCTTGCCAAGTAGACCCTGCACTGCCTTGGAAGGAGTTGTGCTTTTTGGTGAAGTGGAAAATTTGGGCTTTGTAATTAGGAATCTCTGCAGCACCCCTCATCCACCCATGGCACCCAGGGAGACTCCTTGTGTTACAAAGCCTGTACACTCACACTCCATATTAGACAGACTGGGCTTACGGGCTTCTCATCCAAGTCTCCTCCTCTCCCCATCCACCTGGACACCTGTACCTTGAGGTCTGCCTCTGCCCACAGGAGAAGCAACCACCCTTACCTCTCAGCAAGCCTGCAGCTCAGACAGACCTGAGCAAAACAAGACAAGAGTCCCGCTAGACCCTGCTGGGACTGCCTGGAGAGCGAGGAGAGGGTTTATAAAGGGCTGGCATGAGGCATAATATCGATTCCCATTGTGATAAAAGATTAGGTTCAGATGAAGAAAAGCATGACGACAATGCATTAACAGACAAATGGAAGAGTAAGAGAGAGAAAGAAAACAGGCGGAGTGGTTGTGAGATGTGGGGTATGATTTGAGAGGACTGTGGAGAGACAGAGAGATAAATATGCGCTCAGACCGCCCCAACGGCAAGATTCAGTTTGTCAGACTGAAACTCCTTCCAAGACACTTTTCAGATCAGCCACCCCCGTGTGGGAGAGAGTTGGCATTGCCCCCTTTACCTTCCAGCTCCAGGCAACCAGCAGTCCAGATGAAGGGAGTCCCCAGGGACCAGGGACCAGGTCGTAGGGTTGGATGGAAGCAGGTGCTGGACTGAAGCAGGTGCTGGAGTCAAACAGTAAGGGGAACAGGGAGAGGAGAAACGGAGAGGGATGGAGGAGGATATCCTAGCTCAGTGCATGTCCAGGTGTCAGTCAGTGCTGCTGGCATGAGAGAAGAGGTGTATCCAGCCCAGCAGTTCTGCTGCAGAGCTGTTCCTCTTGTACGTGCGTGGTCTCTCTCTGTCTTCTCCCTCTCACCTTTGCACAGGAAGCTGCTGCTTGCTTGCCTTGTCAGACTGAGACGAGGCCCCGAAGTATCGAAAAGGCTAGCGAGGCCGAGAATAAAAAGCCCCAAACCACGTCCTACTTCCTGCTGGTAAAGCAATAGGTGCAGAAACAAGGGTGGAGGGATCAGGTGTTAGCTTGTAGTGCTCAGATATACTGGGACCAGTTTGTAACTATTGCTGGGTAGCAAAAGAGAGAGAGAGAAGGACCTGTCCTCTTGGTACACTGGCAAGAGACCCATAGCTTCCTTTCAGACACCTAAACAGATCATTCATATCACTCTCGGGGTCTGGACACATGCACAGATCACTTTGAAACTGGGGATAGGCATCAATCTACAGTAGAAATACCGTTGACTACTTTGTGAAAAATAATGCGTGTTGTTGACCTAAGCAACACCAGAATGAAACCAGCCTCTACATCAGTGCCCCAGTTTCAGAGGACCCATCCTGGGTAAGAGCAGGAGTGGAATGAGGGCAGTGCTGAGTGTGAGCAAGCTTGAGGCATAACCCTCACACTTGCAGATGGTGTGACACCACAGGAACACCCATTCCGTGGCCTCCCTACCCAGCTGAGCACCCCACTTGCTTCACAGACAACAGAATCACCCGCTTTGATCTGAGCCTCGCAGCTAGTCCAGACAGGCAACACCACCCCACAGTAGCTGCAGTGCCTGTTTGGTACAGCTTGTCCATTCAACAGGCCAGACAGGGATGCAAAAATATGTCCACCTTCTTCTAAAGCTTCATGTGCCCTCACTTTCGCAGACAGATAACCCCTCACAGGCCCTGCAGGGCTTGTTTAATTTTAGAAGATCCTTTCACCACAGGGAGATGTCTTCCCCAGCACACTTTGCCTTCACATCCCAAGCCAAGACAGATGTGCAAACACAAATCCACAGCCCAATGGTTGTCCAGTTCACAGATAGGCATGCGCATGCATATGTGTCCCTGCACACCTCTCTTTTTCCATACACAAATACAATTCTCTGAACTGCAGCACATCACGTTTCCTGTCTGGTCTGGTCTGTACAGAGATGACCACTGATGTGGGGCCAGATGACAAGAATATCCTTTTACACACACAGTGGTCACTACACTATGTGCTCCTCACCTTTCTCTCCTAGAGCAGCTCAAGGCCCATGCTCAGATCTGGCAAGCAGATTTGCTGACCAAAAGTTGCCAGAGGCTAATCTCAAGTCTCTAGACTGTTCCTTTTTGAGGACTATAAACCTGGAGGATGGGGCCTCCTTTAACAGCAAAGGGATCTTGGTTTCAGGTAGTGGAAAAAGGGTGTGGGAGGAGGAGGAGTTTTTAGTCACAGGCAACTCAATCCAGAGACTGGATCTCAGGAGATATTAGATGTCAAAAAGAAATAGTTTTGGAGCAAAGCAGTGATTTGAACTCATGGGTGAAGCCATTCTGAAGGAGGTTGCAATAGTGGATCCTCATGGACATTTCTGGGAGAGCATTGCAGTTAATCCAGCCTCAAGCACTCAGTCAGTGGTCTGGAGTGCAGCACCTCTTTCCTCACCACACACAACATGGACCAGGAGTCTGAGAGGTGTCTTCTGGATGCTCTTGCTAGTCATCTGAAGACTCTTCTTATAACCACCCTTTGTGAAGGCAACTGGGGAATCTGACCAGCCAGTCTCTGCTGAAGAGCAGCAGGGAAGAGGATGGGCTGTGTGCTCTCCTGCTCTGGTAATCACTGACTGTGGTAGTTGCACCTTGGAGTCTTCCACTAGAGTGGAGCTGTGATGGCATGTATCATCAGGGCACAGCCTGCCTTTCCCATGAACTCTTAAAATGAATGCAGCTTACTCTGGCACAGAAGTCCCCAGCTGAAGCAATGAAGTGCTCTGTAAGTAACTTCTTGGTATCACCAGTTCTGCAGTTGCAATGGAGTATTCACGTTAACCATCATTTTTCCCATTTGTCCTTCAGACTGAGAAATCCGCATCTTCCATCAAACTAGAGATAGCTTTGGGAGAGCAAGAGCACAAAGCACCCATTTTTTTTTTGTTCAGCTTATCAAGAAAAAAACCCAAACCACCAATTCAGGTCTTTTTTCTTTTTTCCTTTTTTTCTTTTAATTCCGATGAGGTTGTTTGTGCACTGTGGTACCTGAATTAATGAAAGAGGAAAACTTAACATGTAGTTAGTCCCTAGAGAAAATGAGCAGCTGCTACAGTTGAAAACAAGGATTTATTTGGTCAGCGAATTCACTGGAGACATTTTTTTTCTAGATCTCTGTCTCTATAATAGATTCTTATGTAGATTTTTTGATATCTAGTAAGGACTGATGTCACATTGAAGAATTTCTCAGTGAGGGTCCTAACGGAGAGCCAGCTCTCCTCTATCCAGCCACCTTTGCTGAACAGTAGTAAGGGATATACCTCTTTGTCAAGTGTGACGGTAATTGATTGACTTTTCCAAAATTGTGGAGAAAGGGGGAATGGTCTGACAGATCAGCTAACAGACAGCCAAACACCAATGTATGGAGACACAGACACTGCCTCAACATGTTTAATTTCCATTGGAATCATGGTTTAAAATGTACTAAAGCAAAAACTGTGTGGCATAAGTAAGAAAGGGTTTCCTACACAGGCATGATATCATGATTGTGTCCAGATCCCATCTAATACAGATAAACACACTTGCTGTCAGCACAGTTTTCAGACTGGATTGTGCTATTGAGAATTTGGCACATTGTTAGGAATGGTGCCATTTGTAAGGTGAGAAGCCAAACAAAACCACATTGTCAGCAACACATGCGAGGTGTTCTTGTGATTACCTTCCTGTCCCCATAGCGGTGACTGAGATGGGTGAACTCACTAGTCAGTGTTGTTGTTCAGTGTAAAGCAGCAGGTAAAAGTGCGGTGTGGGAGGTTTGGTTAAAGGCACTGTTTGGGCCAGATTGGTGTTTCAGGGGCAATGTAACTTTTAAAAATCCTCAAGGATGGGGCAGGTGCTTATGCACAGGCTCATCTTTTTCCCCTCATTCTGCTTTTGATAGAGAATAGAAGAGCAGTACTGCTGAAACTTCTTATTTTCAGCTGCATGTCCACTGAGAGTCTCTGCAAAATGGCAGAGGTGAACAAGGGAACAGAGAGAGTGAAGAGGTGTGAAGAGCAAAAGTATTACACGGTGTGAAAATATCCCACGATTCATCAACTCATTAGCTGTCATTAGGCTAGCCACATCCCTCCCCTTTGCTGGCTCTCAGCTGGGACTGGAGTCTCAGGCTAACTGGGATGCCTTGCCTGTGGTTTACAAACCACCCAGCTCACCAGGGGTGAGCTCAGTGGAGGGCTCAATATATCTATCTCGGTGTCCTGTCCCCACAGCACTCTGGGGTGGAGCAGTGGGAAGGGTGCAGGAGGTGAGGGGATGAAGGCAGAGATGCCCTGATGGCCACCAAAGTTCGCTTCCTGACAGGATACACTGTGAAGATCTCTAGACGCTCTCTAGGTTAATTTTGGTACTTTCCAAACAATGTTGTTTTAACTATAACCTTTATAATTGAATTTCCTGCCATTTGTATTCAAAACTATGATGTTCTACGTCTGCTGTTCTTTTCCCCTTAAATTGTGGTTCTACTCTGAAAAAAGTCTGTAAAAATGGCCCCACAAGAGAACCACTGTTTAGTGTATCAGTGAGATCTTTATTGAATTTGTTCACATTATCAGACTAAAAAACGCTTTGCTTTGTATCAAAATGGCAGCCTTGGGCTGACATTAAAGAGGTTTTTTCCTTCGGCTCTGTCAGCGCTAGGGATACTGCTGCTATAGGCTTAAATGCTGCCCTCAGGTTAATCTCCATCTCCATGTTTAAGTGGAGAGGCATTTAAGCAATGGAGTTTAAGTTCTGGGATCAGGTACTACCAGTGGAGTAACCATGCCGAGCAGCAAGTGTTAAGCCCACTTACACAACAGATGATATTCCTGAGTTACTTCCCTTCCAACTTCTGTCCCACAGAGAGTGTCCTGATAGATCTGTCTGATAAAAGTAGAAGACATCAAATATACACATGAATACACAAAATGTTCAAAAGTAGGTATTTCCTAGCCCTGCGGTCTATGGAAGAACATGGATAAAAGCAGTAGGAAGTCGAGGCATTTGCAGACACTCTCACCTGTGGGAAGTCTGGGGTCACAAGTGGGAAGAAACAGAGGAGGTGTTCACTTTCACTCCCCGACAGTGATGGTCACAGGCCCAGAGAATTGAGGAAACAAGGGTGGGAGGAGAAGCATGATACTTTCGAGCAGTTTCACTCTTAGCCTGTCTGGCTGTGAAGACACAGCTATGAATTCATGAGCATGAGCATGGGACAGTCACGAGATGCCCCCACTCAGGACCTGAGCCCTGCCTCCTCATTATGTTTGGGTTGAACTAGACAGCGTCAGGACTTTGGTCTGCAGGCTGGAGCCCACACAGCAGACTCAAGGCTTAAGAGAGCTCCTCGGTTTAGTTGTCTGCCTCCCTGATGGGTGCTTGTGGTGTCACAAGGGCTGCTTAGACCTGGAGTCCCTCCCTAGAGACACTAATGGAAGGCCCGGGTTGTCACCCTGGGCCTAGCAGTCTGTGTCCCTCAGTACCCTTGGGCTCAGCAACATGAAGAAAGGCCAATATTTATGCCCTTGTCTGAGCCTGTGGACATAGTGTGTGAGGCACAGCAGGCATCTGTGCCATCACAATGTGTCAAGTGATCTCTTACGTGGTAAGATCAGTGATCTCTGTCAGCTGAATCGTGCTGTCTGCGTATGCAGATGGCTTAGCCTGGCACACCTGCGATGGAAAACTCACCAGTGTGAACTGGAAGGAAGGTGGTGTACCCATGGGACTGTCAACATATTTGTACAGTTCTCACATCCTCTCTGCATCTCAATTTCCACAGCAGAGAAAGGGCTGTAAAGGACATCTTTCCACCTTCTTCAAGAACTGAGATTCGCAGACCAAGTACCAGATCCTGCATTGTGTGCAGGTGTCCACTGCCCAAGTCTGTAGGGACATTAATAACTTCCAGTATTAAAACGTGCCTATGCAAGTCCCTGAGCATTCCCTGGTGTTGAATGCTGAAGATGCATCACCAGAGTGCCTACTGAACTTGCTCACTAACGTGTATCGAAGAGGGAGTGCCTGTGCAGGTTATATGATTTACAGGAGGGCAGCACTGGATTCAGAGACCAGCCTTACACCAAATCTGTGCCTGAGCAAGATAATGAGCTGAATGCTGGTCAATTTGCTATTCAGTGACAGCAACTGCTCTTGTCCTTGAGGGAAATTATTACCTGTTACCTGGGTGGTCTTGGAAAGATAAAGCCCTGCTCTGTTTTGCAGCCTGCTAATGTGTTATATCTCTCTCTAAAGTTAGAGGGGCTTGTGTGCAAATAATTGACAAGCCTAATATGAAGGAAAGATGGCTTCTGGACTTGATAAATTGAGGAGAATTCAGAGATTTGTTGTACATTCAAAATTGCTTGAAGGCAAGACATGATACTGCAAGGAGATTCTTGAGAATAAACCCTCAAGTACTTTGATTAGCGAGGCTTGATCCCAGTTTAATCACATTTCCCTTTCTTCTCTAGAGGAAAAAATCATTACAACAACCACCCCCATTCTGCTCAGAGCTCTTCTTGCTCTTTCTCTGTTTTCTTACCTCTGTGCCTGAGCAGTTTCTAGAAAAGAAGTTAATTAGATTGTAGATTTTGTTTCAAAACATGCTTGATGATGTCATGCTTATCCATAGGCCAACCCCCTGCTCCCCCTTAAGCTCTTCCAGGGGTTACTGAATTGTGACTATGGCAACTATTACTTTTCATGTCATTAAAATGCCTGAACAGGAATTACTTGTTTGGAGGCAGCTGCCTGTCTCCCCACAGCTTGGTGCTCAGGAATTGCGTTCCTGTCTCTCCTCTGGGCTCAGTCAGGAGACCCATTTTTACCCCTGCTCTGTGGTTTCCCAGGTTCAGCACCCTCCATTTGCCCCTCTAATGTCACTGCTCAGAAATAGCGTGGCCAGCAGGGACAGGGAAGTGATCTTACCCCTGTACTCAGCACTGGTGAGGCCACACCTCGATTACTGTGTTCAGTTTTGGGCCCCTCACTACAAAAAGGACATTGAATTACTCGAGCGTGTCCAGAGAAGGGCAACGAAGCTGGTGCAGGGTCTGGAGCACATGTCGTACGAGGAGCGGCTGAGGGAACTGGGGTTGTTTAGTCTGGAGAAGAGGAGGCTGAGGGGAGACTTCATCGCCCTCTACAGCTACCTGAAAGGAGGTTGCAGAGAGCTGGGGATGAGTCTCTTTAACCAAGTAACAAGCGATAGGACAAGAGGTAATAGCCTCAAATTGCACCAGGGAAGGTTTAGACTGGATATTAGGAAGCATTTCTTTCCAGAACAGGTTGTTAGGTGTTGGAATGGGCTGCCCAGGGAGGTGGTGGAGTCCCCATCCCTGGAGGTGATTAAGAGTCGGGTTGACATAGCGCTGAGGGATATGGTGTAGTTGGGATCTGTCAGTGTTAGGATAATGGTTGGACTAGATGATCTTCAAGGTCTTTTCCAACCTTGATGATTCTGTGATTCTGTGCTCGTGAGCACTTTACTCTTTCTTCCCCACCTCGGGAGGCAGAAAATATGGTGTGAAAGGCAATGGCCACAACCAACGTGCCAGGATGGAAGGAATGGAAGGGAAGGGTGAAGTCCAGGTCCACAACCTGACCCAAGGACTTGAGGGCACTTTACTCCCCCAAGTGATGTACTGCCTTGTGAAACAGGTCAGCCCCAAGGGCTCCTCATCCCTCTTGAGAGCCCACCTCTGTCAGGGTTTCAGCTGTGGGCTTGCTCCTCTGAACACTTTTCCTCCTAGGGAGCCCTCCTCTGAGGTGAACTGCCTGCAGCTTGAGGAGGCTTTTGGGTATGGCTGCACACAACTGAAGAGCCCATTTTCTGACTGTGGGGACTGTAGTAGGAAAGGCTGCTTGTTACTGGAGATTACTAATCAGATCCTGGTGAACACTGCCAGACCACCACTTGGAGAAAAAACAAGCAGTGTGGAAATTACTATTTTCCTCACAATGGTCTCTGAGGAGCCTGAAGGTGCTCCTTGAGAGATATGACACAGAGCCCATTTACATTTGATATATTTCAGGTTCCTTGCTATAACACAAAGCCCAAGCCACATCTCACATCTGCCCCATTGATCGTGCCTGTATTTTGGAAACAGGATATGGATGTCTCAGGGGAAATGGGACTTGGTTTCTTGAGAGAAAGACAAGACCACGGTGTCACTTTCCTCTTCTGTTCCTGAGAGTGGCATGCATGGACAGGAGGGGAATGCCCCTTTGAATATCACCATTCCCTGTTGCTGCAGTACCTCCCGCATAAGGAGCAGTACATAATTTCATCCTCCCTCTCCCCGCAGCTCAAAAGAACAATTGCAGCCCTTGCAGCCAGCACTGGGCTAGGAGGGCTTTTTTAGGCAGGGTGCCGTGCCCCACAGTTGGGAGCAGGCTGTGGAGAAGGTCTGGGGGGGCATGACCTCTGCCTGCACCTGTGCACACATTCACGCACACAAACACAAACACACACACACACGCACACACAGCTGCTGCTGCGTGGGGACACACCGGGGAGATCAAGCACTTGGCTCCACGCAAATGCTTACCCTGGAAACAGGCCAAGGACAACACATGTCTACAGGCACCAGGGTCTCTTCCCTTAGCCACGGTCTATCCAGGTGAGACCTTAATCCTAAGGGCAAATTTGCACTGTTGCTTTTATGTTTCAAGGACAAGGGTGTCAGTACATTTCCCCAGTGCTGACCTTCCCTGCACCCCAAGAGAAAGCATCCCTCCTTTCTTCCTACTCTCCCTAACCCCTTTGCAGGCAGTAGGTTCCTTCATCAGAGATGCTCAGTGTCCGGAGGGAAGGTGGCTATTGAAAAGGACTGCTTGGGTTTTTTTTCCCTTTGGTCTTGGAAATTATGCTGGCAGCTTGGTGCAGTATCTCTCCCTCCTTTCCCCCTCTGCTGCCTCAGCCCCTGCGAGGGGGGAGGAAGAGCGTGGGCTGTGGAAGGAGTTGTGGTCCCCAGATGTGTGAATTGTTGCTGGGTAGAAATAGCACACCACGGACAAACAGCAAAACAGCTCAGCTGAGAGCCATCGCTTTGGGCTTGCGTCACTGACCTTTTCCTCTCGCCCTTCTCAGTCCTCACCTGACCCTCCCACCGCTTCCCCTGCACTTTGCACTCAGAGAGCTCTCTGCACAGTGCTTCGCAATGGTGAGGAGGGCTGACACAGGAGTGTAAAGGAGGGGGGAAGTGGAAAAAAAGCAGCCCTGCAGCAAAGAGAAGGCAATGCATTGATCCTCTCTCCATTTCTCCAGAGCTCAGGTTGCCACCCTTCAGGACAAGAGAGTCACAGGCTGAGACAACACACCACTGTCCCTGACTGGTCTAGCCATTGCAATGAAGGCACAGCTGTTCTGCCTCCACAGCTGGCAGGGTTGGGGATAAGGGAGGAGAAGCAAGCCTGTCCTAGGGTCAGAGGAGTGCTTCAGACTCTGGTATATCATGAACAAATGGAATTTCAAAAAACATTTCAAAGCCTCGTGGGACCAAGCTTGAAATGTGGTACCACTGTAAAAGCCTGCATAAGTCTTCTAAAGAGTCAGACAGTGCCACCAGCATACCACATGGAGAGCAGCAGGAATCACGGCAAAACAAGGGCTTGGGAGGTGTTTTGCACTGTGCATGGAATGGTAATTCTGTGGGCCCTTGGCCCAGAAGATCTGCTGAATTGCTGCCTGTGACTGCAGGGGACAGGGCTTGGTTACCTGGGAAGTCCTTTCTAGTGATCTGCCTCATTCCACTACTTCAAGAGAAGAATTGAGGACACATGGGGGAAAAAAAAAAAGTGTCTGTAGGAGGGAATGGGAGGATGGCATAAGCCCAGGAAACCATGCATGGAGCAAACAGGAGAATGCAGCGAGCCTCAGGCACCCCATGGAAGATGCTTTGCTCAAGTCTTGCTCTAGGACATTGTTGTGTCAAACACCTGGAGGGTAGTCTGGACTTCAGAGCAGGCGACCAGAACAGTGAAAATGATGCCTGCAGGATGTGTGTCAGTTAAACAGGAGACCTGTTGTCCTCCTTTTTATCCCTGGGCATTTTCTTCCCCTGGCTACTTTGAAGCATTTTAACTGTCCTCAGTAGCAACCAGTGAGGCTTGGACGCATCTGCCACCTCAGAGGTGCACTGCAGTTTTCATTGTCTGGGCTCCCTGGCAGTTGAGGCACTTCATCAGCTTTAAGGCTGATGCAGGTCAGCCTCACTGCTCAAAGACATGGATGCAAGTATGTTCATGTGAATCAAGAAACAACCCAGCCCCTTGCCTCCCGCTCACCCAGGCCTGCATTCCCAGCCTTCCCAGGTGGATGGGGAACCCCCTACTCCTTAGCTTCTCCAACCCAAGAGCTCTCTATCCTGCTCCCTTCCATTTTAGCCATTGCAAACAGAATCTGGGAAAGGTGGGAGATTTTGCAATAATTCCCCAGTCATCTGTGAGTTGTGACACAAACTCAAGAGATGGGACAGTCTGTGGGTTGAGAAACTGTCAGAAGCCTCAGATTTAAACCTTCTGCCCTGGCACTCACAGTGGTATAACTGCAGGGAGAGAGATCACAGAGGTCTTGTGGAAAAAGAGGTGAGGGAGCTGTGCTTGTACTGAAGAGGCTTGGAGCCTCAGCCCTCCTCTACCCACCTCCTGATAGCATCTTCAGAGTGAGCCAGGTTCACAAAGGGCAACAGTTTCCGTTGCAGGAAAGTGAGAGATGTCCATATGGGGCTGGTACATGCGTGTGTATACATGTGTGGGTGTCATAGCAGAGTGCACATCGAGCTGGCCTCTGAAGCCCGACATGGTTCAGCAAATGCCCATTTTCCCACTGTGATCAGAGGAGGGCTATGCCACCCATGCAAGGTGGTGGAACAATCGCCCTTGGCAATGCAGCTGTGCCCCACGATCCACACAGCCACGGGCAGGGTCCACATCTAGCCCTTTGGGCCCAACAGCATCCCCCAGCCAGCAATGGGAAAGGGGAGGTGAGAAAAAGGAGATCTGGGGCAGGTTCAGCCCGTTGCTGGCATGTGGCTGTTATGGACTGGATTGGAGGCAGGGGCTCTGCTTGCAGCACTGGGTGGTGTTGGCTGGGGTGTTGCATCACCCCCTCTCCCTCCCTGGACTCTGGGAGATAAACATGGCTGAGGCGTGGGTGAAGCAGGTTGTCTGGGTGGTTTGGGAGGAGCAGGCTGGAGCAGAGGGGAAACAGTGTGGCAGCCCTCTGAATGGTTCACAAATCCCTGATGTGGGGCAGGCCCTGCACCATGGCTGGAAGTTGGGGCAAGGCTCGAGGGGCTGCCAGAGACCTTTCCCATGGCTGCCCCACCTGTGACAAATGATCAGGGGAGATGCAGAGCCAGGTCCTACTATCCTGTGCCCATTTTCCCAGGTGCTTTGGGTGCAGGCATGTCCACCTGTGCCCATCTCAGTGCCCCCAGTAGGGTCAAAGGTCTTCTTTTATATTCCTTTTCTTGCCTTGCTTCTCCCTTCCCCTTTCCCACAGCTATCACAGGGCAAGGAACAGGACCTTCAACTTCTCCTGAGCTGGTCCTGACATGCACTTTCTTCCCCAGAGACAGCATCATATCCTGCCCTTTACCTCCTCTCTACCTGTTCTCCCCCACCCCCCACCCCCCACTTTCTTACCTGTAAGACCACAAACCCACAGGAAGCCAGTTTAAAGAGACAACCCCTTGGAAGATACCTTGAACAATCTTGAGACATGGCCACAGAGCCCTTTGTAACAGAGCTTGGACCTGTCTTTCAGCAGAAAAGAGAGGCATGGCCCCAGGGGTAATGCTGTAGCTGTCCACCCCAGGGCATGCTTCTTGCTTCACCCAGGAGAGAGGCTGTCACCATCCCCAGGCTCACATAACACAGGGCAGCTCCATTGCATGAAAAGGACCCAGTCGTGGGGTGAATGAAGTGAATGGAGGTCTCGTGGCCTTCAGAGCATGGCTGCACCCACAGGCAGGGCAGCAAGGCTGGTCTCACTCAGTCTAGCCCTCATTCCTTCAGCAGCATTGCAGGGTCCACCTTGCCTGAGCTGAGCCTCACCTACAGCAGCTCCCCAGTCAGGCATCCATGGTGTGATGGGTGACACTGGCTACAGACCCCATCTCTCACCATGCATTTTAGCCCCAAGGGATTTTGCTGAAGAGACTCTTCAGGTGGCAATTTCCTCTCCAAGTGGGAAGGCTGAAGGATTAAATCATAGAAAACTTTTCTAGAACTTCTGGCTACACATTTTCACTTCTCCCTCCTCCCTCACCCCTCTCCATTTGTAAGTGTGACAAAGTCACCTCCAATCTACCAGCATCTCACCTCAAGGGGCCAGGAACATGCACAAGTGCAACCACTGCACTTCCTGAGGACACGTTTCTATCTGCTTCCTCAGAAGTAAATAAAAAATGCAAAGAAATCTGGGCTCTGACCTGACAGAGTATTGTATTTGCTAGAATATATATCTCCCTAGTTCTGTACCTGACACAGGGCCAAAGAGGCCTGTAAGGATGTGTATGATTATGTTTTCCACCCCTTGCCAAACAAAGCGTCTGGTATATGTCAAACCATAGGAGAAACTATGCGAAGATGAATTAAACTCAAAACAGAAGGTCCTATATGGGCATCTCCTCTTGTTTTCTTGTCCATTCCTCCATTTCATCAGGAGTCCTCTCAGTCCAAACCCCAAAGATGCTAAACAAAACCCCACTTACCTCTTCAACTTGCACTGAGACCTCCAAAAGGCATCCCCTTGTCTTTAGGACTCTAATTCTCCTAGATCTTCCACTCAAGCCTCCAAGTCTCCACTCCCCCCTCATGGTTCCCCATTTCTGCCAACTTTATGGGCAATCACAACTTGTCTTTCCACCTCTGCCCTGAACGTCAATCCTTTCTCATCACACACAGGTCCTCCAAAAATGTGTGTCCAGCTTAACTCTGGAACTGCCACTCACGCCATTGTTAGCAAGCACAAGTGTCTAGTCAACAGTTAGATGTTCCTCTTACATCTGTACTTCCTGGCTTTCACCTCTTGGCAGAGAAAAGAGAAACACCACAGGGAAAATAGAAAACACACATGCTTACTAAGTATTTGATAGAAGGATGTGCTAAAAATTTCACAAGATAAAGGGTCTGATCCACCCTGAAAGAACCCCAGCATTAGCCCAAGCTTCCTCAATATAATTAAGTACTTGAATCTTACAACCCATTGTATTGTCCTGGGATTTTTTTGGTAATTTCCAAAGAATCTTTCCTTGAATTTGCTCAAAGCTTTCCCAGCAAAGAGGAGAGGGTTGTCATAATTGGAAGGGTTCAAGCAATAAACATCTTTAAGTCTCCACAAAGGAAACAAACAGAAGATTGCCAAGGGTTGCTCAGGGAAGTTTCAGAGCTGAGTTAGACTTTGTACCTGTCTCTTTCAGGTCAGTGTCTTTTCTATCACACTACTCAGTGATAACCAGAGTTAGAAGGAATAGTCTGGGAGGGAAAAGCAGATCTAAGTGCAAAACAACGAGGGAAAAAAGTTTAATACCACTGAAAAAAAAAATATATATACAAAAGTTCTTGGAGTTTGGTTTTGTAACATAAAGCACCATTAATTCCACAGTACGTTACAACTCAGCCTACTACACCTTCCAGAAAGCACCCAATACCCCTGAAATCTGATTTAGCACCAAGGGATTGCCATCTTGTTTAGCACCAAGAAGCCTGTTAAACACATCCTTTGGTCCCCCTGCCCTCCTCTCTCATGTGCATCAGGCACCATCCGGCTGCTCATGGGTAGAACATGAGACCTATCACTGGCATTCAAACACCAAATAGAAAAGGAGGAAGAAGAAAATTTGTTTCTGGAGATATTCAGTGTTAGAGAGGCTTGCTTCTCTTCAGGGAGATGCAGGGGCACTATACACTGTAAATAGACAATATCTGGGTTTGCAGCCTGCTGAGGAAGAGAGAAAGGGATTCACTCCTGAGCATCACCTACCTCCAGAATGTTGCTTCCTCTCTACTGCCTGAAATCCTGTCTCTGAGCAATGCCACATGCTTGACCTGCTAAGGGAGTGGAAGAAACTCACAGTGTCCTTTAGTTCCCATGTTATCATCGTCACATTTTCCTGGGAAAAACCCAGATTTGCCTCAGTGAAACTTTTTTTTTATACCCATTGCCTCAGTGACAGTGGTGGGGAGGATCCAGGACAAAAAGTGTCTGAAACTCGTTCCAGTCTGTACTGCTTCCTTAGCAAAGCAGGGAGGGTAAGTAAACAGGGCAAGAGAGAAAATATCCTGCAATTCTCTCAAGTTCATTTTTAATATTTAGCCTGAGTCCCTGTGCCTTTGCCATCCTGGGCTGAGTGTACCAGACCTAGTCCTGTATAATGATGCATATCTCCTATGGGAGAGCTCTGGTAGTCCCAGGTGCTATAGACCATGGCTAATCATGAGACCGCAGAAGCTAGGTAAGTCAGAAGACTTCATTATCAGTGATGGGCAGAGGAGAAATACAGTTTCTCCTGCTTTTCCTGTCCTGAGACAAAAACCAGACAAGTCTTGGCACTGCTGTTTACAGGAGCATCACAACATGCAGAAGTAGGTTTCCCAAAGTGCTGAGCCAGTGTCACATGGTCTCCCAGGACCATAGCAATCCCAGAGGGATGCGAGTGACAGCAGTGTCAGACCAGTACAAACGGTACTAGAAAACTACTGCTGGCACTCCTTTCCCATTGCAACATCTCCAACCTGACAAGAGTAGTGTGAGTTTGGTTTAGCCACATGCTCTCATGAGATGATTGCCAGAAAAGGGCACAGAGCATGTGGCAGGGAAGCTTTTAACCCTGGGGTGAGGTGTTGTAGTCTCACCTCTACCTCTTTTCCATCACAGAGGTAAAGAGGTGCCAACCTGACCAAGTTTGGAACTGATTTAAGTGCAATTGCCCTTACAGCCTCCAGCTCAGGTCCCTCAATACCAGTGTGGGAGAACCACCTTCAGAATGACAATGTAATGGCATGCAGGAGCCAGGGCCTGAGTCTCCCCTGTGTTAGAGATGACTGCCGATACCAATGGAAGGGCATGGGTGCACCTCTGCCAAAGAAAAGAGCAGATTCGGGTTCACTGTCTGGACTAGCTTCCCACAGTTGGAGAACCAAGACTGAGTAGCATGCCAGAGGAAGTTTGGGAGAGAGGCTTGGTAGGATTGTTACCACTTACAGGGTTGTCTCTCTCTCTCATTCTGTACTTATGATCCCTAATGGGAATAGAGTGGTGGACTTTACTGATTCAATGGCAGATGCCTCTGAAGGGTCTGGCTGAGTGTCTGGCTCTTCATCTCCTCAAAGATTTAGAGCTAACACAGAGAATAATCCCACTAGGCCTAGATTTTACAGTCAGCCTGGACTCTGTGACCCAGAAGAGTGTCTAAGGAAAGCCAATGACATACTTCAGAAGGCCAACAGTTCCCTTTCTGGAAAGACAGTACCATCTCTCACTGCTCCTATATCTTCCTTGTGTTACAGGAGGCCATTGGACCCCAGTCAGCTCTCCAGACTACAGGTGTGAGAGGTGACATTAAGGCCACGTTGCAGGCTGCAAACCCGACATGTCTAGTTGGGACAGAGAGGAGCCAGGATGCACCTGGGCGGTGGGGACTTTCTAGCCCTTTCTACAGGAGTCCTTTGTGTATGAAGCCCCAAGGATGGACACATCCCCAGGAGCACCATTTTAACTTTCCTCCTGCTCTAGGACCCTAAATGCCAGACACAGCTCACCGGCAGATTGAGAATAAGCCAATAGCCTAAATTGGGCTCATGAGGTGAGGGGGAAAAAGATGGTAGTGTCATGCTGTAAGTGGACAGATAAAGGCCTGGCAACAAGAGAGCGTGAGGTGGGAGCCAGTGCGGCAAGTTTCACACTCTGCCTGAGACTTGACAGGCCCATTTCCAAGTGATTTGCAGTGGTTGTGGGCAGTAAAGAGAGAGAGAGAGGAAGGAAGGAAAAGGCCAAAGAGGCTCCAAGGAGGAGGAGTGGCAGTTAGTCAAGGCTGGGCTTGACCAGGTACCCACTGAAGGTGATGTACACATCAACATCATCACTGTAAATGGCATTCTCCCGCTCCCGCTTGTAGAGCCTCACCCAGATCTCATCATTTTCCTGAAGCTCCAGCATGAGGGTCTGGCTCTGCATGATGCTGCGGTCACTGGGTTGGGCATACAAGATGACTGCCTCTTCTTCGTTGTGCATGATGTGCATGTAGGTCTCCTTAAAGTTCCAGGTGTGGACATTGAGGCTGAAATAGTAAAGTCCACCTACATAGCAGTAAAATTTGCCATTGAACATGTCAAAGTGGCTGTAGAGGTTGACGAAGACGGTGTCAAAGATCAAGACCTGGAAGCCCTCACTGCTGTGCAGTGCTTTTTTGCGACCGACGGAGAATGCAGCATACTGATGTTTGCAGGGGTCTCCCGCTGTGCCCATCTGTCCTTTACTGCCTTTCTGGCCCTGGGCACCTCTCTCACCTCGTGGTCCTTCTTTGCCCCATTTCCCTGGCATACCAGGCTCTCCCCGGTCTCCTTTCTCTCCTGCAAGAGGAAGCAGAGGACACAACTCCTGTGTGATACCAGACGTAAAAGTGGTGGTGAGAAAACCTAATGAGGAGGCAGAGGAATGCTCAAGGATGGGGCAATGTCAGAAGAAGGAACGCTCGTGAGGGTCACAATATCATTGTGCTTCATGGGAAAGGAGCTAGCGGAGCTGAGTACGACCGGGGTCTCTTCTCTTATGAACTCCTTGCTCATCACATGATACGGCCTTGCTGGAGGCAGTAGGACCTGTCCCAAGGAGACTTCAGCCTGAGAGGGATGAGAGTGCAAAGTACCACTGGGGCTTTTTACCTCTTCTTCCTCCTCCACACTCCTTTACCTCCATCACAGCCCCTGCCCTCCTACACCCCTATGACCCAATTATCCATGCAGTGTGCACACCGTTCTTGCTGTAGGCTGGAGAAGGGGAAGAAGTGCTAATGCCTGTGGGAGAATATGACTAGAGAGAGAGAGTGAGGTGGGTCAGAGGCAAAATATCCAAGTCAGACTTGGCAGATGGTGTGGTGCAAGCTAGAGGACTGGTACTTTGACAATACCAGCATCCTTTGGGCATCCTTTATAATTAATACTGCAGTTCTACCCTGGGGTTTGTGCGCTGCCTGTCACACGCTTGGGCAGGCATCAATACAGAGAAAGAGCAGCACCAGAACGTACTTTGTGTATAGAAAGAAGAGATGGGGGTCAGAGGAGCCTCCAGCACAAGTGACAGCATCCCAAATTTGTACCTTGTTCTTTCCCTCCTCTCCATCCCTGGCGTGGTATTGCAGGTACCCCTGCAACACCCGACTCCAGACCAGGCCTCTATCTGCCCCAGACACACTTCTGAGCTTTGATGGATTGCAGCTATTTCCAGGCTGGGCAGGGAAGGGGGAGCATCTGCCCAGCTAGCCCAGAGGAACCACAAAGCAATGATAAATGAGCGGAGCAGAATCCAGCTGGGAACGGGCTTTTGCCCACAGCAAAGACTAAAAGGAGAGGCCTGAAGGGAGGAGCTGATCTAAAACAGGGAGCCTTTTCCCGTTAGCCAAGCCAGCCACAGCAGTGTGGAATGAGCTGGAGGTTACTGCCAGTTAGCCTGGAGGTGCTTGCAAATAGCTGCTGCCTCCCCTTGCCCTCCACCATCTCCAAAATGCATGTGACCCGTGGAGTTGGAGAAGGTTTTCCCACAGACTTCCTGGGTGCCAACGCCTACCCTCCAAACATGCTTATTTTGCAGCTGGATAGAGACTGCACCTTCCCTCAGGCACTACAGGACTCTGGAAGTCTGAGGCAAGGAAGGTGTCCTCCCAGCTTGGCAAACGGCTGCCACTGCCACTCCTGTGCTAGCAGGGAGGAAGAGCTGGTGGCAGGCAGCATCGTGAGACACAGAGGTCACAGCACAGATATGCACTGACTTCCCTCCCCACAGGCTACTCTTGATCACAGCACAAAATATCTAAACCCTGGGCACAGTGTGTGTGGGCACATACGCTTCAGGATGGCATCTGGCAGTCTGTTAACATGACCAGCATGCCAGCAACCCAGCTGTCACCTCCACTACAGTGACACCAGTCCCTGAGCAGGCCTTGGCATCCTGGGGCCAAGACGGGCACTTACCCTTCAGTATGGTGATGTTGATATAGGGACGGACCTCCGGCATTGGGTAGGGCAAGTGGTGGTGGCTGAGAGGGAGCGGTGGGGCTTCTGTGGAAGAGTCCAGTGGGTCACAACAGCGCTTGCAAGCACCAGGGGCTGGTTCTGTGAGGTTGGGTTCATCAGTGGGTGCCCCAAGTACAATAAGAGGGAGAAGAAGGAAGGCCAGGGGTGTGCGCAGGTAAATTATGTCCATGGTGACCTGGGAAGAATCAAGGAAGTGCCAGAGTGAGGTATAAGAAGGGGAGGACATGGGGGATGGAGCACAGATCACCACAAAACATCTTTCTGTGGCTGGAGCCAGCAGTGGGATGAAATGGCATTGTCCTGTGGAGGGAGTTCACATGCTTGCAGTCCCTGCAGGTTCAAGGCTGCAATCTGAGTAGCAACCGCATGGCCTAAGAGCATGCCCCATGCCCTTCTGCCCAGACCAATGGAGACTAGGTGCTAACCCTAGAAGAAGGCTTGGCCCTCACTAGGCAAACCACTGGAGCCACTAGAAGGTTCAGTCCCCAGGCTGGGATAGAGGAAGGAAACATGGCAAACCACACGGCCCCTTTAGCAAAAGCATGCTCTGGTAGGCTGCTGACTCTGTGGGGAGGGCTGTAAAAACCTTCTCCAGTCCTCCAGTCACTAGGTATCAACTCTTTGCAGGAGTCTAATCCAATGATACCCCTGTCCCAACAGGAGTCTGACCCACATCTCTCTGCAGAGAGGTTCCTTCTCCTGTGGGCTGGGAACTTAACTTCAGCCCCCCTCCTTCCCCCCACCAAATCCCATTCCTCTCTGTGCCTCAGCCCCCTCCCACCAATGCTCAGTTGTGTTCTCAGCCAGACCCCAGCACCTT
Organism: Strix aluco; assembly: GCF_031877795.1. Classification (NCBI taxonomy): domain Eukaryota; kingdom Metazoa; phylum Chordata; class Aves; order Strigiformes; family Strigidae; genus Strix; species Strix aluco. The sequence goes on from NC_133935.1 coordinate 30,223,688, forward strand.
TCCAAAGGGCTGCTTGGCTCCTCTGAGAGGACCAGGCACTGCAGGCCTTTGCAGACAGACCAGAGGGGAGCTGCTCCGCTGCAGAGGGCGAAGGAAGCAAAGCTCGGAGCAGGCAGCCTGCAGAGAAGTATGCTTACGAAACATAGACACGCAAACAAGCTGAGAAAGCCCCTTTCCCAGCCTCTGCCCCCCTTCCCTCTGCCTGCACCCCAGCGCAGCATGGCAGCTCACCCCAGAGGCTGAGGGCTCCCCTCTTTGCTTCCCAGCCCCTGCTCCTGGGCTCCCCTCCGCCTGCAAAGACAGCCTCCGGGCCCATGGCTTTAATAAAGCTGGCTCTTGGCACAGGCACTGCTCAGTGCTGGCTGGGTGCACAAGCTGGGCTTGGACCTGCTCCCTCCCCTCTCCTCTCCCTCCCTTTCCCTCCCTGGCTTTGGGCGCTCTCCACTGCAAACTGGCTTGAGGCTTGCGTTTCAGTGCCTTTTAACTCTTTCCTAGGTAGTGCCTTTTCCTTATCTATGGTTTTTGTTTGTTGTTTTTTCTGCCTTTTCACTTCCAAACAGCCTAGCCCTGGTCAGCAAAATACAGGTAGCACAGATTGCACCCCGTGCAAAGGGTTGGCAGGCGGCAGAGCAGTGTCCCTCCCTGAGCGTCTCAGACTGGGCAAGGTGAGGTGCATCGGTGCAAGAGACAGACTTTCCTTCAGGTGGGATGGTACAGAACTCTGCCCTCACTCCTTTTCGTTAGTCCCTTGTCCCGTGCATTAACCCTTCACTTGGCTGGCCATGCTCTCTCCCCAGCTGTGCCTCTCCCACTCATAGTCCCCAAACTACATCTTTCATTCTGCCCTGCATTGTTTCTTCTGCACGTAACTGTGGCTTCTCGCTCCAGGCATGATATTTCTAGCAGGCTCATCTGCCAACTGGGAGAGGCATCAGTTTTTTTCCCTCACCGGTCATCCCCTCCTCCTGGGCAGGGCCCCAGGCCTTGCACTCTAGTACACATCATCATCCCCCGTCACATCCCACAGTTAGGTCCCAGGCTGAACGGGTGTGTCTGGCCTGAAGTGGGAAGCTGCCTGCCAGCAAAGCTGAGGACTTGGAGCAAACCCTGGCCATGATCTTTGCCCCCAGCCTGGCACCCAGCTGATGTGCTTGTGCTGTTGGGGTGAGCACTCCGTGGTTGCACCAGAACCTGGGAATGAAGGGTATTTTGGGGGGGGGGAAGACTGCAGAGGGGGACAGGCAGGAGACTTTTCTTACACTGCAGAATCTTGGGAAGAGCATTTTGGGGATCCTACCCTGCAGCAAAACTGGATTTGGGAACTTATACCCCAGGGGGTGCACATATGTATCTTTGGGAGGCAGAAGTAAGGATGAACAATAGCTCTCTTCTGCGGGCACCAGAAGCGCCAAGTCAGCAGTCCTGCAATTTCCAAGAGAAGCTGGAGAAGGCTCCAAGGTTTCTGAGGGTGAAAGGGTTTTGTGTGTGTCTATGTGTGCTTGGACTTTTTTTTTTCTGTTTTCCTCTCCCATTTGTTTGGTTTTGGAATGGGAGGCCCCGCTTCCCAGAGTGGCTGGCGTTTGGCAGGACCCCAGCACCACTGGAGAAGCAAGCGGAAAACTCTGGGAAAATATGTGCTGCAAGCTGGGGGGAAGGGAGGAAGGGGGGCTGTGAGGCCTGGAGATATTCTCAGGCTGTCTGTCAGCCTGGAGCTCAATGAACATGGACCGAACATGTCTCCCAGCTGTGGCAGAAAGAAGACCAAGAAATTTACTGCTGTGTTCATGAGTTCCTCTAGCCAGGCTCCAGCACTGCCATGCAATGAGACCCATTGCAAGTCTCCCACATCTGCCTGTGCCTCAGTTTCTCCTGCTGGAAAATGAGAGGGGGAAAGGTTGGGCAACACGTCTCGCTAATGGAGCCTTGTCAGCAGACAGAAGCAGGTTTTTGTCATCAGTTGTGTGGTCTACTCTTGCCTGCTGCTGGTGGGGATTTTGGCAGCTGACAGTACTATTGAAAGCCAATAAATTTTCTGGGGTGCATGAAAACTTAGAGATTGACACTGAAGACAAAGTTCCTCTGTCCCATCAAAAACGTTGCAGTGCCTCACTCCCTCAGGTTTTCCTGCCTGACTTATTTTCAAACATGACATTACCCCCTTCTGCAGCTCTCAGCCTTATGTCTGGCCTCCTCTACCTTTCCACGTAGCAGAGAGGCCATGGTCCTCATTTCTGTCCCACATTTCCATCTGCACTCCCAAGTTGCTCCCAACCAAGCAAACGTTCTTCATGGAGGACCTCATCAGCTGGGGCCTTTGCCTTTGTCTCATCTGACTGCAAGAACAGCTCACAGTGGGCAGTGAGCAGGACTTTGTGTTTAATGTCTTGTCTGAGCTGAAAAGGGACCCACAGGGAGCCAGCAAAGACATGCACTGGTGGCATTGCCCAGCTGGGCAGCAGTTTATGCCAGTAGAGACACTTTTGCCAGGGTAATATCACCCTGCTTCCTGAAGGGAACTGGCTGTACCAGCAACATTTTGCCAGGGCAGCCACATTTGCAGAAGGCTTTGGCTTGTATGGCCAAGATACGAGTTTTGAGAACACTATCCAATAACTCTGTGCCAGCCACTCTTTTAAGTGTAACCCAAGCCTGAAGGCACCTTGTGTGCTCAACAATCTTCCCTCTGCCTCATCACACACTCTGCCTTGGAGGCAGCCCAGGGAAGCTCTGGCCACATTGGACTGCAACAATCCCTGCTCAAAAGCAGCTGCTTCCTCCTCCTTCTACATTTCCTCCCTTCTCCTGCAACCCCCCCAACATGGGCAAAGCAGGGGGTAAATCCTGGCTCTTCCCAGTGACTGCTTCCATCCTATTAACCTTCTCTACCACAGGTACAGAAGGAAGCAAATGACTTTGATGTTTTCTCCCCTTTCCAGCCCCTGTGTACAGCTCAGTTGCCCTGCTGCACATGTGGATCCCCTGCCCTGCTACACATACTTGCATCCACACACAAACATCCACACACTCATCCTTCATGGCTCCTCCCTCACCAAAACATCTGGAGCAAAGGTATCATCAACACCAAGAAGCAGAGAAACAGCTCCTTCTCTTCCCCTTCCTGGCTGCTTCTCCTCCACCACAGCTGCTTTCCCTTTCCCATTTTCCCCACCCCTCTGCCCCCCCTCTCAAAGAGCATCGCAAACTGGGAGGGGAAGCGGAGGACCTCTTACCTCCGCTCCCCTCCGGAGGGGGTCCTGCGTTGGATTGTCCGTATCCTCAGCTGCTCCTGGTTAGCAGTGAAGGGAGAGAGGGCTGGTGGGGCCCAGCTGACTCCAGCCAGATGCTCGCCAAGTGCTCTTATGTAATTACTGTCTTTTCCATCCTGCCTCCAAGGCCTTTGTGAGTGCCTCCCCCGCCCTGCGCTGGCCCGTGTCAGTCTTGGCTCTCCCTCCCTCCCTCCCTCCCTCCCTTCTTCCACCCACCCCGCACCACATCACGATTTGCTCAGCTCAACAGCTGATTCCTTCTGGAAGCAAAGTTCAGGCTTTTGGCTACTGCTGTTGCTACCCTTGGAATGAGAGCTCACGTGTTTCAAGAGCTGGGAAGCACTGCTCTGCACTCGCCTCCTCTCCATCACTGCCCGACCGCTGCCAGGTACCTTTGCCTCACTCTTCTGTAGTGCCTGAAAATGGGGAGGGGTACACTTGAGATATGGAAAGGTGGCAGTGTGTTTTTATGCTTCAACACTTTGGGGTGCCCTTGGGTTACGCTGTAACAGCAGCTGACCCTCTGCTGTATCATCTAGATGATCTTGCTGATCATCTAGCCAGGCTGCAGAGGGGATTTGGAAGACTAGATGACCTTTAAAGGTCCTTTCCAACCCAAATTATTCTATGATTCTATGATAAGACAAATCTTTTCCAGTCTGTGGACTCCACGGCTGTGCACGAGGCTTGTGTAACAGCCAGGCCTTGTTACCCAAGAGCACCAACACGGTATAAAATTACTGGCTTAGAATATCTTGTACGTTGCTGAGGATGGGCAGGGCTGTTGGATGTCAGCTGCATGGCTACATTTCTCTCATAACTTCTGCCCGTGTGGGGCCTGGACCAACCAGGAATGACACGTTCCCTGGCTTTACACAGGCTGCTGCTGAGTTTGAAGGCGCTTCTGCCAGCAGGGATTTCTGCTGTGGGCTGCTCCGTGGCCTGGACTGTCTCACACAGAGATCAAGGCCTGGCAAAGCTGCTAGATTTTTTGCTGTGCATTGCTGAAATGCCACGTGGCTGAGGAGCAGCTGGAAAAGCTGTTCACCTGTACTCATCGCTAGAGCAAAGATGTTGGTAGATCTAGCAGTCTCCAGCACTAGGCATGAAAGCATGAGCTTCTCTCCCACTTCCCACTGCCCCCACAGCTAGTCCGAGACAACCACATGTCTGCCAGACACAGCTGAATGGTGTATCAGAGACTGGCTGACAAGCTGCATCAGTTGGAGATGCCTTGCAGCTAAGGGCACATCACCCAGGCTGCCCTTCTCCCCATAGGCAACTTTTCCAGCTTCAGTGTCCCATCTCTTACCTCCACCTTGTGACCCTGCTTATGAGACCACTGAGACAAGAAACTGGGCCAGTATCCACCCCAAACTCTGGCATGTGACTACAAGTGCTAACCCTGCTGCAACCAGCAAGACTTGGCTGCCTTGTGAGCATCTAGGCCCAAAAGCTTGGCTGGGTGGGAGATACCAGGTGACACCGTAGCCTGTCTGAATCAGTTCTTAAAAATAACCTTCAGCTGAGCCTGCTGCCTTCTGCTTCTCTGCATGTGAATGCATCTGAACATCTCCTCCTCCCATCCACTCCTATGTAGACCCAGGAGTTTTTACCCCAGTGCTGTCCTCTCCTACACACACTCTCCTGTCCTGAGCAGTTATCAACAATAGATCACTACTGAGGGGCATCTCAACTCTCACAAGGCATGCTAAGAGAGGTAGACAGTGATTAGGGCAAGAAAATTTTCTCCAGAGGTACCCATGAGCTTTCTCACTAAAGAAACAAGCTCTTTGTGGCAAGAGGGGGCAAGCTGGTGTTTAAGAGCTCACAGAAACTCTTGGATCTGTGATGGGTACTTCCCACTAAGGGAACCAGCCTGACACTGGTGGGGTTTGAAACAGAGAGGTTCCACCATCACTTGGTAGCACTGTCTTGTGTCTGGTCCTAAAACCAGTAAACAGGACAAGAGTCCTGCCACGTTTTCTGGCCCTCTGATCCAGCACGAGCATGTTGATCCCTCCCTCTCCAAGGCACGGGGCACAGGTGTTGTTCGATGCCCGTGCAGCAAAGCTCGATGCTTGTCACAGCAACAGATCTCTGTTGCGACTGTATGATGCCTTGCAGCTGCTACAATGCTTCTGAGGGTGTAACAGAGGGCTCTGCGTGGATTTCCAGGCCCACAACCTGCATGCTGAATACGTGGGATTTCCAGGAAAGCAGTGGTGTCCGAGAGGCGTCCCGACGAGAATCCCGACGACAATCCCTTATGTCTGCGCTCAGCAGCACACCGCGCGGTGTGCAGGGACCAGCCATTCTGCAGGCTCCCGCCGAGCACAGCCCTGCCTCAAACCGGGGACGTTTCCAGGTGAGAAAAGAACAGAGGTGAGACAGGCGGGCAGGGCTCCCCCCGTTCCTCCCGGCCCGGTCCCCGGTTGCCGCCCGCCCCCTGCCGTTCGCGCCGCGCCCCGCGTCGCCTCCTGCCCGCCCCGGAGGGGCTCGGGGCAGCGCCGGGCAGGGCAGGGCAGGGCAACCCCCTTGTCCTGCCCACGGGTGCCACCTGCGGCCGAGGGCAGGCAGGGACGGGGGGGTCACGGCCCTCCGTCCTCTGCAAACTCCCCCCCCCGCCGGTCCGCAGCCGCTCCGGTGAAAGACCGCTGAAGGAAATAGTGATGGGGCACAGCCCGTGCGCGCAGGGTCTGTGAGTCAAGGCGTCTGTACTTCCTTCACACACGGTCCTGTTTGTCACGTATCGAAGGACATCCTGCAGCCCAGGCACGTGTCTTTAGCTGGCTGCATTGACGTGACGCGTATCTCCGTGTGTGTGTTTGTGCATGATGCAGTGTGAGATCTGAGCGAGCCGGCTGCATTGTGCATGGCGTTTGCATATTTTATGCTTGGGAAGGCAAAGAACACCAAGTTTTCATGAGCAAATATTTGCATATTTTCCACTCATTCACGCAGATAAAGCATTTCAATTCTCTGTTCAATCCTCGGGAGAGCCAGGAACATCTTTACAAGGGCCTGTTTCCCATTTTTGTATCTCCCTGTCTATCGGCTACCCTATTTCAACAACTGATTAACTGCTTCCTGCCCTCTCCCCACACCCTCTTGTTCCACCGTCCCATACAATACCTGAAGCAGAATGTGTCCTGGACAGTTTTGCTGTTGCCTGAACTGAGCTGCTGTGTTGCCCTGCTGACGACAAACACAGTTTCAAATAACATTTAAGTGTGGGCTGTGTTAGTAACAGCCTGGAAATGCACCCTCGCCTCTCCATGCTGGAACCCCTCCCCGGTTACCATTCACTGCCCTTCCAGTTTCTCTCCTGAAGATCCACTGCAGAGCAAAAAGGTCACATGGACTGGGTCTGAAGCTGGCCCTGGCCACTGTTGGGCTGACAGAAATGTGCTTGGGTGTGCATGTATGGTGGGTCCCTGTGCAGGGAGGATCATTTGCAAGGTCCAGTTGTCATCTCCCAGTTTTAGCCCATGCCCGGGCTGTGTGTATGAAGGTGTACGTGTGTTGTGTTCTTGCGTTCATGCTTAGGTGTATATCTGGGTACATGTGCATCTGTGTGGGTGGCCACATATGGTCTCATGCACACGTAGAGATACTTGAATCAAAGCACCCACAGACATGAATATGTATATATATTTATACACATTCACACAGTCACATGTGCCCACACATACACGCATGCAATCACATCAATACTCATTTCTGTGCATGTATACACATCACATACATATGCCTCTCTATATCTGCTCTTGTGCACTCTGACATGTGCATATGAACTCTCTGAGCAGCTGGCAGAATGGGCTCTCCACGTCTCTGACACCCCATCTATGATCAAGCATTTGCTGGGAAGAGGAACTGCACAATGCTGCTGAAATCATTGTGGCCCTTTCTAGTCTTGCAGCTCCAATCTCTACGTGACGAGAATAAAACCTTTTGTGCAGCAACAGGGCTTGATGGAGCTTTATCTCCGTGCCTCTGCACCCAGAATAGAAAAATCCATTTCCACATCTGATTGGAACAAATCCCCCTGAACACAGCCAGAATTTCGCTTAGCCACTGCACACAGTTCCCGTGGCCTCCGGGTTGCCCAGAGTCAATCGCACCATCGTTAGGAGAGGGAGAGGGATCAGAAGGTCAGTCAGATTAATGCTATTACCACAGAAAAAGCTGGGGATTCACCAGGAGGGAGACAGAGCTGTGGAGAGAGGGCAAGGGTCAGGAGGCAGCGAGATACTTTTTGTTACGCCAAATGAAAATGAAATGAAAATGTTTTCCTATGAAAAACAGCCTTATAATCAATGGTGATGGTTTGCAGAATTTTGTAGCATTCATTTTCTCCTCATGAATTTTGGACAAAAAATACCTTCTCTTTTTCCTCCCCCAATCTTATTTTCTATTCATCTCCATTTTTTTTTTCCCAACTTGTCACTGAAATGACACTGGATGCAGCACAGGGGGGAGAAGAAAACACAAGACAGAAAAATATGATGCTTGTGACCCTTTTCTTTTAAACTTCTGTTTAAACTAAAGACCCCCAGTTTTTTGCAGGTCTCACTGGAACACATTTTGTTTTCCCCAGCAGGCTTCCCTGCAGAGCTGCCTCACTAGTGAGCTCAGACTGCATGTATCAAAATGATGTCTCCTTGGCGCACTTGCTTAATACTGGATTGTAGTGTTTGGGCTCTTCAGAGGTGTAGGTATTTTAAGAAGCCAACCAGTTGGTGGAGTTTCTTGAGTGGTGACTTGCAGCAGATGGAGCTGCAAAGGCGTGTGAAATGAAGTCTCAGCTTGATTCAGTGGTGAAGGAGAGTGTCTCTGTTAAGTGTGTAGGCAACCAGGGAACTCAACCATCTCTCCACAGCAGCTGGGTAGCCACTCTGTGGAGAAAGAAACCCTTCCTGTACCTGCCCTCCACCCACCTGAGCTGCCTCCTGCAAGGTCCTCATTCACTGTCACCTGCCTTCTTCAGTGCCTGGTCATCAACTGTGAACAATGCTACATGTTCCTCAGCTAATACCATCTCTCCTCTGTCCTACAGTGATTGCTGTGCCAGTGGTGCCTAGCATTCACCTTGCCCTGCTCCTCACTGCAAGAGGAGCAACACAGACCCCCGTTTAAAGTGCTGTGTTGTCCATCTATCTGACCACTTGGTAGCCAGACCTTTTAAACTTCTCACTGTTTGTTGCCCCGTATAGAGGCAGGAGCTTTGGCAGTTCATCTTCATTGTACTAGGATTTCTTGATTGTGCTTCGTCCAGTGGATGCTGCAGGAGCTCCCCAAGCAAAAAAAAACACAGAGGCTTTTTTAGTCCAACAGACTGTGTATCCCATGCCCATGAATAATTTGACTGGTTTTCTCACTGGGGCCCACAGTATGGGCAGCTGATGCATGGATAGGAGGAGGAGGAGATGTGAAGAAATAGCAGAGGATAGAAACTGGCTATCAAGCACTTTCTTTTCCCCATGAGTTGAGCCTGCACTCTGCAGTGTCTGACTGAGCCAGTGCACTTTGTAAGAGGAGCTAAGGAATAGCTGTGTGGTATTGCTGGTAGCTCAGCTTCCCGGACTGACCCTACAGGCATGGACAGCTTTGGCACTAGCGTCACAGGTTCAAAGAGGAAAAAAGAGGTTGGAGGATTCATAGGGACAATCTTTCTCTGCCAGGGAGGTGGCTGAGAGCACAGCTGAATGTCTTTTACCTGGTGATGTCTGCAGTCCCTTCCCACACTTCCTCTGCTCTCTGGCCTGGCTAGGACATGTCTCCTCACCTGACACCCTGTGATGGTCCTTTCCCAAACTCTAGTGCCCTGCATTGCAGTTCCCCTTATGCCTGCCAGGCCTTCACTTCTTCTCACATTGCCTTTGGATGACCTTGTCTCTTGCTTCCTCATGAAGTGGTTCTGTTCCTATCATCCTCTGCTTCTGCAGCTTGTTCTGCTTCCCAGTCCAGGGCTTTTGTCTTCTGTTCCAGCACATCTGACCCCATGCCATCCCTTCACATCTCAGGCCTTCTCTCAAGTGACCTGTGAGACATCTTTCCATCACCCAGCCATCTCTTGCCACTGACCTTCCACAGACTGCCTTCTCCAACATCTCCTAATATTAGGGAGGCATGGGTCCCTCCTTCCCATTTCTTAAAATTATTTGCGGAGAAAACCGCCCAGATATAACTAAGGGCTCTGGTATGAGAGTCTTCTTGGTGGCTGTAGCTTAGCAACAGCATTCATGGAGAAGTTCAAGGTGTGGGGACAGACATTTAGCAGAACCTGCAGGAGTGAAGCCAAAGTGGGGAGAGAGACCTTCATCCCACCCACCGTCATACATTGCTGTTCCTCTAGTCTGCACACTCAGACGGGCCCACCCACAACTTCCCTCCAACAACCAATGTACAGAAGCAAGCACTCATCCAACACTCACAGTAACACACATACTCTCACACTCCTATCCAAGCATTCACATGTGTGCACACACTTCCATACTCGCATGCCTACAGAACATAAACATCCCACAATTACATAAACACACTTCCTCATCTGTGTTTATGTACACTTACACACATGCATACCCCCTTAGAGTACATTTGTACGCATTTATACACACCCCACAGCCACGCACAGGTTAGCATTAGTGCCCAACCCACGCACATCTCCCATCAGCCCTGACTTCTCGATCTCTGATCCTGTTCAGCCATTCTCATACACATACAGTCCAGTGATCAAACTTTTGCATACCTTTGTACACATGCAGACACATCATTTAGATTAGTTTATATATCTATTTATCTATATATATATATTTTTATATATAGAGATATATATTTATATCTATCTATCTCTATATATAGTTTAGACTGGATATTAGGAAGCATTTCTTTACAGAACGGGTTGTTAGGTGTTGGAATGGGCTGCCCAGGGAGGTGGTGGAGTCCCCATCCCTGGAGGTGTTTAAGAGTCAGGTCGACATAGCGCTGAGGGATATGGTGTAGTTGGGAACTGTCAGTGTTGGGTTAATGGTTGGACTGGATGATCTTCAAGGTCTTTTCCAACCTAGACAATTCTGTGATTCTGTGATTCATCATTTCTTCTCTACCATTTCCCACAGCACAAATTAGTTCCTAGTATTGCCCAGTCCCCTGCAACCATAGTTCTCACACGCTGGAGATTCCTTGACCTCCCTCTGCTCCCTACCCCCATCCTGTACTGATACATGCTTTATATCTCCTGTACCAGCCAAACATTACCCCATACAGAGATCAACTCATCTCAAAGACATTGTGTAATCTCAGGAGAGCCAAATCTATAGCACCCCCCTCCCCTAAACACACAGAATGGTTCTGTTCATTTGGCCTTTTAAGTCCAAAGGCTTTTTGTTTATTTACAATAAGGCTTAGGGAGAGGAAAAGGGAAAGGGCATTTCAGCTTGTAAGAAACCCTGCCTCCAACCCATGCCTCTGTCTTCTTCTGTATGCTTGTTACATCTTCCAGCAAGGCACAGAGGCACCAGGAAAACTCTGAAGAATGCAAGGTGCAGGAAAGAAATGTCCCATTTGCTCTCCCAGGTAAGTCTCATCAGCCTGCCCAGAGTCCATGAGGCCCCTGGAAAGAAAGAGGAGGCTTTAAGCAGTCAGAGTGGTCTCTAGCCACGACCAGCATGGGTAGGAAAGTTGTCCCCAAGACTTATTGGAGAGCTAGAGAAGGGTCAGCCATTCATACAACTGGCTGGTATGTCTTCACTGCAGACACTTTTTCCTTCCTGTTTTTCTTTTAGGGTAAACTGCTTCTCATGTTTATAAGGAAGATAATCAAGGCACTGGGATGCCTATTTGTTGTATATGCCATTTGAGGATTTCCTTGAGGTGCCACAGTCAGATGGCAGCTGATGCCCTTCACAGTTGGGTCATCTAAGGATGGATCATGCAATCTAGGGCTGATCTTGCTCTCTCCATACTGTTAGTGCCCATCACCTCTTCAGCTCTCCCTGGATGCAGTCATTCCTTTACCTGGTACCACACAAACCTCAGGTGTCCCTTCCAAAGCCGAGAACAATGCCTTGCTTTTTCCACAAGTTCATGGAGCCCTCTTCATCTTCAAGAAGAGTCTTGGGCCTTAATATTCCCTTTTATCATTGCCTCCCATCGCCTTTGAGGCGGAAAAACACAGAGGGTGAAGGGGATCCCATGCCTCAATGTCTCTTTCCCCTGTACCATCCCTTTCATCATAAATAACTGATGTGCAACTTGTTGCTCTTTTCGCATCCCACAGGCTCCTCAGGGAGCGGTTTTTGCTCATTGCTTTCTCCTTCCCCACTGCTTAGAGGATGCTCCTGCCTGTCATTACCATTCTGGGTGATCTTGCTGATCTCACCCTCTTCCCCTTCATCATCAGTCTTCTCTGGGGGGCATGCTGGCACCTCCTGGCTCTGGACTCGGCGGGATGGCCTGAAGATGGCCCTCCGGAAGCCCTGCTTGAAGCGGTAGGAGAGAAAGCCATAGATGATAGGATTGGCACAGCTGTTGGCATATGGCAGCACCACCACGAGGAAGTAGACACCAAAGAGGGATGGCTCCTCTGGCAGTGGGCAGACGACATTGATTATGTTGAGGACATAGAAGGGGAGCCAGCAAAGGACGAAGACAGCCACAACAGCCACCACCATGCGAGTCACTCTACGCTCTGAAAGCTTGTGCTTGGAGGACAGAGCCCTCACCCGCCTGCCAGAGGAACGAACCTTCACAACGATAAGAAGATAGCAGAGACATATCACCAGCAGTGGCCCAAAGAAGCCCAGGGTGGCAGTGTAGACGATGAAGCCAGCTCTCCACACCGAGGCAGGCTCTGGCCACTGGATGTGGCATGTACTCATCCCTAAAGGGACGTCTGAGAAGACAACCACAGGCAGCACCACTACAGAAGACAGAACCCACACAGTCGCACTTACAGCCTTGGCCACCCGTGCTGTCCGCCATTTGGAGGACTTCCCTGGATGGACCACGGCCAGGTAGCGATCAACGCTCATCACCGTCAGGCAGAAGATGCTGGTGAACTGGTTGATCGCATCCACAGCCATCACCAGGCGGCACATGAAAGACCCAAATGGCCAGTAGGACAGGGCATTTTGTGCAGCCAGGAATGGCAGGCCCAGCATGAAGAGCTCATCAGCTAGGGCCAGGTTCAAGATGTAGACATTGGTCACCGACTCGCTCACAGAGTGCCGCAGGACCACATAAATGACCAGAGAATTCCCAGCCAGCCCCACCACGCAGACAATGAGGTAGACCAGGGGTATGAGGACACTGCTGACAACCACACCAGGGCTGGCGGTGGTGGAGCCGTTGGGGGTGGTGAAGCCTGCCCAGCTGCCAGAGGCATTCCCCTCCTCCAGCACTGCCGGTGTGGGGAGGCTGAAAGCGGAAGTGTCCATAGCAGAGGCAGGGAAGAGGGTGGGGGGCAGTGTCCTTGAAGGATCAGCTAGCAATCTGGAGGTGAGAGGAGGAGAAAAAAGCCATTGATACTGGGGACATGACAGCTGAACAAGCTACAGATAAAATTACCACATTAACTGTGTGTAGGTATGGACAGACATGGGAAGTCGAGGTGAGTTTGTGGATGCTGGCAGCTGCTGGAAGATGCAGGACAATACTGACCCCATCTAGTCCTGGGAGACATAGTGGGTGTGGAAGGACAAACAGGGACATGGCTTAGTGTGGGTCAATGGATCCTCTCCCCTAGGGAAAGAGCCTCTGGGGAAAGAATCACAGACTAGGATGCAGACAGGGAAATTCCTCATTTTCTGCTAACGGCTCCAGTACTGAGGACAGTCACCAGGGGCCTGATTCTCATTTATGAGTGGCAGGTGCCTTACGAACAAAAGGGGGAAGAGCATCCAATGACAAAGTGCCATTCCAACTCTGGCCCCCCCATTTACTGAGTATCTTTCTGCTTGCTGAAGCTCTTATTTGGGCTGGCCAGATTATCATGGGGTTGTTAGCCCCACCAGCAGGAATGAAAGCACCACCACTCTCAATCCAAGCCGAGAGGCTGAGCTCAGCACCTGAGCTGGAGGGTAGTTGGTTTGTGTAATGCCAGTTTGAGAGTAAAGGAAGAGCCAGATTATTCTGGGTACACCAAGAGGGATCAGTCCATATGTCTCTCATCTCTTTCTCTCTTGTTTTCACTCTCTCTGCTTCCATACCCTGCAACACACTGCTAATGGAAGAGGCTCTGCCTGCCCCAGCTGTTTGCAACACCAAAGCAGTGTCCCAGCCTTCCTCATCTGAGGTGCCCAATTGCCCATCACATCAGGGTTTGGCATGGAAACAGCACTCAGCTCACTCAGAGGAAGCCTTGAACAAACAAGCTCTCCATTCACCACTAGCTATCTGCTGACACTGGGTGAGAAGCTGCAGGGAGAGAAGAGAGATAAGGGAAGGATGTACATTTTGTCTTTTTTCAGGACTCCAGATATGTGAGATACAGAGCCCAGCACGTACTCCAGACCAGAGACACCCTGGAAAACCTTATGCAGGGGAGATCTGTGATGCTTTCAGGATCACTCAGGCTTTAGCAAAATTTTCTGGAGGTGTGGACTGGCAGGGTCATCTTCTTGGAAGGGAGGATGACCTGATGGAAGAGAACAGGGACCCTGAGGCTCACCTTTACCCATCCCAACAAATCTCTTAGGGATCTGAAGCTCCTTTATTACTGGAAATAAAACTGGGGATCTTAAAGGAAAGGACTCCTAATATTAGCTACTTTCCGGAGGCCAGAAACACTCCAGAGACTTTTCTCCCAGGTGGGTTCCTCTGTAGCATCACAACTTTCTTCACAAATGTCTTAATATTACAGATTTTATTCTTTTTTGTAGATGTCATTCCAACTTCTGGAAACCTTAGGGGAGACCTGAGCTTTAGATGTATTCCTTGGATATCAGATAGGCAAACCTAACAGACTCCACAGATGTATCAAATCTTGTGCTGAAAGAACCTCATCTGACAGGCCCCATAAAAACACAATTGGACAACTATGTCTTAAGGCCATTTCTGCAGGCTGTTGCATAAATGTTCTCTGCTATACTTAAATGAGCTTTGAAGAGCTGGAATTGTTTAAACTTTTTTTGCAGGTGCCTCGGGCCGTGACACACTGTCCTGATAGAAGCCTGTCTCTTGGGGTCCTGCAGTACTGGGTTGTCCCACACATCATGAGTGACTGCAATGAATGGGCAGAGTAGGAAGTAATTTGAAATTCTGTTTCTAAGCTCAAGGATTTTTCTTCTCATATTTTTTTCCAGTGCTGTTCCAGTGACACAAGTCACTTGCTGGAGGAAAGAAGAGGGCAGTGGCTGCTGTGGGGACAAAGATCCTTGCAAAGGGTGGTAGAAACCAGAACATTATGTTCATAAAAAGATGATCCTCTTAAAGGTGGGGACATAGTTAGGAATCCCTTTGGATGTTTCTCCTGCATGCAAAGGAATTTCCAAAAAAAAATCATTTGGAGACAGAGACCTATAAATATCAAATATGGATGGGGACACTCATGCTAGGGCTGAAGAGCATTTGGGAAAGTGCCTGGGGCCCAGATGTCAAAGCTGATTGCTCAGGTTCTGGTTTAGCAATACAGTAAACCCAGCTTCAGGGCTCCAAAAGCCCTATCTCAAATGCTAAGGCATACAACACAAAGCACTGATTCACTATAAACTCGTTTTGCTGCTCAGACAGCTGCAGTGGAGAAACTTTGTCTTTAAGCATTCTAACTTTGTCATGTACCACCTACCATCTCAAAATGTCGTATCACACATTCTGGCTGGTTTGGCAGCTCAACCACTGAACACCAGTGCCTCATCTGGGTTGGATCCACTCTGCTGGCTGCTTTGGCAGCACCTGCATAGGTAGGAATTGATTGAGGAACCTTGGCCTCAGACTGATAGTGTGTTGGCATCTGCTTGGGGTCCGTCCCTGATGTGGATAGCACCTGTTGCAAGAGGCTTGGGATCCCCTAACAGGTGCTGCCAGAATATGCCTATTCCATACATCTGGAGAGCAAGAGAAAGTCAGAGAGGTAGGAAGAGATGGTAAAATTGGTGCTATACAAAAAAAAAAAAAAAAAAAGAAGAAGATATATTTCTGCACTGAATGAGAGGAGGTGGATGCTAAAAGCTAAAGCTAGACCTGGTTACAAAACAGAAATAGAAGCTGGGAGGGGCCACAGAGTCCAATAACCTGCAACCCCTCTTGCCACCCTCTCCTCCCATCCACCTTGTTTCCCATGGCCCTGCTCCAGCTCAGGATTCCATCTGCCTCACCTCGGGGCTGAGCTCTCTGATGGGGACCAGGCTGGGCTGGCACAGTTGAGGGGTCGGGGTTGGGGGCGGGGGGGTCGGCAGGTTTCCTTCTCTGGGACTGCAGAGTTAACTTCTGCATGGACTCATGCCCGCGGGAGACATCTGGGAAGAGCGGGCAGAGCCGCCTGGTACTTACGTGTCGTCGGGATGTACATTTTCCTCTGTTCCACTGGGAGAATCCGTGTCATGTTTTTCCCCTTCCCCTTTCTTAAAAGCAAATGAGCAAAGCGGTCCCAGGAGGGAGCGAGTCCCATCACGCACTACCGGAGACGCAAGTCCTTCTTCCTGGCCCTGCCCATCGCCCCCTCCGTGACCGTGGGAGCGGGGCCCACTGCCGTGCCCGCTGGTGGCCGGCGGGGCTGGCGGCCGGCCGGGGATGCGCCGGCCCTCGCCCTCACGTCGGCGAGTGTCTCCCCCACGGTCCCCTCGCCATCAGCGGGAGAGGGGGCTCGTCTGCCGGGCTCGGGCAGACGGAGTGGAGTGGCGGCTACCGGGACACGGATGCCGACAGCCAATGGGCGCCACGCACGAAAACACCGGCAGGAGAAGGAGAAGAAGAAGGAGGGGATGGACGATAGGGCAGGAGAACGGAGAGGAGCGGGGGGAGAGAGCGGGATGGAGAATAAAAGGGGGAGAAAGAGGTGCAGGAGAGGGGCAGCACAGAGGAGGGGAGGATGGAGGAATGGGGAGTGCGGTGAAAGAAGCTGGGGACAGTGGAGGGGAGAGGGAGAGAAAGAAGAGAGGGATACAGAGAGCAGCTCTGTGGTGGGAGAGAGGCGTGGTGAGGGAGGGGGGACTCGGCTCGGCTCCCCTAGTCGGGGGGAGTTGTGGCAGTGCAAAGCGCCCTGTGAATGCCCATGGGCGCACAGGAGAGGGTCTCCCTGTTCCGAAGATCTTGCAGGCGGGATTGGTGCTGCTCAGAGCTGCAGGGACACGGCAAAGCCTTCTGGCTGGCAAGATGCTGAGAAACCGGGGTGGATGCTGAGCACACAGACCCTTCTCCCTTCTGTTCTGCCCTACGAGCACCTCCAGATGGATGGAGCTGAGGGCAGATGGGCTAACTGGGGGGCTGTCTGTCTCAACTATCTCCCTCCCCTGGCTCCATGCACGATCTCATGTCTTTTACATCCTCTTTGGGAAAAAGGTCCAGTTCAACAGCTCCAAACTCTCCTACCAGATTTCATCTCTGCTGCAAGGAGTGGACCCAGAAGAAATGGGGCAGGGCAAGAAATTAAGCTCCTTTGTGTGAGCAGTTCTCCCAGGAAGGAAATTAGGATTTTCCCATCCCATGCCCTGCTCAAAGTGCTTCCCTGTAGACCTCAGCCCTTTCCCTGCCCTGCAGCCAACATCAGTGACTCCTTGTGCTGTGTTGTCACCCAGCTGTTGACATTTGGCACTGCTGTTATGATCATTTGAGCTCCTAGGGCCAATTCCAGCCTTCACAGAAGTAGGGAGTATCTCTGCGAGAAGAACATAGCCAGGGTCTAAAACCTGGCCTTCCAAACCTGCTCGAGCAATTTTATGTCCAGCCAGTGCTGCTCAAAGGTGAACAGGTGAAGGCAGTATAGGGCTTCAAAGCTGTCAGGACACCTTAGCCTTGATCTTGGCCACAATGCTGTCTGGAGACACATAGGAGAGACGAGGCTTCACTGGGGGAGGAATGGCATGGGGGCAGCACCCAGTGGCTGTCTTTGTCATGGCAGAGCAGGTATCTGCAGCACCATGCAGGGAGCCCCCAGGCTAGTGTCTTAGAAAACACAGAGCCATGCAACAGCAGAGCTCTACCCAGGCCAGCTACTCCCTGCAGGATTTGTTAGCATAAGCACAGTCATGGGATCACAACTTCCAGGTCTCCAGCTTGCTTCCTCAATGCTCAGAGTCCTGCCCCATTCTCTCCAACAGGGTTGTGCACACTGTTCAAATTGTGTTGGAAGGAGAGCTCAGCCTGTGCACCTCCACAGGAAGGCAGTGTGGAATAATTACTGAAGGTGACTTAGAAATCAAACCTATATTAAAGGCACGGCATTGTTCACACATTAAGGAAAGACATAACATCAAAGAAGCTTCCAGGGTGGAGCACAACTGGTATGCAAGGAATCTATTCCACAGTAGTTCCCTGGATGACACTGCCTGCAAAATAGCATGGAGGGTAGAGTGGTGTGAAGGTTCTATGGCCAGACTCTGTGAATCACGGCAGAGATGGGAACTTCATGGTACTATGGTACTGATAAGCTGCATATTTTCCACCCTGGGTCAGTAGTCTGTCATATTTTGACAAAATACACCTCCATCCCAAAAGCTACCCTCTTCCGAAGTGCGACCACCCCTCACTGAGCTTGCGCCCTGAATTTTTGTTAATCTATACCTTTAAAAGCAAAGCAGGAGAATCTTACACCAATCATACTAAAAGTATGTGTGACTAGAATCACTCAAGCTCCACCTTGAAGATAAAAAATTGCATAAAAATGGCCTGAGAAAGGGAGAATGTTGGGGGAAGATAGCATCATGAACAAGTCAGGGAAGACACTGCCTCTGACTCCTGGGATCAGTCGACAGGCTGAACCTCTCTTTGTCCCTCCATAGGGATAACTTTGGGTAAGATCCAGACTATCCCGAGTGCTTGCTCGGAAAACTTGGAAATCTCTCTATATAGAGTTGCTTTTTAATTTTGCACGCTGTATTATTTATAATCTCAATATTTGCATGTGCTTTTGCAGACAGTATATTTATTACCAGCAATCCATAAGAACCTGTACTTCTGTTGCTTTAATAAACTGCACTACTCATTAAGCTAGCCACAAAAGTTTCTCATCGGGCGCCACCAGACTCTCTAAATCTGGCTGTGTGAGTTCATGGAGCACGACTAAGCTGAAAGTGCAGTGTGCTGTTAGTGCATCCGTAATCATGATAGTTCAATAAGTTGAACGTGACCAGACCAATAGTGACAAACTGGATATCACTCAGAATCTAAACCTAGCAGCCCCAGCCCCTCTGCCATCTGAGGATAAGCTGGAATGCAAGGGGGTTTATTTTCTGCCAAATTACTTTACCCTTTAACAGAACAGGCAAATACATCAATTTTGTTTCGTTCCCATGGTAAGCCTCTCCTCTCTGCATTGCTGTAAGTACAGGGGACAGGGCAGACTGAGAAGGTAAAAGCCAAGGCTTGAAAACTGGGGAGGAAGTAATAATCCACTGGGAAATCATTGGTTTGGGTAATGTTTAGGATGTTTAAAGAAGGCTAGATCCCAGTCTCAAGGGCCTTGTGTCCCTTGCTCTTCCACAGGTATATGTCCACACCAGAGATTTCATTTCTGCTCTTCTGGACTTATGTTGACACAATTTACATTACCTTTGGATGAGACTTGGGCAATCCATCCGGCAGCCCATGTGCAATGCAGACATTTATGGAACTTGGTGCCACAGGATGTCCTCTGGGTTTGCTCTGGACATTATCAGTGGATAACATGTCACATCACTGAACTAACTGCCTTACTCAGATCTGACCATGAATTGAATTTGCAGAAATTTCCCTCACAGCAGGGTACATCAAGGACATCAGTGTGGCAGGTTGTTGCTGACACTACTCATGTGCAGGAAACACATGTTCAGGAAGCAGTCTTTGAAACTCAGAAGTCGTGCTGCATCGGGGAGTAGTAAACTGGCTCAATTCCACAGTGCCCTCCTAGGACTGCAGGATTTTGCAGTACCAGTCATTGCACCCTGAACCCTTCTCCCTCCCACAAGCAGTGGCAATAGCAGCTGCCCTGTAACACTTCTTACTCTCAAGTCTCTGCAGTGCATCAGGAAGGCAGGTGCTCACAGCTGCCAGATCCATAGTACCATAGGGACCACTCTCTTCAGCTTAATTTTAGTGACTTGGAGGCAATTTGTCTGGACTGGTGACTCATTCCTTGCTCTTTTTTTTTTTTCCCCTGCCCTCCCCCTTCGTGTTCTCTGTCTGTCTGTGCCTGGCAGCGTGAGTGAGTGACGGTACCAACACAACTGCGTGTGATGTGAGCTTAGGAGAGTTAATGCAGAAATGTTTTGGTGGAAGGGTGTCCCCAGCAACCTGTAGAGGCAGTCCTCACGGAGAGGAGTCTGGGCCAGGGTGTCCTCTCCCAAAGTCTGCATCTCATCCTCTGTGTGTCTTGGAGGGGAGGCAACTTTTCTTTTGAACACATGGAGGCTGATAAGAGAAAGGGCAAAAGCCAAGGTGTAATCACCCTGCTGCCTTTGGCTGGCACACGATATTTGCACTTTACTGAGGAATGAGGGTGGGGCTCAGCTGAGAATTTAGCAACTCGGTGCATGAATCAGGCCTTGTTTTGTCATCCTATAGCGACTGGGGCTCCCCAGCACCAAGCTCAGTGTGGTGCTGCCTGGGTTGTCACTGCCAAAAGAGAGTCACAGCTGGCAGGTGCCTCCACCCTGGCCATCCCATTGCTCACTGCTTCAGGGCTTTGTCCCACTGAGGTGCAACACATCATGGACATGGCAAGAATTTATGGTCTTTTTATTGGGTCTTATTTACTACGTTGTAACCTCGGGGGTCAGTGAGGAAGGGAAGGGGCAGCTGGGGTGGGGTGAGTGTGGGGAAGTTGTGCAAATGGACAAGCCAGTGCTGCAGACCCACAACAGTCTTTCAAGCCAGCAGAAGTAAAAAGCGCAGTGACTGCCACAAGGTACTGAGCTCCAGGGTACTGGAGCCATCGCGCTCTCCTGTGTGCTGGGCAGAGCCTGGCATCAGGACGGGGCCGGGATCTGTAGCCAAAAACACGACAGACTTTGTGAAACCAACTTGGCTATTTTCCTGCTCCCCCTCCCTCTGCCCTGGTGGTGATGGGAGAACAAAGGGGCAGGGTCCCAGCTAGAAAGCTCTCACTCTTCTCTCTTCTCAGGCTCTGGCCAGATTTACCTCTCATCCTAAAGCTTCTCTCCTCCCTCTGCTGCCTTGCGTTGATGGGGAAGGGCAGGTGGGGACAACATGAGGAGTAAAGGAGTCCTGGGGGAGAAGCTGCTGCCTGCCAATGAACAGCAACACAAACCCCTCCTTGAGGTGAGCAGGACCTGGTAAGACATAGGGCCATTGGGCAACTGACATGAGTAAGGAACAGCTTTTTTTGTGTGTGTTCTATAGGCAAAGGCTGCAGGTTCACACCTCTCACAGCAGGTCATCCCTAGGGCAGCCTGGATGCAGTTCCATCTGTGGCAGAAGGTGACAGACAGTTCTTCTCTGTGAGGACAGAGGTGGAAAATCATGGGCCACCCAGCACCAGGAGATGGGGTCAAACCTGCCCATGGGCAAGCAGCAAGGAGAGGGAAGTGGTTCAGGGGTCTGTGTGGTCCATCATACAATGCCCTGTCCTTTCCTCAAGCAGGTCTGTTGTCTCCCTCTATCTTTGAGGGTGACCCATCCCACCAGGCACAGCAGGTTGTAGGAACCCAGTGGCTCTGATTATCTGGGTTCAGGAGCAGGAAAGTGCCACTGGTGTCGCTCCCAGGGATCCCTTTCAGACTTACTCTCTTACAGAAGGCTGCATGCACGTTTCTTTGTCCGGGTGGGTTGCGGACAGAGGACTGCTCGGATGGCCTCATCAAACACCGTCTTGAGGCCGCGCTGTGTCAAAGCTGAGCATTCAAGGTATTTCACGGAGTCTGTTGGAAGGAAAGCAGGTGCTGCAATGGGGTGGAAGGGAACTGGCATAGACAGTGGGGGTACCCAGGAGTCTGCTGCCAGGGGTGGTCAGAAAAGAAACACGCAGGAGGAATACCACAGATCCCATCAAGCAGAAAGAAATGCATGTGCCTGTGTCATCAACACATTTCTGGCTCACATCACTTCACAGCCACAACACCTGTTTTTTTTTTTTTACAGTGTCCTGAGGCACATACAGACCACCTAAACACCCCCTGAGTCTCGTCTTGAGATGAGGTCTCGAGTCTACTCAGGCTCATTCTCCAGTGTCATTCAGAATGCCTGGCCTCAAGCACCTCTGGTTGCATCTCAAATCACATGGCACCTCCCTTTTAGGACTCTGTACCCCCAAATTCTGAGAGACCTTTTTCTGGAAAGCAAGGCATCTGGCTCTTGCCTGAATTGAATAAACACGGCTCAAGTGACCAAAGCCATTAAGCATTGTCAGGACACACTTCACTCACTCACTCAGGCAGTCTTGACTTCAGGGCAAAGCTTGCCAGCTGTACAAGACCAGGGTTTGCCTATTCTCCATCCCTGTAGGCAGAGCAGAGCCATCGCATGAGGCTGGCTATGTTATCCTGGCCAGACACCCTCTCCTCCAAGGTCCCACTTGAAAGCTTCTCCCTCAAGCTGTGTTTCCCACCCTTTCTGCTATCTCTGCGTGCTGCATCTGAGAAGAGAGGTTATCTGGAACAGTTATTTGTGCATGTCCTGAAATACAGGAGAGAGCTGATGCCCCTGAGATGAATGGTGGGGTAAGACATGCATACTCAGGGTTGCATGTATAAGCGCCAGTAGTCAGAGGCAGGGACAGGAAGCTGCAGTTGCAACTCTTCCTGAGAGATGTTAGAAAACTCACTCTTCCGCCTCTTTCCGGATGTGGAGTAGAGGCCTCTGCCCACACAGCAGCTGCAGCTTTCACAAAAAATATTGGCCCAGATAGAAATAGCAGAGTAAAAGGGGAGGGGAATGTGCAAGTGTATATTTGTGTGTAGGATGGCAGCCAGAGAGAGGCAGAAAACAGAGGGCTGAGGGGTTGAGGCTTCCTCAAGGAGCAGATCTCCTTCCTGAGTCTCCTGAAGTGCATCTTGTCCCATGATCCTTGATGTGTCTCCCTGTGTCCCTCAGAGATACCACTGTGAGATACCTCCATGAAAGCCTCATTAGGTTGAGGGGAAGCCCTTATCTCTGCCTCTCTCCTTTCAGTAAGTCCAAGATGCTGCCCCAAGCACATACCAATTTCCTTGGCCAGAGCAAGGCCCTGAGGATATGTAATTGGGGATAGCTTCTTCTCCTTCAGCTTCTCAAGGGTGTCCTTGTCATCACGAAGATCCAGCTTTGTGCCCACAAGGATGATGGGAGTGCTAGGGCAGTGATGCCGCACCTCAGGGTACCACTAGCAAAGGAGCAAAATGGCAAAGATGTGAGAAGATGTCACACATATGGGCATGCACAAGGGAAACAGAGGGACCCCTGAAAAAACATCAGCAAGACAGCTAATGCCCTGTCCTTCCTTACAGCCCTTCCATCCAGTGTTGGGCACTATAGCCTAGTCCAGGCCAGCTCTTGCTGCTGGGTCCTCAGGCAAAATCCTGGAAGTGATAGGAAGGAAATACTATGCTGTTCTCCTCTCCATCAATCTCTCCCTTCTTCCCTCAGTTCCCATCCAAAGGCTGTGGGTACCTGCTTCTCATACCCTATGGACTGGTCCTGTGTGCCTCTGCTGCAATAGTCTTGGCTGAAAGATGCCATCAGAATATAAGCCTGTGGTGTCACAGCTCAATAGGCCAGCAAGATGAATACTAGCCCTTCAATAGGGCTGGCCACCTTCTTTGAGATGACCCAGAAAAGACATCTGAAGGAGGCTGATATTTCATTCCTTCTGACTGACACAAAAAAGATATTACCTCTCTGAATCTAGATGTGCTATTAGCAGTCTCCACCTGAAGTCAGTCTTTTTGCAAGACCACCATCAATCTCACCCTTCTCAACCCCTGATGGACCAGGATACTTTGTCTCACCTTAGCACGGACATTTTCGTAGGATGCTGGGCTGACAAGGGAGAAGCAGATCAGGAAGACATCCTGTAGGCATACAACCATGGTGCATAGTTAGGATGAGAGCATGGGATTTCATGACAGGAGGCAAGGAGGGAAGAGAAGAGCTGGGTGGGCAGGATCCTCCCTCTGCAGCAGAGGGTCATGTTAGGGAAAGCTGTCTCTCACAACATAACACAGTCCTGACTGCTGCTAATTGCCTCTAGAGGAGAGAAGGATATTTCCTCCCCGACTCACGGTAACCATAGCCACCATTATCAGAAGAGCCACACGTTTAACTATGAGGATGGGGTTTTTGCGGTACACACTCATCCTCATGGGAAACGGCTTGACAGCATCCTCCTCATTTCTCACAGAACACCAGAGAGCTTTCAGGCCAGAATAATTTTGCCTGCCTGCTGTTGAGACAGAGCTGGGCTCAGTCCAAAAAGTGCACAGGCAGGATGCAAATGAGTTTCGCTTATTCACCTAAACACTTCTCCTGGGCATGGCAGAATTTAGCCTTCCATTAAAAACAAAACAAAACTAAATAAAACCAGCTCTTCAGGGTTAAAATTATTTCATCCAATTTCACCTAGCTAAAACAAGGGTGTCAGGCCCAGCCTATCCATTTCCATACTTCTACAACTATCAGAGGCAAAAACCTTGGAGAACAGTTCCCCCACATATCCTTGGGATGTGTCCCAGGGTGGGTGAAAGCATGTTGTTGCTTGCACTGACTGTAGAAGGAGCCTAGGGCAAACAGCTTGTACCAGGTGTCTGACTTTCAAGTGGCTGAATCTAGCTGAAACAAATAGTGCCCTCAATTCCTAGTCCTTTTGGCTGCAATGGCAATCTTCAGACCAAAGCCTGAGGCATCAGAGTCTTTCTGAGCTTGCCAAGAGACTGCTTGGATCAACATCCTCCAGGGAAGGTAATCTTTAAACCCTGAAATTACTCTGTCAACATAGTAAAAAAACTGGTGAATGCAGTATCTGACACATCCATTTGTTCTGCTAGAGGCTTGGGCTTAGTTGAGGCATCAGCAGATCAAATACATGTGTCCACCTATCAGATCTCTTTTAAAAGGCAGAAGCCAGAATAATGGGGTTCACAGAAATGTAAGAAGCTCCTGCCTCAGCTCCTAAATTCCCTGAGCCACTTTAATTTTGCAAAAGGAGGGGTTTTTACCAGAGCTGTGTAAGGCATCCGCCCCACACTGAAATCAGTGCCAGCTGGTCTTATAAGTATCTTCAGCTGGGCTCATAAGTAGCATTGAAGATCTCAGTTTTCTTGCTAAGTTATACCAGTAATGAAGTTTAGATAAAGGCTCCAAAATACCCTTAGATGTCTTTTACCTTTAGCTTTTCAAGGCACTTGTATATCAGGTATTCTCAGAAAAGGGCACAGAGAGACAGGAACAGTCCTGTCACTGTTTTATGGCAAATGTTGATTTTTGCAGCAGGGGACAGAGGCATATCTGAGGGAGGAACAAGGGAGGAGGGGCATGGAGTGTGACCCACCGTCTGAGGGTAAGAAAGTGGCCTCAGCCTGTCATAATCCTCTTGTCCAGCAGTATCCCATAACCCCAGATTTACAGGTTTGCTGTCAACCATCACATTGGCGGAATAGTTATCAAACCTGAAATTCAGAGACACAGGCCATGGCTCAAACAGGAGAAGAGACACCTCTTCCAATAGCGTACATGGGATTTACTAGGTGCACCCAGGAACAAAGGGTAGTGATTCCTCTTCTCAGCTCACTTGGGTGATTCTGGTTTCCTGTGAACTTCAACCTTATGGACTTCCCATTCAGCATCAACCTCCTCCCCATCACCCATCTGTGCTGGATAGGTGCCTTGGCTGCAGCTCCACCTTTGTAACCTTGCATGCAGATCCATAAGCCCTTCTTTCCCCAGCATCCTTCCTACAACTGTGTCTGCTCTAGCCAAGCTCTTGTCTGTCTTTTGTGCTCTAAAACCCATCTTTCTTCTTAAAAGTGAAGAAGAAGAACCCATGTCTCTGTAGGTCCCCCAGAGTCCTGCATTCCTCAACACCTGTGCTGGAACTGAGGCCAATATGTCAAGGTGTGTCCCCTTACTCTTTGACAACCCAGCATGAAATATTTGAGAACAGCTGTCAGGATTGCATGCTTGGGAGTAAAGACTTAGTGGAAAAAAGGATATTAAATCAATAGAGATGTTCTCCCACTCATCCTAGAGAATTTTATTTCTAGGATGAGGGGGAGAATTTATGTTCCTTTTGGTACATTTTTTTTTCAAGCTAAGGTGAGGGAAATCAGTGATAGGAAGGAACCAACACAAAGACCTTGTGAATGTGTTCACAGCATATGCCACCATTGTAAGATAAGTCATGCAGTTCAGTAGCACAAAATGGCATCCCTTTCACGTTTCCAGACACAGGCCTCAGACAGGAGGAGAAATGGTGTGTGACACACAAAATGCATAGCCACTTCATGGCTACACACTAGGAAGAGGTGGTGCCCTTCCACAAACCAGCATCTGAGAAAAGATGGGTTCTTGCTGGCACAGCCATTGTTTGCAATGTCTGTTGCACATTGGTCCTGAGAAAAAAGTGAGTCTCAGGTTTTCCTGCACCCGTCCTTCCCAAGGAATCCGAACCTCAGCTGGCAGTCTGACACACTGTGCCTAGCTCCTTTTCTCACCTCAGGGACAGTATAATCCCAGTGGTGTGGTATGAGTGCGTGTGGTGCGCATCCCCAAGCATATCTCCTTGCACTGTGGGGAGACAAATGCATTGACCGCTCAAACTAAAGCAACCCTAAGCTTGCTCCTTATTCCTACAGCTTGCAGGTCTGTCCCAGCCTCATGCATACGTCTGCTGGATTGCATAGTGCTTCTACTCCAGCATTGAGCTGAATTCTGCACTCTTACCATCAGGGTTATCAGTGCCTGCTCCAGTGACAGTGGGTGCCTTGGGCAAGGAGGAAAGTGGGGACCCCTGTCCATCCAACTGCCTTCTCTTGGATCTGGCCCAGTTTTTCTAGTCTGGTTGTTTTGCCTATCAGGACCTCATCTGCTACTTGTAAACTTAGCTGGCAGATAGAACCGCGAGTTGGTTTGTGTCTCCCAAATATCTCATTTATACAAGGGTTTTATAAGGCCACTTGCGGTTCTGGTGAAAAGTGACAGATCTGAAGCATAGAGGCACCTTCGCTGGTTTGGCAGCCCTTCCTCTGCTGGCATGGAGATTGCGACCCTGCCTTCAGAGTGCAGAATGAGGGGTTTCTGCACCACTTTGCATCCTGCTTTCCATGCCTCCCACCCACCCCAGGACCTGTTTATGCATTACTCACACAGTGGGGATGTATTCTCCTGGGAAGGCATTGGTGGTGTAGCTGATAAGGAGACAGGTTTTCCCCACGGCTCTGGAAGAGAAAGAAAAAATAGCACAAAGTCATAGTACTGCAGGCAGTCTTGCTAGGGTGAGATGGAGATGGGCAATCCTTCCACACCTCTAAGCTAGCCCTTTCAGGAGACCCCTGGAAGCAGAAACACATTCACAGAACCAGACAGCGCATAACCATAGGTTAGACAACTGGCAGGAAGAAAGACAGGATGTCACCCAGAAATGTTTGTTGTCTTTGAGCATGAAGGCTTGTTTTTATGGTCTGGTACAGAGATCACTCAGCTAAAATGCATCCACTCTGAGATGGAGATGAGAGCCCATTTTACAGCACGTGCACAGTGCTGTATGCTCACAGCCAGGGTGGACTGATTTGGTGCGGGAGTGCCATGACCAAGCTGCCCAGCCAGCTACAGACCCTGAACACAGGCACTCCTGCCTGCTTCTACAGCTGCTGTGGGTAGGGCCTGATGGCACCTCTTCTTGACTTAGCCACAACACCTTTCAGTCTTACCGGTCTGTGGTAAGCTGCAGCATCACCCACAGAGAGAGCTGTAAGCATCCAGCAAGGTGCCTCTCCCTGTGGCTGCTCGAGGCTGCTGGTGGTGTTTCTGAGCTAGAAGCTGGTGCTTTGTCTCTCCTCAGCTTCCCCCACACCCACGCTGCAGCAGGGTGGAGTGCAAATAAGCCAACACAGGAGCACAGCCCAGACTGAGTGAGGGCATTGGTGTGAAGGAGGTAAGAAAGGGGGCAGTAAGGCCATCAAGGGGAGGAGAAGGTGAAGCCTGTGGTGAGGGAAAGAAGTGGAAAGAAACTGGAAGAAAATACAGTAGCCATAACAGGCGTGGGAAGAAGAATCCTTCTCCTGCTGGACTGTTATTGCTGAGGTCTGTGTGGCTTGGGAAAGTCTGGCCACGTTTCAGTTACAGCATGTGTAATAATGGAGATGATGAGAGCAACCTGCCTCCTCAGCCTGCAAGCACAGCCACAGGGTGAGGAAGATGTCTTTTCTAGGGGAAATACTGGAGTCCCATTGCTGGGGAACTCCAACCATCTCAGCTGTACCTGCTAAATACCCTGATGCATCACTGCATACCTGCCTTTTTGTGTGCCCTTGACAAGCAGAGCTGGCATCTTCACCCTGATCACGAGGCACCTGCCTTGGTCACTGCACTGTGGGGCAGCCGAGGAGGAAACTGAGCTCTTCTGCATGCTCTGACACTGGTTTCTTCCTTCTGCCACCTCCCTTTCTTAGATCCTCCTCTCAGTCCCTTCTCTTTTCCCAGCTCCTTTGTTTCCCTCTTATCATAGAGATAGTGAGGGAGGGTCATGGAGGCTTCCTGAAGCTCTACCGATAATGGCTATGGGGATCTATGGGACTGTGGGTGGGTCAGTCATGGAAGTGGGGATAGTTTTGAATTAGTGTGGTTGAATAGAGAGGAGCACAAAGGGTCGGCAAAAGAGTGAAAGTTACAACAAAGTTATTGAGAGAAGAGGTGAGGTTAGTGGCACTTGCAGGTTCCTGGGACTGAACTCAGGGAGTGTTAAGAGGTCAGTGATGTGTGATAGAGGAGGCTGTGGGGCCAGAAGAGCTATGGGGAAACATGAGGGGCTTAGCTGAGTGACAGCAAAAGGTCCTGTGGTCGGTAAGGTTGCACAAGCGAGGGTGACATGGCTGGTGTGGCTGGGAGGGAGGTGAAGGGTGGTGAACTAAGAGCTCAGAGCGATGGGAAGACTATTGGAGCGCTGTGTTGCAAGATGGTGAGAGAGGCCATGCAGTGTACAGAGAAGGAAAATAACGGCACAGAAGACATTTAAGAGGAGTTGTGGTCAGAGGGGTTGAGAGCAGGATGTGTTGTGGGGTTAGCCATGATATAAGGGGAATGCTGCCTTGAGGGATGGCTACAGAGTTGGTGCAATGTGTGAGGGGGAAACTGGGGGATTAACAGGGCAACAGAAAAATGCCCAGTGGAGTTGTTCATCCAACTCTAGCTTGCAGCCTTCAGGGGACTTTTCTTAGAGGTAGAGGTGTTTATGTGGGGCTCTGTCCTTCTTTGTGTTTCTCCCTGTCCCCTTGCCCCATCCCCTGAGAATGTCTAACATGTACTGTTACGTGTGCAGATGTCTTCTTCCCCAGGCAAGTTTTGAAGGAGGAAGTGACTGAGAAGCAGGGCTGCTGCATATGTCTCTTCATCTGCTACCTGATAGCTGCCCCAGATAACAGTCTCCTAGCTGGGAAATGAATTAACCTACTCCGAGCTAAATGTGGACTCTCCTCCCCTCCCTCCCTTGCATCTACTCATCCCACAGGGCAAGAAGAGGCCCTGTCCACCCCACCCCTCCCACCTCCAGCAGTAGTGACTGCTTCACTTATTGGTGGCTTAGATCAGACCATTTCCAGGGAACGGGGGACATGGGCAGTGCCGCCATCATGCTGTGGAGGCATGGTTGTGTTACCTCCCACTCCCAAAGTGGCATATACTTGTGCCTATCTCAGTGGAAAGAGCTCCTTCTCCTTGTGTCCAGAGAAACCCCTTGCCAAAGAGTCTCTCCCGCACCCCGATACGGAGATGATGTACTGAGAAAAGCTGAACACAGAGATACTGGCAGACATCTCATCAGGACCATAGTGCTGTGCCCTCTCCCAGTCAGTCCCAGCAAGCAGATGGCTTTCAAGGAGCCATTCACCTGCAGAAGAGTGCTTGTGCCTCTCAGGTTTTAAATCTGACTCTGCCTACAGGTTGAATCTGGCAGCAACACAACCACCTCCTGTGTGTGGACAGACCTGCTCCACTTTTCAAGCCCCTTTTGCAGATGCCCTTCAAAATGCCCTCTTCCACACCCTTCCCAGAAGAAGGTCCCTTGCCCTGAGGAGGGAAGAGTGAGTGAGAGAGGGAACGCAGTCTGCAGGAGGTCAGAAGCAAAGCTGGGGAAGTTTCACCAAGCAGCCTTCTTTCTTGCCCCTTGTCACTGCCCCTCCCTCCCCATATCCGCAGCAAACCAGCAGGGTACCTACCCGTCTCCCACCACGACACACTTGATGGCTTGCATGTCCCTGGACCCGTGGTGGAGGACAGCGCCCGGGGCAAAGGAAAGTCAGGCCAAGGCAAACAGCAGGGAGAGACAAGCAAATTTGGGTATCAACCCTTGTGCTGCAGTGAGCAGCAGGTTGCAGGGAGGGAGGAAGTGGAAGAGGGAACTTTACTATCACCCTCAGGTCCCTCCTCCACTCCCATCTCAGCAGCAGCTCTGCGGTTGAGGCCGTTAGCTGAAGGCGGGGCCTACATGACTTCATGGTTGGGATGATGACTGCTGTAATTTTTTTTTTCTCCCTGCGTGTCTCACCCACTCCCTTCCCACCCCATCCCAGCGAATGGCTGGGGGCATCCAACTGCTTTTACAGGCGAGGTGAACAAGGGTTAGAAGTGGGGTGAGAAAGTGGATTTCCTCCTCCCTACTTTATCATCCAAACTTGGGAGGAGGTTTAAGCAGGGAAGGGAATCTGAAATGGGAGTAGTGGGGTGATGTGGGGCAATGAATATGAAACATCACAAGGAACAGTGTTTTCTGTGAAGGCTGAACAAGTAAGTTAAGCAGCCTCTAGGAAGCAACAGCCACTCCATGGCTGCTCTATCCCTTCTCTCCTGTGGTGATAAGGTCCTGCCTCACTTCCCCACCTGCCCAGATTACTAGTACAAAGAAGTATTTTGTGAACCTGTGTGTTGACCATGAAGTGAAGCAAATGCATCAAGGAATGCAATGAACTGTTTTGTCTCCCATGCCAGTACAATGAGAGCCAAGACTGGTGGGTGAGAGGAGCCCCTGCAAACCAGCTTCTCCCTATCAACCCTCTCCCTTACTTTTGTGCAAAAGCAGCCAGTGGGAGATGCTGCCAGACATCTTCCATCTTGTCACAGAACCATAGAATAGTTTGAATTGGAAGGAACCCTTAAAGGTCATGAAGTCCAACCCCCCTGCAATGATCAGGAACATCTGCAACTAGATCAGGTTGCTCAGAGCCCTGTCCAACCTGACCTTGAATGTTTCCACGGGTAGGGCATCTACCACCTCTCTGGGCAACATGTCCCAGGGTTTCACCAACCTCATTGTAAAAAATTGCTTCCTTATATCTAGTCTTCTAGTTTAAACCCATAACCCACATCCTATTGCTACAGACCCTACTAAAAAGTCTGTCCTTATTTTTCTTATAAGTCCCCTTTATGTATGGAAAGGTCCCAGTAAGGCTTCCCCGCATCCTTCTCCAGGCTAAACAACCCCAACTCTCTCAGCCTATCCTCATTGTACTCAGAAGATAGATAAAAGAATTTTAGAGCTAAGCAGCAAGGAGAAGAAGGAAGCAATCACCCTAAGAAAGAAGAGACAAGGAGCAGAAAGATCCCAGGATGCTCTATTCCTTCCTTTCCCTTCTCAAAATGAGGGTTTGCCTCCTCTTCCTTCCCTCTCCTTCCATGTAACACTAAGCCTGGAAAAGGGCGTATGTGTGCACATCTGTGTGCTCCAGTCTGAACTGATGAGTGGATGCGCAGGAGATGCATATTATAGAAAAAGGGGTGTGGTGACACAGAATTAATGAGAGTTTCCAGCCTTTGTCAGGAGGTCAGTTAGACCAAGAACAGTGGGTTTTCAGCTGGGATGTTCCTGAAGGAAGGAACTCTGATGGAAATTGTTTCTCCAAAGGTTGGTGACCTTTGTGCTGCTGCAGCCATAGGAGTCCGTTGCAACTGACCTGCTCAGGAGGAGAGCTCTCCCATCCATCACTCAGAACTGGCTGCAACCCAGAAACCTTCAACTGTGGAACATTTTCAAGTCTTGCAGCTATTTCAGAAGCACAAAGTGACCATCTGTACTAGGTGTTCCCTCTGTGGGTGGTAGGGAAGGGGGAGGAAGGAAACCCACTGACTCCTCTGCAAGTGAGAGCAGGAACAGGCCATAGGAATACAGGTCAGAGAAGAACAGAAGGGAGAGTGACAAAGGCTGTTACAGGGAGAGCAGCAGCAGGAAATGGGAAGGGCAGGCAGGCGCAGAATATAGGGACTCAGTCAGAAGAGAAGGCAGGTATATCTGGCCCTAGAGAATATGACCGATGGGTGGAGAAAAACTATTACAGCTCCCTGGACAATTGGACACATTGAGAGCTCTGTGGGAGACATTTGGGTGACAAGTGAGGGCCCAGGGAGCTGGAGCTGGTAGAGTTCCTAGGGATTCAGGGAGCTCTAGGTTGGGCATGCAACCTGGGACAGGCAATCAGGAAACTAACTCCTTTCTGGGCATTGTTGAAACCGCATTTGGAATCAGCTTCTCCAAAGGAACAGTTCCATTTTCACCAGATCTTTTCTCTGAAGGTTTACAATAACCCTCATGTGCCTGGGGAGTATCAGGATGGGGAGAACAGAGAGTGAACACCCTGGGGTAGGAAGGATGGGAACTGAGGGGAAAAGAGCTGGGGAGAGCTGGAGAATATATTGAGTCTTACCTGGGACAGAGTAACAGTCATGTGAGGATACTGGGGCTAGGGATGGGATTCAGGCTAAAGGAGACTGGATGGAAAACTGACCAGTGGCACAGTAGAACCTAGTGGCAGGGATGGACAAGGACCATTGACCTGCTGAATGTCAGTGTGTGCTTTTGTCCTTGTAGTCTGGCATATGGGCTTGTGGGACTGGCAGCATGAAAGGGACTGGGGAAGAAGAAGACAAGTTAAAATTGGTCGGAGTGGAGGAACTGTTGTTGAGACTCGATGTCCAGGTGAGCCCCATGTCAAAGACACTGTAGTACTGTATGGCCAACAATGAGCTGTGGAAGTCCTGGCAAGAATGTATATTTCCAGCCCACTTCTGGGCAAATTACTTTTTGGAGGGTAATTGCCTGCTACTTCTATGGATAGTCAGTTCTCATCCAAGTCATAGGTCTGTGCTGTGAATCTATGAACATCTCTTCTCCACTAGTGCCTCTGTAGAGGTATGATAGGGATCTCCATAAAGGCTTTTAGGGTGTTTCTTTCCATCATATTTAAATTAATAAAAATGGGATATTACATTAAAATAACACATATTGTAATCACTCTGAGAACAACTGGCACCTGCTACATTAAAACCTCTTGGTTATACCTGCTGCAGGCAAGGAAGGAAACCGCAGGAAATGGGCCCATAACCCCTAACTGAGCACATACAGATCTGTTGCTGCTTTGATGTCCTCTCACACCACCAAGAGGTGCTCTTGACATAAGTTTCCTTCTGCATGTGCAGTGGGACTGAGGGAAGGCAGGAACCCATCTGGGGTTTCTTGTTCCCTTTTCTGAGTTTAAAAAAGATGTTAATGGGAAAGAATTGCTCAGTGAGACAGTTTTGCTCTGAGAGACTGCTGGGGGTCACCTCCGAGTGACCCATCCGTGCTGGGTTTGCACGGTACCCATGTGGGATGGCAGGGAAGGGAGGAAATGCATGATACCTTTTTTCCCCTCACAAGGATCCAAAGCAGTGAGGACTGCTCCATCTCTCTCCTTCTTTCTGTAGGTTTCTGCTCCCTCGGAGAGGATGGGAAAAGGGTCAGGGGGCTCTTCCAGAAATGGTGTTTGCATTTCACAGCCCTGCATAGGAGGGCAGGAGCTGAGCAGGAGGCTTGTCCTTCAGCACAGAGTAACAGGAGGAATCCTTTCCTGGGGGGAACAGGAGGCCCATTTCTTTGCACACACAGGGCATGGCCACAGCAGGTATTCTCATTACCCTGGGCCCTGATAAGATCTATTTTCTGTGAGCTATTGCTCAGGCAATCCTGAGTGGCCCTGAGACCTTTTCTGTGTGTGCTGGGCCTCCACCAGAGAAGAGAGTAATCTGCATCATTCTGGCTGGGCTGCAAACTGTCTCTGCTTGCTATATTCCCCTTTTGCGTCTTCCCACTTCCCCATTCACACAGTTTTGCACCACCTGCCTCCTGCTTTTAGTTCTTGCTTTGCTGCTTCTCTTCTCCAAAACTCCCACCTCTCCCTGTTGCTGCCCCCCTCTCCCCTCACTACTGAGGTTTCCCACTGACTGCCACACTTGTTTGAAAAGCCTGCCCTGAATTCAAAGCTCAGATCATAACTGAAGTGGGGCAATGTACCTCAGTCCATGATGTTCTGCAGTCCCTGTTAGTGAGGTTGTGGAGTTGCTTCATACAGGGTCTGTTTTCTAACACAGCCACGCCAAGTGCTTCTCTAGCTTAAATTTACCCTGACAAGCAAAAGCTTAGGAAAAAAATGAAGTTTCCAATTCAGCCTTGCTGAACACAAACTACCTACATTTACGATGTAACTCATAACCAACTCAACTTGCAAATGGTGCTTACTGAGTTTTGGACCTGTTTTACCCATGGGCTTTTCGGGAGACCAGCCCCGCTGCCATCAGATGAAGGTGATTGATTACTGATACTTTGTGTCATGGAGGCTCCTTTAAACTAGAGGATCTCAACCTTTCCAGTCTGGGGCAAAATAGCAGGTCCACTGCCATCCTCCTACCTGGAGCACTGAAAGAGGATCACTCCCTCCACCTCTTCTCCACTATATTCCTGGGTAAGCAGAAGACCATGGCACAGACCTTTGGACACCAAGTTCTTCATGATGGCTGATTCACACTTGCACTTCCCTCAGCTGAGAAGTTGTTCACAGGCTCTAAATCATACAAATTTTTTATGGCTTGGCCTTATCTGGTTCTCCATATTTCTTCAAGTCCCCAGTGATTCTGATATGGGTTTCCAATGTTACAGACATTTTGTTCTCAGCCAGTAACAACCCCCATCTTGCTGATACTACTCTGTTACTTAATGGTGATAAATACAGATCAAGATCTGACTGCACATCATTTCCCATGAGGTGCTCAGATGGTTCAACAATATTCTTCACCTTCCTGGTGTAGAGGGAGGTAACAGAGACTGGAGAATACATAAATTCTAACTTGAATGTCAGCTGCTTGTCTTGACTCCCCTGAATGCTAGCACTCTTTATATGTTATCAGATGTTAGATATACTACGCTTTGTAAAACCAGATCTAATACATATCTTCACTTGTAAGCTATGGTATCTTCTAGGAAGGCTGCATCAGGGAACTGAAAAGATCTGTTTAGAGTACTAAGGAAATCTATAGCTACTCTCTTTTACAAGACTAATACTTCCTGAACTACTAAAGTAAAATCTTTTGCTTGACTTCTACAATTTTTTTTCAAAGGCATAAAGCTTCAGTCTTGATGCACTTCCAAGTCAAACAAAAAAATTCCTCTGGCACTTCATTCAAGTTTATCAGACTCTAAGTGACCCTCCTGTAATCTTTATAAGAGGTTTTATTTTTCCTGTGGCCTTCTACCTTTAAAATAGACTTCAGTTCCTTGAACTAGTAAAAGCAGTTGAGAATAGGCTAATCCAGGAACTCTGCACTGGTAGCTTTACTTACTGCCTGCACATTTGCATCCTGAGCTACTGCTCTGGCTGTCACAGTCTGTGTTTCTCCTCACACTGGACAAGAATTATTTTATTCCAATTGTTATACGAAAAATCCTGTTATTGTCTTTGCTTGGTGCTGTTTTACCTTGCATCAGAATACCATCTGTGCAGCTCATAATCCCCAAAATACTGTGTAAGAAGTGCTAAACTCTCTCCTGACATACTACAATCCCTAAACCCAACCTGGATGGAAGCCTAAACCTCCTGAAGGGGCTATTGAATTTGTACAGACCTGTACTTTGTCTCTCTGTGGAGAGTTGTGGGAATACAGTCAACATGTTCAGCACAGAAAAATATATGCCACTTTGTCATTGTCTTTATCCCCTTGAAAGTAGTAGGAAATATTTATATTTCTTTTTTATTTACACAATTATTTTAAGCCTATACCAAGTAGTAGAAAAGTGCACCCATGCTTTTGGTTTAATATTTTCTTTTGTGACCCCAGAACAACAGATATTCACAACTCCAATACGAGTCTCTGTGTACAGTCAGGGAGCATCATGGGAGAAAGAATGGTTCATGGCACAGGAGGCACAGGAAGCAGCCTGGAGTATTGATCTGCAGCAACCTGCCTAATCTGCCCATGCTTGGCGAGGTGAGAACTGCTGGACCAACCTGGATCCCCACACTGCACACACTCCCACCTCTTGCCTGCACAGCCCCAGCCTGAGATAACCACAGATGGGAAGGATGTGCAGGTGGCACAAGCAGTTACTGGATCTAACACCAGTCCTGTATCAGAAGCGCTGATTTCCAGGGATATGCTTCTTTCTGTCCCTGTTCCCAACAACGCTGAGGCACAGGAGAAGCACTGTTTTACCTGTGGAATGGTGGATGTGAAGGGGAGTGAAAAGAGGGGACAAAAAGGGCCAAATCCCACCCCAATCCAACCCAAGACATATCTGACCTCTCACAGTCCCCTTCACTTACCCTGATATTATGTAGGTCCCTCAACATCCTCTCCCACCCAGTCTTCTTCTTCCCTTATTGACACCTCTTGCACAGCTAAGAGAACTTTGCACCTCTGAGACAGGTATGTCTTGGAGCCAGGACTGGCCATTTCCAGCTCTACTCTTTACCTTGTTGAAATGATCTCTATCACCTGAAAAATGTTCTTTGGTTTTTCCTCCAGTCTCCTGCTTCTCCAAGGAGTGCATTTCTTGATGAGATATGAGATATGACCTTGATCTCATCTGGGTTGCTCTTTTCTCAGATGTTGCTGCAGTCATCATAGTGGGTTTTTTAAATGTGTAGGCCACAGGTTTCTCTAGAGGAGGAAGATGCCAGAATCACTGCCCAATATAAGAGTCAGTCCCCTGGATGTGAGTATCTTTCAGCATAAGCTGATTTTTGCTGCATGTCAAATTGTCCTTGCTTAGTCTGTATTTGACCTAGGTTGTATCTATGCTGGCCTATCAGTGGGAGAACCCATGTGCTCTAAGCCACTGGCTGTGGGCTAGCTCTGACCACACTGTATAGCATTTAAATCTCATCTCTCCTAGGATCAATTTGATGCTTCTATGCCCCTGGGGCATAATTAATTTTTACCTTCTTTCTTGCTTGCTTGCTTTTGTGCTTACTATCTTTCCTCCTTCCTTCCTCTCCTTCCTTCCTCTTGTTCTCCCTCATTCTCTCTGTCTTTGCTTTTTCCTTTGGTTCCCTTCCGCCTTTTTTACTTGAAATAATGAGATGGTTGGGTTGTAGCCCTTTTATGGTATTTTCATGCCATGACCACAGAACATGTCTTATTTATCTTAAAGGCATTTCTGGATGCATTTCTGGCTGGGATAGTGTTGGTGTCTACCTGAGTTCAGTACAGATCTGTATTGCCTGTATGGGATGCTCAAGCAAACTGACCTATCATCTGGGTCTAGATTTCCTCAAGAGAGGAACTGGTTGTTTTGCTCCAGGATAAGCCTGGAACCAAACTAGTCTGCGCACCATGTGAATGAGTAGGAGACTAAGGACCTGGAGAGGGAGACATACTTACCCTGCGCTTTGGAAAGAATGGGAGATGCTCTAGGCTTAGTTTAATTATACAGTCCTATCTCACTTCTTGTGTACCCTTATGAGAAGGCATCTCACAGGTGTTTCATTTTTACATGAAAAAGACTTATGGAGTTTTTTAACAGTGCATAACAAGGCTACCAGAACCAGGAGAATGCAAGTAGTGGAGGTGATCATTGAGCTGAATTAGTAGGTAAGATCACAAAACAGGGAAGTCAGGGATTCCAACAGACATTCAGGAAAAGCTGTGAGAAGAAAGAAACATCAAGGAGTTAAGAGATGAAGCAAGTAGAGACACAGGTACAGGTTTTGCATTGCTCTCTGTTGGAGTGGCTGAGCGTACTTCTGCAGTGCACAGAGGCATCCGTTGGTGTTTGCAGGGTGCTTGTGGTTTGACCTGCCCACAGACCCATGTATAAGAACAGCCCTGATCAAGCTGCTTATATATGTCACCTACCTTTGAGGCAGACAAGATCAGGTCTTTCAAGAAAGTGATTCAGGTTGTCATGTCTGCTTGATGTCAGCTGCAATACTGCTGAAACAATTTTTTTGTGGAAAACAATGATGGAAGGACTGGAGGTGATATGCTGGACCCAGTCCCAGTGCAACAATTGGGACACTGAGCTGGACTGTGGGGCAGTGAATTCTCCTCTGATGTGGTAGTGTCGTGGTTTGAGCCCAGAGGGAAACTAAGCACCACACAACCACTCACTCATCCCTTCCCCCTCAGGAACAGGAAGGAGAAAAATAAAGCAAAAGGCTCAGGAACTGAGATGAGGACAGGGAGGGATGACTCACCCATTACTGTCACGGGCAAAAGACAGACTTGTTAGAGGAAGAAAAGGAACATCAATTTAATTCAAACATTAACAACAACACTTAACAGACAGAGTAGGACAGTGAGAAGCATTACCACATCTTAAAAACACCTTCCCCACACCCTTCCCTTCTTCCCAGGCTCAGCTTTGCTCCCAATTTCTCTACCTACCCCCCCCCCAGCAGCACAGGGTGAAGGGAATGGGGGTATGTCATCAGTCCTGCCGCTCCTTCCTCCTCAGGGGGAGGACTTCTCGCATTCTTCCCCTACTCCAGTGTAGTGTCCCTCTCACGGGAGAGTCTTCCACAAACTTTCTCTGACATGAGTCCTTCCATGGGCCACAGCCCTTCATGAGCTGCTCCAGCATGGATCCTTCCTGTGTGTTGCAGTCCTCCCAGCACTGAACTACAACAGCAGAGGGTTCTTCCTCCCACAGAGTCCCAGCCTTCTTTGAGCACAGTCACCTGCTCTGGTGTGGGGTCCTCCATGGACTGCAGGCGGGCATCTGCTCCACCGTAGTCCTCCATGGGCTGCAGGGGGACAGCCTGCTCTCTCACCACAGACTGCAAAGAGGTCTCTGCACCGGTGTACCTCCCCCCGCTTTCTCCTTCTTTCTTCCACTGACCTCAGTGTTTGCATAGGTGTCCTTCTCACAACTCCTCCTCACAACTCCAACTCCCTCTCCCAGGTTCCCCTTCTTAAATATGTTATCACAGAGGTGTGGCCACCGTCACTAATTGGCTCAGCCTTGGCACAGAGGTGGGTCCAACTTGGAGTCTGGAGAGCTTTGAGAAGCTTCTCACAGGGGTCCACTGCTGTAGTCCCCTCCCCCACTGCCAAAACCCCCCACCATACACACAAACCCAGCACATTAGGTAGAGGTCTGGACCTGTTTTGCTGTTCTGCTCAAGGCCTGCTGTGACTACAGCAACAGGTCAGGGAGCTAAGGATGTAGAGTGCTTCAGAGGTAAATGCATGGAGAAGAGTCATCCCTCTACATCTTCAGTCCTGCTAGAGAAGACAAGAGCCCAGGTTGGGTATCACACCTGGTTTGAATTTTGCCTTGACCAGTTCTTCTGGCTCTGACATAGTGCTCTCCTGCATGCTTCTTTTTTCCCACATTGCCTACATCAGAGATCTACAACATAAATCACTGGCAACCAAACTGAACTCAAGGGGAAGTGTACAGCCTTCTGGGGCTGTGTGGAGGGGATGGAGGAAAAGAGCACTTCTCTGACTTGCAGGTGAACAGAGCAGCATAAGTGCCTTCAAAACTGTCCTGCTAATGCCAGCTCTCACACCAGCAGGAATATCGCTAAACCTGAGAGAGTAATTAATTCCTCCTCAGTTCACTCCATCCTTACTTAAAAGGCTTCCCAAGAAAAACAGTTTGCGTGGGAAAAAAAAAAAAAAAAAAAAAAAAAAAGACCAGGACTCTGAGTACAAGTCACTTAGTGAGCAGTGGGGGAGGAAAAAGAAGAAAAAGATTCTCTTCTCCCCTCCATCAACCATCCTCCAATTTTGGAGTGTCCATCCCCCCACCACCTGCTGCATAATTAACACAGGAAGAATCTTTCCTTTAAAATGAAACCACTTCCTGAATCAGATGGGTTTTCTGAATCAAGAACTTCCTTTTTTCCCCCCCCTCTCTCCTTGGAGTATCTCAGACAAAAGCCCAAAGTACTATCAGCCTCTTGCTGCTCATTTCAGTCCCTTCAGACAGAGATGCAGGCTCAGAGATTCCCCAAAAAGCTGCTGGGATGGAAATGCATTGGTGGATTTGCATTTCAGAAGTAGCCAAGCAGTCCCTGTTAGCTCATAGCGATATGCACATACAGTTTCCTTCACTGATGCAAGCTCATGAGATGTGGTCGGAGGGACGAAGAAAGGAAGGGCGGAGTCACAGGGCAACCCGCCCCCCCTAATGCTGCTACAATCTTGGTCACTGGCTCCAAGTTGTTTCAGTTCTGTGAAGCATCTGAACAAGCAGAAGGCAAGGAGGAACAACACTTTTGTTGAAAATATCTTGTGCTCTTCAGGATGGACTTCTGTCCTGATGGTAAGCCTTGACCATCTTTTGTCTTGTTTTCTGTGAGGGCTGTGCACTCAGTTTGACAGGGCAGAGCGCACCATAAAATCCCAGCAGCTAGAGTGGATCCTGTGGCTGGTGGCTGAGGAATGAGATGGTGGAAGATCCCTGGTGGTGCCATTAACTGCTTCTCAGTCTTCAGCATTACGCTTGTTTCTTGTTTTACTTGCTGTCCTGTAAGCAAACTCCTGTCAGGAGAAATTTTCCCACCGATTTGAATGGCCTTTGTGATGAGAGTGTCCACTGCTGTGATCCTTGTGCTGGTGATTCTGAGCTGAGCTGGAAACTGGCTCAGGGGTATCAAGGGTATATGTGTCACTTGGGATGGCACCTATAAACTTTGGCTTCTCTTCATGCAACTCTCACATGGCTTGCAAGTTCCTCAGTGGTGTTTCCCTACAGGCCTTAGGAGCTAGTTTGCCTTTGCAGAGTCTCTCATGCAGTTGGGTATCCCAGTGCAACTTGCTTGCAAGGCTTTTGGTAATGGGACCTCTCTTGTTTATGTCCATGTTAAAGGTAAATGACTGAATTAGGGTTCTACGAACTCCAAGTGACCTGCAGGTGGGCCTGCCTGGTCCAGAAATAATCTCAAAAGGCAGATGTGGGTTAGGGGAGATAAGCTGCATCTGAGGAACCGAGACAGATCTCAGGTTTTATTTCCTACTTTGGCAGGAGGTGGATAAAGTGGTTGGGATTCAGCAGGGAAAGGCATACTGCCAGACTGAACATTTCTTGCCTCTGGCTGAGAAAGCTCTGAATGTGTGCCTGTGCAAAGGCAGCAGATAGGGAGAGCCGAAAGGGAATAGGGTGAACAAGGGCCAGGAAGTAAAGGGATCATCTTGCAATGGTCCTGCTGTGTCTGACTCTCCTCACAGGCTTCTGCATATAGGATATAGAGCACAGAGTGAAAGGAAAAAGCAACACCCAGTTCCAACAATTGTTCTGCACTTTTTAGCTCCTAGATGGGTAGCCAAACAAAGGGCATGCTCAAACCACATACCAGCCTTGCTTGCCAGGGAAATTGGTGGGACCTATGGGAGCTGAGCTTTTGCCAGCATCTGGCTATGAATGTTGGTGAAGGTAGGTATCTTCAGATCACCCAGCCCTCACCACCTGAAAGCAACTGTGGACAAAGCGGACAAGCTGGGCAG
Source organism: Strix aluco (assembly GCF_031877795.1). Classification (NCBI taxonomy): domain Eukaryota; kingdom Metazoa; phylum Chordata; class Aves; order Strigiformes; family Strigidae; genus Strix; species Strix aluco. The sequence continues at coordinate 30,264,988 of NC_133935.1, forward strand.
GAGGAGGGGGGTAACGTCATGTTTTGCTACTTATTTTGGGGTGTGCTTTCCACAGAAACTGAGGCTCTCAGAACTGATGGTCTGACACAGTCATTAACTCAAGTTATGTGTTACTGTCTTGAAAGTTACACACTGCAATAGCACAATGAGATCCTGCTCAGGGACAATGCAGGTTTGCTCAGCTCTGGCTAGAGGCAAAGCCTGGAGACAGGCAATGCCTGAAGAGATGTGCTGTTTCTGACTGACGTCTTTTCTCAGTCCCAGCCTATCACTTCACAGCTGGGTGGGAAAGTGGGTTGGTTTGTTGCTGCTCTACCTTGGGAGCCAAGACTGCTGCCAGATGCAGTTTTCCAGTGAGCTTTAGAGTACTGTATGTGTTTAAAGTTGCTCAGTTGTGGCATCATTTTCCTGAAGGTCGGAGGTCCACATACACCTTTCCCTGGAGTCACTCCTACCTGAGGACACAATGGTCCTGTTAGGTACCTGCCCACCACAGCTGCGTGGAGACGAGACCTATGTCTGTGGGGAGGCTGCCCCCCCTGCAGTGGATGTCCTCTTTCAGCTTCCTTCAGGACCCTTTAGCAACTGTCTGGGTGAGGCCACAGAGCCAGTATACCAAATCCTTGAGCTGGGTGTGTGGAACTGGGAGAGCAGACTGGTGCCATGCTACCACATGCTGGGATGTGTGGGGTGAGAGCCATAGGCGAAGGTGGCTGGAAGCTATCCTGATTGCTCTAAGTTGTCATGTGGGATAAGGAAACCAGGAGACAACATAAATTCTTCTTCACACCTTTCCCCCCATAGCTGGAATATGCAAATTAAACCTGTGTGAGGTCCATGTTGAATTTCTTCTGACACAAGCTGTAAGAGAACTGTGGAGTGGCTGCAGGAGAGAGACAGGTTGAGCTGGAGGGAATTTAGGAGCTGGAAAGCTTCCTGTTATCTGCCTGGTACCACCCTGGTATTTGGCTGAGGAGCTGGTGGTCTGTGCTGGAGGTGACACAGCAGCCATGTCAAAAAAGAAAAGGAATTTCAGGTGAAATTCTTCCACCAGACAGCCTCATCCAGGCCGAATGTGCCCATCAAGCTGTTTTGTTTGTGTGTTGCCATGGGTGGAGGTGCCCAAAGCCTTTAGCAGACACACTCAGAGCTCTACCTTACCTTGCAAATGGGACAGCTGAACCTCTGCTGTTACACTGTGGGTAGGTAGGTAGCATGCAAATGGTCTGTAACAGTGCTACAGATGCAGTCATTCCTCATAACCTTCCCCTACGGTTTCTGCAGTCCATCCTTCCCGCTCTTCTGGGTAGTCACTTCCCACTTATTTCTGTGCTTCAAACACTATCTTTTTATTTATATACTTTTGCTTGGGAGTGAAAGCCTCACTTAGCACCTGGACAGCTCTGCACAGCCCTTTGCAATGGGAAATGAGACCACCAAACAGTACTCTTTGCAGGCCCCATGAGTACCCAGACTTTTGGGTAAGTCCAACCTGCCCTTCAGATGGGGAGGTTGAGGGCGTAAGTTACAACAACTGGAATTGAAGTCTCTTCTGAGTCACAGCACTAAAAATACAAGCCTGGGCAATTAATGAAGAACTAGCAGGTCTTTCTATCTGGGTCTGCCCTGAGAGGGGGGAAACAACCTCAGGAGCAGGTGTAAGCCCCACAAATGTGATACTGATGTGCTTTCCTTTCAACATTTGCTCTCTGAAAGTAAATTCCAAGCCGCAACTTCATGTCCTCTCTGGAGAAGATGCTAGCCAGTTTTTTATGTCTTGTGACTGAACTGGAAGACTTCAGTGTTGGTTTGGCTGACACTGCTCCCCTGAAACCTGCGGGTTTTTTTGCGGGGTGAAATTTCCCCCTGTGCAGAGAACCCTGACCAGGGCTGTGTTTCATCTGTGACCTGACTTAGCCCTAGGGGGAAGTGGAACTTGGTGATACGGAGGACTTTGATGAGGCTGAAGCTGTTCCTCAGTCCCCCAGTTCAGGGATGAATTCCCTCTGCCATTGCAAGCATCTGGAGCAAGCCAGGCAGTGCTTCACTCAGAGTGTCCCTCTCCTGCCAGCTCAGCTTGTTCTCAATGCAGAGAGGGAAGGAAAGGCAAAGCAGCCTCCTCTCATTATCTCATCTGCTTCTTGCCCACCTGCCTCTGCTGTCTTTGCTGCCTTTCTGTGGATGGTTGCCCAAACAAGCCTTCTGTGTTCACGTCTACAGTTAGGGGAAGTGTGTGCAGTAACATTGATGAACGGCTTCAAAACAGACTTGAGCAGAGCATTAGGCTTTCTGTTAGGGAAACGGCGTAACATGCAGGCATGGACCTCAGAATTATTTTCCAAGACAATCGGGGACTTAAGATGTTTAAGAAACTTATGAAACCTTACAAGGACCCCCTCTGCACCTCAATCTAAATTTCTCTGAAAGTTTCACCCATACATTTTTTTCTTATTATGTCACCCTTTCCTGATTTTATCCCTCAATACCCTCCACTTCTCCACGACTTGTATGCTTTTTCTCCCCTGCCTTCACCACACACACACAGTCCTTCCCACACTTTTCTCATTCTGACAAAATGGACAGGCAAATTACTTGGGAGTTGGGGTTTTCAGATGTTCAAGAGGAAGGGGGACTGAGTTATTTACAGGCTCGGTGGGGGTTGTGTGGGATAGATGGTGTCCTCTGGGACCCTCACGTCTCTTTGAGATGCTTTAGGCTGCTTCAGTAGATAGATAACAACTGAAGCAAAGCAACCAGCCACACCACAAACTTTGCTGATGGGGTGGGGGAAAAAGAAGTTCCTCAGGTATGTCCTGCTAAGGTGCTTTTGTGGCATGAAATACAGATAAAAGGCTCTTTGTGGTAATTTGTCAAGGAATCACCCCAGTGTTTCCACATATAACAGCCCCCATAGGGGTGAGAGAGATAACTCTGGGGATGCTGAGAGGCTGGACTCATCTCCTGCAGATGCCAAGACGGCAGGAGACATAAAGTAAGCTGAAAGACCCAGGCACCACTCACAGGCGCAGGGCTGACATTCAAGGGGAAGTCAGCAACCTGCCTAACAAGCAGCAAAGCAACTGCATGGGTTTTTGTTGTTGTTTCTGTCTGTTTGTTTGTTTGTTTTCCCCTCACATGCAGACTTGGTTGTTGCAAGCTGCTGGATGCCGCAGGTTTTCCTCCCCTCTTGACCGACTTCAGCAATCAGTCAGCTTCTTTCAGCTCTTCATGAGGGCTGCTTGCAGAGGTGGGAGGGGACATGGGCCAGGGCTTCATGCTGGCTCCTTGCCTAGTGCTTTCCTCCCAGAGGATCAGCGCCTCTCCCCAGGGAATGCAATGATTGACAACAGCGGGAGGAGTGACAGGAGAGAGGCTGCAGCCTGAGAAAAGTAATAGGACAGACTTAACACATGGAAACTCATCCAGCTGGGAGGATGAGGGAAAGATTAGGCTCAGGGAAGGCATGTCTCTCTGAGCTGTTGTGGCAATGACAGCAAAGAAGCATATGGGCTCTAAGATGACTACCCTTGTCCCCCTTCTGTCTGTCTTGACTAGTTCCTTCCCCTTTTTCCCCACTCATATTTATAGCTGTTGTTTTGCATGTGAGATCCACGCTAAGAATTTCCAAGGCAACTGGCGCCACTTCCTCTTTTTCCAGGAAGACTGGAGCCCAGGGGATTTTGGCTTATGAAACAGTGGAGTAAGGCATCCAGTGACCTGACCTGGCTTCCTGGGGAAGCTTTGTCTCCCAGTGTTTAGTTGCAGCAAGAATCCTGTCCACAAGTTCTGCAGTGACCTCCCAGGAGCTCCAGTGCTCCCAGCCTTGTTTTTTTTCTTATGGCTCACAATCTTCTTTGCTTCTCTAGGGCTGCAGCCTCCTCTTTCTCCTTGCTGAGGAGACTGTGTTTCACCTGAATTATATTTAGCAGCAGTGCTGTCACCCCAATTCTTCTAGGTCTTTTATGAATCATTTTGTGGTTGCCTTGACTCTGCTGTTATCTGTTTAACTTCCTGTACATTACAAGGAAGCCTACTTGTATTTCTGCATTGTCTGTGGTCCACAGAACAACAGCCTCCCACAGATGCTCCTTCTTCAGCAAGGCTTTCATCCCCCCAGATCCTGCCCTCAGACTTGAAAAACCTCGATTCTCTCTCTTAAGTCATTTCTGACTAGCTAAGGTGGATCAATCCATGAAGCCCATGGCTCTTCATGGGAGGTTTGGATGTAGGTGAAGTATTTAGGTCACAGTTTTTCAGTACCATAAAGATGACTGACATAAAAACCAACAAAGACCATTTGGTAAGACCTCTTCATTATGCTTGCAGTGAGCAAAATCGGTTGAGTGGGTGGGGTAGGTGGCTGCAGGGTTAGATCGGAGGGCTACCAGTGCAGCATCTGGCTGCTAGAAGGGATATATGGGTCTGTGCTGCTTGCTCTGGACTGAGAACCATTTGCAGGGCAAAGCTGAGGTGCAGTGGCTCCAACAGCAGGGAACATAGATGCTGAAACACAGAAATCAGAGTTGCTGTGGCATGACCCTATGAAAGGATAGGCACTGAAAGGCTGAGGCAGCTTTTCCTGTGATATGTTGGTCCCAGTACTATTCTCACAGGTATCTTTGTTCTTCCAGGGTCAACTGACTTGAGTGAGGCTGAGGAAGCTGAAATAGAGATAATCAGGCAGCACAGACAGGAGCTTTTGGAGGACATTAAGGTAAGGAACATCCTGTTCTTCCCGTGTACCTAACCTTCTCAAAACTGTCTTCACCAAGGTGTGTCATAACATAACAGTCCGGATGATGCAGAAGTGCTTCTGCACAGGAGTCATTTGCTCTGGCATGATCCAGCTTGAATTCTGAACTTCAGGCTGCCCTGGCATATTTGCTGCCAGTGTCCAGCCTATGGTACTCTCTGCTGCAGGAGTCATCAACTACCCTAATGGGATATTTGAGAAAGGCTGGTCAGCACATTAGCAGGGATGAGCTGGGATTGCATATTTAGGGTAAGGAAATGAATATGACTTTACTAAGACACACTAGCAGGGATCTGGCTCAGCATTTATGATTATTTTAAATTACTGATTACCTGCTAATGACATATCAGTCCTAGTTACCTGCTGCATCCCCCTGTGTTTATCAAACTTTTATTTAGTTTGTGGACCTGTAACAAGTCCTCCATTAAGGATCCTGTCTCTTTAGAGAGGTGTGATGGCAGGACCTTCCACACAAGTTTCTCCACCCAAACATTTCTCTATTGACTCCTAAAATGTCTGAAAGTGGAAGATTCAAAATCAGTCAGTAATATCACATTGCAGTCATGCATAGTGCCATACACTTTCTATTCTGTTCTGCCTCCACCTCCGCACGGAATGTGGCCTCCCATTAGAGAGAGCTTATTGCACTGAATCATTGGACTTGCACTGATTTTCCCACAACATGAAGATGTCCAGATGCCTGGGGAATAGGTGCAATATTTCCTTGCACAGAGTAAAGGATTAAGCCAAACTACCTATTACTTCTCAGGCTTGCAGACTCATCATCTCCACTGCAAATCAGAATGGTGTCTTCTCCCTTCTTGCAAAACAGTCTATGAATATATGTGCATGTGGTTTTCTTGTCTGTAGTTCTTATCTCTTAAATTCTCAGAATAGACAATGGGCACTGTACAAGGCAGGATATTTTAATAGGAATGCTACATTTTTTTACCCACTATGGACAGAGAAAAGCTGCTAGAGTACACAGACCCTTACTCTAAATCCCAAAGCCATCAACCAATGGGGTATGAATTGTGCAATGGAGCACGATGAGTTTAGCTGAAAGAGTACCTAGAACTAGAGGCATTTTCCCAGGTGGATTTCTTCAGAAAGTATCTAGCAATACCCTTTAACACAAAGACTTGGCGGGGATGTCTGGTGGTGGGAGAGGGAGGAGAGAAGAGGATGGGTCTAGACTTGCTGGTTACCCTGCCAAAAGACAGCAGTGAATAAAATTACAAAACTGATAATAATTTGAAATTCAGGAGCTAAGATAATGTCTTTGTTACATCTGTGCAATACCTAAACCTTAGTAAGGAACACTCCTGGCTCTGGAGACTGATGAAGCACAACAAGATGAAGGCCAGAGCAAAACTGAAATCCAGAAGCTCTTTTAAATTATGGGATATTGGAGAACTTCAGTTTCTCTATCTGGATGAATACTGTAGCCACATCCTCCCTCCTCATTGATGCAAGTTCTGTCATAAAACAACCGTTCTTCCCCTGCCTATTCTGGTTTGCATGGGGAAGAATTTGGGTGATTCCTGGAAGAGAACTGTGATGCACTCTGGCTCTAAGGAGGACCATAACTGCAGGATGTAAGCAAGGAGATACAGACATCTTAATTTCCTTGGTAACACAGAATATCCAGCCAAGAAGGCCATGGTCTGTCATGGGCCTAAAGGAAACTGACTTCTACAATTGTATTTTTTAAATTTGGCAGTGATTACTCTTCTTTTACTCTTCCTCTCTTCTTTTTCCACTTAAAGACAGGTATCTGCTCAATGATATTTGAATGATAGGTGTGTTAAAAAATTTGTGTTTCACAATGTGGCCACTTCAGGTCCATATTGACCTCACAGACACTGGTTCCACTTCCTCTTGCCTGGATGTGTAGCAGAGCTATGCAAAATAAAAGCTAGAAGGAAATGGGCATAATGGAAGGAGTGTCAGATCTGACACTGTTTGAGGAACTGAAATCAACACTGGGGTGAGTTCTCTGACACTCTCCACGCTGGCTAAGCTTGATTTTCCAACCTTGATTAACAACAGACATGAGAACATCCCTCTGCCCCTCTCTCCCATTGTTTTCATCTGGAATCCAGCAGGGTCACCCCAGAACAGTGCCCATTTCATAAACATCCTTGGCTGGTCATGACCATCTGACCTGTCATTTTCCTATGATTGAGAGAAGAAGACAGACATGCTCTGTAGGTGTCTGCTCTTTTTCCTTCCATCGCCTTCATTCTCCTGATATTTCTTTTGCAGAAGTTGAAGGAAGAGATTTCTGAAGTGTTTGCAGAGATTGAGCACTTCCAAAATGCACAGGAGAGGCAAGAGGCAGACAATAATCCTGGGGAGCAGACCAGGCAAGTGGGACAAGATGGGTATTCCTTTGTTTACAAAGTCTCTCTCTTGATATTGAGAAAACAAAAACACCAATGGGATTTGGATCACAACAAGAACAGGGAAATAAGGCCAGGAATACCCTTCTCTCCTCTAAGATTTCTCTTTATTCCTGGATAGTCAGAGACCTGTCCTTGAGATATCTAACTTATCTTGTGAGTGAATTGAAACATGGCCCTTTATTCTAAGTTTGACTGACTGACTTTCTTTCTTCTTCATGTTTGCAGCAAACTATCACAGAGGGATAAACTTCTGTCCCTGGGCCGGAAGAAATTCAACATGGACCCTGCAAAGGTAGGATTTGTTCATTCCACCTATGAGGAGAAAGCTGTGAGGAAGAGCTTCTGTTGGCTACTGGTCCACTTGCAGCCACCCATGTCAAAGGACCTACAGCATGGGACTGTAGGGCTGGTTTCCTACCTCACTAAGGCACCAGTTAGTAGCACCCTCCATCCTGTCCCTGAATAAGGTTCCTGAATAAGATCAAGCTGTTCTGCCTCTCCCCATCATGTGCCTATAGACCATCCCATCAGATGTAACCCAAAACTAAGAGAAATAAAGGGAGGATAGTTTAACACTGCCAATGTGTCAAGAAAGACAAATCTCCTTCAGCCCAGTTCTTCTTGCCTGTGAGAGGCTAAAAATTGGCCATAGTGTGATGGAGGAAGATGAAGTAAGAAGAAGATGAGAAGTTTTGAGAGTGTGTCAGGTTCCTTGGCTCATTCAGAACAGAAGAGGACAAGCTGTCTCTGTCATTTTGGAAGTAGTTTTGGTAGTACTGGTGGAATGAATCCAGGTTTTTCACTTTCTGGGACTCTGACCAGTGGCATCCAGACTCCATAGCCTTCAGCCCTCTGCAGAAAGCTCTAAAATTGTCATGATTAAGTAGAGATGTGAGAAAGATAGTTTTCTCTTCCTTCCTCCTCACTGGTGGACCATTTTTTTGAGCTCTATAAGGAAAACCACAAGGTGCGACTGAACATTTGCTCATTGTCAGCTAATCACCAGAGGAACATCTTGGGTGGCTGATGGTCTGAGTGCCAACTTTTCATGACTTCTCCTCTGCCTTGCTGAGACCCTCAAGATGTCTTCCCCCGTATCCACACCACAGCTGGAGTGCTTCCCAGTACCCTGGACATCCCTCTGCTAGTGGGAGTTGTCTCAGAGCAGTGATATCCGTACCTACAGCTTGTGTGAGAGCAGCTTTCATTTTGTCTTTCTGCCTGACCTTCGTTTGAGGCCCCAGAGGCATCTCTCTCTATGAAACTGTGCCATACTGTGCAGAAATACCTGAACTAGTTCTGACCCAAACCCAACTTTATTAGTTCAATGCCAATCAGCCTGGTCAAAATGTTATACTATGTGCCTATATTATGCAGATCTTTCTTTATTGCTTCCTTTTTGCTACATGCCATAGTCTAAGAGGTGCTTCAATGCAAGGAACTTTCTTTGCCCCTCCTTGCTAAGGTTACACTTCATCCATGCAATGCTGGTAGTTTAAATGAGTTCCTATCTCCAAGATCTCACGGCAAGTTCCTGAGGCTAGAGGAGGTAAGTGTTAGGAATCTGACAGAAAAAAACCTTTTGGGAGAAACATTTTATTCTGGAAAATCATCACTGCAATACTTTGCAAAATTAAATTGATCTTACCAAAATTCTGTCTGGGGAAAAAGAAAAATAGTGTGGAAAAAAATCTCACAAACATTTCAGATTCTTCTTTTGAAACTGCTTTTTCTTTGGGGCATTTTAGAAATAGTTTCTTACATATTACAAGGCAAAGTGAATTGATTCTGTTGAAGTAGAACATTTTGATGGATCTAAAACAATTTTCATTCCTTTATTGTATTTTGTGAGGAGAATTGCAATGTGGTCTGGAGAGGTTTAGACATTGTTAAGAATCTGAACAAAACCTCAACTTTCTGTGACTTTGAAAATCATGAAACTACCTCTAAAATACGATGTTGACTCTTTGAGCAGCTCAACTCAGACCCTCTATATTCCTTAAAAAACATATTCCATACTTACTGGCTGGGGAGGATGGAGCTGAAAAGATTGCAGACTTCTCTGTGGCGTAGAAGAGAATTTAGAAAAAAACAATTTTAAGTTGTCTCAAGCCTGTATTTTTGTCTGAGTACATTTTTTTATTATATCTTCTTTTAAACATTTTTTTCTTTAAGTTAGTTCAGAAAAAGATTACATTTAGGAAGAGAACACTAAGATATTTTGATTGAAAATGTTAAAATGAACTATTTTGACTTTGAGTTTTTGGACTTTTAACCTACATTGTCCTTTTCTGTTTGCTTGAGTTTCCATCCCAGTGAAACATTTATCCAAATCTAGGGATGAAATGGAAATATGACTGACACACCATGGTGAATGAAGAGGGATGGAATAAGGGTGGGAACATGGCTGTGGTCTCCCATAAAGGGGCTCAGGAGTAACAGAAGAGGCAACATCATCAAAGCCAAGGAAGGCTGATATCAGGGTGTTGAGGTCCTACTTTCTCATCAGCCCACAGAGCTGTCTTACTTCACTGTCTTGCTTCTCCTTCCCCAGGGGATCCAGTACCTGATTGAGCACCAGGTATTGTCTTCAGACCTGCAAGAGATTGCCAAATTCCTCCACAAGGGTGAAGGCCTGAACAAGACAGCCATTGGGGATTACCTAGGTGGGAGGTGAGCAATGCAGCCAGGATGAGGAGGCCCTTTGGAGGCCCTGTCCTGCCTGCCCCCTCTCAACTACCATTTTAGTTGACCCCTGGCAGACCTCAGTCAAGTGCCAAGACTGAGCATACCTCAAATTGCAGTGGGCTGGGTGGGCAGTGCACCCCAGGGCGGGTCTTTGGAATGTGGTTAAGGCTGGCTGTATGGGCTACCTTTCATCCTGCCTGTAACGGGGTCTGTCTTCCCAGACAAGAGTGTGTGTCTTGGCTTCTTGTTGGTCAGATGGGAAGTGGCTGGGATGGAGACAGGTGCATGTTGTCAAACCAAGGGGCATCCAAACTGACCAGGGTCAAAGTTCTCTTCTGATCTTTTCCTTCTATCCTCTCCCAGGGACCCCATAAACATTGAGATCCTCCAAGCCTTTGTGGCATGTCACCAGTTTGCCAACCTCAACCTGGTGCAGGCACTGAGGTGAGTGAGCATGCAGGATGGAGGGGATGAGGCAGGAGCCTGCTCAGCCACTGGGTCTAGCCACCCAGGAAGGTTGTGAAGACCTACTGGGCTGAAATGGGTCTTTCCAAGGCCTTGCTGCATGTGTTGGCGCCAAGATTGTTGCTGTGAGGTGTTAACACCTTTTCCTGGGAGAACTCTTTTCCTGGCCCCTTGACTGGATTGGCCCTGTGCAGAGAAGATGGAAAAAGCAAAGTGGGTCACTGTGGCTTCAATGGCTGTGGGGATGGGGCACGTTATTTTTTGCACCAGGAAACATGTCTGTCCACAGTGCTAGTTATGTCAGTGACAAAGCGACTCTGTCTTTCTTTTATCTTGTTACACTCTTTTCTTATAAGCCAGTCTCCTGGCAGGACTCTTTTCTCTTGAGGTCTCTGCTGCCTTGCAGGACACTCATTATGGAAGAGGAACCATGATTTCCAGGATGATTAGTTCTGCTTCCTGCTTTTAGGGTGTTTGAGGCTGATGAACCCAACTAATTTCTAGAGAAAGGAGCAGAGCTCCTGCTTCATGCTCTATGGCATCTCCCCAGTGTGATGGGATGACATTTTATTTTCATGGTGTCCCATGGTTTGAGGGAAGGGATAAATATCCCTTGCACCCGATCTGACTAACTCTCTGGCATGTTGATCCTGATAGACAGTTCTTATGGAGCTTCCGGCTGCCTGGGGAAGCACAGAAGATTGACCGGATGATGGAGGCCTTTGCCAACTGGTACTGCAAGTGTAACCCGGGAGTATTCCAGTCCACAGGTAGTTATGGGGAGAAGAAGGCCTGTGAAGCTGAGCTCCACTGTTTGCTAGAGAGACGAACCTTCCTTTTCCATTCACAAACCACAGAGGGCATCACTTGGAAGTGTGGGTGTTTCCCCTTAAGCTGAAGGAGAGAGCCCAGTTCCTGTGAAGATTTTCAACAGGCTGAGGGTCTTCAGTCCTCCTTTTGCTATTGTGCTCCAGTCAATCCCCATGGGAAACAGACTTGAGAAGTGCTCCCAGCCCCACATGAGGTATACCTCATTGCAGCAAGGATAGCACTGACATACACGGGTCTGTAGAAACTTTCCTGCTGGCAGAGCCATTATCAGACCAGATTTACCCAATTTGCCACATTACCCTGAGGGGATAGAATCACCCCCATCATAAGAGATCATCTCTGTCCCTCTTTCTTCTAGCAGAGGGGACATCTCCCTTTTACCTACAGCTGAGAGGATGATGCTGTTCTCCAGTGACTGGAAACCAAGCCACCTGTTAGGGTGTGGATTGAGCTGCCCTCTAAGACAAGCGCTACCCATCCTGGTTTTCTTTCTCATTGCCAGATACCTGTTATATACTGTCCTTCTCTATCATCATGCTTAACACCAGCCTGCATAACCCCAATGTGAAAGACAAACCCCCCTTTGAAAGGTTTGTATCCATCAACAGAGGCATTGACAAGGGAGGGGACCTGCCAGAAGAGCTCTTAAAGGTAAGGAGACATCCCATTTTCTAAACAGTCCCTCTTTTCTCTCTGGCTTGGGGTCCACTGAGAAGCAAAGTTCCACAGGTCTCAGTGTAATACAGGCCTACTGACCTTCTGCCATACAAGGGGAAGGGCTGCGCAAGAAAACAGGGAAGTACATACAAAAGCAAAGCTGGAAAATGTAGAAACTTCTTTGGAGAGGGGCTGCACACATGCTTGTTAGTGAGGACATGGAGCAAGAAAGACAGGGCTGGAGATATTCAGGGAGTAGCAGTGTCAGTTTAAGAAAAGTTGAGCTTTTAAGTGTGTCTGTGTGAGAGAGGAACAGATACTGTAACTGTGTGAGAGAAGAAGATATGAGCTGCAGGTATCTGTGTACTGTGTAGGTATGAGGCTGTGTGAATGGGGCACCCGCCTCTGTGGGAGGTAGCTGGGCACCCAACTCTTTCGGCCAAATTTGAAAGTCCTAGCCCGCAAGGGGGCTGTCTGTTTCTTGTGTCTCTGTGTGTGTGAGACAATGTCACCGTGGCCCAGATTATGAATCCCTTTTCCTTTTTGTACCTAAATGTCTCAGCTGACTCCAGTGTTCACATCAGTCAGGACACCAGTGCCTGGTCTCTCTTACACCAGGATATATCTTTGAGTGAGTAGAACCAACAAGCCCCAGATGAGTGTCAGGGTCTTTTCCAGCATCTCTTCCAGCATCTGCCAAGCTCTCAGCAGGTCCATGGTGTCTCTGATCCCAGAGGATGAAGATGCAGTGTGGGGGAGACAGAGACAGGGGATGCATCCATTGGTAAAGCTGGAACTACCATTTTCCCAAAGGCTCAGCAGGCATAGGACCTGCCTTACGAGGCAAGGTAGAGGTGGGCAGCCTGCCTACATGTGTCTAGCTTCACCCAGCCAACCTGGGGAGAATAACTTGTGTCTTGTGTCAAAGAGGGTGCCTACATCCCACACTTGGGTTTGCTGAGCAGCATCCCCTCAGGGTAAAGGCTTTAGATTTCTCTCCAGAGTGTCATTTCTTTCAGGTAATTTGAGGGAAGTTGCAGAAGCCTGCAGTTTCTTTTTTTTTCTTGGCTTGAGATTTGTGTAATAAATTATGGCAAATCCAATGATGTGAACAATATTTTTGTATCCCTTGAAAGCTAGTAACCTGCCTCCCTGTCACTCTGTTGTTATGAATGTCATCCTTTGTGTCCCTGAGTGCAAAAGCCTTGGTTCTATGAAATGTACCTCCTTGTGGTCATGGAGATGTGTGTGTTGGTCTCTACATACAAGTTCTCAGCAGAGTGTTTGGCACCACCAAGCCAGGGCCTAAATGAGGCTGCAGTCTCTTCCGTGTCATGTATCCCCCCAGTGCCTTAGTACTACCCATAGTGGCACTAGTGTGACATGCTGGGTTTGGTTGCTGCAGCCTGTCTTGATGGCGGTGCACACTTTTGTGCCTGTGACTTTCCAAACTGGGTCACTTTTTTTGACACAGGATGCAGAAAAAAGCTGGTGATCCCCCTTGAGACCTTGTGAGATGTAGACTGATTGTTGTACCCCCGGTGCTCACTGCCCACTCCCCTCCCCATTCACCTGCCTGCCCCTGTGGAAATATAGTGATGAACCAGATGGACCTAGAAGAGTTGTGTACAAGATTTGTCAGAAATTTCTTTCTTTTTCTTTCTCTCTTTCCCCCACCAATGCTCTGGTGCAGAACCTGTTTGAGAGCATAAAGAATGAGCCGTTCTCCATACCAGAGGATGATGGGAATGACCTCACACATACTTTCTTCAACCCTAACCGTGAGGGCTGGCTCCTGAAACTAGGTAAGGATAGGATTCCCCTAGCTCCTCTGAATTCCCCACCTGCCCACCTCCCACCACAAATCTCCCCCAGGAATCCACCAGCATGTCTGCTGTCCTTCCCTCCAGTCTGCTGCGGTGGGGTGAGGCTGACACCTGCTGTTGAAACCAGCCGGCTACTCTCTCCTCCCAGCTCCCGCAGGCTCTGTCTGCTCAAAAAGGGGCTCAGAAAGATATTCCTCACCCCTCCCCATTCCCAGCCCCATCAGATCAAAACTGGCTCCCTGTGTGTGTGCGTGTCGACCATATGGCTTCACGTCAGCGGTGAGCACCATGGTTGCCTCCTTGGGGCTGATCTACAGGGAGAGCTGGGAGGGTATGTCTGTGTGTGCATGTCTGGAGCTTGGGGCTGGGTGAGGGGGAGGGGGAAGGACAGCAAAATGTGTGACTAATGGATTTTGAACCTCACTGCCTTAAGGAGGACGTGTGAAAACCTGGAAACGCCGTTGGTTCATTCTGACCGATAACTGCCTGTACTACTTTGAATATACCACGGTAAAGGCTCAACTCCCAACTGGGAAACTGTGTCCTGGGTGGTTATGAGCCTCTGAGGGGCCAAGAAGGAGTAGAGGGTAGGGGGCAACTCTTCCCTTCTACCCTATGCTCCTAGACTGAACTCAGACCTCCCTTCTCTCCTATGCTGTTTTCTCGCCTCTGGTCTTAAGGAGGAGAGAGGCTGGACAATGCAGCTATTGCTGTGATCTCCTGCTAAGTAAGCTCCCCACTGTGTAAGTGGAGGAGGTCTCCCCAGGCATACACTGCCCTAGTCACCCTCACAAAGGCACATGTCTGGGAAATCAGAGGCTCTAAATAGTGGCATAGGTGTGGGGAGGATGTTGGGTGTTAATTCATGTTTCCTTGCTTTCAGGACAAAGAGCCTCTGGGCATTATCCCCCTGGAGAACTTATCAGTCCGGAAAGTAGATGATCCCAAAAAGCCGGTAAGTCTCTGTGGCTTGGTACTCTGCCAGTGCAGGCTCTCAGGAGGTCAGAGGGAAGAGAGGGTGCACACACCCTACTCTTACCATGCTTCTCAGAGGGAAAGTGCCATTCCAGACTGCCTTGTCCCCCCATCTAAACACGTTGTTCTCTAAACATGATGGTATTTTACCAGGGAAGATCTGGTGTGGAGACCTGTCTTTTGGATGGCTGTATTGTACTGTTTTCACGAGTGTTTGTGAGTGCAGGGAGGCAGAGATGAGTGCACACAGCTGACTCCCTACTTACTTTGCACCAAGAGATGTGGGTTCAGTTTCTCTCTCCAGGGCTCTCCATAATGAGTTACAGCCCATGTAGACCAGAGAGTGCTGTGGTGTTCAGAAACTTGGCCAGGAAGTGAAACTCTTTGTCTGCGCATCTTTTGGGGGTACCCATGTTTTGATGTGTCATGACTTTGGGAAAAGTGCTTTTTATCTGTATGGTGGCAGGCAAAAGAGAGGATGTTGCATCTACTTAAAAGGGAGAGAGATCTTCATGAGTGGAGCAGGTCTCAGAAGGTGTTTTCTGATAACTGTTGATGCTCCATCTCTCCATAAAGCCTGTTTTAGTGACCAGTCCTTCACAAGAGGGATGTATTTACCTAAGAGGTGTGGCCTGGAGATCTAACTCATAGGGGTTCTTGGGGTGGGGATGGAAAGGCTCTGTTGCATTTCAGAGACAGAATGGTCTCCTCCCCTTTGGAAGTTCTCTGAGCCTGTCATCCATGGTTCAAGGCAGCATAGTCTCTTTGGTCCACCCTGTCCTCCCCTAATGCTCCATTTTGTTCCCTGACAGAACTGCTTTGAGCTCTTCAATCCCAACTGCAAAGGGCAGAAGATCAAAGCCTGCAAAACGGATGGGGATGGGAAGGTGGTTGAAGGCAAGCATCAGTCCTACAAGATCTCAGCAGCCACACCAGCAGAACGTGATGAGTGGATTGAGGCAATACGGTGAGGAGACCAGAACTGGAGGCCTGAGCTTGCCCCAGGGACAAGTGGTCATGCAGTTTATTTGGCTACCAGAGCTTGAAAAAGGGGGTGGAAAGAAATTTTTACAGTCTAGCACCTGTGCTACCTCTTGATTTCAAAGAGTTTCAAGGTCCCTTCTGGAGAATCTCTAGCCACAGCTAAATTCTCTGCTGTGGGTCTGCAGATCTCCTGTCCTACATTTTGGTGAGTAGTGTCTCTGTGCAAGTTCAGTTAGGTTGTCTGTGCCATTCTCCAGCATTAATTCTCTTACTTTTGCTCCCACTTCCTCTTATTTCCAGGACCAGCATCACACAGGATCCTTTCTATGATCTGGTCTCTGCCCGTAAGAAAAAGATTGCCAGCAGAAACTGAGCCCTGACCTGGTCACTGGCAGCAGGAAGATGTAGTTGTTGGACAGCTTCCTTCCCATGCTGGGCTCTTCCAGGGAAGAAATTTGGGAGCACTGGTTCCCTCTGCCTCCCACTTGGCAGGAAGATGACTGACAGGACAACTTGCCAGACTTGCTTCTTCTCTTTCCAAACTGAAGGCAGAGGTGCAGGGTGCAATCCACTGAGGACTGTCAGAACCATGGGCATGGCGTTTCCCATATCCAAACGTAAAGACTCAACAGCAACTGGCCTTTGGGTTCTCCCACATAGCCTGAGCCATGTAGGATAGGAACTGAGAGGAGACAAAAATGTCTTCAGAATGTATCCAGCCCTTCCTGCCATCAAACCAGGCCTGGATATTTTTCTGTGAGGAACTACGTAGATGCTCTTGGAGCAGCCAAGCATGGTCCAGTCAGTTGCAGAGCAGAAAAGCCCCAGTGGTTTCTTTTCCATGAATAGATGTGAAGTAGTTGTGGAGAAGGGGCCACTGATATTTAAGACCTCACTGTCAAACCAGAGGCTAAGGGAAGAAAAGCAGCCCTATGTTCAGAAGAGAGCCCTCTCTACCTCTTCCTATAGTCATGAGGGCTGTAATCCTGGTCATTCCCTGCTCTGGAACTGTCATAGGTTTTAGAAAGTTAAAGATGTTGGATAAGGAGATAAGAGTGTAGAGGCTGTGGTACCAGGGAAGCAGCTCTGGGTTTTTTGTCTCTCTGTTTTGAGACTTGGGGACCACCCCAGGTCTCCCTAGGGAAGAAACCCAAACACTAGCTCTCCTCCTGGCTTATTGCTCCCCAACAAAGGTTGCTTCCTTGCACTACCCTCAAGGTGTGGGCATTGTATCTGAGAGGCCTGCAGCCAGAAGACATGAAAAATTGGAGATGCATACACACCACACACACAGAGGCATTCCCATCTTCATACATTGGCTTCATCTGGAGTCTGGGGTTTTTTGTCTCTTGGGTAAAGAAATAAATAGAAGTGCTTGAAACAAGCCTAAAACTCTGGGTAACATGATCATTTTAGTGATAAAGACAGAAGACTCGAGATAAGTGTCACGTTCCTGTGCCTAGAAAAGCAGCCCGAGCACCACCGCAGTGCCGCACCGCAGCGCCGCACCGCACCCAAAATGCCAGGCAGCTGTCAGGCAGCGCGGGAGGGAGGAGTAGTTAATGGGGCAAGAGGAAAGGCGATAGGAGCTGTAACACTGGAAACTGGGAAGAGCATGGAGGCAAATACCAGAGACTTGCTAGAGACAGTTACACATGCAAGGTCAAAGGACATGATAAGCTATTGCTATTTCATCTGTTGCCTTTTGGGTCTCTTCTGGTAAACACTGGTACTGTCTCAATCTCTTGCCTTTTTTCTCCCTGAAGAGGGCTCTATCTACTAGGCAATCTGCAGCAGTGCCAGCACAGCCGATTATTCATTCTAGTTATTTTTGCCCAAGCCACAGGAATGTTGAATAAATTTCAAGAGGCGGGGAGCGTATCTCGGAGTTGAAGCACGCGCTCAGCCTGGAGAAGGAACATGAAGGTTTTCTTCTGCTCGCACCTGCAAATGTCTCCTTCGTTGAATCTCTACTCACTGATGTGGTACCCAGTGAGTTTGCTGCTCACTGCTCTAGAGCACGTGTGCGCACACACACATTCACCCTTGCTTTGGGTTCAGTGCAGGGAGGCAGAGTCATGTCCAGGGATGGCAGAAGAAGTCAGAATATGGCCCCTTATCTTGGCAACATCTCCAATATATGCAAGAGAAATATAAATATGCACTTGGTTGGTGAAAGATGCCCCACAGCCTTGTGTGAGCAATGTCTGTCCTAGTGCCTCTCAGGCTCATGTCTGTGTGACAAAAGCCATCAAGATGGCTTGGAGTCTCTTTTCTACCGACAATCTGGTCTTGTGTGAGGGAATCCAGGCTAAGCCCCCCCTAGAGTTTACCTGGATCATTCCCATGACAGCAGAGTCTATCCAAGCTCTTCCCAGTCACACCTCATCCCAAATCCTTGCAATTTTCTTCAGACTGCCTATGTTATTTCCCCTCCCTTCTTCCCCCAGATACCCACGCACTGCAGAACAGAATTATTCCTAGCTGGGACAGGTTGGGAAGGGTGACTTGTAAGAGGCAAAACAATGCAGAGACAGTCAATAGTGTAATTCCCATCCATCAGACTAACTGCAAGAGTTGGGAGGAGATGGACCAGGTTTCTTCTCTCTAGAGACTGAAGTGGGGAGAGAGACAGTAAGTTCGAATTTCCATTGTCTATCCTTGGCTCCAGCACAGAAAATTAACTTCCAAACTCCTTGCTATACCATGCCTCAATCTCCTCAGTGCTGTGAATACAGTGCTGTGTTGCCCACCAGCAATGCAACATGTGCACTCTCCCAGTGGTATCCTTGACCTCATGCCTGCTGAATACCAGTGTGCTTGGTATTGGCCAGGGTGTCTCAGGACAGGTCTATAAAACTTGACCCTCACTCATATCCATGTGCTTTGACAGCTGTGCTTGGAGCCATTGCAAATTTGTCATGGGAACAACTTGTGCAACTAGAATGGCACCACCAGGGAATGTGTTGCTGGCCACCATCACACATTCCCTATGTTGAGGGCAACTGCAGCACCACACACATGAATGCATACACACAGACACACAGACATATACAGAGCCCTTCAATCGGACAGATTGCTATCTATCTAGTAGATAGGTTCCTCCTTCTCATCATAGGCATCACACAGACATGCAGACAGAAGACTGACACTTATTCTCTGCTTGCCTAAGGACTCCTGTGCATATCCAGTAATTCGCTTTCATAATAAGTGTCCATCTATTTTCATAAAAGGGCTGGGAGAAGAATACCACAGATGTGTGGAATAGACCACATCACTGCATCCTGCCTCCTCCCCGCTTCTTCCCTTTCTCCTGTTCCCTGTTTATCAGCTCCAATTTGGAAGGCTAATACAGTTTAAAAAGGCATTCTAGAAACTGTTTGCAGCAACAGAGATGGGGCAGCTGTGAGGAGAGCCAGCAGTCTCTCTCATTCAGTACAGCTTAGGTATCTAGCAAAGGATAGAGAAAATTTCTGGAAGGTGGAGGGGGAGTACAATGTACAAATGGAGACAGACTGGACTGAATTATGGATTCAGAGCCAATCAAAGGGCATGAGTTGAACCTGTCTTTTTCCACAGGGTGAATGCCCTTGGTGATGGGAGCTCATGAGCAAACAGAGGCCTGTGGGAAAACAAGACTCTACAAAAGAGTTGGCCAGGAATGATGCTCAGTGATGGGGTGGGAGCATACATTTGTGATACTGTCCATTTCTGGCAGGCCTGAAACAGTTCAGCTGTGTGTCACACACCCTTCAGCATAAAGAGAAAATCAAGCATGTCTTTTCTGTTAGCTAAACAGGGTTATCTGGAGTGGGACTGCCAGCCTTTTAACTCCCTCTGTGATACGCCTTGTGAGCCCCCACACCTCACCCCTCAACAACAGTGTAGGGATTGCCACCAAGAAGGGTTGACAGGTTTTCCAGTTTGTACCGTAAACCTGGAGGAACAGAAGGCTATTACAAGGGCCTCAGAGGCATAAGAGCCAGTCTTCATACCATCTGAGATTGGCCATTTGTATGGAAAGAAACACAGCCCCAGTGTATTGAAGCTGGTTTGAATGATGCAGTCAGATTTGTGGATCTAACAAGAACAGCTCCTCCTGTCTTCTATCCCTTATGTTTGGTGGTGGTAAAGCAACTCATTACCTGAGGGTGGTGGACCCATTGCAGTACTTTCTTCCTCTGTAAACCTTCTTTGAATATACATTTCACACAGAAAGTCCAGAGCAAAAAGCTAGAGGGGAGGATGGCTCTCAAAGGCACCGTGGCCTCTCTTCTTCACTTTGTTCCAGCTCACTTCTGTCTCCAGCCTGACAGAGGTCCAGTCTGGGGGACTGAAGGAAGCCCAGGCAGACTGGGGTTGAGATCTGATGAGGGTTTCTTGGAGTGTCACTGCTGTCACATCTGCAGTGGCTCTGCTCTAAGTGCCTGTGACAGGGGTGTGCAGCAGACTCATCTTGCCATGCCATTTCCAATCCTGCAGCCTCCCTGTGATGAAAATGAATGTGGCCTGTCCCGGGTTATCACATTCCCGTGTGTGTGAGCCTGTATACAGACATCAGTTTGCTCCTGAAGGCAAACTACTACTATTGGGTTAACTACAAGGAGGTTGTGTATGGTGGAACAGAAGGGTCTACAAAGAAAGAGTCATGGAGGGTGGAGGAGTCTTGGTCTTGTGTGGGTAATTGATGAAGAGGGGCTTGCAGCAACAAGAACAAGGCTTTCACCTCAGCTCCAGAACAGGGGCAGCACAAATGTCAGGAACAAGTAAGGTATGACATCCCTTGAACAGCCTGCAACCTTGACCGCAGCCACTGTGTCACACCAGCAAGGGGCACTCCACAACAGCTCTCCTCTTTCCGTGGGGCTGGAGAGTAGTGTCGCTAGACATGCCAGCCCAACACTTCAGGGAGAGAGTGGAGATGGTGTCAGGTGACCACCACATCTGGGCCCTCAAGGGCACAACATGTGCAGGGAGAGGACCATATGCCCTGCTAGCACAGCATGTCTTTGCTCCTCTACCTTGATGTGGGGTTACACGTCCCTTTCTGCATGTGAGTACAAACACAGGTATAGATGTGTGTGTGTGTGTGTGTGCTGTGTCCTTCACACTCATAGTCACACATACCCAAGCACATCTGCGCATACACAGGTACACACACAGTCCACATGCATCACAGCCCAATGCCTCTCCTTGCCCCCTCCTTGCAGAAGGGCCCTGGCAAAAAATCTGTAAGGGAAGAACAGAGATCACAGAGAAGCAGTCCTTGTGGGGTTGCACAGCAAGTGGTATGTGGGGAGAGGGAGGCAGGACAGACTGCAGTGAGGTCTACAGAGACCATAGGACTCCTGCCCCATGTGGGCTACACTAGTGGGAACACAGCCCTTCACCTGGGGCAGAATTTGGGGAAGGTCTGTGGTGTCTATGTTAAGGGACATTGCAAGGTGAGGCATTTAACAGTCCTCTCTCCCTCCTGATGTACTAGGCTGACCTTAAGGGACCTACAGAAAAGATATTTTCTGCTGCCTCTTTAACTATGGTGGGTGGCAGCAAGGTTCCTGGGGTTGGCTGAAGAGGTGGTGATTTGTGCAATTAATGTCTAATCAGTTCTATGAATATTTATTGCTAGTCAGCAAGCTTCTGAGTGACAGTGAAGCCCCATCTGATTGGAATCACATTCACAAGTAAACCAGAGCCTCCTTTGGGGTTCACAGACCTCCCGTTGGGGAAAAAGGCCCAGAGGGTATAACCATCCTGCAGCACATGGAAAATTGTATGCAATCCTTTTTTGGGGGAGGAAAACCAATGGTTTTTAAATTGATTTGTTGGGGAGAGACACCTTGAAATAGTCTGATATACTAACAAACTTAACCCAAGACTGAGTTTGAACTTGTTGGGTTTTTTCTTTTTTTTTTCTTTTTTTTTTCTTGGTGTGTGCTCTCTCATTTTTGTTCTGTTGCAACATGAGAGAGAAAATAAAAGGGAGAGAAATAGAAACTCCTGCAACTGTTTGAAAAGTCATGTAACAGTCAGGAATTTCTTGGAGCTTGTATTTGACCCTTCCCCCACCATGGCATAAAGTGTGCAGAAATCTAGTATTTTGTTTCCCCAATAAATACTACTTTGTTACTTTCTATCATCAACAGAAATTTGACACTTCTCAACTTTGCCCAAATTTATGCTCCTTTCCAGACTCCTCCATTCTCTCCCCTTTATTATCCCCCTGCTCTAATCCTTTCATCTCAGCTCTTTCTCTGGCTTCTCTTTCCCACGGTGCCTTCTGCCCTCTGTGCTTTGTTCATCCCTCTCCATAAGCTTGCCACTGTCCTCTCACCTTCAACAAATCCCCCTTTTCCTTTTTCCCAATGAGGGATGCTGCCTCTCCTGCCCTCCTGCTTACCCAGACAGACTCAGTCTGCCTTGGCAGAGCTCTGGGAAAAATCCCTATTATCAGTGGAAAGTGAGTTGCTAAACCTGAGCCAAAGTCTTCATCTCCTGCTGCTCACTTGCAGGTTGGGTTTGTGCTGGAGGCACCACCAAAAGCCTGTTATTACCTAAATGAGAAAGATACACAGCTCTCCCTGAGAAGGGACACGGATAACAGTAATTTGCTTGTTGCCTTCTGACTTCAAAAAACACCTCAAATTACAGCAGGGTTTCCAGGATCAGCCCTCAGTGGAGGGAGGGGGACAGAGGCAGCTCTGCATATTTTTGTTTTCTGCATGGAAAGGATCCTGTGGCTTTTAGTGGCAGGGTAAGGGAAGATCTTCTGAATTTGAGCCACAGATATCCCCTTCCTCTCATGTGATTATGCTTGGCCTTGAGATGGTACAGAACTGGGAAAATATAAATATGGGAGCCAGTAATAGACCCAGAATAAACAGCAAGGTATCAGGGAAGGGAAGAGAAGGGAGGGTTGGCAAGCCTGAAATCATGATCACAGTGTAAAAGGGCTCTGTTGTTCAGAGCTCTGTTTTCCTTGCTGCAACTCTCAACTTTCCTCGCCAGCTGCACCACTGTGCTCTGAAGCTGTGATTTCAATATTCAGGAGATAATGGGCTGCTTGGCCTCCTCTCCAGAGGGCATTCAGCAGAAGAAAGTGTGCTTCACACACAAAGAGGCTAGAGGGACTTCAAGGGAGGCAGTGGAAAGGGTCAGGGGGGAGCAAGCAGCTCAGAGCTACATGCTGTGGGGAAGAAGTGGACTCAGAGGTTCCTGGAAATGCCAGCTGACCCTAAACCCCAGACATGCACAACCTCACCTCTCATGGATTGGTGTCTCTGTAGAGACACCTCTACTCTGATGTAGTTAAAATTCATGTAATGGTAGACAACACATTGGTGAGTGTAGACAACCAGTAGTCAACCAATGGTAGACAACCAGTAACAAGTGGTGTCCCTGTCCTGGGCCCAATATTGTTTAATATATTCATTAATGACATGGAGAGTGGGATTGAGTTCACCCTCAGCAAGTTTGTGGATGATGCCAAGCTGACTGATACAGCTGACACACTAGTGGGAAGGGGTGCCATCCAGAGGGACCTTGACAGGCTTGAGAAGCTGTGTGAGCATCATGAAGTTCAACAAGGCCAAGTGCAGGATCCTATACCTGGGTCGTGAAAATCCCCAATAACAGCACAGACTAGGTGAATTGTTTGAGAGCCACACTGCAGAGAAGGACTTGGGGATACTGGTGGATGAAAAGTTGAGTATGACCCGGTAATGTGTGCTTACAGCCCAGAAATCCAACAGTATCCTGGGCTGCATCAAAAGAAGCGTGGCCAACAGGTCAAGGGAAGTGATTCTTCCCCTCTATGCTGCTCTTGTGAGACCCCACTTGCAGTATTGTGTCCAGGTCTGTGACCCTGAGCACAAGACAGACATGGACCTGTTCAAGTGGGTCCAGAGGAGGGCCACAAAAATGATCAGAGGGCTGGAACACCTCTGCTATGAGGAAAGCCTGAGAGAATTGCGGTTGTTCAGCCTGAAGAAGGCTCCAGGGAGACCTTATTGCAGCCTTTCAGTACTTAAAGGAGGCTTATAAGAAAGACAGAGAAAGACTTTTTACCAAAGCCTGTAGTCCCCTACAGGGACAACAGTTTTAAACTGAAAGAGAGTAAATTTAGATTGGACATAAGGAAGAAATTCATTATGATGAGGCTGATGAGGCACTGGTACAGGTTGCCCAGTCAAGTTGTGGCTGCCCCCTCCCTGGAAGTGTTCAAGGCCAGGTTGGACGGGGCTTTGAGCAACCTGAACTAGTGAAAGATGTCTCTGCCCATGGCAGGGGGGTTGGACTAGACAACTTTTAAAGGTCCATTCCAAACCAAACCATTCTATGAACACTCACACATACACACGTTCTTTTTCCACTACAGTACCTTCTTATAACTATTTACCATTCAACCACACCTCATTTTTCCCAAGCTGGACCAAAATATCACCAACTTTCCCAAACATAAGACTGGACTTTAAACAAATCACGAGATTTTATTTTAATGTCCAAGGGACACTTGCCTAGTTAAATTTTGAGGATATTTTGTCCCTCTGGAGAAAAGAAACTTACTTCCCTCCTTCATTTTCATATTTGGTATGAGAATTGAAACTGTCTTTTGATTCCCCTGACTCCAGGTGCTGAAGCTTTAAGAAAATTAGTTTTAAGAAAATTATGAAGTATCATAATGCTTAGGACAAAATAGTAAGGACCTGCATTATTTCCATGCACTCCTTTCATGAGACACTTCTACTCCTGCTGTAAGGTGTGCTCTTACACTCGTATCTTCTCCGAAATGCTTGCCCTCCTGCGTTCCCCAGCACCTGAACAAAACATCTATGTACCACATGAAGCTTTGCTTAGTCCTTTGCAATCACACAGAGAAAATACTTTTTTGTTTTGGTTTTTTTTTTTAAGGAAAGGCCAGTGTTTATCTTGCCACAGGGAAAGATACAGTCTCTTCTCAGCTTTCCCACAGACACCTCTGTGATTCCCAGCTTTGCTACAGACTCCTCCATGAAGAAGCAGATGTAGTATGTACCCTGAGGAAAATCAAGAACTCACAAAGTGTTAGAAAGCATTCAGAGGGCTGCTAAAAGATCCCATGTCATTCAGTCTGATTAGGAGAAAGCAAGGCTACTATTTTCATGTCAAATCCCTACAGTTGTACAGCCCACAGCTCAACCCACTTCTGAAAAACCTCCAGCCCTTTAGCTGTGGGATACAACCCGGCTACACTATTATGCTCTGGGCAACTCTTCCCCCTCCAGAGACAGGCTTGTTGGCCTGAGCAGCCAACACCCAGAGCTGCAGGTGAAACCATGGGGTAAGGGGTAACCTTCATCAAACCCATGGAGTCTTTGCTGTGTGAGGGGAAGGAGAAGAACAAAGCCTCTGTCCTCTAGGCAGGTTTGGGAGCTGTTGCATACTTCCTCTCCCTCCCCAGAGCAGGCAGGCTGCTCCTGTGAGCTGGGAATTGCTAAGAGATTGAAAACCTGTTGCTGTGAATTTCAGAGATGCCTGGCAGGGGCAGCTAGAGCAATGAAGGGTTCAGTGTATTAAACTCACTATAGTAAAGCCATAATGGGATTTTACGTGCTGCTGCGACCAGAATACCCAAACCAGCTCAGCATCTCACCTCATCAAGCATGCTTTCGATACCTTCTTCTTGCTCCAGTCCCTCTCCCCCAACGTGCAGTGCGTGTCCCAGCCCTAAGTCTTCAGAATAATGTCTATCTCTGTAGGAGGAAGGGGGAGCTTTACCCCTCGGGCCCACACAAGTCTCATAAGCTTGTTGGCTCCTTCCTCTGCTCCTTTTAGGAATGTGATAAGCATCATTTAAGGGTGGAATACATCAGCGGTGAAGGGGAGTGGGCGGAATTTCTCCCTAGGAAGGAGGAGCAAGAAAGTGAGTTTCTGGGGAGATGTGCCAGACGTATGTGGAAAGGAGGCTTGGGAAGTGACAAGTCAAATGACAAATGGGACTTGAAGAAAGGGCATAGAGGAAAATTGGGAGGAGGGATGCTCCAGGGAAAGAGCTAGGAAAGGCTTGGGGAAGGGATGCCTTCAGAATAAGAAGGGAGTGAACAGGGGTCTGGGAGGAAGGGTACCCAGGAGATGGGGCTATGAGAGGGCAGGCACTGGGTCTGAACAGCTTGTGTTTGCAGTCTGTGGTCAGGGGAGCTCAGGGGTGTGTATGTGTGCATTTAAAGGGGGTATCTGCACTACTTCCCATAGGGTAAATTTCTCTTAGAAAAAGCAACTTTGTAATCAGGAAGTTGGGATTTTCTCTGCTGGATCTACCTCTCCTCTGCAAACCCTTTAAGAGAGTTCATCTTGTTAAATCCTCTGCCCTGGAGGAGGTAAGGGGGTCAAATGCCTTCTGGGGGATAGACACTTAGCAAAGCTGTTTCCCTACTGTTGTAGAGACCCTAATCCTGTGCCTCCTTCCCCTGTTCAGGCTGTAATGAGATGAGATGAGAAATAAGGTTGGATGTGAGAGTCAACCCTCCTTCCATCTTGCATGTGACTCCAAGGCTGTGTGCTATCACCTTAGGCTGATTGTGCTACCAGCCCACCTCTGCAACTGCCCAGGAGGGATGAGGGCAGGGAAGGCCTGGGGCTCCCTCCCAAACCCTGTGGCCTGGTTAACTCACAGCCACCCAAATCTGTTGGTGAGACCCAGACTTTGCAGCAGGGGGAACATATAGGGCAAGTGCCTGAGATCACTATGTATCAGGGAGACAAGAGGTGGTGGCTGGGCTTGCACAATTTAGGGGAAGCCAATTAGTACATCTATTCCTGCCTTACTCTCAGTGTGTTTTGGATCAGAAGGTCTCAGGCACTGCGGCAATCTGTGTTCAACAGAGCTGACTTTGATGTGCAGTTCAAGGGTTGGGAAACCTGCTTAGACCTGAAGTATGGGGCTGCTGGGAGCCCAGTATGGAAAGAAGGAGTATGGACAAGATTAGGACTGAAAGAGAAGATTAGCAAGGAAGAACAAATGAAGGAAAAAGTGAGAAGAAAGCAGGCAGATTAACAAACAGAGGCACATGGGCAGCCTGTGTTCACATTTATTTAGTGGTGTTGCTGTGGACAACTCATTTGCCTGAACACGTATTGGCCACTCATCAGAGCATAGAATATGAGTCAGGAGGAAACCGCCTCATTATCAAGAGAGGTTTTGACTGCCTGGAGAAACTAGGGCCCAAGAGCCCCCTCAGAAACTCTCTTAAAGGCAAGAAGGATTTTTCACTCCCTTACCTCCTGAGCACCTGAAGGCCAAGACTTCACCTTGAATTAAAAGACAATGAATTCACTTGTGGAGAGCTGAGCCTCAGACCTCCCAGTGTTGCTGGGGGTTAGCTATTTCATCTTTACCTTTCCCTTATGTTGCCTCTATAAAATGGGACATTATACGAGAGTAACCTTTTCACTTCTCACTGGGTTGACTCATCTACTGAGCTGCAAGCTCTTTGGGGTAAGGCAGTTGCTACAGCTGCACAGCACCTATATACAATGACACTGTTACTCTTGTTGGGGTTTCTGGGAATAACCCTTATACACATAACTGAGATGGTAGACTGCAGACTCACAGATATCTTCATCATAAGCACAGTCAGTTTGAATCACTTTCTGGAGAATCTGATTCCTACTCATGCGTACTTTCCTTCCTATTTCTCCCTTGCTTTTCCACTCTTCTGAGGTTTTGCCCACTCCATCTTTCTGTGATTACTCCTTACCTATCTCTTGAGATCTTCAGTGGGATTGTGCTTGGCTGGCTCCTGGCCAGTGTGGCTTCTCCTTCACTGCAATGAGGAGGTAGGCAGAGAGAGTAGAAGAGAACTATCAGGCTGCCTCTGGGGAACCTCCCTGCCACACTGGTTTGGTTTATCTGCCATCAAGATGCATGCACCAAAAGCCCATCTGACCCCAGGGCTTGGCCATTGTGACAGAGTCAGAGCTAGTCTCCCTCCCTCTCCAGCTCCCTCAACCCAAAATATAAGCCTGAGTGGAAGTGAAAGAGATGTGAGTTAAAGTAAGGGAAGATTTGTCAGAGTCAATAATTTAGTAATTTGGAGTGTTTAGGGTGGCTACCTCTGACACAGTCCAGAGGAAGCCAGGGACCTGAAGGTTTGTTCTGTGAGCTTTCCTTGCAAGCTGTGAGTAAGCATGCAGGGAAAACTTCATTGCTTGTGTCACTGACAACTTGACTGGCCAGAGCCCCAGGGGCAATGGTCCCTAGCTGGCTGGGTAACAAGAGCATCTTTCTCCAGTGCTGGCAGTGTGGCAGTCAGCCACTTGGCAAAAAGATGGATCAAATCATAACACAGCCAAGGAAAACCTCGGAGGGAGTTGGAGTCCAACTCTGTCAGGTCAGCCTGTGGCTGCTTAGCAGTTGAAGGACAAAACCCAGTTGGGTCTTTTCTTTGGCACTTTGGAGGATGAGGCCTGGGTATGGATAGAGGGGGGTAAAATCTAGTGTCACTATGAGCAGGAGAGGGTTCAGGCATCATACTTACCCCTTCATTAGCCTTCTCTCCCATCACCCAAATCAGACACCACTTCTGTGCCAAAAAAACCCCACCACAGACACAAGGGGAGGACAAAGGACGTTGTGGGGAGTGGGTGGAGCTAGCAAACGGTACATTGCTCCATCTCTCCCTAAATGCTCTTTTCTTTCTCTTTTTCATTTTGGTACCTCATGTGCAGTGGTCTCCCATCTGCTCAGTGAGGAAAAGCAGGTGAATCCCTTCCTTTCACCATCTCTCTACAGAGGGTCTTGAAGAGCTGGGGAAAGGCAGCATCTCATTTGCCCTTGGCCACAGAGCAGAGAAGCAAGTCATACCTGACTGAGGATGGTAGTGCCACCAGAACAGGCTGGAAAGACTCAGCCCACAGGACTCCAGCCAATCCTGCCATGTCTCCATGTTGGTCCACTCCATGGGGCAAGGGAAGATGTTTCCATACCCAAGCTTCCTCCTTCACTTTGAGGGATGGACATGTCTCCCTTTGTTCTCCTCAAGGACAAGGCACCATTGGGCATAGAGGACGAGAGCAGATCTCTGAGAGTGCTGGACAATGGATTCCCACCTAGAAACAGGCATGCTGTTAGCAAACAGCACTGCACAGGATTGTCATCATGAGATGTGGAGACACAGGAGTAGGTCCTTGACAAAAGGAAAGGCCAACCCCGTACTCAGCACATATAGTCTGTTGGCCCTAATTTCTCCTCTGCTCTGGACTCTGTGTGCCAGGATGAGATGAATCAGGAGAGGTACCATTTTGCTAAATCTTGAAGCTGACACTTCTAATATCCATTAGTGTTGCTACTCTGCCAGAGAGAATTAGCTGAGATACGTGGACTGTTCCTTCTCTGATCCCTAGCCCCAGCCCCTATTATCCCTCCTTTTGTCTCCTCATCCCAGCCTGACTGCTGTTCCCAGTACCAACAACATCAGTTATCTCAGGTTCAACCCCCATGTTCAACAAATCTGTCATTGCCATCTCTCACTCTGTTCATTTTCAAGGATTCTTGTATCTTGAGGAAAGCTTCTCTCCACACAATGCACATGGACCCACATCCAGACATATACCTAGCAAAAGTCAGAAGGCAAGACTTACTTTCTTCTGCCTCCAAGAAACAGACATGATGCACTAAATGGAGCAAAGGAAGGAGAAAGTTTGAAATACAGATTCTGGCATTCCCTCTTGGCTGGATTGCAGGGGTCAGCAGAATCCTCTGCCAAGATTTGTTTTTGAGGCACTGTGCAAATGAGTTGTCAAAGCCATTCCTGCCATCCCTCCACTAGCTTGGACTACTGAGCATCCAAAACCAGGGTGGTTGGTTCTCTTCTGCAGGGGGTGAACAGAGAAGAGTGAATAGGATTTGCTCTGGATGTCTGTGACCAGGTTAGAAGATGGAGCTGGCCCTTTATGCATTGGTCAAGCTGCCACAGACTCAACGTGCTAACTGCCAAATCCAAGTGGCCTGAAGTAACTTATACTCAGATAGTTAAACTCTATGCTCCTCTACCCGAATAGGGGGCCATATAATGACCCTTGGCATTGGTTCTCCCTTAAACAAGGCATGAAACTCGTATAGCAGATTGCTGATTTGCACAAGTCGCAGCCATGCTCAGGAGTGGGCTAACAACTGCAGCATGGACAGCCTGAGAACAGTGCCCAGACTGTCCTGGATGTGTTCAGTATAAATGTAACCCCAAAGGGCTGTGTCCGTGGGCCTTCAGAGTCTTCTAGGCATTGAAGAGTCTTTGGGAAAAGGGAAGGGAAAAGGACAAGCAAGAGAAGTGCTTTCTGCAAAGGACTTTCTGGGGAGATGATTTTAAATGACTCCGGCAAAGAAAGGGAATGATTTTGGGAGCAGTGTAATTTGTTCTGCACTGTTTGACTGTGCAGCTGTCAAACATCAGAGACAGGAGGAAGATTATATCAGGATTCCCATTTTGGCTGGGTGACTATGAGCAGCAATGCATGTGTGTAACCAAAAAATATCAAAGGCTGCTACACACCCATGTGTCTTCACTCACAGTCATTTTGATCTACCTCCTAGTCTTGATATCAGGATCCATCTTTGCCCCTCTCACCCATAGAGGTTCAGAGAAAAGGAAAAATAAAGCAATAGTTACCCACTACACATAGCAAGCCAAGATCAGCACAGTACACCACAATCATTACGTTACCTTATTGGGGAAGTATTGGGGAACATGTTTGTGGGCATGTGCTTAACGATGGAGAAACAATTGGGTGGGAGTACAGTACGGTGTACTTATATTTGTGTTCATACAGAATAAATACCCACCTCTTTGCAGTAAAGCAAGTATAAATGTGTTTCTGGACAGCCTGTGATACTGACCGTTTTCTCTCCTCTCTTATTTTCAGTGATACTGTCCTCCCCAGGCAGGTAAAAGGGGCAAATATGTATTTGTTAAGGTTAGAAAGACAAATGCCAGTGGTCAGGGAGAAACAAGAGCAGGACTACTCCATAAAAAGGATGAATATGGAGCCAAGTGTAGCATAAGCATGGGCAAGCAGTGACCCCAAAGGCTGGGGTGAGGTACCACACTACCTGAGCAGGGGTAGCAATAACAACAAGATCTATTAACAAACTTAGGCAAACCAAGCTGATGAAACAGATCTCAGATCCATTCAGGAGCAACACAACTACAATACACCAAAAGTGCGTGCCTTGGCCTGAGCTTAAAAAGACCTCTGGAGCCACAGGCAGATGATGTGTGGGTGGAAGCCTCAGGTGAGACTGGTCAGGGCAGTTAAGGCTCATTAGTGCACTCAAGGACCTAACAGTAGTTAGTACCACTGAATCCCATCCTCTGAATGTGTTGGTTACTGCAGTTGTGATTAGGATGGTGGGGGGAGCGGAGGGGGCGGAACACAGTGGTTGTACAGTTATATTCTAGTGTGTGTTTATGATGATGAAGAAGTTTGTATATGCATGATCTATCAGCATACTGGTATGAAGCTGTATGGCTACTGAACCTGCCTGACAAATCTGATCTCCTTCTATGACAAGACGACCCGACTGTTGGACGAGGGTAAAGCTGTGGATATTATCTACCTGGATTTTTGAAAAGCATTCGACACAGTTCCCCATAGGATTCTCATAGAAAAAAAGGCTTCCCATGGCCTGGATGAGCGTACGGTCTGCTGGGTCAAGCACTGGCTGGATGGACGGTCCCAGAGAGTGGTGGTCAATGATGTTAAATCCAGCTGGCGTGTTCCTCAGGGCTCGGTGTTGGGACCATTTCTGTTCAACATCTTTATTGATGATCTTGATAAGGACATAGAGTGTATCATCAGTAAATTCGCAGGTGACACCAAGTTAAGCGGGAGTGTCGATCTGCATGAAGATAGGGAGGCTCTACAGAGAGACTTGGATAGGTTGGATCGGTGGGCCAACGTTAACAGAATGAGCTTCAACAAGGCCAAGTGCCAGGTCCTGCACTTGGGCCACAACAACCCCATGCATCGCTACAGGCTTGGGGAGGTGTGGCTGGAGAGCTGTGTGGAAGAGAAGGATCTGGGGGTTCTAATTGACAAGCAGCTGAACGTGAGCCAGCAGTGTGCCCGGGTGGCCAAGAAAGCCAACGGCATCCTGGCTTGTGTTAGAAATAGTGTGACCAGCAGAAGTAGGGAGGTGATAGTCCCCCTGTACTCTGCACTGGTGAGGCCATACCTTGAGTATTGTGTCCAGTTTTGGGCACCTCAATACGAGAGAGATATCGAGGTGCTGGAGTGAGTGCAGAGGAGGGCAACGAAGCTGGTGAAGGGCCTGGAGAAAAAATCCTATGAGGAGCGATTGAAGGAGCTGGGACTGTTCAGTTTGAGGAAGAGAAGGCTGAGGGGAGACCTCATCACTCTCTACAGCTACCTGAAAGGACATTGTGGAGAGGTTGGTGCTGGTCTCTTCTCACAGATAATTAGTGACAGAACAAGAGGGAATGGCTTTAAACTGCAACAGGGGAGGTTCAGACTGGATATTAGGAAAAAAATTTTCACAGAAAGAGTGGTCAGACAGTGGAATAGGCTGCCCAGGGAGGTGGTGGAGTCACCATCCCTGGATGTGTTTAAGGGTCATTTGGATGAGATGCTGGGGGATATGGTGTAGGGGAGAACTTTGTAGATTAGGGCTGATGGTTGGACTTGATGATCCCAAGGGTCTTTTCCAACCTGAATGATTCTGTGATTCTATGATTCTATAACCCAAAGCAAAAAAAAAAAAAAAAAAAAAAAAAATGTAGCTAATAGAGCTGCTTCCATCTACTTACCCAGTAACCTGGTCTGGTCTCAAAAGTATGGATGAGTGATTTTTACTGTTGTTATTTCTCCCAGTTTAAGTAAATTAATGATGGGAAAATATTTTCAGAAATACAAGCCTTAGCCTGAAGTTTGTTTAATTTCTTGGTCTCTGAACTGTTGTATTTGACTGAGTTTGAATCAAAGTGGCTGTCAATCACTGCACCTGGAGAAGTAGTAGAATGCACAAATATGCTTGAGTGACCCTGTTTAGAAAGATGCTGGACAGATTGTTGAAGAGTTTGTAGCTATGTTAGAAAGTGGGAAAAACAGATTGGGTTTTCTTGAAGGTGGGGAGACAATCTCTGTCTGGGATCCACTTTAATAGGGTATACTAAGGAACCTCTCACAATATGAAAGAGATGAAATGAAAATTTCCTCCCTGCAGGCAGATGATATTGTCACATTGTCCCTATGTAAAGCAGAGGTAAAAGAAAGATGCAAAAACGAAGAAAAAAAATCAACAGGTGTTAAGGTAGAGGCATGCACAAAAGTCTGAAAGGACCATTGACACAGAAGAAGAATTGATTGGAAGCTTGAATAAAGGAAATAAGTGTTCATCAAAGCACCTAGATTGACAAAGTCTTTAAAAGGTGTTACTATGTAAAAATAATTCCATATAAAGCATAGGTGTGAAAAGTCATTATCTCGCACAGACATCTCTTGGCAGAACAGATAGCTTTGGCAGCTCTGTCCCAGCCCCAATACAATGGCAACTCTAGGCTATCTCTTGTGATGAACCCTAGCCCTACTTTCTGGCTCAGGATGGGCCATCTCTGGCCCACACCACAAACTTCCTCTCAGCATAACTCTCTTATCAGCATGCTTTTTGTTTTGGCTTCTGTGTTTTAGACCCACTCCAACCATACCTCTAGTTATTATCTTTATGCCTTCTCTAATGACTTTTATCCTCTTTCTAGGATGTAACAGATTCTCATAGACAAGACTTTTAGCCATGGTCTTTGCAGTACTAAGTTCATCTTGAATCCTCAGATAGTTTCCTTAAAAAATCTCCAATTGCAGTTTGATGTCTCCATTTTACCCTGTCCGCTGTTTCTCAAGGCAGAATCCAGCTATTTATCTTAGGAGAATGAGATAGTGTTTGCAACGTCTCCTATCAACATAATGTTCAGGCACCAAGCAGAAAAATCTCTGGGATTGCAAAAAGCCTGGAACTGGTTCCTCTGGATATGGATAAGGATATGCTCAAGTCCTTTGGGACAGGCCAGAAATTTTCCTAGCTCAAGCCACAGCCTGCTCAAAGAACAACACATAAACTCAGACCTGGAGGACAGAAAAGGATGGTGAGCAGAGTAAGGACTGTTGCTGTCTGGTCTCTTTGTCCCCCTGTTTTATCCTCAGTACTGAGACTGTTGTAAGACTACCTTACTGTCTCTGATAGTTCTCTTCCCTCACTCCACCCCTTCTAATGGTGTTCTTCTGGCAGCTTTTGGTGTTGAGGTTGGAACAAAGGATTGGTGTAGGTCTGGATTGTTTGAGGTTACTTGAGAGTGGCAGGACTTCATGCCCCATCATCTACAAGCCAAGACCAGTGTGGAGTTACAAGGTGAGGCTGACGAGTGAGAGATGTTTGGATGCAGCAATGTGAAGAGCATTAGCAGATGACACAAGGAAGTAGGAGGCAGGAAGGGTTGTGGAGTCCTGTCAGATCCCTGTGATGATACTGGATCAGGGGGTCACAATGGAGCCAGGAGAAAATGGGCAAGAAGATATCTAGGCCTTTATCTAAGAAAAACAAAGAACAGCAAAAGCACCATCCTGGAAGGCCACTTCAGTGGGCCTGCCAGGCAAATCACAGGACAAGGGAGAGCTCCAGAACCAGGCACACCGCTAAGTGCCTAATTCCTATTTAGGCACCTAAATTCCTATTGATTGGAAGGCACTGTAAGTGTGAATACTAGATACACAAAATACAATTTGTCATTCCCTCACTCTGGTTTGTAAAGGCCAGATTATCACAGAGACAGACAGAATGAATGAATGAATGTATTAAGCAGCTCTGAATTAATCTCCAGTTTAGAACACGTTCCTTTTGTCCTTGGGAAAGATTAGATACACAACACCTCAGTGTTGACCTCTAAGATCTGCCTGCTGCTACTCCAGGCAGACCAAGGTTGATTTGCCTTGGATTTGAAGCAACTGCTGTCAATAATATAAACCTCAAGAGGTGAGTAACAGGCCTCCTCATGAGATTTTTTTTTTCCCCAGCCACCCTGTTTGCTCCTGCAGCTTTAAACCTAACGAAGGAATAAGTAATTTTTTTCTAATGATTGAAAGAAGGCAGATAAGAGGTAGGTCTTAAAATTAAGAATCCATACTTGATTGCAGCTTTTATCATATTTTTCCATTTTTTCCCCTTCTTCCCAACAGAAAATAAATTGCTTCAATAAATTACATCTTTAATCTGCATAGGGGACCATCAGGCTGGGCTCTCCTTTTAATACCTTCTATTGCAAGATAATCAACCCCTTCCTCTCGCTGCATGGAGCAAACTAATAGATTTTAAACAATTCCATTATTTGATGATTTCTCCCATTATTAATACAAATTGCCTCCACTCTCTTTCAATTAGAGCATTTTTATTTTCTAATAAATCCCAATCAGGTTCTCTCAAACACCACCTAAACACGGGGAGATTACCACACTTTCCATTTGAACAAAAAACCCATCACACTCAAATGCATCACCTCCCTCCATTTCTCATGACTTTCCTTCTTCCAAATTCTTCTTGCATTTTCCCCTCCTCTCTCTGTCAGCAGAACCCACTTATTTTCTTCCCCTACTGCTTTCTCCTAAAACTAATTCTATATCCCTGTCTCTGGTGGTGAAGTCAGTAAGGCCACCCATTAACACTATCGATTTGTGCTCTCTCCTATTACCCTGCATTCCCAAGAGTGACACAGCTTGCAACTGGTACAGATCCCCTCTCCACAGGGCCTCCACTCTGTCCTGACACATGAAAATGAGAAATTCTGCTAACCTTCAGTTGAAGGTTGCCTCAGTCCCAATGGCAGCTCTGCTTGCAACATTGGCTGCAGTTCCATGCCCAGATGTTTGTGATGCAACTGTGCAAAGGTACCTCCACTCTGAAAGCAGAACTTCTGTGGTCATTCAAAGTGGAGGGAGTATCTAATCTGGGGACTGTTGTAGCAAGGACTGAAGGAGATTCTGTTGTTACCATGATTGTGTTGATTGTGCCCAACTGCCTGCTCTCCTGTATGGACTCTTCGCCAGACACCTTAGTTCTGGAGGTTTTCACACACCTGTTTGTATCACTAACCACTGAGGTTAGCCCAGCCTTAAGCACTGATGTGCTGTCACTAGACACTACACTTCTTTGTTGTTTGACTCCAGCAACACCAAGAGACCGTGGTTCAAAGGAGGCAGGGAGAAGGTGAGTGCATGGAATAATACCCCATCCACAAGTCTGGGACCCTGAGAGTAGTGGATGGAGAGGCAGCATTGCCACCATTATCTGAAAGCTGAAGAAGGGTGTGGCTTGACTTACAGGTCTATGACAGAGCTAAGACCTCCCAAATCCCACAGGGCCATGATACATCTTAATCTGAAGGTCTTGGGTTGCTGGGGTTTTTTTTGTTGGGGGTGGGGTATTGTGGTGTTTGGTTTTCGTTTTTTTTGCTGGGGGGGGGGGGGGCGGGGGGGGAGCGGAGCATGCTGTGTAAAGGCCATGAGTGACACAAATAAAGGCCATTGAAGTGTTTGTGTGAAAGAGGTTTAAGAAAGTTCACCAGGACATGGTAAAAATATAAGAATGGCTATTTCAGGGTGGATCAAAGATCTAGAATCTTGTCCTAAGGAAGGAATGCTTAAAAACATATAAATATAAAATATTATCCCCCAAATGGAGTGCCATCTTTTCAGAGGACACCAGCTGTGGTGCAAAGCAACACCAACTCTTACTGCTACCAACTGAGTGCATTCCCTAAGTGATGCTGCTTAGAGCAGACAGGGGTGGCATTCAGCTCACCTTTTAATGCAGCTGCTTCTGGGGTGGAACCTAATGTCCTATTTGCTTCTGCAGTGCAGTAGCATGTCTGAGTGACAGGGAGAGAGAGGAATGAAGATTCCTGGAGAGGTACGATTCAGTTCAGAGAATGTCTGCATTGCCACCTTGGAGGTTGGTCTGAAAACCCCTTCTTTGTTTAATGCTGTTGCAGCACAGTTTAGCTTTCAGAAGGGGGCACCACTGAATCCAACCGAGTAGCTGGACTAGGCTGGATGTGGGTGAGGAGCACCATGCCTGCCCACTACACTAGCAGCTCTCCCTCAGTACAATACCTGGATACTCTGAGGCGACTACCACCAGTCTCAGGTTACCAAAGGAGTCCCAGCTGCTGTTCCCAGGAGACAAGGACACAAACAAGCCATAGGTTTCTTCCTACAACCCATCTTTTTTACTGCTGCCTGTCCTCCTGAGAGGTAGGACAGTGGAACTTGTCAGCTGCTATGGCAACCCTGCCTTGTCTGCTGCCAGAGCAAGGAAGGATGAGAGTGAGGGCAGGGATGGGAAAGGGTGTGGGGATAGAAGATCTCCACATCCTGGCTCAGGATAATCAATATACAGAGATCATTAGCCTTCACTGTCCTTCATCACTGTAGCACAATTGGAGCTGCAGGGGCTGCTTGGTGGAGGAGGATGAGAATGCTGTGGGGTGGCCAGGCGTAAGGACAGGAAAGCTGTGTTCCTGCACATTGATGGGCCGACCATAAACTCCACAGGCAAGTGCTACATCTCCTTCTGCACTCTGGCCACATCACTTGCAACATGTGCCACACAGTACTCCCCTCCCACTAGCTTGCACATCCACCTCCTCTCTCTCAGCCTGCTGGGTGACACACTCCTGTTGCCCACCTACATACATTCTCCATGAGTGTCATTTAACTGCTGCTCCTTGACATGCACAAAGATACATCTTTGCTCCAACCTGCAGGTGGGTTTGCAATGGACTGACCAGCTGCAGAGCTGTGGAGGTGTGGTTCCTTATCCTGATGTAAACCCCTCCCTGTGCCTGTGATCCTAGACCCCCAGACACCTGCACACACACCTTGCATGCACACAGAAAGCACAGCCTGTGCCCCCTGCCCCAGGTTTGGCTTCTGCCAGGTATGTTTGCATACACTGCCACAGCCAACTTTCATCCTCTCCTCCCAGGCAAATTTGCCCAAAGCATCTGAGTTCCCCAGTATACACACATCCTCCCCTCCACCCTGATACTCCCTCCTGCCACGCCAGCCAGCACCAGCCACCCACACAAAAACACACACATGCAGATCGAGAGCAATGGCGGAGTCCTCAGTGAGCTGCTGGAGCAGAACAGATGGCTTAGCAACCAAAAAAACAGTCATTTGCTCCACAAGTTTCTTCTTCAACGTTCTGTTTGTTTTCAGAACATGTTTGTCACCAGAATAAAATCCAGGCAAAATGGGCTGATATAAACACCCCAGCCTTGATCCCACAAGGTGTGAAGTCTCACCTGCTTTTTGCACCCTTTTTCTCACAAATCCCTACTAACTCTTCCTGAGGCATTCCCCACCGCTTTCCCACTTGCAAACCACACACACCCCCCACCCCCCACCCCCCCCAACATACAGGTTAACTTCATCTTCCTTGGGAGATAATACCCCCCCATTTTGTCATGTTCTTGTCTTCAGCTGTAGGCACCCTTCATACTTTTCAATGCTCATTTTTCCATTTCACATGTTGACCTGACCCAAAAGAGCACTTTGTCTTTTATCTTGTGCTGGAGTCATCTCCCTGAAAAACGTTTGCTAAAGGATTGAGGAAGCTGTGTCGTGGATAGGGAAATTGGCAGATCTGTGGCAGTGGACATAATACCCATTGGGTAGCACATGCTGCTAAAAGGAAGGTTTGGGGCTACATTGCAGCTTCTTCTCCCTAACAGTGAATTCCTGACTGGGATTTGGGATAGCAGATAAAGGAAGATTCATATGAGTGAGGGAAACTCTGTCTCTCACAGGCAGGAGGGAAGCTGTCATAACATTTTGATTCCCTGCATCACAGCCAAGTGGGAGCTGTATCTATTCCCAAACACACAGGTCAATTATCAGGGCTGTCTTTACCAAAGACCTATTACAAGGGAAGAGGGAGTCTTAAATCCTGCCCCACCACAGCTCTCTGCCCTCTGTGGGGGTTCGGGGTTCCCTATACCTGCCATACATCAGCCACTGAGCAGTCAGTCCTGTCCATCACCAGAGGCTTCTGGGTCAAGCTGAGCTGCAGCAGAAGACAGGTCTTTGACTCCCTCTAGTGATATATCTGGAATAGGGCCTCACAGACCCACTCCCCCCACAACTTCACCAAAATCCAGGGCTGGGCACTCAAGATGCATGGTATAAACTCCCCTGCCAGATGAAACCAGGCTATTTATACAAGCAAGCCAATTAACATCTCTCATGTTCATTCCCACATTGTCACTCAATGATGATGCCTCCTGGGAGAGCCCAGCAGATACATGGAGTGGGAGGGGGAAAGCCCCAGGAAGGCAAACAGCTGGCTCCAGTGCAGTAGGAGAGGAGAGCTGGGTTTGATTGGGATCACTCTATGCCTTCTGGACATCAAACCTTGCCTCCCCCTGCTTAAACAGGAATCTCTAGCCTTGCAATGTTCTCCACTGTGAGGGAACTGCACATCTCTGCTTCATCACTGACGTGAGGCCTGGAAGTCCCAGAGTGCAACCAATTAAGAGCCATGCCATGCACAAGCTGCATTTGTATTTCTAGCAGTGACTGGGGTAGTGCCCTCCCTGCACATCACCTCTCCCTACTCCCCTCTCCAGGAAGAAAAGAAAATATAAAAAGCTTCTGTGAGATGAAAAAGAATTTTTGAAAAGAAAGGCTAGATGAAGAGGCAATTGACAAACACAGTATGAGGAGAGGCCAAGAGAGGGGTGGGGAGTCCATGGGTATGGAAAG
The DNA here is from genome assembly GCF_031877795.1 of Strix aluco. Classification (NCBI taxonomy): domain Eukaryota; kingdom Metazoa; phylum Chordata; class Aves; order Strigiformes; family Strigidae; genus Strix; species Strix aluco. The sequence continues at coordinate 30,304,377 of NC_133935.1, forward strand.
CCAAAGGGTTGTGTCAATAATTCATGAGGTGGAAGTATTCCTGTGCTCTGGAGGCTGGTATCCTTGGCCAGTGGTGAAGGGCTATCAGGCCATGTCAGCAGGGAGGGGATGGTGTCAGAGCATAGCTTGCTTCATGTCAAAAACATGGTCCAGGCAGGCAGAGGGTGATGAGATGGGGATCTGGGAAAAGGAGGGATGGAAAGGTTGAAAAGAGAAACTGATCCTTTCTGGGAGATGAATGGGGACTAAAGAGTGCAAAGAACACAAGCTAGGGTCTCTTAACCCTAAAGAAAAGTTGTGCTCCCGCATAATTATGTTAAGCCATGCTTAGCTTTGACTAAGCCATCTTTGTTATACTTAGGAGATCATACAGTCCCACTTGCACTAAATGAAGTCATCCATGCTCTGTCCATCTTATAGGACAGAAAGTTTTAGTATGAAGGCAGGGACAGGGCCCTTCCTGTCTGCAAACATGCTGTATGTGTTTGTGCATTACCAGCCTCTGTTGAAGGTTCCAGGTTGTCTCCTCCACAAGACTCAGTTGTGCTTCTGAAGAGGCTACATCTAGACTGGGCTGCAAAGACAGGCTGCAGCATACCTTGGTATTCTCATCCTACATTGATGAATCCAGGGGGACCACAGCATGCCATGGCTCCCTGCCCACCTGTGTCTCTGCCCTGCCACATCAGGTAGGCACAGATGATGTGGTCTCACCGCACATGGGCTCAGCACAGGACAGGGGTGCTTTGCAGAGCAGTGACCATAGCTGGGAAGTGTTCTGAAGCTCAAATGTAGCCTAAAAAAACTTTTCTTTTGTCCCCAAGGGCCCTTCCAGGGGAGGAGGGCATGAGCGCCAGCCTTGCCACCACCGTGAAATTGTGAGCAGTTGTGCTATGCAGCACAGCAGCAACTGTGAAATCCCAAGGGTAGTTACAGATTCAATATACTGTAACATATCTGGGTCAAAACAGGGCAGGCAAGGGGAAGTGATAGGACAAGGAGAACTGAAATCCATCCTCCCAGACTGCCTGCCCTGTGAGCAAGAACGAGCACCCACAGTGTCAAGCAGACTGTTGTCATGACCAGCTGCTGGAGCCGTCCGTGGCTCTTACCAAAGGTGGGGAGAGGCATTGCCCTTGCCCCAGCACTTGCTGAGTAGACAAGGTCCCTCTGGGATTCTCCTGTACCAAGCACTGTGATAGCTCTTCTTGTCTTCTCCTTTGGGTTGCAGCAGCCTTTGGAGGTCTGCAGCTGAGGCCAGGGAAGGCCACAGCCCAGGGAGCCTGGTGTGGATCACTGCCAGCTCTGACAAGCCGTGGCAGGGCAGGGCAGCCAGAGATCATGGAACTGCACAGCCACAGAGAGGCTTGGCCCAGGTGCCAAGAACTGAAGAAGAAGGGAAGAAAGATAGCTTCATTTCATGTGCAGAGCATTGCTTCCCTCCCTCCGCCTCCCATGCTTTTAGCTGACATGCTTTGGGACCTCCTTCACTCCTTCCCCCCCGGTTCCAGCATCCCTTCTCAGATTTCCAGGAGGTGATTGTCTCCTCTGTCTGTTTTTCTCAGCTGCTTCTTTCTCTTAAAGCACTGGCAAGGGGCTGTTTCTCCATATTGCATAACCCTTTCCCAAAAAAACGGCACTAGCCATGCATTATTGCACCCATAGTCCTCAGACACTAACCACAATGTCATCTCGTTGCTGAGTACCCTTACCAGCTGCCAGGCTGAAAGACCGGGGAGCAGTAGGAGCTCCCTCACAAAGTCAGTGGGTACCCAAGATGCCAGGAAAGGCTCCTGTGATCCTTTCATGTCTGGTCCTGTGCACAACCTGCCATATGTCCCTCTCATCTAGTGACAACCAGAATTTCAGCTGTGTCCTTCTTACCCTGGGAGTTCTTCCCTGGCCTCCCAGCCCTGCTCCCTCCCGCCAGGGGAGCGTGGTCATCTCCCTCCTCCATCATTGTGGAAGATGCCAGCAGGCTGTGAGAACAGGTCTGGGGGAAGAAGGCTGCATTTCCTGGCAAAGTCAGTCAAGGTTTGGCACAGCAGATCAACCCTTGGGCCTTCCCCGTGTTTCACCCACCCTTGCTCTCATCCTCTTTCTCCTAACAGACTTCCCCACAGACATCACACGATGTGGTATACAGCTGGTATTTCTAACGCCACAGGTCCATCTTCATTTTTGTTGCCTTTTCCTCTTCAATGCCCACACAAACAAAAATTTATTAACACAGAGAGCCGTTATGGATAAATGATATCCTGACAGGTCTATTTACTAGGGGATGGGGAGGACACAGGAGCCTGTGTGTGTGGTGGTGGGGGAGGCTGGAGCTATGCTCCAGCTGACAGCAGCATTTATCCGCAGAACTGTGCAGGATTTAATTAACGTGCAGCAATGCTGCCTGTGGCAGGTAATGCCACAGCAGGACATCAGCAGGGAGGCAAACAAACCTAGAAGGAAAAGAGGAGAGGGCAAAGAGACAAGTGGAAGAAGAGGGAGGGCAGGAGAGGAGGGAACAGGGGAAGAAAGGTAGGGCGATAAGGGCAGCCCACTGCTTCTTCATCACTCTGTGGGTGCTGCCTCCCTCTGGCTTCCCCAACAAATTCCTAATTGCAGCGACTTTTTGTTTTTCACCTGGCTGCTGTGAAGTGACAGCCTTTTTTGTAATGTTGATAATATCCTCAAAGTCCAGAGCAGTGTTCAGACCCCATGAGGGGTGGTGAGAGATACAGGGGCGTGGGGCAGGGAGAGGAGTGGAGCACACAAGGATTTTTTACTCTTTCAGATGAATTCAGGAATCGGGCTTTTGGCTGACACAGAGTAAACAACCCCATTCCATGTTTGGGGAGCCAGGCCTTGGCATCCAATTTTGCACACACCTAGCTGAAAGCAAGAGGACAGGGACGAGGAATGTGGAAGGGAAAGGAAGCCACGTACATGGGCATACAGAGGTGGCAGGAGGTTTTGGTGTGAGAAGGCCAAATCAGCCTATTTCATATAGTTGAGTGAGTGGGTGATAAAAGCCATGATGTGGCAGGGGGAGACACAATGTCATACAACAGAAAACAAGCTGTGCTTACAGTGACTGGATGGGAGGGGTAGGAAAGACACTTTGTGATGTGTTTATGCATGGTTGTTCACTGTGTGCTCACTGCTTTGTGTTCATGTGCCCCTATACATAGAGACCTCTCACTGTCCACATGCTCAGGCTGTGTGTGTGTGTGTGTGTGTCCACCCACCCTGTGTGCCCAGTTGCTCAGTGTGAGCCTGTGAAGGTCTAAGTGGCAGCTTAGATTTATGCCTACAAGGTGCTAGCCCAGGCTGCTGTTGCACAGCTGTGTGGCTAAATGTGTGTGTGTGTGTGTGTGTGTGTGTGTACGTGCGTGCAAATATATGCTGCTTCTCTTCTGTACCAGCTGAGCACCCAAGGAGCTGCAGGGCACACAATGTCCAGACAGCATCTCTGTGCTCATGGATGCTGTGAATGATACGGGCTAGCTGTGGCAGTTCTCAGCAGCTCAGGAGAAGGCTCTTAACTCGCACAGACAGCCAGTGCTAGGGGCAGCTGGCAAGGGGCTAGAAGCCAACCCATTGTGACAGCTGCTCTGCCAGGGTTGGTTGGGGGCTTCTCTCTTCTTGTTTTCACCACAAACTGGTTACCTAGTGTGATGCTAACAGGGCACTTCTAAATCCGACAGAAATGGGATCTAAGGGAACAAGCACAGACTGCATTAAGCAGAAGAGCATTAGGAAAGCAAAACACTCGAGAGCTGCACGCTTCCTGGTTCATGTATTACTGATACACACTCCTCTCATGCTTGCTGCTTTTCTCAGGGGCCCTCTTCTTTCCTATCTTCCATTGCTCCTCCTCTTCCTCCCCACCTCCACCAAGTCCTTCCTGCCTTTTCCCAAGTACCTTCCCTCCATGGCCGCACTGAGCACCCAGTCAGGATACTGTGAAAGCTGGAGTTTTCAGTGTGACTGGGACTGGCCCTTTGGATATCTTTTTGGCAAAGAAATCTGAGATGGGACTACAGTCACCCCCTATTGTTGCAACACTTTGTTCAGCCTTAGCTACTCTGGGAGGCCCAGAGACAGGCAGGTTGCCAGCTATGACAGAAAACTGCTGGGTTTCTTCTTCCCAAGAGGCTCCTGACAGCACTGGTGAGCCTCATGCTATGAATAAGGGAGAAAAGAGTAACAGCTCTGAGCCTACTGAGGAGATCCAAAGGGGTTGTGATACCTCAGCATAAAGTTCATCCTTATGGATAGGTATAGGTAACAGGAGGGAGGACTTGAGAACAAGCACAGAAAACCTAGTGCTCTGGATTACTCTTGAAAACCATCCTACTTGAAAACCACAGACTACTCTCAGTCTTTCTGGCCCCCTCCTTCCCCACGCTGATCCCTTCTCTGCAGCCTCCCTCTTTCCCTTCAGTCCACTGCAAGAATGCTGGTCCTTCCTCTGGTCTCACAAAGAAGTTGGAGCAGTGAGGACACAATTTTCTACCTCCAAATTGGGAAGGAAAAAAAAAGAGCACAATGTGTGACTTGGCAGAGGAAGCAGCTTTGTCATGCATCACCCCATAAATCTCATGCCTGACGGAGTTTCTAATGCTGGAGTGGCTTAAAACCATAGCATCATATTGCGTTAAACTGATGAATGTCACCGAAAGAGGAGACAGCCTAAACTGTTGAATGGGGACCCTGCTGATGGCAGGCTCCCATTCTCAATCACATTCTGCTCCCTCTCTCCACTAATGGAGCCCCATCTCTTTAATCAGAAAGTAAGTACTCTCCAGGTTAGTGCCTGAAATGTTCAGAGACACTCTTTAGAGAGACCTGGAAGCAGCAATGCTCAGCTTGGAAACTCTTCAATCAGGAGAGGACAAAAGAAGGGAAAGAACAAGGAGGTTCAGAGCATTCATACATGAAGAGTTGTGCCTCCTCAGTTGTCACTGGCTCCAACAACAGCCTATCAAGTTATTGGAGAAGCTCAATGCCAAGCCAGACTTGGCCAGAAGAGTAATGAGTATAGGGGTCTCAGAAAAGGCCACTTCTAAAATGAATGAAGAGAAGTCCAGGGCAATAACCTTCTCTCCTCCAGGAGAGAGGAGGGGACTCCTGGCGGGAGCACAGTGGAGACTGTGGGAGATGATTTCAAGGCAGGGCTCTGACCTTGCTGCAGCCAGCACTGGAGGTTGCATTGCTGGGATCAGGCTAACCCTTTCTCAGAGCCTTTCTTTTACTCCCTGGTTTCATCTCTTCTCAGCCTAGTTTGCTGATGTAAAGGAGAAAGGGTTACTAAAGGTATCTGTCTTGTTTGGTGTTATTTCCTATCCTGTGGTGATCTAAGTGCAAAAGCATGGCAGAACATCCCACAGTCCTGTGAAAATCCATTTTTTATTTCCATTCTGGGATCAGACCCTTTGGCATTCAGACTCTACTCTGTTACATGTGTCTGCACAGCACCAATGGTTTGAACTCGGCCAGTAGCCAGTAGCCAATCACCACATGGCCAGTCATTTACTTTCCCCCTCCCCTCCCTGGTGAAATAGGGGAGGGAGAAAAAAAAGAAATTCGTAGGTTGAATAAAAAAAAATTTAGTAATAATAACAAAACAACCATAACAATAGTAAGTCCAAACAGGTGAAATAGAGCAGTGGCTTACTGACCAGTGACCGGTACGCAGCCCACCCCCAGCAGCGATTCCAACAGCACCAGAAATCCCGCCATGGTGACCGGGAAACTGAAACCAAAACATCTGTGAGAGAGTACACATCCGCCTACGTACTGAGCATGACGTTGCATGATATGGAATACTCCAATGACCAATCCGGGCCCAGCCCTCTAGCTGTGCTCCCTCTCAGCCCAAGGAAAGTTAACTCTATCCTGGCCAAAACCAGGACAATCTCCACCCCTTATTCCATACCATTTACATCATGCTCAGGTTTCAAATACATTCTAAGGATTCAACACCCCTTTTCCCAGGTCTCACAGATATCATTCCCTTAGTCTATGGGCCATCCTTCCAAAATGTCTGCTGAGTTCATTTAGTCCATAACTTTGGGTTCCATCTGTCATGACAATTTTTAAGGCTGGAGGAATGAGGTGGAGTTGGCTCAGTCAGTGGAGCAGGAGGCTTTGGATGTGGCAGAAGGATGTTGCGAGGCACCAATTGCAATACAAGGTTATTTGACAGTTCGATTGATTTCACTGGCTATTTTCACCTAAAATCAAATCTCCTTGAGTCACGCATCGGACTTCTCCATCCTTCTGCATTACCCACCAAGTGCACCCAGGTCCTTGGGCAAAAGTAATCCCACACATGGGTTTACCTTTACCTGACGCAGGAGTAACCCAGACGGTCTTCCCCAGCATATTTTTAATGCACATTCCGGGGACTTTATCCGCATCCACAGTATGTAGGAGTTTTGATGAGCAGGGCCAGCTTGCTTGGCAGATCCTCTGGTATTGACTAACCAGGTGGCTTTTGCTAAATGCATGTCCCAGTGTTTGAAAGTTCCACCACCCATTGCTCTCATTGTAGTTTTTAGCAACCCATTGTATCACTCAATTTTCCCAGAGGCTGGTGCATGGCAGGGAATGTGATATATCCACTCAATGCTATGTTCTTTGGCCCAAGTGTCTAGGAGGTTGTTTCGGAAATATGTCCCATTATCTGACTCAATTCTTTCTGGCGTGCCATGCCACCACAAGACTTTCTTCTCAAGGCCTAAAATGGTGTTCTGGGCAGTGGCACGGGGCACGGCATAATTTCCAACCAATCAGTGGCTGCTTCCACCATTGTAAGCACATACTGTTTGCCATGCCAAGTTTGTGGGAGCATGATATAATCAAGCTGCCAGGCCTCCCCATATTTATATTTTAACCATCATCCTCCATACCAAATGGGCTTGAACCGTTTGGCTTGCTTGATTGTAGCACGTCTCACATTCATGGATTACCTGTGCAATAGCAGCCATGGTTAAGTCCACCCCTCGGTCATGAGCCCATCTATATGTTGCATCTCTTCCCTGATGGCCTGAGGAGTCATGGGCCCAACGAGCCATAAATTGTTCACCCTTATGTTGCCAGTCCAGATCTACTTGAGCCACCTTGATCTTAGCTGCTTGATCTGCCTGTTGGTTGTTCTGATGTTCTTCAGTGGCCCGGCTCTTGGGTACATGAGCGTCTACGTGGCGTACTTTCACAAGATTCTCTACCGGAGCAGCAATATCTTGCCATAATTCAGCAGCACAGACAGGTTTGTCTCTGCGCTGCCAGTTGCTCCATTTCCACTGCTGTAACCACCCCCACAGCGCATCTGACACCATCCATGAGTCAGTATAGAGGTAGAGCACTGGCCACTTTTCTTGCTCAGCGATATCCAAGGCCAGCTGGATGGCTTTCACCTCTGTGAACTGACTCGATTCACCTTCTCCTTCAGCAGCTTCAGCAACCCGTCATGTGGGGCTCCACACAGCTGCCTTCCACCTTCGATGTTTCCCCACAATGCGACAGGACCCGTTGGTAAACAGGGCACATCACTTCTCATCATCCAGTAGTTTATTATATGGTGGGGCCTCTGCAGCACGTGTCACCTCTTCCTCTGGTGCCATTCCAAAACCTTTGCCTTCTGGCCAATTTATAATCACTTCCAGTGTTTCTGGATGGCTGGGGCTGCTGGGGCTGCCTATTCGAGCCCATTGTGTGATTAATGCAACCCATTTACTCCACGTGGCATCGGCTGCATGGTGTGTAGAGGGGACACTCCCTTTGAACACCCAGCACAGCTCTGGCAGTCGGGGAGCCAGGAGGAGCTGAGCTTCAGTCCCAATCACCTCTGAAGCAGCTCAGACCCCTTCATATGCTGCCAATATCTCCTTTTCGGTTGGAGTATAGCGGTCCTCAGATCCTCTGTATCCCCGACTCCAAAACTCCAGGGGTCAACCCCGAGTCTCCCCTGGTGCCCTCTGCCAGAGACTCCAGGTGGGGCCATTCTTCCCAGCTGCAGTGTAGAGCACATTTTTATCATCTTATCCTATCCGAACTGGCCCGAGGGCTACTGCATGGACTATCTCCTGTTTAATTTGTTCAAAGGCTTGTCGTTGCTCTGGGCCCCATATAAAATCATTCTTTTTCTGGGTCACTTGATAGAGACGGCTTACAGTCTGACTGTAATTTGGAATGTGCAGTCTCCAGAAACCCACAGCACCTAAGAAAGCTTGCATTTCCTTTCTGTTAGTCTGTGGGGACATAGCTGTTATTTTATTAATTGCCTCCATTGGAATCTGATGATGTCCATCTTGCCATTTTACTCCTAAAAACTGAATCTCTTGTGCAGATCCCTTGACCTTACTACGCTTTATGGCAAAACTGGCTCTCAGAAGGATTTGGATTATTTTCTCCCCTTTCTCCAAAACTTCTTCTGCTGTATTACCCCATACAATGATGTCATCAACATACTGTAAGTGCTCCAGGGCTTCACCCTGTTCCAGCGCAGTCTGGATCAGTCCATGGCAAATGGTGGGGCTGTGTTTCCACCCCTGGGGCAGTCGATTCCAGGTGTGTTGGACATCCCTCCAGGTAAAAGCAAACCGTGGCCTGCACTCTGCTGCCAGAGGGATGGAGAAAAATGCGTTGACAATATCAATCGTGGCGTACCACTTGGCTGCCTTCGACTCTAGTTCATACTGAAGTTCTAGCATGTCAGGCACAGCAGCACTCAGCAGTGGTGTGACTTCATTCAGGCCACGATAGTCCACTGTCAATCTCCACTCTCCATTAGACTTCCACACTGGCCATATGGGGCTGTTAAAGGGGGAGCGCGTCTTGCTGATGACTCTTTGGCTCTCTAGTTGATGAATCAGTTTATGGATAGGGATTACAGAGTCTGGATTGGTGGGATACTGCCGTCAGTGCACTGTTGTAGTGGCAATTGGCACCCATTGTTCTTCGACCCTCAGCAGTCCCACAACAGAAGGATCCTCTGAGAGACCAGGTAACGCAGACAGCTGTTTAATTTCTTCTGTTTCCAAGGCAGCTATACCAAAAGCCCACCGATATCCTTTTGGGTCCTTAAAATACCCTCTCCTGAGATAATCTATACCAAGAATACACGGAGTGTCTGGGCCAGTCACAATGGGGTGTTTTCCCCACTCTTTTCCACTTAGGCTCACCTTGGCCTCCAATACAGTCAGCTGTTGAGACCCCCCTGTCACTCCTGAAATACAAATGGGTTCTGCCCCTTTAAAATTTGACGGCATTAGGGTGCATTGAGCACCAGTGTCCACTAAAGCCTTATGCTGCTGGGGGTCAGATGTGCCAGGCCATCGAATCCACACAGGCCAATAAACTCGGTTGTCCCAGTCCTCCGCCTGGCTGGAGGCAGGGCCCCTCTAATGTTGGTCATAATACCCGCTAACGACAAATGGGTTAGTGTGGTGTGCACGGGTTTCAGCCTCATCTTGATCACTCACTTCTTGTGAATACAAATCATACGTTCTTCTCATAGGATCGTGAACAAAGTCAACCTTTCTGCTCTGTCTGGGCACTTGATTACTGGAAACTGGAGCAGCATTTCTCCTAAAAGAACCCCGGTTTGTATTTGTTCTTCCTTCCAACTCACATACCCACTCTTCTAGGAGGTAAGTAGGTTTTCCATCCCATTTCTTCATGTCTTCTCCATAGTCACACAGTCAATGCCACAGCTTCCCCCGTGGTGTGTACCAGTTCTCTCGAGTAAAGAAACAACTGCTCCTAATAGGTGAGATTCTAGTCCGTGCAGGTGGGGAATAGGACATGTCCTCTTTAAATTGCTGGAATTCTTGAGACAATTTCTCCACAGTCACATCAAGGGGGGAAGAGAGACTTTCTTCATGTTGTCATAGTCGGCGAGCTAATTCTTCCACTCTTGGTCCCTCTTTGTCTCTCCAGTCCATTACTGCTAATGCACTGGCATATGATGAGGGTGTGCTCCGTACAAACTTCCGCCACGTGGGCTGGGTGCATTGGACTTCATCTGGAACTGTGAATAGCCACACATTATCTGAGTCATAGTAAACTGTCTCCTGCACGGCTAGCTCCCTCAAGTATTGAATACCTCTCTCCATAGTGGTCCACTTACTTGGATGACATACAAAATCTTCCTTGAAGGGATACCTCTCCCTCACACTTGACAGAAGTCACCTCCAGAGACTAAGATTTTCTGTCTTCTTTCCAATGGCTTTGTCAATGCCCCCTTCCCTAGACAGGGATCCTAGCTGCCTCACCTCCCTGCCCTCTAATTCCACGCTACTGGCCCCGCTATCCCAGCACCAGAGCAGCCAGGTAATGAGCTGCTCACCTGGATGGCGGCTGAAATCTTTTCACATGTCTCACAACTCACTCAGGGATAAGGATTGGGTGACTATCACTGGCTCTGCCTCCTCCTCCTGTTCTTGTGATGGGCCTCGTTCATCATCACCCTGTACACTGCGAGGGGATTTTCTTGTGTATTTCTTCTTATGTATGGGAGCAACTGATGCCATCATGGGCTGGTTCTCTGGTTCAGCTGCAACACCTGTCCTCGGGGTTGTAGTGACTGCAGCTTCTATTACTTTGTTACCAGATCCAGAGCCCTTCTCTTCCTCTTGAGGTGCTGAGCAGTGTTTAACAGCACCTGGTAAGAGTGGGCTATGCCCCAGCATGTTGCAGTGAGCTGTGCCTCTCTAGAATTACCCAGGTGACAACATACTTTTTCCAAATATTTTACTAGCTCCTCAGGATTCTGCAGCTGTGCAGGAGTGAAGTTCCAATACACCAGAGGTGCCCACTGTTCTAGGTACTTGCCCATGCTACTCCACACCCCCAGCCACTCATAATTCTCCAACCTTGAGGTAGATTTCCAAGTGATACCCTTAAATAGTTGCTTTAACCCTGAACAAAACCTGAACCACACACAGGAACACACTGGCTCCTAGCTGTAAGACAACCATGTTAATGTCAACATTCCAAGTATATTTGAAATTCCTGAATTTCTCAAACACAATTGTAAATAGCCCCAGGACCAATGACTGCATCCTGTCATAGATCAGCATTACATAGTACAGCAAAACCAAAATCTTAACCCAACTCTTATGGACGGTGAACAACAGCATGGGAAATACATATTGCTAATGAGGTGATAAAATCTTAAGAAGCCAAGCAATCAACATTATTACGCGTTCTGTCATTATCTCAAACCTCAGGCCCCACGTTGGGTGCCAAACGAGTGTCATGGTTTGAACTCGGCTGGTAGCCAATCACCACATGGCCAGTTGTTTACTTCCCCCCTCCCCTCCCTGGTGAAATAGGGGAGGGACAAAAAAAAAGAAATTCGTAGGTTGAATAAAAAAAATTTAGTAATAGTAACAAAACAACAGTAACAATAGTAAGTCCAAATGAGTAAAATACAGCAGTGGCTTACTGACCAGCGACTGGTACGCAGCCCACCCCCAGCAGCGATCCCAACTGCAGCAGAAATCCCGCCGTGGTGACTGGGAAATAGAAACCAAAACGGCTGTGGGAGAGCACGTGTCCACCTATACACTGAGCATGAGGTCACATGATATGGAATACTTCAATGACCAATCTGGGCCCGACCCTCTAGCTGTGCTCCTCTCAGCCCAAGGAAAGTTAATTTTATCCTGGCCAAAACCAGGACAACCAAGCACGAAAACTGAGTTGCCTCACTCCCACTCTTTTCCAATCTTTCCCCCTGCCCCATCCTTCTTTGCTTGCGATCCCAGAACCCTGTCCCTTGCTCTGCCACTGCTCCTCTGTGACTGCCTTCCTCCTTTACCTTCCATTCCCAACCTTCTCAGATTCCCCTGCTAGGCACTGTATTTTTCCCAGTTTGTTCCCACTGAATTTTATTCTTCTTGATGTTCCCCAGGGAAATCCCCTTCTGTTCTTCACATCATTTTTCCTGCAGGTGCAGGACTCATTAAGTATCAAGTTTACTCATTAAGTGTCAAGTTTTCTTCCTCACCTTTTCGGGGCACATGTTGGTTGGGGACACAAGCTCTTTGGGGACACCCCAGCCGTGGGGTGAGTAGAGCCACCCCTGCAGATGTCAGCCCAGGCAGCCAAGAAGAACACCAGGATCACAGCCAGGCCAAGCTTTAATTGAGGACTGAGCCAAAGTAAACCTACCCAAGAAATGCTGGAAAAGCTGCATACCTAGTTTAGATAGCTATGACCTGCATGGCTGAACACCTTTGGCACTGGTGTACTTCTCCAGTGAGCAGGTGCAAGTTCCCTTGTATAACAGTAGTGTGGGAGCACAGTGAGTCTAGAGGTTTAGGAGCACAGATTTATACTTACATGCCCTTTGAGTTAATGGTGGTTGACCAGGTTTGGTGTGTGCAGATGGGATCCCTCAGCCTCCCTCAGCCTCCAAGGACCCAGTATGCATGACACAGTCACCTACTCTCCAATTTGCATCACAATAACACTCTCTGCATCTTTGGCATTTTTCAAGTATACCCTTTTCTCAAGTATCAGGGAGTTGGGATAAGGATGCAGGGTGACAGGTGAACTCTGCATGTGGAACAGCAGGAATTTCATGTTACTACCATGTAAAATGTTTGGAAACAAGGCAGTCATGGAGAAGTCTGTAAATCAAATGCCCCCTTCAGAGTTAAAGAGGTGTTTTAGCTGAGGCTTTCAAAAGAAGCCTACTGTGATTTAAGTATCCAGCTCCCAACATGGCCACCAGTCCTCTCTCCTTTAACTTTCAGCCTCTGAATCAGTCTTGTCCTGTGTAACAGAAGCTCTGGGTGGCCATTCCTGTTCCCTCTTTTGCTCCCCAGGGACAACATAAAGTCAGAGTTCAGCATCTTTACCAGGTAGCTCCCACCATTGCTGCCCTCCACTGTCACTGAGATGCAAACACAAGGGTGTCAGGGAGACTCCTAATGTGTTGGGGGGAAGCACTGCAATATAACTCACGCTGCAGGTGCTTCAAGGGAGGTCTGCTGAAATAAAGGCAACAGGCAGCATGTAAGACTCCTAGAGAGCTCACAGTATGTGGGTTAAATAGAGGAAGGAGGTGTGCTAGATGAAACTGAAAGGTAAAAGGAGGAGGGCTGCAGTGGAGAGGGAGGTGGAAGGGATGCCTGGGGAGGGCACCTTTCCTGCTTGGCTGCTGGCAGGCACAGTGATGTCAGCCCTCCTACAAAGGGACCTGATGACAAGATAATTTGAGCTGTGGCATTTTCTAAACACTGGCTGTGCTGATGAGCAGGGCTGATGCGATGAGCTTAGCCTCTGGAGAGAGTGCAGATGGGGCTGGGTGGGGGAAAGGGAGGGAGAAGCAAGGTTAGGGGCAGGAGGAAGAGAAGACTTTTATCTCCTCTACTTGGGTGGCTGCTTAGAGGGATAGGAGGAACAGGTAGAACCAGAGCCAGGAGCCAGGAGGAAGACACTGACACGTATGGTACCTGGAGGTAGTGAGATCAGCAGATCTCTTCTCAGCCAAATGTCTCCCTCTCAGAGCTGGGACTGCTCCCAGAGGCAATGAAGCCTTTCCATCCAGGGCTAAACCATCTGTGACGAGTGTCTGCCACTATGCCATTCTCCATCTTCTCTGAAAGCTTCCAAGTACCCCATCTTTCCTAAGGTGTTGGTTCCCAGTGTCCTCCCTTTTGCTCTGTTTTTGCTGGATATTCTCCCTCTTTTATATTAGCATGATACTTGAGCAGAAAGGGACCCCTAGAGTCTCCTGATGCATCATTTGCCTTGCCCAGGGTCTCCTTAGATGTCTTCTGCTTCCTGAGGTGCAAAAAGCAGGGTGGGAGGACTGTCTCAGTGTGTCCATCAGGGGGCTGCTGTAAGGGACAGGGCAGGAGCGCTGGCTCGCTCTCTGTGGGTAACTGCAGGGGTGATGTGGGAGCACTACCGGAGAGGGATGGATGGGGAGAGATGGCAAGTGATGGGCCCCATGCAGTGGCCCCTGCTCCCCGCAGCTGTTGGAGGTGCTGCCATGCTTGCCCCACATGTGCTGCAGTGTGTGGGAACTCTGCGTCCTTCCAAGTCAATGCCTCCCCATCCCCTTTGACCGTGTATAATCAGAACAGCGCTCAGATGGCACAGCTTGTTTCACTCCTCTTCATCTCAAGGCTCTGCCTGCCTGTACTGTTTGCCACTCTAATCCTAATGAAGAGACAGGCAGGGTGGGAAGACCCCACCCCTTCCCAAAATCAAGATCATTTTCCCCGTCAACAGTGAGAACATTTGGCTTCCACCTCCCTTCCCCTCTCTCTCCTCCTCTCTTTTTCTGTGTGCTACATTTTCTTTTCTAATGAGGGCAACACCTGCTTCCCAGCCTCGTTTGAATCCTCGATCATCCTTCCCCAGTGAGTGCAAGAGGAGCTCAGTGAAGGGACAGAAGGGCAGATAGCCACCACTGGAGGATGGTTCACCTGTCCAAATGTTGGGTGCAGAGGGTGAACCACTGCAACAACTCTCTTGGCTATGGGTGGGAGCACGGCTACTTGTGCAGGAGACTTGCAAAATTCTGGCCTTCAATCTCTGGATGTTTGGGATCTAATGCTCAGGCTGTCATACTAATCCTCCAGAGGTTACTTCATAGCCTGTGCAGTTCAAGAGCCCATGGGAGCATAGGCCTGCCCAGCCTATTTAATCTGGGGGACACAGTACACATGCCACATCAACACTTCTAAAGGCTCTCTGGGGGATCCTCTGCTCCTCCAATTACCTAGCCACCCAGCCCAAGCAAGGGACACCCAATGTGTCAGCTTCTAGCTGTGTAGGATAGGCTTTCTGGGGGGAGCTGTGAACATGGAGGTTGGGGGGTCACTCTGCCTGTTGGTGATCCCTAGGATCCTGGCCTATGACTTGTTCACTGTGAGGCCAGACTAAAGGCAGAGAATTTGTGAGACCAGCCCCAGGTACCAGAGCTCCTGTACGCAGCTTTGCTCTGAAGCAGAAATCCCCATCTTTTCACCATGCAGACTTGGATGCTCCAACTGCCCAGCTAAACCTGGCGACTACTAATTGGGAGCACAGAGAGAGGGGCTGAGACGTGTCAGGGAAAGATGGAGTGACTGAAAGAGCAGACGTCAGCAGCAGCATGGGGGGACAGTCGGAGGAAGAGGGGAGGATTGCGTGGGGGGGTGAGGAATGCCAAAAAGGCTGAGGAGAAGGAGGGGCTGAGCAAAGCCGAGTATTTGGGAGAGCAGGCTCACACGCATCAGAGCTGCAGGGACTCAGGGACAGTGTCACAGGCAAGGCTGAAATATAAATGGAAATTCTCACTGAGCTGGATCAATGCCGTATTAGTGAATGAAAAAATGGACTGAAGGGAAACAACACAGTCAGAGCAGCCCAGCCCACCAGTGGAGGCTGCTGAGCTGAGGGCTAGGCACTCAGTGATGTGGGAGAGGGGCACTAAGTCACTAAGTTTGTCAGTAATGAGCCAGTAAGGAGAACGAACAAAGACACAGAGCCTTTTTTTTGTTTCTTTCTTTGCCTTTTCCCCTTATCCCACCCCCATTTCCTCCCTGACACCTGTCTGGACATCTCTGGTTCCTGTGGCTATCAGTTAGCTCTCCTTTCCCGACCACCCCTGCCCCCCAGCCTCTTCCTCCTACAGGATCTGGTTTGGGTATTGGCATTTCTCATTAGGACTCCAAGAATCCATCAAATATGGGGTTCTTACATCCCCAGGTGCTAATGCACATATGTATTCCTTAACAACAGTTACTCCTTCCCTCAGTCTGGTCCTCAAAGTGCTGGAGAGGCTTGGCCTGATTAAGTGTGCTGCTCTTGGAAGAGTCAGGCAGCACCTGCCCAGCAGCTGTAGGCAGTCAGGTTAAGGTGAAAGGGAGGTAGGGGAGCCAATGACATGATCTCTTAAGTCAAGGGGACTGTGGTCTCCCTTGCTGGACTGGGTGGTCTCTAACTCCCCCAGATTTCCCCCCTGTGGCTTCCTCATGGCCATGTTTCATTTAATTCTATTTTCTGCTTGGCCACAGCTCCACACACTTACCAGCCCAAGACCCACAGTCACCTCTAGCCTCAATCAGATCTGCCTTCATGTACCTCCTTTAGCCATGCTGCCTTTTCTTCCCGAATTCCTCCTTCTCTTTATCTAACACCTTTCTTCTTCTCCCACCTCTCTATACACTGAATTTCATGGTACTGAAGAGGAGCCTTAGAAAAGTCAAGGTGGAACAGTGCAAATTAGCCCCAAGGTCTGCCCTTTCCTACCATCTGTCATTACCCACTGCTTATTCCCCTGTGTCCCAGGAAGAAAGCTTCCTCCAAAACACAAGGAAATGTCTTCTCAGACAGAAACATAAGTGCTGAGAGTATAAGTGTTGCCCTGCCATTGGGGCCTGCCGGTTGGAGACTCCAAGGACTGAACTGTCAAGAACAAAAAGACTGATGGGTGGATCAGTGGCGCCTTTCAATCTGGATCTGCCATGGTCTCCTAATGCCACAGTCCTGACCCTTCCTGTTCACCAACAGCAAGACAGTGAACCTCTGGCTTTGAAAGCCCCAGAGCCTAAAAGTAAAAGGGATGCCCCTGTGGAAGAAACAAGAGCACTTTACTGCAGTGGATTTAGTCACAATGAGAAATTTGTGGCTTTCTGGTGACTCCACATGGGCCATATGTATAGAGAAGCAAGCAGAAGTATTTCCATTTGATGTGAGCTGAGGCTCACTGTGGTATACCACCAAACCTAGCTCCTCTGCCTGACACTGATGCCTGACAGAAGTTCTCCCTAGGGAGGGGGAAGCATCAGACAGTCCCTGTGACATTGTTGTGACTCTGCTTTTGTGAGCACCACTGTGCCATGAGACATAGAGGGTTCCCACTTTCTGTAAACATGACTGATTTGACTCCTGAGAGGGAGAAGGAAGAATCATACTATATACAGCCATTTCCTTAGGAAGAGTGATCATGAGCTCTGTGGGAGGGTAACCCTGACAAAGTCAGTCCAATGAACATGAACCAGATTCGCTTACCGTCCACATCAGAACCACTCACGCAAATGCTGAGAGGTTGCTGGTGCTCTGTGGAAGGGATGTCACCTGCATGGTGACCTTAGCAGGCCTACAGTCACACAGTTTGGATGGAGCAAGGCCTGACCAAATGCTTACTTCAACATGGTGTACCAGCAACACCAAAATGAAGGTCTGCCTAAGCAAATTGTGGGTACATTAATTCAAGCTAAAGCCAGCAATATGGATAAAATATAGCCTGCTCTGCACCTTGCAATGAGGTCAAACATCTACATGGCTCTACCAGTATAACATCTTTCCCCTTCAGTTTGAAGGTCAAAACCCACTTTTCCCTGTGAGGCCAGAGCTCAGGAAACACATTCCACTTTTCTCAATTGAACCAAAACTGCCTGAGGAAGAGATTTCCCATTTGCCCAAAATTTGTTCAACATCTTTGTTACCCCCCCCATCGACCCTGCTGTCCTGTGAAGTGAAAGAAGAACATCTCCCTACCCTGCACAACACCCTCCCACCCCTCACCCTGCCTGCCATCAGTCCTCATGAACATCACAGCCAGTTTCTGTGCCATTGGAGCAGTGTGTTTCTCTCTTGATTTTTCACAAGTGATTATCAAAGTCAGAATTGTCACCCACAGAATGAAAGGAAAACGAAGCTTCAATCACAGATGCAGATCTACCTGCTGAGAAAGAAGGGGGGAAGGGGGAAAGAGAGAGGTGGGCAAGGGACGGGAAAAGCAAGGAGAAGGAGGGCATGTGAAACAGAGAGAAGTAACCACGAACAAAGAGATCAAGAATGAAGACAGAAAACACAGAGGAGGGAGGGGGTGTGGAGAATGAAGAGGCTGACATGGAGAGACTAAGTAAGGCAGAGCAACTAAACCCAAAAAGGTAAAAGTTAACATGAAAAATGGAGGGGCAGGGTAGGAGAGATCACTGTACCTGAAGATGGAGCAGTGAAATTTCCTCGTTCTCTTTCCCATCCCATCTCTCACCTGATCCAAACCCACTACCCTCTTCTGACTCCCAGTAGGACTGGTCCCTCTTTGGTGCTGTGAGGTGATTCTGCCCACTCTTGAGCCTGTGCAGGGGTAAGGTAACCACTGCGGTCTGGCTCTTCACAATGCCTTGTCCCTGTCCCTGCACTAAAGCATGTCCATACACACACACACACACATTTGCACACAGTTATTCATGTCTCTCAGATGGGAAGATGATTATCACGCATCCTCTTAGTCATCACTTAGCAAACCTAAACACATTTAGTGCTTAATATTCCCTCATCAGTCAGGCCTCCCTTTGCCCCTCTATCTGCTGCTCTGCCCTGAATCTTCTCCATTTTCTCCCCATTTCAGTTAATGAGCTGCCCAGCCAAGCAGAGCCCTCCAGAGAGGGGGCAGCAGCTCCCTCTTCTATGACTTGATGCTTCATTAAGGACAACCGTTTCACTCTCTACCCCCTCATCTCCTCCAAAGAGCAGCTGTGGATATTGTTTTGTAATCTTCTCTACCTTTTCCTTCTCTACCGCCCTTGCTAAGCTTAGCAATTTGCTTCCAGGTCTCTCATTGGCTATTCTCCTTTAAGAACCAGAAATGGTGTCAGATGAAGAAGGGACAATTTTGAGTTCTTGAGAATTATGTATAAAAGTATATGTGCTTCTCTAAAATAAAAGGAAAGTTGTGGCTGAGAAAAGTTTGACAATAAGAAAGCCATTTACAAATAAAGCTCAAAGAAAAAACCACTAAGTATTCAAAATACCATTTAAAATTCATTATGATAACTTATCTCAGTTGCATAAACCCAAAGACCTTCCATTATACTACAGTATTTGTGGTGTCACATGCTTCACAAGATGTTTATCCATCTATGCCTTCCAGTAGCTTCCAGAAATCTTTTTTTTAGAGCAGTGCTATCAAACCCCTCCAGTGGTCCAGGATACAGCCCTGAAGTACCAAAGCCCAGCAGTGCCTTCCCTAGTGACAACTGGCCATGTACCCACAACATAGTTAGATTTGGTCTTTGTGCAGCCTGTATGTGCCCAAAGTGACCTGACAGATAGGTGCAGCAGGGTGAGGCAGCCCACTGTACACCTTGCCTCAAAAGCTGTAATGGGACAAGGGCTTGTCAGGTATCCCAGAGAAATCATAGTGAGAGCCATGGAAAGAATCTACTCATTCATTGTGCTGCATTAGCAATATGAACAATCTCTTCAAAGAGCTCCAGCACACAAGCACAGAGAGATGCTGGACTGCACAGTCACACACACATCCCCACTGGGAAGGCAGGGGGGAATCCAGGACAGGGCTGTGCGTGTCTGACATGGACAAACAAAAAAGATGCTGCAGGTTTAATGATTGCTAGGGAGCCTGCATTTGCTTGTGGATAAAGACGGAGGATCTGACTGGATTTTGAATAAGTTCTGCTACAAACTGATCAAATGTCCTTTAATCAGGTGGATTTAGATGCTGCCTTTCTTTAAAATGGTTCCAGGACACAACGTCCTATATGCAGCATTAGTGGTCATCACCTACACATAGACATATACCACTTCTCAAAACAAAGAGGTATGTGAGAGAAGAGCTGTATTTGAGAGAGGGTTAAAGAAAGCAGTGCAGTCTGATAAAAGGATGAGATAAAAGACAGGAAGTAAAAAAACACTAAGAACAGTCTGAAGAAAGGTTTTTGGGCAGCAAAGAAATTGCCTCCTAGTTTTTGACTTATCAAAGCAGCACTTTATACTCCCTTGGGAAACAGGCTGTCCCCAGAGAACTTCCTAGATCCACTATTAATTTGTCTCCTTAAAGGAAAACAATACACAGGAGCTTGAACTTCAGCCAACAACTTGAATCAAAAAGATGAAACACATTATCTGAACATAAGTCTAGAGCAGGGATCCTGTAAAGTATGTCTTCTCACCCTACAGTACATCTCCCATTAGGTTCACCTCTTCTCAGCACTTAGCTAACCCCAAATGAATGGCTGGGATAGGGGCTCTACTCTTTCTCCCCCACAGTAGCACATGTATGCATACCAGGTCAGCAGTAGCCAGGGAACAGGTGTAGAGCTGCCTATGTAACCATCCCTGTCCTTGGATGAGTGGAGAAAAGAGACAAAAGGAGAGACAGTAATATTTGGAGAGGATGGGAAGGGACTTACCCTGACCCTTCCTGTTTCTCTGTACACTGACTTTCCCATCCTCTACCTCCTGCACCACTGCAGCCAGAGGGATATTTTCCCTGCTGACTTCAGAGGCAGCAGGAACCAGCCACTAATTAGGATCCAGTATGACAAAGCACAGGGTAGCCTGACACTGCCAGACCACAGGCTCCTAGAGGCAAAGGAGACAGCTCCTGCCTGAGGATCAGTTTCATTAAGATGAAGAACATCATACTGCTTTCCTTGAACTGACATCCATCTGTCAAAGGAGCATGCAAAGAAAGGCAGAGCTGACAGGGGCCCTAAGGAGAATCTCATTAGGATGGTTTTAGAGGGGCCTCTTGATGAGAGACCTGTGGGGACTATCTTCTCCCTCCCATCAGGAATGGCTCGTGCCTGTCAGTTTGTCGTCTCTGTTCTCAGAGGCTGATGGGGGCGGACAGGTAATACTGACTGGAGGTCACGGGCACAGAAATGTGACCAAGAAGGAAGAACTGGACTGAGGGAGAAGTAGTGGATCAGGGCAGCACAGAGCAAGTGCACAGAGGGAACATTCAAGGCACACCTCACTTTTTGGCTCCAAGGAGAGGTAGCTGCTGTGAAGGGCAGACTACTACACCAAGCATCCCGGACAGTGCTGGGCTGCCCAAGGGGAGCCTGGTGGGAGTGAGAATAGCATCTCACCTCCCTGTGCACATGTGCACACTGCAGAATTGAACACAGACAGCTATCCTGCTTTTTGTTTACAGGATGTGGGCATAACTTTCACTCCAGACACATCTGCACATCCCTAGAGGCTCATCAAGATCTTAACCCAGCTGAAATAACCCACAGCTCAGCCTGTCAGGTAGGGATATTCTTCCTCTCTTGTGGGAGCAGTGATGAGGAAAGACTCCTTCACTCCGCAGAAAACAGCAACATGCACATTTGGATGGAAGAGATATAACCCCAGGGACATATGGCTTTCTGGGTCTGAGCTACAGCCACATGGCTCTAACATAGACCAATGATTTCTGGAAGGCTTAAAATCAGGCATTTATCTAGCACTGTAACCCTCTCCTGAGGCACTCCTGCTGGTAAGTGCATTCAGACACTTGCCCTGCAGTACCATGAGAAGGCATGTGCTCAAATTCCCCAGCCAGCTCTGAATCAGTAATCACAAGTGTTCATTAGTGCCTGCAGGGACATCCTACTTATTAGGAGTGGTCAGCTGGGCATTACACTGAATTCAAGTGGTTCACCAGTCTTTAGCCTCTAGAACTGACCTTGCAATTGACTGCTACAAAAGTTAGTGACATCATCCAAGTGTCTCTAGAGGATCACATGGGTGATATCATTGCGTTTTGTTAGAAGTTGCTACTCACAGTCTCTTGATGTAGAATGAAAGCACGATATTCATTTCCTTAGAAAGCTGGTGCTGATGGTCATTGTGGTCTTTGTGGTCATCCTTAGGGCTGCCATGCATGACCTCACTGTTTTGTCTAAAGCAAGGGTGGGAGACCTAAAGCCCATGGGCTGGATATAGCCTGCTCATGGGCTTGGGATATACCACAGACACTTGGCATGATCAAAAGACCTGCACGTGCACAATACAAGAGATGCCCCTGGCACAGGCCAGGGTCTCTGCATATGTCATCACAATCTCAAATCAAAGATACAGCTCAGAAACCATGTTCCCAACCAGCACTGAAAGCCACATGATGTTTTCACTTTGTGTTATTGTTGTGCAGTGCTAAGGTATGTGTGAATTTGCACCCAGATAAAAGATGTTGGAAAGACCTGCTCTCTCCCCAGGAAAGAACTGGCTCATCAGCCCTGCACCAGGACTTTGCAGTGATGACATCACCCAGGATTTGAAGAGCTCTGTCGGATGATGTCACGTGGTACCTCTGAAAATCTGCAGTGCTGACGCTGTCTCTGGTTTTAACGGTTAGCACAAATGGTGTCAGTCAAGGAGTGAGTCAGAGGCCCAAACACTGGTGTTCAGTGCAAGGTCACCCACCTATCTTCAGCTTCTCCTCCAGAATATCTCCCACAGGACCTGTGTGGTATTTGCCAGCACTGAGCAAATGTTATGGATAACTCAACACCAAAAATGGCTCTGGAAACCAGAGTCTCACCCTTTAGATACCTGAGGGCCTGCAGCAATGGTGCCATCCCCCATCTCCAGAGCCTTGCTGGGGTGTCTTTCTTCCAGCTTTTCGTCCCTTCTGAGGACAGCCACTCAAATAGCAGCTGGAGGGACAGCTGAGATGCATTTCATAGTGCATGAGCACTGCAGAAACCCTTGTTTTGCCACCACACTTGTTTCCTTCACCCTTGTAAGTCTTGGAAAGGATTCATCACTGAGCCCTGACCAAAAGTAAGGGGTCCCTGAGCACCAGATGGCAGGCCATCCCCTCTGCAGAGGCAGCAGGAGCAGGATAGCTGATGTGTTCAGGCCAAGCAGGTGCTGGGAAGGAACATGATGTTCCCACCTCCCCAAGACTGGGAGTTTGTGATGAGACAAGACCGGGTCTGGCCAGCTGCAAGACCGGGCTATACTCTACTGGCCATTTGGCTCCATGCAGAAGCCTCCTGCAAGCAAGAAGAAAGCCATCTGCCTCCTGCTCCGATTACAAATAGTACAAACACAGAGGCAGCAGGACTGGCTGTGTGAGTAGGACAGCAGCTGCTGTCTGTTGGGGCCTTTGGGCTAGTCCTCTTTGGCTTCCCAGTGTACAGGGAAGGCAAAGTTTTATTCAATCAGTCTCCCTTGCTTCCATCCTCACTGATGCAGACCAGCCAGGTGATATTTCAGGCTTGGTGGGGATGGAGGACAAGCACCATAACAGGGAAGGCATGCGTACAGACAGGACGTTTTTATGACTCCCCAGCTCACCCTGGCATCATCAACTCAGTCCAGAAGGATCAGTGCATGGCTCTTACGACTCCCCATCCCCACCTAAAACATGCCAACCCACTGTGACTCCAAGCTCCTGAAGTGGTCTCCCAGGCAGAGAGGGTGTTGGAGAGGCTTCGCTTCAGCTCACCCCTCTCCTGCCTGGCTTTCATGCTCCCACTCGCATGCACACTACGGCTGTCTTGGGCTCTCTCGCACAGTCTGTCTCACACACACAAGCTCTAACACAAGCACAAAAGCTACAGGATACATGTCTCTCACACATTGTATAGAATCCCTCTCCCTCACAGTGTCTGTTTCACACACACTGTCTCCCCCACACTCATGCTTGCATACACCTCTTCTTCTGTCTCTTCCTCTTTTCAGCATTGGTGGGAGTTTCAGGGAACAAGGCTCTGTCTTATTCACTCTGTTCGCAGTATCTTGCTCCCTGCTAGCCTGTGCAATTTGTTTTGCTATATTACTACTACTTTCTTTGCTCAGGGCTCAGTTCCCTCCCCTCAAGGAGGAGCTCAAATCCTTATGGCTTAGCAAGAAACATGTCCCGGTTCCTAGGACTCACCAGACATGCTTTCATTGGCAGGTCCATGCAGGTTTTGCTTTGGACCCTGCTCTGTTTGGCTGCATTACCTGTCAGAAAGTGATGCTTCCAGCATGTGTCAGGTTCACATGAGTCAACCTGAACACCAGGTGAGCTTAATGTGAGAACAAGCTATGCAGTAGCAAAGATCAGCTCTGAAAGACTGACTGTTGAACTGCAGTTCAACTACCTGGAAGAACAGCTGATCCTCTTCTTCCTTATTGCAAGTGTGGATTATCACAGTGAGTATCTGTATGCAAATGGATCACCAAATTCCTTCATCTTCTGCTTCCTTTTCTTCCCAGCTCACCAATCAGTGTAGGGTATGTTGTTTTTACATCTGGGTTTTTGTGAATACATATTTCAACATCAGTGCCGTTCTAAGTGTGATGTCTGAAGACTGTAAGAGTGGCAAGGTTTGTAGAGAAGGATCAGCTATGATACAGAGAGAAATGGACAGGGTGTCAGGCACACAAGCAGGTCTGGAGGCAATAAACGCAGCAGGCCCAAAGAAGGACTTGTCCATTTTTACATTTAATTTGGCTTGTCCAAAAATAAGACATTTATATCCCTCTATAAACCTTACCGCACCAACATTGTCCCAACTTGGCAGGCATCAGAAATGCATGGATTCCTCACAGCAACATCACCTCTCTTAGAGGTGCATGTTTCTAAGAAGATAGAGAAATTTCAGTTCCATTCTTCCCAGTTGACATGAACCTTCCCATGACTTCATATAGACTTAGACTTTCCCCACAGTGACATATTCCTCCAGCCCTCAGGCATTTCTCCCAGTCACCATGAGTGTTCAAAGATTATTTAGAGTGACTTTGAAATGACATCAGTCAGCTTCCTTAGTATTGCTAGATGCATCCCATCAGGGCCATCCATCATGTCCAGTTTGCTTAAGTATTCTCTGATTCTATTCCACCTAGGTTAAGTTGCTCCACATTTTCCCCTGGTCTCTGGGGCCTGGCATTTCTGAAGGCTAGTCATGCTAGTAAAGATTGAGCTGAAGAAGGTATTCAATACCTCAGTCTTTTCCATGTCCTGTCTCACCAGGGCAGACTGGCCCATTTAGCAACGGGCCTACATTTTCCCAAGTCTTCCTTTTGCCACTTATATACTTCTGTATTTTTGTGAGTGTTAATGTTCTGGACAGTCATGGGGAACTCACCTGGGGGCTTACTCAGAGACACTCAGCACTGCATCCCACAGGCAAGTAGTGCAGAGCGTACCTACCATCTGCTCAAGAGAGGATGTGAAGCTGACTTCAAACAAGGTCATTAGAACGTCTAGCATAGACCTACATCTCCCAGGATCAATCCCACAGGGAGTCTCCTGTGTCAAGACCTATCTTGGTTCAGAAGGGGCTTTAGGTCATGAAGCCATATGTTTCAGCTTCTTCCTTGTCTATTTTCACCAATAAAATCCTGATTTCTTCTATTCTACCACTCTCCACACACACTCCTGCATCAGCAGTCACTGACATCAGCATTCTTGTCATGAGGCAAATTTTGCTGCTAGGAGGATTCCACTGCCCTGATATCATGGCTCTCCCACTCTCACATCATCTGATGTGCCTGGCCTTGGTCACCTGCCAAGGTGCTGACCAGGGTAATTGTGAAGACTCTGGTGACCAAGGCAAGCATGTCTCCAGGGTTGTCCTGACTTATATGGTTTTATTTGATGAGAAGTTCCAGCTAAACATAGTTCTTTCTCTTGTTCATTTGTCTGATTGCTGCTGTATACATTTAAGCTTTTTTCTACCTGAGCATTCCATTTGTCCTTTCAGTCCATGCCAAATAGTTACAAGGCCTGAATTTTACGCAAGTGCTTGCTGTGTGCTGGGAGAACCATCAAGAGCAGCTGCAGAAATGCTGTTGTGAAACCGAGACTCACTGCTGCAATGTTGGGAAGCTTCAGATGCAGCTGCTTTCCCATCAGGTCTGTCAGATGATCTTAGCATCAAGCTAAGAGTTATCTGGCATTTCAGACCACTGCAGCAGTCTTGCTGGGTAGACCTTGGCACAAGGCTGACAGAGGTTGAATAAGATGTGCAAAAATGCAGAAGAATGGATGTACTGGATCAACATGAAGGTCCATTCTGTCTCTGATGATGTCCAGGCCTGGCTTACTGGGCAGGGCATAAGCCTTCCCTGTTTTCTTTTCCCTGATACTGGCCATCAGCAGTTTAAAGACTTCCAGAGATCTAGTTTAAACAATTTGACAAGGAGTTTCACAAGTTATTTCTGTACTATGATATGATGTTTCCTTGGATTTTCTCTTAAACCTGATGCCTGATCATTTCAAGGATACTCAATGTTCTCACATTGCAAGGAACAGTCAATATTTTTGCCCTGCTACTTTCTTCAGACTATTCATGATTTTAGGATTCTCAGTGGAGGAGGAGATGCAAACAGCTTTGATTCATGCTGATATGGCAATTTTTCTGCTGCTGTTCCACAAAATATTTCCTTAATTTGGAAGAAAGGTCATGTCCCCCGAGCAGATAAATTTACCCCATCTGCCTGGTAGTCACCTGGTGATGATCATACAGAGACCAGAAAACATGTGCCTTCTTCCATTGGGCCTTCTTCTTGCCTGAGATGCCAGCAACGGGGGAGTAGCCATGAGGGCTTCCCCATCTGGAGGATTAGAAACCCTGAGATCATGGCTTTCTGCAGGGAATGTTTCTGGCAAGAGCCTCCTGGATGTGTGCTGTCTAGGGAACTCTGGTGCAGTTCCAAGGAATCTCTTCTGTCCAGATTGTTCCAGGTGGTGTCAGCAGAAGCTGGGAGAAGGACCTGACCCATAAGGGGAATCCTTTCCTGCCCACCAACTCCCTTCATTTATAACAGCAGGTGGGGAGCACATGCTCCCCATTAAACACCAGAGGAACCCTGCTGCAGCTACACAGCATGATCATGGTAGGATCTGGCTCCAAAACATCACAAGTTGGCAACACAGCCATATCCTGGTAAAGGACAGAGATCTGGTGCCCTGCAGAGCAAGACCACACACTCACAAGGTCTCTGCTAGAAGGCACACTCCATTGCTACCACTCTGCCATTGTACCTTCTCCAATCTGCCTGTATGCAGCCTCACTCTGCATCAAGGTCCAACACTGCCCCACCACCATTACATGAAGTGCTATCTCCAGCACTGACAGAACAGATGCCTGCCTCTCCACCCTCTGTTCAGCTTGATGGATCCCAACAGCAGCATGCAGTGAATTAGCCTAAGACCCAGTTGTAGATCAGCTGGTTCAGCTAGATCCTGAGATATTTTTCTTTTAATTGAACATCTTGTGTCTCTCGCTGCTGCAGTTGGAGACCTTGATTTTCACCTGAGATCTCCCTATTTACTAGGAATCTTTGGAGTCTGGCTTCAGGGCTCCTGCAAGTGAAGCAAGAAAAAGTCCCAATTACCCTGTCCATGATGAAGCTGCTAAAAATACCAGAATCACGTGGGATTAAGCCTGTCCTGTGTTTGCTGTACAGAGATATGGTTTGTTTAATAGATCACAGCAACACAAAGGTCTGAGGCATTCATTGAGATTTTCTTTCTCTGCCCACCAAAGCTGCTCTCTGACTGAGCTAGTACGTGTCAAATTCTTCTTTGCCCTGTTTAGAATCTATAGTGGTACTGGGTCTATCCCCTTCTTGTAAGAACAACATGTTTCTGACGGTATGGCACCATGTTAAAATGGGCCTACCCCCGCCTTTCCTACCCCACAATCAAAGCCATTTCTGGAAGACTCACAATGGAGGTAATTTGGGCAGAGGCATCACCTCAGAAATGAATGAAGCCGAGAATATCCGACTGCTTGTGGGGTGAATTTCCCTTTTCCTTTCCTCATTTTGAAGGGCTGCACCCTTACTTTATTCCAGCCCCTGGTTAGTATAAGAGCAAGGTTCAGTGTCTGGTAGGCTCTGTATTTTTTCCCTAAAATTAAATTTCTTTCCTGAGTCAGCCTAGAAGGACAAAGCTGAAGGACTGTGGAGGAGCTGGTGTGTGTGTTTGTGTAAAAGAGACATCCTAAGTTTGTTTCACACACTGACTGTATCTCAGCTGCATCACAGATTCCACCTTCTGTCAACCCCAGTGACAGGTTGACCCCACTGCAGTGCATGTCTGGCTGAGAATATTAGCAGGACTTTCAGTGGCACATTGATGCCAAAACGCTCAAAACCCAATGGTGAATACTTGCTCAGACAAGTTTTGCCTTTCTTCATGCCTTTCTGAGCAATGAGCTGGCATTGGTTTTGTCTAGCTTGTTGGGTTTTTTCCACCCCATATGGTCAATATTTAATTTTTGGTGAACAAAGATATTTTTCACATTCTGTTGCCCTGTGGGAAACCACTTCCTTGCAGGTTTGGATAATTCAAGTTGTGACAAATTATATTAGGTATTACATGAGAGAGGAAAATATGTGGACAAGGGAAGAGACAGAAGGGGTTGAATGGAGGCAAAGAAATGGAGATATGGAAAAAGGACAACAGATAGAAGGCGGTGAGTGAAAGCATCAAGAAAGTAAGGGAGAGGAGAGATGGAGTAACTCACGATTCCCTAAGGAACAGAGAGGTGAGGGACAGTGAAGGAAGGTGGAGAATGGAGAAAACAGGGAAAAAGAGACATGTGAAAGGAGCGGTGGGTGGGAATTGTGAGGAAAATACAACTATGCAGGAAAGAAGGGTAGAAGTGATGGCCTAGAAGTTAAAGCAGAGGTGAGAGGAGAACCTGTGTCCTGTTCTGTCAGTGCTTCAGATGACTGGCTGCTTCTCACAGGTAAGCATCCAGGCAGAAGAGGCACAGAGGTCTGGCTGCTGTCACATGTTGCCTCCCTCCATCTGCCATACCGATTAGACCTGGGACGTAGTGATGTGGAGAGAAAGTGAGGGAGAAAAATCTCTTCCATTCCCAAGAACACTTCATGAAGTCTATCTGGGGTATAAGGGATGTGGCTTTCCAAGAGACCCAGAGAAGTCCATTCCTCCCCCAGAGACCCCTCTCCCCAGGGAGTTCTTTAGTTTCTTGAGACCCAGGTGGTCTATAACAGTGTAAATTCACAGATGTAGTGATCTTGAAGTTTATACTCTTCTGTGGAAAGTCTCCATAATATGCTGGAATGATCACTCCAAGGCCTTCTAGCAACAAGACAGGTTTCTTATTCCTCTGAGAGGGTACAAGGGTGTAGAGAGTCTCTACTGGCAAAGTCAACCTCTTCAGAGCATCCCTACATAGCAACAATTACAAGTAGGAAGGAGAGCTGTCATCTAAACCTCCCTCATAGGCTGGCTAACCTGCTTCAGGCAGTTTCACCTTCAGGCACACTAGCAGCGCAGAAGAGCCGGAAAAATCAGTGCCCCCTTCCCCATTAAGGATCTGGGTAGGGGTGAGGGAGCAGTGTCTCCTCATCATCCCCAGAGTCAAACAACCTAGCACTGGCAGTGGAGACAGGTGCAGACACAGCAGCTCTGGGACAAACAAGACAGCAAAACCTGGAGAATCATCTCTCCCCCTTCCACACTCCACCACTATACTGGTGCTCTCTTCCACTGCACGCTCAGTCACAGGCAGGCTGACCTTCTTAGAGAAGCAGGAAGGGCCCATGATGCCTTCATACAGAAGCAGGCTATGCAGGTCAGAGCAGAGTTGTTATCTGGCAGCTATGGGTGGCTGAGTGCCTTTCAGAGGTCACTCAAGCCTTGGTTTCTATGGATGTTGCCCTGGCAAATTTTACCTTCCAGCTTAACTCCCTGCAGCAGTGGAGGGAGGAATGAGGACCAGTGAGGGATCTGCCACCCAGTTACTCCTCCAACATCATGCCACAGCTCCATAGGAGTTTAAAAACCTTGCACCTCCACCACATCGTCATTGAACCTCAGGAACAGCTCAGGCTGATCCACCTCCTCAGGTCCTCTTTTCACCTGCTGGGTTTTAGAGAGCCACTGCTTTTGCTGCAGCAAAAGCCGAACTCCCATCAGCTGGTGCTGAGAACTGGCTCTCTTCCCTCAGTTGCATTTTCTTCACCATCATGTCCCCACACTGCCCCAACTGCACTCTGTGTCCAGCCTTGCTTCTCACTCTGAGCTGTTTGCTCCACTCCACGACCTCCAATGTCACTAAGGTGCTGGAACACCCTTTTCCTGGCCACCACAACCACCATCAATGCCATTGAGACCTCCTTACTCATCTCTTCTTCCCTAAACCACTGTTCCCTACAATAGCTCTGAAAGGAGTGCACTGTCTTCATGGAGTATGGTAACATAGCCCTGGAAAGCCTCTAATTAACCTTAATTATCTAATTCACGGCTTCATCCTGGCAGCTCCTGCCACAAAGTGCTCAACAGACAGTGTCAAAAATACCAATTATCTCCCTGGCTGCCACTTGAGAAGCAGACAGAAAGAGAAATGGATGTCACAGGCAGGAACCCCGTGGATGATTGTGACACAAGACAGAGACAGAAAATGTATGGCAGAGAAACAGAGGCAACAGCCCTCTCCCCACCTTATCAGGAAGGCATGAGAAGCTGTGATCTCATGTGTTTTCTGGCTCAATGCCCAATATCAGCAAAGCCCAGAATGATGCCCCTTTTCCTCCAGATGAGCAGATATCATGACACTAAGCAGCCACTTTTCTTCGACTGAAGGCACTCATTCACAACAGGTACAGCCACTTCAGCCTTTATAGATTTAACCTGCTAGACCTAGCACTTCCTTGCCCCGATGAATCCACCCTATGACACAGCTTTGCTCGGCTTAGCCATTTTTGTCAGCTGCATCACTGTCCTGCAGCTCAGGACCTTGGTTCAACACCACATGGACCATTTTTGGCTGTTCGGAATCCCCAGTCATCCCCACCCTTAAACTCACCCCTGGATAAACTCCAGATGCTCAATAAGGGACAGAGCAGAGTAGAAGGAAATCTCCAGGCCTGTGTGAGCAGATAACAGCAGGCAGCTGGGGCAGGCTTGTGCCTATTTGCTCACAAGTCTGCCGGGAAGCCTGGCTCTTCCTCATTCTCCCTGTCTGGATATGCTTCTCCCTCCTTCAGCCACTTCACACCAGAGGTCCTCAGCTCCCCCTGCTCCTTCTTCAAGACCCATCTTGTTATTCAGGTCCCGTCTGTCCCTCAATACTCATGGTAGAGCCTCCACTGTCTTTGGAGCTGGAGTAAGACAAGCGGGACAAGGCACTGGGCTGGAAAATTGGGTTCAGAAGTTGCAATGAATTCTTAATGATGCCCTTTCCGGTGACATATACAGAGAGATGGAGCTGAATGCTTTTCTTTTTTTAAAGTGTTTCTCATTTAAAAAGTGATGAGGCTTTTGATCCATTTTCCACAGCAGCATTAGCTGGGCCCCTGCTCACTTCTGCCTTGGTTAGCAGGAGTCACCAATACAGCTTCTTGGACTCACTTTCAATGCCATTCCCTCCTCCTTCGAGGATGCATGCTAACTATCAGTCCCTGAGTAATCTGGCAATCCCATTGCAAGAGGTATCATATAACCGTGACAGACCCTGTCCCAGGGAGCCTGATGAGGGAAGGGAAGTCACAGATCCCTGTTGGATACTTGGGAAGACAAGTGATGGAGCAGTTCTGCACCCTGCCATAGTCCCACCAAGCCTGTGGCAGAACCTTGAGTTTGGCCGTACAGTGCAGCACCAGTGATACTAATCCATTCACCATCTTAACTATGTATGTGTACATGCTCCTTGTGTATTTGAGTCCTCCTTCCATCTCTCTTTCACTCCTAAATATTTCACTCTTAGGCTGTTTGGGTTTGCCTTCACTTTGTGTTTCCTCCAAGGATGAGAAGGGAGATGCACAGGTTGTTCAGTGACATCCTCTGCTCCCCTGCTAAGGATGGGCATGGCCTGTGCACTTACAGTCCAAAATCCTCCTGGGCTCTGTGTAGATCTCTGTCTGTCCTCCAGCCCTGCATGGCACACACCTTTGTGTTTTAATTGACAGTGCATCCAAGACCTGGGGAAAGATGTTGCCCTGACCATTCCCTAGCCTGCACTGCTCTCCTCCCCTTGAGGGACAGCCCTCGGGAAAAATGTCAGTAGTTCGACCCTCACCCTCATCCATTCGCTCACTGCCCTTCACAGCTGTTGGTTACTGGTTCCATTGGAGCCAACATTATCTGGAGGGAAGAGATTCCTCATTCTGCTCTCTTAGCCTTGGCCTGACCCTGAGGAGTCGCACTTGTTCAGGGTCCCAAGGCACTGGAGCTGCAGAGAGTGGTGGTATCCCCTAGTCTGACCTGGCTATTGTAAAAGCCACCAGGATTTAGATAGGAAATCAAGACTCAGAAAGGATGTTACCTGGAAACAGGATTCATCATCCAGGCTGCAATTCCACTAGAGTTGTTCTCCCAGTCCTGACAGTCAGTCCAGAAGAGGGCAATGTTGCCCACTTGCCTGTCTGTTTCACAACACATGCACATGCATGCACACACATACACAAAGAGATCTCAACTGTCCCTTATGATTTCCAGCAAAAGGCTCTGTGGCTAAGTCAGTTCTTCCTGTGCCGCAGCAAATGATGGCTTGGATAAGTTACTGAACTTCATGGGGGTGAAAAAGAACCACATCAGCATGAACCGACCACAAGACAACACAAAATGGTCTTCCTGAGTCTGCAGCCAGCCTAAAACATGAGGCTATGCAAAGCTGCACTGTTCTTCTCCATTATGGGTTTGCTCAGCAGGCTGGCTCATGCCAGCCACCCAGGTGACTCTCTCCATCACAATGTCCACTGCAACCACTCCACTGTTCACAGCGCAGCACTGGGCCTTTCTCCCACTCCATGGAGTAGTCTTCATGGTCCACCAAGCAGGTTCTGGAGGCAGAGGTCAGTGTGGTTTGCTGCAGGGACTGCGTCAGTTGGACACAGTTATATTCAGAGGCACTTGAGGGAACAACACAGACTCCCAGACACAGATCACACCTCATCCCTTCCCCGGACACACACCAGCTCACACAACCGTGTGCAGAGCAGAGGTCTCTGGAATCAGCCAAAGGCTACTTAAATACAAGTACTGCTTAACTCGAATTTCATCACAGATCATTTTGGCCCAGAGGGCTCACTACAGTGTCCCCACACCCCCCCAGCCCAACAGTCCCCACCTGGCTTCAGGACATTTGTGATTACTTCAGCCTCGACAGTCTTCCCTTCCCAAAACTTCCTGCTCCCCCTAGACAGCATTTGCAAATACATCTTGTCCTTTCTCATCCCTGTGGCAGAGCAACCAGATGAAATGCAAGGAGGGACTGTGAAGACAAAATCAAATTTAACAACAAAACAAACAGCATGGGGGCACTCTACTGATTAGATTACGCCTCTTTATAATTTATGCATTAATTCCTCCCAAGGGTTGAGATTCCCTGTCTCAGAAGGCCCATATCCCTGCACTGCAGAGATGCAGATGTTAGGAACACCACCTTGACCCAAAGATCCAGATTTCCAGCAAGCACATGAAGCTCTGACTAACACCAGCAGAGCTCCTCTTTGTTATGCACCGTTGTCCATCCCCCAGAGATGCACAGCCCAGCAACATTCCTTCCCACACTCAATCATCCTTCCTAAATCCAACGACTGTGAAGCATCTGCCTGTAGTAGCATCTGCCCCCAAGGCTGCTCTAAAATCAATTCAAGCGTTAATAAGAGTCATCAGCTACTGCAGCATATATATCCAGGAGCTGAAAGACACTGTTGTGTCCATACTCACAACCCCCTAGGACTGTTTATTCCTGACCCTCCCTACGTTCTGAGCAGAGGCCATGAGCTCAGCACACCCAAGAAGGAAGCTCAGAAGCCATTGTTAGACCCATCTGATCAGAGCTGGATGTGAAAGGGCAAAAGAAAAACCCTCTGAGCCAAGCAGCAGTACCACTCTTGCGAGCAACAAGAAAAAACAAGAGGTGGAGAAGAGACAAGACATGCAAGGGAATGGCTGTTAAATTGGCCTAATTATATGTGTAAATGCACCAATAGCCATGGATTTGCTGGCAATATTCTTGACTTTGAATATTGATGCTTAGGAAGAGCTGAGATCAGGATATCTGCTGGTGGATTAGGCTACAGATTTCTCAGTCATTACCCATGGCCAAATCACCTGGCTTGGACTCCTTTCCTTCAGAGAGCTCTGGAGCTTGGGCAGAGGATGCCTCTCAATTCCAGCTGAGAATTTGTTGTGTAGGTGATGGGTGAGGAAGTGCTGCCCTACACCCAGGCAGTGCTGTATGCATGCCCAGAATGGGGCATGAACTGGGTGCTCATCAGTGCAGGAGTGGACTGGTATCATGGCAGAACTGATGACTCAATAAAAATGAGGATGTGTCCAAACAAGGCAATATCCAAGGGCAGATAAACTGTGTTTGGGGGAAGCAGATGATCACCAGGTGCCTGGGAAAATACACAATCTTCCTCCCACGCTCTACCCCAGCTTTCTCAGTTCCCTCCCCTCCCCTCCCACCTCCTCTACAACACAAGGCTGGGACAAATGGACTCAGAAGCAGCTTTTCATATTTTTTGTCTGTTGTTTTTTGGGGTTTTTTTGTTTTGTTTTGGTTTTTTTTTTTTTAAATAAGAAATTTATTGCAAATATAGAAATTGATTTTCTCCATACAGGAATCTCCAAGTTGAGGAAAAATTATTTCGTGCCATTCAGTTTTAAAACAGGAAAAGAAAGAAAAAAAAAAGAAAATAAAGAGAAAGAAATAAAAATCTAAAAGAAAAAATAAAATAACATAACTCCAACTCAAATTTGTCCATACACAACCAGGGGGGTCACAGGGTTGTTATGGAAGGAGGAACACCAAAGAGGCCACAAGGAGCCAGTCCCAGCAGCTGCCTCCCAGGCCCTTCCTTACATTCAAGGGCTGATACCCCCGGCTCTGTGCCCAGCAGCTGCCCACCCCTTCCCACCCCCTCGCCCCAGGTGCTGTGCTTGTGGATGGACCAGCCGAACCAGCCCTGGAGTGTCTGACCTGACCCAGACAGCCTCTTCCTCTTCCCCCTGGGGAAGGTGGAGAGCAGGCAGTGGGGTCAGGCCACCCAAGAGCAAGGCCTCACAGTGGTGGTGGTAGTTATGGGGGAGGCAAAGGCCAAGCCAAACGCGCAAGGATGGGGCAGACAGAGTGGGGACCATAAGGGGGAGAAGGGGTGATTTACCTCCTGGCAGGGCAAGGAGGAGAGGAGGTGCCCACCCAGAGGGAGAAGGAGAAGCTGGGCAGAGATTGCCCTCTCTCCACCCAGGGACAGGGGAGTGGGTTGGGGCAGCCCTGCAGAGGGTTGCCCTGGTGGGACTGCGCGTGGAGAGGTATAGAGACATCTCCCCACAGCGCGTGGCAGGAGAAGTCGAGGGGAGGCAGACCAAGAACGCTCCTCACAGTACAAGGCCAAAGCGGCTGGAGGGACAGGGTGCAGGAATGCGTGCGTGTGTAGGGCGGAGGCAACAGACGCTCCCCTCTGCCCTTTCTTTGAGGAAAGACCCAAAACCACCTGCCTCACCCAGGGTGGGCAGGGGGCAGCTGAAGTGGGGCAGGCTCCACCAGCCCTACAAGAGACCCCTGTAGCCCAGTGGAGGGTGGCACTCAGTGTCGCTCCCACACCAAGCCACCCTGAAGATGATTTCTCCTGCTCAGATGGTGGGACAGCATCAGGCTGGCTCCAGCGAGAGGACGCGGCTCCATGAGGCTCTTGTGTGCAGCTTGTGCTGAAGGAGGTGGAAGGGATGTTCTCCAGGCTTCCGGAGGCTGTGTGTCCTTCCAGACGCAGCTGAGCTTTCTGGTCAGCAACAAGCATGGCAAATGTGCTTTCGGGGCCCTGGGTCCACCTCCTGTCCATGTAGCAGCTGCCCCCCCTGTAGTGCTGAGTTCTGCCCTACAGAGAGGGGCCACAGCTCATCATGAGCTCTGTCCAGCTTTTTCCTTCAGGCACTGCTGAGTTACTCCCCACCTCCTCTCAGAGACCCTTCACCCCTGCATTCTACCCTTTCTCTTGCTGGTCCCTTTCTTCTTTTACCATCTCATTCTTTCCAGTGCGGCCATCTCTTCCCCTGGTCTTTCCAACCTGTCCCTCTTCTCCACCCTCTCCATCTCTCTCTACCTCTCCCCTCCTTACCTCCCCATTCCTTGATCACACCACACCTTCCTCATCCCTGCTGTGTCTGCCCCTCCTCTCTTCCTCAGCTCCCTTTCCCCTTCCCTCCTGCATCTCCACCTCCTTCCCCCAGTCGTGCCTGGCAGAGCCTCCTCCAGGAAGGCAGGCTGATTAGCATTGCAAACACAGAGGCCTCCTCAGCCCGACATAAATCTTCATTTGTCAGTCATGAATATTTCACACCTGCCTCAGGAGGGATTTATTCAGCATGGAAGATTGGGGAGAGGGAAATGTGGCACCGCAGCATAAGCTAGGGCAGCACCAGCAAGGGGTGGGGAAGAGCTCTGCCCCACAGGAGCAGCATGCCTAGGGTCTCACCTTCACTATTCTGGGTGCAGGAACCCAGCCCAGGCTCCCCACTGAGCCTGTTCCTGGGGGAAGAGGGAAGGTCAACACCCAACCTCATTTCTCACCCTCTGCACTTTCCAGTGAGGTGAACTAAGCCCCTGTTTTCCCTGACAAGAGTCACCAACACATAAATAAAGTGTGAAAGGGGCTGGTCTTGGTTCTGCCCCATGGATCCATTTTACACTAGGAGAAGGCAGGGGTGAAGGACTTTTGCCAAAGCCAAGCCAAGCCCAAGAGGGCTTAGCAACTTCAGGCAGGCTCTTCATGCTTTTTCCCGCCACAGAGGCCTTAAAGGTTTCATCATGCCCTGCCCTCTGCCAGGACCACCCACAGGAGAGGAGGAGTAGGACAGACCTAATGCAGAGCTCCCTGCAATCAATGAGGAAGGTGGTGGGAGGTCTTCTAAGTGATTACAACCAGCTCCACATCAATCTTTCACCATATCAGAGGTTTCCCTGCAGCTGAAGCACTCCTTATTCCCCAAGAATAGCCTTGCTTGTAGCTTTGGGGAAAAGGCAACCGAGGCATAGGGATGGTAGTGAGCATTTCTCTTATGAGATCTGTCTTGAGGGGCCTCACTCCTGTTTCAAAATAATTAGGGAAATGATGACTACTAGAAAGAGCAGGCCTTTGGTATATAACACATCCCCTTTCACGCACATGACCCTGAAAAGCAGCTGAGAGACCACATTTGGGGCAAGGGGAAGGGGCACTGGAAAGAAGGAGGAATGATTTTTATGGGGCCGATTGGGTTGGGTTCTCTCTGGGGTGTGTTCCCTCCCAAACTGGTAGGAGTCTTTCATAAAATCACATCAGGAATGAATGAAAGGAGCAGGGAAAACAGGGACAAGGACGGGAAAGACTTTGGGGGAGAAGGTTAAATTCCAACAAACTGGCACATACACAACAGGTGTTTGC
The DNA here is from genome assembly GCF_031877795.1 of Strix aluco. NCBI lineage: Eukaryota > Metazoa > Chordata > Aves > Strigiformes > Strigidae > Strix > Strix aluco. The sequence continues at coordinate 30,341,472 of NC_133935.1, forward strand.
TCAGAAAAATACAGTAAAATCATCATGCAAATAGAACATTAAATCTGCTTTCCTCCAACAGGGCTGGCATCATTTTGCGAGCCCTCGCCCCTGGGGAGGGAGCAGGACAAGGAAGAAGGGAGGAGGAAGGAAGGTGAGACACTTTGTTCCCCTTCCTTGCCCTCAGAACAGTCCATCTTGTGCAAACTTCACCCACTGGTTTGGAGTGGGGGGCTACAGTTGGGAGAGAAATGGCTTGTCCCTCCTACCCAGCCTTACCCCCACCACAGGCAAAAGAAGGGCCTGATGATAGCTGTATCCCTGACCTTTCTTTTCTGCCTCATTGGGGTGATGGGGGGAGGGAGCATAAACCATTGCAGGTTAACACTCCCCCCAGAAGTATAGACTGAATGGAACTGATTACAAGACCATACAGCAGAGAAGCACAGGGAGGGAAGAGGTGGAGAGAGGAACAGGACTCCCTCCCCCCGTGCCTGTGTCCCCCTTTTCCTGTCCAGTTCTGTGACCCAGTCATTAGTCTTTCCTGCTTGGATTGTTGCCATGCTGGAAGACCGCTGGGTCTGCTCCACATGGTAGCTGGAGAGGTCTTTGCTGTGCCTAAGCATCTCTCACAGCATTTACCTGTCTTGATTTGCTGCACTGTCCCAACATGGAGGGATGACTGGCAGCAGTGATGTGACTCTCCTTCATCCTCCTGCACATACATACACACACACTCCCCTTTCTCTGGGTTGGACTAGCTCTTACAGTGTAGAGTGAGTCCCATGAATACCTCTGGATTCAAGGCAAAATGATGCTTTGACTATGGGGAATCAGGCTGACAGTGAAGGAGGCTGAGGCAATGGGATCAGGACCTGGCTTAGGATTGTTACCATCAGCATCCCTACAAGGAAGGAACCCACAGGTTTAGACCTTGGGCATCCCCCCTCTGGTTTTCACACACCAGGCTCTGCCTACTGCTGCTCCTCACTTACAAAAGATGAAGTCATGTCACCTGTGGCATAGAAACCAGCTCTCACAGCTGGCAGTGCTACTATCTGACAGATAACGGGCAGGTTCTCTGCAGGCAGCATGTAAATCCCTCCCAGAGAAGCTCCTACACCCTCATCCTTCTCCCAGGTCCCCCAAAATACTGGGGCTTCTGAGGAGCACCTCAGAAAGGAAATAACCACTTAGGAAAGGCCAACACAACACAGGCCTTCAGCCTCTTCCTGATAGAGGTGAATGATTGTCAAGAATTGGGGTGTGCAGCTCATTGAGAAGAGGCCCACTGTGCTGCATAAAGATGCACTCAGCAGGCAGCACCCCTGCCTGACAAGAAAACTTTGGGGTAGACAGTGCCAAGATTGTGCTTTGTTGGGCTGCTTAGAAATGGAATGAAATGGAGAGGGCGGTAGGCTCATTTCCAGCTCTGTGGCAGATCTATCCAAGGGACAGAGGTTGGGACCTAGCAAGTGAAACTGGGTTTTTGCAAAGACATTAAAGGATCCCTAAGAAAAGTTTGTCACAGCTAAGTGTGAGAAGGTGGAGGATTTAGGAGGTGCTATGTTGCTCTGACTCTCATGAGGGTGTCTAAGTATTCAAAGGAACAGTGCCATCCATAGGCTGCACACACAAAGGGAGCTTCTTCTGCAGCCATCCCTTTTGGGCTACGTCCAGGCCTCATTCTCACATCCCTTTTGTTTCTTCTGCTCCTACCATCACCCTAGGCTGTCTCCTATCCATGCCAGAGTGTCCGTGGCCTATTCAAGAGGAAGCCACTTCGTAGCTTTTCTGTCAACCCAGCCAGGTGAGTGACAGAAATCCTATTCTTCACATCCACCTGCAAATGAGGTTGGGTGATACTCTTCTCATGCACACCCACCCATCTCACACCCCATGGTGCAAGTCAGTTGGGAAGAGCTGCAGAAGCTTCTTGTAGAACTTGTTCTGCTGAGCTCCTCTCCAGGTCCCTTCCTCATAGTAAGGGAGATATGAACAGAGAGTATCAAACCTACTGTACAAGGGCAGACTGAGCATAGGTGTGTATGGTGGGGAGGACCTCTGACCTGTGACACTCATGGAGAGATGGGAACCCTTTATACCTCTGGGAGACCAGAAATTCCTACCTTTTCCTCCACTGCTCCTTGAGGACCTGGCTTGCCATGCCAAAGAGCACATTCATACCCCACCACCAACTGGCAGAAAACTGGCTCTGAGCAGGCCTGGAGAATGCCCATCACTTCAGAATTGCTGGTGTTCATCAGCAACATGTCAGGAGAAAGAAAGGAGGAAGACCAGCAAGGGCACAGTGCCTGTTGTATGGCAGGTCCTCCTACCTCCCTCAGTGCTTCACACCTCCTCTCCTTCCTCTGAGGCGGATGGAGCTTCGTGAAGTATCTAGACAGAAAGTGCAAGTCTAGAGAGCCTTAACAGAAAGGTAGGAAAGGGCAAAGGAAAAGAAGTGAGAGAACTTCTTCCAACAAATCCCACCTATGTTGGAAGGGGATGGGAGAGAGAAAAAAGCCTCCACTGTCAAAGGAAATGAGGGAAAAATTAGTGATGGAAGATTTGGAAAAGCAGGTGTATCAGGTGGCAGAGATGCTTTCTAAACTAAAGTCCTCCCCTCCCACCCAAAAGGAAAACCAGCCCTCAACAGGAACAAAAGAGCCATAATTCACAGCTGAGTTTCATGTCCAGTGAGTGTCCACCCCTGCCCTTCCCCTGCCACCACTGCCACCCCCTCCCGGGCCATTCCCACCCATCCACACTCCAGTGTTGTTACCACAGTGTCAGAGCAGAATGCTCCTCCCAACCATCTGCAGGCAGAACAATGGTCCCCATAACACAGTAGAGACAATTCAGGGTGTGTGTGTGTCTGTGTGTGTCTGTGTGTGTGAGAGTTTTCTGTTGTTGTTGTAAACTTTAAGAAACAATTTTGTCAGTTTTGTATTTGTCAGGAGTATTTTGTTGTTGGTTTATTTTTCACAGTCAAGTGGCATTTTTTTTTCTGGTTGTTGGGGGGGTGTCTTGTTTTGTATTGTTTCCTTGGAAAGAGTGAGGGAGAGTCACAGCTTCTGCTGAGCAGAGACTCCTTTCCAGTAATCCAGGATGTCATGCAGATCCTCGTCCTTGGCAAACTGAACTTTCTTCCGCAGGGCATGCCCAGCTGCCATGTAAACCTCTTCCCTGTGGTGCTTCTTGTAAGGCCGGAATCTCTCCCAGATCTTGTGGGTGCTCTCTGATGAGTACTCAGGGCTGGAGGAGTAGCCTGAGAAGTAGTGTCTGGGGGAGAGCTGGGAGTATGTGGAGTCTCGCTTGGACCGGGAGAGTGGCTTGAGGAATGACACCCGCTGGCTCAAGGTATCAGCACTTTCCTCATAGTACAGGGCCGGGAAGGAATGACGGTGCTCACTGCAATGGTAAGAAGGCTTGACCTCCAAGTGGTGGATGGTGCCCGGGGACACCAAGGGAAGACGATCCAAAGGGCTGTTGAGTGGGCTGCCCTTTTCAATGTATTTGGAGTCAGACTTGCTGAGTGGAGGGTGGTCAGGCACATCCAAGCTGAAGACCTTGGCGCTCTTGATGGAGCCACTAGAGGAGACACTGCAGGTCTTTCTGGCCACAGCAGCATCAGCACTGAGCTGGCGTTGCAAAGGGTGGTGGGAGCTTTCCTTGTAGGGTGGTGAAAGAAAGCTGGGCCGCTCTAGCCCACCTGAGGAACTGGCTGGGATGGACTGGCACTCAAAGGCCATGTCTGAATCAACGCCAGTCCCACCACCCAGGAAGGAGGCTGTGTCCAGCTTGAGGGCATCAATGCAGTTGTTGATGATCTGGTTCACCTTGTCTACTTCCTTGGCTATAGTAGAGATCTCAGCAGCTGAGCCTTGGCCATTGTCAAGCTCCCTCAGGTCCTCATCCCGCTGGGTTCGCTCCAGCCCATCCCCACCACCAGTCCGCACCTCAATGTAGTTGCCTTTAGTGGTGACTTTAGGAGTCTCCATCCCAGCCTCCATTGACTTTGATGGGGGCAACTTCTCCCCAATCATGGAAGGGATGGAGGACATCCGTGAGACAGGGATGACTGGTGGCTCACCCAGCTTCTGTGAAGGATGGACCATGGTACTGGTATCAATATCTGATCCATAACGCATTTCCAGAATGGTCTTCTTGACATTGAGGGACTTCTGTTTCTCCTCCTGCATCCTCCGCTTCCGCAGGCAGTAGTACACCACGCCCAGGACAATGACCATCCCAAAGAGGCAACCCAGGGTGGTCATGATATAGTGGGTGGTGGTGGAAGTACTGGAAATAGGGTCCTCCCTGCCTTTGCTCCGGGTTGCAAAAGTCAGACAAGTGTGGTTGTAGCGCCTGTTGTTGCGGATGGAGGCCACACAGAAAGTATAATCAGTGTGGGCCTTCAACTTGTTGACTGTGACATATTCCTTCTTGCTCTTTAGTGTTGCTATGTCAGAAACATAGCTGTTATTATATTGGACCAGGACATACATCTTACTGTAGGGCATGGGGATGGTTACCATCAGGATGGCTGAGGTGATGGTGACATCATGGAGTTTGATGCTGGGACTGAAGGAGGAGTCAGTGGTGGAGGAGGCTGGAGGCTTAACCGAGAGGAAGTCCCCAGGGCTGATGGCTGAGCCCTCATCCAGGTCTCGCTGGGAGTCAGGGGTATAAGGAGTGGGGTTGACCCTGGAGAGGGAGGGGATGGTGCCACCTCTGCACATGGACTGGAAGATGGTGATGGCATTGCGGTTGTGGTGAGGCCGAGGTACCAGGAGTGGGTACCCAGCGAACTCCCGTGGAGTCTCACACTGGAGCCGGTCATAATTCTTGGTGACATTGTTGAAGAGCGCCAGCCAGTTAAGAAAGCTGTAAAGGCTACAGTCACAGTTGAAGGGGTTGCCAGCCAGCTCACACACCATCAGATTGCTCAAGCTGGTGAAAGTGTTTCCCTCCAGGCGGCTGAGACGGTTAGATGACAGGTCAATGCTAATCAAGCTGGGGCACTCAGAGAAGGCAGTAGGGGTGACCAGCTCAATTAGGTTGTGCTGCACAAAGAGGAACTGGAGACGGGCCATGCCCCGCAACATGCCCTCTGTCAGGTTGGTGAGTTTGTTGTAGCCCAGCTGTAAGACCTGGAGGTTTGACTGGCCCATGAAAGCCCCATCCTCAATATAGGAGATCTCATTCTTGGTCAGGTTCAAATCAGTCAAGTTGCCGAAGCGGTTGAGGGAGGAGTACAGCACCACTTTGAGCTTATTCTCGTTCAGACGCAAGTCATGCACCGTGCTGTTGATATGCTGGGGGATGGTCTCATATGGGGGCTGGTTCTGGCTGCAGATGGCCAGCCACACATAACCTTTGTCCCCCTCAATCAGCCAGCAGTCACCTCGCACGGTGCCAGGGGAGAACAAGCAGAGCAGGGCAGCTGCCCACAACCCCAGGCACATCATGGTCTGTAGTGGTGCCCTCATCAGGATGCAAAAAAAGCCAACAAAAAACAACCCCGAATCTCAGGACCACAGTAAAAAGAAACTAAGGGACAGAGGGAAGAGAAAGGGGCAGTAACTGGGGTTTAGCAATGGAAGGGCATGAGCACCCCAGTCCTATTGGGTGTTGTCACCATTATTTCTTCTTGCCCTCTGGGTCAAGACAGGAGCATGGAGCAGGGGGAACACGTGCAATCTGCTTCCAGCACAGCCTAAAGCCAGGACCATGGATGATTGGTCTGGAAGAGAACTACCTTGTGCTTCTTTTCTAAACAAAAATTCAGACTGAGGATAACAAATCTTCTTTGATGCTCATGAGTGACTCACCGTCCTTTTCCACTTTTCTCCCTCCCTCCCACCCACCCCCCACCCACACTGAACCCACCCCAAAACAAGTCCTCCCCCCCTCTAGTCTTCCCCCGCCCCTCCACGGTGTGATTTGGAAGAACAAGGCAGGGATGCCTCCTCTGTCGCTCACGCTCCCTTGGTTCCTCCTCCTTCTCTTCCTTCTCTCCCTGGTTTCCTCTGAGAAGCTTCAGAGCTTCAGATCAAACATGTCGAAAACAAAAATACAGAGAGGGAAAGAGCAAGTGTGCACGAGAGAGATCCATCTGTCACTGGAATCTGGAAAAGAAAGCACACAGGACACAAGAAGAGGCATCAGTTGGAGGGGTCTTTGAGATAAGAGTATAGACAGCAAGGTTTCATGAGAAGAGGGAGATGGGGAAGAGACAGCATCATAGGGGGTGCAAGCAAGAGAGAAGTGGTATTGCCTGCCATGCTGATAAGCCTTTGAGAAGGAAACCCTTACAATGTATAATCTCGTATCAGGGGTATGCAGAAGGGTACCCGGGCTCCCTTAAGTAACATGATCACAGCCTGGGACCTGAGGGAAGGCAGCAGTGTAGGAGAAAAAGGGAAGGGGAGGGAGGGCAGGAAACACAAGGCTGTTATTGTGGACGGCTCAAAACTCCTAGTCTAAACAAAGGCAAGCCCCAAGCACAGCCAAAGCCACGGATTTTCAGCTGCTTGAAAATTATGTACACAGAATGCATGAAGCAGGTAAAATACAGACAAGACTCCCACCCTGAAAAAGACCAACATTTTGTTTGTTTCCTTCTTCCTTGATGCAAGAGGGATAAATAATTCAAGCAACATGTAACCACTTGTGCTCTAAAAATTGCTCCTGCCTCTTGGTGCAGGGACAAGTCTGTTGAGGTGATCCAGCCTGGCTGGAGCATACTGGGGAGGGCAGGGTGTAGGCAACGTGTCAAATAGAAGACTCCAGTCTCTCACCCAGCAAGACCAGAAGTCCTGAGCTGCAGCATATCACCCACCTACCCTCCACCAAAGAGAGGCACACAGCTTCTACCTTCCTACTTTGTCACCTCCTATGAACACAGCTATGAACACTGCCCCTTTGTGGGAAAGGACACCTTGCAGGAATCAGCAGCGAAGTGACATTTGTTTCAATGTATTTCTGGGCTCTGAGCAAGCTCCTGGTTCTGACTGGGAAGGGCAGCCTGGAGCACCCTTCCCTCTGGCTACAGCTTCAACCCTTCTTTCACTGTGGTGAGACAGGAGCCTGACAGGGCTGTCCTCAGGCAGCGCAGAGGAAATAATTTCATACAGCAGACAAAACATGTAGGCATTGTGCACTCTTTTTAAAAAAAAAAAAATTGAGGAGAAAGAAAACAATAAAAAACAGAGAAAAGGATTCTTAGTTAATGAAAAATAAAGATCCTCTCTTGGCCCTTTTATTCTGGGGGGAGGCTGCTCACTAAAGATATTGCCGAAGCTTTTGCTGCAGAAGCTGAACCAATTTCTAGCACAGAGACACAAAGGGCAGAAATAAAATGAAGGAAGATAAATGAAGGAGGAGTGAACCCTTGAGGAACAAGGCTTACGTCTGTGGAGAAATCTGAGCTGATTTGGGTCTGTGGAATTACCAGGCCAGCTGGATTAAAGGATCAGAGATAGTGTCACAGAGAAACACTTAAATATTGAATAATCCAAAAAGTAAAGCCAAGATAGAGAAGGGAAGGGGGAGAAGAACTATACCAATGGAAAAGAGAGAGAAAGCCTCTGTTCCCCACAGCTCATCATCTGAGGCCACCAAACTCATGTGGTTGTCATACGTTGGCCTCCAGCTGCTGCCTCAGCTTTGCTTCAGCCATTACTGAAGCAGAAGGCAGAGGTTTTTACAGTCTGTTGCTTTGTTTCTCAGCCTTATAATCCAGTGAGAAGTAATTTCCTGACACTGTCTCTCCAGATGCCTCAGATAGGAGGCACATCTGGCTCTCCACAGGTTGGGACCCACAGGCTTCTGATATTCCTCAGCACCAGTCCCCTGCCTTGTCCCTCCTTCTCCAGAAGTGACTCCATACAGAGATACAGCCATTCCCCACATCATCTCTGTCTGTCCCTCTACCTTCCTCTCTAATTCTCCTTCACTTTGCCCAGTCTTCCACTGAACTAAAGAGTGACAGATACTGTCGTGCTTTTTGCACATTGGTGCCCAAAGTAGGGCCACCCCAGGAGAGTCCAGGGGCAGCCCCTGAGCAAGAAGTGAAAAGTTTAGCCTGGATTTTAGCCAGCATCCTTCTCTCAGCATCATGCTTTGGCCTGTCTGTCTTACCTCACGAAATACCCTGCACAATACCCAACTGCATACAGGAACATCCCAGCCCCCTTGTTTTGACCCCTTCTGGTAGGGCAGGCTGCTCCAAATGCTGTGCTGAAGTCATCATTGCCTGCTGTAGCTTGTGCATGGTGCACAGGCAGAAACTCTGAGACCAGGACCATGTTCCTCTGCAGCAGCCCCAGCAATCACTGAGAGCCACCTTATCCCACTCAGGGAGCTACACTCAGACAGCACAGAGAGCATTTGGAAGGGGAGATGTTCTAGCAGCCTGGCAAGGAAAGAGGTGGCTGGGTTAGAGGGTGGATGGAAATGAAGGTGGTGTTTATCCTTGCTATGTGTCAAAAACAATGGGACCATGCAGGGAAGACCTGTTTCCTGTCTACCTCCCACCTTGGCTGTGCAAATTTGCCTCAGCCACAGGCCAAAGGAAGGGCCAAGCCACTCCTCAAGCCAAACTCATTGATCCCCTTGGGCCCTCAAGGTGACTATATACAAGAAATACACAGACCCTATCCTTCTTCCCCCAACAGCTCCTGTCTTCCCACTATTGCACTGGTTTTAAGGGCCCTGAGGCCAGCCCAGTCTGTGGCCTCCTTCACCCCTGCTCATGGCCCAGACACCATTTCAGCTCAGCCCACTGCTATCAGTCCCTGATGCAGCAACGCGTAGGAGTGCCGGTCTCCAACTCCACCACAGTTTTCACCAGACCTTTAGGGAGCAGTTGCTCCCTGACACTGGCAATTCACAGGCGAGGGGACGCCAGGGATGGGAATCAGCACCATGACCTCCCTCAACTGTCTAGAGCCAAACGAACAAACTCAGATAGCGTTGGAGTCCAAAAACACAAGGAAGCAACACTCTGTCCTTTCTGCTGGCCTGAAAGGTGCTGACAGTGGAGTTGGCTGTTTCCCTCCCCTGCTTCTCAGGCAATAAAGCAAGAAGACACAGGAATGGAGGGAGGGCAGGGAGAGCAAGGGCAAGCAACTCCAGCCCAGAGAAGAGCCAAGGAAGGGAGACGCACAGGTTGTGGAGTGCCTAGTCTGAATGGAGGCTATGGCTATGGTCAAGGGGAAAAGGTGGGACATGGGATCTGTTTTATAGGGCAGATGCAAGATCACCACCCCCATGCGCTGGGCCTACCTGGCTGAAGGATTCCAATGCTCTTCAGTGTAACCCAAGATGGCTCCTACTATGTTTCCTTGGCTCCTAGCCATCCTCACGTATGTGAGAGCTTCAAGGAACAGTAGTGGCATTGTGCCCATGAATGGGCACTGTACCCTCCTTGGCTGGCACAAAGTCAAACCACCAGCTCTGAGCTCCCAAAGATTTCCCTCTGGTTTATTCCCTGCTAATGTATGCCTCGATGTTATTGGCATTTCTTTGCACCAGAGTGTTTTCAGAAGAACAGAAGACCACAGGGATGGTTCCCCTATTCAGAGGAGAGAGCAGGGAGGATGAAATGGAGGGAGGAGAGTCCCAAATCTGAGTCAGGAGCTGGATGTCCTGATAGTCACAGACAACCTATTTGGCTCAGGGATCAAGGTGGCACAGGGGGTGATGCAGGAGTACAAGTCACTAAGATGGCCAGGTATGAGGGCAGGTTAAAATACAACCACTGAAAACGTGGGCATAATATGAGGGACAGAGACAAGCTCGGGGCTCAGGGGGTGGAAGGACCACAGCTGAGAGAGGATACAGGGCCTAAGGGCCATGGTGTAAAAAGGCAACCAGAAAAGCCACATACAGCAGCAGTTTGGGCCTAAATTCTGACCTTGTCAATCTTGTCCTCCTGGGGCCCAGTGCACTGGAAAAACCAGCACTTAATTCTACCATTGCTTAAACGGTGCTAAGAGCCTCACATTACAAATGCATGTATTAAAAACCTGCCAAACACTCTTGGTGCCTCTGGGGACACCCTGAAACGAGGCCAAAGCTCCTTCTGCTTTCTTACGCTTTGTGCTGCAGCTGGGCATCAGCCCTCTTCCCAGCTCAGTGTGCTGCCTGCTCCTGGAGGGCCTCAGGGCACAAACACCATCTCCAAGGGGCTCTGCCTCCCCCATCCTGGCTTCAAGGTCCTTCCAGGATTTCTCTAACTGCTTTCCAAAAGTGGGCCTTTTCCAAGGGTACTTGGTACTGGGAGTTGGTGCCTTACTTGAAAAGACTCTCCACACCTGCTGGATAGTTTCTGTAATACACACTGGTCCGAGCTGGTCACTGCAGCTGCTTCAAATCACCACCCAGAGGTGGTCCTTGTTTTTGTCCCTGGCTATAGTGAAAGGACAGTACCATGGGAGAAGCTCACAGCATGGGTGTGGCACATCTTATACAACAGCAGCCCCTTCCCTCCCAGCCCTGCTGCTTTCAGGGATGCTCCCATTTATTGCAGGAGTTACCATCAAGTCATGCAGCAAAGAACCTGTGGCTGTGTCTAGAGGTGCTCCAGAAGCTCTGAGAAGTTTGGGACCAAGTGAACAGTGAGCAGGAAGCCTGATGACCTGTGGATTTATGACATGGAAGACATTTATGTGCGTTTGTGAGAGAGACAGAGAGATAATGTCATCTACTGGAGCTTCTCTGATGTCCACCAAGGGTTGAGCTCACACAGCACTCTTCCCTTTAATGGGGCTCTGTGAAGGTTTCTCTCTTGCTTTCTCTCTTTAATTTATCCCCCTGTTTTCATGAAACACATAAGATCTCAGTATCTCTGAGATCCATCCCAATATTACATTTGTTGAAATTGGCCCTGTAGCTTCAAAAATCTAGAGGACAGAGGAGCTGGCTTAGACAGAAACATTAAAAGGGAAAAAAAAAAAAAAAACCTTACAGGGGTTGAACTGATATCAATGGGACCTGCCAAAGAGTGGCCACTCAACATTAGAGGCTCTGTGAGTTTTGGCAGAGTGCTGCTGCAAGAGAAGTCTCGTGATTCCACTCTGGGCAGGTTCGTTTCACCATATACAAATCCACAGTGCCTGCTGGGAGAAAGATCATCCCTCTGAAAGCTGGGCTGGTCTTGCAATGACTGGGGAGGAAGCTCACAGCTCCCAGACTCCAGCTGTCCCTGACAAGGAATCCCAAAGCACTAGGATCCCAGCAGGACATTGTGGTGAGGAAGTCCACAAAACCACACAGGATCTCAGCTGCTTCTCACAGGACACTGCTGCAGTGCTCAAATTCCAGCCAGCAATGATGGGGCCCTGCACAGAGGAATGTCAGAGGGCTGAAATACAGGCTGTAGGACTGCCCCAAGGCCATGCTGCTCTGCAGTCCTGCCCTTTGGTCGTGTCAGGGCACAGAAAGAGTTCAGGTGTTAACCTGAAATTACCATCTGCCATACACGTGCACCCAGGCTCAAGCAAATGCACAGACATTGACTCCAAACCTTTGCTAGGCCAAACAGCTTAAAGAGCAACTATGAAGAAAAACAACACAATGCTGTATATAAAATGCCTACTCCCATCACGCCTTCCCCACAACAATTAGATGCCTAATTTGTTAGGCAGCAAGAAAGAGAGAATGGGAAAGCTCATGGGAGAAAAATGAAGCAGCTCAGAATCATGAAAGAAAAGAGAGAGCTTTAGAAGCGTAAATCTTATTTTAGAGTGATAAATACTGGCAGAAAGGTCTTTCATATGCCAGTGATCCCCTGGCAGGCCAGAGAGCCACCTTTGTTTTCCAAAGTGAAATGTTTACCTTTTATATTAATGTGATTATTGAAGATTAAGGGGGATTTGCATCAAGCCAGCTCTGCCCAGACAGCCCGCGGCAGCAGCCCACAGGAGTGTGTGCATGGGGGTAGGCTTAGGGAACAGCCTTCTCCAGGTAGAAGACAATGTCAAGAGATTACAGGTTCCATAAAAAAAATTAGCAGCAATAAAGCCACCTTTATTGCTCTCCCTCCAGGGAAGAGGGGGGCCTGGGAAAGATCATTCCCCTTGGTGTCATCCCATGAGCCCAGACATGAGACAGTGGAAAGGCTTAGAAATAATTCCTGTTGGCAATGGGGAGGGAGCGTGGGCTCTGTGTGACTGTCTGTAGGGACCTGCCTTGGGGAGTGCAACAGCAAGGCTGGCTCTGCCTGTGCATGTGCATGGGCTTGCGTTTGTGTGAGTCACTGTAGAGAAAGGGGTGGCAGTGTCGGCTCCAGGGGTGCGAGGCGGAGGGGGAGTATATGCGGGGGAGTTGCTCTAGGTGATGGGGTGGATGTGCAGGCCGGGTGCATATGTGGGTTAATCACTCTGTGAAGCAGAGAATGAGCGCTGACTCCTGTGGGGGGAGGAATAGCCATGGGGAACCAGGCAAAGCACTGGTTGTGAGTGTATGTGTGTGCGCATGTGTGTTGGCATGAAGCAGCCACTATGGAGAAAGGGGTGGGAGTGTTGGCTCTGTGTGAGGCGCCGTAGGGAATGGGGTGGGAGCGTGGGCTGCTCGTGGGTATGCGTGGATCACGGGAGACGACTGTGGTTGTGCGAGTGTATGTATGGGAGAAGGGCTGTAGGAAAAGGGGTGGGAGCACTCCTTCTGTATGTGTCCTCCGATGTGAATCACTGTAGGGAGCAGGGTGTGAGGGTTGCCTCTGTGCATGTGCACATGGGAGGGAGTTGCTGTAGGAGACAGGGAATGACCTCTGCTCTCTGCAAGCTATCAGGGTGAAAGGGACAGGAACAGCAGCTCTGCATGAGTGTGCATGTGAGCTGCTGCAAGTAATAGGCCAGGAGTGAGGGCTCTGGGTGCACTGGAGGGAGCTGCCGTAGGTAGCAAGGTGCAAGCACTGGCTCTGTGTGTGGGGCACTGCTGCAGGGGAGGGCAGCATGTCTGACATGAGGCCAGGAGAAATTCTTGGGTTGTATGTGATGTCACTGCAAAGACTCCCATCCCCTCAGGGTCCCCCTGATGCCTCTGCTGTCCTGTGCTGGCCTTGCTGCCCTATTTCCTACAACAGCATCTCCTGGCTTTCACCAGGATGTCTGCAAATGGCAGGTCCACAAGCTATTTGAGATGCCCTCACTCAAACCAAGCATACCTCCAGTATTTCTGCATGCTAAATACACCCCCAGCAACCCAGTGGTGCCAGTTTGGGGTGCCCCCAAACATGATACCCTGCAGATAGGGCAGGGAAGGGGCATGGAAGGGGTTAGTCCTTGCATTACAGCTCACTACTGCCTCCTGCTGGAAGGACTCAGAGCTTGAGGAATCACATAGGTCCTGGGCTGGCTGAGGGTAGAAATCACTTCACAAGGTGCGCTGGTGGCCAGTCGTCCTGTGGAGGATACCTCCAGGCCTGCAAACATCTGCAGGGCACAAGCATTGGCATTCCAGCATCCTTCAACGTGCTCTCACCTTCCAGCCAACCTTCCCCTGGGCAGCCATCTGAGAGAGGTTCCCTCATCAGCAGTGAGACCTCTCTCCAAGTCAGACAAGCAGCCACCCTGGTACAACTCCAGCATGAAAACTCCAGAGATCAAGCCACCATTCCAGTGAGAAGAAGGGGCTGCCCTTGCGTGGCCTTCCCAGCCGGGGTGTCTCTGACAGTCATGTGTCGTTACTGCACATCATTAGTCTGCAAGACAGCAAAAGACTAGGCAGCCCCTGTGCTCACATTTCCCACAAATGAAGAGTCAACCAAAAGCAGAAGCTGTTACAGATAGTGGTTCAAATACTGCAGATGCAGTCCTGATCTGGTGGGGAGCAGAAGCAGAGAAAAGGTGAAGGGGACCATGGTTAAGCTCTTTCACGTGACCCAAAAGTGAAATGTTCTGGAAGCACATGTTAATGGGGACACTTCAGCCCCTCAATGCGTGTCCGGATTCAGCAAGAGGAGTAGCCCCACGCTGGACAGAACATTATGTTTCCACATGGCTGCTTCCACCTTCCTTCCATTCTCCACCTGCAGGCAATGGCACAGCTCAGCCCTGCTGGGGAGGGACCCTCCTCCTGGCCAGCTCGCCCACCTATTTTTCAAGCTAACATCTGACATGCATTTTGACACAGCCGTGCCTCCCCTCTCTTTTCCCCACTACCTTGCCTTGTTTAGAGCCTGTTTTTTTCTTCCATTGCCAAAACACAATGACTGTTATAATTAACAGATTATCTCAGTGCGACAGCTGCAGTCCTTTGAAAATTAGGTTGAATAACAGAATCCTGCTGTATGGTAATTTCTTTTCATCTCTCACATATTTTCTCTCTCTCTCATTTCTACCTCATTTCTTTTTTCTTTCTTTCTTTTCTCTCTCCCCCCTCCTACCTTTCACCAGCTCCCTGACTCCGTGAGCAATATCTTTGGGGTTAGACAGGCTGAAGGGCTCTCTACCTTCATCAGCTCTTTTCATTCCCCTTCTTTTTACCACACCTCGTAGAGAGACAGAGTTTGCAAGCAGGATCATAAACATGTCAGAAAAATATGTGCCTACCAGAAACCATGGTCAGGGGCCCTCTCTGAAGCCTCACTGGCTCAGAAACACAGCCCAGGGAATTGCATGGGAAGGGGAGAAACCAGGATGCAGAAGCTTGAACCACTGCCTGCAACTTTCCCACGGGGAGCTGAGTGCGACGGTGTGGCTGAGTGGTTTGTACTGAGCTAGCCAGGGTGCTCTACCCACCCACCTACCCGTCCACCTTCTTGCTGACTCAGTATCTGCCCCTGACTCACCACTTGCTCACTGAATGGGGACTGGCAGTACTTATACGGCATCCTTCCCTCTCGCTAAGGCAATAGCTCTGCCACTTACCACCCCCTCTCCCCATTATCCACCTACATCTGTCTCTCTACCGACTCAATCAACGCAAGCCAGCCAAAAAAGCAGCTTGCTGGAAATTCAGGGTTTCAAAACCAAAATAACAACTGGTGTTGCTCCCAGCTGGACCCAAACTAAAGGCTCTGGAAATCTCCTCCAGGACTGAAGACACCCTGGCCCCTGCTGCAAACTGGATTGATCCATTCACCGAAGTGGCTGGACTCCTCGGCCTCTGCTTGGGCAGACGTGCTAGTACACAGTGTTTCAGGCTGGGATGATGACCAGCCAGACATGTGGGATGGGTCTGTTGGGATGGTGCCCTAGATTTGGAAACTGAAAGGTTTCAAGTTCAACATGTTCTGGACTCAAGAAATCTGCAACTTTGTCGTTGCCTGTACCAGGAGTGTTAGTTAATTATTCTCAATGCCTGGCTTGAGTTTATGCAAAATGCCTTCATCCTGCACTCCTCATTTCAACCGTGTCTGTAATCTATACATCATCTGTTAACAATAAATCACTGTTTTTCCCTCTTGAAAAACAAGGCAGTATTCCTCCACACCACTCATCCGTCGCAGCCTAAGCCACCTCTGCAGCGGCTAGCTCCAGCTGAGTCCTGGGCCTCCTCCTGCCTCCTCAGCACAGCCATTTCCTCTTCTCCCATGGAGTTCCACCTCATTTATTTCCTTAATCCTGACTCAGTAGAACAGAAACACTTTGTCACCATTATTCTGCCAAAAGCCAAGTAGAGTCTTTTAACAAACATTCATCTATTCCATTGTATTTCAGCAGTCTCCAGTAATGCTCCTCCTCATTGTCCATGATCTCTCTCTTTTCATCCTTCACCACCCTCACCCTGCGTTCTCCCTCTGCTTTCACTCCAGGCCCTGTGTTGGCTTGCGGCACTTACAGCACATCTCTTCATTCATTCACTGTCACTTATCCAAATGCTACCTTCACTTATTAAGTCTCCTTTTTTCTAGTAGCATCCCTCCTCGAGTGCTTTGTACAGTCCTACTTACGTATCCAATAATAGTATTTTCCCAATGAGTGAGTCATATACCCCTTTGCTGACATTTAGAATTCTCCTTGTTCTTTGAAACACATTTATTCATTTCCCCTCTCTACAATTATATATGTCTACTCATGGTGTTGCATTTCCTACAGCAGCCGTGTGGCAAACAGATGATCCATGCAAATAACCCAACAAAATAATTGTCTCTGTTGGTACCTTGTCATCCTCCCATTTTAATTATGTAGGCCAAAGCTAATTCAAGCTATAAAGCAATCAAAAATAGGGGACAACTTAATTTAAAAAACACCCCACCCTTTCCTTTGATCTTGCTCAGTCCAGATTTCTATCTTTTTTCCCTTCCTATTTGCTGCTCTCCTTCTTTTGATGATGTTAGTAGCAGAGTACATGGAGGCTGCAACTGATATTGGGCCTCTGCTTAACTAGGTGCTGTAAATATGTTCAGTGAGAAACAAACTTTGCTCCAGACTGTTCCCAAGCTGATAGGACAGAAAAAATACTCAGCTAATAGGGGCACATAAATGTCTTACCCACTAACCCAGGTAATATACACTCCATGTCCAGGAAGTGATGCCACAACCCTCTAAATCTCTCTCCAGAGGCTTCATGAAGTAGCCCTAGCAAGTAATCCATCTGGCAACCCCTCCTCATTCCTCACCCTAGCTCTTATTCCTTTCCTCGCACTGTTCTTTGCTTCAATTCCAGTCCTTAGTCACCCTTGCATATGTCATATTTTATTTATTCCTTACTACTCGTCTTAATCTGCATAGGCCAAACCCTAAGCTCTGTAGTCACCCTGACTCATTTCCTACCCAGGAAAAGCAATGATTTAAATCAGTGGGAAATCCTGTGATGTCAATCTGGACAGAGACTGATACTGCATGGGGACTCCCGCATGATTATTTCTTGTTCTCACTCATTCAGGTCTCCATTTAGCAACATACTTAAGCATGCACCCAACTATAAACCTATGCAAGTCTCATTCAGCTTCTCAATTGCTTTCTTCTGCAACATCTGTGTTGATGGTTCCCACATCTTCCAAACACAACAGATTCCCCTTCTGTGCTTCTTCTTCCTATCCTCTTTGTTACCCACCCACTAACATCCTTCCTCTTGCTTTGAGAAATCTAGACTTTTCCTTTTTTCCCTTTGCTTGTTTGGATTTTCTTATTTTCACTGCTGCCCAGGGATTCCAGCCTGTAATTTCACCTCCCTTTTCCTGAGATTGCTATGTTGAATAAAACACTGACTTCCCCCTCTGCTCTCCAGTATTCTGAAATGCCGAATTGGGCCATTGAGGACAAAAGGTATTGGCCAGGGCTGCTGTATCTGATATTGAAACAGAGCTGGCAGTAATGTTTACAGGCTACTTTGAAAGCTCCAGGGAT